>NW_027362775.1:25819375-27075000 GCF_046119375.1 Phyllobates terribilis
GAGGACCTGGAATCCCCTGCCGGCTGGTTTCTGCTGCTGGGTGTATATCAGTCCCCACAGCCTCGGACTCCTGTGTCCGGTTTTAGTAACTTCAGCCAGGGCAAGCTATATCTCTGCTCACAGCCCCTGGTCTTCTGCTGCTGCTCCTACAGAGCTCCTGATGTATCTTTCCCTGTCCCGGCTCTGACTAACTTAATCCCGCCCCAGACCCAGTTTATAAGGGCAGATTCCTCTCCTCCCAGGTCTGGGTGGGCCGTGTTGCATGCTTAGGGTTCCTGACCAGAGAAACCTCCCACTTGCTCTCAGACATAATATCTCTATTACTGTGGTAACCAGACCCCTGGGGTGCCACATCAACATGTAGTTTGGCAAATTCCAGTCTGGCTTTTTTATGATTTTTGTTTCAACTATGATGTTCTGCTTGGTCGACTCCCATGAAATCCACTTTGGATCAAACAACGACGGATGGTGCGATCTGATGTTCCTTGAGCTTGAAGTTCACCTTTAATCGCTTTAGAAGTTTTCCTGCGCTCTTTTGTTACCATTCGTATTATCCGTCTCTTTGATTTGTCATCAATTTTCCTCCTGCGGCCGCGTCCAGGGAGGTTGGCAGTCCCACATATCTTTTTTCTTTTTAATCAGATACATTTTTATTAAACATAACAAAACTTGAAACAGATATTACATGACAATACTCGTTTTACAATATTACAGTAAGTCCCCCCCTTCCCTTACCCCGCCCCCATGGAGACCTTTCAACCTCTTTTTTTTTATCCCCCCCTTCTTTCCTTTCCTTTTCTTCTCTACTTTACTCCTTCTCTTTCCTCCCCCTACTCCCTTTCCTTCTCTTCCCCTTTTCTTCTTTCCTTCTTCTCTTTCCACTCCGCCATACAGTTTACCAAGAGTTTTACTCTACAGTAGTATATATAGGTGTACTCTAATTAATCCTATCCAACCATGGCTGCCATAATTTATGGAAGTATTCCTGCTTATTCCTCTTGGTGTAAATACTTTTTTCAAGTTGAATTATATAGTTCGTTTGGGCAATGAATTTGCGTCTGGACGGGGGCTCCTCTCTAATCTAATATTTTGCAATCAATTTTCTGGCAATAAACAATAATCTCGCAATTGCTATTTTGGTCAAGTTGTCTATTTTTATTTCCTCAACGTACCCTAATATACATGTCAGTGGGTCCCTAGGGACGATACACCTATACACTATTCCAATATGGTTCAACACTACGATCCGAAAGGAGGACAATCTAGGACAATGCCAAAGCATATGCAGTATGTCTGCCTGAGTTTGCGAGCACCTTGGGCAGTCGGAGTTAGACTTCAACCCTGCTTTAAATAACATACCAGGGGTTCTATACACCCTGTGGATCACATACAGCTGTGACATTCTCCCAGGCTCACTCATGGATAACTTGGGTATATAATCTAGAATAGACTCCCACTTATCGTCGTTTATCTCTCCCAAGTCTGTCTCTCACTTTCTTCTAGCTTTGATAGGGTGTCCTCCAATAATTCAAGTTATTTCTGTGACCATTGTGGGTGTTTCTTTCATTAAACGAGGGGTACCAACAATTCTGACCATGTTTGTATGTACAGTTGGTACGGAAAGTATTCAGACCCCATTCCATTTTTCACACTATGCTTCATTGCAGCCATTTGGTAAATTCTAAAAAGTTCATTTTCTTCTCATTAAAGTACACTCTGCATTCCATCTTGACTGAAAAAAACAGAAATGTAGAAATGTTTGCAAATTTATTAAAAAAGAAAAACTGAAATATCACATGGTCATAAGTATTCAGACCCTTTGCTCAGACACTCATATTTAAGTCACATGCTGTCCATTTCCTTGTGATCCTCCTTGAGATGGTTCTACTCCTTCACTGGAGTCCAGCTGTGTTTAATTAAACTGATAGGACTTGATTTGGAAAGGCACACACCTGTCTATATAAGACCTCACAGCTCACAGTGCATGTCAGACCAAATGAGAATCATGAGCTCAAAGGAACTGCCCAAGGAGCTCAAAGACAGAATTGTGGCAAGGCACAGATCTGGCCATGGTTACAAAAGAATTTCTGCATTACTCAAGGTTCCCAAGAGCACAGTGGCTTCCATAATCCTTAAATGGAAGAAGTTTGGGACCACCAGAAGTCTTCCTAGACCTGGCTGTCCAGCCAAACTGAGCAATCATGGGAGAAGAGCCTTGGTGAAAGAGGTAAAGAAGAACCCCAAGATCTCTGTGGCTGAGCTTCAGAGATGCTGTAGGGAGATGGGAGAAAGATCCACAAAGTCAACTATCACTGCAGCCCTCCACTAGTCGGGCCTTTATGGCAGAGCCTCTCCTCAGTGCAAGACATATGAAAGCCCGCATACAGTTTGCTCAAAAACACATGAAGGACTCCCAGACTATGAGAAGTAAGATTCTCTGGTCTGATGAGACGAAGATAGAACTTTTTGGTGATAATTCTTAGCGGTACGTGTGGAGAAAACCAGGCACTGCTCATCACCTGCCCGATACAATCCCAATAGTGAAACATGGTGGTGGAAGCATCATGCTATGGGGGTGTTTTTCAGCTGCAGAGACAGGACGACTGCTTGCAATTGAAGGAAACATGAATGCGGCCAAGTCCAGATATATCCTGGATGAAAACCTCTTCCAGAGTGCTCTGGACCTCAGACTTTGCTGAAGGTTCACATTCCAACAAGAAAATGACTCTAAGCACACAGCTAAAATAACAAAGGAGTGGCTTCAGAATAACTCTGTGACCATTCTTGACTGGCCCAGCCAGAGCCCTGACCTAAACCCAGTTCAGCATCTCTGGAGAGACCCGAAAATGGCTGTCCACCAAAGTTCACCATCCAGCCTGACGGAACTGAAGATGATCTGCAAGGAAGAATGGCAGAAGATCCCCAAACACAGGTGTGAAAAACTTGTTGCATCATTGCCAAGAAGACACATGGCTTTACTAGCTCAAAAGGGTGCTTCTACTCAATACCGAGCAAAGGGTCTGAATAATTATGACCATGTGATATTTCAGATATTTCAAAAAATTCTACATTTCTGGTTTATATTCAGTCAAGATGGGGTGCTGAGTGTACTTTAATGAGAAAAAAAATGAACTTTTTAGAATTTACCAAATGGCTGCAATGAAACAAAGAGTGGAAAATTTAAAGGGGTCTGAATACTTTCCGTAGCCACTGTGTATGTATATATAGATCATTATTATGATAAGAATATATATATATATATAGTACAGACCAAAAGTTTGGACACACCTTCTCATTTAAAGATTTTTCTGTATTTTCATGACTTTGAAAATTGTACATTCACACTGAAGACATAAAAACTATGAATTAACAAATGTGGTATTATATACTTAACAAAAAAGTGTGAAACAACTGAAAATATGTCTTATATTCTAAGTTCTTCAAAGTAGCCACCTTTTGCTTTGATGACTGCTTTGCACACTCTTGGCATTCTCTTGATGAGCTTCAAGAGGTAGTCACCGGAAATGGTTTTCACTTCACAGGTGTGCCCTGTCAGGTTTAATAAGTGTGATTTCTTGCCTTATAAATGGGGTTGGGACCATCAGTTGTGTTGTGCTGAAGTTAAGTGGATACACAGCTGATAGTCCTACTGAATAGACTATTAGAATTTGTATTATGGCAAGAAAAAAGCAGCTAAGTAAAGAAAAATGAGTGGCCATCATTGCTTTAAGAAATGAAGGTCAGTCAGTCCGACAAATTGGGCAAACTTTGAAAGTGTCCCCAAGTGCAGTTGCAAAAACCATCAAACGCTACAAAGAAACTGGCTCACATGAGGACCGCCCCAGGAAAGGAAGACCAAGAGTCACCTCTGCTTCTGAGGATAAGTTTATCCGAGTCACCAGCCTCAAAAATCTCAGGTTAACAGCAGCTTAGATTAGAGACCAGGTCAATGCCACAAAGAGTTCTAGCAGCAGACACATCTCTACAACAACTGTTAAGAGGAGACTTTGTGCAGCAGGCCTTCATGGTAAAATAGCTGCTAGGAAACCACTGCTAATGACAGGCAACAAGCAGAAGAGACTTGTTTGGGCTAAAGAACACAAGGAATGGACATTAGACCAGTGGAAATCTGTGCTTTGGTCTGATGAGTCCAAATTTGAGATCTTTGGTTCCAACAACCGTGTCTTTGTGCGATGCAGAAAAGGTGAACGGATGGACTCTACATGCCTGGTTCCCACCGTGAAGCATGGAGGAGGAGGTGTGATGGTGTGGGGGTGCTTTGCTGGTGACACTGTTGGGGATTTATTCAAAATTGAAGGCATACTGAATCAGCATGGCTACCACAGGATCTTGCAGCGGCATGCTATTCCATCCAGTTTGTGTTTAGTTGGACCACCATTTATTTTTCAACAGGACAATGACCCCAAACACACCTCCAGGCTGTGTAAGGGCTATTTGACCAAGAAGGAGAGTGATGGGGTGCTACGCCAGATGACCTGGCCTCCACAGTCACCAGACCTGAACCCAATCGAGATGGTTTGGGGTGCGCTGGACCGCAGAGTGAAGGCAAAAGGGCCAACAAGTGCTAAGCATCTCTGGGAACTCCTTCAAGATTGTTGGAAGACCATTTCCGGTGACTACCTCTTGAAGCTCATCAAGAGAATGCCAAGAGTGTACAAAGCAGTCATCAAAGCAAAAGATGGCTACTTTGAAGAACCTAGAATATAAGACATATTTTCAGTTGTTTCACACTTTTTTGTTAATTATATAATTCCACATGTGTTAATTCATAGTTTTGATGCCTTCAGTGTGAATGTACAATTTTCAAAGTCATGAAAATACAGAAAAATCTTTAAATGAGAAGGTGTGTCCAAACTTTTGGTCTGTACTGTATATATATATATATATATATATATATATATATATATATATTCTTATCGTAATAATGATCTAGAAGTTGACTTTTACAATTTAAGTCCTGGTTGAAATCTCTTGATTAATTGGAAATTTCAAATTCCTTCTCTTTTATGAAAATGTTATTTCCAGTCCTCTCCTTTATTAGACATGTTCAAAGGGTTGTTAGGATGATACATAAAAAATATAAAGCAATACCTCACCGATCCCCTACCACCCCCACCCCACTGTGTTGGCGTACATCAGGCACACGCCTGAGTTTGGAATGTCATTGCTGATTATAGAAAGGTAGAGAGAGCATCATTTCAGAAGGAGTGGGCTTGTGTAAAGTGCTGGATCCTTTTTTACCATGTTCCATTGAGTTTACCTGTCGTTGATGTTCACCAAGCTGTCTATTTAACCTCTTAGCGTCATTAGCAATTGGTGAGAAAAGCTTTTTAGACTGACTTAATTCTCTTAATATTATATTTTTTTATCTGTGTAAATTACCAGACGTGACTTGATTGCAAGAGCCAAGAGTATTTATTGATTGAAACATCTTTCTTTTTCCGTCAACAGGTCCTGTAAAAACCTTTTTTTTTTTCAAGAGTGTGCAAAATTTTTAATTCAAGACTGGTCATCAGGCTGCCCTACTGCCCTATTGTAAGTGGCAAAATAGAATACGTGTATATTCTCTTTTATATATATATGTGTGTGAGTGTGTGTAATATATATAATATGTCTTATATAATGTCTGTAGCAGTCGTGTGTGTTTGTGTGTGTGTGTGTGTGTATATATATATTTTCACTGATTCACTCATAAAGAAAATATCGATTGGCTCTTATTTTCACTGTTCCCTGCAACCTACATGATTGGCAGGTCTCTCCTGTGTGTACATAGGAAGAGTCCTCTCAATTCCCTGGAGCATCATTGTGATAAGTTGGCGGGGAGAGTCACCAAAGTTCCATAGAAAAACACACGTGGTTTTTATCGTGCTGCCAGGCTCTGATTCATGCTGCCCATGATTTAGACAGCACAAATTAGTTAACAGGTTCCCTTTAATGATTCCTATGCAATCTACATACTTTATACAGCAACTAGTATGTTCATCCACTGTTATTTAATGAGGTGTTGTCAGTTCTTACATCTGCTTGTGTCAAGAAATCCACTGCCGAAATTTTTATTTGCCGATTAGTTATATACCACCTGATTGTGGCAACTAAATTAAATTGCCTGTACACCATTTGACCGTGGGAACTGGGTGCAGTTTGAACAACTGTTACAACTTGACTGTGAAAAATTAAGAATATGATTCTTAATAAAGTGTATCACATTTCCTTCACTCACACAGGGCCCTGCATGGTTTATAGAAAATAAAGTAAGAGACTAGTTGAGAAAATGTTTTACAAAAATAAAAAGCCACGAGGGAGTAGAGAGAGACTTTGAAAGTTGCAAAACAAAGTGCTGCATTACAGTAGAATCTCCTCTCCATTGGCATCACTGTTAAGGGCTGGGAGGCATATAAATCACTGGGGAGGGCTGGGAAGCATATACATCACTGGGGGCAAATGCATCACTGGGGGGAGGGGGCCTGGAGAGCATAGACATCATTAGGGAGGGCTGGTGTGCATATACATATACTCCAGTGATTCATATGACTCCCAGCTCCCCCCCCCCCATCGATGTCTCTGACGCGCCCCCTGGGCCAGTGCTGTTTGGGGATACCCGGAGCCGGATCAGATGGGGGTTGTAGTCTCCGAGTGGCGGCGACCCGGTCCGTGCCCAGGGTGTCAAACTCAGTGTGCGGCAGTCTTTGCAGATGTTGTTAGATGTTCTTAGTGTCGACTATGCCACCCGTTGATTTGCGGTCAAAAGGCCGCCGCTGCAGAAGGGTCCGCTGAGGCTGGTGGTATGTGTGCAGCTGTGGTAGTATAACCCCCAACGGGAGGGGTATAGCCTCAGGGGGTCAGATGTAGAGGATGGTGGTTGTGAAGGTGCAGGAGAGTTAAGCAAGAAGACTCAGAGTCGGGCTGTGCAGTTCAGGGGTTTTTACTTACTGATCTTCTTGTGGTCACTCTGGCCTTGAGTGACCACCCGAGCCGTGCTGCGTCCACCAGGTTATGGACTCGGCCAACCCCCAAGCAATTCTGGAGCGTGGTCCTGAGCTCCTTTCTGACTTTCCCTTTCTACTGGCCGTTCTCACCAGGGATCCACTTATGTCCGGCTCCCTCGGGCCTCTTGGTGGTTGCACCTCTTCTGGGTTCCCTGACCCTATGCTTGATGTGCCTTTCTAGTGGATTTGGTGAGGGTCGTGGCAGGTCCTGTCCACGACCTCCGGTTCCTGGCTAAGGTGTGCTTTTGCCTCTGCCAGCTTGGGATCCGGTACCCTTGTGTGCCAACCCTTCACCCTGCTGTTTGTATTCTGGGGTCTTGGGGTTCCTTCTTTTTCCTCTCTGGGTCCTCTGACTCCTCTCTCTCTCTCAGACTTGGCCTTGGAGCTGGGCCCAGCCGGAACCACAACTCCCTGTCAGCCCTTCTGGCTGAGCTCTGCCGCTCTGCTCCTCTTCTCTACAAAGACTGGCTGACTGACTGACCCTGTCCTAAGATGGTGCCCACCTTATATACTCCCTCTATGTGTGAGCTCAGGTGACCAGCACCCAATGAGCTCCTAGCCTTACCCAGACTGCTCCCCCTATCTGCCCCTACACTACTGGGATGTTCCACCCCCCTCCCACTCCAGCCAGGGACAGACGCTGTCGTACCTGCACATAAACTGGTGGGAGTACCGTCGATCTGTCCCCCGGAAATGGGATGTATGTAGTGTATGCAGCTTACTGAGCTCAGTTCCACACTCCATCCTTACCCGGGAGTGGAATACCACACCTCTGGCTTGAGGTGTAATACCCCTGTAGCAGCCGAGTCCTCAGGGTGCTACATCTCTGCCCCCCAATGAGGTCTAGGCCCCCAGCACCCACCAGTGATGGCTATGCCCCTCAGTGATGTCTATACCTCCACATTCATGTATATGCCTGCACTCAAGAAATCGCTGTTCGCGCCTGTGCTCTATGCTTTATCCTACTGTGGTCACAGCCGAGCGCATAAGTGCGCATGCGACCGCAGTAGGGCAAAGCATACTGCACAGGCGCGAACCGTGATTTCTATTTGCAGGCGCAAGATTTCTTCCAGCAGTATGGATGACGTGAGGCGTCGTCCACATCGATTAAAGAAGGAGGATGGCGAGCAGCAGCCGGGAGGAGGGATGGAGAGGCCCAAAAAATCACCCATCGGACCCGACCAAAAGGATTACCATGCAGCGCAGTAGAATTTAAAAAGGGTTTTGGCGGGTCTACAGGGGGAGTCAGCGGCTTGTATAAGCAGGTGCTGCATAAAGGGATAGTTTAAGATTCATATAGGACAAAACTAGTGACAGGTTCCCTTTAACTTCATAAGTCACATGCTTAGTGAAAGGAAGTGAGCAGTCTAAGGCTGCGTGCCCACTATGCGTTTTTCAAGCGTTTATGCTGCGGAATTTACGTAGCGTAAACGCTTGGTAATCCGTCCCCCATGGTCCCCAATGACAAGCCGCAATGTCAATGCCCATGCTGTGGATTTTTACGCTGCGTTTGTGCTGCGCTCAAAAGTCCGCAGCATGTCCATTAATTTTGCGGACACGCAGCGTAATCACCGACATTGACTTGCATTGGACCGCGTGATATCCGCATCACTGCATCTGTACAAGCGGATATCACGCGGTTCAATGTGCGGATGGTACCAAGGTCTGGAGGAGAGGAGATTCTCATCCAGACCTGGGTACCATTGTACCTGTAAAAAAAGAATAAAATAAAAAATACATATTCTATTTACCTTCTGACTGCCCCTGCAGTGCTTGTCCTCCTTTGCTGGCAGCTCGCGATGGACTGAAGGACCTGCGCTGACGTCATAGTCATGTGACGGCAGGTCCTAGTGCAGTGTACCGCGATCTGCCCGCAGCCTGGACGGAGCGAAGCAAGACTGCGGGGGCCATCAGAAGGTAAGTATAGATTTATTTTTTAACATTCTTACGGTCACACTATATAAATCCATGCCAGTTGCATGGATTTATATAGTGTGACCAAGTTATCAAGCACTTTCCAAGTGATGCTAAAAACGCTTGGAAAGCGCTTGTCAACCCGCATGCAGAAATGCATGTGAAAACGCTTCACATCCGCATGTCCCTGGCAGGAAAAACGCATGTATAATCTGCATGCGTTTTTTCTGCCAGGGAAATGCAGAAATGCTCAGGAAAAAATCCTGTGCATTTCTGCATCGTGGGCACATAGCCTAAGGGTCACATGATCTGTCAGTATATATGCACACCTTTTCTGAAAGGCCACAGAAGCTGCAACACCATTAAGCAAAAGGCACCACTAACCAAACAACACCATGAAAAACTCCAAATAGATATCCAAGTAAGTCAGGGACAAAGTTGTTGAGAAGTACATGTCATGGTTGGGTTATAAAAGAAATATATATATCACAATCTCTGATGACCCCGGAGCACCATCAAATCCATTACCATCAAGTGGAAAGAAATTTGTATCAGAACAAACCTGCCAAGAGAGGTCTGCCTGACAAAACTCTCAGCCTGGACGGAGAGGGCATTAATCAGAGAGGCAGCACAGAGAGCAAAGGCAATCCTGAAGGAGCTGCAGAGTTCCCAAACAGAGAATGGAGTATCTGTCCATATTAAAGGAGGTAGAAAAAAGAAGTCAGCTCATCCTGTATTAGACCATATGCACGGATCCACTGAATCACGTAGAGGAATGATCAGCAGGAAAGGGATATCCAGCAAAACGATCTCCAATAAAAACCATATTTATTAATTCATTTAAAATATTCCATATCGCCAAGATGCAGTTTTAGATCGCAGCCATCTCAAGCATGGGAGAACAGTTCAGTAGCAGATGCGTTTCGGATATTAATCCTTAGTCATTGCAATAAATATGTTTTTTTATTGGAGATCGTTTTGCTGAATATCCCTTTCCTATCTGGCCATATGACCACAATGAGCCTTGCACTTGTTGCATTTATGGAAGAATGGGCAGACTCATTTTAAGCTTTCCGAAAGACGTGGTAGATTCCCCAAATGTATAAAAGGAGGGTGTTTTGGTCAGAGGAGGCCAAAATTGAACTTTGTGGCCAACAAGGTAAACGCTAGGTCTGGTGCCAAACTAACACAGCTCATCACCCCAAGAACATCACCCCCACAGTGAAACATGCTGGTGGCAGCAGCATGATGTGGGGATGTTTTTCAGCAGCAGGGAGAGGGAAAATAGTCCGAGTCGAGGGGAAGATGGATGGTGCGAAATACATAGATATTCTTAAGCAAAACCTGTTTGTATGTCACTGATTTGAGACTGGGACGGAGGTTCCCCTTCGAACAAGGCAATGACCCAAAGCATACTTCTAAAGTAACATTTGAGTGGTTTAAGGGAAAATGTGTAAATGTTTTTGACCTTAATCCAATTGAGAATCTGTAGTCTACCTTGAAGATTGCTGTTCACAAGGAAAATCTATCTAACTTGAAGGATCTGAAATAGTTTTGCTTGAGGAATGGGCAAAAATTCTAGTGGAAAGATGTGGAAAGCTCATAGGCACTTATCCAAAGTGGCATGCAGCTGTAATTGCTGCAAAATGTAGCTTTACAAAGTACTGACTTTAGGGGGGTGAATAGTTATGCATACTGAAGTTTTTCAAAAAGTTTGTCCTATTTGTTGTTTGCTTCACAATAAAAAGAAAAATAAATGTTCACAGTTGTAAGCATGTTCTTTACATGAACTGATGCAAACCCTCAAAAAACAGAGAAATTCCATGCTGTGAGGTAGCAAAACACGAAAAATGCCAAGGGGGTTGAATACATTTGCAATCCACTGTACATCACTGAGGAGGGCTGGTGGCATATACATCACTGGAATGAGCTGGTGGGCATAGACATCACTGGGTAAAGATGGGAGGCATATATATCACTTGGGAGGGCTAGGGGTCATAGACCATCACTGGGAGGGTTGGGGGACATATACATCACTAAGTAAAGCTTAGGGGCATAGACATCACTGGGGTAGGTTGGGAGGCATATACAGTGGCTTGCAAAAGTACCCTCTTGGCATTTTCCGTGTTTTGCTACCTCACAAACTTGAATTTCACAGTTTATCTTTATTGAGGGCTTGCATCAGTTCATTTAAGGAATATGTCTACAACTGAACATTTGATTTTTGTTTTGTCAAGCAAACAACAAATAGGACAAAGTAACTAAAAATTTTAATATGCATAACTATTCACTTCCCTAAAGAAAGTACTTTGTAGGGCCTCCTTTTGCGGCAATCACAGCTGCAAATCGTTTTGGATAAGACTATATGAGCTTTCCACAACTGGCCACTTGGATTTTTGCACATTCCTCAAGGAAAAACTGCTTTAGCTCCTTCAAGTTAGATAGATAGTTTCCTCTGGTGAACAGGAATCTTCAAGTCCGACAACAGATTCTCAGTTGAATTAAGGTGTGGGCTTTGAATAGGCCACCCCAAAACACATACACATTTTCCCTTAATCCACTCAAGTGTTACTTGAGCAGTATGCTTTGGACCATTGCCTTGTCATTGTCTGTGAACCTCCATCCCAATCTCAAATCACTGACAGAATTAAACAGTTTTTGCTCAAGAATATTTCACACCATCCATCTTCTCAACTCGGACCATTTGCCCTTTCTCTGCTGCATAAAAACATCCCCACAGCATAATGCTGCCACCACCATGCTTCACTGCGGGGATGGTGTTCTAGGGGTGATGAGCTGTGTTGGTTTGGCCCTAGACATAGCATTTACCTTGTGGGCCAAAAAGTTCAGTTTTGGTCTCATCTAAACCAGCACCTTCCTCCATACATTTGAGGATTCTTCCACATGTCTTTTGGCAAACTCAAAATGAGCCTTACAGTTTTTGTTTGCAAGTAAATGCTTTTTTTTTCTGGCCACTTTTTCATAATCGCCACGTCTATGGAGCGTACAGTGTGAAGATCTGAAGTTGTGGATTGTAAATAATCACCTAGGCAGGTTAGCAATGCAACATTATTTTATTCCTTACATCAAGGTTTTATAACAACTCCAGGTAAATGGCCAAAATACAAATGTCTCTGTCAACAAGATCCCCTCACTGGGACGGTAATTCTATTGCCTTTGTTCCAGGCTATACTCACTTTCTCCCAACTTTTGGTTGTCCCAGAGATTTCGTATCCCCAGCCAGTATGGTCTGTATTCACATTCCACGATCCTCTAGAAGACCGATAAAACGATGGAAGCACAGGTATCCAGTGGCAACAGTCCTTTAAAAGAGTTTAATCCAAATTAAAGATCCCACAACTGTAACATGTTTATGCAGTCCAGTAGGTAACTGATCTCCAAAACTCCATAGGCCTTCAATACAGGATCTTAGCCTAGATCCGCTCCCTTCGATGTCATTCTACCAACTCTCTGACTAAAACATGTGGCTTCTCTTTTTTACCTCCCTGGGATCAACCCCCTGAATGGGCAGAAGTGTTCCACCCCTTCCCTTTAGACATTTGCTTTTTAGCTGCAAGAATGAAAAATCTTTCAGAAGCCCATCACTGGTGACTACATGTGAGACCCCGTGCGATGACTGCTCCTCTGAGACTACTATCCCCATGCGCACAATGGGCCTAGTGGCTGAGAGAACAATGGCTTAAAGAAGATGTCCAGTACTTTATCCCCCCCCCCAATGTATCCCCCCAGGCCACCTAAGACTTGTTGCAAGCACCTTCTGTTGCTGATAATGCCTGTGAGCGGCGCTATCGGTGGCCGCTCACGGGCATCACTTGACCCCGCTCTGACGTCACAACAAGTGAGGCAAAACTCAGCCTCAAGACCCCCGGCTGCTGCCAGCACTTGTCGTGACATCAGCAGATGTCAGCGCCGGCTGCAGCCGGGGGTCACGTGAAGCCTGTGAGCGGCCAGTGATAGTGCCGCTCACAGGCATTATCAGCAACAGAAGGTATTTACAATAAGTCTTAGGGGCGCCGGGGTGATACATGGTGGGAGCGATATAAAGTAGTGGACAACCCCTTTAAGGTCCCCTGAGATACTAACGAGATTAAAGAAATGTTGGACACTTTATAACTGAAATTAGTGCACATAAACTAACGAGCAAGCAGAACATTAATAAAACACAGCCAGCAAATCTCTAATAAAAGACAATAATAAGATCGAAATAACCGGTGTTCCGTGCTGGAAAAAGTCTGCGTCTCAGAGCCGTGGACGTTGCTCCATGTGCATTGGTTTAATAGTCTTCAGAACAAGGCTAGCTCCTCACATACAGCTTATAGTGGTCTTATGGGCAGATACTCTGCTTGGGAACTCAGCAGCTCCTTCAGAGTTACTTTTGGTCTCTGTGCTGCCTCTCTGATTAATGCCCTCCTTTACCAGATTGAGAGTTTTGCTTGGCGGCCCCCTCTTGGCAGGATCTTGTATCATGCTCTTTGAAGATACTTTATTTGATAGTGCTCCAGAGGTCATCAGAGATTGGGATATTTCTTTTATAACTCAACTCTGACTTGTACTTCTCAACAGCTTTGCCTCTGTGTGAGCTCCATAGTCTTCATAGTGTTGTTTAGTTAGTGATGCTTCTTGCTTGATGTTGTTGCAGCCTCTGTGGCCTGTCAGAAAAGGTGTGTATATACTGACAGACAATATGACACTTAGATTGCACACAGGTGGACTTCCTTTCACTTAGCATGTGACTTAAGAAGATAATTGCCTGCACCCCAAATTTTTAGGAAAAATATATAGAAAAAAGTCAGCTCACCCATCTCAGAAGTTCCACACCCCAAAAAAAGCAGTGTCACAGGGAGAAATACCAGTAGAAAGAAGTAATTCCTGCTTCTTAAAAACACTTTTAATGAAAATGCATTGAACACGTGTTGTTCGGCGTATTAAGTCATATACTGACTAAATACTTGATCAAGCATCACCAATCCTGAACAGAAATTTTTTTTTAAAAGAAGCACTTATGTTAGCAATAAAAACAATGGTGAAACAAAATACAATAAAAGAAAAAAAAATTATTCGTAAGGCTAGATAAGATCATGTCTCAAGTTCATACCCAGAGGAAACCTAGTATTTAGTTCATAGATCCACCAGGATTCTCTGTGTAATAATTTCCTATGGTGATTCTGGCCCCTAAGAGGCTTTTTAAGAAATACTATCCCTGTAACCACACAAGAGGAAATAATCCCATTATGTTCGGTGGAAAAATGATTAATCGCCACAGAACATTTAGCATCTAATTCTAACTTTCAAGGAGTTGGAGGTACAACCCACATATTGGCAATCACATGTCTTACACATGATCAAATATTCTGTCATGATGTGCGATACTCTCCAGACCGCTGTGTCTAATCCCATCATCATGTGCAATGCTCCTTAGACTGGTATATCTAATCCTGTCATCATGTGCGAAACTTCTTATAGCAGTGTAAATAATCCCGTCATGTGTCATACTCCACAGAATGGTGTATTACGCTTTAGACTGGTGTATCCAATCCTGTCATCATGTGCGATACTCCTTAAAACGGTGTATCTAATTCCGTCATCATGTGCGATACTCCCCAGACAGGTGTATCAAATCCTGTCATCATGTGCAATACTCCTCATACCGGTGTATCTAATCCCGTCATATGCGATACCCCCCAGACTGGTGTATTACGCCTTTCACTGGTGTATTTAATCCCGTCATCATGTGCAATACTCCTTAGACCGGTGTGCTTAATCCCGTCATGTGCGATACTCCCCAGGCTGGTGCATCTTATTCCATCATCATGTCCGATACTCCCCAGACTGATGTATCTAATTCCATCATCATATGCGATACTCCTTAGAATGGTGTATCTAATCCCATCATGTGAGATACTCCTTAGACTGGTGTATCTAATCCTGTCACGTGCGCTACCCCCCAGACAAGTGTATCTAATCTTGTCATCCTTTGCTATACTCCTTAGACCGGTTTATCTAATCCCATCATGTGTGATACTCCCCAGACTGGTGTATTACACCTTAAACCGGTGTATCAAATCCCATCATGTGCAATACTCCCCAGACTAATGTACCTAATCCCGTCATCATGTGCGATACTCCTTAGACCGATATATCTAATCCCGTCATGTGCGATACTCCACAGAAAGGTGTATTACGCTTTAGACTGGTGTATCCAATCCTGTCATCATGTGCGATACTCCTTAGACCGGTGTATCAAATCCCGACATGAGCGAAACTCCCCAGACTGGTGTATCTAATCCTGTCATGTGCGCTACTCCCCAGACCGATGTATATAATCCCGTCATGTGCGATACTCCACAGAATGGTGTATTACGCTTTAGACTGGTATATCCAATCCTGTCATCATGTGCAATACTCCTTAGACCGGTGTATCAACTCCCAACATGTGCAATACTCCCCAGAATGGTGTATTACGCTTTAGACTGGTGTATCCAATCCCGTAATCATCTGCAATATTCCTTAGACCGGTGTATCTAATCCCATCATCATGTGCGATATTCCTTTGACCGTTGTATCTAATCCAATAATGTGCTATACTCCCCAGACTGGTGCATTACTCCTTTGACCAGTGTATTTAACCCCATCATCATGTGCGATACTCCACAGACCGGTGTATCTAATCCAGTCATAATGTGTGATACTCATATCGGTGTATCTAATCGCATCATATGCGATACTCCCCAGACTGGTGTATCTAATCCCGTCATGTGCGATACTCCTTAGACTGGTGTATCTAATCCAATCATGTGCGATACTTCCCAGACTGGTGTATCTGATCCTATCATGTTCGATACTCCCCAGACTGGTGTATCTAATCCCGTCATCCTGTGCGATACTCCCCAGACTGGTGTATTTAATCCCATAATTTGTGATACACCCTAGACCGATGTATCTAATCCCGTCATCATGTGCAATACTCCCCAGACTGGTGTATCTAATTCAGTTATCATGTGCGATTCTCCCCACACTGGTGTATCTAATCCCGTCATCTTATGCGATACTCCATAGACTGGTGTATCTAATCCTGTCATGTGCACTACTCCCCAGACCGGTGTATCTAATCCTGTCATCATGTGCGATACTCCTTAGACCGGTGTATCTAATTTCATCATGTGTGATACTCCCCAGACTGATGTATCTAATCCCGTCATCCTGTGCGATACTCCCCAGACTGGTGTATTTAATCCCATCATCATTTGCGATACACCCTAGACCGATGTATCTAATCCCGTCATCATGTGCTATACTCCCCAGACTGGTGTATCTAGTTCAGTTATCATGTGCGATACTCCCCAGACTGATGTATCTAATCCTGTAATCATTTGCGATACTCCTTAGGCCGGTGTATCTAATCTCGTCAAGTGAGATACTCCCAAGACTGGTGTATTACGCCTTTGACTGATGTATCTAATCCCATCATGTGCAATGCTCCCCAGACTGATTTATCTAATCCCGTCATCATGTGCAATACTCCCCAGACTGGTGTATCAATTCAGTTATGTTTGATACTCCCAAGACTGGTGTATTTAATCCCATTATCATGTGTGATACTCCCCAGACCAGTGTATCTGATCCCATCATGTGCGATACTCCTTAGAGTGGTGTATCTAATCCCATCATGTGTGATGCTCCCCAGACCAATGAATCTAATCACGTCATCATATGCAATACTCCTTAGATTGGTGTATCTAATTCCGTCATCATGTGCGATACTCCTCAGACTGGTGTATTTTGCCCTAGACCAGTGTATCTAATCTCGTCATCATGAGTTATATTCCTTGTATTGTATCTAATCCAATCGTGCTATACTTCCCAGACTCGTGTATCTCTCCTTAGTATTTATTCCCATTATCATGTGCGATACTCCCCAGACCGATGTATCTAATTCCGTCATCATATGTGATACTCCCCAGACTGGTGTATCTAACCCCGTAATCATGTGCGATACTCCTTAGGCCGGTGTATCTAATCCCGTAATCATGTGCGATACTCCTTAGGCCGGTGTATCTAATCCCGTCATATGCAATACTCCACAGAATGGTGTATTATGCTTTAGACTGGTATATCCAGTCCTGTCATCATGTGCGATACTCCTTAGACCGGTGTACCTAATCCAGTCATGTGCGATGCTCCCCAGACTGGTGTATCTTATTCCATCATCATGTCCGATTCTCCCCAGACTGATGTATCTAATCCTGTCATCTTATGCGATACTCCTCTAATCCCATCATGTTCGATACTCCTAGACTGGTGTATCTAATCCTGTCATGTGCACTACTCCCCAGACCTGTGTATCTAATCCTGTCATCCTGTGCGATACACCTTAGACCGGTGTATCTAATCCCATCATGTGTGATACTCCCCAGAGTGGTGTATTATGCCTTAAACCGCTGTATCTAATCCTGTCATCATGTGCAATGTTCCCCAGACTGATGTATCTAATCCCATAATCATGTGTGATACTCCCCAGACCGGTGTATGTAATCCCGTCATCATGTGCGATACTCCCCAGACCGGTGTATCAAATCCCGTCATCAAGTGCGATACTCCTTATACTGGTGTATCTAATTCCGTTTTATGCGATACTCCCCAGACTGGTGTATTACGCCTTTCACTGATGTATCTAATCCGGTCATCATGTGCGATACTCCTTAGACCGTTGTATCTAATCCAATCGTGCTATACTTCTCAGACTGGTGTATTACTCCTTAGACCATATTTATTCCCATCATCATGTGCGATACTCCCCAGATGGGTGTATCAAATCCCATCATCATGTGCAATACTCCTTATACCAGTGTATCTAATCTCATCATATGCGATACCCCCCAGACTAGTGTATCTAATCCCATCATTATGTGTAATACTCCCCAGACTGGTGCATGTAATCCCATCATCATGTGCAATACTCCCCAGACTGGTGTATATAATCCCTTCATCATGTGCGATACTCCTTAGACCGGTGTATCTAATCCCGTCATATGCGATACTCCACAGAATGGTGTATTATGCTTTAGACTTGTATATCCAATCCTGTCATCATGTGCGATACTCCCCAGACTGGTGTATCTTATTTCATCATCATGTCCGATTCTCCCTTGACTGATGTATCTAATCCCGTCATATGCGATACTCCTTAGACTGGTGTAACTAATCCTGTCATGTGCGCTACTCCCTAGACCGGTGTATCTAATCCTGTCATCCTGTGCGATACTCCTTAGACCGGTGTATCTAATCCCATCATGTGTGATACTCCCCAGAGTGGTGTATTATGCCTTAAACCGGTGTATCTAATCCCGTCATCATGTGCAATGCTCCCCAGACTGATGTATCTAATCCCCTAATCATGTGCGATACTCCCCAGACTGGTGTATCTAATCCTATCATCATGTGCGATACTCCTTAGGCCGGTGTATCTAATCTCATCAAATGTGATACTCCCAAGACTGGTGTATTACGCCTTAGACTGGTGTATCTAATCCCATTATCATGTGCCATACTCCCCAGACTGGTGTATCTAATCCCGTCATCATGTGCGATACTCCTTAGACCGATATATCTAATCCCGTCATGTGCGATACTCCACAGAAAGGTGTATTACGCTTTAGACTGGTGTATCCAATCCTGTCATCATGTGCGATACTCCTTACACCGGTGTATCAAATCCCGACATGAGCGAAACTCCCCAGACTGGTGTATCTAATCCTGTCATGTGCGCTACTCCCCAGACCGGTGTATTTAATCCTGTCATGTGCGCTACTCCCCAGACCGATGTATATAATCCCGTCATGTGCGATACTCCACAGAATGGTGTATTACGCTTTAGACTGGTATATCCAATCCTGTCATCATGTGCAATACTCCTTAGACCGGTGTATCAAATCCCAACATGTGCAATACTCCCCAGAATGGTGTATTACGCTTTAGACTGGTGTATCCAATCCCGTAATCATCTGCAATATTCCTTAGACCGGTGTATCTAATCCCATCATCATGTGCGATATTCCTTTGACCGTTGTATCTAATCCAATAATGTGCTATACTCCCCAGACTGGTGCATTACTCCTTTGACCAGTGTATTTAACCCCATCATCATGTGCGATACTCCCCAGACCGGTGTATCTAATCCAGTCATAATGTGTGATACTCATATCGGTGTATCTAATCGCATCATATGCGATACTCCCCAGACTGGTGTATCTAATCCCGTCATGTGCGATACTCCTTAGACTGGTGTATCTAATCCAATCATGTGCGATACTTCCCAGACTGGTGTATCTGATCCTATCATGTTCGATACTCCCCAGACTGGTGTATCTAATCCCGTCATCCTGTGCGATACTCCCCAGACTGGTGTATTTAATCCCATAATTTGTGATACACCCTAGACCGATGTATCTAATCCCGTCATCATGTGCAATACTCCCCAGACTGGTGTATCTAATTCAGTTATCATGTGCGATTCTCCCCAGACTGGTGTATCTAATCCAATTATCATGTGCGATACTCCCCAGACTGGTGTATCTAATCCCGTCATCTTATGCGATACTCCATAGACTGGTGTATCTAATCCTGTCATGTGCACTACTCCCCAGACCGGTGTATCTAATCCTGTCATCATGTGCGATACTCCTTAGACCGGTGTATCTAATTTCATCATGTGTGATACTCCCCAGACTGATGTATCTAATCCCGTCATCCTGTGCGATACTCCCCAGACTGGTGTATTTAATCCCATCATCATTTGCGATACACCCTAGACCGATGTATCTAATCCCGTCATCATGTGCTATACTCCTCAGACTGGTGTATCTAATTCAGTTATCATGTGCGATACTCCCCAGACTGATGTATCTAATCCTGTAAACATGTGCGATACTCCTTAGGCCGGTGTATCTAATCTCGTCAAGTGAGATACTCCCAAGACTGGTGTATTACGCCTTTGACTGATGTATCTAATCCCATCATGTGCAATGCTCCCCAGACTGATTTATCTAATCCCGTCATCATGTGCAATACTCCCCAGACTGGTGTATCAATTCAGTTATGTTTGATACTCCCAAGACTGGTGTATTTAATCCCATTATCATGTGTGATACTCCCCAGACCAGTGTATCTGATCCCATCATGTGCGATACTCCTTAGAGTGGTGTATCTAATCCCATCATGTGTGATGCTCCCCAGACCAATGAATCTAATCACGTCATCATATTCAATACTCCTTAGATTGGTGTATCTAATTCCGTCATCATGTGCGATACTCCTCAGACTGGTGTATTTTGCCCTAGACCAGTGTATCTAATCTCGTCATCATGAGTTATATTCCTTGTATTGTATCTAATCCAATCGTGCTATACTTCCCAGACTCGTGTATCTCTCCTTAGTATTTATTCCCATTATCATGTGCGATACTCCCCAGACCGATGTATCTAATTCCGTCATCATATGTGATACTCCCCAGACTGGTGTATCTAACCCCGTAATCATGTGCGATACTCCTTAGGCCGGTGTATCTAATCCCGTAATCATGTGCGATACTCCTTAGGCCGGTGTATCTAATCTCGTCATATGCAATACTCCACAGAATGGTGTATTATGCTTTAGACTGGTATATCCAATCCTGTCATGTGCGATACTCCTTAGACCGGTGTACCTAATCCAGTCATGTGCGATGCTCCCCAGACTGGTGTATCTTATTCCATCATCATGTCCGATTCTCCCCAGACTGATGTATCTAATCCTGTCATCTTATGCGATACTCCTCTAATCCCATCATGTTCGATACTCCTAGACTGGTGTATCTAATCCTGTCATGTGCACTACTCCCCAGACCTGTGTATCTAATCCTGTCATCCTGTGCGATACACCTTAGACCGGTGTATCTAATCCCATCATGTGTGATACTCCCCAGAGTGGTGTATTATGCCTTAAACCGCTGTATCTAATCCTGTCATCATGTGCAATGCTCCCCAGACTGATGTATCTAATCCCATAATCATGTGTGATACTCCCCAGACCGGTGTATGTAATCCCGTCATCATGTGCGATACTCCCCAGACCGGTGTATCAAATCCCGTCATCAAGTGCGATACTCCTTATACTGGTGTATCTAATTCCGTCTTATGCGATACTCCCCAGACTGGTGTATTACGCCTTTCACTGATGTATCTAATCCGGTCATCATGTGCGATACTCCTTAGACCGTTGTATCTAATCCAATCGTGCTATACTTCCCAGACTGGTGTATTACTCCTTAGACCATATTTATTCCCATCATCATGTGCGATACTCCCCAGATGGGTGTATCAAATCCCATCATCATGTGCGATACTCCTTATACCAGTGTATCTAATCTCATCATATGCGATACCCCCCAGACTAGTGTATCTAATCCCATCATTATGTGTAATACTCCCCAGACTGGTATATGTAATCCCATCATCATGTGCAATACTCCCCAGACTGGTGTATATAATCCCTTCATCATGTGCGATACTCCTTAGACCGGTGTATCTAATCCCGTCATATGCGATACTCCACAGAATGGTGTATTATGCTTTAGACTTGTATATCCAATCCTGTCATCATGTGCGATACTCCCCAGACTGGTGTATCTTATTTCATCATCATGTCCGATTCTCCCCTGACTGATGTATCTAATCCCGTCATATGCGATACTCCTTAGACTGGTGTATCTAATCCTGTCATGTGCGCTACTCCCTAGACCGGTGTATCTAATCCTGTCATCCTGTGCGATACTCCTTAGGCCGGTGTATCTAATCTCATCAAATGTGATACTCCCAAGACTGGTGTATTACGCCTTAGACTGGTGTATCTAATCCCATTATCATGTGCGATACTCCTTAGACTGGTGTATCTATTCCTTTCATGTGTGATACTCCCCATACTGGTGTATCTAATCCTATCATCTTGTGCGATACTCCCCAGACCGATGTATCTAATTCCGTCATCATGTACAATACTACCCAGACTGGTGTATTACACCCCAGACCAGTGTATCTTATCTCATCATGTGCGATATTCCTTAGCCGTTGTATCTAATCCAATCGTGCTATACTTCCCAGACTCGTGTATTACTCCTTAGACCAGTGTATTTATTCCCCTTATCATGTGCGATACTCCCCAGACCGGTGTATCAAATCCAGTCATCATGTGCAATACTCCTTATACTGGTGTATCTAATTATGTTATATGCGATACTCCCCAGACTGGTGTATTACGTCTTAGACCGGTGTATCTAATCTCGTCATCATGTGCAATTCTCAGACTGGTGTATCTAATCCCATCATGTGCGATACTCCCCAGACTGGTGTATCTAACCCCATCATATTGTGCGATACTCCCCAGACCGATGTATCTAATTCCGTCATCATGTGCGATACTCCCCAGACCGGTGTATCAAATCCCGTCATCATGTGTGATACTCCCCAGACTGGTGTGTTACGCCTTTCACTGGTGTACCTAATCCGGTCATATGTGATACTCCTTAGACTGGTGTATCTAATCCCATCTTGTGTGACACTCCTTAGACCGGTGTCTCTAATCTTGTCAAGTGTGATACTCCCAAGACTGGTGTATTACGCCTTAGACCGGTGTATCTAATCCCATCATATGCGATACCCCCCAGACTGGTGTATTACAACTTTCACTGGTGTATCTAATTCCGTCATCATATGCGATACTCCTTAGACTGGTGTATCTAATCCCATCATTGTGTGCAATACTCACCAGACTGGTGTATCTAATCCCATCATCATGTGCGATACTCCCCAGACTGGTGTATCTAATCCCGTCATCCTGTGTGATACTCCCCAGACTGGTGTATTTAATCCCATCATCATTTGCGATACACTCTAGACCGATGTATCTAATCCCATCATCATGTGCAATACTCCCCAGACTGGTGTATCTAATTCAGTTATCATGTGCGATACTCCCCAGACTGGTGTATCTAATCCAATTATCATGTGCGATACTCCCCAGACCGATGTATCTAATCCAGTCATCATGTGCGATACTCCTTAGACTGGTGTATTTAATCCCGTCATCATGTGCGATATTCCTTAGACAGTTGTATCTAATCCAATCGTGCTGTACTTCCCAGACTGGTGTATTACTCCTTAGACCAGTGTATTTATTCCCATCATCATGTGCGATACTCCCCAGACAGGTGTATCAAATCCCATCATCATGTGCAATACTCCCCAGACTGGTGTATGTAATCCCTTCATCATGTGCGATACTCCTGAGACCGGTGTATCTAATCCTGTCATCCTGTGCGATACTCCTTAGACTGGTGTATCTAATCCCATCATGTGTGATACTCCCCACAGTGGTGTATTATGCCTTAAACCGGTGTATCTAATCCCGTCATCATGTGCAATGCTCCCCAGACTGATGTATCTAATCCCGTAATCATGTGCGATACTCCTTAGGCCGGTGGATCTATTCTCGTCAAATGTGACACTCCCAAGACTGGTGTATTACGCCTTAGACTGGTGTATCTAATCCCATTATCATGTGTGATACTCCTTAGACTGGTGTATCTATTCCCATTATGTGTGATACTCCCCATACTGGTGTATCTAATCCTATCATCTTGTGCAATACTCCCCAGACCGATGTATCTAATTCCGTCATCGTGCAATACTCCCCAGACTGGTGTATTACACCCCAGACCAGTGTATCTAATCTTGTCATCATGTGCGAAATTCCTTAGACCGTTGTATCTAATCCAATCGTGCTATACTTCCCAGACTGGTGTATTACTCCTTAGACCAGTGTATTTATTCCCATCATCATGTGCGATATTCCCCAGACCGGTGTATCAAATCCCGTCATCATGTGCGATACTCCTTATACTGGTGTATCTAATTCCGCTATATGCCATACTCCCCAGACTGGTGTGTTACGCCTTTCACTGATGTATTTAATCTGGTCATCATGTGCGATACTCCTTAGACTGGTGTATCTAATCCCATCATGTGTGACACTCCTTAGACCAGTGTATCTAATCTCATCAAGTGTGATACTCCCAAAACTGGTGTATTACTCCTTAGACCGGTGTATCTAATCCCTTCATCATGTGCAATTCTCCCCAGACTGGTGTATCTAATACCGTCATCATGTGCGATACTCCTTAGACTGGTGTATCTAATCCCATCATGTGTGATACTCCCCCGACTGGTGTATCTAATCCCATTATCATGTGCGATACTCCCCAGACCGATGTATCTAATTCCGTCATCATGTGCGATACTCCTTAGACTGGTGTATCTAATACCATCATCTTGTGTGATACTCCCCAGACTGATGTATCTAAATCCGTCATCATGTGCGATACTCCCCAGACTGGTGTATCTAATTCCGTCATCATGTGTTATATTCCTTAAACCGTTGTATCTAATCTAATCGTGCTATACTTCCCAGACTTGTGTATTACTCCTTAGACCAGTGTATTTATTTCCATCATCATGTGCGATACTCCCCAGACGGGTGTATCAAATCCCGTCATTATGTGCGATACTCCTTACACCGGTGTATCTAATCCCGTCATATGCGATACCCCCCAGACTGGTGTATTACGCCTTTCACTGGTGTATCTAATTCCGTCATCATATGCGATACTCCTTAGACTGGTGTATCTAATCCCATCATTATGTGCAATACTCCCCAGACTGGTGTATCTAATCCCATCATCATGTGCGATACTCCCCAGACTGGTGTATGTAATCCCGTCATCATGTGCGATACTTCCCAGACCGGTGTATCAAATCCGGTCATCATGTGCGATACTCCTTATACTGGTGTATCTAATTCCATCATATGCGATACTCCCCAGACTGGTGTGTTACGCCTTTCACTGGTGTATCTAATTCGGTCATCATGTTTGATACTTCTTAGACTGGTGTATCTAATCCCATCATGTGTGACACTCCTTAGACCGGTGTATCTAATCTCATCAAGTGTGATACTCCCAAGACTGGTGTATTACGCCTTAGACCGGTGTTTCTAATCCCGTCATCATGTGCAATTCTCCCCAGACTGGTGTATCTAATTCCGTCATCATGTGCGATACTCCTTAGACTGGTGTATCTAATCCCATAATGTGCGATACTCCCCAGACTGGTGTATCTAATCCCATAATGTGCGATACTCCCCAGACTGGTGTATCTAATCCCGTCATCCTGTGTGATACTCCCCAGACTGGTGTATTTAATCCCATCATCATTTGCGATACACCCTAGACTGATGTATCTAAACCCGGCATGTGCAATACTCCCCAGACTGGTGTATCTAATTCAGTTATCATGTGCGATATTCCCCAGACTGGTGTATCTAATCCCATCATGTGCGATACTCCCCAGACTGGTGTATCTAATCCCGTCATCTTGTGCGATACTCCCCAGACCGATGTATCAAATCCCGTCATCATGTGCGATACTCCGCAGACTGGTGTATGTAATCCCGTCATCATGTGCGATACTCCCCAGAATGGTGTATGTAACCCCGTCATCATGTGCGATACTCCCCAGACCGGTGTATCAAATCCCGTCATCATGTGCCATACTCCTTATACTGGTGTATCTAATTCCGTCATAAGCGATACTCCCCAGACTTGTGTGTTACGCCTTTCACTGGTGTATCTAATCCAGGCATCATGTGCGATTCTCCTTAGACTGGTGTATCTAATCCCATCATGTGACACTCCTTAGACTGGTGTATCTAATTTTGTCAAGTGTGATAGTCCCAAGATTGGTGTTTTACGCCTTAGACCGGTGTATCTAATCCCGTCATATGCGATACCCCCCAGACTGGTGTATTACACCTTTCACTGGTGTATCTAATTCTGTCATCATATGCGATACTCCTCAGACTGGTGTATCTAATCCCATAATTATGTGCAATACTCCCCAGACTGGTGTATCTAATCCCATCATCAAGTGCGATACTCACCAGACTGGTATATGTAATCCCATCATCATGTGCAATACTCCCCAGACTGGTGTATATAATCCCTTCATCATGTGCGATACTCCTTAGACCGGTGTATCTAATCCCGTCATATGCGATACTCCACAGAATGGTGTATTATGCTTTAGACTTGTATATCCAATCCTGTCATCATGTGCGATACTCCCCAGACTGGTGTATCTTATTTCATCATCATGTCCGATTCTCCCCTGACTGATGTATCTAATCCCGTCATATGCGATACTCCTTAGACTGGTGTATCTAATCCTGTCATGTGCGCTACTCCCTAGACCGGTGTATCTAATCCTGTCATCCTGTGCGATACTCCTTAGGCCGGTGTATCTAATCTCATCAAATGTGATACTCCCAAGACTGGTGTATTACGCCTTAGACTGGTGTATCTAATCCCATTATCATGTGCCATACTCCCCAGACTGGTGTATCTAATCCCGTCATCATGTGCGATACTCCTTAGACTGGTGTATCTATTCCTTTCATGTGTGATACTCCCCATACTGGTGTATCTAATCCTATCATCTTGTGCGATACTCCCCAGACCGATGTATCTAATTCCGTCATCATGTACAATACTACCCAGACTGGTGTATTACACCCCAGACCAGTGTATCTTATCTCATCATGTGCGATATTCCTTAGCCGTTGTATCTAATCCAATCGTGCTATACTTCCCAGACTCGTGTATTACTCCTTAGACCAGTGTATTTATTCCCCTTATCATGTGCGATACTCCCCAGACCGGTGTATCAAATCCAGTCATCATGTGCAATACTCCTTATACTGGTGTATCTAATTATGTTATATGCGATACTCCCCAGACTGGTGTATTACGTCTTAGACCGGTGTATCTAATCTCGTCATCATGTGCAATTCTCAGACTGGTGTATCTAATCCCATCATGTGCGATACTCCCCAGACTGGTGTATCTAACCCCATCATATTGTGCGATACTCCCCAGACCGATGTATCTAATTCCGTCATCATGTGCGATACTCCTTATACTGGTGTATCTAATTCCATCATATGCGATACTCCCCAGACTGGTGTGTTACGCCTTTCACTGGTGTATCTAATTCGGTCATCATGTTTGATACTTCTTAGACTGGTGTATCTAATCCCATCATGTGTGACACTCCTTAGACCGGTGTATCTAATCTCATCAAGTGTGATACTCCCAAGACTGGTGTATTACGCCTTAGACCGGTGTTTCTAATCCCGTCATCATGTGCAATTCTCCCCAGACTGGTGTATCTAATTCCGTCATCATGTGCGATACTCCTTAGACTGGTGTATCTAATCCCATAATGTGCGATACTCCCCAGACTGGTGTATCTAATCCCATAATGTGCGATACTCCCCAGACTGGTGTATCTAATCCCGTCATCCTGTGTGATACTCCCCAGACTGGTGTATTTAATCCCATCATCATTTGCGATACACCCTAGACTGATGTATCTAAACCCGGCATGTGCAATACTCCCCAGACTGGTGTATCTAATTCAGTTATCATGTGCGATATTCCCCAGACTGGTGTATCTAATCCCATCATGTGCGATACTCCCCAGACTGGTGTATCTAATCCCGTCATCTTGTGCGATACTCCCCAGACCGATGTATCAAATCCCGTCATCATGTGCGATACTCCGCAGACTGGTGTATGTAATCCCGTCATCATGTGCGATACTCCCCAGAATGGTGTATGTAACCCCGTCATCATGTGCGATACTCCCCAGACCGGTGTATCAAATCCCGTCATCATGTGCCATACTCCTTATACTGGTGTATCTAATTCCGTCATAAGCGATACTCCCCAGACTTGTGTGTTACGCCTTTCACTGGTGTATCTAATCCAGGCATCATGTGCGATTCTCCTTAGACTGGTGTATCTAATCCCATCATGTGACACTCCTTAGACTGGTGTATCTAATTTTGTCAAGTGTGATAGTCCCAAGATTGGTGTTTTACGCCTTAGACCGGTGTATCTAATCCCGTCATATGCGATACCCCCCAGACTGGTGTATTACACCTTTCACTGGTGTATCTAATTCTGTCATCATATGCGATACTCCTCAGACTGGTGTATCTAATCCCATAATTATGTGCAATACTCCCCAGACTGGTGTATCTAATCCCATCATCAAGTGCGATACTCACCAGACTGGTATATGTAATCCCATCATCATGTGCAATACTCCCCAGACTGGTGTATATAATCCCTTCATCATGTGCGATACTCCTTAGACCGGTGTATCTAATCCCGTCATATGCGATACTCCACAGAATGGTGTATTATGCTTTAGACTTGTATATCCAATCCTGTCATCATGTGCGATACTCCCCAGACTGGTGTATCTTATTTCATCATCATGTCCGATTCTCCCCTGACTGATGTATCTAATCCCGTCATATGCGATACTCCTTAGACTGGTGTATCTAATCCTGTCATGTGCGCTACTCCCTAGACCGGTGTATCTAATCCTGTCATCCTGTGCGATACTCCTTAGGCCGGTGTATCTAATCTCATCAAATGTGATACTCCCAAGACTGGTGTATTACGCCTTAGACTGGTGTATCTAATCCCATTATCATGTGCCATACTCCCCAGACTGGTGTATCTAATCCCGTCATCATGTGCGATACTCCTTAGACTGGTGTATCTATTCCTTTCATGTGTGATACTCCCCATACTGGTGTATCTAATCCTATCATCTTGTGCGATACTCCCCAGACCGATGTATCTAATTCCGTCATCATGTACAATACTACCCAGACTGGTGTATTACACCCCAGACCAGTGTATCTTATCTCATCATGTGCGATATTCCTTAGCCGTTGTATCTAATCCAATCGTGCTATACTTCCCAGACTCGTGTATTACTCCTTAGACCAGTGTATTTATTCCCCTTATCATGTGCGATACTCCCCAGACCGGTGTATCAAATCCAGTCATCATGTGCAATACTCCTTATACTGGTGTATCTAATTATGTTATATGCGATACTCCCCAGACTGGTGTATTACGTCTTAGACCGGTGTATCTAATCTCGTCATCATGTGCAATTCTCAGACTGGTGTATCTAATCCCATCATGTGCGATACTCCCCAGACTGGTGTATCTAACCCCATCATATTGTGCGATACTCCCCAGACCGATGTATCTAATTCCGTCATCATGTGCGATACTCCCCAGACCGGTGTATCAAATCCCGTCATCATGTGTGATACTCCCCAGACTGGTGTGTTACGCCTTTCACTGGTGTACCTAATCCGGTCATATGTGATACTCCTTAGACTGGTGTATCTAATCCCATCTTGTGTGACACTCCTTAGACCGGTGTCTCTAATCTTGTCAAGTGTGATACTCCCAAGACTGGTGTATTACGCCTTAGACCGGTGTATCTAATCCCATCATATGCGATACCCCCCAGACTGGTGTATTACAACTTTCACTGGTGTATCTAATTCCGTCATCATATGCGATACTCCTTAGACTGGTGTATCTAATCCCATCATTGTGTGCAATACTCACCAGACTGGTGTATCTAATCCCATCATCATGTGCGATACTCCCCAGACTGGTGTATCTAATCCCGTCATCCTGTGTGATACTCCCCAGACTGGTGTATTTAATCCCATCATCATTTGCGATACACTCTAGACCGATGTATCTAATCCCATCATCATGTGCAATACTCCCCAGACTGGTGTATCTAATTCAGTTATCATGTGCGATACTCCCCAGACTGGTGTATCTAATCCAATTATCATGTGCGATACTCCCCAGACCGATGTATCTAATCCAGTCATCATGTGCGATACTCCTTAGACTGGTGTATTTAATCCCGTCATCATGTGCGATATTCCTTAGACAGTTGTATCTAATCCAATCGTGCTGTACTTCCCAGACTGGTGTATTACTCCTTAGACCAGTGTATTTATTCCCATCATCATGTGCGATACTCCCCAGACAGGTGTATCAAATCCCATCATCATGTGCAATACTCCCCAGACTGGTGTATGTAATCCCTTCATCATGTGCGATACTCCTTAGACCGGTGTATCTAATCCTGTCATCCTGTGCGATACTCCTTAGACTGGTGTATCTAATCCCATCATGTGTGATACTCCCCACAGTGGTGTATTATGCCTTAAACCGGTGTATCTAATCCCGTCATCATGTGCAATGCTCCCCAGACTGATGTATCTAATCCCGTAATCATGTGCGATACTCCTTAGGCCGGTGGATCTATTCTCGTCAAATGTGACACTCCCAAGACTGGTGTATTACGCCTTAGACTGGTGTATCTAATCCCATTATCATGTGTGATACTCCTTAGACTGGTGTATCTATTCCCATTATGTGTGATACTCCCCATACTGGTGTATCTAATCCTATCATCTTGTGCAATACTCCCCAGACCGATGTATCTAATTCCGTCATCGTGCAATACTCCCCAGACTGGTGTATTACACCCCAGACCAGTGTATCTAATCTTGTCATCATGTGCGAAATTCCTTAGACCGTTGTATCTAATCCAATCGTGCTATACTTCCCAGACTGGTGTATTACTCCTTAGACCAGTGTATTTATTCCCATCATCATGTGCGATATTCCCCAGACCGGTGTATCAAATCCCGTCATCATGTGCGATACTCCTTATACTGGTGTATCTAATTCCGCTATATGCCATACTCCCCAGACTGGTGTGTTACGCCTTTCACTGATGTATTTAATCTGGTCATCATGTGCGATACTCCTTAGACTGGTGTATCTAATCCCATCATGTGTGACACTCCTTAGACCAGTGTATCTAATCTCATCAAGTGTGATACTCCCAAAACTGGTGTATTACTCCTTAGACCGGTGTATCTAATCCCTTCATCATGTGCAATTCTCCCCAGACTGGTGTATCTAATACCGTCATCATGTGCGATACTCCTTAGACTGGTGTATCTAATCCCATCATGTGTGATACTCCCCCGACTGGTGTATCTAATCCCATTATCATGTGCGATACTCCCCAGACCGATGTATCTAATTCCGTCATCATGTGCGATACTCCTTAGACTGGTGTATCTAATACCATCATCTTGTGTGATACTCCCCAGACTGATGTATCTAAATCCGTCATCATGTGCGATACTCCCCAGACTGGTGTATCTAATTCCGTCATCATGTGTTATATTCCTTAAACCGTTGTATCTAATCTAATCGTGCTATACTTCCCAGACTTGTGTATTACTCCTTAGACCAGTGTATTTATTTCCATCATCATGTGCGATACTCCCCAGACGGGTGTATCAAATCCCGTCATTATGTGCGATACTCCTTACACCGGTGTATCTAATCCCGTCATATGCGATACCCCCCAGACTGGTGTATTACGCCTTTCACTGGTGTATCTAATTCCGTCATCATATGCGATACTCCTTAGACTGGTGTATCTAATCCCATCATTATGTGCAATACTCCCCAGACTGGTGTATCTAATCCCATCATCATGTGCGATACTCCCCAGACTGGTGTATGTAATCCCGTCATCATGTGCGATACTTCCCAGACCGGTGTATCAAATCCGGTCATCATGTGCGATACTCCTTATACTGGTGTATCTAATTCCATCATATGCGATACTCCCCAGACTGGTGTGTTACGCCTTTCACTGGTGTATCTAATTCGGTCATCATGTTTGATACTTCTTAGACTGGTGTATCTAATCCCATCATGTGTGACACTCCTTAGACCGGTGTATCTAATCTCATCAAGTGTGATACTCCCAAGACTGGTGTATTACGCCTTAGACCGGTGTTTCTAATCCCGTCATCATGTGCAATTCTCCCCAGACTGGTGTATCTAATTCCGTCATCATGTGCGATACTCCTTAGACTGGTGTATCTAATCCCATAATGTGCGATACTCCCCAGACTGGTGTATCTAATCCCATAATGTGCGATACTCCCCAGACTGGTGTATCTAATCCCGTCATCCTGTGTGATACTCCCCAGACTGGTGTATTTAATCCCATCATCATTTGCGATACACCCTAGACTGATGTATCTAAACCCGGCATGTGCAATACTCCCCAGACTGGTGTATCTAATTCAGTTATCATGTGCGATATTCCCCAGACTGGTGTATCTAATCCCATCATGTGCGATACTCCCCAGACTGGTGTATCTAATCCCGTCATCTTGTGCGATACTCCCCAGACCGATGTATCAAATCCCGTCATCATGTGCGATACTCCCCAGACTGGTGTATGTAATCCCGTCATCATGTGCGATACTCCCCAGAATGGTGTATGTAACCCCGTCATCATGTGCGATACTCCCCAGACCGGTGTATCAAATCCCGTCATCATGTGCCATACTCCTTATACTGGTGTATCTAATTCCGTCATAAGCGATACTCCCCAGACTTGTGTGTTACGCCTTTCACTGGTGTATCTAATCCAGGCATCATGTGCGATTCTCCTTAGACTGGTGTATCTAATCCCATCATGTGACACTCCTTAGACTGGTGTATCTAATTTTGTCAAGTGTGATAGTCCCAAGATTGGTGTTTTACGCCTTAGACCGGTGTATCTAATCCCGTCATATGCGATACCCCCCAGACTGGTGTATTACACCTTTCACTGGTGTATCTAATTCTGTCATCATATGCGATACTCCTCAGACTGGTGTATCTAATCCCATAATTATGTGCAATACTCCCCAGACTGGTGTATCTAATCCCATCATCAAGTGCGATACTCACCAGACTTGTGTATGTAATCCCGTCATCATGTGCGATACTCCCCAGACCGGTGTATCAAATCCCATCATCATATGCGATACTCCTTATACTGGGGTATCTAATTCCATCATATGAGATACTCTCCGGACTGGTGTGTTACGCCTTTCACTGGTGTATCTAATCCGGTCATCATGTGCGATACTCCTTAGACTGGTGTATCTAATCTCGTAAAGTGTCATACTCCCAAGACTGGTGTATTACACCTTAGACCGGTCTATCTAATCCCGTCATCATGTGCAATTCTCCCCAGACTGGTGTATCTAATACAGTCATCATGTGCGATACTCCTTAGACTGGTGTATCTAATCCCATCATGTGCGATACTCCCCAGACTGGTGTATCTAATCCCATCATGTTCGATACTTCTTAGACTGGTGTATCTAATCCCATCATGTGTGACACTCCTTAGACCGGTGTATCTAATCTCATCAAGTGTGATACTCCCAAGACTGGTGTATTACGCCTTAGACCGGTGTTTCTAATCCCGTCATCATGTGCAATTCTCCCCAGACTGGTGTATCTAATTCCGTCATCATGTGCGATACTCCTTAGACTGGTGTATCTAATCCCATAATGTGCGATACTCCCCAGACTGGTGTATCTAATCCCATAATGTGCGATACTCCCCAGACTGGTGTATCTAATCCCGTCATCCTGTGTGATACTCCCCAGACTGGTGTATTTAATCCCATCATCATTTGCGATACACCCTAGACTGATGTATCTAAACCCGGCATGTGCAATACTCCCCAGACTGGTGTATCTAATTCAGTTATCATGTGCGATATTCCCCAGACTGGTGTATCTAATCCCATCATGTGCGATACTCCCCAGACTGGTGTATCTAATCCCGTCATCTTGTGCGATACTCCCCAGACCGATGTATCAAATCCCGTCATCATGTGCGATACTCCCCAGACTTGTGTATGTAATCCCGTCATCATGTGCGATACTCCCCAGAATGGTGTATGTAACCCCGTCATCATGTGCGATACTCCCCAGACCGGTGTATCAAATCCCGTCATCATGTGCCATACTCCTTATACTGGTGTATCTAATTCCGTCATAAGCGATACTCCCCAGACTTGTGTGTTACGCCTTTCACTGGTGTATCTAATCCAGGCATCATGTGCGATTCTCCTTAGACTGGTGTATCTAATCCCATCATGTGACACTCCTTAGACTGGTGTATCTAATTTTGTCAAGTGTGATAGTCCCAAGATTGGTGTTTTACGCCTTAGACCGGTGTATCTAATCCCGTCATATGCGATACCCCCCAGACTGGTGTATTACACCTTTCACTGGTGTATCTAATTCTGTCATCATATGCGATACTCCTCAGACTGGTGTATCTAATCCCATAATTATGTGCAATACTCCCCAGACTGGTGTATCTAATCCCATCATCAAGTGCGATACTCACCAGACTTGTGTATGTAATCCCGTCATCATGTGCGATACTCCCCAGACCGGTGTATCAAATCCCATCATCATATGCGATACTCCTTATACTGGGGTATCTAATTCCATCATATGAGATACTCTCCGGACTGGTGTGTTACGCCTTTCACTGGTGTATCTAATCCGGTCATCATGTGCGATACTCCTTAGACTGGTGTATCTAATCTCGTCAAGTGTCATACTCCCAAGACTGGTGTATTACACTTTAGACCGGTCTATCTAATCCCGTCATCATGTGCAATTCTCCCCAGACTGGTGTATCTAATACAGTCATCATGTGCGATACTCCTTAGACTGGTGTATCTAATCCCATCATGTGCGATACTCCCCAAACTGGTGTATCTAATCCCATCATGTGCGATACTCCCCAGACTGGTGTATCTAATCCCGTCATCCTGTGTGATACTCCCCAGACTGGTGTATTTAATCCCATCATCATTTGCGATACACCCTAGACTGATGTATCTAAACCCGGCATGTGCAATACTCCCCAGACTGGTGTATCTAATTCAGTTATCATGTGCGATATTCCCCAGACTGGTGTATCTAATCCCATCATGTGCGATACTCCCCAGACTGGTGTATCTAATCCCGTCATCTTGTGCGATACTTCCCAGACCGATGTATCAAATCCCATCATCATGTGCGATACTCCCCAGACTGGTGTATGTAATCCCGTCATCATGTGCGATACTCCCCAGAATGGTGTATGTAACCCCGTCATCATGTGCGATACTCCCCAGACCGGTGTATCAAATCCCGTCATCATGTGCTATACTCCTTATACTGGTGTATCTAATTCCATCATATGAGATACTCTCCGGACTGGTGTGTTACGCCTTTCACTGGTGTATCTAATCCGGTCATCATGTGCGATACTCCTTAGACTGGTGTATCTAATCCCATCATGTGCTATACTCCCCAGACTGGTGTATCTAATCCCATCATCATGTGCGATACGCCCCAGACTGGTGTATCTAATCCCGTCATGTGCGATACTCCTTAGACTGGTGTATCTAATCCCATCATGTGTGATGCTCCCCAGACTGGTGTATTTATTCCCATCATCATGTGCGATACTCCCCAGACGGGTGTATCAAATCCCGTCATCATGTGCGATACTCCTTATACCAGTGTATCTAATCCCGTCATATGCGATACTCCACAGAATGGTGTATTATGCTTTAGACTGGTATATCCAATCCTGTCATCATGTGCGATACTCCTTAGACCGGTGTACCTAATCCAGTCATGTGCGATACTCCCCAGACTGGTGTATCTTATTCCATCATCATGTCCGATACTCCTTAGACTGGTGTATCTAATCCCATCATGTGCGATACTCCTTAGACTGGTGTATCTAATCCTGTCATGTGCGCTACTCCTCAGACTGGTGTATCTAATCCTGTCATCCTGTGCGATACTCCTTAGACCGGTGTATCTAATCCCATCATTTATGATACTCCCCAGACTGATGTATATAATCCCATCATGTGCGATACTCCTCAGACTGGTGTATCTAATCCCGTCATCCTGTGCAATACTCCCCAGACTGGTGTATTTAATCCCATCATTTGTGATACACCCTAGACTGATGTATCTAATCCCGTCATCATGTGCAATACTCCCCAGACTGGTGTATCTAATTCAGTTATCATGTGCGATACTCCCCAGACTGATGTATGTAATCATGTGCGATACTCCTTAGGCCGGTGTATCTAATCTCGTCAAGTGTGATACTCCCCAGACTGGTGTATCTAATCCCGTCATCCTGTGTGATACTCCCCAGACTGGTGTATTTAATCCCATCATCATTTGCGATACACCCTAGACTGATGTATCTAAACCCGGCATGTGCAATACTCCCCAGACTGGTGTATCTAATTCAGTTATCATGTGCGATATTCCCCAGACTGGTGTATCTAATCCCATTATGTGCGATACTCCCCAGACCGATGTATCTAATCCTGTCATCATGTGCGATACTCCTTAGACTGGTGTATCTAATCCCATCATGTGCGATACTCCCCAGACTGGTGTATGTAATCCCGTCATCATGTGCGATACTCCCTAGAATGGTGTATGTAACCCCGTCATCATGTGCGATACTCCCCAGACCGGTGTATCAAATCCCGTCATCATGTGCCATACTCCTTATACTGGTGTATCTAATTCCGTCATAAGCGATACTCCCCAGATTTGTGTGTTACGCCTTTCACTGGTGTATCTAATCCAGGCATCATGTGCGATTCTCCTTAGACTGGTGTATCTAATCCCATCATGTCACACTCCTTAGACTGGTGTATCTAATTTTGTAAAGTGTGATACTCCCAAGACTGGTGTATTACGCCTTAGACCGGTGTATCTAATCCCGTCATATGCGATACCCCCCAGACTGGTGTAGTATACCTTTCACTGGTGTATCTAATTCTGTCATCATATGCGATACTCCTCAGACTGGTGTATCTAATCCCATAATTATGTGCAATACTCACCAGACTTGTGTATGTAATCCCATCATCATGTGCGATACTCCCCAGACCGGTGTATCAAATCCCATCATCATATGCGATACTCCTTATACTGGGGTATCTAATTCCATCATATGAGATACTCTCCGGACTGGTGTGTTACGCCTTTCACTGGTGTATCTAATCCGGTCATCATGTGCGATACTCCTTAGACTGGTGTATCTAATCTCGTCAAATGTCATACTCCCAAGACTGGTGTATTACACCTTAGACCGGTCTATCTAATCCCGTCATCATGTGCAATTCTCCCCAGACTGGTGTATCTAATACAGTCATCATGTGCGATACTCCTTAGACTGGTGTATCTAATCCCATCTTGTGCGATACTCCCCAGACTGGTGTATCTAATCCCATCATGTGCTATACTCTCCAGACTGGTGTATCTAATCCCGTCATCCTGTGTGATACTCCCCAGACTGGTGTATTTAATCCCATCATCATTTGCGATACACACTAGACCAATGTATCTAATCCCGTCATCATGTGCAATACTCCCCAGACTGGTGTATCTAATTCAGTTATCATGTGCGATACTCCCCAGACTGGTGTATCTAATCCCATTATCATGTTCGATACTCCCCAGACTGGTGTATCTAATCCCGTCATCATGTGCTATACTCCCCAGACTGGTGTATCTAATCCCGTCATCATGTGCGATACTCCCCAGACCGATGTATCTAATTCCGTCATCATGTGCGATACTCCCCAGACTGGTGTATCTATTCCCGTCATCATGTGCGATACTCCTTAGACTGGTGTATCAAATCCCATCATGTGTGATACTCCCCAGACTGGTGTATTTATTTCCATCATCATGTGCGATACTCCCCAGACGAGTGTATCCTATCCCGTCATCATGTGCGATACTCCTTATGCCAGTGTATCTAATCCCGTCATATGCGATACTCCACAGAATGGTTTATTATGCTTTAGACTGGTATATCCAATCCGGTCATCATGTGCGATACTCCTTAGACCGGTGTACCTAATCCAGTCATGTGCGATACTCCCCAGACTGGTGAATCTTATTCCATCATCATGTCCGATACTCCTTAGACTGGTGTATCTAATCCCATCATGTGCGATACTCCTTAGACTGATGTATCTAATCCCATCATGTGCGATACTCCCCAGGCTGGTGTATCTAATCCCATCATGTGCTATACTCCCCAGACTGGTGTATCTAATCCCATCATCATGTGCAATACGCCCCAGACTGGTGTATCTAATCCCGTCATGTGCGATACTCCTTAGACTGGTGTATCTAATCCCATCATGTGTGATGCTCCCCAGACTGGTGTATTTATTCCCATCATCATGTGCGATACTCCCCAGACGGGTGTACCAAATCCCGTCATCATGTGCGATACTCCTTATACCAGTGTATCTAATCCCGTCATATGCGATACTCCACAGAATGGTGTATTATGCTTTAGACTGGTATATCCAATCCTGTCATCATGTGCGATACTCCTTAGACCGGTGTACCTAATCCAGTCATGTGCGATACTCCCCAGACTGGTGTATCTTATTCCATCATCATGTCCGATGCTCCTTAGACTGGTGTATCTAATCCCATCATGTGCGATACTCCTTAGACTGGTGTATCTAATCCTGTCATGTGCGTTACTCCTCAGACTGGTGTATCTAATCCTGTAATCCTGTGCGATACTCCTTAGACCGGTGTATCTAATCCCATCATTTGTGATACTCCCCAGACTGATGTATATAATCCCATCATGTGCGATACTCCCCAAACTGGTGTATCTAATCCCGTCATCCTGTGCGATACTCCCCAAACTGGTGTATTTAATCCCATCATTTGCGATACATCCTAGACCGATGTATCTAATCTCATCATCATGTGCAATACTCCCCAGACTGGTGTATCTAATTCAGTTATCATGTGCGATACTCCCCAGACTGATGTATCTAATCCTGTAATCATGTGCGATACTCCTTAGGCCAGTGTATCTAATTTCGTCAAGTGTGATACTCCCAAGACTGGTGTATTACACCTTAGACTGATGTATCTAATCCCATCATGTGCGATACTCCCCAGACTGGTGTATCTATTCCAGTCATCCTGTGCGATAGTCCCCAGACTGGTGTATGTAATCCCATCATCATTTGCGATACACCCTAGACCGATGTATCTAATCCCGTCATCATGTGCAATACTCCCCAGACTGGTGTATCTAATCCCGTCATCATGTGCGATATTCCTTAGACTGTTGTATCTAATCCAATCCTGCTATACTTCCCAGACTGGTGTATTACTCCTTAGACCAGTGTATTTATTCCCATCATCATATGCGAGACTCCCCAGACAGGTGTATCAAATCCAGTCATCATGTGCGATACTCCTTATACTGGTGTATCTAATTCCGTTATATGCAATACTCCCCAGACTGGTGTATTACACCCCAGACCAGTGTATCTAATCTCGTCATCATGTGCGATATTCCTTAGACCGTTGTATCTAATCCAATCATGCTATACTTCTCAGACTGGTGTATTACTCCTTAGACCAGTGTATTTATTCCCATCATCATATGCGATACTCCCCAGACAGGTGTATCAAATCCCGTCATCATGTACGATACTCCTTATACCAGTGTATCTAGTCCCGTCATAATGCGATACCCCCCAAACTGGTGTATTACTCCTTTCACTGGTGTATCTAATTCCGTCATCATATGCGATACTCCTTAGACTGGTGTATCTAATCCCATCATTATGTGCAATACTCCCCAGACTGGTGTATCTAATCCCATCATCATGTGCGATACTCCCCTGACTGGTGTATCTAATCCCATCATCATGTGCGATACTCCCCTGACTGGTGTATCTAATCCCATCATCATGTGCGATACTCCCCAGACTGGTGTATCTAATCCCATCATCATGTGCGATACTCCCCAGACTGGTGTATGTAATCCCGTCATCATGGGCGATACTCCTTAGACCGGTGTATCTAATCCCGTCATATGCGATACTCCACAAAATGGTGTATTATGCTTTAGACTGGTATATCCAATCCTATCATCATGTGCTATACTCCTTAGACCGGTGTACCTAACCCAGTCATGTGGAATACTCCCCAGACCGGTGTATCTAATCCTGTCATCCTGTGCGATACTCCTTAGACCGGTGTATCTAATCCCATTATGTGTGATACTCCCCAGACTGATGTATCTAATCCAATCATGTGCGATACTCCCCAAACTGGTGTATCTAATCCCTTCATCCTGTGCGATACTCCCCAGACTGGTGTATTTAATCCCATCATTTGCGATACACCCTAGACCGATGTATCTAATCTCGTCATCATGTGCAATACTCCCCAGACTGGTGTATCTAATTCAGTTATCATGTGCGATACTCCCCAGACTGATGTATCTAATCCTGTAATCATGTGCGATACTCCTTAGGCCAGTGTATCTAATTTCGTCAAGTGTGATACTCCCAAGACTGGTGTATTACACCTTAGACTGATGTATCTAATCCCATCATGTGCGATACTCCCCAGACTGGTGTATCTATTCCAGTCATCCTGTGCGATAGTCCCCAGACTGGTGTATGTAATCCCATCATCATTTGCGATACACCCTAGACCGATGTATCTAATCCCGTCATCATGTGCAATACTCCCCAGACTGGTGTATCTAATCCCGTCATCATGTGCGATATTCCTTAGACTGTTGTATCTAATCCAATCCTGCTATACTTCCCAGACTGGTGTATTACTCCTTAGACCAGTGTATTTATTCCCATCATCATATGCGAGACTCCCCAGACAGGTGTATCAAATCCAGTCATCATGTGCGATACTCCTTATACTGGTGTATCTAATTCCGTTATATGCAATACTCCCCAGACTGGTGTATTACACCCCAGACCAGTGTATCTAATCTCGTCATCATGTGCGATATTCCTTAGACCGTTGTATCTAATCCAATCATGCTATACTTCTCAGACTGGTGTATTACTCCTTAGACCAGTGTATTTATTCCCATCATCATATGCGATACTCCCCAGACAGGTGTATCAAATCCCGTCATCATGTACGATACTCCTTATACCAGTGTATCTAGTCCCGTCATAATGCGATACCCCCCAAACTGGTGTATTACTCCTTTCACTGGTGTATCTAATTCCGTCATCATATGCGATACTCCTTAGACTGGTGTATCTAATCCCATCATTATGTGCAATACTCCCCAGACTGGTGTATCTAATCCCATCATCATGTGCGATACTCCCCTGACTGGTGTATCTAATCCCATCATCATGTGCGATACTCCCCAGACTGGTGTATCTAATCCCATCATCATGTGCGATACTCCCCAGACTGGTGTATGTAATCCCGTCATCATGGGCGATACTCCTTAGACCGGTGTATCTAATCCCGTCATATGCGATACTCCACAAAATGGTGTATTATGCTTTAGACTGGTATATCCAATCCTATCATCATGTGCTATACTCCTTAGACCGGTGTACCTAACCCAGTCATGTGGAATACTCCCCAGACCGGTGTATCTAATCCTGTCATCCTGTGCGATACTCCTTAGACCGGTGTATCTAATCCCATTATGTGTGATACTCCCCAGACTGATGTATCTAATCCAATCATGTGCGATACTCCCCAAACTGGTGTATCTAATCCCTTCATCCTGTGCGATACTCCCCAGACTGGTGTATTTAATCCCATCATTTGCGATACACCCTAGACCGATGTATCTAATCTCGTCATCATGTGCAATACTCCCCAGACTGGTGTATCTAATTCAGTTATCATGTGCGATACTCCCCAGACTGATGTATCTAATCCTGTAATCATGTGCGATACTCCTTAGGCCAGTGTATCTAATTTCGTCAAGTGTGATACTCCCAAGACTGGTGTATTACACCTTAGACTGATGTATCTAATCCCATCATGTGCGATACTCCCCAGACTGGTGTATCTATTCCAGTCATCCTGTGCGATAGTCCCCAGACTGGTGTATGTAATCCCATCATCATTTGCGATACACCCTAGACCGATGTATCTAATCCCGTCATCATGTGCAATACTCCCCAGACTGGTGTATCTAATCCCGTCATCATGTGCGATATTCCTTAGACTGTTGTATCTAATCCAATCCTGCTATACTTCCCAGACTGGTGTATTACTCCTTAGACCAGTGTATTTATTCCCATCATCATATGCGAGACTCCCCAGACAGGTGTATCAAATCCAGTCATCATGTGCGATACTCCTTATACTGGTGTATCTAATTCCGTTATATGCAATACTCCCCAGACTGGTGTATTACACCCCAGACCAGTGTATCTAATCTCGTCATCATGTGCGATATTCCTTAGACCGTTGTATCTAATCCAATCATGCTATACTTCTCAGACTGGTGTATTACTCCTTAGACCAGTGTATTTATTCCCATCATCATATGCGATACTCCCCAGACAGGTGTATCAAATCCCGTCATCATGTACGATACTCCTTATACCAGTGTATCTAGTCCCGTCATAATGCGATACCCCCCAAACTGGTGTATTACTCCTTTCACTGGTGTATCTAATTCCGTCATCATATGCGATACTCCTTAGACTGGTGTATCTAATCCCATCATTATGTGCAATACTCCCCAGACTGGTGTATCTAATCCCATCATCATGTGCGATACTCCCCTGACTGGTGTATCTAATCCCATCATCATGTGCGATACTCCCCAGACTGGTGTATCTAATCCCATCATCATGTGCGATACTCCCCAGACTGGTGTATGTAATCCCGTCATCATGGGCGATACTCCTTAGACCGGTGTATCTAATCCCGTCATATGCGATACTCCACAAAATGGTGTATTATGCTTTAGACTGGTATATCCAATCCTATCATCATGTGCTATACTCCTTAGACCGGTGTACCTAACCCAGTCATGTGGAATACTCCCCAGACCGGTGTATCTAATCCTGTCATCCTGTGCGATACTCCTTAGACCGGTGTATCTAATCCCATTATGTGTGATACTCCCCAGACTGATGTATCTAATCCAATCATGTGCGATACTCCCCAAACTGGTGTATCTAATCCCTTCATCCTGTGCGATACTCCCCAGACTGGTGTATTTAATCCCATCATTTGCGATACACCCTAGACCGATGTATCTAATCTCGTCATCATGTGCAATACTCCCCAGACTGGTGTATCTAATTCAGTTATCATGTGCGATACTCCCCAGACTGATGTATCTAATCCTGTAATCATGTGCGATACTCCTTAGGCCAGTGTATCTAATTTCGTCAAGTGTGATACTCCCAAGACTGGTGTATTACACCTTAGACTGATGTATCTAATCCCATCATGTGCGATACTCCCCAGACTGGTGTATCTATTCCAGTCATCCTGTGCGATAGTCCCCAGACTGGTGTATGTAATCCCATCATCATTTGCGATACACCCTAGACCGATGTATCTAATCCCGTCATCATGTGCAATACTCCCCAGACTGCTGTATCAATTCAATTATGTGTGATACTCCCAAGACTGGTGTATCTAATCCCATTATCATGTGCAATACTCCCAGACCAGTGTGTCTGATCCCATCATGTGCGATACTCCTTAGGCTGGTGTATCTAATCCCATCATGTGCGATACTCCTTAGACTGGTGTATCTAATCACATTATGTGCGATACTCCCCAGACTGGTGTATCTAATCCCATCTTGTGCGATGCTCCCCAGACCGATGAATCTAATCACGTCATTATATGCAATACTCCTTACACCGGTGTATCTAATTCCGTCATCATGTGCGATACTCCTAATACTGGTGTATCTAATCCCGTCTTGTGCGATACCTCTAGACTGGCGTATTACGCCTTTCACCGATGTATCTAATCCCGTCATAATATCATATGCTATACTCCCCAGAATGGTGTATCTTATTCCATCATCATGTTCGATACTCCACAGACCGATGTATCTAATCCCGTCATCATATGCGATAATCCTTAGACCGGTGTATCTAATCCCGTCATCATATGTGATACTCCTTATACTGGTGTATCTAATCCCGTCATGTGTGACACTCCTTACACCAGTGTATCTAATCTTGTTAAGTGTGATACTCCCAAGACTGATGTATTACGCCTTAGACCGGTGTATCTAATCCCGTCATCATGTGCAATTCTCCCCAGACTGGTGTATCTAATAAAGTCATCATGTGCGATACTCCTCAGACTGGTGTATCTAATCCCGTCATCATATGCGATACTTCTTATACTGGTGTATCTAATCCCGTCATATGCGATACTCCCCAGACTTTTGTATTACAACTTTCACTGGTGTATCTGATCCGGTCATCATGTACGATACTCCTTAGACTGGTGTATCTAATCCCATATTGTGTGACACTCCTTAGACCAGTGTATCTAATCTCGTTAAGTGTGATACTCCCAAGACTGATGTATTACGCCTTAGACCGGTGTATCTAATCCCATCATCATGTGCAATTCTCCCCAGACTGGTGTATCTAATAAAGTCATCATGTGCGATACTCCTAAGACTGGTGTATCTAATCCCGTAATCATGTGCGGTACTCCTTAGACTGTTTTATCTAATCACATCATGTGCGCTGCTCCCCAGACCGATGTATTTAATCCCATTATGTATGATACTCCTTAGACCGGTGTATCTAATCTCGTCATCATGTGCGATACTTCTTAGACTGATGTATATAATCCCGCCATGTGCAATTCTCCACAGAATGGTGTATTACACTTTAGACTGGTGTATCAAATCCCGTCATCATGTGCGATACTCCTTATACTGGTGTATCTAATCCCATCATATGCGATACTCCCCAGACTGGTGTATTACGCCTTTCACTGGTGTATCTAATCCGGTCATCATGTGCGATACTCCTTAGACTGGTGTATCTAATCTCATCATGTGTGACACTCCTTAGACTGGTGTATCTAATCCTGTCATGTGCGCTACTCCCCAGACCGCTGTATCTAATTTCATCTTCATGTGCGATGATACTCCACAGACTGGTGTATCTAATGCCATCATCATTTGCGATACACCCCAGACAGATGTATCTAATCCCATCATTTTGCATGATACACCTTAGACCGGTGTATCTAATACCATCATGTGTGACACTCCTTAGACTGGTGTATCTAATCCTGTCATGTGCGCTACTCCCCAGACCACTGTATCTAATACCATCATCATGTGTGATGATACTCCCCAGACCAGTGTATCTAATCCCATCATGTCCGATATTCCTTAGTCTGGTGTATCTAATCCCATCATGTGCGATACTCCTTAAACTGGTGTATCTATTCCTGTCATGTGCGCTCCTCCCCAGATCGGTGTACCTAATCCCATCATCCGGTGCGATACTCCCCAGACTGGTGTATCTAATCCCATAATTTGCGATACGCCCCAGACAGGTGTATCTAATCTCGTCATCATGTGCAATATTCCCAAGACTGTTATATTACACCTTAGAATGGTGTAGCTAATCCTGTCATCATGTGCGATACTCCTTAGACCGGTGTATTGAATACCGTCATGTGCTATACTCCCCAGACTGATGTATTACGCTTTAGACCAGTGTATCTAATACTGTCATCATGTGTGTATCTAATCCCGTCATATGCGATACTCCTTAGACCGGTGTATCCCTTCGTTATGTGCGATACTCGCCAGACTGGCCTATTGCTCCTTAGTATGGTGTATCTAATCTCATCATCATGTGCGATACGCCTTAGACCGGTGTATCTAATACCATTGTCATGTGTGATACTCCCGAGACTGGTGTATTACGCCTTAGACCAGTGTATCTAATCCCGTCATGTGCGATACTCCCCAGATTGGTGTATTATGCCTTAGACCAGTGTATCTAAACCTGTCATCATGTGCGATACTCCTAAGACCGGTGCATCTATTCTCGTCATGTGCGATACGCCCCAGATTGGTGTATTACGTCTTAGATCGGTGTATCTAAACCCGTCATCATGTCTGATACTCCTTAGACAAGTGTATCTAATCCAGTCACGTATGATACTCCCCAGGTTGGTGTATTATGCCTTAGACCAGTATATCTAATCCCGTCATCATGTGCGACACTTCCCAGACTGGTGTATCTAATCACATCATCATGTGCGATACTCCTTAGACCGGTGTATCTAATCCCGTCATCATGTTCGATACTCCCCAGACTAGTGTATTACGCCTTACACTGATGTATCTAATCCCGTCATCATGTTCGATACTTCTTAGACCGGTGTATCTAATCCTGTCATGTGCAATACTCCCCATACTGCTATGTCTAATTCCATCATCATGTGTGATACTCCCCAAACCGGTGTATCCAATCCCGTCATCATGTGTAATACTCCCCAGACTGGTGTATCTAATCCTGTCATGTGCAATACTCCACAGATTGGTCTATTATGCCTTAGACCAGTGTATCTAAACCCGTCATCATGTGCGATTCTCCTTAGATCGGTGTATCTAATCCCGTCATGTGCGATACTCGCCAGACTGGTGTATTACTCCTTAGACTAGTGTATCTAATCCCGTCATCATATGCATTACTCGCCAGACTGGTGTATTATGCCTTAGACCATTGTATCTAATACCGTTATCATGTGTGTATCCCGTCGTCATGTGCAAAACTCGCAAGACTGGCCTATTGCTCCTTAGTACGGTGTATCTAATCCCATCATCATTCGCGATACTCCTTAGACTGGTGTATCTAATACCGTCATGTGTGATACTCCCCAGATTGGTGTATTACGCCTTAAACCGGTGTATCTAATCCAGTCATCATGTGCGATACTCCTTAGACCAGTGTATCTAATACCGTTGTCATGTGTGATACTCCCCAGACTGGTGTATTACGCCTTAGACCAGTGTATCTAATCCCGTCATCATATGCGATACTCCTTAGACCGGTGTATCTAATACCATCATGTGCGATACTCCTTAAACCGGTGTATCTAATCCCGTCATCATGTGTGAAGGTATCAAGGATAGATGGACGAGATTGAATAGGGTAACAAAGGGGGTTCTTTGTGGCGAACAAATAATTTAAATTTATAGTTTCATGTGATCCTTCACTTTCCAAGGTTTTTAAATCAAGGAGGGAACAAGATTCCTGAAAGGTTCCCACATCTGTGAGTACCAGTAAGTGCGAGGTAGAAGGTTGATGAATAAAATTCTGGTCATATTGCTGTTCAACATTATCCTCAAAGTGACACCGTAATGTTATCATTCTTGCGAATTTATGAACATCTAGGATTGTCCTATATAAATCAAATTAATTCATTGGTGAAAATGATAAGTCTTTAGATAATAAAGATAGCTGCGGTTCACTGAGGATATAACATGATAGGTTGATCCACTGATTGCAATAAAATTTCCGTTGACGTGGTGTGAACTGATTCATGGTTCTTGTGTTTCCTGCCACTCCTGCTCCACCTTTTATATTTTTTGAATGGTCCATATTTTCAATACTAGTTTTGATCAAACCTTTGTTATAGACCGTATTCCTCCTAGTGGTGCTAATAAATTGGTTGACCGAAAATGTGTCGGAAACATCCTTTGAAGTCATGCCAACTGAGGTTTCAAAAGAGGAGTCTGTGTCTGAAAAACTAACTTTTAAAAAAAAAAAAATCCTTCTGAGTATAGGTTTAAAGTTTTGCCACTTGCCATTATTTCTTTTGTAGCCATTATATGTTCTCCAAGACAATAGATTTTAGTTTTTAGAGCAGAGTCCCACTCTTTAAATTCCTTGGAATCAGTATGAGGAAAAATTGTTGTTTGAACTTGCTGGATATCTGCCTGCACCGCAGTCAATGATTGTCCTTCATATGAAACTATTAGCTGCTTCAGCTGATTAGAACACTGATTCAAGATACTACACCATTTTTTGTTGAATTCATCTGAACACTGTGTAGTAGGTACTTTTTTTATACGAGTCCTTTTGGGATGATATGTTTCTCAAGATATGAACCTAAGGTTGTACTGTCCAACCATAACTTTAATTCTTTAACAAGGAGATTTTTCAACTATTTGAAGTGTGTGTCTAATTTGTTTGGGCTCTGATCCTGCTAAACTAAACATTTTCCACCGAACATAATGGGATTATTTCCTGTTCTGTGGTTACAGGGATAAAACGGGTTAAAAACCCAGGGCAGAATCACCATGGATATTTTTTATCCTGAGAATCCTGGTGGATCTATGAACCAAATACTAGGTTTCCTCTGGGTATGAACTTGATCTACTATTACGAATATTTTTTTTATTGTACTTTGTTTCACCATTATTTTTATTGCTAACAAAAGTGTTTCTTTTAAAAAAAATTCCTGCTCAGGATTGGTGATGCTTGATCACGTGTTTAGCCAGTATATGACTTAATACGCTAAACAAGTTCCTTAATCATTGCCTGCATTGAACACGTGTAGTGTTCAATTCAGGCAATGATTAAGGAACTCTTTCCGAAACGCGTTTGCTGATAAACACCCCTCTTCCATAGTGACTTAAAACCTTTTGTCTCTAGAAAGTTGTATACTTTAATTTTTTTAATGCATTTTCATTAAAAGTGTTTTTAAGAAGCTCAGGATGCTGGAATTACTTCTTTTTACTGACAAAAAATTTTAGGGGCTTCATCGCAAAAGGGATGTCTACATTTTTAGTCATTTGATCCCATAAATGTAATTTATGCCTGTATGTTTCTCACTTCCCTTCACCAATTAGATTATTTAGTGCTGATCCTTCACACACAAATCGACTTACAATAATAGGTAAAAAAGCAAGATGGGTGAATGCTTTTGCAAACCACTGTACATCACTGGGGTGACCAAGGGGACAACGATATAACTGGGTAGGACTTAGAAGAATAGACATCACTGGTAGAGCTGGGGGTCATATACATCACTGGCAAGGCATGTACATGATTTAGGAGAGCTGGGGGCCTTATATATCACTGGGGAGGACTGGGGGGCAAATTTATCACTGGAGAGGGCTGGGGGTCATATACACCACTGGGGAGCCTGGAAGCAAATAGAGGACTGGGGGACATAGATATCACTGGGAAGGTCTGGGAGACATATACAGTGGCTTGCAAAAGCTTTTTACCTATTTTGATACATTACAACCTGTGTTTAAATATTTTTGTAATCCAATTTTTGTGTGATGCAACATCACTAAATAGTATAAGTTTGTGAAGTGAAGGGAGAAAAATATAGGCATTAAAGGGAACCTGTCACCAGGTTTGCCCCATGACATACGGCCACCACCTTTCAGCCCTCATATACAGCATACTAATATGCTGTGTATATGCCCCCGATCCGACCTGTAACAATAGAAAAACACCTTTTATTATACTCACCTGCGGGGCGGTCTGGTCCGAGGGCGTCGCTGGTCCTGGACCGACGCTTCCCTTCTTTCGATGCTATCCTCCTATGCTTCATTTAGATCACGTGTCACTACGTCATCCACACAGGGTCCCCGGCATCGTACTATTGCGCAAGTGTACTTCTCTGCCCTGTTGAGTACTGCACTGTGCATGCACCAGAGCTCTTTGACATTTCCCATCACATGCGCACTGCAGTACTTTACTCCGCCCTCAACAGGGCAGAGATGTACGCCTGCACGGAGCGCGATGCTGGAGACTCTGGGAGGATGCCATAGAGATACGTTAACCACACGAAGCACAGGAGGAGGGCGGCATTGAAAGAAGTGGGGAGGCGTCGAACCATGACCAGCAACGCCCCTCGTACCTGATCGCCCCGCAGGTGGGTATAATAAAGGGTGTTTTTCTTTTGTTGGAGGTCGGATCGGGGGCATATACACAGCTTATTAGTATGCTGTATATGAGGGCTGAAAGGTGGTGACCATATCTCGTTACATAGAAAGTTAGAATTGGAGGGGACCTCCAAGGTCATCTGATCCAACCTCCTGCTCCATGCAGGATTCACTTTGCCATCTCAGACACATGTCTCTTCAGCCTGTTCCATTGAAGATGTGACATGGGGCAAACCTGGTGATAGGTTCCCTTTAATTAAATTTATGGGACCAAATAATTAAAAATTGGCATGTGCATATGTGTTCACCCTTTTTGCTATGAAGCCCCTAAAAATTTCTGGCGCAAGCAATTACCTTACCTTAAAAAATCGCATGCTTAGTGAAAGGGCGACCACCTTTGTGCAATCTAAGTGTCATATGGTCTGTCGGTCTATGCACGCCTTTTCTGGAAGGCCACAGAAACTGCAACACCATTATGCAAGATGCACCACTAACGAAATACCACTAACAACAAGGTGAAAACCAAGGAGATTTCCAAATAAGTCAGTGACAAAGTTCTTGAGAAGTACAAGTCATGGTTGGGTTATAAAAAATAAATATCCCAAATTCATAACCATCAAATGGAAAGAACATGGTATCACAACAAACCTACCAAGAGTGGTCCACCCACCAACCAAAACTCTCAGCAAGGGCAAGGAGGGAATTAATCAGAGAAGCAATACAGAGGCCAAAAGGTAAACCTGTAAACCTGAAGGAGATGCAGAGTTCCCAAGGAGAGACTGGAGTATCTATCCATATGACCACAATAAGCCATACATTCCATAGAGATGGACTTTATTGAAGAATGGCCGGAAAAAAGCCTTTAATTACACAAAAAATTGAGTTTTCCAAAAGATGAGGTAGACTCCCCAAATGTATAGAAGAAGGTGTTATGGTCAGATGAGACCAAAGTTGAACATTTTGGCCAACAAGGTAAATGCTATGTCTGGTGCCAAACCAACACAGCCCATCACCCCAAAAACACAAGCCCCACAGTGAAACATGGTGGTGGCAACATACATTTGAGGATTCTTCCACTTGTCTTTTGGCAAACTCAAAACAAGCCTTACAAATTTTTTTGCAAGTAAAGGCTTTTTTTCTGGCCACTCTTCCATAAAGGCTACTTTTATGGACTTTTCAGCTTATTGTGGTTGTATGGACAGATATTCTGCTTGGTAACCCTCTAGGCTCCTTCAGAGTTACCTTTGGTCTCTGTGCTGCCTCTCTGATTAATGTTCTTCTTGCCCAGGCTGAGAGTTTTGCTGGGCAGCCCTCTCTTGGCAGGTTTCTGTTTGTACCGTGCTCTTTGAAGATAATAGATTTGATAGTGCTCCAGAGTACATCAGAGATTATGCCATTTTTGTTATAACCCAATCCTGACTTGTACGTCTTAACAACTTTGTCTCTGTATTTTTTCGGAGATCTCCTTGGTCCTCATGGTGTTGTTTGAATAGTGGTGCCTCTTGCTTAATGGTGTTGCAGCCTCTGTGGCTTTGCCGAAAAGGTGTGTATATACTGATAGACAATGTGACACTTAGATTGCACACAGGGGGCTTCCTTTCACTTAGCATGTGACTTATGAAGGTAATTGCTTGCACTAAAATTTTTTAGGGGCTTCATCACAAAAGGGGTGAACATATTTGCACATGCCAATTTTTAGTTATTTGATCCCATAAATTGAATTTATGCCTATATTTTTCTCACTTCACTTCACCAAGTTGGACTATTTAATGCTGGTGCATCACACACAAATCAGATTACAAAAATAGGCAAAAAATACAAGATGGGTGAATGCTTTTGCAAACCACTGTACATCACTGAGGTGACCAAGGGGACAACGACATCACTGGATAGGACTTGGAGGCATAAACATCACTGGTTAAAAGGCTTGGGGGCATATACATCACTGACGAGGCATGTACTTCACTTAGGAGGGCTGGAGAGCATAGACATCACTGAGGGCATAAATATCACTGGTGGGAGCTGGGAGGCATATACATCATTGGGGAGGCTGGACGCTTATACATCACTGGGGATGTCTCAGGGTCATAGACATCACTTGGGAGGACTGGGGGCATAGATATCATTGGGGAACCTGAAAGCATATAGAGGACTGGGAGGCATAGATATAACTGTGAAGGGCTGGGTGGCATATACAGTTTCTTGCAAAATATTTTTCCTATTTTGTTACATTACAACCTGTGTTTAAATATTTTTGTAATTCTATTTGTGTGTAATGCATCAGCACTAAATACAGTGGGTACAGAAAGTAGTCAGACCCCTTTAAATTTTTCACTCTTTGTTTCATTGCAGCCATTTGGTAAATTCTAAAAAGTTCATTTTTTTTCTCATTAAAGTACACTCTGCACCCCATCTGGACCGAAAAAAAACAGAAATGTAGAAATTTTTGCAAATTTATTAAAAATGAAAAACTGAAATATCACATGGTCATAAGTATTCAGACCCTTTGCTCAGTATTGAGTAGAAGCACCCTTTTGAGCTAGTACAGCCATGAGTCTTCTTGGGAATGGTGCAACAAGTTTTTCACACCTGGATTTGGGGATCCTCTGCCATTTTTCCTTGAAGATCTTCTCAAGTTTCGTCAGGTTGGATGGTGAACGTTGGTGGACAGCCATTTTCAGGTCCATAAAGAGATGCTCAATTGGGTTTAGGTCAGGGCTCTGGCTCTGCCAGTCAAGAATGGTCACAGAGTTGTTCTGAAGCCACTCCTTTGTTGGCTGTATGCTTAGGGTCATTGTCTTGTTGGAAGGTGTACCTTTGGCCAAGTCTGAGGTCCACAGCACTCTGGAAGAGGTTTTCATCCAGGATATCTCTGTACTTGGCGGCCGCATTCATGTTTCCTTCAACTGCAAGCAGTCGTCCTGTCTCTGCAGCTGAAAAACACCCCCATAGCATGATGCTTCCACCACCACGTTTCACTGTTGGGATTTTATTGGGCAGGTGATGAGCAGTGCCTGGTTTTCTCCACACATACCGCATAGAATTATCACCAAAAAGTTCTATCTTCTTCTCATCAGACCAGAGAATCTTATTTCTCATAGTCTGGGAGTCCTTCATGTGTTTTTGATCAAACTGTATGCGGGCTTTCATATGTCTTGCACTGAGTAGAGGCTTCCGTCGGGCCACTCTGCCATAAATGCCCGACTGGTGGAGGCATGCAGTGATAGTTGACTTTGTGGATCTTTCTCCCATCTCCCTACTGCATCTCTGGAGCTCAGCCACAGTGATCTTGGGGTTCTTCTTTACCTCTCTCACCAAGGCTCTTCTCCCACGATTGCTCAGTTTGGCTGGACAGCCAGGTCTAGGAAGTCTTCTGGTGGTCCCAAACGTCTTCAATTTAAGAATTATGGAGGCCACTGTACTCTTAGGAACCTTGAGTAATGCAGAAATTATTTTGTAACCTTGGCCAGATCTATGCCTTGCCACAATTCTGTCTCCTTGGGCAGTTCCTTTGAGCTCATGATTCTCATTTGGTCTGACATGCACTGCGAGCTGTGAGGTCTTCTATAGAAAGGTGTGTGTCTTTCCAAATCAAGTCCTATGAGTTTAATTAAACACAGCTGGGCTCCAATGAAGGAGTAGAGCCATCTGAAGGAGGATCACAAGGAAATGGACAGCATGTGACTTAAATATGAGTGTCTGAGGAAAGGGTCTGAATACTTATGACCATGTGATATTTCAGTTTTTCTTTTTTAATAAATTTGCAACTATTTCTACATTTCTGTTTTTTTTCAGTCAAGATGTGGTGCAGAGTGAACTTTAATGAGAAAAAAAATGAACTTTTTAGAATTTACCAAATGGCTGCAATGAAACAAAGAGTGAAAAATTTAAAGGGGTCTGAATACTTTCCGTAACCACTGTAGTATGAGTTGGTGAAGTGAAGGGAGAAAAATATAGGCATTAAAGGGAACCTGTCACCAGCTTTGCCCCATATGAGATACGGCCACAACCTTTCAGCCCTCATATACAGCATACTAATATGCCGTGTATATGCCCCCGATCAGGACTCTAACAAAAGAAAAACACCTATTATACTCATCTGCGGGGCGGTCGGGTCCGAGGGCTTTGCTGGTCCTGGACCGGCGCCTCCCTACTTTCGATGCTGTCCTCCTTCTGTGTTTCATGTGGATGATACATCCCTACGTCATCCACACAGGGTCCCTTACATCGCGCTATTGCACAGGCGTACATCTCTGCCCTGTTGAGGGCAGACTAAAGTACTGCAGTGCACATGCACCAGAGCTCTTTGAACTTTCCCATCACGTGCGCACTGCAGTACTTTTACTCTGATAAGTAAGCAATGGGTCAAATAGGTAGAACCACTAAATAGAGAATATGATATAGCAAGATGTGGTAAAATAAAACGTAGCTTTGTCATCCAAATAGAGTCCGTGGCATCCATATATAAAGAAGGGAACAACGTCTACATATCGAGTATATGCAACAAAGCAAGAAAAAAGATGAATGTATACAATGGTGATCACCTTCAAAAATAGTTTATTACAATTGACAATGAAAAACAGGGCAAAAACAAATTAAAAACATTTAAAAAAACAAAATGGCTGAGACAAAAACAGACCTAGTCTCTGTAGGACTTAGGTCCACCCAACCTGGAGTGCCCTTAGACCTTAAACAATGCATAACATAATTGGCTTAATAATTATACAAAAAATATGATTACATACACAGTAGTTAGGGCTCATATACGTGATAAATTTAATATACACAAGAATATAGAAAAGTCATAGCATTAATATACAGTTCAATGTGAAGCTAATATGCTTTATGTATACACAGCAGCAAATAAATGAATGACACCTATATCAATCCCCAGTATTACTAATATTAATCTGCAGTTTTGGTATTCAGCACTTATGAGGAATTTTTAGTATAGGGTAAATTAGCATGAGCTCACTATAGGTACAAAGGAGTAATCCAGTACCAGAACCACCAATTTAAAGTGTGTCTGTTTAAGTAGGATACTACTCTGAGGTACTCAGTACAGTATAAGACCAGGAAGGGTGGTCCCCCACCACGAATCGCCGCTATCAGTGCGGCTTCATCAGGGGTAGACACAGTAAAGAAAGAGCGTGTATATGTATATATATATAGTATATATAGACTGTACATATACACATAATTCATTAATTAAGGCAACTTACAGCTGGAGGGGCGGCCGCCTCAGCAAACAGACATCCACCAAAATACTCGGACGTAATTTCCTCATAAGTGCCGACCCGAGTACTGTGGTCCCCAGTAATCTGCCTGGGGGCCCACAGAAAAGTTAATCGCAGGCCCGAGGTTCCCCACCCCTGCTCTAATGGAAATGTACTGCAGAGGAAACAAGCTATTGCAATGACAAGGACTCAAAAACATCTTATCAAATAAAAGTGAAAGAACCTAGCTAGGACTGTATGTAGGCTGCATGGGAATTCTTCATTCAGCAAGGAACAGCATCATTCCTTTTTGGAGTGCTTAAAATTATGTATATAATATAACTAAAGTGTCGGTTGCAGGTACAATGCAAACCAAAGCCATTCAAGGTTTTCTTCATGAGTGAATCAGTGGACATCCGTTTAGGAATGAGCGATTGAATTATGCATGGGGAAATTCAGTTTTTCAGACTACATAAGTATAGATATACTGTATATGTAATTTTCCACTTACAGTAGGGCAGCCTGAAATACATTTCTCCCAAAGACAGGGCAAATACAATCATTACATAGCCCTTATTTGTTTACTGTGCAGTTTTTCTGTTATTATTGATTGAATTTATTTAATTTAATATAATATTTGTTAGAAATAATACAAAATATAATAGATAAATATATTTGTCTATTTTTGATCATGGGACGTTCTGATATATTCAGAATTCATAAAAAGTAATAAGAAAAATCCCACTTGTTATCTTTTCAATAACTCAAATAGTTAATTTATGTTCATTTATTTATATCTTGTGGTGTTTACTTTGCTTATGTAGTGCCGGCGTCCCTGCCCTCTGCTAGGCAGGGACGCTGTTCCCCTCACCGCTCTGCTCCGTGCCCGGCGTCCCTCTCCCGCTCTGCTGGCAGCGCGCGCTCCTTCCCGGCCACTGAGCTTAGGGCGCGCACGCGCGCTCTCCCTCCCTCTTAAAGGGGCCGCGCGCGCCGTCCTAAGGAGTTCCCGGCCAATGGCCGGAGGACTTTACCATATATAAGGCACCTCCTCAAAAATGGAGGTGCCCGAGCAATGTTGTTGCACCGTTCTACTCTGCTTCAGCCCTCAGGTCCCGTTGCCAGTTACCTGCCAGCTTGCTGTCCTAATCCTGCCTGATTTCCTGTTACCTGCCTGCCTGCCTGAGGTCCGACGGTCTGCCTTACAACTCCGGTCAGTCTGTCTATGGACCAGCTTGCCCGCTCACCTGGGAGCGCTTCTCCGCTACCTGCCTGCTTGCCTGTCCGGAGGCTCCGCTGTCACGTGCTGTGACCACCAGCTATTCCAGACTCTTGCCCGCTCACCTGGGAGCGCTTCTCCGTTACCTGCCTGCTTGCCTGCCCGGAGGCTCCGCTGTCACGTGCTGTGACCACCAGCTATTCCAGACTCTTGCCCGCTCACCTGGGAGCGCTTCTCCGCTACCTGCCTGCTTGCCTGCCCGGAGGCTCCGCCGTCACGTGCTGTGACCACCTGCTATTCCAGAGACTCTCGCTTGCTCACCTGGGAGCACACATCCTCCATCTGCCTTGCTAGCCTACCTGGAGGTTCAGCCATCACAGGTCGTACCTACCCTTTACCTAGAGACTGCCCCGGTCACTTGCCGTGACCTCCAGCCCGTTCTTCCAGAGACTGCCCCGATCACTTGCCGTGACCTCCTGCCCGTACACCCAGAGACTGTCCCGGTCACCTGCTGTGACTGCCTGCCTGGTCGCCACCCGCTCCCTTACAAGGACCGGCCCCTTCTATAGTAGCCCAGAGGTTCCGCCTCCCAGACCCGTTACAGTTTGTTCGGGCCATGGAACCCGGTGGCACCCAAGCTCCCTCGCTCTCGGACCTGTGTCATGAACTGTCCCGTCAAAGGTCCCAACAGGAGTCCATCCTGGGTCACCTGCGGAATGTCAATACTCGCCTGGACACTCTGACTGCTCCACCAACAACCTCCGCCAGTGCCATGTCTCGCAATCCGGCAGCTCCGCTGTCCACTAACACCATGATTTCCTACCCCGGACCTCGGCTTTCTGCACCTCCTCGCTTCGGAGGCGACTCCGCCCAGGCTCGGGGCTTCATAAATCAGTGCACCCTGCACTTTGAACTATTGTCCCACCAGTTTAACTCCGACCGAGCCAAAATTGCATTCATCATGTCCCATCTCACCGGGGAGGCCCTGGCCTGGCTAAATCCTCTATGGGAGAGAGGAGACCCCCTGGTGTCCAACTTGCCTGCTTTTCTCACGGCTTTCCGGAAAGTCTTCGACGAACCCGGACGGAAGACCTCATCCGCATCATCATTGCTACGCCTCCGTCAGGAAAGTCTCACCGTGGGCCAATATGCCATACGGTTCCGTACCCTTGCCTCGGAGCTGGCCTGGGATAACGACGCTCTGGTTTCCGTCTTCTGGGAGGGTCTGTCCGGCCGTATTAAAGATGAACTTGCCGGTCGGGACATTCCTACCACTCTCGATGACCTGATAACTCTTGCCACCCGGATTGACCTACGGTTCCAGGAGCGTGCCAGAGAGGTCACCCGTGAGAGGAGGTTACCACGTCTAGCTCCTACTTTTCAGAAACCCGTCACTCCTTCTGTCTCTAACCAGGTACACCCTCCTGAGCCTATGCAGGTCGACCAGACCAAGATGGTCAAGACCCGTCAGGACTTACGCCGTGCCGAGGGGACCTGCTTCTACTGTGGCAGTAAGGAGCACCGGATCCGTGCCTGCCCGGAGAGGTCGGGAAACGCCTGTGTCTAGGTTCGCTCAGAGAGGTCCACCTAGACAAGAATAAATCCTCTCCATCCCTGCTGTTGTCAGTTTCAATCGTCTACGGGGAGAACCGTTATTTCGAACTAGCCCAACTGGACTCTGGAGCAGCCGGGAATCTTATTTCACAGTCCCTGGTAGAGAAATACCGCATCCCCACCAAACCTCTGGCTGTACCCTTGTCTGTTGCTGCCGTGGATGGGGGGCTCTTACCACGCCCCATCCAACTCATCACCGAATCCATTACTCTGCAGGTGGGAATGCTGCATTCTGAAAGTATCTCCTTCCATGTTCTGCCTGGACTCTCTCACGCCCTCTTGCTAGGCCTACCTTGGCTCCAGAGACATGCACCCGTGCTTGACTGGCAGACCGGAGAAGTCCTTCGCTGGGGACAGGGCTGCCATAAGACCTGTCTGGTGCCCGTTCATCCCGTCCGTCCTTCTCCTACCCCAGCTAATCTACCTGGACTTCCGATTCCTTATTGGACTTATGCTGATGTCTTTAATAACAAGGAGGCAGAGACACTACCCCCTCAGACCATACGACTGCCCTATCGACCTGTTACCTGGTACTTCTCCTCCCCGTGGGCATATTTATCCATTATCCGCTGCTGAGACCCGGTCGATGTCCGAATATATTAAGGAGAATCTGGCCAGGGGATTCATCCGGAAATCTACCTCCCCGGCGGGAGCAGGCTTCTTTTTCGTCAAAAAGAAGGACGGCTCTCTCCGTCCCTGTATAGACTATAGAGGCCTTAACCAGATCACGGTGAAGAATAAGTACCCCCTTCCGCTCATTCCGGAGTTATTTGATCGTCTGAGGGGGGCTAGAATCTTCACCAAACTGGACCTCCGTGGGGCGTACAACCTGGTTCGTATCCATCAGGGGGATGAATGGAAGACGGCATTCAACACCCGGGACGGCCACTATGAATATCTGGTAATGCCCTTTGGCCTCTGTAACGCTCCTGCCGTCTTTCAAGAGTTGGTCAATGACATCTTCCGGGACCTTCTCTACTCCTGCGTAGTGGTGTACCTGGACGACATCTTGGTCTTCTCTCCGGATCTCCAGACTCACCGGAGGGACGTTCGCCAGGTCCTGCTCAGGCTCAGGCAGAACCATCTCTATGCTAAATTTGAGAAGTGCCTCTTTGAGCAGACCTCGCTTCCGTTTCTGGGCTACATTATCTCTCAGACCGGCCTACAAATGGATCCTGAGAAACTGTCTGCCATCGAGAAATGGCCCCGACCAGAGGGGTTGAAGGCTATTCAACGGTTCCTGGGCTTCGCCAACTATTACCGCCTCTTCATACCGCACTTCTCTTCCCGGACTGCCCCAATTTCCGCGCTCACCCGTAAGGGTACTAATCCCAAAGAGTGGCCGCCCGAAGCAGAGGAGGCCTTTCATTCCCTAAAACAGGCCTTCTCTTCCGCCCCGGTGCTGCATCGCCCGGACGGCAACAAGCAGTTCTTCCTGGAAGTTGACGCCTCCTCCTCTGGAACCGGAGCGGTACTTACTCAAAAATCATCTTCCGGGAGAATGGTAACTTGTGGCTTCTTCTCCAAACTCTTCTCCTCTTCTGAGCGCAACTATTCCATAGGAGACCGAGAGTTATTGGCCATCAAGCTGGCATTGGAGGAGTGGCGTTACCTACTCGAGGGGGCTCTTCATCCGGTAATAATTTACACTGACCACAAGAACTTGGCTTACCTCCAGCATGCCCAGAGACTGAACCCGCGCCAAGCCCGGTGGTCCTTGTTTTTTGCTCGCTTTGATTTTGTTCTTCATTTTCGCCCGGCTGATAAAAACGTCAAAGCAGACGCCTTGTCCTGATCCTTTCTGGTGTCCGATCTCGAGGAAGAACCTAAACATATCATCGATCCCGCCAGAGTAATGCAGGTGGCTCCCGTGAGTCTAAATCGTCTCCCTCCCGGTAAGACGTTTGTTTCAGTACCTGATCGGGAGAAGATCCTACACTGGGGCCATTCGTCTAAACTAGCTGGCCACGCCGGTCAGAAAAAGACCCTCCAGCTTATTGCCCGGCACTATTGGTGGCCTACCCTGCACAAGGACATAATAGACTTTGTCTCTGCCTGTGTGTCCTGCGCCCGCAACAAAGTCCCGAGACATCTGCCAGCCGGACGCCTCCTTCCGCTTCCTGTACCTGCTGCCCCCTGGCAGCATATAGCAATGGACTTCATAACTGATCTCCCCGTCTCTGCCGGTTGTACGGTCATTTGGGTGGTCGCTGACCGCTTTTCCAAGATGGCTCACTTTATTCCCCTGCCAGGCCTTCAGTCTGCACCCGAGCTGGCTAAAGACTTTATCCGCCACATCTTCCGTCTTCATGGCCTGCCCCTCCACATCGTGTCGGATCGTGGGGTACAGTTCACCTCACGTTTCTGGAGAGCCACTTGTAAACTACTAGACGTCACCCTGGACTTCTCTTCCGCTTACCACCCACAGTCCAATGGTCAAGTGGAGCGGATCAATCAGAACCTGACCAGTTACCTCCGGCACTTCGTTAATGCCCACCATTCTGACTGGGTGGATCTCCTACCATGGGCCGAGTTCTCTTATAATAATCACGAGAGCGAATCCTCCTCCAAATCCCCGTTTTTTGTTGTCTTCGGTCAGCATCCTTGGATTCCTTTTCCTGTCTTCACCTCTGTGGACAACCCGGCTGCGGAATCTCTCGTTAGCAAATTTTCCTCCATATGGGAGAGTACCCGGTCCGCACTCCTTCTGTCATCCGAGCGTATGAAAAGACACGCTGACAAAAAACGCCTGGATCCTCCACAATTTCGTCCAGGAGATAAAGTCTGGCTCTCATCTAAATATGTCCGACTCAAGATACCTTCTTACAAGTTAGGGCCTCGGTTCATCGGTCCTCTGGAGGTCATCAGTCAGATCAACCCGGTGGCCTATAAATTGAAACTCCCGGCCAACTTACGTATCCCTAACTCCTTCCATGTATCTCTCCTCAAACCCGTGGTGCTTAACTCTTTTTCCAAGTCTACAGGTACGCCTCCTGCTCCGGTTTCTGCTGAGGACGAGTTTGAGGTAGAGAACATTCTTGCCACCAAAAGGGTAAGAGGAAAGACCTTTTTTCTGGTAGATTGGAAGGGGTTTGGTCCTGAGGAGAGAACGTGGGAGCCCCGGGAGAACATCCATGCCCCTCTCATCCTAGCTAAATTTCTATCTGGCCTAAAAAAGGGGGGGCCTAAAGGGGGGGGTACTGTAGTGCCGGCGTCCCTGCCCTCTGCTAGGCAGGGACGCTGTTCCCCTCACCGCTCTGCTCCGTGCCCGGCGTCCCTCTCCCGCTCTGCTGGCAGCGCGCGCTCCTTCCCGGCCACTGTGCTTAGGGCGCGCACGCGCGCTCTCCCTCCCTCTTAAAGGGGCCGCGCGCGCCGTCCTAAGGAGTCCCCGGCCAATGGCCGGAGGACTTTACCATATATAAGGCACCTCCTCCAAAATGGAGGTGCCCGAGCAATGTTGTTGCACCGTTCTACTCTGCTTCAGCCCTCAGGTCCCGTTGCCAGTTACCTGCCAGATTCCTGCCAGCTTGCTGTCCTAATCCTGCCTGATTTCCTGTTACCTGCCTGCCTGCCTGAGGTCCGACGGTCTGCCTTACAACTCCGGTCAGTCTGTCTAAGGACCAACTTGCCCGCTCACCTGGGAGCGCACATCAGCTACCTGCCTGCTTGCCTGAGGTCCGACGGTCTGCCTTACAACTCCGGTCAGTCCCAGCTTGCCCGCTCACCTGGGAGCGCTTCTCCGCTACCTGCCTGCTTGCCTGTCCGGAGGCTCCGCTGTCACGTGTTGTGACCACCAGCTATTCCAGACTCTTGCCCGCTCACCTGGGAGCGCTTCTCCATTACCTGCCTGCTTGCCTGCCCGGAGGCTCCGCTGTCACGTGCTGTGACCACCAGCTATTCCAGACTCTTGCCCGCTCACCTGGGAGCGCTTCTCCGCTACCTGCCTGCTTGCCTGCCCGGAGGCTCCGCCGTCACGTGCTGTGACCACCTGCTATTCCAGAGACTCTCGCTTGCTCACCTGGGAGCACACATCCTCCATCTGCCTTGCTAGCCTACCTGGAGGTTCAGCCATCACAGGTCATACCTACCCTTTACCTAGAGACTGCCCCGGTCACTTGCCGTGACCTCCAGCCCGTTCTTCCAGAGACTGCCCCGATCACTTGCCGTGACCTCCTGCCCCTACACCCAGAGACTGTCCCGGTCACCTGCTGTGACTGCCTGCCTGGTCGCCACCCGCTCCCTTACAAGGACCGCCCCCTTGTATAGTAGCCCAGAGGTTCCGCCTCCCAGACCCGTTACAGCTTATACCAAAGACAGGGCAAATACAATCATTACATAGCCCTTATTTGTTTACTGTTATGTATAACATTTCCTGTGCAGTTTTTCTGTTATTATTGATTGAATTTATTTAAATTTAATATAATATTTGTTATAAATAATAAAAAATGTTAATAGATAAATAAATTTCTTTGTCTATCTTTGATTTTGGGACTTTCTGATATATTGAGAATTCATAAAAAGTAATAAGAAAATTCCGTCACTCTGAAGTGAGTATGATGAAAAACATTAAACTTTTTGTAACATCCCTGGCGGCGTGTCGCCATGGCTTCCTATCGCTCACCATGCAAGGCTGCCATCCAGGCTGCGCACTGTGTTCCTCTTCTTGCTGTGTGCATGTTTCCTGGTGGAATGCCTAGAGCGGCGGCATCACTTCCTAATTCTTAAAGGAATATTCCTAATGCATCCCCAGCCTATTGCTGTGAGGCACTGGGTACTTAAGGCACATCCACCCAGTGGGAGGTCCCTGAGGAACAGTCGACGTTGGTATTGCCAATCCTTGGTGAGTTGACCCTCACCCCCATCTTCTAACCCCAAGAACGACAGACATTGTGGCTTGGATACAATTGGCCACAGTGGCCCTTTATTATAGCAGTAGCAATTAAAACCGTGTTATATAAACAAATTGTCTTAGGGTCCTTGAAGCCAAGAAGAGTCTGGTGACCCCAATGAGATAAACCACACTTACTCCCAGCTGCGAACCTCAAGCTCAGGAGCTCCAAGAACCCCCTCGAAAGGGGGTTCAGAAACGGTTAAAACCGCCACACCCGGGACTCGATATTCCTTTGTCATAAGTCCCATAAATCACCAGACCCAAATACCACTTATAACTGAGGGATCCATGTCCTGTTGACACTCCCATACCAATTTATAACCAACTTCAAGGACCCTAAAGCACGCCACCACAAGAGTAATTGACAACCTTAAGTACTCGAGACCCCCTTTCCTTTCATAAACATCGCCTGCTCGATGCCCCCTTGTAAAGCTAATGACCATAAATCAATTCCGAAGTTGTTCAAATGAACTCCGTCAGCCAACCAAAAATCTTCCGAGCCATTCTCCAAATCAAAATGCCGAATTGACGCCCCCCCATTTCTGGAAACAAAATTGGAAACCGCTCTGTTCACCTTCTTCTGTGCTCTATTCAAACTCTTTATGGACCAGGCATTTTGCCATTTCTTTCGGGGAACAATCTCGGAGCAGATCGTTATCATCCCCGGAAAAGATGCCCAAAGCCGTAATAAATCGCGTCTCTGATTAGATCCCTACACGGCCGAACCCTTAAATCATTACCCCCTACGTCCCTACGTGTAATAACAGTATGTCTGGGGGGGCGATCTAAATGGACAAAATTATTCACCTGCCGCAACAACCTGTTCCACCCCATACCCCTAAACCCAAGCCAGCGAGTAATAGCTTTCTCCCTTGAAGCACTGAGTTGCCTTCCATCTCGTCGTATGTCTGCCCACACCGAGCCCAGTGGACATAGGCGTGGCCCATTATCCAAATCAATAGAGGGAAACCTATCCAGAAACAACATGTGATCAGAACACAACAATACACATTTTTTTCACAAGTTAACTGTCGACTCCGGTCTCACGCAAGACAAAATCCGCCTCGATTCCCATCTCCCTATCCATTTTACAATGTTCAAATTCAGGACGCAAGCCACCGCCTCCATAGCGGCCCCTATCCGAAAAGAATGAGGGGCACAATTACACGGATCCAACCCCAACTTGTTCAAGCACATCCTAAAAAAGACGGTGAATTGATACTGCAATAATGTTCAATCTTCGTGACACAACAATGGTACGTCTGAATTCTGCCCCAGTCCCCTGGAGGACTCAAAAGTTTTTAAAGGACACATCCCTGACCCTTGCACCTCTCCTAACCATACCTTTTTTTCCCCTTCCTAACTGGTCTGTTTTTGAAAGCCTCAACCAAAATTCAACACCTTGTTTTGTTGCAAACACATCTCCTGCTAGTACCCCCCGCCTTTCTTCTTAGATGGAGCTACTAGCTCGCTAACCCTTAGGTTTTTCCTGGGCATTTTTTGGGGCACTAACAGGAAAAGCCTTACCTCATACTCCGAGCTACAAATACCTCCCAGTTCCTTTCCCAAATATTTCAGGAGCTTAAACGAAACCGGGTGCTGATCATCCCTCTGTGCCCGCCCCCTACGAATACCCTTAACTGTTTGCTTCACTAGGAAATTCTTTGTCAGATCCCTACCACCCCTGATCTTAAAGCCGAATGCCAAAGCTGCAATCAACCGATTAACCTTGAGCCCCCTCCCCTAACCGTAGGAGCAGCAAGCCTACCTGATCTTCTTCAGGCAAGGTATTTTTGATACCCCTCAGCCGACCCTCCCACAGCCCCCAAGCAGCTTGATAGGCCTTCCATGTGCTAAGGGATATGGATCATTTAATTAATGGTTGGGCTGCACAAATACCAAGTTCCATAAGTGTTGTGGGCACTCGAGCCCCCTCTCCTCTGCATCTGGGGCCAGCGACCGAAAGCGATCCCACTGGAAACGAGAAAGGGCATCAGCAATTGAATTCCTTTCAGCTGGAATGTGAGAAGCTGTTATACATTATTAAACATTCCAATGCCAGTTACCGTAACACCCTGATTACTGGTGGAGAAGATGCCGTAATATTGTTGATCGCCAACACTACCCCCATGTTATCACAGCGGAAACTAATCCGTTTGTTTTGAAATTGATGACCCAACAGTGTCACCACAAACATTATTGGGAAAACTTCCAGCAACGCTACGTTTTTTAACAGCCCTTCCACTCTCCAACTCTGGGGCCACTCCCCTGCACACCACTGGCCCTTGAAATAAGCGCCAAAACCTGTGCTTTTGTGTCCACTTTGTCTGTTACCTCTTCCATTATCAAAACGCCCATTATACGCTTCGAGGAAAGTGTCCCACACCGACAAATCTAATGTAATGATGAAGAGCCTTTACCCCCGCCGTTGCATTTACCAGCTTCTGGAGAAGACCCTCCCCATGGGCATTACCCTACATGCAAAATTCTACTTGCCTAGCAGCGACTGTGTCTCCCTCAATGTAATCTTTTTCAGCCACCTAGCCCTTGCCACCACCACTTTCTCCTCTTGTAATCTGAGTTTCCACTTCTCTGAATCAATAACGATCCCCAGAAAACAAATACAAGACGCCAGGCCCTCGGTTTTTTCAGAAGCCAGGGGGACTCCAAACAGCTCGGCAATCAATTTCATGGCATGCAATGTGGATTCACACAGCGGTGAATCCTTCGGGCTGAAACACAAAAAATCGTCCAGATAATGAATGATTGGTACCCCCCAGACACGTCTCGGACAACCCATTCCAGGAAGCAACTGAATGCCTCAAACAAGGAGCAAGAAATGGAACAGCTTATTGGCAGGCAACGATCTATGAAATATGCTCCGTCCCAGAAACAATCCAGCAGTCTAACGTTTTTCCTTATTTCTTGACCCATCCCACCGCCTCGTCAAAAGAGGTATAAAACAACGGAACATAATTCTGTTGCAATTCCATCATTCACCGACCTACCCCTTGGATAAGAGACATGATGAATTAACCTAAATTTGTTGGGCTCCGTTCTTGCAGGGAAGATGCTCCTGGTGCCGTCCGGGCTCCACAGTCGGCGATCCAGCCACTTGCTCATCCAGCCAGCCAGGGGGGTGATCCATTGCCGACATCCTAAGGGTCTCCAGCAGCAATATTTGGTATTGCCGCATCTGGAACGACCTGACCTATAAAACTGTCCCACTAGTTAATCTCTTTAGTTAACATGGTAAAAAAAATAAAATAAAGCAAAAAACGATGCTTTATCATCATACTGCCAAATAAAAAATGGAATAAAATGCGATTAAAAAGACAACTGTAAATAAATATGGTGGCGCCGAAAAGGTCATCTTGCCTCCCCCCCAAAAAAAAAAGCCGCCATACAGCTCCATCAGCTGAAATTTAAATAAGTTATATCTCTCAGAATAAAGCAATGCAAAAAAAAATATTTTTTCTATTGTGTAAAAGCACCAAAACATAAAAAGAAGATATCAATGTGGTACCGCTGTAAACGTACTGACCCGAAGAATAAAGCTACCTTATCAATTTTACCACACGCAGAACGGCATAAAAAAAATTTCCTGAATTGTTGGTTTCTGTTTATTCTGCCTCCTAAAAATCGGCATAGAAAGCGATCAAAAAATGTCACGTGCCCGAAAATGGTACCAATGGAAAAATTATAGCTCTCTAAATATGGCGATGCAAAAAAAAAGGGATTTTTTAGTGTGTGACAGCTGTCAATCATAAAAACCCGATATGAATCTGGTATCGCTGGAATCGCACCGACCTGGAGAATAAAGTCATCTAATCACTTATACCGCACGAGGAAAGCTGTAAAAAATAAACTCTAGGGTTAAGATTGTGCTGGGATTAAGGTTGTGCTAGGGTTAGGTTTTTGCTAGGGTTATGTTTTGCCAAGTATTTAAAGGGCTCGGATGCGGCTTTAAAGAAGGCAATTAATTTTTATTATAATTAAATGATTACAGAAAATAGGAAATAGTGTGATATTGCGTACACCTTTGCATAATATAAATCACAAAGGTAAAGTACTTACAGCGCACACTATACAGGAAAAACTTCACCAGGAGCAACATACATCATCTGTCTGGGAGACATCAGCCGTGAGGAGCAAAATAGCGAAGACCAAGAAAAGTCCTGGGATGAATCCACACTGCGTCGTCGGGGCATCCCCTTTTAGTCCACAGGTCAACAGGCTTCTGTCTTAGCTGAAAACTTCACTAGCTTATATCTTGTTTAAAAACAAAATGTTTGCGTAACCAAATGTTACACAAGTTCTGACAGAGTCTATTTGTTCAATATAGTATCTTTCTTCTGAGTGACCAGCTCTTCCGATGTCACTTAACACCGATCAAATATAGTTATATGAATAAGTTTGGGCACCCCTATTAATCTTAAGCTTAATGTTTTATAAAAATTGGTGTTTTTGCAACAGCTATTTCAGTTTGATATATGTAATAACTGTTGGACACAGTAATGTTTCTGCCTTGAATGAGGTTTATTGTACTAACAGAAAATGTACAATCTGCATTCAAACAAAATTTGACAGGTGCATAAGTATGGGCACCTCACCAGAAAAGTGACATTAATATTTAGTAGATCCTCCTTTTGCAAAAATAACAGCCTCTAGTCGCTTCCTGTAGCTTTTAATGAGTTCCTGGATCCTGGATGAAGGTATTTTTGACCATTCCTCTTTACAAAACAATTCCAGTTCAGTTAAGTTTGATGGTCGCAGAGCATGGACAGCCCTCTTCAAATGATCCCACAGATGTTCAATGATATTCAGGTCTGGGGACTGGGATGGCCATTCCAGAACATTGTAATTGTTCCTCTGCATGAATGCCTGAGTAGATTTGGAGCGGTGTTTTGGATCATTGTCTTGCTGAAAGATCCATCCCCTGCGTAACTTCAACTTTATCACTGATTCTTGAACATTATTGTCAAGAATCTGCTGATACTGAGTGGAATCCATGCGTCCCTCAACTTTAACAAGATTCTCGGTGCCGACATTGGCCACACAGCCCCAAAGCATGATGGAACCTCCACCAGATTTTACTGTGGGTAGCAAGTGTTTTTCTTGGAATGCTGTGTTTTTTTGCCGCCATGCATAACGCCTTTTTGTATGACCAAACAACTCAATCTTGGTTTCATCAGTCCACAGGACCTTCTTCCAAAAAGAAATTGGCTTCCCCAAATGTGCTTTTGCATACCTCAGCCGACTGTTTGTGGCATGCTTGCAGAAACGGCTTATTTCGCATCTCTCCCATACAGCTTCTCCTTGTGCAAAGTGCGTTGTATAGTTGACCGATGCACAGTGACACCATCTGCAGCAAGTTGATGCTGCAGCTCTCTGGAGGTGGTCTGAGGATTGTCCTTGACTGATCTCACCATTCTTCTTCTCTGCCTTTCTGATGTTTTTCTTGGCCTGCCACTTCTGGCCTTAACAAGAACTGTCCCTGTGTTCTTCCATTTCCTTACTATGTTCCTCACAGTGGAAACTGACAGGTTAAATCTCTGAGACAGCTTTTTGTATCCTTCCCCTGAACAACTATGTTGAATAATCTTTGTTTTCAGATCATTTGACAGTTGTTTTGAGGAGCCCATGATGCCACTCTTCAGAGGAGATTCAAACAGGAGAACAACTTGCAAGTGGCCAGTTTAAGTAGCTTTTCTCATGATTGCATGCACCTGGCTATGAAGTTCAAAGCTCAATGAGGTTGCAAAACCAAAAAAAGTGCTTTAGTAAGTCAGTAAAAAGTAGGAGTATTTAAAACAAGAAAATGATAAGGGTGCCCATACTTATGCACCTGTCAAATTTTGTTTGAATGCAGATTGTACATTTTCTGTTAGTACAATAAACCTCATTTATAGGCAGAAACATTATTGTGTCCAACAGTTATTACATATATCAAACTGAAATAGCTGTTGCAAAAACACCAATTTTTATAAAACAATAAGCTTAAGATTAATAGGGGTGCCCAAACTTTTTCATATAACTGTATATCACCGGAGATGAAACATGGCAAAGGCTCCTGGTACCAGATGTTTTACCATTCTATAAACACAGCATATTCTTACCAAATATTGTTAACGAATATAAACATGCATCGTTCTCACTAAACATTAATAAAAGAGCTATGTGGTACTGCTTGATACTATAAACTAAACATTGATAATAGAGCTATGAGGTCCAGGCGTTTGGAAAATGACAAGGCTAACATAAGCTGAACTGTTAAAGGGTTCTTTAACCACTTCGCACCAGAGCCCGTTTTTGCCTTCGTGACCGGGCCAATTTTTTCAATTCTGACCACTGTCACTTTATGAAGCAATTACTCTGGAACGCTTCAACGGATCCCCCTGATTCTGAGATTGTTTTTTCGTGACATATTGTACTTCATGATAGTGGTAAAATTTCTTTGATATCACATGCGTTTATTTGTGAAAAAAATCGGAAATTTGGTGAAAATTTTGAAAATTTTGCAATTTTCAAACTTTGAATTTTCATGCCCTTAAATCAGAGAGATATGTCACACAAAATACTTAATAAATAACATTTCCCACATGTCTACTTTACATCAGCACAATTTTGGAACCAAAATTTTTTTTTGTTAGGGAGCTATAAGGGTTAAAAGTTGACCAGCAATTTCTCATTTTTCCAACAAAATTTACAAAAACATTTTTTTTAGGGACCACATCATATTTGAAGTCACTTTGAGGGGTCTTTATGACAGAAAATACCCAAAAGTGACACCGTTCTAAAAACTGCACCCTCACGGTGCTCAAAACCACATTGAAGAACTTTATTAACCCTTCAGGTGCTTCACAGGAATTTTTGGAATGTGGAAGAAAAAAAATGAACATTTAACTTTTTTCACAAAAATGTTACTTTAGACCCCATTTTTTTTATTTTCACAGGGGTAACAGGAAACAATGGACCCAAAATTTTTTTGGGCAATTTCTCTTGAGCGTGCTGATACCCCATATGTGAGGGAAAACCACTGTTTGGGCGCACGGCAGGGCTCGGAAGGGAAGGAGCGCCATTTGACTTTTTGAATGTAAAATTTGTTTGAATAATTAGCGGACGCCATGTTGCATTTGGGGAGCCCCTGATGTGCCTAAACAGTGGAAACCCCCCACAAGTGACACCATTTTGGAAACTAGACCCCTTAGGGAACTTATCTAGATGTGTGGTGAGCACCTTGCACCCCCAGCTGCTTCACAGAAGTTTATAATATTGAGCCATAAAAATAAAATTTTCACATTTTTCCCACAAAAAATGTTTTCCTTTCCCTAATTTTGTACTATCATAAGGGTAACAGGATAAATTGCACCATGAAATTTGTTGTTCAATTTCTCCTGAACACGCCGATACCCCATATGTGGGGGAAAACCACTGCTTTGGTGTACGGCAGGGTTCGGAAGAGAAAGGAGCGCTATGTTGGCTGGGATAGGCAGCAGACACCATGTCACATTTGAAGAGTCGCTGACATGTCAAAACAGCAGAAACCCCCACAAGTGACCCCATTTTGTAAACTACACCTCTCAAGGAATTCATCTAGGGAAGTAGTGAGTATTTTTTAATTTTTAAATTTATACCATTGGGCAGTGAAAAAAGCATAATTATATTTTTACCACAAAAAAATGTTTTACCCTCAGATTTTACATTTTCACACAGGGCAATGGGTAAAAATGGTGCCGAAATGTGTCACACAATTTCTTCTAAAAGTGGCAATACCCCATATGTGGCTGTATCGTACCGCTCAGCCATATGGCGAGATCTGGGGGGGACGGAGTGCTATTTGACAATTGGAGAACAAAATATTGTAGAATAGGCATTTGGATTTGGGAGCACAAAATTTTTTGAATTTCTTTTGGGGGGCAAGGGCCATTTCGCTTTTCCAGAGCCTTTCTGCTACCAGTAACTTGGAAGTCCCTTATATTTTTAACAGATGACGGACCTGAGTGGGGACTAGCTTTTTTTGAGGACTGAGTTGAAGCTTTTATTGGGAACATTTTACGTAACATTTATCCGGCGCTCTAGGCTGAGCACTTACATCGGGGTTTCCATCTAAATTTCCAAGTGATGTAATTCAGATGAAACCCCTGCGGGATCCATTCACTGTAATGAGGCAGCAGAGTTACTCTGGACTCCATCTGGCCTCTGTTTAGCGGTGTCCTTTTTTTCAGAAGTGCACAAAACTGTGGCCAACCGCACTTTTATGCACGCCTAAAACAAATGACACCGTGGGATCACAGGCCAGAGGGCATCCACAGTGGCCTATATCTGCCTCATTACAGGGAATCTTCCGTCATGGGTTCTGGCTGAATCACATATTTCAGAGATTTACACGGAAACTCTGGCGTAAGTGCTCAGCGCAGAGCGCAGGATAAATGTGTGCCGAGCCATACTGCGATCTTTGGGAGACATAATAAACAAATCAGCAGGTGAAGAATTGGTTTTATTTATTTTTTACGCCGTTCCTAGTGTGATATAACTGATTAGATTACTTTATTCTTCGGGTCGGTGCGATTACAGAGATACCAGATTTATATCGGGTTTTTATGACTGACAGCTGTCACACACTAAGAGACGCTTTTTTTTTTGCAAAATCTAGTTTTTGCATCGCCATATTTTGAGAGCTATAATTTTTCCATATTTCGGCCGACAGAGTCATGTGATGGCTTGTTTTTTGCGGGACGAGTTGACATTTTTTATTGGTACCATTTGTGGGTACGTGACATTTTTTGATCGCTTTCTATTCCGTGTTTTTGGGATGTAAAATTAACAAAAAACAACAATTCAGGAATTGTTTTGAGGTTTTTTTTTATGCCGTTCTGCGTGTGGTAAAAGTGATCAGGCAGCGTTATTCTTCGGGTCAGTACGTTTACAGCGATACTACACTTACTGTATATTTTTTTATGTTTTGGCGCTTTTACACAATAAAACAATTTTATAGAAAAAATATTTTTTTTGAATTGCTTTATTCTGAGAGGTATAACTTTTTTATTTTTTGGCTGATGGAGCTGTATAGCGGCTTGATTTTTGCGGAACAAGATGACGTTTTCAGCGGTACCATTTCTATTTCCATTTTGCTTTTTCATCGCATTTTTTTCCACTTTTTGTTTGGCGATATGAGGAAAAAGCATAGTTTTTTGCTCCGTTTTTTATTTATTTTTATTACGGTGTACACATAAGAAGTTAATTAGTGTGACAGTTTTATAGCTCGGGTTGTTTCGGACGCGGCAATACCAAATATGTGTACTTTTTTTATTTTTGCATAACTATATGGATTTATCGGTTTAATATTTTATTTATATATTTTGTATTTTTTTTTTAACAGTTTCAAAACATTTTTTTTAACATTTTTACTTAGTCCCTGTATGGGACATTAATTTTTATTTTTCTGATCCCTGATCTCATGTAATGTAATAGACATGTATTACATTATATGAGATCTTCACTTCATAGATCGCAGCATATAGAAGACAGCAAAGGGTTAACATCACTGGGACCTGATCTAATCAGGTCCCGATGATGTTCCCTGTCAGAGCTAATGCTCTGCACCGCTCTCACAGCGCTTGCAGGACCCAGGGGGTCCTGAGCACTGCGAGACCACCCACCGTTTTTAAACGTCCGCGCTGTACAGAGCCCAGGCAGCGCGGACGTTTATCTACAGTGGGCGGTCGGGAAGCGGTTAAAGACAGGCTACCAATATGGATTCCTGATGGACATTAAAAACCTTAGTACTATAAACCACCCTTGATCATCTGGAAGCCATATATCATTTACATACAATACCATATCTCAAGAGAATATCTTCAGCAGATGAACGACACGTTGCTATAAAAGAAGGAATACATTGTATACAACAGCATAAGGCGATACAAGCACAGATTATAGCAAAAATTATTCCTAAAATATAGCGTAAATAACCAAAATCAGGCAACCAATAAAATAACCAATCCCACCATTTACCATTACTCTGTGTGATGTGATCAATGTCATCATGTAACTGATCAATCTGAAATTGCAAATCCTGACTATGATCTGACAAGTTAAAACAACACATACCTTCAAACTCTTCACATCCAAGGTGGTGAATTAATAACAAATAATCTATAGTCGCTCTATTCTGTAAGACAGCTTTTCCGGTAAATTTGTAAATCTAATAATATATCTTCTAAGGTTCTACTGGTAGCATTTATTGATCTAGCTACAAGACAAGAAAATCTCCCTACAGTCATAGCAGCATATGGGACTATGGCAGGAGATCCTACAATCGTAAGGGATAACCCTAGAATTTCTGATTTAGTTAAAAGGTTTACATTATACTTATAGGGAAAATATATATTCTTGTACCCTGTTAGCCAGTAGATAAAAAAATATTTAGATTTGAGAGTCTTCAGTGGTTGATACCTTTTAATGGCTAACTGAAAAGATGGTAACAAATTGCAAGCTTTCGAGACTACTCAGGTCTCTTCATCAGGCATAGTATACCATAAAATCTGAAGAGTCACATATTTATACACAATAAGACATACAAAAAAATGCAATAGGTAAGACAGGTGATGAAAAGCAGAGTTATTATGGAAGAGAAACAGATCTGGCTATAAATATTTTAGCAGTTAATAGATAAAGAGTGTGAAGGTTTTATTGTCCTGCGATTAGGTCCAGTGTTATGATGGCCTCACAAGTCTGAGGAGCAAATTCCTTAGTTGATGTAGAATGACATAAATCCATGCGACACATTCATTCCTGCTCTGAAAGTGTTAAAGGTCACCATCAGTTTATATTCTGAAATTCTTCAGACCCCCAGCTGGACATTTGGTACATATAATTAAGTACACTACATTAGATGTGATGCAGCTGAACGTACCTGGGATCTTATAGTCCTGATGTGAATTGGGAATATTTATCTTGTCTGTGGTCGTTATAAACGGACAGGTTTAAAAAAATTTCTGGTTGCAAGGAAAGGTTACTGTGCGCCACGGTTGCGGCGATGGGGCCGCGTCACTCCATGGCCAGGCATGTAGCGGGGATGGCGTCCCTGACGACGGGGGCGGTACTTCCGATCGCGTGACTGTGGATCATGTGACGCCTCTCCATGGTGACTGGGATGCGTCTGTAGGAAGTCAGGTGATTGGCCTGTGCGCGCCGCTGGATACTTCCGGTATGGCGGTATAGCATGCGCACACTTCACTAATTGTCACAGGGTATATTAGGGTGGGTGATCAGTATGCATGAATACCCCTTGAAAAAGGTTCTTACCGAAACGTGCGTCGGGGTGACGCCAACAGCGGTTCGTTTGGTGGCCAAGTGACTATCCAGGTATATGTTTGAGCAATGCCATTCATTTGAATATGGGGTATGTTCTTTAATAACCATAATTTATAAGTATTCTGGATGTCATAATTAGATTTAAACAAATTGGGAGGATGAAATACTCTATATTTTATTGACAAATTTACATGCAACATTTATATATTGGAGATAGAATGTATATATTTTTTTCATTACCTCCCCTTAATCATCTACTATACGTAGGCTCACCAATTGTGGCCGCTGTGTCACATGGTTTTTATGGTGTAACTTTGTAATCCAATAGTTTTGGTCTCCAGCATTGTGTCCACATGATGTGGTCTGTTTGTGCATAGATACGAATTGTTTTGATGTGGTATTTATATTTTCAATAAAGATATTTTTATGAATTTGTACGAACTCTAGTGGCCATCTTTTTTTCTCTGCTCAGCAGAGACCTCCTAGTATATTTATATGATGGTCCGTTCTGACTTAAAGTCCAGCATGCAATAACATGGGTCCATATGGATTTTATGTACTTCAACCCTGTTTATTGATTTGGTTCTTTAGCCTTTCATTTCCTGTAGATATATGTTGTTATCAAATTCAATGTAATTGTGTGTGAGGATGAATTCTGTAAGTTTGACCACAGAATCAGCAACAATTCCTGTATTTTCTATGAAGATTTTGCAGGCATTTAATCCATCCTTGTGTGGGATATTAGAATACAAAGATTCCACATCCATGGTGGTCAGGATGGTTCCTTCTGGTAGAGGACCTATTGCTGCTAGTTTATTCAGTAGGTCTGTCATGTCCTGAATGTATCTGGGTGTACTCTTTACCAGTGGTTTAAGAACACACTCTACCCATCCAGAAACTTGCTCAGTAAGGGTGCCCACACATGAAATAACTGGTCTTCCTGGATTTCCAGATTTGTGGATTTTGGGGAGCATATAGAATGTCCCTATTCTTGGACTCTCTGGTATCAGGTCATCGGCTCTTATGGATTCGTGAGGCAGACAAGATACCAACTTGTTTAGTTCCTTGTAATAGTCCTGTGTAGGGTCAGACTCCAGTTTTTTGTAGTAGCGCGTGTCCATCAGTTGTCTGTTTGCTTCCTTCATGAATATAAACTGATGGTGACCTTTAACACTTTCAGAACAGGAATGAATGTGGCGCATGGATTTATCTCATTCTACATCAACTAAGGAATTTGCTCCTCAGACTTGTGAGGCCATCATAACACTGGACCTAATCACAGGACAATAAAACCTTCACACTCTTTATCTATTAACTGCTAAAATATTTATAGCCAGATCTGTTTATCTCTTCCATAATAACTCTGCTTTTCATCACCTGTCTTACCTATTGCATTTTTTGTATGTCTTATTGTGTATAAATATGTGACTCTTCAGATTTTGTGGTATACTATGCCTGATGAAGAGGCCTGAGTAGTCTCGAAAGCTTGCAATTTGTTACCATCTTTTCAGTTAGCCATTAAAAGGTATCAACCATTGAGGACTCTCAAATCTAAATATTTTTACATTATACTTACAATCTTCAGCTAAACAGGAAAATCCCCTCTTTGGACGTTTAGCTTTATGGGATGGAAACAAAGGATACATCATTAGGGCTAATCTAGAAATAACACATGGCCCACCTATTATGTTAGCTGAAATATAATTAAAAGTTGTATTCCCACAAGAAAACATCCACCCCTTGGGCAATTTTACATGTTGTATATGTGAGAGAGAGAGATTACTGTTTTGTTGCACTTCATGTTTTTCGCTACCTCATTCTCTTGAAATTTTTATCTGAACGTGAACCGCACATGATATGTTCATTGTGCCTTTTGTTACCTTCTATTTTTACCTATTTTATTTTGATTACAAGTCATTTGATAACATAACTCAGCAGATGCATTATTTTGAGTCTTTATAGTTATCATGTCTTCAGTAAGGAAGTCCTCTCCAGTACAGTTTATACAAGCGTAATACAGGTTATATGTATCATTTTGGATCACATCTCCTTCAATCTCCTCATCTTGGACAAACCCCCCTATTGAGTTTGTCCACAGTTGTAAGGGAGTTGGTATAGCTACCATACAATTCTCTAGTATATTGGTAGCGGTAGCAGTATTTGTCATACAAAAATGGCTCATGTTCATCAATTGTGCCAAGTAACTCCATAGGTTCTGTTTAATTTTACACAATGCCACATTTTCTTTGACTGGCACTTCTTCTCTTTGTTGATACTACGGTTGGGTAGAGACAGAGACCGAAAGGACCATGCCTGTAACACCGATCAGCCACCATCTCCATATTTGAATTGGACACTAAAAAGAAAGAGCAGATTTATTATTCTCTGAGATAACACCTGTCTGCTGGAATATGTTCCCATTTTTCCTGTCCTGGCTTCATCACTATTAACACATTACCTGCCCCTCTAGCAATCACCTCTGCAGGCTCTGGGGGACCTTTATCCCCAGCTTGTTTTATCCATGTTTTTGCACCATCATTTAAAGAATGACTGGAACCAAAATCTTTATCTCCTCTGACAGTTATTACTGTGGGGGCTGTTCCCTTGATCACCTTCATTTTCTGGATGGATAAAATCAACAATTGAGCTACCCTGTCTCCTTTTTGAATCAACCAGTCACTATCCCCACTATTCAGCAGGAGTACCTTAATTTCACTTTGATAGTCCTGATCTATCACTCCTCCCATCACCTGAATTCCCTTTAAGGCTAAATCTGACCTTGGAGCTATAAGACCAAAATGTTCAGGAGGCATTTGTAATCCTATAGCAGTTCTGATTGCCTTTATAACTCCTGTTCCAATCTGATTTCCTCATGGGATTGTAGATCTAATCCTGCAGCTTGTGGAGTAGCCCTATAGGGTCCTAGTGCTCCCGTCTCCAATTCCCAATAGAGAACCGTCTGTTCTGTGGTAGAAGCTTTTAAGGGCATTATCTGTAAATTGGGGGTAATCATCCTCATTGATGGTGTTTCCTGTTCTCCAATTGGCCTGTTAAGAATGTTAAGGGCTTCATTTAAATGTTTTCTCCACCCTTTGTAAGTTCCATCTCCCAATTTCTTTAATTGTTCTTTGAATAACCCATTCATCTGCTCTACCAATCCTGCGGCTTGGGGATAATATGGGATATGAAAGATTCACTCAATGTTATGTTCTGAGCAAAATTCTGCAACCTTCTTGTTCCTGAAGTGACTACCATTGTCACTCTGAATTTGTTACGGAATTCCGTAGTATAATACTATGGTTTCCATTGTTTTGATCGTACTGTTGGCATTGGCCGCTTTACACGGACAAGCCATCATGTACCCTGAGTATGTATCCACAGCCGTGCATACATACACACATCCTCCATCTTGTGGAAGGGGACCAATATAATCCACCTGCCAAATTTGTCCAGGCAATTTGCCTCGGGCTATATGGCCCCTAACCACATGGGGAATAGGTCTCTGTTGTGAATGTTGACACACTGGCCATTTCATAATTGTTTCCTTAATTACATGTAACCTGAGGGGCACTCCTCTGGTTTGTGCCCATTCATAAGTAGCTTTTTCTACAAGATGCCCACATTTCTGATGTGCCCATTGAGCCAATCCAAGTTGCTTTTCAGCTGAGTCAGGCTCCTCACTGGCATCAGCAACTGATATTTTGGAATGTTCATCCGCTATTGAATTGAAGAGTCTTTCTAGGTTATCTGAAGCACAATGGACGTCAACGTGAAATACGGTCACTTTAATTCTTTGCACAATTGCCCAAACATCTTGCCACAGTTCTTTCCCCCACACATCTTTGCTGTATATTTTCCAGCATATGGAGTGGGACAGACTTAGGTCTATATCATCAAAAGGAGTATTTGGCTCTGATCTGATGAGTGTTTATAAATGATGATGGAATAGCAACCTCTATAGGTCATGGGGAATACTAGATGAATCTCTAAATAAAAGCTACAGCAAGAGAGACACTAGAAGAAGATTTATTTGTTGATTTCTCAGTGGAGTAAACAGAAACTGTTATCTGTAATGTGTTATACATAACCATATATTGGCTTGTTAACTTGTGTTGCCCCTGAAGAGCCGCTACGACAGTTGGTGGTGAAACGCGTCGGGCATTAACCGGTTCCCGACCGCCCACTGTAGATAAACGTCCGCGCTGCCTGGGCTCTGTGCAGCGCCGACGTTTAAAAACGGTGGGTGGTCTCGCAGCGCTCAGGACCCCTAGGGTCCTGCAAGCGCTGCGATTCCGGTGCAAAGCGTTAGCTCTGACAGGGAACATCATCGGGACCTGATTAGATCAGGTCCCAGTGATGTTAACCCTTAGCTGTCATCTATATGCTGTGATCTATAGTGATCACGGCATATAGGAGACAGCAGGAGGAGAGGGGGGTCGTCAACTTACCTCTCCGAAGACCTCCGTGTCCTTCCAGGACCTGGGGTTGCTATGGCAGCTGGAGGTCACATGACCGCCTCCAGCTCTGCCATATATGGTGTCCTGTCTGGCTCAGCTACAGCTGAAGCCTGGCAGGACACACTGACTGTGTGAAGATCTCATGTAATGTAATATATGTCTATTACATTACATGAGATCAGTGATCAGAAAAATAAAAATTAATGTCCCATACAGGGACTAAGAAAAAATGTGAAAAAAAGTAAAAAAAAAGTTTTTAAACTATTAATAAAAAAATCACAAAATAAATAAAAATAAATAAATAAAATATTAAACCAATAAATCCGTATATTTTTACAAAACCAAAAAAAGTACACATATTTGGTATCGCCGCGTCCGAAACAACCCGAGCTATAAAACTGTCGCACTAATTAACTCCTTCTGTGCACACCGTAATAAAAATAAATAAAAAACGGAGCAAAAAAATATGCTTTTTCATCATATTGCCAAACAAAAAGTGGAAAAAAATGCGATCAAAAAACAAAATAGAAATAAAAATGGTACCACTGAAAACGTCATCTTGTTACGCAAAAAAAAAGCCGCCATACAGCTCCATCAGCCGAAAAATAAAAAAGTTATAGCGCTCAGAATAAAGCAATGCAAAAAAAATATTTTTTTCTATAAAATAGTTTTATTGTGTAAAAACGCCAAAACATAAAAAAATACAGAAAGTGTAGTATCGCTGTAAACGTACTGACCCGAAGAATAACGCTGCCTTATCACTTTTACCACACGCAGAACGGCATAAAAAAAAACCTCAAAAAACAATTCCTGAATTGTTTGTTTTTGTTAATTTTACCTCCCAAAAAACGGAATAGAAAGCGATCAAAAAATGTCACGTCCCCAAAAATGGTACCAATAAAAATGTCAACTCGTCCCGCAAAAAGCAAGCCGTCACATGACTCTGTCGGCCGAAATATGGAAAAATTATAGCTCTCAAAATATGGTGATGCAAAAACTAGATTTTGCAAAAAAAGCGTCTTTTAGTGTGTGACAGCTGTCAGTCATAAAAACCCGATATCAATCTGGTATCTCTGTAATCACACCGACCCGAAGAATAAAGTAATCTAATCAGTTATATCACACTAGGAACGGCGTAAAAAATAAATAAAACCAATTCTTCACCTGCTACTGATTTGTTTATTATGTCCCCAAAGATCCCAGTAAGGCTCTGCCCACATTTATCCTGTGCTCTGCGCTGAGCACTTACACCAGAGTTTCCGTGTAAATCTCTGAAATACATGATTCAGCCGGAACCCATGACGGAAGATTCCCTGTAATGAGACAGATATAGGCCACTGTGGACGCCGTCTAGCCTGGGATCCCACGGTGTCATTTGTTTTAGGCGTGCATAAAAGTGCGGTTGGCCACAGTTTTGTGCACTTCTGAAAAAAAGGACACCGCTACACAGAGGCCAGACGGTGTCCAGAGTAACTCTGCTGCCTCATTACAGTGAATGGATCCTGCAGGGGTTTCATCTGAATTACATCACTTGGAAATTTAGATGGAAACCCCGATGTAAGTGCTCAGCCTAGAGCGCCGGATAAATGTTACGTAAAATGTTCCCAATAAAAGCTTCAACTCAGTCCTCAAAAAAGCTAGTCCCCACTCAGGTCCGTCATCTGTTAAAAATATAAGGGACTTCCAAGTTACTGGTAGCAGAAAGGCTCTGGAAAACCAAAATGACCCTTGCCCCCCAAAAGAAATTCAGAAAATTTTGTGCTCCCAAATCCAAATGCCTATTCTACAATAATTTGTTCTCCAATTGTCAAATAGCACTCTGTCCCCCCCAGATCTCACCGTATGGCTAAGCGGTACGATACAGCCACATATGGGGTATTGACACTTTTAGAAGAAATTGTGTGACACATTTCGGCACCATTTTTACCCATTGCCCTGTGTGAAAATGTAAAATCTGAGGGTAAAACATTTTTTTGTGGTAAAAATATAATTATGATTTTTTCACTGCCCAATGGTATAAATTTAAAAATTAAAAAATACTCACTACTTCCCTAGATGAATTCCTTGAGAGGTGTAGTTTACAAAATGGGGTCATTTGTGGAGGTTTCTGCTGTTTTGGCATATCAGCGACTCTTCAAATGTGACATGGTGTCTGCTGCCTATCCCAGCCAACATAGCGCTCCTTTCTCTTCCGAACCCTGCCGTACACCAAAGCAGTGGTTTTCCCCCACATATGGGGTATCGGCGTACTCAGGAGAAATTGTACAACAAATTTCATGGTGCAATTTCTCCTGTTACCCTTATGATAATGCAAAATTAGGGGATGAAAAACATTTTTTATGGGAAAAATGTGAAAATTTTATTTTCACGGCTCAATATTATAAACTTCTGTGAAGCAGCTGGGGGTGCAAGGTGCTCACCACACATCTAGATAAGTTCCCTAAGGGGTCTAGTTTCCAAAATGGTGGCACTTGTGGGGGGTTTCCACTGTTTAGTCACATTAGGGGCTCCCCAAATGCGACATGGCGTCTGCTAATTATTCAAACAAATTTTACATTCAAAAAGTCAAATGGCGCTCCTTTCCTTTCAAACCCTGCCATGCGCCCAAACAGTAATTTGCCTCCGCATATGGGGTATCAGCGTGTTCAGGAGAAATTGCACAACAAATTTCATGGTGCAATTTATCCTATTACCCTTATGATAATGCAAAATTAAGGGATGAAAAACGGTTTTGTGGGAAAAATGTGAAAATTTTATTTTTACAGCTCAATATTATAAACTTCTGTGAAGCACCTTGGGGTTCAAGGTGCTCACCACACATCTAGATAAGTTCCCTAAGGGGTCTAGTTTCCAAAATGGTGTCACTTGTGGGGGGTTTCCACTGTTTAGGCACATCAGGAGCTCTCCAAACGCAACATGGCGTCTGCTAATTATTCAGACAAATTTTACATTCAAAAAGTCTAATGGCGCTCCTTCCTTTCCGAGCCCTGCCGTGCGCCCAAACAGTGGTTTTCCCTCACATATGGGGTATCAGCACGCTCAAGAGAAATTGCACAAAAAATTTTGGGGTCCATTTTTTTCCTGTTACCCCTGTGAAAATAAAAAAAATTGGGTCTAAAGTAACATTGTTGTGAAAAAAGTTAAATGTTAATTTTTTTCTTCCACATTCCAAAAATTTCTGTGAAGCACATGAAGGGTTAATAAAGTTCTTAAATGTGGTTTTGAGCACCTTGAGGGGTGCAGTTTTTAGAACGGTGTCACTTTTGGGTATTTTCTGTCATAAAGACCCCTCAAAGTGACTTCAAATATGATGTGGTCCCTAAAAAAATGTTTTTGTAAATTTTGTTGGAAAAATGAGAAATCGCTGGTCAACTTTTAACCCTTATAGCTCCCTAACAAAAAAAAATTTTGGTTCCAAAATTGTGCTGATGTAAAGTAGACATGTGGGAAATGTTATTTATTAAGTATTTTGTGTGACATATTTCTCTGATTTAAGGGCTTAAAAATTCAAAGTTTGAAAATTGCAAAATTTTCAAAATTTTCGCCAAATTTCCGATTTTTTCACAAATAAACGCATGTGATATCAAAGAAATTTTACCACTATCATGAAGTACAATATGTCACGAAAAAACAATCTCAGAATCAGGGGGATCCGTTGAAGCGTTCCAGAGTAATTGCTTCATAAAGTGACAGTGGTCAGAATTGAAAAAATTGGCCTGGTCACGAAGGCAAAAACAGGCTCTGGCGCGAAGTGGTTAAGCATTTTTCGGGCATTAAGCATTTTTCATCTGAAAGGATGGTTATAGTTGAAATTGGGTACTAGGCATCTTCCTTTGAGTGGATGGTTATAGATATGTCATACTGAAATCATCTAACCAATATACTACTTGTTTAGGTATACCTAGGAGAGTATAGGCTGACCTCGGACAATATAACTACTAACAGTAGATGGGAAGCTGAACCATGATTATAATCTAGGTTATTGGTTGGGGTTTTTTTCTGTTTGATTGGTAATTAGTATACAATGTTTAGTCTGTTAGCCTGTGAGTCAGGGTTGTTTTGTTTTTTTGCACAATTGTTTGGTATGTTTTTAACTTTATACCTTAATAAATATATAATTTTAAAATGTCTTCCCTTTAGTTTATATACTGTGATTGGTTAAGATTAATAACATTTATTGTTGTGAGCCCCTATTCTTATTTTGCCAATTAATGACCAAATTTACATGAGGGCGTCTATCTATGTGGAGGGCTCGGCCAAGAAGTCAATCACTTGTGTCTCCCTCTGACTGGGAAACCTCTCTGGGAGAAAAAGTCAACTCCTGTCGCTGTGTTTTGACCTCCTGCAACAGCAATTTTACTTCAGCGTAAAGATCCTCAAACCCCGGCGCTGTGGGTTTCACTGGGGACGAAGTGGGAGTGGGCCCTCCCGCTCTCTCCGTGTCCAACTACGCCCACGCTGTGGGGATCCAGAATCTTCCACTGTCACCTTTTTATTTTGTGAACTTCCTGATTTCTTATGAAGCCCTCGCTTTTGGTATAATTTCCACATTTCATCAGTACTAGTGATGGGCGAGCACTAAAATGCTCGAGTCGAGCAAATTGGAATGCTCGACCCGAGCAATGAGCCCAATGTAAGTCTATGAAAAATTCGAACATTTTTCAGGCGGCTCCCCCCGGAGGTCTGCAGAGGCCTAAAAATTGCCCAAATCGATGGGAACAGTGCTCAAATGACATGGGAACAGCATGGGGAAGACCCCTGAAAGCATTTCTGACTCCCAGGTCACTGCTGTGAACAACGTTGTCAGAGGTATTACGCCACTTTTACGAACTCACAATAAAACATACAAAAACGAAACCAAAATGGATTTTCCTGGGAAATATGTTAAGGAACATCCTTTACAGGGTAATGACTTGTATATAAGGCAAAATAAATAACCAAAACCAAAAATACTCCTCCACACCAGCGTTTTTTGATGCCTTTTTGCATTCAACCGTGACAAATGCATTCACCGGGAGATGTAATTTTAATATTTTACAACCTTATCTGGCCATGTGGTGTGTGACACATCATCAGACACATCCTGTTTCATTTATGAAGGAGGCACTCTGAAAGTCACAAAGCCTATTTTTATAGGGTTATCAGGCGGCCTTTTCTATTCTTAAAGGGCCAGCAGTCGGCCCTTACCATTCTTAGAGAGCCATCAGCCGGCTGTGCTTTGTTGTTCCCATTACTAAAGAGTGGGTCTCCTATACTATTATTGCGTATGCAGTGAGTGGCAGGGCTGCACAAAATTTGGACGCACCCCAATACCCCTTTGAAAATTTGGACGCACCCCAGTACCCCTTTGAAGAGACTTAGAGGAGGACCTCCTGAAAACAATGTTCCCATTATTAGAAAGTGGGTCTCCCATGCTGTTTGCCTATGCAGTGAATGCAAGGGCTGCCAAACATTGGGAGGCACTCCAATGTCCCTTGGAAGAGACGTGGAGGTTAGAGGGCCTCCTGAAAACAATGTTCCTATTAATAGGAAGTGGGTCTCCCATTGTGTTGGCCTATGCAGTGAATGCAAGGGCGCCAAAAATTTGGAGGCACTCCAATGCACCTTGGAAAAGATGTGGAGGAGGGCCTCATAAAAAAATGTTCCCATTAGAAAGGAGCGGGTCTCCTATACTTGTAATGCCCATGCACTAAGCGTATGGGCTGACAAACATTTACCCCTGGGGGGTATAAATGAACATATTGAAGACCAGAAGCAAATATCCAAAATCAGGAAGCGTATACCCATGTGTGGCTGTGAAAAGATGCATGGGAATACACCTCCCAAAAAAAGACACTGGATTTAAGTTTATGTTACGCTGCTATCATGGTGGTGTTAAGAAGTCTGGCCCAATCCAGCCCTTGTTCATTTTTATAAGAGTCAGCCTGTCAGCTTTTACAGTTGACAGGTGGATGCTCTTATCAGTTGTAATTTCACCAGCGGCACTAAAAACCCTCTCTGATAAAATGCTAGCGGCCAGGCAGGCCAGGACCTCCAAGGCGTAGAGAGTCAGTTCATTCCACGTGTCCAGCTTGGATATCCAATAATTATAAAGGCACAGAGGAATCATGGAGGACATTGGTACAGTCGGCAAGGTACTCCCTCAGCATCTTCCCAAACTTTGCACTCCTTGTGAGAGTAACCCGCACCTCAGGGCCTGTGCAATGGGAGGGGCTGAGAAAACTCTCCCAGAACTTTGACAGTGTTCCCCTGCCTCTGCTGGATTGGAGTTGTGTCTCTCTCGGCTGTACTCCTTGGTTGTCCAATGAACTGTGACCTCTGCTGCCAGCGTTTTCAAAAGGGAATTTTTTTAATAGTTCCACAACAAGGGCCTTCTGGTACTGCCCCATTTTTGTAGACCTGTCCGCCTCAGGAATAAGAGATATAATGTTTTCCTTGTAGCGTGGGTCTAGAAGTGTCATCAACCAGTAATGACTGTCACCCAAAATTTGGAGAACGCAAGGGTCACGGGAAAGGCAGCGTAACACAAACTCAGCCATGCGTGCCAGACTGCTAACAGGCAAGACTTCCGTGTCCTCACCAAGAGGATGACTGATCATGCTCTCCTCCTCCTCTTCCCTGTCCTCAGGACATCCACGCTGAACTGACGGTATGACAGTTGTGCAGGTAGTACCGTCTATAGCGCAAGAAACTAGCTCCTGTTCTTCCTCCTCCTTCTCTTGCTCATTGTCACCCAATCCCCGTTGGGATGAGATGAGGCTGGACTGTGTGTAATCATCCTGTATGGTTCCTTGCTCCATCTCATTGTGCTCCGCCTGCAATGCATCCTCTTTGCTTCTGAGCAGAGAGCGTTTCAGCAGACAGAGAAGCGGGATGGTGACGCTAATTATGGCGTCATCACCGCTCACCATCTTGGTGGAATCCTCAAAATTTTGGAGGATGGTACAGATGTCTGCTATCCATGTCCACCCCTGAGGTCTTGTGTGGAGTCTGAACTGAATACAGCCTTGTTGATGCTGGTAGTGAACAACTGCCCTCTTCTGCTAACAAATTCTTTCCAACATCTGCAGTGTAGAGTTCCAACGCGTGGAGACATCACACACCAGTCGATGAGCCGGAAGCTGCAAACGCTGCTGAAGCACGGCAAGGGCAGCGGAAGCTGTACCTTACTTTCTAAAATGGGCACACAGGCGGCGTACTTTGATGAGCAGATCCAGCAGCTCTGGGTAGGTTTTGAGAAACCGATGAACCACGAGGTTAAACACATGGGCCAGGCATGGTACATGTGTGAGCTCGCCTCACCTCAGAGCCGCCACCAGGTTCCGGCCATTGTCACACATGACCATGCCTGACTGTAGGTTCAGTAGTGTCAGACACAGATCTGCTTGCTTTTTCAGAGCTGTCCACAACTTTTCAGCATTGTGCAGTTTGCCACCTAAGCATATTAGCTTCAGCACAGCCCGCTTGGCTGAGGCAGTGCTTCCAGCTTGTGACTGATGAAGTTGACGCGCCCCCTGGGCCATATTCTTTAGGGGAATACCCGGAGCCGGATCAGATGGGGGTTGTAGTCTCCGAGTGGCGGTGACCCGGTCCGTGCCCAGGGCGTCAAGCTCAGTGTGTGGCAGTCCTTACTGATGTTACTAAAGTTCTTTATGTCGACTACGCCACCCGTTGTATTGCGGTCACTACGGCCGCCGCTGCAGCAGGGTCCACTGAGGCTGATGGTGTGTGCGCAGCTTAGGTAGTATAACCCCCAACGGGAGGGGTATAGCCTCAGGGGGTCAGGTGCAGAGGATGGTGGTTGTAGAGGTGCAGAGAGGATGGTAATGAGAGACAGAGTCGGGTTCTGCAGTTCAGGGTTTTTACTTACTGCTGTTGTTCCGGTCACTCCGGCCTTGAGTGACCACCCGAGCCGTGCTGCGTCCACCAGGTCCTGGACTCGGCCAACCCCCAAGTAGTTCTGGAGCGTGGTTCTGAGCTCCCTTTCTGTCCTGTCCTCGTCTCTGGCCGTCCCCACCAGGGATCCACCTATGTCCGGCTCCCTCGGGCCTCTTGTTGGTGAACCCTTGTCACTGGGTTCCCTGACCCTACTCGTGGTCTGCCTTCCGGGTGGATTTAGTGGGTGGTCGTGGCAGATGCTGCCCACGACCTCCGGTCTCTGGCTGAGGTGTGCTGTAGCCTCCACCAGCTTGGGATCCGGTACCCTGTTGCCAACTCTTCACCCTCTGGTCTGATTTGGGTTCTCAGAGTTCTTTCTTTCTCCCCCTCTGGGTCCTTCGTTCTCCTCTCTCTCTCTCTGGGCCTGGGGCTGCTCTGCTCTTCTGCTTCTTTCCTCCACAACAGGCTGGCTGGTGACTGTCTGCCTGTCAGACCCTCTACAAAGACCCTGTTCTAAGATGGTTCCCACCTTATATACTCCCTCTATGTGTGAGCTCAGGTGACCAGCACCCAATGAGCTCCTAGCACTACCCAGACTGCTCCCCCTATCTGCCCCTACACTACTGGGATATTCCACCCCCCTCCCACTCCAGCCAAGGACAGACTCGATCGTACCTGCACATTTCTAAGTGGGAGTACCGTTGGTCTGCCCTCCGGAAATGGGATGTGTGTAGTGCATGCAGCTAACCGAGCTCAGCTCCACACTCCATCCTTACCCGGGAGTGGAATATCACACCTCTGGGTTGAGGTGCAATACCCCTGTAGCAGCCGAATCCTCAGGGTGCTACATGGTCATTTCGGAGATTGAGGCTGAAAAGGAGGAGAAGGATGAGGTGCAGGAGCTGTAGACTGTGGGGGGCAACCCTGATTGACCTAGGGCCTGCAATCCTCGGCATCGGGAGGATGTGTTCCGTCCCAAGGTCCGACTGGGCTTCCACTATGTTAACCCAGTGTGCCGTCAGCGAGATGTACCGTCCCTAACCACAAACACTTGTACACGTGTCCCTGGTTAGGTGGACTTTCCCTGTAACTGCATTGTTGAGGGCATGGCTAATGTTGTGGGACACGTGGTTGTGTAATGCAGGGACGGCACATCAGGAGAAATAGTGGCGGCTGGGGACCGAGTACCGAGGGATGGTCGCTGCCATCAGGTCGCGGAAAGCTTCCGTCTCCACGAGCCTAGAAGGCAACATTTCGAGCGCAAGCAGTCGCAAAATGTGGAAATTTAGTAGTGTGGCCTATGGGGCGTTGTCTGCGTATTTGCGCTTGCGTTCCAAGGACTGGGGTATGGACAACTGAATGCTGCGCTGGGACAAGGACGTGCTTGCTGATGATGCTATTTGAGATTGTGCAACGACAGGTGCAGGGCAGGAGGCATCTTCGCATGCACTATGGACAGGGGATTGGCTTGCACACAAAACAGCGGAAGAAGCAGTGGTGTCACCTGCAGACACTGTTCCTGGACCCTGGGGTTCGGCCCACAAAGTCGGGTGCTTTGCTGCCATGTGCCTAATCATTCTGGCCTAATGCTGGCCTGGCAGGTGGTGTAAATGGCCTTTTTGGGGTTATCGGCAGAGTCTTTAAAAATCAATTAGACTCGAGAAGACCTAACAGTTGCACTGGCAACGTCCGTCGAGTTGGTGTTACTGGGAACTCTTTCTCGCCTTCTGTTTGCGACCACCACAGTGCATCTTCATGCCTGTTGGGGTGCTCTTCCTTCCTCCCCCTGTGTGCTGCTGTCCTCATTCTGCATGTCCTCCTGCCAGGTTGGGTTAGTTACTATATCATCCACCACCTCGTCTTCCACCTCCGCACAATGGTCCTCCTCCTGACTTTCTGGCAATTGTGTCTCTCAGTCCACCTCTCGTGACACTTTCCCACCATCGCCTTCGTATCACCGTGGCTGCTCAAATATTTGGGCATTGCTAAATGCGATCTTCTCTTGCCCCGCTTCAAGTGGACCAGGCAAGAGGCCCGAATCTATAAATGGAAAAGTGAACAGCTCTTCGGAGTGTCCAAGTGTGGGATCAGTTGTCTCTGGGCACTCGGCATGGTGGGAGGAAGGGGAGGATCAGGGTGAGGAATATGCAGTCCAGACTCACGGCTACTGAGACTTGACCTGTGTGGAAGACAGGGTGGTGGTGGTGGTGGTGGCTAAGTGACTGGAAGCATTATCTGCTATCCAACCACTAACCTTTTCACACTGCTCTGTGTTCAATAGTGGTGTTCTATGGTCCCCTATTAATTGGGACAGGAAGGTCGAGCGAGAAGCAGTGGGTGTTTGTTGTGGCACAATTTCAGCTTGCCCACGGCCTCTGCATGCACCATCACCATCACGTCCAGTTCCCCGTCTCTTGCCACGTGCCTTGTCCATTTAAAATGGACGACAATATCTTCCACGCTCACTACAAATGGCTCAAATTGGAGCGCAATTATATGTGATCCGTGTGATGGACAAAGCAGTTTTAAATAGCTGCATTTTTAGCGCTGTAATATGAAAAGGACCTGGCTGTACTCTGCAGTGCCAACAAGCAAATGACGATAAAAAATTGTGTTCTCTGGATTGCTTTTTAAGTATATAATCAGGATTAAAATAAAAATATATATATTCCTGACCCGATACCTAGGGCTATTTTCTGGAAATATCTGGAAAAGCAGCAGACAGAACTGGAATGGACCCTCTTGCTATGTGCACTGCAGTCTGCTATATACTCTGCCTGCCTGCCTAGCACTGATATCTCTGCAGCTGGATTAGTCCTCAGAAGGACTGTTAGTTGAGATGAATATGTGTCTCTAATATAGTCTGGCATACCTACACTAACTAGAAACAAGCAAATCTCTCCCTAGCTTAGCAGCAGCTCTCCCTACACTGTCTGATTCCGGAGTGACTGTGACGAGCATGGCGGCGCCAGGTCTGATATAGACCTGATGACGCTGTGCGGCCAGCCAATCACTGTAATGCCACAACCAACATGGCTGCGGCATTACAGTGTGTGGCAGACCATCCCTGCATGTTGCTTGGCGCTCTAAAGAGCACCAAACATGCAGGGAGGAGACCCGAGTTCCCGCCAAGCAACCCCCGGAAATACTCGGCGAGCGCCGAGCATCTGCGACGCTCCAGCCTTCCCTGGGATATGGGTTTACTCGGAGCCGGGTCAGTGTAGGGGTAGCGGGGGAGGCAGTCGTGGCCTGGACCGTTCCGTGCCCAGGGCCGTCACATAAAAATATTGGCCTTTCAAGTAAGAGTGATATTTCGACTACGCCACCTGCGGTTTCCGGTGATGGACACCAGCGCTGCTACAGTCCACTGAGGCTGGTGTTACGGGCTGCTAAGATGGGACAGCTCCCCACAGGCGGAGCAGGCCTCAGGGCAGTGTGAGAAGGAATGGTGGGTGCAGTGCCGCGCAGGAAATAACAGGCTGAGGCGGTGTGTGAAGTCATCCAGGGCTTTTACTCACTTTCAGATGAACTTCAGCCGCAAAAGCTTCCCTCTGCTACTCACGGCGTACTGCGACCACCGGGATGGTGGGTCCAGCACTTTCCAGGTAGATCAGGAGCACCTGTCGAGACCCCTCTGGTGTGTGTTCCTCTCCTTGGTAAGTTCTCCCACTAAGTCTTCTCCTGACTGTGTGTGGTTAGAACGAGGTGTAAGGCCGGGTCCCACTGGATAAACGCAGTGTAAGAGATACAGGTGGCGTAAGCCACTCCGTCCGTATCCCCCCTGGGATCCACTAAGCCTCCGGGCTTTTCTGACTGAGACGTGAAGTAACAAAGTCAGATATCGGGGGCCAGTCACCCCTCTTGCAGCAGGAATCCCTCTGACTAGGCCAGAATAAAGAGTACAGGTGGCCACTCCGCTCCGTCCGTATCCCCCCTGGGATCCTTTTGCCTGCTCCCCTCCAGGCCTTCTTAGGTCAGGACCTTGACCGGGTAGAGACAGTGGTTAACTCAGACCCGCTCCTCGTCTCAAGGCCAGAGAACGAGGACCGTGTATCTTCAGTCAGCTGCAGACTTTTGCTGGACTCTGGCAGAAGACCACAATCACAGACGAATACCACAATCACAGACGAATATCACAATCAAAGACCTTGAACTTAAGATGGCCGGAGATTAAATATGAAAGAATAAGTGTTTCCTAAAAGTATGTTCTCCACCCTCACCCACTACATGGTTCCCCCCATCTTTGGTTCCCCCCCATCTCCTCTATCCCGGGCTGGGGCAGCACCCTGGTGCATTTAGACCCCCTACTGGACAGGAGTGGTTTAGTGTTGAGTGGTAAAGTGGGGTCCTGAGAAATGCTCCATCCTTACCTGGAAGAGGAGATACCACACTTCGAGCTGAGGTGCAGTACCCCTGTGGCGACTGAACCCTCAGGGGCGCCACACATCTCGAGCAGTGAAATGCTCGGGGGAGCACCGAGCAGTAGCGAGCATGCACGCTCATCACTAGTCAGTACCAATCCCATCAATTTCCTCTTTGGGAACCTCATCTTTCAACAAGGCAATAAACATATCCTTGCGCGATATGCGGGAGCCATTGTTATTGTTTTTAGATTCTCTACGCTGCTCTCCGGAAACAAAATTACCACTAGTCCTGGGGCCCCAATCTCCCAAATTACCCAATTGCCGAATTGCCTCTAGGGTGTTGGAGATGGTCTTCCCAGTCTGGTTTACCATTAGGGTCATCATTATATGTTTATAAGCTGGGGAGCAGCCCTGATTATGCGATTTCTGACAGACACACTAACTAGCACTGCCATGTAGTCATCATAGGTCCTTACAGAAATAGCATTTTTTCATGACCTCTTCCTTCAACCTATGGGAACAATCTTTTAATGTAAACCATGGCTTCTTATTAGGGGGCCAATCTGCTTCAGATGGATTTTTAGGCTGTAATGCCATAGCCACAACATCCAGTATACTGCAAGTCGAATGTTGCAACCGAATCCGCAGTGTACAGAACGCTTCCTTCACTACAGGATCATGACTTAGTTGCACAAACTTGGGACCATCTACTGTATCCACTTGTACTCCATGGGCCCCTATCTCCCACAGTCTTACCTCCCAAGTAATCAATGATTCATTGGCTTTTTGAGAAAAACAATCATGAAGAATATTAAGTTCTTGCTGACTATAATCCTCCAACACATCTCTCTGTTGTGCACCTACAGGGGTATCTATGATCCGCCTGCGATGTATGGGATGTGCTTTTACTGAGTCAGTGGGGGAATTAACCTCTCTTTCCGCATTAAAGCACTCATCCTTCTGATCAGAATCAGTGGAATCCCACTTATACACGTAATTTCAGTTATATACATTACTTTCCTATAAAGCTTGTTGTGTGTATATGTGTCACCCCAGGTCTGGATGCCACAAATATTAAAGGCTGTGTCTGAGAGCAGGAGGGAGGTTCCCTGGTTAGGGACAATTAGTATACAGCACCTCCTGTCCTAGGCCAGTAGGGGGAGCTGGCTGCCCCTATAAAAGCTGGAACTGGGGGTAGGGTTAGAGAGAACTGGACGACCTAGCTCAGGACTGAGACTAGTCCCAGAGAAGAAGGGACAGTTCAGCTGTAGCTGAGGAGTCCGTGAGGCAGAGGAGAAACTGCAAGCCAGGGACAGAGGCGATGAGAGCCGCTCCTGGCTGAGAGAATCACACAACCGGACATTGGAGTCCGAAGCTGTCAGGGTTGTAAGCCCAGCAGCAGAGAACCAACTCGCAAGGGATTGCAGGTCCCTTGGCCTAAGAAGCCTGGAGGCTCCACCACACAGAGGGACCAGTACAGCGAGGAGAAAGCAAAAGGTACCCAAGGCCCGAGTCGCAAGCCATACAGGCGAGAAGTACACGGCCAGCTCAGGGACGTGGGCTATTACACCACAAAGAGGGGGATAGTCAGAAAGAGCATAGAGAGAACGGTAGGCCTACACACTCACCCTGACCAGTGGGGCTCGCCCGAATGGTCTCAGACACCCAGGCCCATTCCTAACCTGTACTACTGTTGGGTCATTAATAACACCTACAATAAAGACCCTGGACTGTTTGAAGCGGACTCTGAACTCTTACTATTGTGGCCTGCACTATCACCCCCAGCATTCACCTACACTGCCCTGAGGCTACACTCTTCCCGTGGGGAGTTATCCTACCCCTGTGCTGCACACCAACACCAGCCTCAGCGGTCTGCCTTGCAGCGGCGGTTATCCCTGACCGCAATCCACGGGTGGCGTAGTCGGACATTCACAAATCTATAAATAGACTGCCACAACATTTGGTCTGACCATCCTGAGCCACGGAATCGGGTTGCCACTACTACCCCCAGCGTCGTACAGAAGCCCGGTTCCGGGTATCCCACAGCCCAGGGGGTGAGTCAGCTTTTTGGCGTAGTCGGCAGGATTGTGACCAACCCGCCACAAACGGGTATTGTGTGCCTGAAAAAGACTTTATACATACCTGGGTGAAGTTTCCCGCCATTCGGGCCATTTCCCGCCATCCGTTGCAGTTTCCCGCCATCGGGCGCCATCTTCGGGACGCCGCGCGGGAAGAAGAGGGGCATGGACGTCAAAAATGTGCAAGACCTATAGCCCCGCCCTACGCTGAGACGCTGCGCAAGGTCCTGGAAAGAGATCCAGCGGACGCCGGCGTCATCACCGTGCGACGCAAGGTCCTCGCCCAGAGCATCGCGAGCGGAGCCACGGCCTACAGAAGAGGATCGCCGGAAGGTAGGCCACGGTTAACTTAGGGGGGAGGAAGATGTCGGACGCGGAGGGACCCTCTACCACCAGCGTAGCCGCTGCAGCTTGTGATGCCGTTTTCCATGCCCTATATCCCCGGAGCGGCCTGGCTGCCACAGTATGCCGGCGAGTCGCATACCTTGGGCGACTTTAAAGAAAGGCTGTATAGCCTGTTCAAAGTTTATCCCCTGACAGAAGAACAGAAAGTAAGCATACTGATAGGGCAGTTAACTGGTGCGGCCCAGCGGGAGGTAAAGTCTTGCACAGCTGAGGAGAAAAGGACTGTAAGGGGGGTTCTGACCCATCTACGGGACACCTTTGATACCCGTACCTCAGCAGAAATCAAAATGTGGTTCTATGGATGTAAGCAGCGAGCTCAAGATAGCATCAGAGATTATGGCCTAAATTTACAGGAAGCCTTGGGAGCAATCAAGCAAGCTGACCCTGGCAGCGTGCAGGATACAGATAAATTATTGACTGAGCAGTTCATAGAAGGTCTGCTGTCCAGCGCCCACAGAACCCAGCTGCGCCTCATGGCCCTACAGAACCCCGATTTGACTTTTGCACAGTTCAAAGATAGGGCCATCCGGGTGCTCCGAGAACCCGCACCAGGTGGCGCTGTAGTTTCCCGGCGCCCTGCCATCACTTACCACCAGGGGGCGGCGCCCTACCCCGCAGACCTTGTGGGGGCTGATGTGCAGGCTCTAAACCCATCCCCGCCAGCAAACCTGCACCACCAGGTCCAAGAACTAACAAAGAGTGTTGCTGCATTGACCAGGACCGTACAGTCATTACAGATGGACTCGTCAGGACCAATCAAGCTGGCTTCAAGTCCGGAGGATGTCCAGTGGCGTCGACAGAGGAGGATTCTGTCGTTCAGAGGGAGGCCCACCGACTGTTACACTGAGGATGGACAGCCGATTTGCCGCCGTTGCAGCCAGCCGGGACACGTAGCCAGGTACTGTACTTTAAATGGGTCTGACCTGGGGCAGAGGGCCAACCCCCAGGCATAAGGTCATTAGGCCCGTCTAATTGGCGTGATGAATACATGGGGGGACGCACAGTTTTACCCATAGTGCTGGACGGTATCCCCATGAGTGTACCGCTGGATACCGGGTCACAAGTAACTACCATCCCCTATGTACTTTTTAAGCAGTATTGGAGTGACACTGACATAACCCACTACCCAGACAATGACTTGAGCATCATCGCCAGCAATGGCCAGCCCGTGCCGCAGGTGGGGTTCAGAGAGATGACCGTTAAGATTGGTAAAGTTGAACTGCCGGCACAGGGAGTGATCATTGTGGACATTGATCGTCGAGAAAGTCACCCTAAAATAACCTTGGGTACTAACGTGATTGAAAATTGTCTTTCAGAAGTAATTGTAATTTTGCAGCAGGTGGCGATGAATGTGAGCTCCAGCCAACAGAGGGTCCTCCAGAAGGAGATAAGAGCCCTGATGAGACAGCAACAGGTAGAACTGTCTGGTGGTGAGATCGGTAGTGTGAGGATGAGCGACCCGTTCCCCATTGCCATGCCTCCCAAAAGTGAAATGATGATCTGGTGTCGGACTGCAATCGGGTTAAGAGGGGAAGACTACCAAGCCATGGTAGAACCAGTGTACTCAGACAGCAGGCCCACCATTTTGACAGCCTGGGGGGTGGTTGATGTCCGCCATGGAAGGGTGCCCGTCCGGATCTTAAACATCGGGGAAAGGGAAGTACACTTGCCCCGGTACGCTACACTTGCCAAATTGTATACTGTTGAACACAATGCTGTCAGGGCCGTGGAACCCTTGCCTCCATCTCCCCAGGCGGAAGGTAATGGCTCCCAGAAACACAAGGAGGACTGGTGCCAGAAACTCCAAGGGGGTGCTGACTCCACAGCCCTTGCACCAAAAACAAGGAGTCTACCGGGTGGTTCAGGAGTACAAGAGAATCTTTAGTAAGCACCCGCTAGACTTCGGCAGAGTGAAAGGGGTAGAACACCACATCCCCACGGGGAGCCACCCACCAATAAAAGAGAGATACAGACCTGTACCCCCCGCACACTATCAGAACGCAAAGGGCATGCTGAGAGAAATTAAAGAATCCGGGGTCATTAGAGACAGCTGTAACCCCTGGGCAGCCCCCTTGGTTCTGGTAAAAAAGAGAAAGACGGTACCATGAGAATGTGCGTGGACTATAGACAAGTCAATCGTATCACCCATAAAGACGCATACCCGAGGCCTAGAATAGAGGAGTCTTTGGCCGCACTATAATCAGCTAATTTCTTCTCTACGTAGGACCTTACTAGCGGGTACTGGCAGGTGCCTGTGGCAGAGGCTGACAAGGAGAATGCCGCCTTCACCACCCCGATGGGATTAAGTGAATTCAACTGTATGCCATTCAGGCTCTGCAATGCACCCGGGACCTTCCAGAGGCTGATGGAATGCTGTCTAGGGCACCAAAACTTTGAGACGGTCCTACTCTACCTGGATGACGTGATTGTCTATTCGAAGACTTACGAGGACCATCTAAAGCACCTGGCTGAGGTGTTCGAGGCCATGGCAGGCTTTGGCATGAAAGTGAAACCCTCCAAGTGCCATCTGTTAAAGCCGAAGGTACAGTACCTAGGACACGTGATGAGTGCAGAGGGAGTAGCCGCCGACCCTGACAAGGTTACAGTAATCCAGAGCTGGCCAAGCCCCTCTAACATCAAAGAAGTGAGGCAATTCCTCGGGTTGGTAGGCTACTACCGAAGGTTCATCCCCGGGTTCACAAAGATGGCAGATCCAATGCAGGACCTCCTGATAGGTCAGTCTAAATCCAGAAGTCACAAGCCACCCTTCAAGTGGGACAAGCCGGAAGAGGAGTCCTTCCGCCAGTTGAAGATGGCCCTCACGGGGGATGAGATCCTGGCCTACCCAGATTATGACCAGCCTTTTATCCTCCACACAGACGCCAGTAATGTGGGGCTGGGAGCCGTACTGTCACAGAACCAACAGGGCAGAGAAAGGGTGATCGCGTACGCCAGTCGGAAGCTGAGGCCCACTGAAAGAAACCCGGAGAATTACAGCTCCTTCAAGCTAGAATTCTTGGCAGTGGTGTGGGCCGTCACAGAACGGTTTAAACATTACCTGGCCTCCGCAAAGTTCACCGTGTACACGGACAACAACCCGTTGACACACCTGGACAATGCAAGACTTGGTGCCCTGGAACAGCAGTGGATGGCCCGGCTATCGAACTATGACTTCACAATCAAATACCGGGCAGGCAGGACCAACGCCAACGCAGATGCCCTATCGAGAATGCCCCACCTACCCGAAGGGGAAGAAGACTCGGAGGAGCTGGAGGAAGTAGAGCTCCCTGCGTTCCACCGGTATGGGGCCACTCAGTATTCTCACCGGGTAAGAGACAAAGACCTAACCACCATCATGTTCAACTCCTTACCCCACCACGGCTGGGCTGAAACGCAAGATAGTGACCCTGCAATTCGCCTGGTGAAAGACCTGTTGACCCAGGCAGGCGCTAGCCCTGGCCCGGACGCTCTAGAGGAAGCCAAGCAGTTATGGAAGAAAAAAAGCAGGCTATTCCTCTACAAAGGTAAACTGTGCAGAAGGCTTGTCAACCACCGGACGCACGAGCTGACCTGGCAGGTAGTGGTCCCGAGACTAGATGCAGCAATGGTCCTGGAGGCCTACCATAACAGAGCAGGACACTTCGGGTTGGAAGAAACTGGAGTTCCTACTGAGAGAGCGGTTCTACTGGGTCGGTATGAGAGGGGCCATAGAGAAGTGGTGCAGGGACTGCGGCCCATGTAACCTCAGAAGGAAGGACTTACCAGCCAGAAGACACCCTTGAGGCCCATTGTCACCAGGCAGCCTCTTGAGCTGGTAGCTCTGGACCATGTGAAATTGGCTCCAAGCCGGTCGGGCTACGTCTATGCCCTGACAATAGTGGACCACTATTCCCGGTTCCTGGTGGTGGTTCCCGTTAAAGACTTGACAGCCCAAACAGCGGCCAGAGCCTTCCAACAACACTTCTGCCGTCCACACGGGTATCCGGAACAGGTCTTGACAGATCAAGGTCCAGCGTTCGAGGCGGAAATCTTCCAGGAGTTCTGCAACCTCTACGGCTGTAAGAAGATTCGGACAACGCCTGGTTTCAGAGTCAGGAGGGAATTTTTCCTCACGTGAAGATTGGCTAAATCATTTGGGGTTTTTGCCCTCCTCTGGATCAACTTTAGCAATTACAGAACTTACAGGTCGAACTTGATGGGCGCAAGTCTTTATTCGGCTTTACTAACTATGTAACCCGCAAACAAACGGGCTGTGTGAGAAAATTAATAATATGGTCATTGATCTCCTCAAAACGTTGCCCCTAGAGGAACGCAGCCTGTGGCCGGAAAAACTGCCGGACCTGATAGACTTATACAACCATATCCCGATGAATGCTACCAATTGCACCCCGGCTTACCTGATGCGAACAAGACCAGGTAAGCTGCAGATAGACCTGGAGATGGGAGTCCTGACACCCGAGGACACCTCCCCCAGACGCGGACTGGGATACGGAATGGCAGCTGCAGTACAAGAAGGTACAGGAGAGTGTGGAGAGGAATCTGGCTCAAGCGAGAGAAAAGCAAGAGAGCCCTTGCTGGTCCCCTGAAACCTGGCGAGCAGGTCCTGAAGCGGAAGAGAAAGCTTCACAAGCTGGATGACCAGTGGGAGAGAGACCCGTAAACAGTACTGCCGTCCAACCACGACAACTCGAAGGTATGTGTAATTACCAAGGATGGAGGAGAAACCACTAGCACTGTCTCCAGAGACCACCTAAAACGGAGCCCCGAGCAACTACAGAGTGCAGGAGAAGATCAAGATGACCTTGAACTTGCAGAGGACAAAGAAGAAATGATCAACACAGTTCTTGGAGAGTATCCTGGACTCGGATAAACGATGCAATAGTGGTACCCGTCCTACACTTCCTTCAGCCAACCCAGCAGGAGCCTACAGCAGAGCAGGAAGAACAAGAGGAACAAGCAGCCCCGGAGGCAGAAGAACCCATGCCAGCAGCCCAGGAGAGTCAACCCTCTGCTGACAGTGATCCTGCCATGCCTGCGGTAAGCCAAAGGACCTGCAGACAGCTGCCTGCCCTGCCTGTAAACCCAGCTAGTAGCTGTACCCTAAATGCTAGTGGGGAAAGCCAGGTTAGACCACCACCAGACAGTGGGTTACGCAGGTCAACCCGGATTACTAGGGGTCAAATACCAGCTCGCTGGAAGATCTAAATGTAAAGTATGTAGTTAATGTGTTATACTTGTTACCTGGTTACTAATACTGTTTTCCCAGTTTTCCTAGATACAATGGACTGACAGGTTATGGACGGTGAATAACCGGAACTACCACGTAGATAGTTGCACCTGGTGCCCTCTTGTGAAGATTGCCACAGAAGAAAAACCTGTCCGGCGTGGCCTCCTTGTGGTCCAAAGTAGTTAGCTTTTACCTTGCCGCCATGCCCAAGGCCAGGAACTTGGGGTTTATGGAGACAGGTCCCCACACTGTGGAAAACTTCACCTTGTTGGGTGATATGGACACCCGGTCACGGAAGCGCCGTGGCCTTAAGGACAAAATGTACTTGTAAATATGTTATGTTGTCATTTATACCCTGTATTTGTGTTTCCTGTTTAGTCCGGAGTACTAAATTTTACTAGGGGGGAATGTGTCACCCCAGGTCTGGATGCCACAAATATTAAAGGCTGTGTCTGAGAGCAGGAGGGAGGTTCCCTGGTTAGGGACAATTAGCATACAGCACCTCCTGTCCCAGGCCAGTAGGGTGAGCTGGCTGCCCCTATAAAAGCTGGAACTGGGGGCAGGGTTAGAGAGAACTGGACGACCTAGCTCAGGACTGAGACTAGTCCCAGAGAAGGAGGGACAGTTCAGCTGTAGCTGAGGAGTCCGTGAGGCAGAGGAGAAACTGCAAGCCAGGGACAGAGGCGACGAGAGTCGGTCCTGGCTGAGAGAATCACACAACCGGACATTGGGGTCCGAGGCTGTCAGGGTTGTAAGCCCAGCAGCAGAGAACCAACTCGCAAGGGATTGCAGGTCCCTTGGCCTAAGAAGCCTGGAGGCTCCGCCACACAGAGGGACCAGTACAGCGAGGAGAAAGCAAAAGGTACCCAAGGCCCGAGTCGCAAGCCATACAGGCGAGAAGTACACAGCCAGCTCAGGGACGTGGGCTATTACACCACGAAGAGGGGGATAGTCAGAAAGAGCATAGAGAGAACGGTAGGCCTACACACTCGCCCTGACCAGTGGGGCTCGCCCGAATGCTCTCAGACACCCAGGCCCATTCCTAACCTGTACTACTGTTGGGTCGTTAATAACACCTACAATAAAGACCCTGGACTGTTTGAAGCGGACTCTGAACTCTTACTATTGCGGCCTGCACTATCACCCCCAGCATTCACCTACACTGCCCTGAGGCTACACTCTTCCCGTGGGGAGTTATCCTACCCATGTGCTGCACATCAACACCAGCCTCAGCTGTCTGCCTTGCAGCGGCGGTTACCCTGACCACAATCCACGGGTGGCGTAGTCGGACATTCACAAATCTATAAATAGACTGCCACAACATTTGGTCTGACCACCCTGAGCCACGGGATCAGGTTGCCACTACTACCCCCAACATCGTACAGAAGCCCGGTTCCGGGTGCCCCACAGCCCAGGGGGTGAGTCATATACATATATAGTTCTCCTGCTCTCTTGTCCCCTTTCTCTCTATGACCAGTGATAGACTATTTTTATATCACATTTAGGCATCCATTTAATGTATACGCTGGGACATATAAGATAAACCGATACCTCTGACGGATGATGCACACTTTTAATGTTTCTTTTATGACTCTAAAACTATAAATCTGTTACACAGCTCCTTCCCGATCAAATAATGTGGACAGCTCCATTCCTCCCTCTGTGTATACATTGTGTAATGTGAAAGTATTGTGCTCTGTGAACTGTATATGGGCTACAGAGAATGATACTTGCCACACGATGACCAGTAAAAGGATGATGGAATCCTGTAAAAATGAAAAAAGGGGAAATGGGGGAGGGTACAAATGGGAGGAAAAGGAAAAAATGACAAAACATTGTGCCTTTATGGCTAAAAACTCTCCGGATGCTCCTTGTAGACAAGTCGCTGTGCTCGCTCTCTCATTGCAGGTGCCAGGAATGACCAGTAACTGCCAATCACATGACCTCCTCACTGCAGCCAGAACATTTCTATTACATTTGAAACTTTCAAGTAAAGATTTAGCCCTGATTCATCAAGACTGGCAGTTCTCATATCGGAATGTGGTGGTTTCTGGTCCCTTAGTCTGACATTTATTTTCTAAACACTGTGTATTCATGAGCTCCTGAGTATTTGGGGGGGGGGGGGAATTCAGTATTATGGGTACCACATAGTCCTCCATACAGTATAATGTTCCCCATATAGTGCTCCATACAGTATTACGGGCAACACAGTCCTCCATACAGTATTATGGACCCCATATAGTCCTCCATACAGTATTATTGGCACCACATAATCCTTGGAACAGTATAATGGGCCCCATATAGTGGTTCATACAGTATAATGGGCACCATTTAGTGCTCCATACAGTATTAAGGGCACCATATAGTGCTCCATACAGTATTATGGGCCCCATGTAGTCCTCTATACATATAAAATAAATAAACAAATACTCACCTCTCCCTTATCCCTCGCAGCTCCAGCCCCTGCACTGCTCAGCACAGAGGGCGTGCTGTAGTGATGTCATCGCGCCTTCTACACTGAGACATCACAGAGTTCAGCTGGAGAGGGGGAATGATGGGAGAGGGAGCAACAGCTGATGGCTCCCTTTCCTATTGTTGTTTTCAACTGTATCGGCATCCATGATATGGATACACACGTTCCATTAATTTGGGGCAAAAGCAGAAATTGTTTTTAATTGGTTTTTCACCTTTTCAGCAACAAGCAAAACAGTGAGAGTAACACCAACCAATATTGAGATATGTTCTCACTATAGATTAGATACTAGACAGCAATTAAAGTGAGAATCTAAAACATAACTTTTAATATTTAATAGTTAAGAACAATAAACAGATAATGCCACCCATAAAAAGAGAGATGGATCTCAATGCTGGAATGATTATTACCATTAACACAGTCAGGGGACCATCTCTATATTAAATATGTGTAAAAATACATAAAGAGCTTGTACTCTATCTTCAGGTGTGAAGACCAGGCTCTGGATAGAATCTGTAGAGGGAAGAGGGTGTATACGGGGGACACAGTAAGTCGCCCTCCCCTGAAACACCAATTTTTAACAGATCCAGATATACATCAATTAAACTAGGGGAAAATCTCTGTTCTTCCCTTTATTCCATGGATTAAGCATTTATTTCTATCTCCAGGAATCCAGACATTTAAATGAAAAACAGAGATTTCTCAAAACACAAGTATGAGGTCTGAGTGCAGATCCTACATATTTATAATAATTCATACATGATTGTGTCAACAAAATGTCAAAGGGAAAGTGCAGGGCCTCCATACAGGGCTGGCTGTGGTCTGCCCTTGTCAGAGCGGGAGCTTTGTGGGGATAGTTTAAGTTTGAGCCTAAAGGGACTAACAGGGCCAGCTTATACAACTACTTGGTCCAGAAGGAACTCCCCAGACAGCAACTTTCATCCCGGAGAAACAAAGAATGGGTGAGAGAATTCCATTTTGTTGACACAATCATGTATGATGAGTATTACTGTGTATCTACACAATGTTACTTTACTGTGTCCTGTTTGCTTTTTACACCTTCCACCATGTATTCTAGTTTCAATTTATGCGAGACCCCCCCCATAATCCCAGGCGTGGGGAGCAGTGAATATTCTGGCAGCTGATGTCGGCATGTGAGGGCCGCTGCGCCGTTTATACACTGAAGTAAGTTGCCAGCCTCAGAAGATGGTGCCGCACCGTGTAGGAGCAAAGGGAAGGTGAGCAGAATGGTTTATTTTTTTTTAAGTATGCGGCATGATGGGGATCATATATACTAGAAATGGCGACATATATACCAAGATAGAGGGCCACATATACAAGGATGGAGATCATATATACCAGAATGGGAGTGCCATATACACCAGGATGGGAGGGCCAAATACCAGGTTGGGGAGGACATATATACCAGGATGGGGGGGGGGGGGGCATATATACCAGGATGGAGCGCCACACATACCAGGATTTTAGATCATATATACCAGGAAGGAGGGCCACATATACCAGTATTTTAGATCATATATACCAGGATGGAAGGGCCATAAATACCAGGATGAAAGAGCCATATATACCAGGATGAGAGGGCTATATATACCAGGATTGGATGACCATATATACTAGGATGGGAGGGCCATATATACAAGTATAGGGGGAACATATATACCAAGATGGGGGACACATATATAACAGGATGGGGGGGATATATATACCAGGATGGGAGGGCATATACAGTTGAAACCAGAAGTTTACATACACTATATAAAAAGACACATATACATGTTTTTCTCAATATCTAACATGACATCAGGATAAACCTTTCACGTTTTAGATCAATTAGGATTACCATCATTTTTAATATTTGCCAAATGCCAGAATAATGAGAGAGAGAATGTTTTAAAGCATTTTTATTACTTACTGCAAAGTCAAAAGTTTACATACTGTACATTTCATTAGTATTTGGTACCATTGCCCTTAAACTGAATGACTTGGGTCAATCGTTTCTCACAAGCTTCTCACAATAGTTGGTCGGAATTTGGGCCCATTCCTCCTGACAAAACTTGTGTAACTGATCCAGGTTTGTAGGTCGCCTTGCTCGCACCTTCGTTTTCAGCTTTGCTCATAAATTTTCTATAGGATTGAGATCAGGGCTTTGTAATGGTCACTCCAAAACATTGACTTTGATATCCTTAAGCCACTTTGTTACCATTTTGTCAGTATGCTTCGGGTCATTGTCCAATTGGAAGACCAATTTATGCCAAAGCTTTAACTTCCTGGCTGATGTCTTAAGATGTTGCTTCAGTATTGCCACATAATCTTCTTTTCTCATGATGCCATCTATTTTGTGAAGTGCACCAGTCCCTCCTGCAGCAAAACAAAACCACAACATGATGCTGCCACCCACGTGTTTCACATTTGGGATGGTATTTTTAGGCTTCCAAGCTTCTCTCTTTTTCCTTCAAACGTAATGATGGTCATTATGACCACAGGACATGTATCCAAAAATTAAGGTCTTTGCTCCTGTGCGTTGCAAACATTAATCTGGCTTTTTATGTTTCTTTTGGAGTAATGGCTTCTTCCTGGCAGAGTGGCCTTTCAGCCCATATTGATAAAGTACTCGTTTCACTGTGGATATTGACACAATCTTACCAGCTTCCACCATCATCTTCATAAGGTCTTTTGTTTTTGTCCTTGGGTTGATATGCACATGTTGGACTAAAGCATGTTCATCTCTGGGACACAGAACCGTTTCCTTCCTGAGTGGTATGATGGCTGGACATTCCCATTTTGTTTGTACTTGCATATAATTGTTTGCACAGATGAATGAGGCACCTTCAGGTATCTTGAAATTGTACTCAAGGATGAGCCAGACTTGTGCAAGTCCACAATTCTCTTCCTGATATCTTGGCTAATTTCTTTAGACATTTCCATGATGCTATACAAAGAAGCAGTGCGTTTCAGGTGTGCATTAAAGTACATCCACAGGTGTGTCTCTAATTAACTCAGATGTTGCCAAAAAAATAGAAGCTTACAAACACATGACATCATCATATGGGCAGTCCAGAATTGTTTAAAGGCATAGTAATCTTAGTGTATGTAAACTTCTGGTTTCAACTGTTTACCAGGATGGGTGACATATAACAAAATTGAGGGACATACAGTTATATATTTGGACAGAGACAACATTTTTCTAATTTTGGTTCTAGACATTACCACAATGAATTTTAAACAAAACAATTCAGATGCAGTTGAAGTTCAGACTGTCAGCTTTCATTTGAGGGTATCCACATTAAAATTGGATGAAGGGTTTAGGAGTTTCAGCTCCTTAACATGTGCCACCCTGTTTTTAAAGGGACCAAAAGTAATTGGACAGATGAAATAATTGTAAATAAAATGTTCATTTCTAGTACTTGGTTGAAAACCCTTTGTTGGCAATGACTGCCTGAAGTCTTGAACTCATGGACATCACCAGATGCTGTGTTTCCTCCTTTTTGATGCTCTGCCAGGCCTTCACTGCGGTGGTTTTCAGTTGCTGTTTGTTTGTGGGCCTTTCTGTCTGAAGTTTAGTCTTTAACAAGTGAAATGCATGCTCAATTGGGTTGAGATCAGGTGATTGACTTGGCCATTCAAGAATATTCCACTTCCTTGCTTTAATAAACTCCTGGGTTGCTTTGGGTCATTGTCCATCTGTAGTATGAAACGACGACCAATCAGTTTGGCTGCATTTGGCTGGATCTGAGCACACAGTATGGTTCTGAATACATCAGAATTCATTCAGCTGCTTCTGTCCTGTGTCGCATCATAAATAAACACTAGTGACCCAGTGCCACTAGCAGCCATGCATGCCCAAGCCATCACACTGTCTCCGCCGTGTTTTACAGATGATGTGGTATGCTTTGGATCATGAGCTGTACCACGCCTTCGCCATACTTTTCTCTTTCCATCATTCTGGTAGAGGTTGATCTTGGTTTCATCTGTCCAAAGAATGTTCTTCCAGAACGGTGCTGGCTTTTTTAGATGTTTTTTTAGCAAAGTCCAGTCTAGCCTTTTTATTCTTGATGCTTATGAGTGGCTTGTACCGTGCAGTGAACCTCTGTATTTACTTTCATGCAGTCTTCTCTTTATGGTAGATTTGGATATTGATACGCCTACCTCCTGGAGAGTGTTGTTCACTTGGTTGGCTGTTGTGAAGGGGTTTCTCTTCACCATGGAGATTATTCTGCGATCATCCACCACTGTTGTCTTCCGTGGGCGCCCAGGTCTTTTTGCATTGATGAGTTCACCAGAGCTTTCTTTCTTTCTCAGGATGTACCAAACTGTAGATTTTGCCACTCCTAATATTGTAGCAATTTCTCGGATGGGTTTTTCTGTTTTTTGCAGCTTAAGGATGGCTTGTTTCACCTGCATGGAGAGCTCCTTTGATCGCATGTTTACTTCACAGAAAAACCTTCCAAATGCAAGCACCACACCTCAAATCAACTCCAGGCCTTTTATCTGCTTAATTGAGAATGACATAACGAAAGGATTGCCCACACCTGTCCATGAAATAACCTTGGAGTCAATTGTCCAATTACTTTTGGTCCCTTTAAAAACAGGGTGGCACATGTTAAGGAGCTGAAACTCCTAAACCCTTCATCCAATTTTAATGTGGATACCCTCAAATGAAAGCTGAAAGTCTGAACTTCAAATGCATCTAAATTGTTTTGTTTAAAATTCATTGTGGTAATGTCTAGAACCAAAATTAGAAAAATGTTGTCTCTGTCCAAATATATATGGACCTAACTATATACATAATGAGGAGGAGGAGGAGTTAAGGAGCTGGTTGTTAGAGCTCTCCTGTTAGGTTTTTTTTAGTTTGCTGGTCACATGACCATTTTTGCCTATTTTATCCGGCTCCGCCCTCCTGGCCTTGCTGGACTTCATTGTATTTACTACTCTTGAGCTAGCTTGGTGCTCTGTTGCCGTTCTCTGTTAGTTTTGCTAGGTCTTCTGACCTCTATGCTTTTTGTTGTGTGTTTGTCTTTGACTGCTACTATTTCTGCTAGGAGGTGTCCAACTTATCCCAGTCCCTAGTTCTTGTAGGGATCCCTCCCTCACATCTATAGGTCTTCGTACAGACTAGCCGAGGACTTTAGCGGGTCTGATCGCAGGATCAGGTTCCCCGTTACATCGTAGGGATCTAGTTTAGTTTTATTGTAGGGACAGATATCCTGTATTTCCTTAGTCCCTGTAGCTGATCATAACACTGGTTGCCTGAGCTACAGACGGTACTACCCACACCACCTTCATCCAATCAGTACAGTGAGGATGGCCTGAAGAGGAGGAGTAGAGGAAGGACGAGGTGGAGAAGATGGACAGGTGTCCTCTTGGTGGGGACAGAAGTCTTGGCTGTTGGCAGTCTAACACACATGGCTGAGTTTATGTTCCACTGCATTTCCTGCGACCCTCACGTTATATGCATTTTGGCCAACACTAATTACTGGTTGGTCACCCTTCTAGACCTACGCTACAATGAGAACTTTCCATCTCTCCTTCCCGTGGCGGAGAGGTCTAATAAAATGTTGCAGTACTCGAAGGCCCTAGTTGAGGAATTATTAAAAAAAAAATTCCATCTGACAACGCAGGCAGCAGAGGTCACAGTTCCTTAGACAACAAAGGAGTACTGACGATTGAGACACACACCAGATGGAGCAGAGGCAGGGGAACACTAAAAAAGGTCTGGGACAGTTTTCTCAAACCCTCCCAGCGCCCAGGCCCTGATGTCTGGTGTACTCTGACAAGGAGGGAAAAGTTTTGGAAGATGCTGAGTACCTTGCTGACCGTACCAGCGTCCTTCATGATTCCTCTGTGCCTTACAACTATTGGGTATCCAAGCTGGACACATGGCATGTACTGTCTCTCTACACCTTGGATGTCCTGACCTGCCCTGCTGCTAGCGTTTTGTCAGAGCGGGTTTTTAGTGCCGCCGGGAAAATTATAACTGATAGGCACATCCGCCTCTCAACTGAAAATGCTGACAGGTTGACCTTTTTATGTCCTCCTCCTCCTTCTCCTCCACCACCATATCAACAGGGTGATCATGCTACCCTTACTATAAATCTTTTAAGGGTGTTTATAATACCCGCATTGAGAATTTTGAGAGGCCTATCGCTAACATTTTCTGATATAAATGTATACCCCCTCCGGGGGTAAGGCTGTGTGCCCACGTAGCGTTTTCAAGCGTATATGCTGCGGAATTTCCGCAGCGTAAACGCTTGAAAAACGCATGTATATCCGCACCCCATGGTCCCCAATGGCATTCCGCAATGTCAATGCCCATGCTGCGGATTTTTCCGCAGCGTATATGCTGCGGTCAAAAATCCGCAGCATGTTCATTAATTTTGCGGAAGCGCAGCGGAATCAATGTGCGGATGGTACCCAAGTCTGGATGAGAGGAGACTCTCATCCAGACCTGGGTACCAAAGAACCTGTAAAAAAAAAGAATAAAATAAAGTTTATACTTATCTTCTGATGTTTTCCCTCCGTCGCGCTGTTGTCTGAAGGACCTGCCACGTCACTGAGTCATGTGACCCACCACATGACACAATGACGTCACCGCAGGTCCTGCACACAACAGCGTGAGCCGCTCAAGCCTCCGGACGGGGCAGAGAATGCATCAGAAGGTGAGTATAAAGCTTATTTTTTACCATTCTGAACAAGTTGTCAAGCACTTTTCCAAGTGATGCTTGGAGAAGTGCTTGATAACCCGCATGCGGAAATGCATGCAAAGACGCCTCACAAACGCTTCTACCTGGCGGGAAAACCGCATGTAATATCCGCATGCGATTTTCCCGCCAGGGAGAAGCGTAAAAAATATGCTTCAGGTCCGAAACGTGGGCACATAGCCTAAATGTTTTCCAGCCCATGCACTTAGTGCATGCGCATTATCAGTCTAGGATACCCACTCATTAATAATGGGAAAAAAAGGTTTTCTGAGTCCCTCCACTACGTCTCTTCAAAGAGGTATTGGAGTGCCTCCTTCTAATTTTTGGCAGTCCTTAAAGCGCATGCATTACCAGTCTAGGACACCCACTCCTTATTAATAGTAAAAAATGCTTTTCTGAGGCTCCATCTTCTTGTTGAGGGAGCATTTTTGGAAACCAAAAGAGCCGGATTCTATTAGTATATGATCCAGTGCCTTGTTGTGGGCTGTCAGGTGGTCGTCACATTGGGAGTTCTCACACTGCATACAGGATGTCACAGCCAGGACAGGAGACTTTGTACAGTAAGTATAGAAGATCCTGGTCTCCTCCATATTAGGCTGAGTAGATACGAAATGCTCCACTATATTCCCCAGCAGGGTTGATGAAATAACAGTCCTTGGTGCTGCTACGTTAAACTAATAGCTTTTTTCAGGGCTAATTCAAATAGATTATATTCTCTAATAATACCGTTCTTATCTGTAGTTCATGTAGTTTGAGCTGTCGCAGTAGGGATAGCTATTACAGGCATCTAGTCAAGAATTATTGCCTTATAGTCCTTGCTGCTGCAACCTAAAAAAAATATCAAGGTAACATCTATTCTATTCCCTATTAATACCGCTGTTAGCTGTATTTAGTGTAGGGATAGGTCATAGGTATCATCTGCTGGAAATGAGTGTTCATTTTGGTCACATATATCTCTTCCACAGTCCATAACTTGTTTGCTTTTTCCCATAAACTCATTGACAGATTCGTGTTTTTTATGGTGATCTTTACTCAGAAATTAAGTAATAAAAAGGATGGTGGTGCTTGCAGTTGAGCCCTTGAAACCTGCTGCAAGAAAGGACGATTACCACAGTCGTCTAATGGGTAAAGTAGATAAAATGGTATATATCTGATATATACAGACTTGCGCTTGTAACAGGGCTGGGGTAAAAGGAGAAAGGGAATGACAAGAATCAGGTAGTTAAAAAATGTAAATTCATTAGAGTACAATAAAAGAACTGAAAAAGTAAAAATGGCGGGAGGATATTCTGTTTTTTTATTTTTAATTATATACGGTATATATATGGCGCCCCTGAGGGTTCAGTCGCCACAGAAGTACTGCACCTCACCCCGAGGTGTGGTGTCTCCCTTCTCTCAGGTAAGGTGGGAGTGCTGCACGGAACCCCAAACACCTGCATCCAACACTACCCTACTCCAGGCCGGCTGGGGGGGCAACATGCAGAGCGCAGCTGCTGAGCCTTGTCCCTGGCTGGATGGGGGGAACCAGTAGTGGGTGTGGGTGGAGGAAGTAGTTAGAGAAAGCACTTTGATAGGAGTATAAATAGGGAAGCCATCTTAGAGAGAGTGTGTTCAGTCAGAGGAGGAGAGTGAGATATGAAAGTGGGGTTCTGCCAGGTACACCCGAGCTGCCTGAGGAAGGACTGAACCCTTGCCCGGTGAACGCAGTGCGACGCGGGAGGCTTGCGCCGGTACAGTGCACCTGTGGACTGTCTAAGAACTGTGAGTAAATCTTGGATGACTGCACTGAGCTGCCTCCGCTCCTTTATTTCGCCGGTGCCATTTCCCTCCCTGCACTATAACGCCCAGCACACCTCCTCCATTTATCTACACTGCCCTGAGGCCTGCTCCACCTGTGGGGAGCCGATCCATCACAAGCTGTCCTAACATTTGCCTCAGAGGACTGTTGCAGCGCTGGTGATCCTCACCAGACACCGCAGGTGGCGTCACGGCAAATTCCCCTACAAAATATCCCCCTTTTTACACTGACCCGCCCTGGGTTACGGACCGGGCCAGCCACCGTGATCTCCCCCAAAAGCAGCCATAAGGCTCGGCTGTCGAGTACCCCATGGCCCTGGGGGCGAGTCATATATATAACAATAAGGACACTCGAGGTATATTCCTGTTGGTCCTGGATAAAGTGCGCTGTGCTTCTGATGTTAGAGGATAATAAGTGTGTGTACATATATCTCAGACATTAGCGCCAACAGACTAATCGTTAGCAAAACTGATAGAAGGGACAAAAAAATAATAATTAAGTCAATATAGCGATTCATAAATAAATGTCATAAAAGATTAACTTTATTGATGAAGTAAAAAGGTGCAGTGGACATACAAAAACAGGAAGATGGTGCAGATCACACATATAAATAGTAAAATGTAAAGGAGACTCACTGCTTAGTATAAAATCACAAATACAGTATACTGTATATAACCATCATCTGAAATATATATAAGCAAATATGTGTAAAAATACATGTATACTATTGATGATGCTATGAGAATATACGGGGGTATGGGGACTAAATAATGGTCAAGTATACAAGATTGGGGTAAAAGGTATATATATATTCCCATACATGGCACGGTCAAATAGCGTACACTCAGGATGGATGGGAAAAAATGAGTTTACTGCATACTTTGTTCACAGCAGGAGCTGCCTTACAATGTGCCCACCCCGACACATCACAGGAAGAGAGAGAATAAAAATGCTGCGCTAGCCAATAGGAGAGGGACGCAGAGTGTAGTGACGCATGCGAGAACTGGTGAAGTCCGGGAGCTTGCCTCGACCCACATCACATGACCGACCGTGACACAAACTGGATTGTGACGCCGAAGGGAACAAAAGATACAGGAAGAGAACTGGCAGGGCACCAGATGAGAATGCGTGCCACCGGGGCAATCTGCAAAAGTAGTGTAGCATTCATAGTTCATAGAGAGAAATCAACACTGTGCATAGTGGGAGCGTAATACTCAAAAAAGGCCACAAGATGGTGCAAAACAGCATGGTGTTATCTGTATAAAGCACAATGAAGATAACACAATTATGTGATATTATGACAAAAGGATAATAATATTGCCAGGGTCGGACTGGGGTGCCTAGGGCCCACCAGGGTAATTGACTCTAGGCGCCCACACTACAACTCTGTAATCTAACGAGATGCAATTTGCAGCTTGTCACTACATTACAGAACAGGAGGAAGCGCTGGGCATTGTATATGAGTATATGTAAGTGTAATGCCGGCACGATCTTCCTCCAGAGCGGATATACCAGCAGCGTGTTTCACACAGTAGATTCACTTGTGTGAAACTAGCCTAAATTCCATTTAGTATTCATTGTATTTCTGAGTCAATGTTCTACCAGTAAAACAAAAAGCTAGCTATCAATACTAGATTTCATGTATCACCTACCCTGTATCACTTTATAACTGGCTACCAACTGATCCGGTGGTCTACGCAGTATTCTCAGCTCTTGCTTGTTCACAATGCACAGCATTCACATTGGTCCTACATAAAAGAACATGTAATACTATTAGTTCTTTCATTGTAAAGAGGAAACTGTTGTATATTGTCTTATTTTGCAATTGTACTGTTTGCAGCGTACTTTGGCCTGTAAAGGGGATGTTCTGGAAAAATTATTTTCTAGCAAGTGCCCTCAGCATGCCTCTCTAAACAGAAGATTCGTACCTAGGCACTGTTCACACCGTGTCTAAAATGTGTACGTTTCATCCATGAAGGGTCCGTTTCACGTCTGTGTGCCCTCAATGGGTCATCCGTATTCCATGGACACTGCTCAGCTCAGAAAATAATTTCCAATGCATCTATCTGTTAAAAACGGACCAAACATGGATGTCATTCCCGTGATTTTCACAGACCCATAGAATTTAGTGTGTGTGTGTTTGGTCCGCATCACGGACCAAAAATAGTGCATGTGTTCATGAATTTTTTTCATTGACCCATGGTCCGTAAAACACTGATGTGTGAACACACATTAAAATCAATGTGTATGCGTGCTGCAAATGAGAAATGTGGACAACACATGTCAGTGAAAAATTGAAATGTGAATAGGTCCTTACCCGCTATGCACCGCTACGGTCTTCTACATCACCTTCTCCATGTCCATGGAACAGTCCACATAGTGTTTCCATCTATCACAGCCGGCACAGGAGCCAATAACTGGTTTCAGTGGTGACATGTGAAGCCAGTCATTGACTGCAGTGGAGCATGTGGCCATTGCTGTGGCAGATATAAGCACAGCGAGACCCAGAGCATTGACATGCAAGAGGCATGGAGGACCTCAGCGGTAGGGAGCAAGTAAGTATGAAACATCTGTTTATAAAAGCAGGATGCAAAAATATGGTAAAAAATCATGAAGATCATCCCAGCATTTTTTCCTTAAATTATACACAGGTACCTGTTACAGCTTACCATGGGAATGTGCCAGGCAGAGGCGATTTCACTGCTCCAATATGAGTCGCCTCCCTCTGCTTTACGTCACAGATTCTACAATTGCTATTGAACGTGGCATCTGAGGGTTTAAATAACTGGGTATGGTGGCATCGCCAGCCCTGATCTTTGCAGTTCGGTGCCTGCTGTATTATACTGCCTGCACCTGGCATGTATAGAGCACAGTCAATGTAGCAGCGCGCTTGCCTATTTTGCTGGCTCACGACCAGCCTCCCTTTATAGTCAAAGGGAGCATCAGGCTGTATCAGGAAAGTGCTGGAATTTTGTGAAATCTATCCGACTCTTTCCAGGCAGAAGAGTTGGACGGATTTCACAACGCAAGTGTGAAAATAGCCTTACAGTGTGAATGACTTGGTGCTGTGGGCTCGGATGCAATACCCGTCCCCGCATCATCAGTGCAGTAACAAACCTACAACTCCCAGTAAACCCTGAAGGATTAAATCTGACAGGGCATGCTGGGAATGGTAAGTTTCAGAGGGGAAACCACTCACATTATTATTATTATACATTTTATTTTAGCAGTGCAGTGTGTATATACAGATACTGAGAATTACACCCAGTATACAGTGCAGGAGAATTGGTACTATCCAGTGTATATAAAGGATAATACATAGAGAATTATGCCCAGTATACAGGACAGAAGTGGTACTCTGCAATATATATAAATATATATATATATTTATACACACACATTATATATACTGTAAGGCAGCGCTTGTCATTATCCTGGGGGGATACTCGCTTCGCTGCGTCAATTTAAAACACACCTGCCATATTTTCCGGTATTTCTCAAGTCAGCAGTTTATTAACTCCATAAACTGCTGATTTCCGGGTCCAACTCCGTGGCCCACCGACACAGATATAAAGTCCACGAGCCCAAGTGGCAGACCGGCCCACTTGGCTCTAGTTACAGCCTCCCGCAAGGTAATAATAAAATAATGTCCATGAAAATGTCCATAACACAAATAGTATTACCTACGTCGGGCTTTAGCTGCTTTGGTCCATTTGTTTCCCAGATGGGGTCTCTAGCCTCTGGCCCTCCAAGGCTTACTGACATCCACACGGGATCCAGGCTTCACCCGGCCTCACTAGGCTTCAGACAAACAGTGTCCCACCCACCCGGGGAACAGGCCTCATGCCTCTCTCACAGGTACACTGCACACTGCTCAACTCACCAGGTTTTTATATATCCTGTAGACACAGCCACAGGACCTGTGCTTATCTCACAGTCACGTGTCCATACCTTCTGTGAGCAAAAGGACCTGTGTGATGTCACAGTCATGTGACCAGTCAGCTGAGGGGGAGGAAATAGCCTAAACAGACATACTAGATCATTATAGCAATGCCGCTGCACCACATATTCCCCCCCTCTGTTCAAACCTGTGGGGTTGAACACATAATATACACAACAGTTTAAAACCCACAGTTCACACAGAGACCATGCACTTGACCCTTACGTTGTCCAGCCCCTGGAACATTATTCATTGACATTAGCCCATTCCTTAGGGACCTCCCATCTGTCAATGTCACTGACTTCGTCAGGTCACCTTTCCGGGTCGTAACCTTGTCAGGCCTCCCCCGCTCCCAGCGGTCAGTCGAAACCCTGTCAGGTCTCCCCCGCTCCCAGCGGTCAATACGGCAGTGCAACTCACATGTCCTTGTACCTAAGGTCTGGTTCGACTCCGTATTGTCCAGTCCTCTATTGGGTCGTTTGTATGGGCCACCCACACCTGAGTTACTGGAGGTCTCACTACCTCTAAACCCACGCCCACTACTCTCAGGACACCTTGAAGGGTCCCTAACTTCAGGTGTTCTGTTATTTAGGGGCCCCCTTCTCTGTCGGGTCCCACCATTTCCAGACGGCTGCCATCCTCTACTGCTCAGATGATGCTGTCCATCTACTCGCAGTCTAGCGAGACTCAATTGTTCCACCTCTCGCAGGTAGGTCACTCGGTACTCCACCAGCATGCTCATATATGCCAGACTTTCTCCGTTCCTATAGCGTAGAATGACACCATGCCGTCTTCATCCGGTATCCAGTCCTGACGATCATGTGGACTGCTCACCACACCAGACTTCTTCACCATCATCTGCATGGCTCGGCCATTTCTCCCAATGAGCTCTCTCACCAGAACATGAGGCACCCGGATGACCTCTTCTAGCAGACTGTGAGCCTCTCTCATCAGCTCCAGTTGTCTAGCGGCTTGCTCAGTCTTCAACCGGAGAAACCGCTTCGTGCGAATACATCGCCAATGTATGTCACTCAGGATTGCCACCCTCTTCACTGTGACTTCAGGTCGTGGACAGGACCACCAGCTGTTTGGCCTCTGAGGTCAAGTACACCTTCCAGGCTCCCACGGCCTTCTTAAACTCCTCATGCACGAACTCACGGGTGCATTCTTCCCTCAGGTCCTCGGGTACATCTACGAGGCACTTGTACCGAGACGTTTCGGTCTCACCAGTGGTTTCCAGACGATCAACCAGCTCAGGTTTCAGGGACAACTGACTTCCAGCTTCTTCACCCTGGATGCTTCCCCTGAGCGGACTCACAGCTACAACTTCTCAACTTTTCGTCTTGACCACCTCCACTTCACCATTATCTTTCAACACCATACTCTTAGCTCTCCTCAGGTCCACCTTCTCATGGTCTAAGGGAGTAAGTGCAACTTGTTTGCCTTTTCCCTTCTCCAAGGAGACCTCGTTCACCGCGTGACACTTTGCTAGGCGGCCTTAGAGCTCTAAAACTTCTCCTTTTAGCTCAGTTACTCGCCTCTCAGCAGTCCATCTCTGAAGCTCTTCCTGCTTCAACTGCTCTTCCAGCAGGAGAGCTCTCTCAGACCTCTCCGTCTCCAATGTGCCCACTCGGCTCTCAATAGCCAGTCTCTCACGCTTCTCTTGCGTCCACTGGGCTTGTAGCAACTCCTTGAGCTGCTTGATCTCGGCTCCGACATCCACCGAATCATCAGAGCTCACATCACTCGAGGAGGTATCTGCTTCATACCTCCCATCACCAGCGGTCAACTCCTGGCTCTGGTCTGTGGCTTTTCCGATGGACTCCTCCATCTTCTCTCGCTCAGCTTCCATCTTGCTGACTGTTTCCTTAAGGTACGTCTCCGCCTTCTGGAGGGTATCACAGGACATCTGTAGCTCCTTCACCTGAGCTTCCAGATCTAGGGTCTTTCCCCGGAGATCATCATTCTCCTCACGGATATCTTGCAGAGTGGTCTCAACCACTTGGCGCTCTTGCTCTGCATCCGCCTTACCCTCCTCTAGTTTTCCTTTAAGCTTGAGGAGGTCCTCATAATCTCTCCTAATCTGTTGCAGTTCCTCACTGAACCTTTCATGCCTCTTTTCTGCCTCATGGTCGTGAGCAGACACTTCAACTTTTATTGCTTCTTTCAGGGCGGATAGCTCCTGGTCTCGCTGGTACAGAGTCCTCCAGTCGCTCCTTCTCCTGCATTAGAGGCTTTACTTGGTCCTGGAACTGCTGCAGCTCCCTCATGAGTTCATCATACTCCTTTTTAGATTCACACAGCTCCTGGTTGAACTGTTCGCGCAGTCGTTCTAGTTCCGGATGACGTCCAGAAACTCCATCCTGCCGCGTCTCCTTCTCAAGTTTCAACTGCGAAACCTCCTCCTTAATTTTGCGGCGGTCCTCCTTAATTGCGTGGAACATCTCCTTCCACTGGACAACTTCCTCGTTGCTTTCCTTTAGACTTCGCCGTAAGTCCTTCACAACCTGGAATACCCTCTGCCGTTCAGACTCCAGGCTCTGCTGGTCTGAGGACACGTTCTCCAGGTCCGTCACCTCCTCTTCTGCCTCTGAAGTAGGATCCACCCTTGTAACAACGGCACACACCATTACATTTTCTTTATTTTCACTTTTAGTCAAGACTACAGGAGCAACCTTTCTGTGGCCCTTGCGCCGTCTACGTCGAGATGTGGACTCTCTCCCCTCGTCTAGTCCCTCCTGACCGACCTCTCCTACTTCCGTAGTGTCACCGTCAGCTATCAGGTCTGTGTCACTCCCCATGATGTTGTGGACTACCAGGTCACCTCCCACTTTGACTTCAACCCCCTCCACTGGAGTCACACCGTTCTCAACGGTCAAATTATCATTTCTAGGAGGTACCAACCCACCATCAACAATTTCCAGTTTTCCACACTCTACGCTCTTGTGAAAATCCGCCCCTTTTTAGACTCCGCCCCCTTTTGTACAACCACACCTGTAAGGGAATTTTTACAAAAAACATCAGCGACAGTCTTAGGACTCAGTTCACAAGACCTCTTACCACCTCCCCGGGCACTCTGGGACAACACGGGCGCCCCCGGAGGGTCCATAGAATGGTCCACGGCCACCATTCTATACGGTGCCCACAGCTCCTGCGGTTCCCGCACCATGTCCAGTAACAGTTTCTCAAATACCTGCTCCGGACCCAACCGTCCCTTCAAACGCTCATTAGCTCCAGACACCTCTGTTGCTTTGCACACAGCCATCACGGTACACTGTTCACACTTGAACTTCACCGCTCCCCCCGAAAAAATCTTCGTGGCCCCGCCGAGCCACCGCAAAACAGGATTTGAGAGCGATGTCAATCTTCGCAACCCCGCCGAGTTGCAGCAAGATGCTTTGACTTCGTGAGCCCCGCCGAGCCACAGCAAACCAGGTTTGAGTGTGACAACGACCTTCACAACCCCGCCGAGTTGTAGCCAGATGCTTTGACCTTCGTGAGCCCCGCCGAGCCACAGCAAACCAGGTTTGAGTGCGACGACGACCTTCACAGTTGCTCCCAGCAACCAGACTGCAGATGCTCCCAGCAACCAGACTGCAGCTGCCCGCGCTCTCAAACCACATGTAAGGCAGCGCTTGTCATTATCCTGGGGGATACTCGCTTCGCTGCGTCAATTTAAAACACACCTGCCATATTTTCCAGTATTTCTCAAGTCAGCAGTTTATTAACTCCATAAGCTGCTGATTTCCGGGTCCAACTCCGTGGCCCACCGACACAGATATAAAGTCCACGAGCCCAAGTGGCAGACCGGCCCACTTGGCTCTAGTTACAGCCTCCCGCAAGGTAATAATAAAACAATGTCCATGAAAATGTCCATAACACAAATAGTATTACCTACGTCGGGCTTTAGCTGCTTTGGTCCATTTGTTTCCCAGATGGGGTCTCTAGCCTCTGGCCCTCCAAGGCTTACTGACATCCACACGGGATCCAGGCTTCACCCGGCCTCACTAGGCTTCAGACAAACAGTGTCCCACCCACCCAGGGAACAGGCCTCATGCCTCTCTCACAGGTACACTGCACACTGCTCAACTCACCAGGTTTTTATATATCCTGTAGACACAGCCACAGGACCTGTGCTTATCTCACAGTCACGTGTCCATACCTTCTGTGAGCAAAAGGACCTGTGTGATGTCACAGTCATGTGACCAGTCAGCTGAGGGGGAGGAAATAGCCTAAACAGACATACTAGATCATTATAGCAATGCCGCTGCACCACAATACATACAGTGCTGGCCAAAAGTATTGGCACCCCTGCAATTCTGTCAGATAATACTCAGTTTCTTCCTGAAAATGATTGCAATCACAAATTCTTTGGTATTATTATCTTCATTTAATTTGCTTGCAAGGAAAAAACACAAAAGAGAATGAAGAAAAAATCAAATCATTGATCATTTCACACAAAACTCCAAAAAAGGGCCAGACAAAAGTATTGGCACCCTCAGCCTAATACTTGGTTGCACAACCTTTAGCCAAAATAACTGCAAAAAAACGCTTCCGGTAACCATCAATGAGTTTCTTACAATGCTCTGCTGGAATTGTAGACCATTCTTCTTTGGCAAACTGCTCCAGGTCCTTGATATTTGAAGGATGCCTTCTCCAAACTGCCATTTTGAGATCTCTCCACAGGTGTTCTATGGGATTCAGGTCTGGACTCATTGCTGGCCACCTTAGAAGTCTCCAGTGCTTTCTCTAAAACCATTTTATAGTGCTTTTGGAAGTGTGTTTTGGGTCATTGTCCTGCTGGAAGACCCATGACCTCTGAGGGAGACCCAGCTTTCTCACACTGGGCCCTACATTATGCTGCAAAATTTGTTGGTAGTCTTCAGACTTCATAATGCCATGCACACGGTCAAGCAGTCCAGTGCCAGAGGCAGCAAAGCAACCCCAAAACTTCAGGGAACCTCCGCCATGTTTGACTGTAGGGACCGTGTTCTTTTCTTTGAATGCCTCTTTTTTTTTCCTGTACACTCTATGTTGATGCTTTTTCCCAAAAAGCTCTACTTTTGTCTCATCTGACCAGAGAAAATTCTTCCAAAACGTTTTAGGCTTTCTCAGGTAAGTTTTTTGGCAAACTCCAGCCTGGCTTTTTTATGTCTCAGGGTAAGAAGTGGGGTCTTCCTGGGTATCCTACCATCCGCACAATCTTGCGTTGAAATCTCTCGTCAATTTTTCTTTTCCGTCCACATCTAGGGAGGTTAGCCACAGTGCCATGGGCTTTAAACTTCTTGATGACACTGCGCACGGAAGACACAGGAACATTCAGGTCTTTGGAGATGGACTTGTAGCCTTGAGATTGCTCATGCTTCCTCACAATTTGGTTTCTCAAGTCCTCAGACAGTTCTTTGGTCTTCTTTCTTTTCTCCATGCTCAGTGTGGTGCACACAAGGACACAGGACAGAGGTTGAGTCAGCTTTAATCCATGTTAACTGGCTGCAGGTGTGATTTAGTTATTGCCAACACCTGTTAGGTGCCACAGGTAAGTTACAGGTGCTGTTAATTACACGAATTAGAGAAGCATCACATGATTTTTCAAAGGGTGCCAATACTTTTGTCCACCCCCTTTTTTAGGTTTGGTGTGGAATTATATCCAATTTGGCTTTAGGACAATTCTTTTTGTGTTTTTTTCATTGAAGACAAATTAAATGAAGAGAATAATACCAAAGAATTTGTGATTGCAATCATTTTCAGGAAGAAACTGAGTATTATCTGACAGAATTGCAGACGTGCCAATACTTTTGGCCAGCACTGTATACACTGTGTTCAAGAATATAGAGTGGAGCAGTGTATATACTATATAATGTATAGCTATGGCAGTGTATATAGTGTGGATTCCACACTATATACGCAGCACCTTAGTATCTAACCATCTGTACACCATATACTGTGTATACTGTAGTAGCATATATAGACCCTTATACACAGAACGGCCTTCATCTTTTAGAGTCGTGGCGGGAAGACAACTAGAAAATACATAGCTTCTAATGGCCACAAGCCTACTCAATATTAAATATGAATATAACAGGAGAAACAGAGTTTATATAGGCATAAAACCAGTATAGCTTTATTAGATACAAGATAGTAAAAAAGCCACAACAGTGGCGACACAAAGTAAATAACAGATTACAAAATACAGTACATGGTAACATATGTAGAGAGTATATGTGGCAAAGCCCCCCCCAAAAAAAGAGGGAGTGATAAGCAGAGAGCATATAGAATATACCATAAGTAAAGAGTATCCGCACAAGTGTGCAGGTATGCATCAAATGTCGAGGAGAATTCAAATACCGCTTACCAGTCACTAATAAGGGAGGGCCAGCAGAAGAAAGGTGACAAGTAGACCAGGAACAGGATAAACTCAAGGCACCAAGAGACCAAAAGGGAGGCTCGACGCGTGTTTCGCCCCGATGCTATGGGCTTTCTCAAGAGGCATAAGCTTGTAAAGGACAGGGACCTTTTTAAAGTCTTTTCACACGGTCACGTGACCGCGATACTAGTCACGTGACCGGAAGTGAATAAGTGACCGATGCTCGTCGGCGCATGCGCTAGGCGCCGGAAACTGTCGGTGCGGGCAGAATCCGTCACCTGGTAACGTGCACGCCGGAAACACATGGTATGTGCACCGGAAGTGCGCGGCCAGGAGAAAGACGGCCATGCCCGGGCCGAGAGCAGCGTGCCCAGAGCGCATGCGCACCGCATCGTGTGTCACCTAGCAACATAATGGCCAATAGCAGAGGCTGGCATCCAAAAAAATAACAAAGGGTCAAGCAATCATTAGTCCTGCAATGCATTATATATATAATGGCCGATAATACAAGTCACGACAGTATAGCATCAAATGTGTAGAGATGTCCATGTATACAGTATGCAGGGCCGGTCTCATTAAATCCAGTGATGTTGATCAGCGCATAAAATAGGATGTGGTTCCGTTCTCATGCTATATATGGACCAAAGAAAAAAGGAGCCAAGAGGAAAAATAAAGAAAAATAGGGATTAAAAGGTAAAAAGCAAATATTGAAAATACCAGATAAATATTAAAAACAAAAATAGCCAAAAGGGCCAAAATTGGTTATATAACATCTAAGGCGGAGAATGATATAACAGGCGAGGCCCATGTCACAGGAAGGGGGCAAAGCTAAGTGCCTCATTAAGGCCCCGAGGAGACATGGTATTCAGACATACAATCCATTTTACTTCCTTTTGACCAAGAGCCTTTGTCCAGTCACCTCCACGGGAGCCAAGGTGTGAAATATCAATTCCACGCACCTTTAAAGATTTTGGATCGCAGTTATGTTTGCATTGAAAGTGACGTGGGATAGTTTTTGGCTCCCGTTGGTCGGCCACCGTTCTGGCCGCGCCAATGTCGCGCACGTGTTCCCGTATCCTCACTCTTAGCTCTCTCGTGGTCAAACCGATGTAAATTAAATCACAGGCACAAGTTGCGTAATAAATCACATGGGTTAAACCACAGGATATATAATTACAAATTTGGTATTCACGAGAGCCGTCGGATGAGGAAAAGGAGACAGAGCGCACGGCATTGGCGCATGCCAGACAGTGGCCGCAAGGAAAAAAGCCAATCCTTGGTCCTCAGGACCCAAAAGGGTTGGTAAGTGGGGGAACATAATGACTCCGTGTCAACATGTCACCCAGGTTATTGGCTTTCCTGGGTGTCATGAGTGGATAGTCCCCCACATATTCTCGTAGGGAGGGCTCCGCACCAAGAACACCCCAATGCTTGGAGAGGATCCGCCGCATCTCCCCCCACTCATGATTAAAGGTGGAGATGTAGCGGATCCTTCCCATGTCTTTCTTCCCAGCGGAAGCTGTTGAATATAACAATTGATTGCGGGGAGTACCCCTTGCCCTTCTATAGCCCTTTTTTTTGGGGGGGGGGGGGGTTTGCCACATATACTCTCTACATATGTTACCATGTACTGTATTTTGTAATCTGTTATTTACTTTGTGTCGCCACTGTTGTGGCTTTTTTACTATCTTGTATCTAATAAAGCTATACTGGTTTTATGCCTATATAAACTCTGTTTCTCCTGTTATATTCATATATAGACCCTTGTAGCATCTGTGTACACACCCTCCATGCACTTAATAGTCCCCTGTATTGGTACTGTACACATGCTGGCTGGTGCAGACCCTATTTAGTTTATAATGGTTGTATCGCACAATATCAGCACATTTTATCATTTACCTTTCGTGTCTCCCTATTTCTCCATAGATTGTAGCTTGCGAGCAGCAGGTCCCTCACTCCTCTTGGTATCTGAGTTGTGTGTTATCCTGTACTGTCTTTATTTTCTGTACATGTCCCCTCTGTAATGTAAAGTGCTGCGGAATATGTTGGCGCTAAAAATATATTATATACACAACGCTACATAATATTATACAAACACAGCACCATACTATACACTTTATTATGCTGTATACACTACATAAGGAACAACGAGACTGCGGTCTATACATCATACAGGAGGCAGAGAGTGCGAGTTTATAGGTCGTGTACAGCACTCTCTGCCTCCTCTGACATACAGACCGCATGCTCGGTCTCCCCTAATATATGCTTTATATAGGAGGCCGCGAGTGCGGTCTGTTTGTCATATATGAGGCAGAAAGTGCGATCTATACATCATATAGGCCCCACACATGACATACACCACTCTCTCGGCCTCCTATATGAGATATAGACCGCACTTTCCTTCTCCTATAATATATACTTTACATAGGAGGCTGAGTGTGTTGTATATGTAATATAGACCCGCACTCTCAGCATCCTATATGACATATACTCTGTATATGTCATATAAGAGGCCAAGAGTGTGATCTATATTTCATAAAGGAGGTAGAGTGCGATCTATACATTATACACAGTAGGCCCCATATATTACATATACCGCACTCTCGGTCTCCTATATGACATACAGACTCTCGGCCTCCTATATGACATGGGGCTCTTTCACATGTCCGGATATTTCCCATACTGGAAAAAACAGTACCGGAGATATCCGTGTCTGTGTGGCATCTTTGTACCGGCGCCTGGGAACAGCACGAACTGTACTGCTGATTCCCAGGCGCCGCTACGTGTCACACGGAAATCATCTGTGTGTCATCAGTGTGTCATCAGTGCGTACGTGTGCAGGCGTTTTTCGACCCGTGCATGGTGTAAAAAAACAAACATATCAGCGTGTTTTTCCCACGGACACACGGTCTGTGGAAACGCACTGACATGTGCACAGACCCATTCATCTGAATGTGTCTACGTGTGTCAGTGTCTCTGATACGTGTGGAAACTGTCACAACACATACTGGAAACACTGATGTGTGAAAGAGGCCTTATAGATTGTATATGTGGTATAAGAGGCCAAGAGTGTGATCTATATTTCATATAGGAGGTAGAGAGTGCGATCTATATATCATATAGGCGGCGGCCCCATATATGACGTATACCGCACTCTCAGCCTCCTATAGTGTATACTTTATATAGGAGGCTGAGTGCGTTGTATACATCATGTAGGCCCGTCCCTACTCTAAGCCTCATATATGACATATACCGCACTCTCAGCCTCCTATATTCTGTACTTTATATAGGAGGCTGATTGTGTTGCATACATCATATAGACCCGCTGCCCGCACTCTAGGGCTCATATATAATGTATACTGCACTCTCAGCCTTCTATAGTTTATACTTTATATAAGAGGCTGAGTGCGTTGTATACATCATATAGACCCACCGCCCGTACTCTAGGCCTCATATATTACGTATACTGCACTCTCAGCCTCCTATAGTCTATACTTTATATAGGAGGCTGAGTGTGTTGTATACATCATATAGACCCGCTGCCCGCACTCTAGGCCTCATATATGACGTATACCGCACTCTCAGCCTCCTATAGTCTATACTTTATATAAGAGGCTGAGTGTGTTGTATACATCATATAGACCCACCGCCCGCACTCTAGGCCTCATATATGACGTATACCACACTCTCAGCCTCCTATAGTCTATACTTTATATAAGAGGCTGAGTGTGTTGTATACATCATATAGACCCACCGCCCGCACTCTAGGCCTCATATATGACGTATACCACACTCTCAGCCTCCTATAGTCTATACTTTATATAAGAGGCTGAGTGTGTTGTATACATCATATAGGCCCGCCGCCCGCACTCTAGGCCTCATATATGACGTATACTGCACTCTCAGCCTCCTATAGTCTATACAACACACTCAGCCTCCTATATAAAGTATAGACTATAGGAGGCTGAGAGTGCAGTATACGTCATATATGAGGCCTAGAGTGCGGGCGGCGGGCCTATATGATGTATACAACACACTCAGCCTCCTATATAAAGTATAGACTATAGGAGGCTGAGAGTGCGGTATATTTCATATATGAGGCCTAGAGTGCGGGCGGCAGGTCTATATGATGTATACAACACACTCAGCCTCCTATATAAAGTATAGACTATAGGAGGCTGAGAGTGCGGTATATTTCATATATGAGGCCTAGAGTGCGGGCGGCGGGTCTATATGATCTATACAACACACTCAGCCTCCTATATAAAGTATAGATCATATAGACCCGCCGCCCGCACTCTAGGCCTCATATATGACATATACCGCACTCTCAGCCTCCTATAGTCTATACTTTATATAGGAGGCCGAGTGCGTTGTATACATCATGTAGACCCGCCGCCCGCACTCTAGGCCTCATATATGACGTATACCGCACTCTCAGCCTCCTATAGTCTATACTTTATATAGGAGGCCGAGTACGTTATATACATCTGACTCGCCATCTGACTCGGCCGTGGGGCACCCGGAACCGGGCTTCAGTGCAATGTTGGGGGTAGTAGTGGCAACCCGATCCCGTGGCTCAGGGTGGTCAGACCAAATGCTGTGGCAGTCTATTTGTAGGGTTTTGAATGTCCGACTACGCCACCCGTGGATTGCGGTCAGGGATGACCGCCGCTGCAGGGCAGACCGCTGAGGCTGATGTTGGTATGCAGCACAGGGATAGGATAACTCCCCATGGGAAGAGTGTAGCCTCAGGGCAGTGTATTAGGATGCTGGGGGTGATGGTGCAGGCCGCAATAATAAGGGTTCAGAGTCCGCTTCAAACAGTCCAGGGTCTTTATTGTAGTTAGTACTAATGACCCAACAGGAGTACAGGGTAGGAATGGGCCTGGGTGTCTGAGAGCATTCGGGTGAGCCCCACTGGTCAGGGTGAGTGGGTAGGCCTACCGCTCTCTGTCTGCCCTTACTGACTATCCCCCTTTTCGTGGTGTGATAGCCCACGTCCCTGAGCTGGCCGTGTACTTCGCCTGTATGGCTTGCGACTCGGGCCTTAGGTACCTGTAGCTTCTCCGTGCCGTACCGGTCCCTCTGTGTGGCGGAGCCTCCAGGCTTCTCAGGCCAAGGGACCTAAAATCCCTCGCAGGTCGGTTATCTGCTGCCGGGCTTGCAACCCTGACAGCCTCAGACCCCAGTGTCCGGTTGTGTAGTTCTCTATCAGCCAGGACCGGCTCTCGTCGCCTCTGTCCCTGGCTTGCTGTTCCTCCTCTGACTCCCGGACTCCTCAGGTGCTGCTGACCTGCCCCTTTCCTCTGGGAACCCTTCTGGATGCTTCAGAAGTGGGTCCTGGTCTCCCTAACCCTGCCCTCAGTTCCAGCTTTTATAGGGGAAGCCTGCTCCCCTTACTGGCCTGGGACAGGAGGTGCTGCATGCTAATGGTCCCTGACCAGGGAACCTCCCTCCTGCTCTCAGACACAGCCTTTAATATTTGTGGCATCCAGTCCTGGGGCGACACACATCATGTAGGCCCGTCCGCACTCTAAGCCTCATATATAACATTTACCGCACTCTCAGCCTCCTATAGTCTATACTTTATATAGAAGGCCGAGTGCGTTGTATACATCATGTAGGCCCGTCCGCAATCTAAGCCTCATATATGACTTATACCGCACTCTCAGCCTCCTATAGTCTATACTTCATATAGGAGGACGAGTGTGTGGCGCCCCTGAGGGTTCAGTCGCCACAGAGGTACTTGCATCTCAACTAGAGGTGTGGTGTCTCCCTTCTCTCAGGTAAGGAGGGATTGCTGCCTGGAACCCCAGCACCCACATTCAACACTACACTGCTCCAGGCTGGCTGGAAGGGCAAGATGCAATGTGTTTTCTGCTGAGCTCTGTCCCTGGCTGGAGTGGGGCGAACCCAAAGGTAGGGGGAACCAGTAGTGGGTGTGGGTGGAGGAAGTACAGTAGTTAGGGGGAGCACTGGGAGAAGTAGGTATATAAAGGGAAGCCATCTTAGGGTGGCAGGTCAGTTAGTGAGAGCACAGTTCAGAAGAACAGTCTGGGAGCAGAGTCTCTTTAGGAGCTCTGCTCCACCAGTATGGCCTAGTCCTAGAGGCCCAGGAGGGGAGCAGGGAGTAGGCTCCAATCTGTTGAAGGGATCCTAGGGGATACGGCGAGTGCAGGACGGCACCCGTACGCCCCGAATCTGTCAGAAGTCAGAGGGATCGTAGGCCACAAGAAGGGGACCGGCCCCTGGTCCAGCTGTGTTACTCTAAGTCTCGGCTGGGAAAACCGGAGGCTTTTGGCTTGTATAGTCAGTTGCTGAAGCCTCATTCTAATCCCTGTGAGGGTCAAGCAGGTCCGGGAGTGGGGAAGCGCAGGGCAGAAGGGAGAAAGACCCAACGTGAAGACGGTCTAGCTAGGAAAACAAGAAAGTGGGGTTCTGTCAGGTACTCCTAACCTGCCTGAGGAAGAACTGAACCCCTTCCTGGAGAACGCAGCACGATGTGGGAGGCTAGCACCCGTACAGTGCACCAGTGGAACTGTCATAAGAACTGTGAGTAAAAACTCGGATGACTGCACTGTACTGCCTCCGTCCATTCTTTCATCTGCGCCAGCTCTCCCTCCCGGGACTACAACGCCCAGCGCAACTTACACTTTCTACACTGCCCTGGAGCTAGCTCTACTTGTGGAGAGCCACACCATCCCTGCTGCCGAACACCAGCTCCAGAGGACTGCTAGACAGCGGCGGCTCCCTTTAGCCGCAATCCACAGGTGGCGTCACGAACTTTACAAATCCTCTATAAATTAAAACCCCCCTTTTCACTGACTGCCCTGGGTCACGGACCGGGCCAGCCACCGTGATATGCCCCAAACCGGCATCCATAGGCCCGGCTGCCGAGCACCCTACGGCCCTGGGGGCGCGTCAAGCGTGTTATATACAACATGTAGGCCTGTCCACACTCTAAGCCTCATATATAACATTTACCGCACTCTCAGCCTCCTATAGTCTATACTTTATATAGGAGGCCAAGTGCGTTATATACTGTACATCATGTAGGCCCGTCCACACTCTAAGCCTCATATATAACATTTACCGCACTCTCAGCCTCCTATAGTATATAGTGCATTGTATACATCATGTAGACCCGTCCGCACTCTAAGCCTCATATATGACGTATACTGCACTCTCAGCTTCCTATAGTCTATACTTTATATAGAAGGCTGAGTGTGTTGTATACATCATGTAGACCCGCCGCCCGCACTCTAGGCCTCATATATGACGTATACTGCACTCTCAGCCTCCTATTGTCTATACTTTATATACGAGGCTGAGTGTGTTGTATACATCATGCAGACCCGCCGCCCGCACTCTAGGCCTCATATATGACATATACCGCACTCTCAGCCTCCTATAGTCTATACTTTATATAGGAGGCTGAGTATATTGTATACATCAGGTAGACCTGCTGCCCGCACTCTATGCCTCATATATGACGAATACCGCACTCTCAGCCTCCTATAGTCTATACTTTATATAGGAGGCTGAGTGTGTTGTATACATCATGTAGACCCGCCGCCCGCACTCTAGGCCTCATATATGACATATACCGCACTCTCAGCCTCCTATAGTCTATACTTTATATAGGAGGCCGAGTGCGTTATATACATCTGACTCGCCCCCTGGGCCGTGGGGCACCCGGAACCGGGCTTCAGTGCAATATTGGGGGTAGTAGTGGCAACCCGATCCTGTGGCTCAGGGTGGTCAGACCAAATGCTGTGGCAGTCTATTTGTAGGGTTTTGAATGTCCGACTACGCCACCCGTGGATTGCGGTCAGGGATGACCGCCGTTGCAGGGCAGACCGCTGAGGCTGATGTTGGTATGCAGCACAGGGATAGGATAACTCCCTACGGGAAGAGTGTAGCCTCAGGGCAGTGTAATAGGATGCTGGGGGTGATGGTGCAGGCCGCAATAATAAGGGTTCAGAGTCCGCTTCAAACAGTCCAGGGTCTTTATTGTAGTTAGTGCTAATGACCCAACAGGAGTACAGGGTAGGAATGGGCCTGGGTGTCTGAGAGCATTCGGGTGAGCCCCACTGGTCAGGGTGAGTGGGTAGGCCTACCGTTCTCTCGCTTCCCTTGCTGACTATCCCCCTTTTCGTGGTGTGATAGCCCACGTCCCTGAGCTGGCCGTGTACTTCGCCTGTATGGCTTGCGACTGGGGCTTTAGGTACCTGTAGCTTCTCCGTGCTGTACCGGTCCATCTGTGTGGCGGAGCCTCCAGGCTTCTCTGGCCAAGGGACCTAAAATCCCTCGCAGGACGGTTATCTGCTGCCGGGCTTGCAACCCTGACAGCCTCGGACCCCAGTGTCCTGTTGTGTAGATCTCTCTCAGCCTGGACCAGCTCTCTTCGCCTCTGTCCCTGGCTTGCTGTTCCTCCTCTGCCTCCCGGACTCCTCAGCTGCTGCTGACCTGTCCCTTTCCTCTGGGAACCCTTCTGGATGCTTCAGAAGTGGGTCCTGGTGTCCCTAACCCTGTCCTCAGTTCCAGCTTTTATAGGGGCAGCCTGCTCCCCCTACTGGCCTGGGACAGGAGGTGCTGCATGCTAATGGACACAGCCTTTAATATTTGTGGCATCCAGGCCTGGGGTGACACATTCCCCCCTAGTAAATTTTAGTACTCCGGGACTAAACAATAAACACAAATACAGGGTATAAATGCATGACCATAAACACAACAGGGAAAGAAATAACAAACAACACCACATATTGAGTTCTTTAGGTCACAGTGTGGTCTGTGCCTGGGTGTCCATATCACCAACAAAAGAAGAGAGTCACAGTATGATCCGTGTCCGGGTGTCCATTTCACCCAACAAGGCGAAGTTTTTGAGCGATGTGGGGACCTGTCCCTATAAACCCCAAGTTCCTGGCCTTGGGCGTGGCGGCAAGGCTGAGCTAACTACTTTGGACCACAAGGAGGACACGCCGGACAGGTTTTTCTTCTGTGGCCAACTTGGAAAGAGGGCACCAGGTGCAACTATCTACATGGTAGTTCCGGTTATTCACTGTCCATAACTTGTCAGTCCATTGCATCTAAGAAAACTGGAGAAACATTATTAATAACCAGGGTACAAACATAACACATTAAATATATACATTATACATTTAGATCTTCCAGCAAGCTGGCATTTGACCCCTAGTGCTCCGGGTTGACAAGCTAGCTGGGTTTACAGGCAGGGCAGGCAGCTGTCTGTGGATTATTTGGCTTAACGCAGGCATGGCAGCCTCACTGTCAGCAGAGGGTTGACTCTCCTGGGCTGCTGGCATGGGTTCCTCTGCCTCTGGGGCTGCTTGTTCTTCTTGTTCTTCTGCAGGCTCCTGCTGGGTAGGTTGAAGGAAGTGTAGGGCGGGTACCACTATGGCATCATTTATCCGAGTCCAGGTCCGGGGGAACTCTCCGAGAACGGTGCTGACCATTTCTTCCTTGTCCTCTGCGGGTTCAAGGCCATCTTGATCTTCACTTGGACTCTGCAGTTGCTCGGGGCACCGTTTTAGTTGGTCTCTGGAGACGGTGCTAGTGGTTTCTCCTCCATCCTTGGTAATCACACATACCTTCGGGTTGTTGTGGTTGGACTGCAGTACTGTGTACGGGTCTCTCTCCCACTGGTCGTCCAGCTTGTGAAGCCTTCTCTTCCGCTTTAGGACCTGCTCACCAGGTTCCAGGGGACCAGCAGGGGTGTGTTGGTTGAAGAGCCTCTCTTGCTTTTCTCTCGCTTGAGCCTGACTCCTCTCCACACTCTCCTGTACCTTCTTGTATTGTAGCCGCCGTTCCGTATCCCAGTCCGCGTCTGGTGTGGTGTCCTCGGGTGTCAGGACTCCCATCTCCAGGTCTATCGGCAGCTTACCTGGTCTTGCGCGCATCAGGTAAGCCGGGGTGCAATTTGTAGCATTCACCGGGATATGGTTGTACAAGTCAATCAGGTCTGGCATTTTCTCCGGCCACAGGCTGCGTTCTTCCAGGGGCAACGTCTTGAGGAGATCAATGACGATATTGTTCATTTTCTCACACAGCCCGTTGGTTTGCGGGTGGTAAGGCGTTGTTCGAATCTTCCTACAGCCGTAGAGGTTGCAGAACTCCTGGAAGACTTCAGCCTCAAACGCTGGACCTTGATCTGTCAAGACCTGTTCCGGATACCCGTGTGGATGGCAGAAGTGTTGCTGGAAGGCTCTGGCCGCTGTTTGGGCTGTCAGGTCTTTAACAGGAACCACCACCAGGAACCGGGAGTAATGATCCACAATCGTGAGGGCATAGATGTAGCCGGACCGGCTTGGAGCCAACTACACATGGTCCAGAGCTACCAGCTCAAGAGGCTGCCTGGTGACGATGGGCCTCAAGGGTGTCTTCTGGCTACGGTCCTTCCTTCTGAGGTGACATGGGCCGCAGTCCCTGCTCCACTTCTCTATGGCCCCTCTCATACTGACCCAGTAGAACCGCTCTCTCAGTAGGAACTCCAGTTTCATCCACCCAAAGTGTCCCGCTCTGTCATGGTAGGCCTCCAGGACCATTGCTGCATCTCGTCTTGGGACCACTACCTGCCAGGTCAGCTCGTGCGTCCGGTGGTTGACAAGCCTTCTGCACAGCTTGCCCTCGTAGAGGAATAGCCTGCTTTTCTCCTTCCATAACTGCTTGGCTTCCTCTGGAGCATCCGGGCCAGGGCTAGCGTCTGCCTTGGTTAACAGGTCTTTCACCAGGCGAACTGCAGGGTCACTATCTTGCGTTTCAGCCCAGCCGTGGAGGAGTAAGGGGTTCAACATGACGGTGGTTAGGTCTTTGTCTCTTACCCGGTGAGAATACTGAGTGGCCTCATACCGGTGGAACTCAGGGAGCTCTACTTCCTCCAGCTCCTCCGAGTCTTCTTCTCCCTCGGGTAGGTGAGGCACCCTTGACAGGGCGTCTGCGTTGGCGTTGGTCCTGCCTGCCCGGTATTTGATTGTGAAGTCATAATTGGATAGCCGGGCCATCCACCACTGTTCTAGGGCACCTAGCCTTGCATTGTCCAGGTGTGTCAGCGGGTTGTTGTCCGTGTACACAGTGAACTTTGCGGAGGCCAGGTAATGCTTAAACCGTTCTGTGACGGCCCACACCACTGCCAAGAATTGAAGGAGTTGTAATTCTCTGGGTTTCTTTCAGTGGGCCTCAGCTTCCGGCTGGCTTACGTGATCACCCTTTCTCGGCCCTGTTGGTTCTGTGACAGTACGGCTCCCAGCCCCACATTGCTGGCGTCTGTGTGGAGGATGAAAGGCTGGCCATAATCAGGGTAGGCCAGGATCTCATCCCCCGTGAGGGCCAACTTCAACTGGCAGAAGGACTCCTCTTCCGGCTTTTCCCACTTGAAGGGTGGCTTTTGGCTTCTGGTCTTAGACTGACCTATCAGGAGGTCCTGCATTGGAGCTGCCATCTTTGTGAACCCGGGGATGAACCTTCAGTAGTAGCCTACCAACCCGAGGAACTGCCTCACTTCTTTAATGTTTGAGGGGCTTGGCCAGATCTTGATTACTGTGACCTTGTCGAGGTCGGGGGCTACTCCTTCTGCACTCACCACGTGCCCCAGGTACTGTACCTTCAGCTTTAACAGATGGCACTTGGAGGGTTTCACTTTCATGCCATAGCCTGCCAGGGCTTCGAACACCTCTGCCAGGTGTTTTAGATGGTCCTCGGAGGTCTTCGAATAGATCACGTCGTCCAGGTAAAGTAGGACAGTCTCGAAGTTTCGGTGCGCTAGACAGCATTCCATCAGCCTCTGGAAGGTCCCGGGTGCATTTCAGAGCCCGAATGGCATACAGTTGAATTCGCTCAATCCCATCGGGGTGGTGAAGGTGGTCTTCTCCTTGTCAGCCTCTGCCACAGGAACCTGCCAGTACCCGCTAGTAAGGTCCAAAGTAGAGAAGAAATTAGCTGATTTTAGTGCGGCTAAAGACTCCTCTATCCTAGGTAATGGGTCTTTATGGGTGATACGATTGATTTGTCTATAGTCCACGCACATTCTCATTGTACCGTCTTTCTTTTTTACCAAAACTAAGGGAGCTGCCCCGGGGGCTACAGCTATCTCTAATGACCCCAGCTTCCTTCATTTCTCTCAGCATGCCCTTTGCGTTCTGATAATGTTAAGGGGGTACAGGTCTGTGTCTCTCTTTTACTGGTGGGTGGCTCCCCGTGTGGATGTGGTGTTCTACCCCTTTCACTCTGCCGAAGTCTAGCGGGTGCTTACCAAAGATTCTCTCGTACTCCTGAACCACCCGGTAGACTCCTTGTTTTTGGTGCGAGGGAGTCGAGTCAGCACCCATGTGGAGTTTCTGGCACCAGTCCTCCTTGTGTTTCTGGGAGCCATTATTCTCCACCGGTGGGGATGGAGGCAAGGGTTCCACGACCCTGATAGCATTGTGCTCGACGGCAAACAATTTGGCTAGTGTAGCGTACCGGGGCAAGTGTACTTCCCTTTCCCCGATGTTTAAGATCCGTACGAGCACCCTTCCATGGCGGACATCAACCACCCCCCGGGCTGTCAAAATGGTGGGCCTGCTGTCTGAATTCAGGGGTTCTACCTTGGTAGTCTCTCCCTCTTAACCCGATTGCAGTCCGACACCAGATCATCATTTCGCTTTTGGGAGGCATGGCAATGGGGAACGGGTCGCTCATCCTCACGCTACCAATCTCACCACCAGACAGTTCTACCTGTTGCCGTCTCATCAGGGCTCTTATCTCTTTCTGGGGGACCCTCTGTTGGCTGGAGCTCGCATTCATCGCCACCTGCTGCAAAATTACAATTACTTCTGAAAGACAGTTTTCAATCACATTAGTACCCAAGGTTATTTTAGGGTGACTTTCACGACGGTCAATGTCCACAATGATCACTCCCTGTGCCGGCAGTTCAACCTTACCAATCTTGATAGTCATCTCTCTGAACCCCACCTGCGGCATGGGTTGGCCATTGCTAGCGATGATGCTTAAGACATTGTCTGGATAGCGGGTTATGTCAGCGTCACTCCAGTACCGCTTGAAAAGTACGTAGGGGATGGCAGTCACTTGAGACCCGGTGTCCAGCAGGGCGCTCATGGGGATACCGTCCAGCACTACGGGTAAGACCGGGCGTCCCCCCACGTACTTATCGCGCCAATTTGACGGACCTGATGACCTTATCCCTGGGGGTTGGCCCTCTGCCCCACGTCGGACCCATTTAAAGTACAGTACCTGGCTATGTGTCCTGGATGGCTGCAACGGCGGCAAAACGGCTGTCCATCCTCAGTGTAACGGTCGGCGGGCCTCCCTCTGAACGACGGGATCCTCCTCTGTCGACGCCACGGGACATCCTCCGGACTGGAAGCCAGCTTGATTGGTCTTGATGATTCCACCTGCAACGACTGTACGGTCATGGTCAATGTGCAGCCACACTCTTGGTTAATTCTTGGACCTGATGGTACAGGTTGGCTGGCTGGGATGGATTTAGGGCCTGCGCATCAGCCCCCACAAGGTCTGCGGGGTAGGGCGCCGCCTCCTGGTGGTAAGTGATGGCAGGGCGCCAAGAAACTACAGCGCCACCTGGTGCGGGTTCTCGGAGCACCCGGATGGCCCTATCTTTGAACTGCGCAAAAGTCAAATCGGGGTTCGGTAGAGCCATGAGGCGCAGCTGGGTTCTGTGGGCGCTGGACAGCAGACCTTCTATGAACTGGTCAGTCAACAGTTTATCGGTGTCCTGCACGCTGCCAGGGTCAGCTTGTTTAGTTGCTCCCAGAGCTTCTTGCAGGTTCAAGTCATAGTCTCTGATACTATCTTGGGCTCGCTGCTTACAACCATAGAACCGCATTTTGATTTCTGCTGAGGTACGGGTATCAAAGGTACTCCACAGCCGGGTCAGAATGCCCTTTACTGTCCTTTTCTCTTCATCTGACCATGATTTCACTTCCCGCTGGGCTGTACCGGTTAACTGCCCCGTCAGAATGCTCACTTTCTGTTCTTCTGTCAGGGGATAAACTTTAAATAAACTGTGCAGTCTTTCCTTAAAGTCAGTTAATGTATGGGATTCCCCTGAGTATTGGGGCAGCCAGGCTGCTCCGGGGATGTAGGGCATGGAGAACGGCTGCAGCCACGCTGGTGGTAGAGGGGGCCTCTGCTTCCGACATCTTCCTCCCCCCTAGTTAACCGTGGCCTACCTTCCGTTGATCCTCTTACATAGGCCGTGGCTCCGCTGGTGCTGCTCCGGGCGAGGATCTTGCGTCGCGTCCTGGTGACGTCAGCGTCGCTCTCTCTCCTTCCAGGACCTTGCGCAGCGTCGGTGAGTAGGGCGGGGCTTCAGGTCTCACGCGGTTTGGACGTCCACGCCCCTCTCCTTCCCGCGCGGCGTCCCGAAGATGGCGTCCGATGGCGGGAAAACGGCTGAAGATGGCGGGAAACGGCTCCGAATGGCGGGAAACTTCCTTTTGAGGTACGTGTACAATCTTTTTCAGGCGCGCAATACACGTTTGTGGCGGGTTGGTCACAATCCTGCCGACTACGCCAAAGCTGCCCGTGGGGCACCCGGAACCGGGCTTCAGTGCAATGTTGGGGGTAGTAGTGGCAACCCGATCCTGTGGCTCAGGGTGGTCAGACCAAATGCTGTGGCAGTCTATTTGTAGGGTTTTGAATGTCCGACTACGCCACCCGTGGATTGCGGTCAGGGATGACCGCCGCTGCATGGCAGACCGCTGAGGCTGATGTTGGTATGCAGCACAGGGATAGGATAACTCCCCACGGGAAGAGTGTAGCCTCAGGGCAGTGTAATAGGATGCTGGGGGTGATGGTGCAGGCCGCAATAATAAGGGTTCAGAGTCCGCTTCAGTCCAGGGTCTTTATTGTAGTTAGTACTAATGACCCAACAGGAGTACAGGGTAGGAATGGGCCTGGGTGTCTGAGAGCATTCGGGGAGCTCCACTGATCATGGTGAGTGGGTAGGCCTACCGTTCTCTGTCTGCCCTTGCTGACTATCCCCCTTTTCGTGGTGTGATAGCCCACGTACCTGAGCTGGCCTTGTACTTCACCTGTATGGCTTGCGACTCGGGCCTTAGGTACCTGTAGCTTCTCCGTGCTGTACCGGTCCATCTGTGTGGCGGAGCCTCCAGGCTTCTCAGGCCAAGGGACCTAAAATCCCTCTCAGGTCGGTTATCTGCTGCCGGGCTTGCAACCCTGACAGCCTCGGACCCCAGTGTCCTGTTGTGTAGATCTCTCTCAGCCTGGACCAGCTCTCTTCGCCTCTGTCCCTGGCTTGCTGTTCCTCCTCTGCCTCCCGGACTCCTCAGCTGCTGCTGACCTGTCCCTTTCCTCTGGGAACCCTTCTGGATGCTTCAGAAGTGGGTCCTGGTGTCCCTAACCCTGTCCTCAGTTCCAGCTTTTATAGGGGCAGCCTGCTCCCCCTACTGGCCTGGGACAGGAGGTGCTGCATGCTAATGGACACAGCCTTTAATATTTGTGGCATCCAGGCCTGGGGTGACACATTCCCCCCTAGTAAATTTTAGTACTCCGGGACTAAACAATAAACACAAATACAGGGTATAAATGCATGACCATAAACACAACAGGGAAAGAAATAACAAACAACACCACATATTGAGTTCTTTAGGTCACAGTGTGGTCTGTGCCTGGGTGTCCATATCACCAACAAAAGAAGAGAGTCACAGTATGATCCGTGTCCGGGTGTCCATTTCACCCAACAAGGCGAAGTTTTTGAGCGATGTGGGGACCTGTCCCTATAAACCCCAAGTTCCTGGCCTTGGGCGTGGCGGCAAGGCTGAGCTAACTACTTTGGACCACAAGGAGGACACGCCGGACAGGTTTTTCTTCTGTGGCCAACTTGGAAAGAGGGCACCAGGTGCAACTATCTACATGGTAGTTCCGGTTATTCACTGTCCATAACTTGTCAGTCCATTGCATCTAAGAAAACTGGAGAAACATTATTAATAACCAGGGTACAAACATAACACATTAAATATATACATTATACATTTAGATCTTCCAGCAAGCTGGCATTTGACCCCTAGTGCTCCGGGTTGACAAGCTAGCTGGGTTTACAGGCAGGGCAGGCAGCTGTCTGCGGATTATTTGGCTTAACGCAGGCATGGCAGCCTCACTGTCAGCAGAGGGTTGACTCTCCTGGGCTGCTGGCATGGGTTCCTCTGCCTCTGGGGCTGCTTGTTCTTCTTGTTCTTCTGCAGGCTCCTGCTGGGTAGGTTGAAGGAAGTGTAGGGCGGGTACCACTATGGCATCATTTATCCGAGTCCAGGTCCGGGGGAACTCTCCGAGAACGGTGCTGACCATTTCTTCCTTGTCCTCTGCGGGTTCAAGGCCATCTTGATCTTCACTTGGACTCTGCAGTTGCTCGGGGCACCGTTTTAGTTGGTCTCTGGAGACGGTGCTAGTGGTTTCTCCTCCATCCTTGGTAATCACACATACCTTCGGGTTGTTGTGGTTGGACTGCAGTACTGTGTACGGGTCTCTCTCCCACTGGTCGTCCAGCTTGTGAAGCCTTCTCTTCCGCTTTAGGACCTGCTCACCAGGTTCCAGGGGACCAGCAGGGGTGTGTTGGTTGAAGAGCCTCTCTTGCTTTTCTCTCGCTTGAGCCTGACTCCTCTCCACACTCTCCTGTACCTTCTTGTATTGTAGCCGCCGTTCCGTATCCCAGTCCGCGTCTGGTGTGGTGTCCTCGGGTGTCAGGACTCCCATCTCCAGGTCTATCGGCAGCTTACCTGGTCTTGCGCGCATCAGGTAAGCCGGGGTGCAATTTGTAGCATTCACCGGGATATGGTTGTACAAGTCAATCAGGTCTGGCATTTTCTCCGGCCACAGGCTGCGTTCTTCCAGGGGCAACGTCTTGAGGAAATCAATGACGATATTGTTCATTTTCTCACACAGCCCGTTGGTTTGCGGGTGGTAAGGCGTTGTTCGAATCTTCCTACAGCCGTAGAGGTTGCAGAACTCCTGGAAGACTTCAGCCTCAAACGCTGGACCTTGATCTGTCAAGACCTGTTCCGGATACCCGTGTGGATGGCAGAAGTGTTGCTGGAAGGCTCTGGCCGCTGTTTGGGCTGTCAGGTCTTTAACAGGAACCACCACCAGGAACCGGTATAATGATCCACAATCGTGAGGGCATAGATGTAGCCGGACCGGCTTGGAGCCAACTACACATGGTCCAGAGCTACCAGCTCAAGAGGCTGCCTGGTGACGATGGGCCTCAAGGGTGTCTTCTGGCTACGGTCCTTCCTTCTGAGGTGACATGGGCCGCAGTCCCTGCTCCACTTCTCTATGGCCCCTCTCATACTGACCCAGTAGAACCGCTCTCTCAGTAGGAACTCCAGTTTCATCCACCCAAAGTGTCCCGCTCTGTCATGGTAGGCCTCCAGGACCATTGCTGCATCTCGTCTTGGGACCACTACCTGCCAGGTCAGCTCGTGCGTCCGGTGGTTGACAAGCCTTCTGCACAGCTTGCCCTCGTAGAGGAATAGCCTGCTTTTCTCCTTCCATAACTGCTTGGCTTCCTCTGGAGCATCCGGGCCAGGGCTAGCGTCTGCCTTGGTTAACAGGTCTTTCACCAGGCGAACTGCAGGGTCACTATCTTGCGTTTCAGCCCAGCCGTGGAGGAGTAAGGGGTTCAACATGACGGTGGTTAGGTCTTTGTCTCTTACCCGGTGAGAATACTGAGTGGCCTCATACCGGTGGAACTCAGGGAGCTCTACTTCCTCCAGCTCCTCCGAGTCTTCTTCTCCCTCGGGTAGGTGAGGCACCCTTGACAGGGCGTCTGCGTTGGCGTTGGTCCTGCCTGCCCGGTATTTGATTGTGAAGTCATAATTGGATAGCCGGGCCATCCACCACTGTTCTAGGGCACCTAGCCTTGCATTGTCCAGGTGTGTCAGCGGGTTGTTGTCCGTGTACACAGTGAACTTTGCGGAGGCCAGGTAATGCTTAAACCGTTCTGTGACGGCCCACACCACTGCCAAGAATTGAAGGAGTTGTAATTCTCTGGGTTTCTTTCAGTGGGCCTCAGCTTCCGGCTGGCTTACGTGATCACCCTTTCTCGGCCCTGTTGGTTCTGTGACAGTACGGCTCCCAGCCCCACATTGCTGGCGTCTGTGTGGAGGATGAAAGGCTGGCCATAATCAGGGTAGGCCAGGATCTCATCCCCCGTGAGGGCCAACTTCAACTGGCAGAAGGACTCCTCTTCCGGCTTTTCCCACTTGAAGGGTGGCTTTTGGCTTCTGGTCTTAGACTGACCTATCAGGAGGTCCTGCATTGGAGCTGCCATCTTTGTGAACCCGGGGATGAACCTTCAGTAGTAGCCTACCAACCCGAGGAACTGCCTCACTTCTTTAATGTTTGAGGGGCTTGGCCAGATCTTGATTACTGTGACCTTGTCGAGGTCGGGGGCTACTCCTTCTGCACTCACCACGTGCCCCAGGTACTGTACCTTCAGCTTTAACAGATGGCACTTGGAGGGTTTCACTTTCATGCCATAGCCTGCCAGGGCTTCGAACACCTCTGCCAGGTGTTTTAGATGGTCCTCAGAGGTCTTCGAATAGATCACGTCGTCCAGGTAAAGTAGGACAGTCTCGAAGTTTCGGTGCGCTAGACAGCATTCCATCAGCCTCTGGAAGGTCCCGGGTGCATTTCAGAGCCCGAATGGCATACAGTTGAATTCGCTCAATCCCATCGGGGTGGTGAAGGTGGTCTTCTCCTTGTCAGCCTCTGCCACAGGAACCTGCCAGTACCCGCTAGTAAGGTCCAAAGTAGAGAAGAAATTAGCTGATTTTAGTGCGGCTAAAGACTCCTCTATCCTAGGTAATGGGTCTTTATGGGTGATACGATTGATTTGTCTATAGTCCACGCACATTCTCATTGTACCGTCTTTCTTTTTTACCAAAACTAAGGGAGCTGCCCCGGGGGCTACAGCTATCTCTAATGACCCCAGCTTCCTTCATTTCTCTCAGCATGCCCTTTGCGTTCTGATAATGTTAAGGGGGTACAGGTCTGTGTCTCTCTTTTACTGGTGGGTGGCTCCCCGTGTGGATGTGGTGTTCTACCCCTTTCACTCTGCCGAAGTCTAGCGGGTGCTTACCAAAGATTCTCTCGTACTCCTGAACCACCCGGTAGACTCCTTGTTTTTGGTGCGAGGGAGTCGAGTCAGCACCCATGTGGAGTTTCTGGCACCAGTCCTCCTTGTGTTTCTGGGAGCCATTATTCTCCACCGGTGGGGATGGAGGCAAGGGTTCCACGACCCTGATAGCATTGTGCTCGACGGCAAACAATTTGGCTAGTGTAGCGTACCGGGGCAAGTGTACTTCCCTTTCCCCGATGTTTAAGATCCGTACGAGCACCCTTCCATGGCGGACATCAACCACCCCCCGGGCTGTCAAAATGGTGGGCCTGCTGTCTGAATTCAGGGGTTCTACCTTGGTAGTCTCTCCCTCTTAACCCGATTGCAGTCCGACACCAGATCATCATTTCGCTTTTGGGAGGCATGGCAATGGGGAACGGGTCGCTCATCCTCACGCTACCAATCTCACCACCAGACAGTTCTACCTGTTGCCGTCTCATCAGGGCTCTTATCTCTTTCTGGGGGACCCTCTGTTGGCTGGAGCTCGCATTCATCGCCACCTGCTGCAAAATTACAATTACTTCTGAAAGACAGTTTTCAATCACATTAGTACCCAAGGTTATTTTAGGGTGACTTTCACGACGGTCAATGTCCACAATGATCACTCCCTGTGCCGGCAGTTCAACCTTACCAATCTTGATAGTCATCTCTCTGAACCCCACCTGCGGCATGGGTTGGCCATTGCTAGCGATGATGCTTAAGACATTGTCTGGATAGCGGGTTATGTCAGCGTCACTCCAGTACCGCTTGAAAAGTACGTAGGGGATGGCAGTCACTTGAGACCCGGTGTCCAGCAGGGCGCTCATGGGGATACCGTCCAGCACTACGGGTAAGACCGGGCGTCCCCCCACGTACTTATCGCGCCAATTTGACGGGCCTGATGACCTTATCCCTGGGGGTTGGCCCTCTGCCCCACGTCGGACCCATTTAAAGTACAGTACCTGGCTATGTGTCCTGGATGGCTGCAACGGCGGCAAAACGGCTGTCCATCCTCAGTGTAACGGTCGGCGGGCCTCCCTCTGAACGACGGGATCCTCCTCTGTCGACGCCACGGGACATCCTCCGGACTGGAAGCCAGCTTGATTGGTCTTGATGATTCCACCTGCAACGACTGTACGGTCATGGTCAATGTGCAGCCACACTCTTGGTTAATTCTTGGACCTGATGGTACAGGTTGGCTGGCTGGGATGGATTTAGGGCCTGCGCATCAGCCCCCACAAGGTCTGCGGGGTAGGGCGCCGCCTCCTGGTGGTAAGTGATGGCAGGGCGCCAAGAAACTACAGCGCCACCTGGTGCGGGTTCTCGGAGCACCCGGATGGCCCTATCTTTGAACTGCGCAAAAGTCAAATCGGGGTTCGGTAGAGCCATGAGGCGCAGCTGGGTTCTGTGGGCGCTGGACAGCAGACCTTCTATGAACTGGTCAGTCAACAGTTTATCGGTGTCCTGCACGCTGCCAGGGTCAGCTTGTTTAGTTGCTCCCAGAGCTTCTTGCAGGTTCAAGTCATAGTCTCTGATACTATCTTGGGCTCGCTGCTTACAACCATAGAACCGCATTTTGATTTCTGCTGAGGTACGGGTATCAAAGGTACTCCACAGCCGGGTCAGAATGCCCTTTACTGTCCTTTTCTCTTCATCTGACCATGATTTCACTTCCCGCTGGGCTGTACCGGTTAACTGCCCCGTCAGAATGCTCACTTTCTGTTCTTCTGTCAGGGGATAAACTTTAAATAAACTGTGCAGTCTTTCCTTAAAGTCAGTTAATGTATGGGATTCCCCTGAGTATTGGGGCAGCCAGGCTGCTCCGGGGATGTAGGGCATGGAGAACGGCTGCAGCCACGCTGGTGGTAGAGGGGGCCTCTGCTTCCGACATCTTCCTCCCCCCTAGTTAACCGTGGCCTACCTTCCGTTGATCCTCTTACATAGGCCGTGGCTCCGCTGGTGCTGCTCCGGGCGAGGATCTTGCGTCGCGTCCTGGTGACGTCAGCGTCGCTCTCTCTCCTTCCAGGACCTTGCGCAGCGTCGGTGAGTAGGGCGGGGCTTCAGGTCTCACGCGGTTTGGACGTCCACGCCCCTCTCCTTCCCGCGCGGCGTCCCGAAGATGGCGTCCGATGGCGGGAAAACGGCTGAAGATGGCGGGAAACGGCTCCGAATGGCGGGAAACTTCCTTTTGAGGTACGTGTACAATCTTTTTCAGGCGCGCAATACACGTTTGTGGCGGGTTGGTCACAATCCTGCCGACTACGCCAAAGCTGCCCGTGGGGCACCCGGAACCGGGCTTCAGTGCAATGTTGGGGGTAGTAGTGGCAACCCGATCCTGTGGCTCAGGGTGGTCAGACCAAATGCTGTGGCAGTCTATTTGTAGGGTTTTGAATGTCCGACTACGCCACCCGTGGATTGCGGTCAGGGATGACCGCCGCTGCATGGCAGACCGCTGAGGCTGATGTTGGTATGCAGCACAGGGATAGGATAACTCCCCACGGGAAGAGTGTAGCCTCAGGGTAGTGTAATAGGATGCTGGGGGTGATGGTGCAGGCCGCAATAATAAGGGTTCAGAGTCCGCTTCAGTCCAGGGTCTTTATTGTAGTTAGTACTAATGACCCAACAGGAGTACAGGGTAGGAATGGGCCTGGGTGTCTGAGAGCATTCGGGGAGCTCCACTGATCATGGTGAGTGGGTAGGCCTACCGTTCTCTGTCTGCCCTTGCTGACTATCCCCCTTTTCGTGGTGTGATAGCCCACGTACCTGAGCTGGCCTTGTACTTCACCTGTATGGCTTGCGACTCGGGCCTTAGGTACCTGTAGCTTCTCCGTGCTGTACCGGTAACTCTGTGTGGCGGAGCCTCCAGGCTTCTCAGGCCAAGGGACCTAAAATCCCTCTCAGGTCGGTTATCTGCTGCCGGGTTTGCAACCCTGACAGCCTCGGACCCCAGTGTCCGGTTGTGTAGTTCTCTCTCAGCCAGGACCGGCTCTCGTCGCCTCTGTCCCTGGCTTGCTGTTCCTCCTCTGCCTCCCGGACTCCTCAGCTGCTGCTGACCTGTCCCTTTTCTCTGGGAACCCTTCTGGATGCTTCAGAAGTGGGTCCTGGTCTCTCTAACCCTGCCCTCAGTTCCAGCTTTTATAGGGGCAGCCTGCTCCCCCTACTGGCCTGGGACAGGAGGTGCTGCATGCTAATGTTCCCTGACCAGTTAACCTCCCTCCTGCTCTCAGACACAGCCTTTAATATTTGTGGCATCCAGGCCTGGGGTGACACACATCATGTAGGCCCGTCCGCACTCTAAGCCTCATATATAACATTTACCGCACTCTCAGCCTCCTATAGTCTATACTTCATATAGGAGGATGAGTGTGTGGCGCCCCTGAGGGTTCAGTCGCCACAGAGGTACTTGCACCTCAACTAGAGGTGTGGTGTCTCCCTTCTCTCAGGTAAGGAGGGAGTGCTGCCCGGAACCCCAGCACCCACATTCAACACTACACTGCTCCAGGCTGGCTGGAAGGGCAAGATGCAATGTGTTTTCTGCTGAGCTCTGTCCCTGGCTGGAGTGGGGGGAACCCAAAGTTAGGGGGAACCAGTAGTGGGTGTGGGTGGAGTAAGTACAGTAGTTAGGGGGAGCACTTGGAGAAGTAGGTATATAATGGGAAGCCATCTTAGGGTGGCAGGTCAGTTAGTGAGAGGACAGTTCAGAAGAACAGTCTGGGAGCAGAGTCTCTTTAGGAGCTCTGCTCCACAAGTATGGCCTAGTCCTAGAGGCCCAGGAGGGGAGCAGGGAGTAGGCTCCAATCTGTTGAAGGGATCCTAGGGGGTATCGCGAGTGCAGGACGGCACCCGTACGCCCCGAATCTGTCAGAAGACAGAGGGATCGTAGGCCGCTAGAAGGGGACCGGCCCCTGGTCCAGCTGTGTTACTCTAAGTCTCGGCTAGGAAAACCGGAGGCTTTTGGCTTGTATAGTCAGTTGCCGAAGCCTCATTCTAATCCCCATGAGGGTCAAGCAGGTCTGGGAGTGGGGAAGCGCAGGGCAGAAGGGAGAAAGACCCAGCGTGAAGACGGTCTAGCTAGAAACACGAGAAAGTGGAGTTCTGTCAGGTACTCCTAACCTGCTGAGGAAGAACTGAACCCCTTCCTGGTGAACACAGCGCGACGTGGGAGGCTAGCACCCGTACAGTGCACCAGTGGAACTGTCATAAGAACTGTGAGTAAAAACTCGGATGACTGCACTGTACTGCCTCCGTCAATTCTTTCATCTGCGCCAGCTCTCCGTCCCGGCACTACAACGCCCAGCGCAACTTACACTTTCTACACTGCCCTGGAGCTAGCTCTACCTGTGGAGAGCCACACCATCCCTGCTGACGAACACCAGCTCCAGAGGACTGCTCCACAGCGGCGGCTCCCTTTAGCCGCAATCCACAGGTGGCGTCACGAACTTTACAAATCCCCTATAAATTAAAACACCCCTTTTCACTGACTGCACTGGGTCACGGACCGGGCCAGCCACCGTGATGTTCCCCAAACCGGCATCCATAGGCCCGGCTGCCGAGCACCCCACGGCCCTGGGGGCGCGTCAAGCGTGTTATATACAACATGTAGGCCCGTCCGCACTCTAAGCCTCATATATAACATTTACCGCACTCTCAGCCTCCTATAGTCTATACTTTATATAGGAGGCCGAGTGAGTTATATACATCATGTAGGCCCGTCCTCACTCTAAGCCTCATATATAACATTTACCTCACTCTCAGCCTCCTATAGTATATACTTTATATAGGAGGCCGAGTGCATTGTATACATCATGTAGACCCGTCCGCACTCTAAGCCTCATATATGACCATATACTGCACTCTCAGCTTCCTATAGTCTATACTTTATATAGAAGGCTGAGTGTGTTGTATACATCATGTAGACCCGCCGCCCGCACTCTAGGCCTCATATATAACGTATACTGCACTCTCAGCCTCCTATAGTCTATACATTATATAGGAGGCTGAGTGTGTTGTATACATCATATAGACCCGCTGCCCGCACTCTAGTCCTCATATATGATGTATACTGCACTCTCAGCCTCCTATAGTCTATACTTTATATAGGAGGCTGAGTGTGTTGTATACATCATATAGACCCGCCGCCCGCACTCTAGGCCTCATATATGACGTATACCACACTCTCAGCCTCCTATAGTCTATACTTTATATAGGAGGCTGAGTGTTTGTATAGATCATATAGACCCGCCGCCCGCACTCTAGGCCTCATATATGACGAATACCGCACTCTCAGCCTCCTATAGTATATACTTTATATGGGAGGCTGAGTGTGTTGTATACATCATATAGACCCGCCGCCCACACTCTAGGTCTCATATATGACGTATACTGCACTCTCAGCCTCCTATAGTCTATACTTTATATAGGAGGCCGAGTGAGTTATATACATCATGTAGGCCCGTCCTCACTCTAAGCCTCATATATAACATTTACCTCACTCTCAGCCTCCTATAGTATATACTTTATATAGGAGGCCGAGTGCGTTGTATACATCATGTAGGCCCGTCCGCACTCTAAGCCTCATATATGACGTATACCGCACTCTCAGCCTCCTATAGTCTATACTTTATATAGGAGGCTGAGGGTGTTGTATACATCATGTAGAGCCGCCGCCCGCACTCTAGGCCTCATATATGACGTATACCGCACTCTCAGCCTCCTATATTCTGTACTTTATATAGGAGGCTGAGTGCATTGTATACATCATGTAGACCCGTCGCCCGCACTCTAGGCCTCATATATGACGTATACCGCACTCTCAGCCTCCTATAGTCTATACTTTATATAGGAGGCCGAGTGCGTTATATACATCATGTAGGCCCTCCCGCACTCTAACCTCATATATAACATTTACCGCACTCTCAGCCTCCTATAATCTACACCGCGTGCAGAATTATTAGGCAAATGAGTATTTTGATCACATGATACTTTTTACACATGTTGTCCTACTCCAAGCTGCATAGGCTTGAGAGCCAACTACCAATTAAGTAAATCTGGTGATGTGCATCTCTGTAATGAGGAGGTGTGTTGACTATTGACATCAACACCCTATATAAGGAGTGCATAATTATTAGGCAACTTCCTTTCCTTTGGCAAAATGGGTCAGAAGAGAGATTTGACGGGCTCTGAAAAGTCCAAAATTGTTTGATGTCTTGCAGAGGGATGCAGCAGTCTTGAAATTTCCAAACTTTTGAAGCGTGATCACTAGAGATGAGCGTTGTTCTACTCGAACTGTTCGCCAATCTCAAATTCGAGCTGTTTTGGGCGGTGTTCGAGCCGGTCGGCGAACACGAACAATTTGAGAAAAATTCGGCTGTTCGAGGTTATGTTCGATAACTGTTCGTGCACCAAAATCATAACTGGATTTTTTCTCAGTAATGATGAAAATTAATGTTAATACGCAGTTTGAGTGTACAGCGGAGCGGGGGGAGGGGCAGGGGATGGATTTCTGCAGGAACAATGAAGATCTCCATTTTTTTTTCTCTTTCCCGCATTTGCAGTGGGGAGGTGCAATCTGTCAGCCTATCAGCAGCGCACACACGGAGCGAAGTGCTTTTTTTCACACAAGCAAGGGCATGTGTGATTGGCAGTGTATGTCACATGTCCTTGCCCTATAAGACCAAGCCATTTTCCCCGTCGCCACCATTTTCTCACTGCTGCAGCTGCGTGTTAGACGGCACCGCTGTTGCTGTGTGCGCTATACCTTGTTAATTTCAAGCCAATTTTCGCACAAATATATAGATAGCTTGGGAGTAGGGAATAGTTGTGATTGCAGTCCTTTTAAGGACTAGGTTACAGCATTTCCTACGACTTTTATCAAGCAGGTCTGTGCTCTTAAATAGATAGATTGTGGGAGTAAAGACTAATTGTAATTGGAGTCCTTTTCAGGACTAGGTTACATCAGTTCCTATCAGTTTTTGCCAGGCAGGTCTGTGCCAGTGCTGTGCAAGTTTTTTTCACAGCATTTGGCTGAATCTAGCAAAGCTAATCCTTTTTGGCCTATTGCAGAGTGTGTTAGTCAGTGGAGTAGCCTATCTGTGTTGCAAGATATACCACCTGTGTATAGAATACCAATTTTTTTACTGCACCTAGTGAAGTAAAATCTTTTGGGCATAGCATCATTCTATTAGTCCATCTATACTGACCTCCATCAGGTTGCAAATTAAAAATAATTTTTTTCTTCATTTAGCTCTGAAAAAATATTTGGGCTTCTAGCAGTGTGTGGGACTTGTTCTATTAGTCCTTCTATACTGACCTCCAGCAGGTTGCAAATTGAATATAATTTTTTTCTGCATCTAGCTCTGAAAAAATATTTGGGCTTCTAGCAGTGTGTGGGACTTGGTCTATTAGTCCATCTATACTGACCTCCATCAGGTTGCAAATTAAAAATAACTTTTTTCTTCATTTAGCTCTGAAAAAATATTTGGGCTTCTAGCAGTGTGTGGGACTTGTTCTATTAGTCCTTCTATACTGACCTCCAGCAGGTTGCAAATTGAATATAATTTTTTTCTGCATCTAGCTCTGAAAAAATATTTGGGCTTCTAGCGGTGTGTGGGACTTGGTCTATTAGTCCATCTATACTGACCTCCATCAGGTTGCAAATTAAAAATAATTTTTTTCTGCATCTAACCCAGCCAATAGTTTTGGCCTAATACCACAGTTTGGCCACTCAGCTCTGCTCGGTTACCATCCATTGTTTTTTTGTGCAAACAACTCCAGAGTTGTTAATTAGTTAACCACCAAAATGAGTGGAAAAAGGCCTGCTGCTGGTGGAAAGGGGAATAGGCGTGTTGGGAAGGGGAAAAAAGGTTGTGTCCGTGGGGTAGGTGCAGAAGAAAGACCATCTTCCAGCCAAACTAAAATGTCTACTTCTTTTAGCGGACAATGTGATAAGATCCCTTTCTTACGGCCACGCCAATCGCTACAAATTCCAGATGAGGCACAAAAACAGCAGGTGCTTCAACGGATATCAAGTGCTCCTTTAAGTGGGCTCTCCTCCACATCAACTTCAACATCACAAATACTCCAGTCCTCAAAGGTGTCACCCAAATCGCACTTGCTTCCTCACAGCTCCCAAATCTCCAGCTGCCCGTCTGAGTATGAGGTAGAACAGATGGTTGAGTCTGCAGAGCTGTTTACTCATACTATAGCCTGGGAATCAGAGGTCGACTCCAGCGCTTCTGTGAATCCAGACGAGGAAATGATCTGCACTGATGCCCAGAATCTTTATGAGTCGGATCCAGGACCAGACGCAGAAGGTTCTGACCATAATGTAGACCCTCATTCCCAAACTGTAACTCCTGTTGGTGGAGACAATGAGGAAGACGATGATAAGACTCAAATACCTGATTGGAGCGACAACTTTAGTTTTTTGTCAGGGCAGGAACAGGTTGGCTCTGAGGACGACGGGTGTGATAACGCACAGGGTGATGATGATGAGGTCGGAGATCCCACTTACTGTCAACCCACAGTCAGCCAAGAGATGAGGTCAGCAGAGGAGGTGGAGGAAGATGCTAGTGACGACGAGGTCAGGTTGCGCCTTCCTGGACAGAGACGTAGTACTGGAAGCACGTCAACAACTGCATCCTCAAACACAACTCTGCCTCTCACCACAAGTCGTGGTGGCTCTTCAGGTCGCATGGGTGCTAAGCCTTGCATAGCCTGGGCATTTTTTCAGATCGATAAAGATGACCCAACTCGTGTTATCTGTAACATTTGTCAGCAAAAGCTAAGTAGAGGCCAAAAAATACATAGTTTGAGTACTTCATGCATGAACCGGCACATGGACATGAAGCATAAGTTGCAGTGGGAAGCTCAGTGTGCTACAATGCGGCCTAGCCGGCCGGGCCAACCACCGTCTGCCATATCTTGTGCATCCGCGGCCTCTTCATCCTCTGTGACTGGGGGGACAGCAGTCACACCTGTTTTGGGGCGCAGACCTGCCACCTCTTTACCCGCAACAGCCAGCGTGATTGGCAGGTCATCATTTTCTTTGGAGGTGGTAACACCAGCTGGTCTTGAGCGCTGTCCGACATCGATAGCACCACCTTTGGATCAAGGCAACCTAACATGTCCACCTGCATCTTCCTCACAGACAGGCAGTTTGCCGGGGACACCCTTATCAACCCCGTCTAAGCACAATAGCCAGCCCTCGGTCCCTCAGATGTGGACAAGTAAAAGACCATTTCCTCCTAGCCATGAGAAAGCTAAGAGGTTGAATTTCACCATCTGCAAGCTCTTGGCTACAGAAATGCTGCCTTTCCGCCTGGTGGACACAGAGGATTTTCGAGACCTTATGTCCGTCGCAGTGCCCCAGTACCAGATGCCCAGTCGGCACTACTTCTCAAAGAAAGGTGTGCCTGCGCTCCACCAGCATGTCGCACACAACATCACCGCTTCTTTGAGAAACTCTGTGTGTGACAGGGTGCATTTCACCACAGACACTTGGACGAGTAGGCATGGACAGGGGCGTTACATGTCGCTGACTGGGCACTGGGTAACTATGGTGACAGCAGGACAAGGGGCTGCTGTCCAAGTCTTGCCGTCCCCACGAGTTGTGCGTCAATCCTCTTTATGTCAAAGTTCCTCCACTGCTTCTGCCTCCTCAACCTCCTCTCGGTCTTCCACCTGCACCCAAAGCCTGTCTGGTCATGCCACAAGCTTTCTAACTGCGCAGAAGGGATCCTGCACACCTCCTTACTATGCTGGCAGTAGGGCTCAACGTCATCAGGCGGTTTTTACATTGAAATGTCTGGGAAATGTGAGTCACACAGCTGAGGAGTTGTGGTCAGCTCTGGAGAACCAATTTCATGAATGGTTGTCTCCACTGGACCTGAAACCAGGGAAGGCCGTGTGCGACAATGCTGCAAACCTGGGTGCGGCCCTTCGCCGGGGCAATGTCACACACGTGCCTTGTATGGCTCACGTGTTGAACCTGGTTGTCCAGCAATTTTTAGCCCACTATCCCAGACTAGATGGCCTTCTGCAGAGGGCACGGTCGCTGTGTGCTCACTTCCGCCGTTCGCATCCCGCAGCTCAGCGACTTACATCTCTACAGAAGTCGTTGGGCCTGCCACTTCACCGGCTAAAATGCGATGTGCCTACCCGGTGGAATTCAACTCTGCACATGTTGCAGCGACTGTGGCAGCACCGACAAGCCCTGGTGCAATACGTTCTGACGTATAGCCTGGGCCAACGAGATTCAGAGGTGGGGCAAATCACGCTGGAGGAGTGGTCTCAGATCAGGGACCTATGCACCCTTCTGCACAGTTTTGAAATGGCGACGAAGATGTTTAGTGCTGACGATGCCATTATCAGCATGACTCTTCCGGTGATTTACATGCTGGAGCACATGTTAAACAGAATTCGGAGTCAGGTGGTGGCACAAGAGGAGGTGGAGGAAGTAGAGGAGGAGGAGTTGTATGCGGAAGGGCTAACATCTGCAAGGTCCAGACGGTCGGCAGCACCAAGGCGGCAGGCATGTGAGGGTGGGGGAGATGATTTTACCAGTGCGCATGGTAGCAGCCAAACTAGTGAGGAAGGTGCAGGAGCCCAGGAAGAAGTGGAGGACGAACTGATGGAAGACTCATCAGATGAGGGAGACCTTGATCACATTTCTGTTGTGCGAGGTTGGGGGGAGAGGACAGAGGAAGGAAGCATGATTGTTACCTCGCCACCAACACAACAGGGACTTGGTGCTCCTGGATGCGCAACACACATGAGTGCCTTCTTGCTGCACTACCTGCAACATGACCCTCGAATTGTGAGAATTAGAAATAATCCTGACTACTGGGTTGCCACACTGTTAGATCCCCGGTACAAAAGTAAATTTGCAGAAATTATTCCTGCCATAGAAAGGGATGCACGCATGCAGGAGTATCAGCAGAGACTGTTGCAGAATCTTACATGTGCTTTTCCACAAAATACCAGTGGTGCACGTAGTGAATCTCACAGTTCCAACTTGCCAACCGTGGGACCGTCAAGTGTTCAGCACTCAAACCGTAACAGAACCACAGTATCTGCTGGTAACATCAATTTTGCGGAATCATTTCACCACTTTTTTAGCCCATCCTTTGCAAGGACACAGGAGACAAGAAGTCTGACACATAGTCAACGCCTAGAGACGATGGTACAGGAGTATCTCCAAGTAAACATTGAAGCCACGACTGTGTCACTGGACCCTTGCTCTTTTTGGGCTTCCAATCTGGATAAATGGCCGGAGCTAGCCACTTACGCCTTGGAGATCTTGTCATGCCCCGCAGCCAGCGTTCTGTCTGAACGTGTGTTCAGCGCTGCTGGTGGTGTGCTGACAGATAAGCGCACGCGGCTCTCCACTGATAATGTAGACAGACTCACGTTCATAAAGATGAACAAATCATGGATCCGAAACGACTTTTCTACCCCTGTGTCATCCTGGGGAGAGTAAAAGCTTGATGATTGGTTAAAATCACCCTACCAAACGTTTTAAGCTTTCAAATTACTAATCATGTTTATCTGTATCTTGACTGGAAAATAATTTGGGCTTTGTAGCAGTGTGCAGCACTGATCCTATTAGGCCATCTATAATAAGCTCCACCAGATTTAAAATTAAAAATAATTTTTAGCTGCATCTAGCCCGGAAAATAATTTTGGGGCTCCGAGATGCGCAAGACACATAAGTGCCTTCTTGCTGCACTACCTGCAGCATGACCCTCATATTGTCAGAATTCGAAGTAATCATGACTACTGGGTTGCCACACTCTTAGATCCCCCAAACTTTTCGATCAACCTTTTCATTTTAATAAAGACCAAAAAAATGGTCATTTTTGAAATTATAAGCATTAGCAGGTTGTTAGAAACTGAAATCAAACAGTTTTCAACTCAAAACTTTATTCTAGGTGATGTTACATTTTCACATAGGACCCCTTGTTCGAAAGGAGCTTCTGAACTCTCTCGTCCATTGAATTTGTCAGGTTTTGGATGGTTTCTGCTTCAATTGTTTTGCATGAGGACAGAATACCCTCCCAGAGCTGTTGCTTAGATGTGAACTGCCTCCCGCCATCATAGACACTCCTTTTAATGATGCTCCAAAGGTTCTGAATGGGGTAGAGGTCAGGGGAGCATGGGGGTCACACCATAAGTTTGTCCCCTTTTATGCCCATATCAGCCAGAGATGCAGATGTTTTATGTGCAGCATGAGATGGTGCATTATCATGCAGAAAAATGATCTTGCTGTGAAATACACGGTTCTTCTTCTTGAACCATGGCAGGAAGTGCTGTTTGAGAAAATCCACATACATTATGGAGTTCATCTTTAGCGCCTTCAGGGATCCTAAAGGGGCCGACAATCTCTCTCCCCATGATTCCAGCCCAAAACATTACTCCATCTCCTCCTTGTTGGCGCTGTAGCCGTGTTTGCGTGGGGTGTCCATCAACCAGCCATCCTCCACTCCATTCATCTGGACCATCGAGCGCTGCACGGCACTCATCCGTGAACAAAACAGTTTTGAAATCAGTCTTCATGTAATGTTTGGCCCACTGGAGCCGTTTCTGCTTGTGTGAAGTGGATAGAGGAGGTCGACAGGATGGCGTATGCACAGCTGCAAACCTCTGAAGGACCCTGCATCTTGTTGTTCGGGGGACGTTGGAGGCACAAGCAGCTTCAAAAACTTGTCTGCTGCTATGACAAGGCTTTTTTGCCGCTGCTCTTTCAACCTGACGTAATTGCCTGTAGGAAAGAGTCCTCAATTTGCCCTTATCAGCACGCACACGTGTGTACTGTGAATCAGCTACATACTTCTTGATTGCCAAGACACTTCATCCTGATCATCGCACAATGTTGATTGTAGTCATGCCTTGACCTAAACACTCCACAATTTGTTGCTTCTCAGCAGCCGACACATCCTTTTTCTTTCCCATTTTGGCAGAAAATGTAGGCTGCTTAATAATGTGAGAGAGCCTTCTTAAGTAGTCTTGCCTTTCATTGGACACACCTGCCAAACTAATTAGCACAGGTGTCTGCAATTGCTTACAGTGATATAAAGAGCCCTGACACACATCACCATCAATGAGTTTAACTGACAAACAAACAAATTCTTCCCTTATCACTCCTAAACACTTTTTGCATAATAATTTGGAACGCGGTGTACATGTGCTTTTCCACAAAACACCAGTGGTTCACGTAGTGAATCTTACAGTTCTAACTTGCCAACCGTGGTCTGTATGGAATTGTTCAATAAAGGGCCCAAAATTAAGATAACATAGATGGGAGAGGTCTCTATGAATAGGAATTCCTAAGTATTTGATACCCTGTGAGGGCCAGGCAAAGGGAAAGTTGGACTGGATGGAATCCTATATGGATTTAGGGAGGGAGACATCGAGGGCCTCAGACTTCGCTGCATTGATTTTAAAATTTTACCATGTAACAAAGTGATCTATTTCAGCCATAACAGCAGGGATGGATATATGTGATTGAGTGATATATACTAGGACATCATCAGCAAATAGAGACCACTTGTACTCGGTGCCTCCCACCTCAATCCACCTAATATTGGGGTTATGGCGAATTGATGAGAGCAGGTGCTCCGTCACTAGGATGTATAAGAGAGGGGACAGAGGACATCCCTGCCTTGTCCCATTGGTGATTGTGAAAGGTGATGAAAATGTTCTGACGCACCCCCTGGGCCTTGGGACACCCGGAGCCGGACCCTTTTTGGTGGATGCTGGTGGTTGTAGTCTTCGTGGCGGCGATCCGGTTCCGTGGCTCAGGGCGGTCAAACCAGTGGCGGAACTATTTATGTGGTTTTGATGTTTAAATGTCCGACTACGCCACCCGTGGATTGCGGTCAGAGTGAACCGCCGCTACAGGGCAGACCGCTAAGGCTGGTGTTGTGGGTGCAGCAGAGCGTAGCATAACTCCCCACGGGAGGAGTATAGCCTCAGGGCAGTGTATGCGGAGGATAGGGGTGATGGTGCAGGGCAGCAGCAGTAACGACACGGAGTCAGTGATGCAGTTCAGGGCCTTTACTCACAGTTCTTATTATCCAGACCACGTCTGCAGGTAACGGCTGCCCACGTCGTACTGTGCTCACCAGGTGAGGGGCTCAGACAACTCCCAGATAACTTTGGAGCGCTTCACAGGACCCCCTTTGTGTGTCCTTTGTCTGGCCTTTCTTACCAACACTTCTGTCCGGCTGCCTCGGGCCTCCTCTTGGTAAACTTGGCGCCAGTTTCCCTGACCCTATGTGGTGCCTTCCTAGTGGGTGGAGCAAGGGGCTGCGCCACATAAAATGTCAGAGCCTCCGGTTTCTAGCTGAGGGTCGTTTCCTGCCTCCACTAGTTCGGGGACCGGTCTCCTCCTTTGGCCTGACCCCTCCACGCAGGTGGATTCGGGCGTGCGGTGGCGACTCGCCCGTCCGCACCCCTGGGATCCCTTCATTCCTCGTTCCTGGAGCCTTCTCCGCTCCTCTTCCTTCCTTCTCCCTCTTGCAGGCCTGGGCCTCTGTTACTAGGCCCGCCTCCGGAGCAGAGCTCATGCAGAGCCCCTGCTCCCTGCCACTTCTGCTCAGACTTCTCTGCACTGAACTAAGATGGTGCCCACCTTTTATACTCCCTTCTCAATGCACCCAGGAACTGCTTCCTCCCTGCTCCTGCACTGCAGGGTTCCCCTTCCTCAGTGTTCCCTCCCCCCACTCCAGCCAGGGACAGGGACTGTCGTGCCCATCTCAGGGGCATATTGGTCGCCCTGCCCCACGGCAATGTGGTGTAATGCATGCAGGTGTCGGGTCCTGATCCACACTCCATCCTTATCTGAGAGTGAGATATCACACCTCTGGGTGAGGTGCAATACGTCTGTAGCAACCGAGCCCTCGGTGCTACAGTTCCATTTATCTTCAGCCTAGGTGACGTATTGTGATACAGGGCCGTGATTTTGGCTATAAAAGGGTCCCCTAGACCCCTACCCCAAGCTTTTTAAGAGAATCATATATGGCGTGCCAGGAGACTCTATGGAATGCTTTCTCAGCATCCAACGAGAGTATCTACTTACAAATTTTTAACTGCATCTAGCCCAGGAAATACTTTGTGCCTAGTAGCAGTGTCTGCTAGTCAGCGGATTATCCCGGCTGTTAAGCAAGCTACACCACCTGTAGTTTGGACACTTAATTTTTTCAAAGGAAATGCTTCGGGACCACGGGATACTCAGTGAAGAGCATCAGGAGGCACCCCAAGGCATAGGGGCTGGGACTGGCACTAGGATGCCTTGCGGTGGACAGCCGAGCTCGATCCTTATAAAAGCTTTTTAACTGCAGCAGCTTTAGTGGACGCTACTGGAGCTGGAATTACGCGGCTGCTGGCATGAGACTTGCCCTCCAATACATCCTTGTAAATGGATTTAAAGTGTATTCATTCAAATTAGAGGGACAATTTAAATTAAAAAGCTTACAGCTGCCTCCACCACAGGGGGGCTCTCTCGACCCACCAGCGGACAGGCACCAGTATTGGGAGAGGGGGGCTGGCCGTCAGGGTTCACCGCGGCTCTGGCACAAACCCGGCGACACGGAGGTGGCACGGGCAGGAGCGGACTGGCCGTGTCGGCTTCTCACTTTTTGGATTTTAGAAGGGCATGACATGCCTATATCTGTGTCTCCCCCTCCTTTTACTCCTCCACCTCTTTTCTTTTCGCATGACTATATGTACTTGTCACTTTTCCATGTGTTAGTTGTGTCTTCTGAGCAGTTTGTCAGCTTTTGGACACCTTTGAAGGTGTTTTCTATGTGTTTCTATGTGTTTTTGTTTGCCTGCCATTGGTTTTAACGGTGTTCGAAGGTGTTCGACGAACAGTTCGACGAACAGTTCGGCGAACACACGGGTGTTCGACGAACCGAACCGAACTCGAACACTACGGGGGTGGCTCAACACTAGTGATCACCAAACAATCAAGTATTTGATGGCAAATAGCCAACAGGGTCGTAAGAAGCGTGTTGGCCAAAAAAGGCGCAAAATAACTGTCCATGAATTGAGGAAAATCAAGCGTGAAGCTGCCAAGATGCCATTCGCCACCAGTTTTGCCATATTTCAGAGCTGCAACATTACTGGAGTATCAAAAAGCACAAGGTGTGCGATGCTCAGGGACATGGCCAAGGTAAGGAAGGCTGAAAAACGACCACCTTTGAACAAGAAACATAAGATAAAACGTCAAGAATGGGTCAAGAAATATCTTAAGACTCATTTTTCAAAAGTTTTATGGACTGATGAAATGAGAGAGACTCTTGATGGGCCAGATGGATCGGCCAGAGGCTGGATCAGTAAAGGGCAGAGAGCTCCACTCCGACTCAGACACCAGCAAGGTGGAGGCGGGGTATTGGTATGGGCTGGTATCATCAAAGGTGAACTTGTGGGACCTTTTAGGGTTGAGGATGGAGTGAATCTCATCTCCCAGACCTACTGCCAGTTTCTGGAAGACAACTTCTTCAAGCAGTAGCAAGTAAGAAGTCGATATCGTTCAAGAAAAACATGATTTTCATGCAGGACAATGCTCCATCACATGCATCCAACTACTTCACAGCGTGGCTGGCCAGTAAAGATCTAAAAGAAGAAAAAATAATGACATGGCCGCCTTGTTCACCTGATCTGAACCCCATAGAGAACCTGTGGTCCATCATAAAATGTGAGATCTACAGGGAGGGAAAACAGTACACCTCTCGGAACAGTGTCTGGGAGGCTGTGGTGACTGCTGCACTCAATGTTGATCGAAAACAGATCAAGCAACTGACAGAATCTATAAATGGAAGGCTGTTGAGTGTCATCATAAAGAAAGGTGGCTATATTGATCACTAATTTTTTTGTTTTTTGTTTTTGCATGTCAGAAATGTTTATTTCTAAATTTTGTGCACTGATATTGGTTTACCTGGTGAAAATAAACAAGTGAGATGGGATTATATTTGGTTTTTATTAAGTTGCTTAATAATTCTGCACAGTAATAGTTACTTGTACAAACAGATATCCTCCTAAGATAGCCAAATCTAAAAAAAAAAAACACTCCAACTTCCAAAAATATTAAGCTTGGATATTTATGAGTCTTTTCGGTTGATTGAGAACATAGTTGTTGATCAATAATAAAAATAATCCTCTAAAATACAACTTGCCTAATAATTCTGCACACAGTGTATACTTCATATAGGAGGCTGAGTGTGTGGCGCCCTTGAGGGTTCAGTCGCCACAGAGGTACTGCACCTCAACCAGAGGTATGGTGTCTCCCTTCTCTCAGGTAAGGAGGGAGTGCTGCCCGGAACCCCAGCACCCACATTCAACACTACACCGCTCCATGCCAGCTGGAAGGACAAAATGCAATGTGTTTTCTGCTGAGCTCTGTCCCTGGCTGGAGTGGGGGGAACCCAAAGGTAGGGGGAACCAGTACTGGGTGTGGGTGGAGGAAGAAGTTAGGGGGAGCACATGGAGAAGTAGGTATATAAAGGGAAGTCATCTTAGGGTGGCAGATCAGTTAGTGAGAGGACAGTTCAGAAGAACAGTCTGGGAGCAGAGTCTCTTTAGGAGCTCGGCTCCACGAGTATGGCCTAGTCCTAGAGGCCCAGGAGGGGAGCAGGGAGTAGGCTCCGATCTGTTGAAGGGATCCTAGGGGGTGCAGGACGGCACCCGTACGCCCCGAATCTGTCAGAAGACAGAGGGATTGTAGGCCGCAAGAAGGGGACCGGCCCCTGGTCCAGCCGTGTTACTCTAAGTCTCGGCTGGGAAAACCGGAGGCTTCTGGCTTGTATAGTCAGTTGCCGAAGCCTCATTCTAATCCCCGTGAGGGTCAAGCAGGTCTGGGAACTCCAATGAAACAGGAGGGACTTCAGAGCACCCGAGCAGGATTCAGAGTCGGGAAGCGCAGGGCAGGAGGGAGAAAGACCCAGCGTGAAGACAGTCTAGCTAGGAACACGAGAAAGTGGGTTTCTGTCAGGTACTCCTAACTGCCTGAGGAAGAACTGAACCCCTTCCTGGTGAACGCAGCGCGACGTGGGAGGCTAGCACCCGTACAGTGCACCAGTGGAACTGTCATAAGAGCTGTGAGTAAAAACTCGGATGACTGCACTGTACTGCCTCCGTCCAATCTTTTATCTGCGCCAGCTCTCCCTCCCGGCACTACAACGCCCAGCGCAACTTACACTTTCTACACTGCCCTGGAGCTAGCTCTACCTGTGGAGAGCCACACCATCCCTGCTGCCGAACACCATCTCCAGAGGACTGCTTCACAGCGGCGGCTCCCTTTAGCCGCAATCCACAGGTGGCGTCACGAACTTTACAAATCCCCTATAAATTAAAACCCCCCTTTTCACTGACCGCCCTGGGTCACGGAACAGGCCAGCCACCGTGATATTCCCCAAACCGGCATCCATAGGCCCGGCTGCCGAGTACCCCACGGCCCTGGGGGCGCGTCAAGCGTGTTATATACAACATATAGGCCCGTCCACACTCTAAGCCTCATATGTAACATTTACCACACTCTCAGCCTCCTATAATCTATACTTTATATAGGAGGCCGAGTGCGTTATATACATCATGTAGGCCCGTCCGCACTCTAAGCCTCATATATAACATTTACCGCACTCTCAGCCTCCTATAGTATATACTTTATATAGAAGGCCGAGTGCGTTGTATACATCATGTAGTCCCGTCCGCACTCTAAGCCTCATATATGATGTATACCGCACTCTCAGCCTCCTATAGTATATACTTTATATAGGAGGCCGAGTGCATTGTATACATCATGTAGACCCGTCCACACTCTAAGCCTCATATATGACGTATACTGCACTCTCTGCTTCCTATAGTCTATACTTTATATAGAAGGCTAAGTGTGTTGGATACATCATGTAGACCCGCCGTCCGCACTCTAGGCCTCATACATGACATATACCGCACTCTCAGCCTCCTATAGTATATACTTTATATAGAAGGCCGAGTGCATTGTATACATCATGTAGTCCCGTCCGCACTCTAAGCCTCATATATGATGTATACCGCACTCTCAGCCTCCTATAGTATATACTTTATATAGGAGGCCGAGTGCATTGTATACATCATGTAGACCCGTCCACACTCTAAGCCTCATATATGACGTATACTGCACTCTCAGCTTCCTATAGTCTATACTTTATATAGAAGGCTGAGTGTGTTGGATACATCATGTAGACCCGCCGTCCGCACTCTAGGCCTCATACATGACATATACCGCACTCTCAGCCTCCTATAGTCTATACTTTATATAAGAGGCTGAGTGTGTTGTATACATCATATAGACCCGCCGTCCGCACTCTAGGCCTCATGTATGAAATATACCGCACGCTCAGCCTCCTATAGTATATACTTTATATAGGAGGCTGAGTGTGTTGTATAAATCATATAGACCTGCCGCCCGCACTCTAGGCCTCATATATGACGTATACTGCACTCTCAGCTTCCTATAGTCTATACTTTATATAGGAGGCTGAGTGTGTTGTATAGATCATATAGACCCGCCGTCCACACTCTAAGCCTTATATATGACGTATACCGCACTCTCAGCCTCCTATAGTCTATACTTTATATAGAAAGCCGAGTGCATTGTATACATAATATAGACCCGCCGCCCGCACTCTAAGCCTTATATATGACGTATACCGCACTCTCAGCCTCCTATAGTCTATACTTTATATATGAGGCTGAGTGCGTTGTATACATCATGTAGACCCACCGCCCGCACTCTAGGCCTCATATATTACGTATACCGCTCTCTCAGCCTCCTATAGTTTATAATTTATATAGGAGGCTGAGTGTGTTGTATACATCATATAGACCCGCCGCCCGCACTCTAGGCCTCATATATGACGTATACCGCACTCTCAGCCTCCTATAGTCTATACTTTATATAGGAGGCTGAGTGTGTTGTATACATCATATAGACCCGCCGCCCGCACTCTAGGCCTCATATATGATGTATACCGCACTCTCAGCCTCCTATAGTCCAAACTTTATATAGGATGCTGAGTGTGTTCTATACATCATGTAGACCCGCCGCCCGCACTCTAGGCCTCATATATGACATATACCGCACTCTCAGCCTCCTATAGTCTATACTTTATATAGGAGGCTGAGTGTGTTGTATACATCATATAGACCCGCCGCCCGCACTCTAGGCCTCATATATGACGTATACTGCACTCTCAGCCTCCTATAGTCTAAACTTTATATAGGAGACTGAATGCCTTGTATACATCATGTAGACCTGCCGCCCGCACTCTAGGCCTCATATATGACGTATACTGCACTCTCAGCTTCCTAAAGTCTATACTTTATATAGGAGGCTGAGTGTGTTGTATACATCATATAGACCCGCCGCCCGCACTCTAGGTCTCATATATGACGTATACTGCACTCTCAGCCTCCTATAGTCTATACTTTATATAGGAGGCTGAGTGTGTTGTATACATCATATAGACCCGCCGCCCGCACTCTAGGCCTCATATATGTCGTATACCGCACTCTCAGCCTCCTATACTCTATACTTTATATAGGAGGCTGAGTATGTTGTATACATCATGTAGACCCGCCGCCCGCACTCTAGGCCTCATATACGACGTATACCGCACTCTTGGCCTCCTATATGACATATACAGACTGTGTATGTCATATGAGAGGCCAAGACGGTGATCTATATTTCATATAAGAGGCCTAGAGTGCAATGCATAATGTATAAATGATATTATTGTTTGTTGGCCAATGCTGGATGGGAACAGTCACTCAGAAAACTGCACTTGAAAAGCAGGGAGAGCTGTAGCCTAGGCCTGCCTGCAACCTTGTTTCCAGCCTTTGTTAGAGTCAAGCGCAGAGTGCGGGTCACCACATACCCGGAGCTGCCCTTACAAGGCCGTGAGCAGGAGAGAAGAGGGTGGTGCGCCGGTGCCGGTGTCCACATACCCAGCCTGGAGCCGGTGTTACAACAAGGCCGAGAGCAGAAGAGAAGAAAGTGGCGCGCAGATGCCGCCGCCAGTGTTACAACTTACAAGGCCAAAAGCAGGAGCCGGGACAGGAGAGCAAGGTCGGTGTCAGAAGCCGGCCTGGGAGCAGGGAGAGCAGAGAGCATCATCGGCTTGTCACCTGACACCACACCACTGCCAGGTAGCATTACAGGCAGCTGAGGCAGAGCGAAAGCAGAGAGCGGTGCGTATCACCGCCCACAAAGAACAGCAACTTGCGTCCTCCTCCTATCCAGATCATGTAAGTATGCGCGTCACTGCAGCGGGCCTACTGTCACCGCTGAATGTAATGTGCACGTGACGCTACATCTTCGGTCGTGCTTTTAAAAGGCCCGCACTTATAAAGGGCCCCTGTAACTAATTCTCTCACTCTCTCATCGGGGCCCACCGGGGATTTCCCCAATATCCCGCCAGGCCGGTCCGACCCTGAATATTGCCATAAATAAAATACATATTAAAGGGAATCTGTCACCCCCCCTGGGACTTTTCAGACCTCTACTATGGGCATACAGGTTATAGAAAAGTAAATCTATACATACCTGTATGGCCCATAGTAGAGGTCTGATTGCAGAGAAAAGTTTTTTATTCAATTCTGTTTTGCACAGGCTTGGTGTCCGGGGGACGCCAAGAAATCCCCGTCTATCTCTTTTTTATTGCCCTAAATCCCCGCCTATATGCTTAGTTATCATATTCCCACCTCCCCTGCACGTCGCACGCCCCGGGCATGCGCAAAGCGCCTCTCACATAAAGCGCGCTTTGCTTCATCCCCGCCCCGTCTGTGTGCTCTGCGCCGCACGGTTCTACTGCGCAGGCGCTGGGAAGTGACAGTGACTCCCCGGGGCATGCGCAATAGAACCGTGCAGCGCAGTGCATGGAGAGACGGGTCCGGGAGGAAGCAAAGCACCCTATGTGAGCAGCGCTTTGCGCATGCCCGGGAGGTCAGGGAGTGCAGTGCACGTAACAGGGCCCTGTGACATGCAGGGGAGGGGGGAATATGATAACTAAGCATATAGGCGGGGATTTAGGGCAATAAAAAAGAGATAGACGGGGATTTCTTGGCGTCCCCCGGACACCAAGCCTGTGCAAAACAGAATTGAATAAAAAACTTTTCTCTGCAATCAGACCTCTGCTATGGGCCATTCAGGTATGTATAGACTTACTTTTCTATAACCTGTATGCCCATAGTAGAGGTCTGAAAAGTCCCAGGGGGGTGACAGATTCCCTTTAATGATAATATCTATAGTGACAAATACAGAAAAACAATATGAAATGGAAAATAATTTAATACAATAAAAATATAATATAATTAATGCATTGAATATCACAAAGTGTGTCATTTATAAATGCAGATATATATGATTTCCATTCAGGTATATATGTGGCCCCCATTCTGGTATATATGATCCTCATCATGGTATATATGGCCCCCCTTCCTGGTATACAGTGGGGAAAATAAGTAATTGATGCACTGCAGATTTTGCAAGGGGGGGCGATCTAAATGGACAAAATTATTCACCTGCCGCAACAACCTGTTCCACCCCATACCCCTAAACCCAAGCCAGCGAGTAATAGCTTTCTCCCTTGAAGCACTGAGTTGCCTTCCATCTCGTCGTATGTCTGCCCACACCGAGCCCAGTGGACATAGGCGTGGCCCATTATCCAAATCAATAGAGGGAAACCTATCCAGAAACAACATGTGATCAGAACACAACAATACACATTTTTTTCACAAGTTAACTGTCGACTCCGGTCTCACGCAAGACAAAATCCGCCTCGATTCCCATCTCCCTATCCATTTTACAATATTCAAATTCAGGACGCAAGCCACCGCCTCCATAGCGGCCCCTATCCGAAAAGAATGAGGGGCACAATTACACGGATCCAACCCCAACTTGTTCAAGCACATCCTAAAAAAGACGGTGAATTGATACTGCAATAATGTTCAATCTTCGTGACACAACAATGGTACGTCTGAATTCTGCCCCAGTCCCCTGGAGGACTCAAAAGTTTTTAAAGGACACATCCCTGACCCTTGCACCTCTCCTAACCATACCTTTTTTTCCCCTTCCTAACTGGTCTGTTTTTGAAAGCCTCAACCAAAATTCAACACCTTGTTTTGTTGCAAACACATCTCCTGCTAGTACCCCCCGCCTTTCTTCTTAGATGGAGCTACTAGCTCGCTAACCCTTAGGTTTTTCCTGGGCATTTTTTGGGGCACTAACAGGAAAAGCCTTACCTCATACTCCGAGCTACAAATACCTCCCAGTTCCTTTCCCAAATATTTCAGGAGCTTAAACGAAACCGGGTGCTGATCATCCCTCTGTGCCCGCCCCCTACGAATACCCTTAACTGTTTGCTTCACTAGGAAATTCTTTGTCAGATCCCTACCACCCCTGATCTTAAAGCCGAATGCCAAAGCTGCAATCAACCGATTAACCTTGAGCCCCCTCCCCTAACCGTAGGAGCAGCAAGCCTACCTGATCTTCTTCAGGCAAGGTATTTTTGATACCCCTCAGCCGACCCTCCCACAGCCCCCAAGCAGCTTGATAGGCCTTCCATGTGCTAAGGGATATGGATCATTTAATTAATGGTTGGGCTGCACAAATACCAAGTTCCATAAGTGTTGTGGGCACTCGAGCCCCCTCTCCTCTGCATCTGGGGCCAGCGACCGAAAGCGATCCCACTGGAAACGAGAAAGGGCATCAGCAATTGAATTCCTTTCAGCTGGAATGTGAGAAGCTGTTATACATTATTAAACATTCCAATGCCAGTTACCGTAACACCCTGATTACTGGTGGAGAAGATGCCGTAATATTGTTGATCGCCAACACTACCCCCATGTTATCACAGCGGAAACTAATCCGTTTGTTTTGAAATTGATGACCCAACAGTGTCACCACAAACATTATTGGGAAAACTTCCAGCAACGCTACGTTTTTTAACAGCCCTTCCACTCTCCAACTCTGGGGCCACTCCCCTGCACACCACTGGCCCTTGAAATAAGCGCCAAAACCTGTGCTTTTGTGTCCACTTTGTCTGTTACCTCTTCCATTATCAAAACGCCCATTATACGCTTCGAGGAAAGTGTCCCACACCGACAAATCTAATGTAATGATGAAGAGCCTTTACCCCCGCCGTTGCATTTACCAGCTTCTGGAGAAGACCCTCCCCATGGGCATTACCCTACATGCAAAATTCTACTTGCCTAGCAGCGACTGTGTCTCCCTCAATGTAATCTTTTTCAGCCACCTAGCCCTTGCCACCACCACTTTCTCCTCTTGTAATCTGAGTTTCCACTTCTCTGAATCAATAACGATCCCCAGAAAACAAATACAAGACGCCAGGCCCTCGGTTTTTTCAGAAGCCAGGGGGACTCCAAACAGCTCGGCAATCAATTTCATGGCATGCAATGTGGATTCACACAGCGGTGAATCCTTCGGGCTGAAACACAAAAAATCGTCCAGATAATGAATGATTGGTACCCCCCAGACACGTCTCGGACAACCCATTCCAGGAAGCAACTGAATGCCTCAAACAAGGAGCAAGAAATGGAACAGCTTATTGGCAGGCAACGATCTATGAAATATGCTCCGTCCCAGAAACAATCCAGCAGTCTAACGTTTTTCCTTATTTCTTGACCCATCCCACCGCCTCGTCAAAAGAGGTATAAAACAACGGAACATAATTCTGTTGCAATTCCATCATTCACCGACCTACCCCTTGGATAAGAGACATGATGAATTAACCTAAATTTGTTGGGCTCCGTTCTTGCAGGGAAGATGCTCCTGGTGCCGTCCGGGCTCCACAGTCGGCGATCCAGCCACTTGCTCATCCAGCCAGCCAGGGGGGTGATCCATTGCCGACATCCTAAGGGTCTCCAGCAGCAATATTTGGTATTGCCGCATCTGGAACGACCTGACCTATAAAACTGTCCCACTAGTTAATCTCTTTAGTTAACATGGTAAAAAAAATAAAATAAAGCAAAAAACGATGCTTTATCATCATACTGCCAAATAAAAAATGGAATAAAATGCGATTAAAAAGACAACTGTAAATAAATATGGTGGCGCCGAAAAGGTCATCTTGCCTCCCCCCCAAAAAAAAAAGCCGCCATACAGCTCCATCAGCTGAAATTTAAATAAGTTATATCTCTCAGAATAAAGCAATGCAAAAAAAAATATTTTTTCTATTGTGTAAAAGCACCAAAACATAAAAAGAAGATATCAATGTGGTACCGCTGTAAACGTACTGACCCGAAGAATAAAGCTACCTTATCAATTTTACCACACGCAGAACGGCATAAAAAAAATTTCCTGAATTGTTGGTTTCTGTTTATTCTGCCTCCTAAAAATCGGCATAGAAAGCGATCAAAAAATGTCACGTGCCCGAAAATGGTACCAATGGAAAAATTATAGCTCTCTAAATATGGCGATGCAAAAAAAAAGGGATTTTTTAGTGTGTGACAGCTGTCAATCATAAAAACCCGATATGAATCTGGTATCGCTGGAATCGCACCGACCTGGAGAATAAAGTCATCTAATCACTTATACCGCACGAGGAAAGCTGTAAAAAATAAACTCTAGGGTTAAGATTGTGCTGGGATTAAGGTTGTGCTAGGGTTAGGTTTTTGCTAGGGTTATGTTTTGCCAAGTATTTAAAGGGCTCGGATGCGGCTTTAAAGAAGGCAATTAATTTTTATTATAATTAAATGATTACAGAAAATAGGAAATAGTGTGATATTGCGTACACCTTTGCATAATATAAATCACAAAGGTAAAGTACTTACAGCGCACACTATACAGGAAAAACTTCACCAGGAGCAACATACATCATCTGTCTGGGAGACATCAGCCGTGAGGAGCAAAATAGCGAAGACCAAGAAAAGTCCTGGGATGAATCCACACTGCGTCGTCGGGGCATCCCCTTTTAGTCCACAGGTCAACAGGCTTCTGTCTTAGCTGAAAACTTCACTAGCTTATATCTTGTTTAAAAACAAAATGTTTGCGTAACCAAATGTTACACAAGTTCTGACAGAGTCTATTTGTTCAATATAGTATCTTTCTTCTGAGTGACCAGCTCTTCCGATGTCACTTAACACCGATCAAATATAGTTATATGAATAAGTTTGGGCACCCCTATTAATCTTAAGCTTAATGTTTTATAAAAATTGGTGTTTTTGCAACAGCTATTTCAGTTTGATATATGTAATAACTGTTGGACACAGTAATGTTTCTGCCTTGAATGAGGTTTATTGTACTAACAGAAAATGTACAATCTGCATTCAAACAAAATTTGACAGGTGCATAAGTATGGGCACCTCACCAGAAAAGTGACATTAATATTTAGTAGATCCTCCTTTTGCAAAAATAACAGCCTCTAGTCGCTTCCTGTAGCTTTTAATGAGTTCCTGGATCCTGGATGAAGGTATTTTTGACCATTCCTCTTTACAAAACAATTCCAGTTCAGTTAAGTTTGATGGTCGCAGAGCATGGACAGCCCTCTTCAAATGATCCCACAGATGTTCAATGATATTCAGGTCTGGGGACTGGGATGGCCATTCCAGAACATTGTAATTGTTCCTCTGCATGAATGCCTGAGTAGATTTGGAGCGGTGTTTTGGATCATTGTCTTGCTGAAAGATCCATCCCCTGCGTAACTTCAACTTTATCACTGATTCTTGAACATTATTGTCAAGAATCTGCTGATACTGAGTGGAATCCATGCGTCCCTCAACTTTAACAAGATTCTCGGTGCCGACATTGGCCACACAGCCCCAAAGCATGATGGAACCTCCACCAGATTTTACTGTGGGTAGCAAGTGTTTTTCTTGGAATGCGGTGTTTTTTTGCCGCCATGCATAACGCCTTTTTGTATGACCAAACAACTCAATCTTGGTTTCATCAGTCCACAGGACCTTCTTCCAAAAAGAAATTGGCTTCCCCAAATGTGCTTTTGCATACCTCAGCCGACTGTTTGTGGCATGCTTGCAGAAACGGCTTATTTCGCATCACTCTCCCATACAGCTTCTCCTTGTGCAAAGTGCGTTGTATAGTTGACCGATGCACAGTGACACCATCTGCAGCAAGTTGATGCTGCAGCTCTCTGGAGGTGGTCTGAGGATTGTCCTTGACTGATCTCACCATTCTTCTTCTCTGCCTTTCTGATGTTTTTCTTGGCCTGCCACTTCTGGCCTTAACAAGAACTGTCCCTGTGTTCTTCCATTTCCTTACTATGTTCCTCACAGTGGAAACTGACAGGTTAAATCTCTGAGACAGCTTTTTGTATCCTTCCCCTGAACAACTATGTTGAATAATCTTTGTTTTCAGATCATTTGACAGTTGTTTTGAGGAGCCCATGATGCCACTCTTCAGAGGAGATTCAAACAGGAGAACAACTTGCAAGTGGCCAGTTTAAGTAGCTTTTCTCATGATTGCATGCACCTGGCTATGAAGTTCAAAGCTCAATGAGGTTGCAAAACCAAAAAAAGTGCTTTAGTAAGTCAGTAAAAAGTAGGAGTATTTAAAACAAGAAAATGATAAGGGTGCCCATACTTATGCACCTGTCAAATTTTGTTTGAATGCAGATTGTACATTTTCTGTTAGTACAATAAACCTCATTTATAGGCAGAAACATTATTGTGTCCAACAGTTATTACATATATCAAACTGAAATAGCTGTTGCAAAAACACCAATTTTTATAAAACAATAAGCTTAAGATTAATAGGGGTGCCCAAACTTTTTCATATAACTGTATATCACCGGAGATGAAACATGGCAAAGGCTCCTGGTACCAGATGTTTTACCATTCTATAAACACAGCATATTCTTACCAAATATTGTTAACGAATATAAACATGCATCGTTCTCACTAAACATTAATAAAAGAGCTATGTGGTACTGCTTGATACTATAAACTAAACATTGATAATAGAGCTATGAGGTCCAGGCGTTTGGAAAATGACAAGGCTAACATAAGCTGAACTGTTAAAGGGTTCTTTAACCACTTCGCACCAGAGCCCGTTTTTGCCTTCGTGACCGGGCCAATTTTTTCAATTCTGACCACTGTCACTTTATGAAGCAATTACTCTGGAACGCTTCAACGGATCCCCCTGATTCTGAGATTGTTTTTTCGTGACATATTGTACTTCATGATAGTGGTAAAATTTCTTTGATATCACATGCGTTTATTTGTGAAAAAAATCGGAAATTTGGTGAAAATTTTGAAAATTTTGCAATTTTCAAACTTTGAATTTTCATGCCCTTAAATCAGAGAGATATGTCACACAAAATACTTAATAAATAACATTTCCCACATGTCTACTTTACATCAGCACAATTTTGGAACCAAAATTTTTTTTTGTTAGGGAGCTATAAGGGTTAAAAGTTGACCAGCAATTTCTCATTTTTCCAACAAAATTTACAAAAACATTTTTTTTAGGGACCACATCATATTTGAAGTCACTTTGAGGGGTCTTTATGACAGAAAATACCCAAAAGTGACACCGTTCTAAAAACTGCACCCTCACGGTGCTCAAAACCACATTGAAGAACTTTATTAACCCTTCAGGTGCTTCACAGGAATTTTTGGAATGTGGAAGAAAAAAAATGAACATTTAACTTTTTTCACAAAAATGTTACTTTAGACCCCATTTTTTTTATTTTCACAGGGGTAACAGGAAACAATGGACCCAAAATTTTTTTGGGCAATTTCTCTTGAGCGTGCTGATACCCCATATGTGAGGGAAAACCACTGTTTGGGCGCACGGCAGGGCTCGGAAGGGAAGGAGCGCCATTTGACTTTTTGAATGTAAAATTTGTTTGAATAATTAGCGGACGCCATGTTGCATTTGGGGAGCCCCTGATGTGCCTAAACAGTGGAAACCCCCCACAAGTGACACCATTTTGGAAACTAGACCCCTTAGGGAACTTATCTAGATGTGTGGTGAGCACCTTGCACCCCCAGCTGCTTCACAGAAGTTTATAATATTGAGCCATAAAAATAAAATTTTCACATTTTTCCCACAAAAAATGTTTTCCTTTCCCTAATTTTGTACTATCATAAGGGTAACAGGATAAATTGCACCATGAAATTTGTTGTTCAATTTCTCCTGAACACGCCGATACCCCATATGTGGGGGAAAACCACTGCTTTGGTGTACGGCAGGGTTCGGAAGAGAAAGGAGCGCTATGTTGGCTGGGATAGGCAGCAGACACCATGTCACATTTGAAGAGTCGCTGACATGTCAAAACAGCAGAAACCCCCACAAGTGACCCCATTTTGTAAACTACACCTCTCAAGGAATTCATCTAGGGAAGTAGTGAGTATTTTTTAATTTTTAAATTTATACCATTGGGCAGTGAAAAAAGCATAATTATATTTTTACCACAAAAAAATGTTTTACCCTCAGATTTTACATTTTCACACAGGGCAATGGGTAAAAATGGTGCCGAAATGTGTCACACAATTTCTTCTAAAAGTGGCAATACCCCATATGTGGCTGTATCGTACCGCTCAGCCATATGGCGAGATCTGGGGGGGACGGAGTGCTATTTGACAATTGGAGAACAAAATATTGTAGAATAGGCATTTGGATTTGGGAGCACAAAATTTTTTGAATTTCTTTTGGGGGGCAAGGGCCATTTCGCTTTTCCAGAGCCTTTCTGCTACCAGTAACTTGGAAGTCCCTTATATTTTTAACAGATGACGGACCTGAGTGGGGACTAGCTTTTTTTGAGGACTGAGTTGAAGCTTTTATTGGGAACATTTTACGTAACATTTATCCGGCGCTCTAGGCTGAGCACTTACATCGGGGTTTCCATCTAAATTTCCAAGTGATGTAATTCAGATGAAACCCCTGCGGGATCCATTCACTGTAATGAGGCAGCAGAGTTACTCTGGACTCCATCTGGCCTCTGTTTAGCGGTGTCCTTTTTTTCAGAAGTGCACAAAACTGTGGCCAACCGCACTTTTATGCACGCCTAAAACAAATGACACCGTGGGATCACAGGCCAGAGGGCATCCACAGTGGCCTATATCTGCCTCATTACAGGGAATCTTCCGTCATGGGTTCTGGCTGAATCACATATTTCAGAGATTTACACGGAAACTCTGGCGTAAGTGCTCAGCGCAGAGCGCAGGATAAATGTGTGCCGAGCCATACTGCGATCTTTGGGAGACATAATAAACAAATCAGCAGGTGAAGAATTGGTTTTATTTATTTTTTACGCCGTTCCTAGTGTGATATAACTGATTAGATTACTTTATTCTTCGGGTCGGTGCGATTACAGAGATACCAGATTTATATCGGGTTTTTATGACTGACAGCTGTCACACACTAAGAGACGCTTTTTTTTTTGCAAAATCTAGTTTTTGCATCGCCATATTTTGAGAGCTATAATTTTTCCATATTTCGGCCGACAGAGTCATGTGATGGCTTGTTTTTTGCGGGACGAGTTGACATTTTTTATTGGTACCATTTGTGGGTACGTGACATTTTTTGATCGCTTTCTATTCCGTGTTTTTGGGATGTAAAATTAACAAAAAACAACAATTCAGGAATTGTTTTGAGGTTTTTTTTTATGCCGTTCTGCGTGTGGTAAAAGTGATCAGGCAGCGTTATTCTTCGGGTCAGTACGTTTACAGCGATACTACACTTACTGTATATTTTTTTATGTTTTGGCGCTTTTACACAATAAAACAATTTTATAGAAAAAATATTTTTTTTGAATTGCTTTATTCTGAGAGGTATAACTTTTTTATTTTTTGGCTGATGGAGCTGTATAGCGGCTTGATTTTTGCGGAACAAGATGACGTTTTCAGCGGTACCATTTCTATTTCCATTTTGCTTTTTCATCGCATTTTTTTCCACTTTTTGTTTGGCGATATGAGGAAAAAGCATAGTTTTTTGCTCCGTTTTTTATTTATTTTTATTACGGTGTACACATAAGAAGTTAATTAGTGTGACAGTTTTATAGCTCGGGTTGTTTCGGACGCGGCAATACCAAATATGTGTACTTTTTTTATTTTTGCATAACTATATGGATTTATCGGTTTAATATTTTATTTATATATTTTGTATTTTTTTTTTAACAGTTTCAAAACATTTTTTTTAACATTTTTACTTAGTCCCTGTATGGGACATTCATTTTTATTTTTCTGATCCCTGATCTCATGTAATGTAATAGACATGTATTACATTATATGAGATCTTCACTTCATAGATCGCAGCATATAGAAGACAGCAAAGGGTTAACATCACTGGGACCTGATCTAATCAGGTCCCGATGATGTTCCCTGTCAGAGCTAACGCTCTGCACCGCTCTCACAGCGCTTGCAGGACCCAGGGGGTCCTGAGCACTGCGAGACCACCCACCGTTTTTAAACGTCCGCGCTGTACAGAGCCCAGGCAGCGCGGACGTTTATCTACAGTGGGCGGTCGGGAAGCGGTTAAAGACAGGCTACCAATATGGATTCCTGATGGACATTAAAAACCTTAGTACTATAAACCACCCTTGATCATCTGGAAGCCATATATCATTTACATACAATACCATATCTCAAGAGAATATCTTCAGCAGATGAACGACACGTTGCTATAAAAGAAGGAATACATTGTATACAACAGCATAAGGCGATACAAGCACAGATTATAGCAAAAATTATTCCTAAAATATAGCGTAAATAACCAAAATCAGGCAACCAATAAAATAACCAATCCCACCATTTACCATTACTCTGTGTGATGTGATCAATGTCATCATGTAACTGATCAATCTGAAATTGCAAATCCTGACTATGATCTGACAAGTTAAAACAACACATACCTTCAAACTCTTCACATCCAAGGTGGTGAATTAATAACAAATAATCTATAGTCGCTCTATTCTGTAAGACAGCTTTTCCGGTAAATTTGTAAATCTAATAATATATCTTCTAAGGTTCTACTGGTAGCATTTATTGATCTAGCTACAAGACAAGAAAATCTCCCTACAGTCATAGCAGCATATGGGACTATGGCAGGAGATCCTACAATCGTAAGGGATAACCCTAGAATTTCTGATTTAGTTAAAAGGTTTACATTATACTTATAGGGAAAATATATATTCTTGTACCCTGTTAGCCAGTAGATAAAAAAATATTTAGATTTGAGAGTCTTCAGTGGTTGATACCTTTTAATGGCTAACTGAAAAGATGGTAACAAATTGCAAGCTTTCGAGACTACTCAGGTCTCTTCATCAGGCATAGTATACCATAAAATCTGAAGAGTCACATATTTATACACAATAAGACATACAAAAAAATGCAATAGGTAAGACAGGTGATGAAAAGCAGAGTTATTATGGAAGAGATAAACAGATCTGGCTATAAATATTTTAGCAGTTAATAGATAAAGAGTGTGAAGGTTTTATTGTCCTGCGATTAGGTCCAGTGTTATGATGGCCTCACAAGTCTGAGGAGCAAATTCCTTAGTTGATGTAGAATGACATAAATCCATGCGACACATTCATTCCTGCTCTGAAAGTGTTAAAGGTCACCATCAGTTTATATTCTGAAATTCTTCAGACCCCCAGCTGGACATTTGGTACATATAATTAAGTACACTACATTAGATGTGATGCAGCTGAACGTACCTGGGATCTTATAGTCCTGATGTGAATTGGGAATCTTTATCTTGTCTGTGGTCGTTATAAACGGACAGGTTTAAAAAAATTTCTGGTTGCAAGGAAAGGTTACTGTGCGCCACGGTTGCGGCGGTGGGGCCGCGTCACTCCATGGCCAGGCATGTAGCGGGGATGGCGTCCCTGACGACGGGGGCGGTACTTCCGATCGCGTGACTGTGGATCATGTGACGCCTCTCCATGGTGACTGGGATGCGTCTGTAGGAAGTCAGGTGATTGGCCTGTGCGCGCCGCTGGATACTTCCGGTATGGCGGTATAGCATGCGCACACTTCACTAATTGTCACAGGGTATATTAGGGTGGGTGATCAGTATGCATGAATACCCCTTGAAAAAGGTTCTTACCGAAACGTGCGTCGGGGTGACGCCAACAGCGGTTCGTTTGGTGGCCAAGTGACTATCCAGGTATATGTTTGAGCAATGCCATTCATTTGAATATGGGGTATGTTCTTTAATAACCATAATTTATAAGTATTCTGGATGTCATAATTAGATTTAAACAAATTGGGAGGATGAAATACTCTATATTTTATTGACAAATTTACATGCAACATTTATATATTGGAGATAGAATGTATATATTTTTTTCATTACCTCCCCTTAATCATCTACTATACGTAGGCTCACCAATTGTGGCCGCTGTGTCACATGGTTTTTATGGTGTAACTTTGTAATCCAATAGTTTTGGTCTCCAGCATTGTGTCCACATGATGTGGTCTGTTTGTGCATAGATACGAATTGTTTTGATGTGGTATTTATATTTTCAATAAAGATATTTTTATGAATTTGTACGAACTCTAGTGGCCATCTTTTTTTCTCTGCTCAGCAGAGACCTCCTAGTATATTTATATGATGGTCCGTTCTGACTTAAAGTCCAGCATGCAATAACATGGGTCCATATGGATTTTATGTACTTCAACCCTGTTTATTGATTTGGTTCTTTAGCCTTTCATTTCCTGTAGATATATGTTGTTATCAAATTCAATGTAATTGTGTGTGAGGATGAATTCTGTAAGTTTGACCACAGAATCAGCAACAATTCCTGTATTTTCTATGAAGATTTTGCAGGCATTTAATCCATCCTTGTGTGGGATATTAGAATACAAAGATTCCACATCCATGGTGGTCAGGATGGTTCCTTCTGGTAGAGGACCTATTGCTGCTAGTTTATTCAGTAGGTCTGTCATGTCCTGAATGTATCTGGGTGTACTCTTTACCAGTGGTTTAAGAACACACTCTACCCATCCAGAAACTTGCTCAGTAAGGGTGCCCACACATGAAATAACTGGTCTTCCTGGATTTCCAGATTTGTGGATTTTGGGGAGCATATAGAATGTCCCTATTCTTGGACTCTCTGGTATCAGGTCATCGGCTCTTATGGATTCGTGAGGCAGACAAGATACCAACTTGTTTAGTTCCTTGTAATAGTCCTGTGTAGGGTCAGACTCCAGTTTTTTGTAGTAGCGCGTGTCCATCAGTTGTCTGTTTGCTTCCTTCATGAATATAAACTGATGGTGACCTTTAACACTTTCAGAACAGGAATGAATGTGGCGCATGGATTTATCTCATTCTACATCAACTAAGGAATTTGCTCCTCAGACTTGTGAGGCCATCATAACACTGGACCTAATCACAGGACAATAAAACCTTCACACTCTTTATCTATTAACTGCTAAAATATTTATAGCCAGATCTGTTTATCTCTTCCATAATAACTCTGCTTTTCATCACCTGTCTTACCTATTGCATTTTTTGTATGTCTTATTGTGTATAAATATGTGACTCTTCAGATTTTGTGGTATACTATGCCTGATGAAGAGGCCTGAGTAGTCTCGAAAGCTTGCAATTTGTTACCATCTTTTCAGTTAGCCATTAAAAGGTATCAACCATTGAGGACTCTCAAATCTAAATATTTTTACATTATACTTACAATCTTCAGCTAAACAGGAAAATCCCCTCTTTGGACGTTTAGCTTTATGGGATGGAAACAAAGGATACATCATTAGGGCTAATCTAGAAATAACACATGGCCCACCTATTATGTTAGCTGAAATATAATTAAAAGTTGTATTCCCACAAGAAAACATCCACCCCTTGGGCAATTTTACATGTTGTATATGTGAGAGAGAGAGATTACTGTTTTGTTGCACTTCATGTTTTTCGCTACCTCATTCTCTTGAAATTTTTATCTGAACGTGAACCGCACATGATATGTTCATTGTGCCTTTTGTTACCTTCTATTTTTACCTATTTTATTTTGATTACAAGTCATTTGATAACATAACTCAGCAGATGCATTATTTTGAGTCTTTATAGTTATCATGTCTTCAGTAAGGAAGTCCTCTCCAGTACAGTTTATACAAGCGTAATACAGGTTATATGTATCATTTTGGATCACATCTCCTTCAATCTCCTCATCTTGGACAAACCCCCCTATTGAGTTTGTCCACAGTTGTAAGGGAGTTGGTATAGCTACCATACAATTCTCTAGTATATTGGTAGCGGTAGCAGTATTTGTCATACAAAAATGGCTCATGTTCATCAATTGTGCCAAGTAACTCCATAGGTTCTGTTTAATTTTACACAATGCCACATTTTCTTTGACTGGCACTTCTTCTCTTTGTTGATACTACGGTTGGGTAGAGACAGAGACCGAAAGGACCATGCCTGTAACACCGATCAGCCACCATCTCCATATTTGAATTGGACACTAAAAAGAAAGAGCAGATTTATTATTCTCTGAGATAACACCTGTCTGCTGGAATATGTTCCCATTTTTCCTGTCCTGGCTTCATCACTATTAACACATTACCTGCCCCTCTAGCAATCACCTCTGCAGGCTCTGGGGGACCTTTATCCCCAGCTTGTTTTACCCATGTTTTTGCACCATCATTTAAAGAATGACTGGAACCAAAATCTTTATCTCCTCTGACAGTTATTACTGTGGGGGCTGTTCCCTTGATCACCTTCATTTTCTGGATGGATAAAATCAACAATTGAGCTACCCTGTCTCCTTTTTGAATCAACCAGTCACTATCCCCACTATTCAGCAGGAGTACCTTAATTTCACTTTGATAGTCCTGATCTATCACTCCTCCCATCACCTGAATTCCCTTTAAGGCTAAATCTGACCTTGGAGCTATAAGACCAAAATGTTCAGGAGGCATTTGTAATCCTATAGCAGTTCTGATTGCCTTTATAACTCCTGTTCCAATCTGATTTCCTCATGGGATTGTAGATCTAATCCTGCAGCTTGTGGAGTAGCCCTATAGGGTCCTAGTGCTCCCGTCTCCAATTCCCAATAGAGAACCGTCTGTTCTGTGGTAGAAGCTTTTAAGGGCATTATCTGTAAATTGGGGGTAATCATCCTCATTGATGGTGTTTCCTGTTCTCCAATTGGCCTGTTAAGAATGTTAAGGGCTTCATTTAAATGTTTTCTCCACCCTTTGTAAGTTCCATCTCCCAATTTCTTTAATTGTTCTTTGAATAACCCATTCATCTGCTCTACCAATCCTGCGGCTTGGGGATAATATGGGATATGAAAGATTCACTCAATGTTATGTTCTGAGCAAAATTCTGCAACCTTCTTGTTCCTGAAGTGACTACCATTGTCACTCTGAATTTGTTACGGAATTCCGTAGTATAATACTATGGTTTCCATTGTTTTGATCGTACTGTTGGCATTGGCCGCTTTACACGGACAAGCCATCATGTACCCTGAGTATGTATCCACAGCCGTGCATACATACACACATCCTCCATCTTGTGGAAGGGGACCAATATAATCCACCTGCCAAATTTGTCCAGGCAATTTGCCTCGGGCTATATGGCCCCTAACCACATGGGGAATAGGTCTCTGTTGTGAATGTTGACACACTGGCCATTTCATAATTGTTTCCTTAATTACATGTAACCTGAGGGGCACTCCTCTGGTTTGTGCCCATTCATAAGTAGCTTTTTCTACAAGATGCCCACATTTCTGATGTGCCCATTGAGCCAATCCAAGTTGCTTTTCAGCTGAGTCAGGCTCCTCACTGGCATCAGCAACTGATATTTTGGAATGTTCATCCGCTATTGAATTGAAGAGTCTTTCTAGGTTATCTGAAGCACAATGGACGTCAACGTGAAATACGGTCACTTTAATTCTTTGCACAATTGCCCAAACATCTTGCCACAGTTCTTTCCCCCACACATCTTTGCTGTATATTTTCCAGCATATGGAGTGGGACAGACTTAGGTCTATATCATCAAAAGGAGTATTTGGCTCTGATCTGATGAGTGTTTATAAATGATGATGGAATAGCAACCTCTATAGGTCATGGGGAATACTAGATGAATCTCTAAATAAAAGCTACAGCAAGAGAGACACTAGAAGAAGATTTATTTGTTGATTTCTCAGTGGAGTAAACAGAAACTGTTATCTGTAATGTGTTATACATAACCATATATTGGCTTGTTAACTTGTGTTGCCCCTGAAGAGCCGCTACGACAGTTGGTGGTGAAACGCGTCGGGCATTAACCGGTTCCCGACCGCCCACTGTAGATAAACGTCCGCGCTGCCTGGGCTCTGTGCAGCGCCGACGTTTAAAAACGGTGGGTGGTCTCGCAGCGCTCAGGACCCCTAGGGTCCTGCAAGCGCTGCGATTCCGGTGCAGAGCGTTAGCTCTGACAGGGAACATCATCGGGACCTGATTAGATCAGGTCCCAGTGATGTTAACCCTTAGCTGTCATCTATATGCTGTGATCTATAGTGATCACGGCATATAGGAGACAGCAGGAGGAGAGGGGGGTCGTCAACTTACCTCTCCGAAGACCTCCGTGTCCTTCCAGGACCTGGGGTTGCTATGGCAGCTGGAGGTCACATGACCGCCTCCAGCTCTGCCATATATGGTGTCCTGTCTGGCTCAGCTACAGCTGAAGCCTGGCAGGACACACTGACTGTGTGAAGATCTCATGTAATGTAATATATGTCTATTACATTACATGAGATCAGTGATCAGAAAAATAAAAATTAATGTCCCATACAGGGACTAAGAAAAAATGTGAAAAAAAGTAAAAAAAAAGTTTTTAAACTATTAATAAAAAAATCACAAAATAAATAAAAATAAATAAATAAAATATTAAACCAATAAATCCGTATATTTTTACAAAACCAAAAAAAGTACACATATTTGGTATCGCCGCGTCCGAAACAACCCGAGCTATAAAACTGTCGCACTAATTAACTCCTTCTGTGCACACCGTAATAAAAATAAATAAAAAACGGAGCAAAAAAATATGCTTTTTCATCATATTGCCAAACAAAAAGTGGAAAAAAATGCGATCAAAAAACAAAATAGAAATAAAAATGGTACCACTGAAAACGTCATCTTGTTACGCAAAAAAAAAGCCGCCATACAGCTCCATCAGCCGAAAAATAAAAAAGTTATAGCGCTCAGAATAAAGCAATGCAAAAAAAATATTTTTTTCTATAAAATAGTTTTATTGTGTAAAAACGCCAAAACATAAAAAAATACAGAAAGTGTAGTATCGCTGTAAACGTACTGACCCGAAGAATAACGCTGCCTTATCACTTTTACCACACGCAGAACGGCATAAAAAAAAACCTCAAAAAACAATTCCTGAATTGTTTGTTTTTGTTAATTTTACCTCCCAAAAAACGGAATAGAAAGCGATCAAAAAATGTCACGTCCCCAAAAATGGTACCAATAAAAATGTCAACTCGTCCCGCAAAAAGCAAGCCGTCACATGACTCTGTCGGCCGAAATATGGAAAAATTATAGCTCTCAAAATATGGTGATGCAAAAACTAGATTTTGCAAAAAAAGCGTCTTTTAGTGTGTGACAGCTGTCAGTCATAAAAACCCGATATCAATCTGGTATCTCTGTAATCACACCGACCCGAAGAATAAAGTAATCTAATCAGTTATATCACACTAGGAACGGCGTAAAAAATAAATAAAACCAATTCTTCACCTGCTACTGATTTGTTTATTATGTCCCCAAAGATCCCAGTAAGGCTCTGCCCACATTTATCCTGTGCTCTGCGCTGAGCACTTACACCAGAGTTTCCGTGTAAATCTCTGAAATACATGATTCAGCCGGAACCCATGACGGAAGATTCCCTGTAATGAGACAGATATAGGCCACTGTGGACGCCGTCTAGCCTGGGATCCCACGGTGTCATTTGTTTTAGGCGTGCATAAAAGTGCGGTTGGCCACAGTTTTGTGCACTTCTGAAAAAAAGGACACCGCTACACAGAGGCCAGACGGTGTCCAGAGTAACTCTGCTGCCTCATTACAGTGAATGGATCCTGCAGGGGTTTCATCTGAATTACATCACTTGGAAATTTAGATGGAAACCCCGATGTAAGTGCTCAGCCTAGAGCGCCGGATAAATGTTACGTAAAATGTTCCCAATAAAAGCTTCAACTCAGTCCTCAAAAAAGCTAGTCCCCACTCAGGTCCGTCATCTGTTAAAAATATAAGGGACTTCCAAGTTACTGGTAGCAGAAAGGCTCTGGAAAACCAAAATGACCCTTGCCCCCCAAAAGAAATTCAGAAAATTTTGTGCTCCCAAATCCAAATGCCTATTCTACAATAATTTGTTCTCCAATTGTCAAATAGCACTCTGTCCCCCCCAGATCTCACCGTATGGCTAAGCGGTACGATACAGCCACATATGGGGTATTGACACTTTTAGAAGAAATTGTGTGACACATTTCGGCACCATTTTTACCCATTGCCCTGTGTGAAAATGTAAAATCTGAGGGTAAAACATTTTTTTGTGGTAAAAATATAATTATGATTTTTTCACTGCCCAATGGTATAAATTTAAAAATTAAAAAATACTCACTACTTCCCTAGATGAATTCCTTGAGAGGTGTAGTTTACAAAATGGGGTCATTTGTGGAGGTTTCTGCTGTTTTGGCATATCAGCGACTCTTCAAATGTGACATGGTGTCTGCTGCCTATCCCAGCCAACATAGCGCTCCTTTCTCTTCCGAACCCTGCCGTACACCAAAGCAGTGGTTTTCCCCCACATATGGGGTATCGGCGTACTCAGGAGAAATTGTACAACAAATTTCATGGTGCAATTTCTCCTGTTACCCTTATGATAATGCAAAATTAGGGGATGAAAAACATTTTTTATGGGAAAAATGTGAAAATTTTATTTTCACGGCTCAATATTATAAACTTCTGTGAAGCAGCTGGGGGTGCAAGGTGCTCACCACACATCTAGATAAGTTCCCTAAGGGGTCTAGTTTCCAAAATGGTGGCACTTGTGGGGGGTTTCCACTGTTTAGTCACATTAGGGGCTCCCCAAATGCGACATGGCGTCTGCTAATTATTCAAACAAATTTTACATTCAAAAAGTCAAATGGCGCTCCTTTCCTTTCAAACCCTGCCATGCGCCCAAACAGTAATTTGCCTCCGCATATGGGGTATCAGCGTGTTCAGGAGAAATTGCACAACAAATTTCATGGTGCAATTTATCCTATTACCCTTATGATAATGCAAAATTAAGGGATGAAAAACGGTTTTGTGGGAAAAATGTGAAAATTTTATTTTTACAGCTCAATATTATAAACTTCTGTGAAGCACCTTGGGGTTCAAGGTGCTCACCACACATCTAGATAAGTTCCCTAAGGGGTCTAGTTTCCAAAATGGTGTCACTTGTGGGGGGTTTCCACTGTTTAGGCACATCAGGAGCTCTCCAAACGCAACATGGCGTCTGCTAATTATTCAGACAAATTTTACATTCAAAAAGTCTAATGGCGCTCCTTCCTTTCCGAGCCCTGCCGTGCGCCCAAACAGTGGTTTTCCCTCACATATGGGGTATCAGCACGCTCAAGAGAAATTGCACAAAAAATTTTGGGGTCCATTTTTTTCCTGTTACCCCTGTGAAAATAAAAAAAATTGGGTCTAAAGTAACATTGTTGTGAAAAAAGTTAAATGTTAATTTTTTTCTTCCACATTCCAAAAATTTCTGTGAAGCACATGAAGGGTTAATAAAGTTCTTAAATGTGGTTTTGAGCACCTTGAGGGGTGCAGTTTTTAGAACGGTGTCACTTTTGGGTATTTTCTGTCATAAAGACCCCTCAAAGTGACTTCAAATATGATGTGGTCCCTAAAAAAATGTTTTTGTAAATTTTGTTGGAAAAATGAGAAATCGCTGGTCAACTTTTAACCCTTATAGCTCCCTAACAAAAAAAAATTTTGGTTCCAAAATTGTGCTGATGTAAAGTAGACATGTGGGAAATGTTATTTATTAAGTATTTTGTGTGACATATTTCTCTGATTTAAGGGCTTAAAAATTCAAAGTTTGAAAATTGCAAAATTTTCAAAATTTTCGCCAAATTTCCGATTTTTTCACAAATAAACGCATGTGATATCAAAGAAATTTTACCACTATCATGAAGTACAATATGTCACGAAAAAACAATCTCAGAATCAGGGGGATCCGTTGAAGCGTTCCAGAGTAATTGCTTCATAAAGTGACAGTGGTCAGAATTGAAAAAATTGGCCTGGTCACGAAGGCAAAAACAGGCTCTGGCGCGAAGTGGTTAAGCATTTTTCGGGCATTAAGCATTTTTCATCTGAAAGGATGGTTATAGTTGAAATTGGGTACTAGGCATCTTCCTTTGAGTGGATGGTTATAGATATGTCATACTGAAATCATCTAACCAATATACTACTTGTTTAGGTATACCTAGGAGAGTATAGGCTGACCTCGGACAATATAACTACTAACAGTAGATGGGAAGCTGAACCATGATTATAATCTAGGTTATTGGTTGGGGTTTTTTTCTGTTTGATTGGTAATTAGTATACAATGTTTAGTCTGTTAGCCTGTGAGTCAGGGTTGTTTTGTTTTTTTGCACAATTGTTTGGTATGTTTTTAACTTTATACCTTAATAAATATATAATTTTAAAATGTCTTCCCTTTAGTTTATATACTGTGATTGGTTAAGATTAATAACATTTATTGTTGTGAGCCCCTATTCTTATTTTGCCAATTAATGACCAAATTTACATGAGGGCGTCTATCTATGTGGAGGGCTCGGCCAAGAAGTCAATCACTTGTGTCTCCCTCTGACTGGGAAACCTCTCTGGGAGAAAAAGTCAACTCCTGTCGCTGTGTTTTGACCTCCTGCAACAGCAATTTTACTTCAGCGTAAAGATCCTCAAACCCCGGCGCTGTGGGTTTCACTGGGGACGAAGTGGGAGTGGGCCCTCCCGCTCTCTCCGTGTCCAACTACGCCCACGCTGTGGGGATCCAGAATCTTCCACTGTCACCTTTTTATTTTGTGAACTTCCTGATTTCTTATGAAGCCCTCGCTTTTGGTATAATTTCCACATTTCATCAGTACTAGTGATGGGCGAGCACTAAAATGCTCGAGTCGAGCAAATTGGAATGCTCGACCCGAGCAATGAGCCCAATGTAAGTCTATGAAAAATTCGAACATTTTTCAGGCGGCTCCCCCCGGAGGTCTGCAGAGGCCTAAAAATTGCCCAAATCGATGGGAACAGTGCTCAAATGACATGGGAACAGCATGGGGAAGACCCCTGAAAGCATTTCTGACTCCCAGGTCACTGCTGTGAACAACGTTGTCAGAGGTATTACGCCACTTTTACGAACTCACAATAAAACATACAAAAACGAAACCAAAATGGATTTTCCTGGGAAATATGTTAAGGAACATCCTTTACAGGGTAATGACTTGTATATAAGGCAAAATAAATAACCAAAACCAAAAATACTCCTCCACACCAGCGTTTTTGATGCCTTTTTGCATTCAACCGTGACAAATGCATTCACCGGGAGATGTAATTTTAATATTTTACAACCTTATCTGGCCATGTGGTGTGTGACACATCATCAGACACATCCTGTTTCATTTATGAAGGAGGCACTCTGAAAGTCACAAAGCCTATTTTTATAGGGTTATCAGGCGGCCTTTTCTATTCTTAAAGGGCCAGCAGTCGGCCCTTACCATTCTTAGAGAGCCATCAGCCGGCTGTGCTTTGTTGTTCCCATTACTAAAGAGTGGGTCTCCTATACTATTATTGCGTATGCAGTGAGTGGCAGGGCTGCACAAAATTTGGACGCACCCCAATACCCCTTTGAAAATTTGGACGCACCCCAGTACCCCTTTGAAGAGACTTAGAGGAGGACCTCCTGAAAACAATGTTCCCATTATTAGAAAGTGGGTCTCCCATGCTGTTTGCCTATGCAGTGAATGCAAGGGCTGCCAAACATTGGGAGGCACTCCAATGTCCCTTGGAAGAGACGTGGAGGTTAGAGGGCCTCCTGAAAACAATGTTCCTATTAATAGGAAGTGGGTCTCCCATTGTGTTGGCCTATGCAGTGAATGCAAGGGCGCCAAAAATTTGGAGGCACTCCAATGCACCTTGGAAAAGATGTGGAGGAGGGCCTCATAAAAAAATGTTCCCATTAGAAAGGAGCGGGTCTCCTATACTTGTAATGCCCATGCACTAAGCGTATGGGCTGACAAACATTTACCCCTGGGGGGTATAAATGAACATATTGAAGACCAGAAGCAAATATCCAAAATCAGGAAGCGTATACCCATGTGTGGCTGTGAAAAGATGCATGGGAATACACCTCCCAAAAAAAGACACTGGATTTAAGTTTATGTTACGCTGCTATCATGGTGGTGTTAAGAAGTCTGGCCCAATCCAGCCCTTGTTCATTTTTATAAGAGTCAGCCTGTCAGCTTTTACAGTTGACAGGTGGATGCTCTTATCAGTTGTAATTTCACCAGCGGCACTAAAAACCCTCTCTGATAAAATGCTAGCGGCCAGGCAGGCCAGGACCTCCAAGGCGTAGAGAGTCAGTTCATTCCACGTGTCCAGCTTGGATATCCAATAATTATAAAGGCACAGAGGAATCATGGAGGACATTGGTACAGTCGGCAAGGTACTCCCTCAGCATCTTCCCAAACTTTGCACTCCTTGTGAGAGTAACCCGCACCTCAGGGCCTGTGCAATGGGAGGGGCTGAGAAAACTCTCCCAGAACTTTGACAGTGTTCCCCTGCCTCTGCTGGATTGGAGTTGTGTCTCTCTCGGCTGTACTCCTTGGTTGTCCAATGAACTGTGACCTCTGCTGCCAGCGTTTTCAAAAGGGAATTTTTTTAATAGTTCCACAACAAGGGCCTTCTGGTACTGCCCCATTTTTGTAGACCTGTCCGCCTCAGGAATAAGAGATATAATGTTTTCCTTGTAGCGTGGGTCTAGAAGTGTCATCAACCAGTAATGACTGTCACCCAAAATTTGGAGAACGCAAGGGTCACGGGAAAGGCAGCGTAACACAAACTCAGCCATGCGTGCCAGACTGCTAACAGGCAAGACTTCCGTGTCCTCACCAAGAGGATGACTGATCATGCTCTCCTCCTCCTCTTCCCTGTCCTCAGGACATCCACGCTGAACTGACGGTATGACAGTTGTGCAGGTAGTACCGTCTATAGCGCAAGAAACTAGCTCCTGTTCTTCCTCCTCCTTCTCTTGCTCATTGTCACCCAATCCCCGTTGGGATGAGATGAGGCTGGACTGTGTGTAATCATCCTGTATGGTTCCTTGCTCCATCTCATTGTGCTCCGCCTGCAATGCATCCTCTTTGCTTCTGAGCAGAGAGCGTTTCAGCAGACAGAGAAGCGGGATGGTGACGCTAATTATGGCGTCATCACCGCTCACCATCTTGGTGGAATCCTCAAAATTTTGGAGGATGGTACAGATGTCTGCTATCCATGTCCACCCCTGAGGTCTTGTGTGGAGTCTGAACTGAATACAGCCTTGTTGATGCTGGTAGTGAACAACTGCCCTCTTCTGCTAACAAATTCTTTCCAACATCTGCAGTGTAGAGTTCCAACGCGTGGAGACATCACACACCAGTCGATGAGCCGGAAGCTGCAAACGCTGCTGAAGCACGGCAAGGGCAGCGGAAGCTGTACCTTACTTTCTAAAATGGGCACACAGGCGGCGTACTTTGATGAGCAGATCCAGCAGCTCTGGGTAGGTTTTGAGAAACCGATGAACCACGAGGTTAAACACATGGGCCAGGCATGGTACATGTGTGAGCTCGCCTCACCTCAGAGCCGCCACCAGGTTCCGGCCATTGTCACACATGACCATGCCTGACTGTAGGTTCAGTAGTGTCAGACACAGATCTGCTTGCTTTTTCAGAGCTGTCCACAACTTTTCAGCATTGTGCAGTTTGCCACCTAAGCATATTAGCTTCAGCACAGCCCGCTTGGCTGAGGCAGTGCTTCCAGCTTGTGACTGATGAAGTTGACGCGCCCCCTGGGCCATATTCTTTAGGGGAATACCCGGAGCCGGATCAGATGGGGGTTGTAGTCTCCGAGTGGCGGTGACCCGGTCCGTGCCCAGGGCGTCAAGCTCAGTGTGTGGCAGTCCTTACTGATGTTACTAAAGTTCTTTATGTCGACTACGCCACCCGTTGTATTGCGGTCACTACGGCCGCCGCTGCAGCAGGGTCCACTGAGGCTGATGGTGTGTGCGCAGCTTAGGTAGTATAACCCCCAACGGGAGGGGTATAGCCTCAGGGGGTCAGGTGCAGAGGATGGTGGTTGTAGAGGTGCAGAGAGGATGGTAATGAGAGACAGAGTCGGGTTCTGCAGTTCAGGGTTTTTACTTACTGCTGTTGTTCCGGTCACTCCGGCCTTGAGTGACCACCCGAGCCGTGCTGCGTCCACCAGGTCCTGGACTCGGCCAACCCCCAAGTAGTTCTGGAGCGTGGTTCTGAGCTCCCTTTCTGTCCTGTCCTCGTCTCTGGCCGTCCCCACCAGGGATCCACCTATGTCCGGCTCCCTCGGGCCTCTTGTTGGTGAACCCTTGTCACTGGGTTCCCTGACCCTACTCGTGGTCTGCCTTCCGGGTGGATTTAGTGGGTGGTCGTGGCAGATGCTGCCCACGACCTCCGGTCTCTGGCTGAGGTGTGCTGTAGCCTCCACCAGCTTGGGATCCGGTACCCTGTTGCCAACTCTTCACCCTCTGGTCTGATTTGGGTTCTCAGAGTTCTTTCTTTCTCCCCCTCTGGGTCCTTCGTTCTCCTCTCTCTCTCTCTGGGCCTGGGGCTGCTCTGCTCTTCTGCTTCTTTCCTCCACAACAGGCTGGCTGGTGACTGTCTGCCTGTCAGACCCTCTACAAAGACCCTGTTCTAAGATGGTTCCCACCTTATATACTCCCTCTATGTGTGAGCTCAGGTGACCAGCACCCAATGAGCTCCTAGCACTACCCAGACTGCTCCCCCTATCTGCCCCTACACTACTGGGATATTCCACCCCCCTCCCACTCCAGCCAAGGACAGACTCGATCGTACCTGCACATTTCTAAGTGGGAGTACCGTTGGTCTGCCCTCCGGAAATGGGATGTGTGTAGTGCATGCAGCTAACCGAGCTCAGCTCCACACTCCATCCTTACCCGGGAGTGGAATATCACACCTCTGGGTTGAGGTGCAATACCCCTGTAGCAGCCGAATCCTCAGGGTGCTACATGGTCATTTCGGAGATTGAGGCTGAAAAGGAGGAGAAGGATGAGGTGCAGGAGCTGTAGACTGTGGGGGGCAACCCTGATTGACCTAGGGCCTGCAATCCTCGGCATCGGGAGGATGTGTTCCGTCCCAAGGTCCGACTGGGCTTCCACTATGTTAACCCAGTGTGCCGTCAGCGAGATGTACCGTCCCTAACCACAAACACTTGTACACGTGTCCCTGGTTAGGTGGACTTTCCCTGTAACTGCATTGTTGAGGGCATGGCTAATGTTGTGGGACACGTGGTTGTGTAATGCAGGGACGGCACATCAGGAGAAATAGTGGCGGCTGGGGACCGAGTACCGAGGGATGGTCGCTGCCATCAGGTCGCGGAAAGCTTCCGTCTCCACGAGCCTAGAAGGCAACATTTCGAGCGCAAGCAGTCGCAAAATGTGGAAATTTAGTAGTGTGGCCTATGGGGCGTTGTCTGCGTATTTGCGCTTGCGTTCCAAGGACTGGGGTATGGACAACTGAATGCTGCGCTGGGACAAGGACGTGCTTGCTGATGATGCTATTTGAGATTGTGCAACGACAGGTGCAGGGCAGGAGGCATCTTCGCATGCACTATGGACAGGGGATTGGCTTGCACACAAAACAGCGGAAGAAGCAGTGGTGTCACCTGCAGACACTGTTCCTGGACCCTGGGGTTCGGCCCACAAAGTCGGGTGCTTTGCTGCCATGTGCCTAATCATTCTGGCCTAATGCTGGCCTGGCAGGTGGTGTAAATGGCCTTTTTGGGGTTATCGGCAGAGTCTTTAAAAATCAATTAGACTCGAGAAGACCTAACAGTTGCACTGGCAACGTCCGTCGAGTTGGTGTTACTGGGAACTCTTTCTCGCCTTCTGTTTGCGACCACCACAGTGCATCTTCATGCCTGTTGGGGTGCTCTTCCTTCCTCCCCCTGTGTGCTGCTGTCCTCATTCTGCATGTCCTCCTGCCAGGTTGGGTTAGTTACTATATCATCCACCACCTCGTCTTCCACCTCCGCACAATGGTCCTCCTCCTGACTTTCTGGCAATTGTGTCTCTCAGTCCACCTCTCGTGACACTTTCCCACCATCGCCTTCGTATCACCGTGGCTGCTCAAATATTTGGGCATTGCTAAATGCGATCTTCTCTTGCCCCGCTTCAAGTGGACCAGGCAAGAGGCCCGAATCTATAAATGGAAAAGTGAACAGCTCTTCGGAGTGTCCAAGTGTGGGATCAGTTGTCTCTGGGCACTCGGCATGGTGGGAGGAAGGGGAGGATCAGGGTGAGGAATATGCAGTCCAGACTCACGGCTACTGAGACTTGACCTGTGTGGAAGACAGGGTGGTGGTGGTGGTGGTGGCTAAGTGACTGGAAGCATTATCTGCTATCCAACCACTAACCTTTTCACACTGCTCTGTGTTCAATAGTGGTGTTCTATGGTCCCCTATTAATTGGGACAGGAAGGTCGAGCGAGAAGCAGTGGGTGTTTGTTGTGGCACAATTTCAGCTTGCCCACGGCCTCTGCATGCACCATCACCATCACGTCCAGTTCCCCGTCTCTTGCCACGTGCCTTGTCCATTTAAAATGGACGACAATATCTTCCACGCTCACTACAAATGGCTCAAATTGGAGCGCAATTATATGTGATCCGTGTGATGGACAAAGCAGTTTTAAATAGCTGCATTTTTAGCGCTGTAATATGAAAAGGACCTGGCTGTACTCTGCAGTGCCAACAAGCAAATGACGATAAAAAATTGTGTTCTCTGGATTGCTTTTTAAGTATATAATCAGGATTAAAATAAAAATATATATATTCCTGACCCGATACCTAGGGCTATTTTCTGGAAATATCTGGAAAAGCAGCAGACAGAACTGGAATGGACCCTCTTGCTATGTGCACTGCAGTCTGCTATATACTCTGCCTGCCTGCCTAGCACTGATATCTCTGCAGCTGGATTAGTCCTCAGAAGGACTGTTAGTTGAGATGAATATGTGTCTCTAATATAGTCTGGCATACCTACACTAACTAGAAACAAGCAAATCTCTCCCTAGCTTAGCAGCAGCTCTCCCTACACTGTCTGATTCCGGAGTGACTGTGACGAGCATGGCGGCGCCAGGTCTGATATAGACCTGATGACGCTGTGCGGCCAGCCAATCACTGTAATGCCACAACCAACATGGCTGCGGCATTACAGTGTGTGGCAGACCATCCCTGCATGTTGCTTGGCGCTCTAAAGAGCACCAAACATGCAGGGAGGAGACCCGAGTTCCCGCCAAGCAACCCCCGGAAATACTCGGCGAGCGCCGAGCATCTGCGACGCTCCAGCCTTCCCTGGGATATGGGTTTACTCGGAGCCGGGTCAGTGTAGGGGTAGCGGGGGAGGCAGTCGTGGCCTGGACCGTTCCGTGCCCAGGGCCGTCACATAAAAATATTGGCCTTTCAAGTAAGAGTGATATTTCGACTACGCCACCTGCGGTTTCCGGTGATGGACACCAGCGCTGCTACAGTCCACTGAGGCTGGTGTTACGGGCTGCTAAGATGGGACAGCTCCCCACAGGCGGAGCAGGCCTCAGGGCAGTGTGAGAAGGAATGGTGGGTGCAGTGCCGCGCAGGAAATAACAGGCTGAGGCGGTGTGTGAAGTCATCCAGGGCTTTTACTCACTTTCAGATGAACTTCAGCCGCAAAAGCTTCCCTCTGCTACTCACGGCGTACTGCGACCACCGGGATGGTGGGTCCAGCACTTTCCAGGTAGATCAGGAGCACCTGTCGAGACCCCTCTGGTGTGTGTTCCTCTCCTTGGTAAGTTCTCCCACTAAGTCTTCTCCTGACTGTGTGTGGTTAGAACGAGGTGTAAGGCCGGGTCCCACTGGATAAACGCAGTGTAAGAGATACAGGTGGCGTAAGCCACTCCGTCCGTATCCCCCCTGGGATCCACTAAGCCTCCGGGCTTTTCTGACTGAGACGTGAAGTAACAAAGTCAGATATCGGGGGCCAGTCACCCCTCTTGCAGCAGGAATCCCTCTGACTAGGCCAGAATAAAGAGTACAGGTGGCCACTCCGCTCCGTCCGTATCCCCCCTGGGATCCTTTTGCCTGCTCCCCTCCAGGCCTTCTTAGGTCAGGACCTTGACCGGGTAGAGACAGTGGTTAACTCAGACCCGCTCCTCGTCTCAAGGCCAGAGAACGAGGACCGTGTATCTTCAGTCAGCTGCAGACTTTTGCTGGACTCTGGCAGAAGACCACAATCACAGACGAATACCACAATCACAGACGAATATCACAATCAAAGACCTTGAACTTAAGATGGCCGGAGATTAAATATGAAAGAATAAGTGTTTCCTAAAAGTATGTTCTCCACCCTCACCCACTACATGGTTCCCCCCATCTTTGGTTCCCCCCCATCTCCTCTATCCCGGGCTGGGGCAGCACCCTGGTGCATTTAGACCCCCTACTGGACAGGAGTGGTTTAGTGTTGAGTGGTAAAGTGGGGTCCTGAGAAATGCTCCATCCTTACCTGGAAGAGGAGATACCACACTTCGAGCTGAGGTGCAGTACCCCTGTGGCGACTGAACCCTCAGGGGCGCCACACATCTCGAGCAGTGAAATGCTCGGGGGAGCACCGAGCAGTAGCGAGCATGCACGCTCATCACTAGTCAGTACCAATCCCATCAATTTCCTCTTTGGGAACCTCATCTTTCAACAAGGCAATAAACATATCCTTGCGCGATATGCGGGAGCCATTGTTATTGTTTTTAGATTCTCTACGCTGCTCTCCGGAAACAAAATTACCACTAGTCCTGGGGCCCCAATCTCCCAAATTACCCAATTGCCGAATTGCCTCTAGGGTGTTGGAGATGGTCTTCCCAGTCTGGTTTACCATTAGGGTCATCATTATATGTTTATAAGCTGGGGAGCAGCCCTGATTATGCGATTTCTGACAGACACACTAACTAGCACTGCCATGTAGTCATCATAGGTCCTTACAGAAATAGCATTTTTTCATGACCTCTTCCTTCAACCTATGGGAACAATCTTTTAATGTAAACCATGGCTTCTTATTAGGGGGCCAATCTGCTTCAGATGGATTTTTAGGCTGTAATGCCATAGCCACAACATCCAGTATACTGCAAGTCGAATGTTGCAACCGAATCCGCAGTGTACAGAACGCTTCCTTCACTACAGGATCATGACTTAGTTGCACAAACTTGGGACCATCTACTGTATCCACTTGTACTCCATGGGCCCCTATCTCCCACAGTCTTACCTCCCAAGTAATCAATGATTCATTGGCTTTTTGAGAAAAACAATCATGAAGAATATTAAGTTCTTGCTGACTATAATCCTCCAACACATCTCTCTGTTGTGCACCTACAGGGGTATCTATGATCCGCCTGCGATGTATGGGATGTGCTTTTACTGAGTCAGTGGGGGAATTAACCTCTCTTTCCGCATTAAAGCACTCATCCTTCTGATCAGAATCAGTGGAATCCCACTTATACACGTAATTTCAGTTATATACATTACTTTCCTATAAAGCTTGTTGTGTGTATATGTGTCACCCCAGGTCTGGATGCCACAAATATTAAAGGCTGTGTCTGAGAGCAGGAGGGAGGTTCCCTGGTTAGGGACAATTAGCATACAGCACCTCCTGTCCTAGGCCAGTAGGGGGAGCTGGCTGCCCCTATAAAAGCTGGAACTGGGGGTAGGGTTAGAGAGAACTGGACGACCTAGCTCAGGACTGAGACTAGTCCCAGAGAAGAAGGGACAGTTCAGCTGTAGCTGAAGAGTCCGTGAGGCAGAGGAGAAACTGCAAGCCAGGGACAGAGGCGATGAGAGCCGCTCCTGGCTGAGAGAATCACACAACCGGACATTGGAGTCCGAAGCTGTCAGGGTTGTAAGCCCAGCAGCAGAGAACCAACTCGCAAGGGATTGCAGGTCCCTTGGCCTAAGAAGCCTGGAGGCTCCACCACACAGAGGGACCAGTACAGCGAGGAGAAAGCAAAAGGTACCCAAGGCCCGAGTCGCAAGCCATACAGGCGAGAAGTACACGGCCAGCTCAGGGACGTGGGCTATTACACCACAAAGAGGGGGATAGTCAGAAAGAGCATAGAGAGAACGGTAGGCCTACACACTCACCCTGACCAGTGGGGCTCGCCCGAATGGTCTCAGACACCCAGGCCCATTCCTAACCTGTACTACTGTTGGGTCATTAATAACACCTACAATAAAGACCCTGGACTGTTTGAAGCGGACTCTGAACTCTTACTATTGTGGCCTGCACTATCACCCCCAGCATTCACCTACACTGCCCTGAGGCTACACTCTTCCCGTGGGGAGTTATCCTACCCCTGTGCTGCACACCAACACCAGCCTCAGCGGTCTGCCTTGCAGCGGCGGTTATCCCTGACCGCAATCCACGGGTGGCGTAGTCGGACATTCACAAATCTATAAATAGACTGCCACAACATTTGGTCTGACCATCCTGAGCCACGGAATCGGGTTGCCACTACTACCCCCAGCGTCGTACAGAAGCCCGGTTCCGGGTATCCCACAGCCCAGGGGGTGAGTCAGCTTTTTGGCGTAGTCGGCAGGATTGTGACCAACCCGCCACAAACGGGTATTGTGTGCCTGAAAAAGACTTTATACATACCTGGGTGAAGTTTCCCGCCATTCGGGCCATTTCCCGCCATCCGTTGCAGTTTCCCGCCATCGGGCGCCATCTTCGGGACGCCGCGCGGGAAGAAGAGGGGCATGGACGTCAAAAATGTGCAAGACCTATAGCCCCGCCCTACGCTGAGACGCTGCGCAAGGTCCTGGAAAGAGATCCAGCGGACGCCGGCGTCATCACCGTGCGACGCAAGGTCCTCGCCCAGAGCATCGCGAGCGGAGCCACGGCCTACAGAAGAGGATCGCCGGAAGGTAGGCCACGGTTAACTAGGGGGGAGGAAGATGTCGGACGCGGAGGGACCCTCTACCACCAGCGTAGCCGCTGCAGCTTGTGATGCCGTTTTCCATGCCCTATATCCCCGGAGCGGCCTGGCTGCCACAGTATGCCGGCGAGTCGCATACCTTGGGCGACTTTAAAGAAAGGCTGTATAGCCTGTTCAAAGTTTATCCCCTGACAGAAGAACAGAAAGTAAGCATACTGATAGGGCAGTTAACTGGTGCGGCCCAGCGGGAGGTAAAGTCTTGCACAGCTGAGGAGAAAAGGACTGTAAGGGGGGTTCTGACCCATCTACGGGACACCTTTGATACCCGTACCTCAGCAGAAATCAAAATGTGGTTCTATGGATGTAAGCAGCGAGCTCAAGATAGCATCAGAGATTATGGCCTAAATTTACAGGAAGCCTTGGGAGCAATCAAGCAAGCTGACCCTGGCAGCGTGCAGGATACAGATAAATTATTGACTGAGCAGTTCATAGAAGGTCTGCTGTCCAGCGCCCACAGAACCCAGCTGCGCCTCATGGCCCTACAGAACCCCGATTTGACTTTTGCACAGTTCAAAGATAGGGCCATCCGGGTGCTCCGAGAACCCGCACCAGGTGGCGCTGTAGTTTCCCGGCGCCCTGCCATCACTTACCACCAGGGGGCGGCGCCCTACCCCGCAGACCTTGTGGGGGCTGATGTGCAGGCTCTAAACCCATCCCCGCCAGCAAACCTGCACCACCAGGTCCAAGAACTAACAAAGAGTGTTGCTGCATTGACCAGGACCGTACAGTCATTACAGATGGACTCGTCAGGACCAATCAAGCTGGCTTCAAGTCCGGAGGATGTCCAGTGGCGTCGACAGAGGAGGATTCTGTCGTTCAGAGGGAGGCCCACCGACTGTTACACTGAGGATGGACAGCCGATTTGCCGCCGTTGCAGCCAGCCGGGACACGTAGCCAGGTACTGTACTTTAAATGGGTCTGACCTGGGGCAGAGGGCCAACCCCCAGGCATAAGGTCATTAGGCCCGTCTAATTGGCGTGATGAATACATGGGGGGACGCACAGTTTTACCCATAGTGCTGGACGGTATCCCCATGAGTGTACCGCTGGATACCGGGTCACAAGTAACTACCATCCCCTATGTACTTTTTAAGCAGTATTGGAGTGACACTGACATAACCCACTACCCAGACAATGACTTGAGCATCATCGCCAGCAATGGCCAGCCCGTGCCGCAGGTGGGGTTCAGAGAGATGACCGTTAAGATTGGTAAAGTTGAACTGCCGGCACAGGGAGTGATCATTGTGGACATTGATCGTCGAGAAAGTCACCCTAAAATAACCTTGGGTACTAACGTGATTGAAAATTGTCTTTCAGAAGTAATTGTAATTTTGCAGCAGGTGGCGATGAATGTGAGCTCCAGCCAACAGAGGGTCCTCCAGAAGGAGATAAGAGCCCTGATGAGACAGCAACAGGTAGAACTGTCTGGTGGTGAGATCGGTAGTGTGAGGATGAGCGACCCGTTCCCCATTGCCATGCCTCCCAAAAGTGAAATGATGATCTGGTGTCGGACTGCAATCGGGTTAAGAGGGGAAGACTACCAAGCCATGGTAGAACCAGTGTACTCAGACAGCAGGCCCACCATTTTGACAGCCTGGGGGGTGGTTGATGTCCGCCATGGAAGGGTGCCCGTCCGGATCTTAAACATCGGGGAAAGGGAAGTACACTTGCCCCGGTACGCTACACTTGCCAAATTGTATACTGTTGAACACAATGCTGTCAGGGCCGTGGAACCCTTGCCTCCATCTCCCCAGGCGGAAGGTAATGGCTCCCAGAAACACAAGGAGGACTGGTGCCAGAAACTCCAAGGGGGTGCTGACTCCACAGCCCTTGCACCAAAAACAAGGAGTCTACCGGGTGGTTCAGGAGTACAAGAGAATCTTTAGTAAGCACCCGCTAGACTTCGGCAGAGTGAAAGGGGTAGAACACCACATCCCCACGGGGAGCCACCCACCAATAAAAGAGAGATACAGACCTGTACCCCCCGCACACTATCAGAACGCAAAGGGCATGCTGAGAGAAATTAAAGAATCCGGGGTCATTAGAGACAGCTGTAACCCCTGGGCAGCCCCCTTGGTTCTGGTAAAAAAGAGAAAGACGGTACCATGAGAATGTGCGTGGACTATAGACAAGTCAATCGTATCACCCATAAAGACGCATACCCGAGGCCTAGAATAGAGGAGTCTTTGGCCGCACTATAATCAGCTAATTTCTTCTCTACGTAGGACCTTACTAGCGGGTACTGGCAGGTGCCTGTGGCAGAGGCTGACAAGGAGAATGCCGCCTTCACCACCCCGATGGGATTAAGTGAATTCAACTGTATGCCATTCAGGCTCTGCAATGCACCCGGGACCTTCCAGAGGCTGATGGAATGCTGTCTAGGGCACCAAAACTTTGAGACGGTCCTACTCTACCTGGATGACGTGATTGTCTATTCGAAGACTTACGAGGACCATCTAAAGCACCTGGCTGAGGTGTTCGAGGCCATGGCAGGCTTTGGCATGAAAGTGAAACCCTCCAAGTGCCATCTGTTAAAGCCGAAGGTACAGTACCTAGGACACGTGATGAGTGCAGAGGGAGTAGCCGCCGACCCTGACAAGGTTACAGTAATCCAGAGCTGGCCAAGCCCCTCTAACATCAAAGAAGTGAGGCAATTCCTCGGGTTGGTAGGCTACTACCGAAGGTTCATCCCCGGGTTCACAAAGATGGCAGATCCAATGCAGGACCTCCTGATAGGTCAGTCTAAATCCAGAAGTCACAAGCCACCCTTCAAGTGGGACAAGCCGGAAGAGGAGTCCTTCCGCCAGTTGAAGATGGCCCTCACGGGGGATGAGATCCTGGCCTACCCAGATTATGACCAGCCTTTTATCCTCCACACAGACGCCAGTAATGTGGGGCTGGGAGCCGTACTGTCACAGAACCAACAGGGCAGAGAAAGGGTGATCGCGTACGCCAGTCGGAAGCTGAGGCCCACTGAAAGAAACCCGGAGAATTACAGCTCCTTCAAGCTAGAATTCTTGGCAGTGGTGTGGGCCGTCACAGAACGGTTTAAACATTACCTGGCCTCCGCAAAGTTCACCGTGTACACGGACAACAACCCGTTGACACACCTGGACAATGCAAGACTTGGTGCCCTGGAACAGCAGTGGATGGCCCGGCTATCGAACTATGACTTCACAATCAAATACCGGGCAGGCAGGACCAACGCCAACGCAGATGCCCTATCGAGAATGCCCCACCTACCCGAAGGGGAAGAAGACTCGGAGGAGCTGGAGGAAGTAGAGCTCCCTGCGTTCCACCGGTATGGGGCCACTCAGTATTCTCACCGGGTAAGAGACAAAGACCTAACCACCATCATGTTCAACTCCTTACCCCACCACGGCTGGGCTGAAACGCAAGATAGTGACCCTGCAATTCGCCTGGTGAAAGACCTGTTGACCCAGGCAGGCGCTAGCCCTGGCCCGGACGCTCTAGAGGAAGCCAAGCAGTTATGGAAGAAAAAAAGCAGGCTATTCCTCTACAAAGGTAAACTGTGCAGAAGGCTTGTCAACCACCGGACGCACGAGCTGACCTGGCAGGTAGTGGTCCCGAGACTAGATGCAGCAATGGTCCTGGAGGCCTACCATAACAGAGCAGGACACTTCGGGTTGGAAGAAACTGGAGTTCCTACTGAGAGAGCGGTTCTACTGGGTCGGTATGAGAGGGGCCATAGAGAAGTGGTGCAGGGACTGCGGCCCATGTAACCTCAGAAGGAAGGACTTACCAGCCAGAAGACACCCTTGAGGCCCATTGTCACCAGGCAGCCTCTTGAGCTGGTAGCTCTGGACCATGTGAAATTGGCTCCAAGCCGGTCGGGCTACGTCTATGCCCTGACAATAGTGGACCACTATTCCCGGTTCCTGGTGGTGGTTCCCGTTAAAGACTTGACAGCCCAAACAGCGGCCAGAGCCTTCCAACAACACTTCTGCCGTCCACACGGGTATCCGGAACAGGTCTTGACAGATCAAGGTCCAGCGTTCGAGGCGGAAATCTTCCAGGAGTTCTGCAACCTCTACGGCTGTAAGAAGATTCGGACAACGCCTGGTTTCAGAGTCAGGAGGGAATTTTTCCTCACGTGAAGATTGGCTAAATCATTTGGGGTTTTTGCCCTCCTCTGGATCAACTTTAGCAATTACAGAACTTACAGGTCGAACTTGATGGGCGCAAGTCTTTATTCGGCTTTACTAACTATGTAACCCGCAAACAAACGGGCTGTGTGAGAAAATTAATAATATGGTCATTGATCTCCTCAAAACGTTGCCCCTAGAGGAACGCAGCCTGTGGCCGGAAAAACTGCCGGACCTGATAGACTTATACAACCATATCCCGATGAATGCTACCAATTGCACCCCGGCTTACCTGATGCGAACAAGACCAGGTAAGCTGCAGATAGACCTGGAGATGGGAGTCCTGACACCCGAGGACACCTCCCCCAGACGCGGACTGGGATACGGAATGGCAGCTGCAGTACAAGAAGGTACAGGAGAGTGTGGAGAGGAATCTGGCTCAAGCGAGAGAAAAGCAAGAGAGCCCTTGCTGGTCCCCTGAAACCTGGCGAGCAGGTCCTGAAGCGGAAGAGAAAGCTTCACAAGCTGGATGACCAGTGGGAGAGAGACCCGTAAACAGTACTGCCGTCCAACCACGACAACTCGAAGGTATGTGTAATTACCAAGGATGGAGGAGAAACCACTAGCACTGTCTCCAGAGACCACCTAAAACGGAGCCCCGAGCAACTACAGAGTGCAGGAGAAGATCAAGATGACCTTGAACTTGCAGAGGACAAAGAAGAAATGATCAACACAGTTCTTGGAGAGTATCCTGGACTCGGATAAACGATGCAATAGTGGTACCCGTCCTACACTTCCTTCAGCCAACCCAGCAGGAGCCTACAGCAGAGCAGGAAGAACAAGAGGAACAAGCAGCCCCGGAGGCAGAAGAACCCATGCCAGCAGCCCAGGAGAGTCAACCCTCTGCTGACAGTGATCCTGCCATGCCTGCGGTAAGCCAAAGGACCTGCAGACAGCTGCCTGCCCTGCCTGTAAACCCAGCTAGTAGCTGTACCCTAAATGCTAGTGGGGAAAGCCAGGTTAGACCACCACCAGACAGTGGGTTACGCAGGTCAACCCGGATTACTAGGGGTCAAATACCAGCTCGCTGGAAGATCTAAATGTAAAGTATGTAGTTAATGTGTTATACTTGTTACCTGGTTACTAATACTGTTTTCCCAGTTTTCCTAGATACAATGGACTGACAGGTTATGGACGGTGAATAACCGGAACTACCACGTAGATAGTTGCACCTGGTGCCCTCTTGTGAAGATTGCCACAGAAGAAAAACCTGTCCGGCGTGGCCTCCTTGTGGTCCAAAGTAGTTAGCTTTTACCTTGCCGCCATGCCCAAGGCCAGGAACTTGGGGTTTATGGAGACAGGTCCCCACACTGTGGAAAACTTCACCTTGTTGGGTGATATGGACACCCGGTCACGGAAGCGCCGTGGCCTTAAGGACAAAATGTACTTGTAAATATGTTATGTTGTCATTTATACCCTGTATTTGTGTTTCCTGTTTAGTCCGGAGTACTAAATTTTACTAGGGGGGAATGTGTCACCCCAGGTCTGGATGCCACAAATATTAAAGGCTGTGTCTGAGAGCAGGAGGGAGGTTCCCTGGTTAGGGACAATTAGCATACAGCACCTCCTGTCCCAGGCCAGTAGGGTGAGCTGGCTGCCCCTATAAAAGCTGGAACTGGGGGCAGGGTTAGAGAGAACTGGACGACCTAGCTCAGGACTGAGACTAGTCCCAGAGAAGGAGGGACAGTTCAGCTGTAGCTGAGGAGTCCGTGAGGCAGAGGAGAAACTGCAAGCCAGGGACAGAGGCGACGAGAGTCGGTCCTGGCTGAGAGAATCACACAACCGGACATTGGGGTCCGAGGCTGTCAGGGTTGTAAGCCCAGCAGCAGAGAACCAACTCGCAAGGGATTGCAGGTCCCTTGGCCTAAGAAGCCTGGAGGCTCCGCCACACAGAGGGACCAGTACAGCGAGGAGAAAGCAAAAGGTACCCAAGGCCCGAGTCGCAAGCCATACAGGCGAGAAGTACACGGCCAGCTCAGGGACGTGGGCTATTACACCACGAAGAGGGGGATAGTCAGAAAGAGCATAGAGAGAACGGTAGGCCTACACACTCACCCTGACCAGTGGGGCTCGCCCGAATGCTCTCAGACACCCAGGCCCATTCCTAACCTGTACTACTGTTGGGTCGTTAATAACACCTACAATAAAGACCCTGGACTGTTTGAAGCGGACTCTGAACTCTTACTATTGCGGCCTGCACTATCACCCCCAGCATTCACCTACACTGCCCTGAGGCTACACTCTTCCCGTGGGGAGTTATCCTACCCATGTGCTGCACATCAACACCAGCCTCAGCTGTCTGCCTTGCAGCGGCGGTTACCCTGACCACAATCCACGGGTGGCGTAGTCGGACATTCACAAATCTATAAATAGACTGCCACAACATTTGGTCTGACCACCCTGAGCCACGGGATCAGGTTGCCACTACTACCCCCAACATCGTACAGAAGCCCGGTTCCGGGTGCCCCACAGCCCAGGGGGTGAGTCATATACATATATAGTTCTCCTGCTCTCTTGTCCCCTTTCTCTCTATGACCAGTGATAGACTATTTTTATATCACATTTAGGCATCCATTTAATGTATACGCTGGGACATATAAGATAAACCGATACCTCTGACGGATGATGCACACTTTTAATGTTTCTTTTATGACTCTAAAACTATAAATCTGTTACACAGCTCCTTCCCGATCAAATAATGTGGACAGCTCCATTCCTCCCTCTGTGTATACATTGTGTAATGTGAAAGTATTGTGCTCTGTGAACTGTATATGGGCTACAGAGAATGATACTTGCCACACGATGACCAGTAAAAGGATGATGGAATCCTGTAAAAATGAAAAAAGGGGAAATGGGGGAGGGTACAAATGGGAGGAAAAGGAAAAAATGACAAAACATTGTGCCTTTATGGCTAAAAACTCTCCGGATGCTCCTTGTAGACAAGTCGCTGTGCTCGCTCTCTCATTGCAGGTGCCAGGAATGACCAGTAACTGCCAATCACATGACCTCCTCACTGCAGCCAGAACATTTCTATTACATTTGAAACTTTCAAGTAAAGATTTAGCCCTGATTCATCAAGACTGGCAGTTCTCATATCGGAATGTGGTGGTTTCTGGTCCCTTAGTCTGACATTTATTTTCTAAACACTGTGTATTCATGAGCTCCTGAGTATTTGGGGGGGGGGGGAATTCAGTATTATGGGTACCACATAGTCCTCCATACAGTATAATGTTCCCCATATAGTGCTCCATACAGTATTACGGGCAACACAGTCCTCCATACAGTATTATGGACCCCATATAGTCCTCCATACAGTATTATTGGCACCACATAATCCTTGGAACAGTATAATGGGCCCCATATAGTGGTTCATACAGTATAATGGGCACCATTTAGTGCTCCATACAGTATTAAGGGCACCATATAGTGCTCCATACAGTATTATGGGCCCCATGTAGTCCTCTATACATATAAAATAAATAAACAAATACTCACCTCTCCCTTATCCCTCGCAGCTCCAGCCCCTGCACTGCTCAGCACAGAGGGCGTGCTGTAGTGATGTCATCGCGCCTTCTACACTGAGACATCACAGAGTTCAGATGGAGAGGGGGAATGATGGGAGAGGGAGCAACAGCTGATGGCTCCCTTTCCTATTGTTGTTTTCAACTGTATCGGCATCCATGATATGGATACACACGTTCCATTAATTTGGGGCAAAAGCAGAAATTGTTTTTAATTGGTTTTTCACCTTTTCAGCAACAAGCAAAACAGTGAGAGTAACACCAACCAATATTGAGATATGTTCTCACTATAGATTAGATACTAGACAGCAATTAAAGTGAGAATCTAAAACATAACTTTTAATATTTAATAGTTAAGAACAATAAACAGATAATGCCACCCATAAAAAGAGAGATGGATCTCAATGCTGGAATGATTATTACCATTAACACAGTCAGGGGACCATCTCTATATTAAATATGTGTAAAAATACATAAAGAGCTTGTACTCTATCTTCAGGTGTGAAGACCAGGCTCTGGATAGAATCTGTAGAGGGAAGAGGGTGTATACGGGGGACACAGTAAGTCGCCCTCCCCTGAAACACCAATTTTTAACAGATCCAGATATACATCAATTAAACTAGGGGAAAATCTCTGTTCTTCCCTTTATTCCATGGATTAAGCATTTATTTCTATCTCCAGGAATCCAGACATTTAAATGAAAAACAGAGATTTCTCAAAACACAAGTATGAGGTCTGAGTGCAGATCCTACATATTTATAATAATTCATACATGATTGTGTCAACAAAATGTCAAAGGGAAAGTGCAGGGCCTCCATACAGGGCTGGCTGTGGTCTGCCCTTGTCAGAGCGGGAGCTTTGTGGGGATAGTTTAAGTTTGAGCCTAAAGGGACTAACAGGGCCAGCTTATACAACTACTTGGTCCAGAAGGAACTCCCCAGACAGCAACTTTCATCCCGGAGAAACAAAGAATGGGTGAGAGAATTCCATTTTGTTGACACAATCATGTATGATGAGTATTACTGTGTATCTACACAATGTTACTTTACTGTGTCCTGTTTGCTTTTTACACCTTCCACCATGTATTCTAGTTTCAATTTATGCGAGACCCCCCCCATAATCCCAGGCGTGGGGAGCAGTGAATATTCTGGCAGCTGATGTCGGCATGTGAGGGCCGCTGCGCCGTTTATACACTGAAGTAAGTTGCCAGCCTCAGAAGATGGTGCCGCACCGTGTAGGAGCAAAGGGAAGGTGAGCAGAATGGTTTATTTTTTTTTAAGTATGCGGCATGATGGGGATCATATATACTAGAAATGGCGACATATATACCAAGATAGAGGGCCACATATACAAGGATGGAGATCATATATACCAGAATGGGAGTGCCATATACACCAGGATGGGAGGGCCAAATACCAGGTTGGGGAGGACATATATACCAGGATGGGGGGGGGGGGGGCATATATACCAGGATGGAGCGCCACACATACCAGGATTTTAGATCATATATACCAGGAAGGAGGGCCACATATACCAGTATTTTAGATCATATATACCAGGATGGAAGGGCCATAAATACCAGGATGAAAGAGCCATATATACCAGGATGAGAGGGCTATATATACCAGGATTGGATGACCATATATACTAGGATGGGAGGGCCATATATACAAGTATAGGGGGAACATATATACCAAGATGGGGGACACATATATAACAGGATGGGGGGGATATATATACCAGGATGGGAGGGCATATACAGTTGAAACCAGAAGTTTACATACACTATATAAAAAGACACATATACATGTTTTTCTCAATATCTAACATGACATCAGGATAAACCTTTCACGTTTTAGATCAATTAGGATTACCATCATTTTTAATATTTGCCAAATGCCAGAATAATGAGAGAGAGAATGTTTTAAAGCATTTTTATTACTTACTGCAAAGTCAAAAGTTTACATACTGTACATTTCATTAGTATTTGGTACCATTGCCCTTAAACTGAATGACTTGGGTCAATCGTTTCTCACAAGCTTCTCACAATAGTTGGTCGGAATTTGGGCCCATTCCTCCTGACAAAACTTGTGTAACTGATCCAGGTTTGTAGGTCGCCTTGCTCGCACCTTCGTTTTCAGCTTTGCTCATAAATTTTCTATAGGATTGAGATCAGGGCTTTGTAATGGTCACTCCAAAACATTGACTTTGATATCCTTAAGCCACTTTGTTACCATTTTGTCAGTATGCTTCGGGTCATTGTCCAATTGGAAGACCAATTTATGCCAAAGCTTTAACTTCCTGGCTGATGTCTTAAGATGTTGCTTCAGTATTGCCACATAATCTCCTTTTCTCATGATGCCATCTATTTTGTGAAGTGCACCAGTCCCTCCTGCAGCAAAACAAAACCACAACATGATGCTGCCACCCACGTGTTTCACATTTGGGATGGTATTTTTAGGCTTCCAAGCTTCTCTCTTTTTCCTTCAAACGTAATGATGGTCATTATGACCACAGGACATGTATCCAAAAATTAAGGTCTTTGCTCCTGTGCGTTGCAAACATTAATCTGGCTTTTTATGTTTCTTTTGGAGTAATGGCTTCTTCCTGGCAGAGTGGCCTTTCAGCCCATATTGATAAAGTACTCGTTTCACTGTGGATATTGACACAATCTTACCAGCTTCCACCATCATCTTCATAAGGTCTTTTGTTTTTGTCCTTGGGTTGATATGCACATGTTGGACTAAAGCATGTTCATCTCTGGGACACAGAACCGTTTCCTTCCTGAGTGGTATGATGGCTGGACATTCCCATTTTGTTTGTACTTGCATATAATTGTTTGCACAGATGAATGAGGCACCTTCAGGTATCTTGAAATTGTACTCAAGGATGAGCCAGACTTGTGCAAGTCCACAATTCTCTTCCTGATATCTTGGCTAATTTCTTTAGACATTTCCATGATGCTATACAAAGAAGCAGTGCGTTTCAGGTGTGCATTAAAGTACATCCACAGGTGTGTCTCTAATTAACTCAGATGTTGCCAAAAAAATAGAAGCTTACAAACACATGACATCATCATATGGGCAGTCCAGAATTGTTTAAAGGCATAGTAATCTTAGTGTATGTAAACTTCTGGTTTCAACTGTTTACCAGGATGGGTGACATATAACAAAATTGAGGGACATACAGTTATATATTTGGACAGAGACAACATTTTTCTAATTTTGGTTCTAGACATTACCACAATGAATTTTAAACAAAACAATTCAGATGCAGTTGAAGTTCAGACTGTCAGCTTTCATTTGAGGGTATCCACATTAAAATTGGATGAAGGGTTTAGGAGTTTCAGCTCCTTAACATGTGCCACCCTGTTTTTAAAGGGACCAAAAGTAATTGGACAGAGGAAATAATTGTAAATAAAATGTTCATTTCTAGTACTTGGTTGAAAACCCTTTGTTGGCAATGACTGCCTGAAGTCTTGAACTCATGGACATCACCAGATGCTGTGTTTCCTCCTTTTTGATGCTCTGCCAGGCCTTCACTGCGGTGGTTTTCAGTTGCTGTTTGTTTGTGGGCCTTTCTGTCTGAAGTTTAGTCTTTAACAAGTGAAATGCATGCTCAATTGGGTTGAGATCAGGTGATTGACTTGGCCATTCAAGAATATTCCACTTCCTTGCTTTAATAAACTCCTGGGTTGCTTTGGGTCATTGTCCATCTGTAGTATGAAACGACGACCAATCAGTTTGGCTGCATTTGGCTGGATCTGAGCACACAGTATGGTTCTGAATACATCAGAATTCATTCAGCTGCTTCTGTCCTGTGTCGCATCATAAATAAACACTAGTGACCCAGTGCCACTAGCAGCCATGCATGCCCAAGCCATCACACTGTCTCCGCCGTGTTTTACAGATGATGTGGTATGCTTTGGATCATGAGCTGTACCACGCCTTCGCCATACTTTTCTCTTTCCATCATTCTGGTAGAGGTTGATCTTGGTTTCATCTGTCCAAAGAATGTTCTTCCAGAACGGTGCTGGCTTTTTTAGATGTTTTTTTAGCAAAGTCCAGTCTAGCCTTTTTATTCTTGATGCTTATGAGTGGCTTGTACCGTGCAGTGAACCTCTGTATTTACTTTCATGCAGTCTTCTCTTTATGGTAGATTTGGATATTGATACGCCTACCTCCTGGAGAGTGTTGTTCACTTGGTTGGCTGTTGTGAAGGGGTTTCTCTTCACCATGGAGATTATTCTGCGATCATCCACCACTGTTGTCTTCCGTGGGCGCCCAGGTCTTTTTGCATTGATGAGTTCACCAGAGCTTTCTTTCTTTCTCAGGATGTACCAAACTGTAGATTTTGCCACTCCTAATATTGTAGCAATTTCTCGGATGGGTTTTTCTGTTTTTTGCAGCTTAAGGATGGCTTGTTTCACCTGCATGGAGAGCTCCTTTGATCGCATGTTTACTTCACAGAAAAACCTTCCAAATGCAAGCACCACACCTCAAATCAACTCCAGGCCTTTTATCTGCTTAATTGAGAATGACATAACGAAAGGATTGCCCACACCTGTCCATGAAATAACCTTGGAGTCAATTGTCCAATTACTTTTGGTCCCTTTAAAAACAGGGTGGCACATGTTAAGGAGCTGAAACTCCTAAACCCTTCATCCAATTTTAATGTGGATACCCTCAAATGAAAGCTGAAAGTCTGAACTTCAAATGCATCTAAATTGTTTTGTTTAAAATTCATTGTGGTAATGTCTAGAACCAAAATTAGAAAAATGTTGTCTCTGTCCAAATATATATGGACCTAACTATATACATAATGAGGAGGAGGAGGAGTTAAGGAGCTGGTTGTTAGAGCTCTCCTGTTAGGTTTTTTTTAGTTTGCTGGTCACATGACCATTTTTGCCTATTTTATCCGGCTCCGCCCTCCTGGCCTTGCTGGACTTCATTGTATTTACTACTCTTGAGCTAGCTTGGTGCTCTGTTGCCGTTCTCTGTTAGTTTTGCTAGGTCTTCTGACCTCTATGCTTTTTGTTGTGTGTTTGTCTTTGACTGCTACTATTTCTGCTAGGAGGTGTCCAACTTATCCCAGTCCCTAGTTCTTGTAGGGATCCCTCCCTCACATCTATAGGTCTTCGTACAGACTAGCCGAGGACTTTAGCGGGTCTGATCGCAGGATCAGGTTCCCCGTTACATCGTAGGGATCTAGTTTAGTTTTATTGTAGGGACAGATATCCTGTATTTCCTTAGTCCCTGTAGCTGATCATAACACTGGTTGCCTGAGCTACAGACGGTACTACCCACACCACCTTCATCCAATCAGTACAGTGAGGATGGCCTGAAGAGGAGGAGTAGAGGAAGGACGAGGTGGAGAAGATGGACAGGTGTCCTCTTGGTGGGGACAGAAGTCTTGGCTGTTGGCAGTCTAACACACATGGCTGAGTTTATGTTCCACTGCATTTCCTGCGACCCTCACGTTATATGCATTTTGGCCAACACTAATTACTGGTTGGTCACCCTTCTAGACCTACGCTACAATGAGAACTTTCCATCTCTCCTTCCCGTGGCGGAGAGGTCTAATAAAATGTTGCAGTACTCGAAGGCCCTAGTTGAGGAATTATTAAAAAAAAAATTCCATCTGACAACGCAGGCAGCAGAGGTCACAGTTCCTTAGACAACAAAGGAGTACTGACGATTGAGACACACACCAGATGGAGCAGAGGCAGGGGAACACTAAAAAAGGTCTGGGACAGTTTTCTCAAACCCTCCCAGCGCCCAGGCCCTGATGTCTGGTGTACTCTGACAAGGAGGGAAAAGTTTTGGAAGATGCTGAGTACCTTGCTGACCGTACCAGCGTCCTTCATGATTCCTCTGTGCCTTACAACTATTGGGTATCCAAGCTGGACACATGGCATGTACTGTCTCTCTACACCTTGGATGTCCTGACCTGCCCTGCTGCTAGCGTTTTGTCAGAGCGGGTTTTTAGTGCCGCCGGGAAAATTATAACTGATAGGCACATCCGCCTCTCAACTGAAAATGCTGACAGGTTGACCTTTTTATGTCCTCCTCCTCCTTCTCCTCCACCACCATATCAACAGGGTGATCATGCTACCCTTACTATAAATCTTTTAAGGGTGTTTATAATACCCGCATTGAGAATTTTGAGAGGCCTATCGCTAACATTTTCTGATATAAATGTATACCCCCTCCGGGGGTAAGGCTGTGTGCCCACGTAGCGTTTTCAAGCGTATATGCTGCGGAATTTCCGCAGCGTAAACGCTTGAAAAACGCATGTATATCCGCACCCCATGGTCCCCAATGGCATTCCGCAATGTCAATGCCCATGCTGCGGATTTTTCCGCAGCGTATATGCTGCGGTCAAAAATCCGCAGCATGTTCATTAATTTTGCGGAAGCGCAGCGGAATCAATGTGCGGATGGTACCCAAGTCTGGATGAGAGGAGACTCTCATCCAGACCTGGGTACCAAAGAACCTGTAAAAAAAAAGAATAAAATAAAGTTTATACTTATCTTCTGATGTTTTCCCTCCGTCGCGCTGTTGTCTGAAGGACCTGCCACGTCACTGAGTCATGTGACCCACCACATGACACAATGACGTCACCGCAGGTCCTGCACACAACAGCGTGAGCCGCTCAAGCCTCCGGACGGGGCAGAGAATGCATCAGAAGGTGAGTATAAAGCTTATTTTTTACCATTCTGAACAAGTTGTCAAGCACTTTTCCAAGTGATGCTTGGAGAAGTGCTTGATAACCCGCATGCGGAAATGCATGCAAAGACGCCTCACAAACGCTTCTACCTGGCGGGAAAACCGCATGTAATATCCGCATGCGATTTTCCCGCCAGGGAGAAGCGTAAAAAATATGCTTCAGGTCCGAAACGTGGGCACATAGCCTAAATGTTTTCCAGCCCATGCACTTAGTGCATGCGCATTATCAGTCTAGGATACCCACTCATTAATAATGGGAAAAAAAGGTTTTCTGAGTCCCTCCACTACGTCTCTTCAAAGAGGTATTGGAGTGCCTCCTTCTAATTTTTGGCAGTCCTTAAAGCGCATGCATTACCAGTCTAGGACACCCACTCCTTATTAATAGTAAAAAATGCTTTTCTGAGGCTCCATCTTCTTGTTGAGGGAGCATTTTTGGAAACCAAAAGAGCCGGATTCTATTAGTATATGATCCAGTGCCTTGTTGTGGGCTGTCAGGTGGTCGTCACATTGGGAGTTCTCACACTGCATACAGGATGTCACAGCCAGGACAGGAGACTTTGTACAGTAAGTATAGAAGATCCTGGTCTCCTCCATATTAGGCTGAGTAGATACGAAATGCTCCACTATATTCCCCAGCAGGGTTGATGAAATAACAGTCCTTGGTGCTGCTACGTTAAACTAATAGCTTTTTTCAGGGCTAATTCAAATAGATTATATTCTCTAATAATACCGTTCTTATCTGTAGTTCATGTAGTTTGAGCTGTCGCAGTAGGGATAGCTATTACAGGCATCTAGTCAAGAATTATTGCCTTATAGTCCTTGCTGCTGCAACCTAAAAAAAATATCAAGGTAACATCTATTCTATTCCCTATTAATACCGCTGTTAGCTGTATTTAGTGTAGGGATAGGTCATAGGTATCATCTGCTGGAAATGAGTGTTCATTTTGGTCACATATATCTCTTCCACAGTCCATAACTTGTTTGCTTTTTCCCATAAACTCATTGACAGATTCGTGTTTTTTATGGTGATCTTTACTCAGAAATTAAGTAATAAAAAGGATGGTGGTGCTTGCAGTTGAGCCCTTGAAACCTGCTGCAAGAAAGGACGATTACCACAGTCGTCTAATGGGTAAAGTAGATAAAATGGTATATATCTGATATATACAGACTTGCGCTTGTAACAGGGCTGGGGTAAAAGGAGAAAGGGAATGACAAGAATCAGGTAGTTAAAAAATGTAAATTCATTAGAGTACAATAAAAGAACTGAAAAAGTAAAAATGGCGGGAGGATATTCTGTTTTTTTATTTTTAATTATATACGGTATATATATGGCGCCCCTGAGGGTTCAGTCGCCACAGAAGTACTGCACCTCACCCCGAGGTGTGGTGTCTCCCTTCTCTCAGGTAAGGTGGGAGTGCTGCACGGAACCCCAAACACCTGCATCCAACACTACCCTACTCCAGGCCGGCTGGGGGGGCAACATGCAGAGCGCAGCTGCTGAGCCTTGTCCCTGGCTGGATGGGGGGAACCAGTAGTGGGTGTGGGTGGAGGAAGTAGTTAGAGAAAGCACTTTGATAGGAGTATAAATAGGGAAGCCATCTTAGAGAGAGTGTGTTCAGTCAGAGGAGGAGAGTGAGATATGAAAGTGGGGTTCTGCCAGGTACACCCGAGCTGCCTGAGGAAGGACTGAACCCTTGCCCGGTGAACGCAGTGCGACGCGGGAGGCTTGCGCCGGTACAGTGCACCTGTGGACTGTCTAAGAACTGTGAGTAAATCTTGGATGACTGCACTGAGCTGCCTCCGCTCCTTTATTTCGCCGGTGCCATTTCCCTCCCTGCACTATAACGCCCAGCACACCTCCTCCATTTATCTACACTGCCCTGAGGCCTGCTCCACCTGTGGGGAGCCGATCCATCACAAGCTGTCCTAACATTTGCCTCAGAGGACTGTTGCAGCGCTGGTGATCCTCACCAGACACCGCAGGTGGCGTCACGGCAAATTCCCCTACAAAATATCCCCCTTTTTACACTGACCCGCCCTGGGTTACGGACCGGGCCAGCCACCGTGATCTCCCCCAAAAGCAGCCATAAGGCTCGGCTGTCGAGTACCCCATGGCCCTGGGGGCGAGTCATATATATAACAATAAGGACACTCGAGGTATATTCCTGTTGGTCCTGGATAAAGTGCGCTGTGCTTCTGATGTTAGAGGATAATAAGTGTGTGTACATATATCTCAGACATTAGCGCCAACAGACTAATCGTTAGCAAAACTGATAGAAGGGACAAAAAAATAATAATTAAGTCAATATAGCGATTCATAAATAAATGTCATAAAAGATTAACTTTATTGATGAAGTAAAAAGGTGCAGTGGACATACAAAAACAGGAAGATGGTGCAGATCACACATATAAATAGTAAAATGTAAAGGAGACTCACTGCTTAGTATAAAATCACAAATACAGTATACTGTATATAACCATCATCTGAAATATATATAAGCAAATATGTGTAAAAATACATGTATACTATTGATGATGCTATGAGAATATACGGGGGTATGGGGACTAAATAATGGTCAAGTATACAAGATTGGGGTAAAAGGTATATATATATTCCCATACATGGCACGGTCAAATAGCGTACACTCAGGATGGATGGGAAAAAATGAGTTTACTGCATACTTTGTTCACAGCAGGAGCTGCCTTACAATGTGCCCACCCCGACACATCACAGGAAGAGAGAGAATAAAAATGCTGCGCTAGCCAATAGGAGAGGGACGCAGAGTGTAGTGACGCATGCGAGAACTGGTGAAGTCCGGGAGCTTGCCTCGACCCACATCACATGACCGACCGTGACACAAACTGGATTGTGACGCCGAAGGGAACAAAAGATACAGGAAGAGAACTGGCAGGGCACCAGATGAGAATGCGTGCCACCGGGGCAATCTGCAAAAGTAGTGTAGCATTCATAGTTCATAGAGAGAAATCAACACTGTGCATAGTGGGAGCGTAATACTCAAAAAAGGCCACAAGATGGTGCAAAACAGCATGGTGTTATCTGTATAAAGCACAATGAAGATAACACAATTATGTGATATTATGACAAAAGGATAACAATATTGCCAGGGTCGGACTGGGGTGCCTAGGGCCCACCAGGGTAATTGACTCTAGGCGCCCACACTACAACTCTGTAATCTAACGAGATGCAATTTGCAGCTTGTCACTACATTACAGAACAGGAGGAAGCGCTGGGCATTGTATATGAGTATATGTAAGTGTAATGCCGGCACGATCTTCCTCCAGAGCGGATATACCAGCAGCGTGTTTCACACAGTAGATTCACTTGTGTGAAACTAGCCTAAATTCCATTTAGTATTCATTGTATTTCTGAGTCAATGTTCTACCAGTAAAACAAAAAGCTAGCTATCAATACTAGATTTCATGTATCACTTTATAACTGGCTACCAACTGATCCGGTGGTCTACGCAGTATTCTCAGCTCTTGCTTGTTCACAATGCACAGCATTCACATTGGTCCTACATAAAAGAACATGTAATACTATTAGTTCTTTCATTGTAAAGAGGAAACTGTTGTATATTGTCTTATTTTGCAATTGTACTGTTTGCAGCGTACTTTGGCCTGTAAAAGGGATGTTCTGGAAAAATTATTTTCTAGCAAGTGCCCTCAGCATGCCTCTCTAAACAGAAGATTCGTACCTAGGCACTGTTCACACCGTGTCTAAAATGTGTACGTTTCATCCATGAAGGGTCCGTTTCACGTCTGTGTGCCCTCAATGGGTCATCCGTATTCCATGGACACTGCTCAGCTCAGAAAATAATTTCCAATGCATCTATCTGTTAAAAACGGACCAAACATGGATGTCATTCCCGTGATTTTCACAGACCCATAGAATTTAGTGTGTGTGTGTGTTTGGTCCGCATCACGGACCAAAAATAGTGCATGTGTTCATGAATTTTTTTCATTGACCCATGGTCCGTAAAACAACACTGATGTGTGAACACACATTAAAATCAATGTGTATGCGTGCTGCAAATGAGAAATGTGGACAACACATGTCAGTGAAAAATTGAAATGTGAATAGGTCCTTACCCGCTATGCACCGCTACGGTCTTCTACATCACCTTCTCCATGTCCATGGAACAGTCCACATAGTGTTTCCATCTATCACAGCCGGCACAGGAGCCAATAACTGGTTTCAGTGGTGACATGTGAAGCCAGTCATTGACTGCAGTGGAGCATGTGGCCATTGCTGTGGCAGATATAAGCACAGCGAGACCCAGAGCATTGACATGCAAGAGGCATGGAGGACCTCAGCGGTAGGGAGCAAGTAAGTATGAAACATCTGTTTATAAAAGCAGGATGCAAAAATATGGTAAAAAATCATGAAGATCATCCCAGCATTTTTTCCTTAAATTATACACAGGTACCTGTTACAGCTTACCATGGGAATGTGCCAGGCAGAGGCGATTTCACTGCTCCAATATGAGTCGCCTCCCTCTGCTTTACGTCACAGATTCTACAATTGCTATTGAACGTGGCATCTGAGGGTTTAAATAACTGGGTATGGTGGCATCGCCAGCCCTGATCTTTGCAGTTCGGTGCCTGCTGTATTATACTGCCTGCACCTGGCATGTATAGAGCACAGTCAATGTAGCAGCGCGCTTGCCTATTTTGCTGGCTCACGACCAGCCTCCCTTTATAGTCAAAGGGAGCATCAGGCTGTATCAGGAAAGTGCTGGAATTTTGTGAAATCTATCCGACTCTTTCCAGGCAGAAGAGTTGGACGGATTTCACAACGCAAGTGTGAAAATAGCCTTACAGTGTGAATGACTTGGTGCTGTGGGCTCGGATGCAATACCCGTCCCCGCATCATCAGTGCAGTAACAAACCTACAACTCCCAGTAAACCCTGAAGGATTAAATCTGACAGGGCATGCTGGGAATGGTAAGTTTCAGAGGGGAAACCACTCACATTATTATTATTATACATTTTATTTTAGCAGTGCAGTGTGTATATACAGATACTGAGAATTACACCCAGTATACAGTGCAGGAGAATTGGTACTATCCAGTGTATATAAAGGATAATACATAGAGAATTATGCCCAGTATACAGGACAGAAGTGGTACTCTGCAATATATATAAATATATATATATATTTATACACACACATTATATATACTGTAAGGCAGCGCTTGTCATTATCCTGGGGGGATACTCGCTTCGCTGCGTCAATTTAAAACACACCTGCCATATTTTCCGGTATTTCTCAAGTCAGCAGTTTATTAACTCCATAAACTGCTGATTTCCGGGTCCAACTCCGTGGCCCACCGACACAGATATAAAGTCCACGAGCCCAAGTGGCAGACCGGCCCACTTGGCTCTAGTTACAGCCTCCCGCAAGGTAATAATAAAATAATGTCCATGAAAATGTCCATAACACAAATAGTATTACCTACGTCGGGCTTTAGCTGCTTTGGTCCATTTGTTTCCCAGATGGGGTCTCTAGCCTCTGGCCCTCCAAGGCTTACTGACATCCACACGGGATCCAGGCTTCACCCGGCCTCACTAGGCTTCAGACAAACAGTGTCCCACCCACCCGGGGAACAGGCCTCATGCCTCTCTCACAGGTACACTGCACACTGCTCAACTCACCAGGTTTTTATATATCCTGTAGACACAGCCACAGGACCTGTGCTTATCTCACAGTCACGTGTCCATACCTTCTGTGAGCAAAAGGACCTGTGTGATGTCACAGTCATGTGACCAGTCAGCTGAGGGGGAGGAAATAGCCTAAACAGACATACTAGATCATTATAGCAATGCCGCTGCACCACATATTCCCCCCCTCTGTTCAAACCTGTGGGGTTGAACACATAATATACACAACAGTTTAAAACCCACAGTTCACACAGAGACCATGCACTTGACCCTTACGTTGTCCAGCCCCTGGAACATTATTCATTGACATTAGCCCATTCCTTAGGGACCTCCCATCTGTCAATGTCACTGACTTCGTCAGGTCACCTTTCCGGGTCGTAACCTTGTCAGGCCTCCCCCGCTCCCAGCGGTCAGTCGAAACCCTGTCAGGTCTCCCCCGCTCCCAGCGGTCAATACGGCAGTGCAACTCACATGTCCTTGTACCTAAGGTCTGGTTCGACTCCGTATTGTCCAGTCCTCTATTGGGTCGTTTGTATGGGCCACCCACACCTGAGTTACTGGAGGTCTCACTACCTCTAAACCCACGCCCACTACTCTCAGGACACCTTGAAGGGTCCCTAACTTCAGGTGTTCTGTTATTTAGGGGCCCCCTTCTCTGTCGGGTCCCACCATTTCCAGACGGCTGCCATCCTCTACTGCTCAGATGATGCTGTCCATCTACTCGCAGTCTAGCGAGACTCAATTGTTCCACCTCTCGCAGGTAGGTCACTCGGTACTCCACCAGCATGCTCATATATGCCAGACTTTCTCCGTTCCTATAGCGTAGAATGACACCATGCCGTCTTCATCCGGTATCCAGTCCTGACGATCATGTGGACTGCTCACCACACCAGACTTCTTCACCATCATCTGCATGGCTCGGCCATTTCTCCCAATGAGCTCTCTCACCAGAACATGAGGCACCCGGATGACCTCTTCTAGCAGACTGTGAGCCTCTCTCATCAGCTCCAGTTGTCTAGCGGCTTGCTCAGTCTTCAACCGGAGAAACCGCTTCGTGCGAATACATCGCCAATGTATGTCACTCAGGATTGCCACCCTCTTCACTGTGACTTCAGGTCGTGGACAGGACCACCAGCTGTTTGGCCTCTGAGGTCAAGTACACCTTCCAGGCTCCCACGGCCTTCTTAAACTCCTCATGCACGAACTCACGGGTGCATTCTTCCCTCAGGTCCTCGGGTACATCTACGAGGCACTTGTACCGAGACGTTTCGGTCTCACCAGTGGTTTCCAGACGATCAACCAGCTCAGGTTTCAGGGACAACTGACTTCCAGCTTCTTCACCCTGGATGCTTCCCCTGAGCGGACTCACAGCTACAACTTCTCAACTTTTCGTCTTGACCACCTCCACTTCACCATTATCTTTCAACACCATACTCTTAGCTCTCCTCAGGTCCACCTTCTCATGGTCTAAGGGAGTAAGTGCAACTTGTTTGCCTTTTCCCTTCTCCAAGGAGACCTCGTTCACCGCGTGACACTTTGCTAGGCGGCCTTAGAGCTCTAAAACTTCTCCTTTTAGCTCAGTTACTCGCCTCTCAGCAGTCCATCTCTGAAGCTCTTCCTGCTTCAACTGCTCTTCCAGCAGGAGAGCTCTCTCAGACCTCTCCGTCTCCAATGTGCCCACTCGGCTCTCAATAGCCAGTCTCTCACGCTTCTCTTGCGTCCACTGGGCTTGTAGCAACTCCTTGAGCTGCTTGATCTCGGCTCCGACATCCACCGAATCATCAGAGCTCACATCACTCGAGGAGGTATCTGCTTCATACCTCCCATCACCAGCGGTCAACTCCTGGCTCTGGTCTGTGGCTTTTCCGATGGACTCCTCCATCTTCTCTCGCTCAGCTTCCATCTTGCTGACTGTTTCCTTAAGGTACGTCTCCGCCTTCTGGAGGGTATCACAGGACATCTGTAGCTCCTTCACCTGAGCTTCCAGATCTAGGGTCTTTCCCCGGAGATCATCATTCTCCTCACGGATATCTTGCAGAGTGGTCTCAACCACTTGGCGCTCTTGCTCTGCATCCGCCTTACCCTCCTCTAGTTTTCCTTTAAGCTTGAGGAGGTCCTCATAATCTCTCCTAATCTGTTGCAGTTCCTCACTGAACCTTTCATGCCTCTTTTCTGCCTCATGGTCGTGAGCAGACACTTCAACTTTTATTGCTTCTTTCAGGGCGGATAGCTCCTGGTCTCGCTGGTACAGAGTCCTCCAGTCGCTCCTTCTCCTGCATTAGAGGCTTTACTTGGTCCTGGAACTGCTGCAGCTCCCTCATGAGTTCATCATACTCCTTTTTAGATTCACACAGCTCCTGGTTGAACTGTTCGCGCAGTCGTTCTAGTTCCGGATGACGTCCAGAAACTCCATCCTGCCGCGTCTCCTTCTCAAGTTTCAACTGCGAAACCTCCTCCTTAATTTTGCGGCGGTCCTCCTTAATTGCGTGGAACATCTCCTTCCACTGGACAACTTCCTCGTTGCTTTCCTTTAGACTTCGCCGTAAGTCCTTCACAACCTGGAATACCCTCTGCCGTTCAGACTCCAGGCTCTGCTGGTCTGAGGACACGTTCTCCAGGTCCGTCACCTCCTCTTCTGCCTCTGAAGTAGGATCCACCCTTGTAACAACGGCACACACCATTACATTTTCTTTATTTTCACTTTTAGTCAAGACTACAGGAGCAACCTTTCTGTGGCCCTTGCGCCGTCTACGTCGAGATGTGGACTCTCTCCCCTCGTCTAGTCCCTCCTGACCGACCTCTCCTACTTCCGTAGTGTCACCGTCAGCTATCAGGTCTGTGTCACTCCCCATGATGTTGTGGACTACCAGGTCACCTCCCACTTTGACTTCAACCCCCTCCACTGGAGTCACACCGTTCTCAACGGTCAAATTATCATTTCTAGGAGGTACCAACCCACCATCAACAATTTCCAGTTTTCCACACTCTACGCTCTTGTGAAAATCCGCCCCTTTTTAGACTCCGCCCCCTTTTGTACAACCACACCTGTAAGGGAATTTTTACAAAAAACATCAGCGACAGTCTTAGGACTCAGTTCACAAGACCTCTTACCACCTCCCCGGGCACTCTGGGACAACACGGGCGCCCCCGGAGGGTCCATAGAATGGTCCACGGCCACCATTCTATACGGTGCCCACAGCTCCTGCGGTTCCCGCACCATGTCCAGTAACAGTTTCTCAAATACCTGCTCCGGACCCAACCGTCCCTTCAAACGCTCATTAGCTCCAGACACCTCTGTTGCTTTGCACACAGCCATCACGGTACACTGTTCACACTTGAACTTCACCGCTCCCCCCGAAAAAATCTTCGTGGCCCCGCCGAGCCACCGCAAAACAGGATTTGAGAGCGATGTCAATCTTCGCAACCCCGCCGAGTTGCAGCAAGATGCTTTGACTTCGTGAGCCCCGCCGAGCCACAGCAAACCAGGTTTGAGTGTGACAACGACCTTCACAACCCCGCCGAGTTGTAGCCAGATGCTTTGACCTTCGTGAGCCCCGCCGAGCCACAGCAAACCAGGTTTGAGTGCGACGACGACCTTCACAGTTGCTCCCAGCAACCAGACTGCAGATGCTCCCAGCAACCAGACTGCAGCTGCCCGCGCTCTCAAACCACATGTAAGGCAGCGCTTGTCATTATCCTGGGGGATACTCGCTTCGCTGCGTCAATTTAAAACACACCTGCCATATTTTCCAGTATTTCTCAAGTCAGCAGTTTATTAACTCCATAAGCTGCTGATTTCCGGGTCCAACTCCGTGGCCCACCGACACAGATATAAAGTCCACGAGCCCAAGTGGCAGACCGGCCCACTTGGCTCTAGTTACAGCCTCCCGCAAGGTAATAATAAAACAATGTCCATGAAAATGTCCATAACACAAATAGTATTACCTACGTCGGGCTTTAGCTGCTTTGGTCCATTTGTTTCCCAGATGGGGTCTCTAGCCTCTGGCCCTCCAAGGCTTACTGACATCCACACGGGATCCAGGCTTCACCCGGCCTCACTAGGCTTCAGACAAACAGTGTCCCACCCACCCAGGGAACAGGCCTCATGCCTCTCTCACAGGTACACTGCACACTGCTCAACTCACCAGGTTTTTATATATCCTGTAGACACAGCCACAGGACCTGTGCTTATCTCACAGTCACGTGTCCATACCTTCTGTGAGCAAAAGGACCTGTGTGATGTCACAGTCATGTGACCAGTCAGCTGAGGGGGAGGAAATAGCCTAAACAGACATACTAGATCATTATAGCAATGCCGCTGCACCACAATACATACAGTGCTGGCCAAAAGTATTGGCACCCCTGCAATTCTGTCAGATAATACTCAGTTTCTTCCTGAAAATGATTGCAATCACAAATTCTTTGGTATTATTATCTTCATTTAATTTGCTTGCAAGGAAAAAACACAAAAGAGAATGAAGAAAAAATCAAATCATTGATCATTTCACACAAAACTCCAAAAAAGGGCCAGACAAAAGTATTGGCACCCTCAGCCTAATACTTGGTTGCACAACCTTTAGCCAAAATAACTGCAAAAAAACGCTTCCGGTAACCATCAATGAGTTTCTTACAATGCTCTGCTGGAATTGTAGACCATTCTTCTTTGGCAAACTGCTCCAGGTCCTTGATATTTGAAGGATGCCTTCTCCAAACTGCCATTTTGAGATCTCTCCACAGGTGTTCTATGGGATTCAGGTCTGGACTCATTGCTGGCCACCTTAGAAGTCTCCAGTGCTTTCTCTAAAACCATTTTATAGTGCTTTTGGAAGTGTGTTTTGGGTCATTGTCCTGCTGGAAGACCCATGACCTCTGAGGGAGACCCAGCTTTCTCACACTGGGCCCTACATTATGCTGCAAAATTTGTTGGTAGTCTTCAGACTTCATAATGCCATGCACACGGTCAAGCAGTCCAGTGCCAGAGGCAGCAAAGCAACCCCAAAACTTCAGGGAACCTCCGCCATGTTTGACTGTAGGGACCGTGTTCTTTTCTTTGAATGCCTCTTTTTTTTTCCTGTACACTCTATGTTGATGCTTTTTCCCAAAAAGCTCTACTTTTGTCTCATCTGACCAGAGAAAATTCTTCCAAAACGTTTTAGGCTTTCTCAGGTAAGTTTTTTGGCAAACTCCAGCCTGGCTTTTTTATGTCTCAGGGTAAGAAGTGGGGTCTTCCTGGGTATCCTACCATCCGCACAATCTTGCGTTGAAATCTCTCGTCAATTTTTCTTTTCCGTCCACATCTAGGGAGGTTAGCCACAGTGCCATGGGCTTTAAACTTCTTGATGACACTGCGCACGGAAGACACAGGAACATTCAGGTCTTTGGAGATGGACTTGTAGCCTTGAGATTGCTCATGCTTCCTCACAATTTGGTTTCTCAAGTCCTCAGACAGTTCTTTGGTCTTCTTTCTTTTCTCCATGCTCAGTGTGGTGCACACAAGGACACAGGACAGAGGTTGAGTCAGCTTTAATCCATGTTAACTGGCTGCAGGTGTGATTTAGTTATTGCCAACACCTGTTAGGTGCCACAGGTAAGTTACAGGTGCTGTTAATTACACGAATTAGAGAAGCATCACATGATTTTTCAAAGGGTGCCAATACTTTTGTCCACCCCCTTTTTTAGGTTTGGTGTGGAATTATATCCAATTTGGCTTTAGGACAATTCTTTTTGTGTTTTTTTCATTGAAGACAAATTAAATGAAGAGAATAATACCAAAGAATTTGTGATTGCAATCATTTTCAGGAAGAAACTGAGTATTATCTGACAGAATTGCAGACGTGCCAATACTTTTGGCCAGCACTGTATACACTGTGTTCAAGAATATAGAGTGGAGCAGTGTATATACTATATAATGTATAGCTATGGCAGTGTATATAGTGTGGATTCCACACTATATACGCAGCACCTTAGTATCTAACCATCTGTACACCATATACTGTGTATACTGTAGTAGCATATATAGACCCTTATACACAGAACGGCCTTCATCTTTTAGAGTCGTGGCGGGAAGACAACTAGAAAATACATAGCTTCTAATGGCCACAAGCCTACTCAATATTAAATATGAATATAACAGGAGAAACAGAGTTTATATAGGCATAAAACCAGTATAGCTTTATTAGATACAAGATAGTAAAAAAGCCACAACAGTGGCGACACAAAGTAAATAACAGATTACAAAATACAGTACATGGTAACATATGTAGAGAGTATATGTGGCAAAGCCCCCCCCAAAAAAAGAGGGAGTGATAAGCAGAGAGCATATAGAATATACCATAAGTAAAGAGTATCCGCACAAGTGTGCAGGTATGCATCAAATGTCGAGGAGAATTCAAATACCGCTTACCAGTCACTAATAAGGGAGGGCCAGCAGAAGAAAGGTGACAAGTAGACCAGGAACAGGATAAACTCAAGGCACCAAGAGACCAAAAGGGAGGCTCGACGCGTGTTTCGCCCCGATGCTATGGGCTTTCTCAAGAGGCATAAGCTTGTAAAGGACAGGGACCTTTTTAAAGTCTTTTCACACGGTCACGTGACCGCGATACTAGTCACGTGACCGGAAGTGAATAAGTGACCGATGCTCGTCGGCGCATGCGCTAGGCGCCGGAAACTGTCGGTGCGGGCAGAATCCGTCACCTGGTAACGTGCACGCCGGAAACACATGGTATGTGCACCGGAAGTGCGCGGCCAGGAGAAAGACGGCCATGCCCGGGCCGAGAGCAGCGTGCCCAGAGCGCATGCGCACCGCATCGTGTGTCACCTAGCAACATAATGGCCAATAGCAGAGGCTGGCATCCAAAAAAATAACAAAGGGTCAAGCAATCATTAGTCCTGCAATGCATTATATATATAATGGCCGATAATACAAGTCACGACAGTATAGCATCAAATGTGTAGAGATGTCCATGTATACAGTATGCAGGGCCGGTCTCATTAAATCCAGTGATGTTGATCAGCGCATAAAATAGGATGTGGTTCCGTTCTCATGCTATATATGGACCAAAGAAAAAAGGAGCCAAGAGGAAAAATAAAGAAAAATAGGGATTAAAAGGTAAAAAGCAAATATTGAAAATACCAGATAAATATTAAAAACAAAAATAGCCAAAAGGGCCAAAATTGGTTATATAACATCTAAGGCGGAGAATGATATAACAGGCGAGGCCCATGTCACAGGAAGGGGGCAAAGCTAAGTGCCTCATTAAGGCCCCGAGGAGACATGGTATTCAGACATACAATCCATTTTACTTCCTTTTGACCAAGAGCCTTTGTCCAGTCACCTCCACGGGAGCCAAGGTGTGAAATATCAATTCCACGCACCTTCAAAGATTTTGGATCGCAGTTATGTTTGCATTGAAAGTGACGTGGGATAGTTTTTGGCTCCCGTTGGTCGGCCACCGTTCTGGCCGCGCCAATGTCGCGCACGTGTTCCCGTATCCTCACTCTTAGCTCTCTCGTGGTCAAACCGATGTAAATTAAATCACAGGCACAAGTTGCGTAATAAATCACATGGGTTAAACCACAGGATATATAATTACAAATTTGGTATTCACGAGAGCCGTCGGATGAGGAAAAGGAGACAGAGCGCACGGCATTGGCGCATGCCAGACAGTGGCCGCAAGGAAAAAAGCCAATCCTTGGTCCTCAGGACCCAAAAGGGTTGGTAAGTGGGGGAACATAATGACTCCGTGTCAACATGTCACCCAGGTTATTGGCTTTCCTGGGTGTCATGAGTGGATAGTCCCCCACATATTCTCGTAGGGAGGGCTCCGCACCAAGAACACCCCAATGCTTGGAGAGGATCCGCCGCATCTCCCCCCACTCATGATTAAAGGTGGAGATGTAGCGGATCCTTCCCATGTCTTTCTTCCCAGCGGAAGCTGTTGAATATAACAATTGATTGCGGGGAGTACCCCTTGCCCTTCTATAGCCCTTTTTTTTTGGGGGGGGGGGGGGGTTTGCCACATATACTCTCTACATATGTTACCATGTACTGTATTTTGTAATCTGTTATTTACTTTGTGTCGCCACTGTTGTGGCTTTTTTACTATCTTGTATCTAATAAAGCTATACTGGTTTTATGCCTATATAAACTCTGTTTCTCCTGTTATATTCATATATAGACCCTTGTAGCATCTGTGTACACACCCTCCATGCACTTAATAGTCCCCTGTATTGGTACTGTACACATGCTGGCTGGTGCAGACCCTATTTAGTTTATAATGGTTGTATCGCACAATATCAGCACATTTTATCATTTACCTTTCGTGTCTCCCTATTTCTCCATAGATTGTAGCTTGCGAGCAGCAGGTCCCTCACTCCTCTTGGTATCTGAGTTGTGTGTTATCCTGTACTGTCTTTATTTTCTGTACATGTCCCCTCTGTAATGTAAAGTGCTGCGGAATATGTTGGCGCTAAAAATATATTATATACACAACGCTACATAATATTATACAAACACAGCACCATACTATACACTTTATTATGCTGTATACACTACATAAGGAACAACGAGACTGCGGTCTATACATCATACAGGAGGCAGAGAGTGCGAGTTTATAGGTCGTGTACAGCACTCTCTGCCTCCTCTATGACATACAGACCGCATGCTCGGTCTCCCCTAATATATGCTTTATATAGGAGGCCGCGAGTGCGGTCTGTTTGTCATATATGAGGCAGAAAGTGCGATCTATACATCATATAGGCCCCACACATGACATACACCACTCTCTCGGCCTCCTATATGAGATATAGACCGCACTTTCCTTCTCCTATAATATATACTTTACATAGGAGGCTGAGTGTGTTGTATATGTAATATAGACCCGCACTCTCAGCATCCTATATGACATATACTCTGTATATGTCATATAAGAGGCCAAGAGTGTGATCTATATTTCATAAAGGAGGTAGAGTGCGATCTATACATTATACACAGTAGGCCCCATATATTACATATACCGCACTCTCGGTCTCCTATATGACATACAGACTCTCGGCCTCCTATATGACATGGGGCTCTTTCACATGTCCGGATATTTCCCATACTGGAAAAAACAGTACCGGAGATATCCGTGTCTGTGTGGCATCTTTGTACCGGCGCCTGGGAACAGCACGAACTGTACTGCTGATTCCCAGGCGCCGCTACGTGTCACACGGAAATCATCTGTGTGTCATCAGTGTGTCATCAGTGCGTACGTGTGCAGGCGTTTTTCGACCCGTGCATGGTGTAAAAAAACAAACATATCAGCGTGTTTTTCCCACGGACACACGGTCTGTGGAAACGCACTGACATGTGCACAGACCCATTCATCTGAATGTGTCTACGTGTGTCAGTGTCTCTGATACGTGTGGAAACTGTCACAACACATACTGGAAACACTGATGTGTGAAAGAGGCCTTATAGATTGTATATGTGGTATAAGAGGCCAAGAGTGTGATCTATATTTCATATAGGAGGTAGAGAGTGCGATCTATATATCATATAGGCGGCGGCCCCATATATGACGTATACCGCACTCTCAGCCTCCTATAGTGTATACTTTATATAGGAGGCTGAGTGCGTTGTATACATCATGTAGGCCCGTCCCTACTCTAAGCCTCATATATGACATATACCGCACTCTCAGCCTCCTATATTCTGTACTTTATATAGGAGGCTGATTGTGTTGCATACATCATATAGACCCGCTGCCCGCACTCTAGGGCTCATATATGATGTATACTGCACTCTCAGCCTTCTATAGTTTATACTTTATATAAGAGGCTGAGTGCGTTGTATACATCATATAGACCCACCGCCCGTACTCTAGGCCTCATATATTACGTATACTGCACTCTCAGCCTCCTATAGTCTATACTTTATATAGGAGGCTGAGTGTGTTGTATACATCATATAGACCCGCTGCCCGCACTCTAGGCCTCATATATGACGTATACCGCACTCTCAGCCTCCTATAGTCTATACTTTATATAAGAGGCTGAGTGTGTTGTATACATCATATAGACCCACCGCCCGCACTCTAGGCCTCATATATGACGTATACCACACTCTCAGCCTCCTATAGTCTATACTTTATATAAGAGGCTGAGTGTGTTGTATACATCATATAGACCCACCGCCCGCACTCTAGGCCTCATATATGACGTATACCACACTCTCAGCCTCCTATAGTCTATACTTTATATAAGAGGCTGAGTGTGTTGTATACATCATATAGACCCGCCGCCCGCACTCTAGGCCTCATATATGAAATATACCGCACTCTCAGCCTCCTATAGTCTATACTTTATATAGCAGGCTGAGTGTGTTGTATACATCATATAGGCCCGCCGCCCGCACTCTAGGCCTCATATATGACGTATACTGCACTCTCAGCCTCCTATAGTCTATACAACACACTCAGCCTCCTATATAAAGTATAGACTATAGGAGGCTGAGAGTGCAGTATACGTCATATATGAGGCCTAGAGTGCGGGCGGCGGGCCTATATGATGTATACAACACACTCAGCCTCCTATATAAAGTATAGACTATAGGAGGCTGAGAGTGCGGTATATTTCATATATGAGGCCTAGAGTGCGGGCGGCAGGTCTATATGATGTATACAACACACTCAGCCTCCTATATAAAGTATAGACTATAGGAGGCTGAGAGTGCGGTATATTTCATATATGAGGCCTAGAGTGCGGGCGGCGGGTCTATATGATCTATACAACACACTCAGCCTCCTATATAAAGTATAGATCATATAGACCCGCCGCCCGCACTCTAGGCCTCATATATGACATATACCGCACTCTCAGCCTCCTATAGTCTATACTTTATATAGGAGGCCGAGTGCGTTGTATACATCATGTAGACCCGCCGCCCGCACTCTAGGCCTCATATATGACGTATACCGCACTCTCAGCCTCCTATAGTCTATACTTTATATAGGAGGCCGAGTACGTTATATACATCTGACTCGCCATCTGACTCGGCCGTGGGGCACCCGGAACCGGGCTTCAGTGCAATGTTGGGGGTAGTAGTGGCAACCCGATCCCGTGGCTCAGGGTGGTCAGACCAAATGCTGTGGCAGTCTATTTGTAGGGTTTTGAATGTCCGACTACGCCACCCGTGGATTGCGGTCAGGGATGACCGCCGCTGCAGGGCAGACCGCTGAGGCTGATGTTGGTATGCAGCACAGGGATAGGATAACTCCCCATGGGAAGAGTGTAGCCTCAGGGCAGTGTATTAGGATGCTGGGGGTGATGGTGCAGGCCGCAATAATAAGGGTTCAGAGTCCGCTTCAAACAGTCCAGGGTCTTTATTGTAGTTAGTACTAATGACCCAACAGGAGTACAGGGTAGGAATGGGCCTGGGTGTCTGAGAGCATTCGGGTGAGCCCCACTGGTCAGGGTGAGTGGGTAGGCCTACCGCTCTCTGTCTGCCCTTACTGACTATCCCCCTTTTCGTGGTGTGATAGCCCACGTCCCTGAGCTGGCCGTGTACTTCGCCTGTATGGCTTGCGACTCGGGCCTTAGGTACCTGTAGCTTCTCCGTGCCGTACCGGTCCCTCTGTGTGGCGGAGCCTCCAGGCTTCTCAGGCCAAGGGACCTAAAATCCCTCGCAGGTCGGTTATCTGCTGCCGGGCTTGCAACCCTGACAGCCTCAGACCCCAGTGTCCGGTTGTGTAGTTCTCTATCAGCCAGGACCGGCTCTCGTCGCCTCTGTCCCTGGCTTGCTGTTCCTCCTCTGACTCCCGGACTCCTCAGCTGCTGCTGACCTGCCCCTTTCCTCTGGGAACCCTTCTGGATGCTTCAGAAGTGGGTCCTGGTCTCCCTAACCCTGCCCTCAGTTCCAGCTTTTATAGGGGAAGCCTGCTCCCCTTACTGGCCTGGGACAGGAGGTGCTGCATGCTAATGGTCCCTGACCAGGGAACCTCCCTCCTGCTCTCAGACACAGCCTTTAATATTTGTGGCATCCAGTCCTGGGGCGACACACATCATGTAGGCCCGTCCGCACTCTAAGCCTCATATATAACATTTACCGCACTCTCAGCCTCCTATAGTCTATACTTTATATAGAAGGCCGAGTGCGTTGTATACATCATGTAGGCCCGTCCGCAATCTAAGCCTCATATATGACTTATACCGCACTCTCAGCCTCCTATAGTCTATACTTCATATAGGAGGACGAGTGTGTGGCGCCCCTGAGGGTTCAGTCGCCACAGAGGTACTTGCATCTCAACTAGAGGTGTGGTGTCTCCCTTCTCTCAGGTAAGGAGGGATTGCTGCCTGGAACCCCAGCACCCACATTCAACACTACACTGCTCCAGGCTGGCTGTAAGGGCAAGATGCAATGTGTTTTCTGCTGAGCTCTGTCCCTGGCTGGAGTGGGGCGAACCCAAAGGTAGGGGGAACCAGTAGTGGGTGTGGGTGGAGGAAGTACAGTAGTTAGGGGGAGCACTGGGAGAAGTAGGTATATAAAGGGAAGCCATCTTAGGGTGGCAGGTCAGTTAGTGAGAGCACAGTTCAGAAGAACAGTCTGGGAGCAGAGTCTCTTTAGGAGCTCTGCTCCACCAGTATGGCCTAGTCCTAGAGGCCCAGGAGGGGAGCAGGGAGTAGGCTCCAATCTGTTGAAGGGATCCTAGGGGATACGGCGAGTGCAGGACGGCACCCGTACGCCCCGAATCTGTCAGAAGTCAGAGGGATCGTAGGCCACAAGAAGGGGACCGGCCCCTGGTCCAGCTGTGTTACTCTAAGTCTCGGCTGGGAAAACCGGAGGCTTTTGGCTTGTATAGTCAGTTGCTGAAGCCTCATTCTAATCCCTGTGAGGGTCAAGCAGGTCCGGGAGTGGGGAAGCGCAGGGCAGAAGGGAGAAAGACCCAACGTGAAGACGGTCTAGCTAGGAAAACAAGAAAGTGGGGTTCTGTCAGGTACTCCTAACCTGCCTGAGGAAGAACTGAACCCCTTCCTGGAGAACGCAGCACGATGTGGGAGGCTAGCACCCGTACAGTGCACCAGTGGAACTGTCATAAGAACTGTGAGTAAAAACTCGGATGACTGCACTGTACTGCCTCCGTCCATTCTTTCATCTGCGCCAGCTCTCCCTCCCGGGACTACAACGCCCAGCGCAACTTACACTTTCTACACTGCCCTGGAGCTAGCTCTACTTGTGGAGAGCCACACCATCCCTGCTGCCGAACACCAGCTCCAGAGGACTGCTAGACAGCGGCGGCTCCCTTTAGCCGCAATCCACAGGTGGCGTCACGAACTTTACAAATCCTCTATAAATTAAAACCCCCCTTTTCACTGACTGCCCTGGGTCACGGACCGGGCCAGCCACCGTGATATTCCCCAAACCGGCATCCATAGGCCCGGCTGCCGAGCACCCTACGGCCCTGGGGGCGCGTCAAGCGTGTTATATACAACATGTAGGCCTGTCCACACTCTAAGCCTCATATATAACATTTACCGCACTCTCAGCCTCCTATAGTCTATACTTTATATAGGAGGCCAAGTGCGTTATATACTGTACATCATGTAGGCCCGTCCACACTCTAAGCCTCATATATAACATTTACCGCACTCTCAGCCTCCTATAGTATATAGTGCATTGTATACATCATGTAGACCCGTCCGCACTCTAAGCCTCATATATGACGTATACTGCACTCTCAGCTTCCTATAGTCTATACTTTATATAGAAGGCTGAGTGTGTTGTATACATCATGTAGACCCGCCGCCCGCACTCTAGGCCTCATATATGACGTATACTGCACTCTCAGCCTCCTATTGTCTATACTTTATATACGAGGCTGAGTGTGTTGTATACATCATGCAGACCCGCCGCCCGCACTCTAGGCCTCATATATGACATATACCGCACTCTCAGCCTCCTATAGTCTATACTTTATATAGGAGGCTGAGTATATTGTATACATCAGGTAGACCTGCTGCCCGCACTCTATGCCTCATATATGACGAATACCGCACTCTCAGCCTCCTATAGTCTATACTTTATATAGGAGGCTGAGTGTGTTGTATACATCATGTAGACCCGCCGCCCGCACTCTAGGCCTCATATATGACATATACCGCACTCTCAGCCTCCTATAGTCTATACTTTATATAGGAGGCTCAGTGTGTTGTATATATCATATAGGCACGCCGCCCGCACTCTAGGTCTCATATATGACGTATACCGCACTCGCAGCCTCCTATAGTCTATACTTTGTATAGGAGGCTGAGTGTATTGTATACATCATGTAGACTCGCTGCCCGCACTCTAGGCCATTCATATATGACGTATACCGCACTCTCAGCCTCCTATAGTCTATTCTTTATATAGGAGGCCGAGTGCGTTGTATACATCATGTAGACCCGCCGCCCGCACTCTAGGCCTCATATATGACGTATACCGCACTCTCAGCCTCCTATAGTCTATACTTTATATAGGAGGCCGAGTGCGTTATATACATCTGACTCGCCCCCTGGGCCGTGGGGCACCCGGAACCGGGCTTCAGTGCAATATTGGGGGTAGTAGTGGCAACCCGATCCTGTGGCTCAGGGTGGTCAGACCAAATGCTGTGGCAGTCTATTTGTAGGGTTTTGAATGTCCGACTACGCCACCCGTGGATTGCGGTCAGGGGTGGATTGCGGTCAGGGATGACCGCCGTTGCAGGGCAGACCGCTGAGGCTGATGTTGGTATGCAGCACAGGGATAGGATAACTCCCTACGGGAAGAGTGTAGCCTCAGGGCAGTGTAATAGGATGCTGGGGGTGATGGTGCAGGCCGCAATAATAAGGGTTCAGAGTCCGCTTCAAACAGTCCAGGGTCTTTATTGTAGTTAGTGCTAATGACCCAACAGGAGTACAGGGTAGGAATGGGCCTGGGTGTCTGAGAGCATTCGGGTGAGCCCCACTGGTCAGGGTGAGTGGGTAGGCCTACCGTTCTCTCGCTTCCCTTGCTGACTATCCCCCTTTTCGTGGTGTGATAGCCCACGTCCCTGAGCTGGCCGTGTACTTCGCCTGTATGGCTTGCGACTGGGGCTTTAGGTACCTGTAGCTTCTCCGTGCTGTACCGGTCCATCTGTGTGGCGGAGCCTCCATGCTTCTCTGGCCAAGGGACCTAAAATCCCTCGCAGGACGGTTATCTGCTGCCGGGCTTGCAACCCTGACAGCCTCGGACCCCAGTGTCCTGTTGTGTAGATCTCTCTCAGCCTGGACCAGCTCTCTTCGCCTCTGTCCCTGGCTTGCTGTTCCTCCTCTGCCTCCCGGACTCCTCAGCTGCTGCTGACCTGTCCCTTTCCTCTGGGAACCCTTCTGGATGCTTCAGAAGTGGGTCCTGGTGTCCCTAACCCTGTCCTCAGTTCCAGCTTTTATAGGGGCAGCCTGCTCCCCCTACTGGCCTGGGACAGGAGGTGCTGCATGCTAATGGACACAGCCTTTAATATTTGTGGCATCCAGGCCTGGGGTGACACATTCCCCCCTAGTAAATTTTAGTACTCCGGGACTAAACAATAAACACAAATACAGGGTATAAATGCATGACCATAAACACAACAGGGAAAGAAATAACAAACAACACCACATATTGAGTTCTTTAGGTCACAGTGTGGTCTGTGCCTGGGTGTCCATATCACCAACAAAAGAAGAGAGTCACAGTATGATCCGTGTCCGGGTGTCCATTTCACCCAACAAGGCGAAGTTTTTGAGCGATGTGGGGACCTGTCCCTATAAACCCCAAGTTCCTGGCCTTGGGCGTGGCGGCAAGGCTGAGCTAACTACTTTGGACCACAAGGAGGACACGCCGGACAGGTTTTTCTTCTGTGGCCAACTTGGAAAGAGGGCACCAGGTGCAACTATCTACATGGTAGTTCCGGTTATTCACTGTCCATAACTTGTCAGTCCATTGCATCTAAGAAAACTGGAGAAACATTATTAATAACCAGGGTACAAACATAACACATTAAATATATACATTATACATTTAGATCTTCCAGCAAGCTGGCATTTGACCCCTAGTGCTCCGGGTTGACAAGCTAGCTGGGTTTACAGGCAGGGCAGGCAGCTGTCTGCGGATTATTTGGCTTAACGCAGGCATGGCAGCCTCACTGTCAGCAGAGGGTTGACTCTCCTGGGCTGCTGGCATGGGTTCCTCTGCCTCTGGGGCTGCTTGTTCTTCTTGTTCTTCTGCAGGCTCCTGCTGGGTAGGTTGAAGGAAGTGTAGGGCGGGTACCACTATGGCATCATTTATCCGAGTCCAGGTCCGGGGGAACTCTCCGAGAACGGTGCTGACCATTTCTTCCTTGTCCTCTGCGGGTTCAAGGCCATCTTGATCTTCACTTGGACTCTGCAGTTGCTCGGGGCACCGTTTTAGTTGGTCTCTGGAGACGGTGCTAGTGGTTTCTCCTCCATCCTTGGTAATCACACATACCTTCGGGTTGTTGTGGTTGGACTGCAGTACTGTGTACGGGTCTCTCTCCCACTGGTCGTCCAGCTTGTGAAGCCTTCTCTTCCGCTTTAGGACCTGCTCACCAGGTTCCAGGGGACCAGCAGGGGTGTGTTGGTTGAAGAGCCTCTCTTGCTTTTCTCTCGCTTGAGCCTGACTCCTCTCCACACTCTCCTGTACCTTCTTGTATTGTAGCCGCCGTTCCGTATCCCAGTCCGCGTCTGGTGTGGTGTCCTCGGGTGTCAGGACTCCCATCTCCAGGTCTATCGGCAGCTTACCTGGTCTTGCGCGCATCAGGTAAGCCGGGGTGCAATTTGTAGCATTCACCGGGATATGGTTGTACAAGTCAATCAGGTCTGGCATTTTCTCCGGCCACAGGCTGCGTTCTTCCAGGGGCAACGTCTTGAGGAGATCAATGACGATATTGTTCATTTTCTCACACAGCCCGTTGGTTTGCGGGTGGTAAGGCGTTGTTCGAATCTTCCTACAGCCGTAGAGGTTGCAGAACTCCTGGAAGACTTCAGCCTCAAACGCTGGACCTTGATCTGTCAAGACCTGTTCCGGATACCCGTGTGGATGGCAGAAGTGTTGCTGGAAGGCTCTGGCCGCTGTTTGGGCTGTCAGGTCTTTAACAGGAACCACCACCAGGAACCGGGAGTAATGATCCACAATCGTGAGGGCATAGATGTAGCCGGACCGGCTTGGAGCCAACTACACATGGTCCAGAGCTACCAGCTCAAGAGGCTGCCTGGTGACGATGGGCCTCAAGGGTGTCTTCTGGCTACGGTCCTTCCTTCTGAGGTGACATGGGCCGCAGTCCCTGCTCCACTTCTCTATGGCCCCTCTCATACTGACCCAGTAGAACCGCTCTCTCAGTAGGAACTCCAGTTTCATCCACCCAAAGTGTCCCGCTCTGTCATGGTAGGCCTCCAGGACCATTGCTGCATCTCGTCTTGGGACCACTACCTGCCAGGTCAGCTCGTGCGTCCGGTGGTTGACAAGCCTTCTGCACAGCTTGCCCTCGTAGAGGAATAGCCTGCTTTTCTCCTTCCATAACTGCTTGGCTTCCTCTGGAGCATCCGGGCCAGGGCTAGCGTCTGCCTTGGTTAACAGGTCTTTCACCAGGCGAACTGCAGGGTCACTATCTTGCGTTTCAGCCCAGCCGTGGAGGAGTAAGGGGTTCAACATGACGGTGGTTAGGTCTTTGTCTCTTACCCGGTGAGAATACTGAGTGGCCTCATACCGGTGGAACTCAGGGAGCTCTACTTCCTCCAGCTCCTCCGAGTCTTCTTCTCCCTCGGGTAGGTGAGGCACCCTTGACAGGGCGTCTGCGTTGGCGTTGGTCCTGCCTGCCCGGTATTTGATTGTGAAGTCATAATTGGATAGCCGGGCCATCCACCACTGTTCTAGGGCACCTAGCCTTGCATTGTCCAGGTGTGTCAGCGGGTTGTTGTCCGTGTACACAGTGAACTTTGCGGAGGCCAGGTAATGCTTAAACCGTTCTGTGACGGCCCACACCACTGCCAAGAATTGAAGGAGTTGTAATTCTCTGGGTTTCTTTCAGTGGGCCTCAGCTTCCGGCTGGCTTACGTGATCACCCTTTCTCGGCCCTGTTGGTTCTGTGACAGTACGGCTCCCAGCCCCACATTGCTGGCGTCTGTGTGGAGGATGAAAGGCTGGCCATAATCAGGGTAGGCCAGGATCTCATCCCCCGTGAGGGCCAACTTCAACTGGCAGAAGGACTCCTCTTCCGGCTTTTCCCACTTGAAGGGTGGCTTTTGGCTTCTGGTCTTAGACTGACCTATCAGGAGGTCCTGCATTGGAGCTGCCATCTTTGTGAACCCGGGGATGAACCTTCAGTAGTAGCCTACCAACCCGAGGAACTGCCTCACTTCTTTAATGTTTGAGGGGCTTGGCCAGATCTTGATTACTGTGACCTTGTCGAGGTCGGGGGCTACTCCTTCTGCACTCACCACGTGCCCCAGGTACTGTACCTTCAGCTTTAACAGATGGCACTTGGAGGGTTTCACTTTCATGCCATAGCCTGCCAGGGCTTCGAACACCTCTGCCAGGTGTTTTAGATGGTCCTCGGAGGTCTTCGAATAGATCACGTCGTCCAGGTAAAGTAGGACAGTCTCGAAGTTTCGGTGCGCTAGACAGCATTCCATCAGCCTCTGGAAGGTCCCGGGTGCATTTCAGAGCCCGAATGGCATACAGTTGAATTCGCTCAATCCCATCGGGGTGGTGAAGGTGGTCTTCTCCTTGTCAGCCTCTGCCACAGGAACCTGCCAGTACCCGCTAGTAAGGTCCAAAGTAGAGAAGAAATTAGCTGATTTTAGTGCGGCTAAAGACTCCTCTATCCTAGGTAATGGGTCTTTATGGGTGATACGATTGATTTGTCTATAGTCCACGCACATTCTCATTGTACCGTCTTTCTTTTTTACCAAAACTAAGGGAGCTGCCCCGGGGGCTACAGCTATCTCTAATGACCCCAGCTTCCTTCATTTCTCTCAGCATGCCCTTTGCGTTCTGATAATGTTAAGGGGGTACAGGTCTGTGTCTCTCTTTTACTGGTGGGTGGCTCCCCGTGTGGATGTGGTGTTCTACCCCTTTCACTCTGCCGAAGTCTAGCGGGTGCTTACCAAAGATTCTCTCGTACTCCTGAACCACCCGGTAGACTCCTTGTTTTTGGTGCGAGGGAGTCGAGTCAGCACCCATGTGGAGTTTCTGGCACCAGTCCTCCTTGTGTTTCTGGGAGCCATTATTCTCCACCGGTGGGGATGGAGGCAAGGGTTCCACGACCCTGATAGCATTGTGCTCGACGGCAAACAATTTGGCTAGTGTAGCGTACCGGGGCAAGTGTACTTCCCTTTCCCCGATGTTTAAGATCCGTACGAGCACCCTTCCATGGCGGACATCAACCACCCCCCGGGCTGTCAAAATGGTGGGCCTGCTGTCTGAATTCAGGGGTTCTACCTTGGTAGTCTCTCCCTCTTAACCCGATTGCAGTCCGACACCAGATCATCATTTCGCTTTTGGGAGGCATGGCAATGGGGAACGGGTCGCTCATCCTCACGCTACCAATCTCACCACCAGACAGTTCTACCTGTTGCCGTCTCATCAGGGCTCTTATCTCTTTCTGGGGGACCCTCTGTTGGCTGGAGCTCGCATTCATCGCCACCTGCTGCAAAATTACAATTACTTCTGAAAGACAGTTTTCAATCACATTAGTACCCAAGGTTATTTTAGGGTGACTTTCACGACGGTCAATGTCCACAATGATCACTCCCTGTGCCGGCAGTTCAACCTTACCAATCTTGATAGTCATCTCTCTGAACCCCACCTGCGGCATGGGTTGGCCATTGCTAGCGATGATGCTTAAGACATTGTCTGGATAGCGGGTTATGTCAGCGTCACTCCAGTACCGCTTGAAAAGTACGTAGGGGATGGCAGTCACTTGAGACCCGGTGTCCAGCAGGGCGCTCATGGGGATACCGTCCAGCACTACGGGTAAGACCGGGCGTCCCCCCACGTACTTATCGCGCCAATTTGACGGGCCTGATGACCTTATCCCTGGGGGTTGGCCCTCTGCCCCACGTCGGACCCATTTAAAGTACAGTACCTGGCTATGTGTCCTGGATGGCTGCAACGGCGGCAAAACGGCTGTCCATCCTCAGTGTAACGGTCGGCGGGCCTCCCTCTGAACGACGGGATCCTCCTCTGTCGACGCCACGGGACATCCTCCGGACTGGAAGCCAGCTTGATTGGTCTTGATGATTCCACCTGCAACGACTGTACGGTCATGGTCAATGTGCAGCCACACTCTTGGTTAATTCTTGGACCTGATGGTACAGGTTGGCTGGCTGGGATGGATTTAGGGCCTGCGCATCAGCCCCCACAAGGTCTGCGGGGTAGGGCGCCGCCTCCTGGTGGTAAGTGATGGCAGGGCGCCAAGAAACTACAGCGCCACCTGGTGCGGGTTCTCGGAGCACCCGGATGGCCCTATCTTTGAACTGCGCAAAAGTCAAATCGGGGTTCGGTGGAGCCATGAGGCGCAGCTGGGTTCTGTGGGCGCTGGACAGCAGACCTTCTATGAACTGGTCAGTCAACAGTTTATCGGTGTCCTGCAAGCTGCCAGGGTCAGCTTGTTTAGTTGCTCCCAGAGCTTCTTGCAGGTTCAAGTCATAGTCTCTGATACTATCTTGGGCTCGCTGCTTACAACCATAGAACCGCATTTTGATTTCTGCTGAGGTACGGGTATCAAAGGTACTCCACAGCCGGGTCAGAATGCCCTTTACTGTCCTTTTCTCTTCATCTGACCATGATTTCACTTCCCGCTGGGCTGTACCGGTTAACTGCCCCGTCAGAATGCTCACTTTCTGTTCTTCTGTCAGGGGATAAACTTTAAATAAACTGTGCAGTCTTTCCTTAAAGTCAGTTAATGTATGGGATTCCCCTGAGTATTGGGGCAGCCAGGCTGCTCCGGGGATGTAGGGCATGGAGAACGGCTGCAGCCACGCTGGTGGTAGAGGGGGCCTCTGCTTCCGACATCTTCCTCCCCCCTAGTTAACCGTGGCCTACCTTCCGTTGATCCTCTTACATAGGCCGTGGCTCCGCTGGTGCTGCTCCGGGCGAGGATCTTGCGTCGCGTCCTGGTGACGTCAGCGTCGCTCTCTCTCCTTCCAGGACCTTGCGCAGCGTCGGTGAGTAGGGCGGGGCTTCAGGTCTCACGCGGTTTGGACGTCCACGCCCCTCTCCTTCCCGCGCGGCGTCCCGAAGATGGCGTCCGATGGCGGGAAAACGGCTGAAGATGGCGGGAAACGGCTCCGAATGGCGGGAAACTTCCTTTTGAGGTACGTGTACAATCTTTTTCAGGCGCGCAATACACGTTTGTGGCGGGTTGGTCACAATCCTGCCGACTACGCCAAAGCTGCCCGTGGGGCACCCGGAACCGGGCTTCAGTGCAATGTTGGGGGTAGTAGTGGCAACCCGATCCTGTGGCTCAGGGTGGTCAGACCAAATGCTGTGGCAGTCTATTTGTAGGGTTTTGAATGTCCGACTACGCCACCCGTGGATTGCGGTCAGGGATGACCGCCGCTGCATGGCAGACCGCTGAGGCTGATGTTGGTATGCAGCACAGGGATAGGATAACTCCCCACGGGAAGAGTGTAGCCTCAGGGTAGTGTAATAGGATGCTGGGGGTGATGGTGCAGGCCGCAATAATAAGGGTTCAGAGTCCGCTTCAGTCCAGGGTCTTTATTGTAGTTAGTACTAATGACCCAACAGGAGTACAGGGTAGGAATGGGCCTGGGTGTCTGAGAGCATTCGGGGAGCTCCACTGATCATGGTGAGTGGGTAGGCCTACCGTTCTCTGTCTGCCCTTGCTGACTATCCCCCTTTTCGTGGTGTGATAGCCCACGTACCTGAGCTGGCCTTGTACTTCACCTGTATGGCTTGCGACTCGGGCCTTAGGTACCTGTAGCTTCTCCGTGCTGTACCGGTAACTCTGTGTGGCGGAGCCTCCAGGCTTCTCAGGCCAAGGGACCTAAAATCCCTCTCAGGTCGGTTATCTGCTGCCGGGCTTGCAACCCTGACAGCCTCGGACCCCAGTGTCCGGTTGTGTAGTTCTCTCTCAGCCAGGACCGGCTCTCGTCGCCTCTGTCCCTGGCTTGCTGTTCCTCCTCTGCCTCCCGGACTCCTCAGCTGCTGCTGACCTGTCCCTTTTCTCTGGGAACCCTTCTGGATGCTTCAGAAGTGGGTCCTGGTCTCTCTAACCCTGCCCTCAGTTCCAGCTTTTATAGGGGCAGCCTGCTCCCCCTACTGGCCTGGGACAGGAGGTGCTGCATGCTAATGTTCCCTGACCAGTTAACCTCCCTCCTGCTCTCAGACACAGCCTTTAATATTTGTGGCATCCAGGCCTGGGGTGACACACATCATGTAGGCCCGTCCGCACTCTAAGCCTCATATATAACATTTACCGCACTCTCAGCCTCCTATAGTCTATACTTCATATAGGAGGATGAGTGTGTGGCGCCCCTGAGGGTTCAGTCGCCACAGAGGTACTTGCACCTCAACTAGAGGTGTGGTGTCTCCCTTCTCTCAGGTAAGGAGGGAGTGCTGCCCGGAACCCCAGCACCCACATTCAACACTACACTGCTCCAGGCTGGCTGGAAGGGCAAGATGCAATGTGTTTTCTGCTGAGCTCTGTCCCTGGCTGGAGTGGGGGGAACCCAAAGTTAGGGGGAACCAGTAGTGGGTGTGGGTGGAGTAAGTACAGTAGTTAGGGGGAGCACTTGGAGAAGTAGGTATATAATGGGAAGCCATCTTAGGGTGGCAGGTCAGTTAGTGAGAGGACAGTTCAGAAGAACAGTCTGGGAGCAGAGTCTCTTTAGGAGCTCTGCTCCACAAGTATGGCCTAGTCCTAGAGGCCCAGGAGGGGAGCAGGGAGTAGGCTCCAATCTGTTGAAGGGATCCTAGGGGGTATCGCGAGTGCAGGACGGCACCCGTACGCCCCGAATCTGTCAGAAGACAGAGGGATCGTAGGCCGCTAGAAGGGGACCGGCCACTGGTCCAGCTGTGTTACTCTAAGTCTCGGCTAGGAAAACCGGAGGCTTTTGGCTTGTATAGTCAGTTGCCGAAGCCTCATTCTAATCCCCATGAGGGTCAAGCAGGTCTGGGAGTGGGGAAGCGCAGGGCAGAAGGGAGAAAGACCCAGCGTGAAGACGGTCTAGCTAGAAACACGAGAAAGTGGAGTTCTGTCAGGTACTCCTAACCTGCTGAGGAAGAACTGAACCCCTTCCTGGTGAACACAGCGCGACGTGGGAGGCTAGCACCCGTACAGTGCACCAGTGGAACTGTCATAAGAACTGTGAGTAAAAACTCGGATGACTGCACTGTACTGCCTCCGTCAATTCTTTCATCTGCGCCAGCTCTCCGTCCCGGCACTACAACGCCCAGCGCAACTTACACTTTCTACACTGCCCTGGAGCTAGCTCTACCTGTGGAGAGCCACACCATCCCTGCTGACGAACACCAGCTCCAGAGGACTGCTCCACAGCGGCGGCTCCCTTTAGCCGCAATCCACAGGTGGCGTCACGAACTTTACAAATCCCCTATAAATTAAAACACCCCTTTTCACTGACTGCACTGGGTCACGGACCGGGCCAGCCACCGTGATGTTCCCCAAACCGGCATCCATAGGCCCGGCTGCCGAGCACCCCACGGCCCTGGGGGCGCGTCAAGCGTGTTATATACAACATGTAGGCCCGTCCGCACTCTAAGCCTCATATATAACATTTACCGCACTCTCAGCCTCCTATAGTCTATACTTTATATAGGAGGCCGAGTGAGTTATATACATCATGTAGGCCCGTCCTCACTCTAAGCCTCATATATAACATTTACCTCACTCTCAGCCTCCTATAGTATATACTTTATATAGGAGGCCGAGTGCATTGTATACATCATGTAGACCCATCCGCACTCTAAGCCTCATATATGACCATATACTGCACTCTCAGCTTCCTATAGTCTATACTTTATATAGAAGGCTGAGTGTGTTGTATACATCATGTAGACCCGCCGCCCGCACTCTAGGCCTCATATATAACGTATACTGCACTCTCAGCCTCCTATAGTCTATACATTATATAGGAGGCTGAGTGTGTTGTATACATCATATAGACCCGCTGCCCGCACTCTAGTCCTCATATATGATGTATACTGCACTCTCAGCCTCCTATAGTCTATACTTTATATAGGAGGCTGAGTGTGTTGTATACATCATATAGACCCGCCGCCCGCACTCTAGGCCTCATATATGACGTATACCACACTCTCAGCCTCCTATAGTCTATACTTTATATAGGAGGCTGAGTGTTTGTATAGATCATATAGACCCGCCGCCCGCACTCTAGGCCTCATATATGACGAATACCGCACTCTCAGCCTCCTATAGTATATACTTTATATGGGAGGCTGAGTGTGTTGTATACATCATATAGACCCGCCGCCCACACTCTAGGTCTCATATATGACGTATACTGCACTCTCAGCCTCCTATAGTCTATACTTTATATAGGAGGCCGAGTGAGTTATATACATCATGTAGGCCCGTCCTCACTCTAAGCCTCATATATAACATTTACCTCACTCTCAGCCTCCTATAGTATATACTTTATATAGGAGGCCGAGTGCGTTGTATACATCATGTAGGCCCGTCCGCACTCTAAGCCTCATATATGACGTATACCGCACTCTCAGCCTCCTATAGTCTATACTTTATATAGGAGGCTGAGGGTGTTGTATACATCATGTAGACCCGCCGCCCGCACTCTAGGCCTCATATATGACGTATACCGCACTCTCAGCCTCCTATATTCTGTACTTTATATAGGAGGCTGAGTGCATTGTATACATCATGTAGACCCGTCGCCCGCACTCTAGGCCTCATATATGACGTATACCGCACTCTCAGCCTCCTATAGTCTATACTTTATATAGGAGGCCGAGTGCGTTATATACATCATGTAGGCCCTCCCGCACTCTAACCTCATATATAACATTTACCGCACTCTCAGCCTCCTATAATCTACACCGCGTGCAGAATTATTAGGCAAATGAGTATTTTGATCACATGATACTTTTTACACATGTTGTCCTACTCCAAGCTGCATAGGCTTGAGAGCCAACTACCAATTAAGTAAATCTGGTGATGTGCATCTCTGTAATGAGGAGGTGTGTTGACTATTGACATCAACACCCTATATAAGGAGTGCATAATTATTAGGCAACTTCCTTTCCTTTGGCAAAATGGGTCAGAAGAGAGATTTGACGGGCTCTGAAAAGTCCAAAATTGTTTGATGTCTTGCAGAGGGATGCAGCAGTCTTGAAATTTCCAAACTTTTGAAGCGTGATCACTAGAGATGAGCGTTGTTCTACTCGAACTGTTCGCCAATCTCAAATTCGAGCTGTTTTGGGCGGTGTTCGAGCCGGTCGGCGAACACGAACAATTTGAGAAAAATTCGGCTGTTCGAGGTTATGTTCGATAACTGTTCGTGCACCAAAATCATAACTGGATTTTTTCTCAGTAATGATGAAAATTAATGTTAATACGCAGTTTGAGTGTACAGCGGGGCGGGGGGAGGGGCAGGGGATGGATTTCTGCAGGAACAATGAAGATCTCCATTTTTTTTTCTCTTTCCCGCATTTGCAGTGGGGAGGTGCAATCTGTCAGCCTATCAGCAGCGCACACACGGAGCGAAGTGCTTTTTTTCACACAAGCAAGGGCATGTGTGATTGGCAGTGTATGTCACATGTCCTTGCCCTATAAGACCAAGCCATTTTCCCCGTCGCCACCATTTTCTCACTGCTGCAGCTGCGTGTTAGACGGCACCGCTGTTGCTGTGTGCGCTATACCTTGTTAATTTCAAGCCAATTTTCGCACAAATATATAGATAGCTTGGGAGTAGGGAATAGTTGTGATTGCAGTCCTTTTAAGGACTAGGTTACAGCATTTCCTACGACTTTTATCAAGCAGGTCTGTGCTCTTAAATAGATAGATTGTGGGAGTAAAGACTAATTGTAATTGGAGTCCTTTTCAGGACTAGGTTACATCAGTTCCTATCAGTTTTTGCCAGGCAGGTCTGTGCCAGTGCTGTGCAAGTTTTTGTCACAGCATTTGGCTGAATCTAGCAAAGCTAATCCTTTTTGGCCTATTGCAGAGTGTGTTAGTCAGTGGAGTAGCCTATCTGTGTTGCAAGATATACCACCTGTGTATAGAATACCAATTTTTTTACTGCACCTAGTGAAGTAAAATCTTTTGGGCATAGCATCATTCTATTAGTCCATCTATACTGACCTCCATCAGGTTGCAAATTAAAAATAATTTTTTTCTTCATTTAGCTCTGAAAAAATATTTGGGCTTCTAGCAGTGTGTGGGACTTGTTCTATTAGTCCTTCTATACTGACCTCCAGCAGGTTGCAAATTGAATATAATTTTTTTCTGCATCTAGCTCTGAAAAAATATTTGGGCTTCTAGCGGTGTGTGGGACTTGGTCTATTAGTCCATCTATACTGACCTCCATCAGGTTGCAAATTAAAAATAATTTTTTTCTGCATCTAGCTCTGAAAAAATATTTGGGCTTCTAGCAGTGTGTGGGACTTGGTCTATTAGTCCATCTATACTGACCTCCATCAGGTTGCAAATTAAAAATAACTTTTTTCTTCATTTAGCTCTGAAAAAATATTTGGGCTTCTAGCAGTGTGTGGGACTTGTTCTATTAGTCCTTCTATACTGACCTCCAGCAGGTTGCAAATTGAATATAATTTTTTTCTGCATCTAGCTCTGAAAAAATATTTGGGCTTCTAGCGGTGTGTGGGACTTGGTCTATTAGTCCATCTATACTGACCTCTATCAGGTTGCAAATTAAAAATAATTTTTTTCTGCATCTAGCTCTGAAAAAATATTTGGGCTTCTAGCAGTGTGTGGGACTTGGTCTATTAGTCCATCTATACTGACCTCCATCAGGTTGCAAATTGAATAAAAAAAATTTCTGCATCTAGCTCTGAAAAAATATTTGGGCTTCTAGCGGTGTGTGGGACTTGGTCTATTAGTCCATCTATACTGACCTCCATCAGGTTGCAAATTAAAAATAATTTTTTTCTGCATCTAGCTCTGAAAAAATATTTGGGCTTCTAGCAGTGTGTGGGACTTGGTCTATTAGTCCATCTATACTGACCTCCATCAGGTTGCAAATTGAATAAAAAAAATTTCTGCATCTAGCTCTGAAAAAATATTTGGGCTTCTAGCAGTGTGTGGGACTTGGTCTATTAGTCCATCTATACTGACCTCCATCAGGTTGCAAATTAAAAGTATTTTTTTTCTTCATTTAGCTCTGAAAAAATATTTGGGCTTCTAGCAGTGTGTGGGACTTGTTCTATTAGTCCTTCTATACTGACCTCCATCAGGTTGCAAATTGAATATAATTTTTTTCTGCATCTAGCTCTGAAAAAATATTTGGGCTTCTAGCGGTGTGTGGGACTTGGTCTATTAGTCCATCTATACTGACCTCCATCAGGTTGCAAATTAAAAATAATTTTTTTCTGCATCTAGCTCTGAAAAAATATTTGGGCTTCTAGCAGTGTGTGGGACTTGGTCTATTAGTCCATCTATACTGACCTCCATCAGGTTGCAAATTAAAAATAATTTTTTTCTTCATTTAGCTCTGAAAAAATATTTGGGCTTCTAGCAGTGTGTGGGACTTGTTCTATTAGTCCTTCTATACTGACCTCCAGCAGGTTGCAAATTGAATATAATTTTTTTCTGCATCTAGCTCTGAAAAAATATTTGGGCTTCTAGCGGTGTGTGGGACTTGGTCTATTAGTCCATCTATACTGACCTCCATCAGGTTGCAAATTAAAAATAATTTTTTTCTGCATCTAACCCAGCCAATAGTTTTGGCCTAATACCACAGTTTGGCCACTCAGCTCTGCTCGGTTACCATCCATTGTTTTTTTGTGCAAACAACTCCAGAGTTGTTAATTAGTTAACCACCAAAATGAGTGGAAAAAGGCCTGCTGCTGGTGGAAAGGGGAATAGGCGTGTTGGGAAGGGGAAAAAAGGTTGTGTCCGTGGGGTAGGTGCAGAAGAAAGACCATCTTCCAGCCAAACTAAAATGTCTACTTCTTTTAGCGGACAATGTGATAAGATCCCTTTCTTACGGCCACGCCAATCGCTACAAATTCCAGATGAGGCACAAAAACAGCAGGTGCTTCAACGGATATCAAGTGCTCCTTTAAGTGGGCTCTCCTCCACATCAACTTCAACATCACAAATACTCCAGTCCTCAAAGGTGTCACCCAAATCGCACTTGCTTCCTCACAGCTCCCAAATCTCCAGCTGCCCGTCTGAGTATGAGGTAGAACAGATGGTTGAGTCTGCAGAGCTGTTTACTCATACTATAGCCTGGGAATCAGAGGTCGACTCCAGCGCTTCTGTGAATCCAGACGAGGAAATGATCTGCACTGATGCCCAGAATCTTTATGAGTCGGATCCAGGACCAGACGCAGAAGGTTCTGACCATAATGTAGACCCTCATTCCCAAACTGTAACTCCTGTTGGTGGAGACAATGAGGAAGACGATGATAAGACTCAAATACCTGATTGGAGCGACAACTTTAGTTTTTTGTCAGGGCAGGAACAGGTTGGCTCTGAGGACGACGGGTGTGATAACGCACAGGGTGATGATGATGAGGTCGGAGATCCCACTTACTGTCAACCCACAGTCAGCCAAGAGATGAGGTCAGCAGAGGAGGTGGAGGAAGATGCTAGTGACGACGAGGTCAGGTTGCGCCTTCCTGGACAGAGACGTAGTACTGGAAGCACGTCAACAACTGCATCCTCAAACACAACTCTGCCTCTCACCACAAGTCGTGGTGGCTCTTCAGGTCGCATGGGTGCTAAGCCTTGCATAGCCTGGGCATTTTTTCAGATCGATAAAGATGACCCAACTCGTGTTATCTGTAACATTTGTCAGCAAAAGCTAAGTAGAGGCCAAAAAATACATAGTTTGAGTACTTCATGCATGAACCGGCACATGGACATGAAGCATAAGTTGCAGTGGGAAGCTCAGTGTGCTACAATGCGGCCTAGCCGGCCGGGCCAACCACCGTCTGCCATATCTTGTGCATCCGCGGCCTCTTCATCCTCTGTGACTGGGGGGACAGCAGTCACACCTGTTTTGGGGCGCAGACCTGCCACCTCTTTACCCGCAACAGCCAGCGTGATTGGCAGGTCATCATTTTCTTTGGAGGTGGTAACACCAGCTGGTCTTGAGCGCTGTCCGACATCGATAGCACCACCTTTGGATCAAGGCAACCTAACATGTCCACCTGCATCTTCCTCACAGACCGGCAGTTTGCCGGGGACACCCTTATCAACCCCGTCTAAGCACAATAGCCAGCCCTCGGTCCCTCAGATGTGGACAAGTAAAAGACCATTTCCTCCTAGCCATGAGAAAGCTAAGAGGTTGAATTTCACCATCTGCAAGCTCTTGGCTACAGAAATGCTGCCTTTCCGCCTGGTGGACACAGAGGATTTTCGAGACCTTATGTCCGTCGCAGTGCCCCAGTACCAGATGCCCAGTCGGCACTACTTCTCAAAGAAAGGTGTGCCTGCGCTCCACCAGCATGTCGCACACAACATCACCGCTTCTTTGAGAAACTCTGTGTGTGACAGGGTGCATTTCACCACAGACACTTGGACGAGTAGGCATGGACAGGGGCGTTACATGTCGCTGACTGGGCACTGGGTAACTATGGTGACAGCAGGACAAGGGGCTGCTGTCCAAGTCTTGCCGTCCCCACGAGTTGTGCGTCAATCCTCTTTATGTCAAAGTTCCTCCACTGCTTCTGCCTCCTCAACCTCCTCTCGGTCTTCCACCTGCACCCAAAGCCTGTCTGGTCATGCCACAAGCTTTCTAACTGCGCAGAAGGGATCCTGCACACCTCCTTACTATGCTGGCAGTAGGGCTCAACGTCATCAGGCGGTTTTTACATTGAAATGTCTGGGAAATGTGAGTCACACAGCTGAGGAGTTGTGGTCAGCTCTGGAGAACCAATTTCATGAATGGTTGTCTCCACTGGACCTGAAACCAGGGAAGGCCGTGTGCGACAATGCTGCAAACCTGGGTGCGGCCCTTCGCCGGGGCAATGTCACACACGTGCCTTGTATGGCTCACGTGTTGAACCTGGTTGTCCAGCAATTTTTAGCCCACTATCCCAGACTAGATGGCCTTCTGCAGAGGGCACGGTCGCTGTGTGCTCACTTCCGCCGTTCGCATCCCGCAGCTCAGCGACTTACATCTCTACAGAAGTCGTTGGGCCTGCCACTTCACCGGCTAAAATGCGATGTGCCTACCCGGTGGAATTCAACTCTGCACATGTTGCAGCGACTGTGGCAGCACCGACAAGCCCTGGTGCAATACGTTCTGACGTATAGCCTGGGCCAACGAGATTCAGAGGTGGGGCAAATCACGCTGGAGGAGTGGTCTCAGATCAGGGACCTATGCACCCTTCTGCACAGTTTTGAAATGGCGACGAAGATGTTTAGTGCTGACGATGCCATTATCAGCATGACTCTTCCGGTGATTTACATGCTGGAGCACATGTTAAACAGAATTCGGAGTCAGGTGGTGGCACAAGAGGAGGTGGAGGAAGTAGAGGAGGAGGAGTTGTATGCGGAAGGGCTAACATCTGCAAGGTCCAGACGGTCGGCAGCACCAAGGCGGCAGGCATGTGAGGGTGGGGGAGATGATTTTACCAGTGCGCATGGTAGCAGCCAAACTAGTGAGGAAGGTGCAGGAGCCCAGGAAGAAGTGGAGGACGAACTGATGGAAGACTCATCAGATGAGGGAGACCTTGATCACATTTCTGTTGTGCGAGGTTGGGGGGAGAGGACAGAGGAAGGAAGCATGATTGTTACCTCGCCACCAACACAACAGGGACTTGGTGCTCCTGGATGCGCAACACACATGAGTGCCTTCTTGCTGCACTACCTGCAACATGACCCTCGAATTGTGAGAATTAGAAATAATCCTGACTACTGGGTTGCCACACTGTTAGATCCCCGGTACAAAAGTAAATTTGCAGAAATTATTCCTGCCATAGAAAGGGATGCACGCATGCAGGAGTATCAGCAGAGACTGTTGCAGAATCTTACATGTGCTTTTCCACAAAATACCAGTGGTGCACGTAGTGAATCTCACAGTTCCAACTTGCCAACCGTGGGACCGTCAAGTGTTCAGCACTCAAACCGTAACAGAACCACAGTATCTGCTGGTAACATCAATTTTGCGGAATCATTTCACCACTTTTTTAGCCCATCCTTTGCAAGGACACAGGAGACAAGAAGTCTGACACATAGTCAACGCCTAGAGACGATGGTACAGGAGTATCTCCAAGTAAACATTGAAGCCACGACTGTGTCACTGGACCCTTGCTCTTTTTGGGCTTCCAATCTGGATAAATGGCCGGAGCTAGCCACTTACGCCTTGGAGATCTTGTCATGCCCCGCAGCCAGCGTTCTGTCTGAACGTGTGTTCAGCGCTGCTGGTGGTGTGCTGACAGATAAGCGCACGCGGCTCTCCACTGATAATGTAGACAGACTCACGTTCATAAAGATGAACAAATCATGGATCCGAAACGACTTTTCTACCCCTGTGTCATCCTGGGGAGAGTAAAAGCTTGATGATTGGTTAAAATCACCCTACCAAACGTTTTAAGCTTTCAAATTACTAATCATGTTTATCTGTATCTTGACTGGAAAATAATTTGGGCTTTGTAGCAGTGTGCAGCACTGATCCTATTAGGCCATCTATAATAAGCTCCACCAGATTTAAAATTAAAAATAATTTTTAGCTGCATCTAGCCCGGAAAATAATTTTGGGGCTCCGAGATGCGCAAGACACATAAGTGCCTTCTTGCTGCACTACCTGCAGCATGACCCTCATATTGTCAGAATTCGAAGTAATCATGACTACTGGGTTGCCACACTCTTAGATCCCCCAAACTTTTCGATCAACCTTTTCATTTTAATAAAGACCAAAAAAATGGTCATTTTTGAAATTATAAGCATTAGCAGGTTGTTAGAAACTGAAATCAAACAGTTTTCAACTCAAAACTTTATTCTAGGTGATGTTACATTTTCACATAGGACCCCTTGTTCGAAAGGAGCTTCTGAACTCTCTCGTCCATTGAATTTGTCAGGTTTTGGATGGTTTCTGCTTCAATTGTTTTGCATGAGGACAGAATACCCTCCCAGAGCTGTTGCTTAGATGTGAACTGCCTCCCGCCATCATAGACACTCCTTTTAATGATGCTCCAAAGGTTCTGAATGGGGTAGAGGTCAGGGGAGCATGGGGGTCACACCATAAGTTTGTCCCCTTTTATGCCCATATCAGCCAGAGATGCAGATGTTTTATGTGCAGCATGAGATGGTGCATTATCATGCAGAAAAATGATCTTGCTGTGAAATACACGGTTCTTCTTCTTGAACCATGGCAGGAAGTGCTGTTTGAGAAAATCCACATACATTATGGAGTTCATCTTTAGCGCCTTCAGGGATCCTAAAGGGGCCGACAATCTCTCTCCCCATGATTCCAGCCCAAAACATTACTCCATCTCCTCCTTGTTGGCGCTGTAGCCGTGTTTGCGTGGGGTGTCCATCAACCAGCCATCCTCCACTCCATTCATCTGGACCATCGAGCGCTGCACGGCACTCATCCGTGAACAAAACAGTTTTGAAATCAGTCTTCATGTAATGTTTGGCCCACTGGAGCCGTTTCTGCTTGTGTGAAGTGGATAGAGGAGGTCGACAGGATGGCGTATGCACAGCTGCAAACCTCTGAAGGACCCTGCATCTTGTTGTTCGGGGGACGTTGGAGGCACAAGCAGCTTCAAAAACTTGTCTGCTGCTATGACAAGGCTTTTTTGCCGCTGCTCTTTCAACCTGACGTAATTGCCTGTAGGAAAGAGTCCTCAATTTGCCCTTATCAGCACGCACACGTGTGTACTGTGAATCAGCTACATACTTCTTGATTGCCAAGACACTTCATCCTGATCATCGCACAATGTTGATTGTAGTCATGCCTTGACCTAAACACTCCACAATTTGTTGCTTCTCAGCAGCCGACACATCCTTTTTCTTTCCCATTTTGGCAGAAAATGTAGGCTGCTTAATAATGTGAGAGAGCCTTCTTAAGTAGTCTTGCCTTTCATTGGACACACCTGCCAAACTAATTAGCACAGGTGTCTGCAATTGCTTACAGTGATATAAAGAGCCCTGACACACATCACCATCAATGAGTTTAACTGACAAACAAACAAATTCTTCCCTTATCACTCCTAAACACTTTTTGCATAATAATTTGGAACGCGGTGTACATGTGCTTTTCCACAAAACACCAGTGGTTCACGTAGTGAATCTTACAGTTCTAACTTGCCAACCGTGGTCTGTATGGAATTGTTCAATAAAGGGCCCAAAATTAAGATAACATAGATGGGAGAGGTCTCTATGAATAGGAATTCCTAAGTATTTGATACCCTGTGAGGGCCAGGCAAAGGGAAAGTTGGACTGGATGGAATCCTATATGGATTTAGGGAGGGAGACATCGAGGGCCTCAGACTTCGCTGCATTGATTTTAAAATTTTACCATGTAACAAAGTGATCTATTTCAGCCATAACAGCAGGGATGGATATATGTGATTGAGTGATATATACTAGGACATCATCAGCAAATAGAGACCACTTGTACTCGGTGCCTCCCACCTCAATCCACCTAATATTGGGGTTATGGCGAATTGATGAGAGCAGGTGCTCCGTCACTAGGATGTATAAGAGAGGGGACAGAGGACATCCCTGCCTTGTCCCATTGGTGATTGTGAAAGGTGATGAAAATGTTCTGACGCACCCCCTGGGCCTTGGGACACCCGGAGCCGGACCCTTTTTGGTGGATGCTGGTGGTTGTAGTCTTCGTGGCGGCGATCCGGTTCCGTGGCTCAGGGCGGTCAAACCAGTGGCGGAACTATTTATGTGGTTTTGATGTTTAAATGTCCGACTACGCCACCCGTGGATTGCGGTCAGAGTGAACCGCCGCTACAGGGCAGACCGCTAAGGCTGGTGTTGTGGGTGCAGCAGAGCGTAGCATAACTCCCCACGGGAGGAGTATAGCCTCAGGGCAGTGTATGCGGAGGATAGGGGTGATGGTGCAGGGCAGCAGCAGTAACGACACGGAGTCAGTGATGCAGTTCAGGGCCTTTACTCACAGTTCTTATTATCCAGACCACGTCTGCAGGTAACGGCTGCCCACGTCGTACTGTGCTCACCAGGTGAGGGGCTCAGACAACTCCCAGATAACTTTGGAGCGCTTCACAGGACCCCCTTTGTGTGTCCTTTGTCTGGCCTTTCTTACCAACACTTCTGTCCGGCTGCCTCGGGCCTCCTCTTGGTAAACTTGGCGCCAGTTTCCCTGACCCTATGTGGTGCCTTCCTAGCGGGTGGAGCAAGGGGCTGCGCCACATAAAATGTCAGAGCCTCCGGTTTCTAGCTGAGGGTCGTTTCCTGCCTCCACTAGTTCGGGGACCGGTCTCCCCCTTTGGCCTGACCCCTCCACGCAGGTGGATTCGGGCGTGCGGTGGCGACTCGCCCGTCCGCACCCCTGGGATCCCTTCATTCCTCGTTCCTGGAGCCTTCTCCGCTCCTCTTCCTTCCTTCTCCCTCTTGCAGGCCTGGGCCTCTGTTACTAGGCCCGCCTCCGGAGCAGAGCTCATGCAGAGCCCCTGCTCCCTGCCACTTCTGCTCAGACTTCTCTGCACTGAACTAAGATGGTGCCCACCTTTAATACTCCCTTCTCAATGCACCCAGGAACTGCTTCCTCCCTGCTCCTGCACTGCAGGGTTCCCCTTCCTCAGTGTTCCCTCCCCCCACTCCAGCCAGGGACAGGGACTGTCGTGCCCATCTCAGGGGCATATTGGTCGCCCTGCCCCACGGCAATGTGGTGTAATGCATGCAGGTGTCGGGTCCTGATCCACACTCCATCCTTATCTGAGAGTGAGATATCACACCTCTGGGTGAGGTGCAATACGTCTGTAGCAACCGAGCCCTCGGTGCTACAGTTCCATTTATCTTCAGCCTAGGTGACGTATTGTGATACAGGGCCGTGATTTTGGCTATAAAAGGGTCCCCTAGACCCCTACCCCAAGCTTTTTAAGAGAATCATATATGGCGTGCCAGGAGACTCTATGGAATGCTTTCTCAGCATCCAACGAGAGTATCTACTTACAAATTTTTAACTGCATCTAGCCCAGGAAATACTTTGTGCCTAGTAGCAGTGTCTGCTAGTCAGCGGATTATCCCGGCTGTTAAGCAAGCTACACCACCTGTAGTTTGGACACTTAATTTTTTCAAAGGAAATGCTTCGGGACCACGGGATACTCAGTGAAGAGCATCAGGAGGCACCCCAAGGCATAGGGGCTGGGACTGGCACTAGGATGCCTTGCGGTGGACAGCCGAGCTCGATCCTTATAAAAGCTTTTTAACTGCAGCAGCTTTAGTGGACGCTACTGGAGCTGGAATTACGCGGCTGCTGGCATGAGACTTGCCCTCCAATAGATCCTTGTAAATGGATTTAAAGTGTATTCATTCAAATTAGAGGGACAATTTAAATTAAAAAGCTTACAGCTGCCTCCACCACAGGGGGGCTCTCTCGACCCACCAGCGGACAGGCACCAGTATTGGGAGAGGGGGGCTGGCCGTCAGGGTTCACCGCGGCTCTGGCACAAACCCGGCGACACGGAGGTGGCACGGGCAGGAGCGGACTGGCCGTGTCGGCTTCTCACTTTTTGGATTTTAGAAGGGCATGACATGCCTATATCTGTGTCTCCCCCTCCTTTTACTCCTCCACCTCTTTTCTTTTCGCATGACTATATGTACTTGTCACTTTTCCATGTGTTAGTTGTGTCTTCTGAGCAGTTTGTCAGCTTTTGGACACCTTTGAAGGTGTTTTCTATGTGTTTCTATGTGTTTTTGTTTGCCTGCCATTGGTTTTAACGGTGTTCGAAGGTGTTCGACGAACAGTTCGACGAACAGTTCGGCGAACACACGGGTGTTCGACGAACCGAACCGAACTCGAACACTACGGGGGTGGCTCAACACTAGTGATCACCAAACAATCAAGTATTTGATGGCAAATAGCCAACAGGGTCGTAAGAAGCGTGTTGGCCAAAAAAGGCGCAAAATAACTGTCCATGAATTGAGGAAAATCAAGCGTGAAGCTGCCAAGATGCCATTCGCCACCAGTTTTGCCATATTTCAGAGCTGCAACATTACTGGAGTATCAAAAAGCACAAGGTGTGCGATGCTCAGGGACATGGCCAAGGTAAGGAAGGCTGAAAAACGACCACCTTTGAACAAGAAACATAAGATAAAACGTCAAGAATGGGTCAAGAAATATCTTAAGACTCATTTTTCAAAAGTTTTATGGACTGATGAAATGAGAGAGACTCTTGATGGGCCAGATGGATCGGCCAGAGGCTGGATCAGTAAAGGGCAGAGAGCTCCACTCCGACTCAGACACCAGCAAGGTGGAGGCGGGGTATTGGTATGGGCTGGTATCATCAAAGGTGAACTTGTGGGACCTTTTAGGGTTGAGGATGGAGTGAATCTCATCTCCCAGACCTACTGCCAGTTTCTGGAAGACAACTTCTTCAAGCAGTAGCAAGTAAGAAGTCGATATCGTTCAAGAAAAACATGATTTTCATGCAGGACAATGCTCCATCACATGCATCCAACTACTTCACAGCGTGGCTGGCCAGTAAAGATCTAAAAGAAGAAAAAATAATGACATGGCCGCCTTGTTCACCTGATCTGAACCCCATAGAGAACCTGTGGTCCATCATAAAATGTGAGATCTACAGGGAGGGAAAACAGTACACCTCTCGGAACAGTGTCTGGGAGGCTGTGGTGACTGCTGCACTCAATGTTGATCGAAAACAGATCAAGCAACTGACAGAATCTATAAATGGAAGGCTGTTGAGTGTCATCATAAAGAAAGGTGGCTATATTGATCACTAATTTTTTTGTTTTTTGTTTTTGCATGTCAGAAATGTTTATTTCTAAATTTTGTGCACTGATATTGGTTTACCTGGTGAAAATAAACAAGTGAGATGGGATTATATTTGGTTTTTATTAAGTTGCTTAATAATTCTGCACAGTAATAGTTACTTGTACAAACAGATATCCTCCTAAGATAGCCAAATCTAAAAAAAAAAAACACTCCAACTTCCAAAAATATTAAGCTTGGATATTTATGAGTCTTTTCGGTTGATTGAGAACATAGTTGTTGATCAATAATAAAAATAATCCTCTAAAATACAACTTGCCTAATAATTCTGCACACAGTGTATACTTCATATAGGAGGCTGAGTGTGTGGCGCCCTTGAGGGTTCAGTCGCCACAGAGGTACTGCACCTCAACCAGAGGTATGGTGTCTCCCTTCTCTCAGGTAAGGAGGGAGTGCTGCCCGGAACCCCAGCACCCACATTCAACACTACACCGCTCCATGCCAGCTGGAAGGACAAAATGCAATGTGTTTTCTGCTGAGCTCTGTCCCTGGCTGGAGTGGGGGGAACCCAAAGGTAGGGGGAACCAGTACTGGGTGTGGGTGGAGGAAGAAGTTAGGGGGAGCACATGGAGAAGTAGGTATATAAAGGGAAGTCATCTTAGGGTGGCAGATCAGTTAGTGAGAGGACAGTTCAGAAGAACAGTCTGGGAGCAGAGTCTCTTTAGGAGCTCGGCTCCACGAGTATGGCCTAGTCCTAGAGGCCCAGGAGGGGAGCAGGGAGTAGGCTCCGATCTGTTGAAGGGATCCTAGGGGGTGCAGGACGGCACCCGTACGCCCCGAATCTGTCAGAAGACAGAGGGATTGTAGGCCGCAAGAAGGGGACCGGCCCCTGGTCCAGCCGTGTTACTCTAAGTCTCGGCTGGGAAAACCGGAGGCTTCTGGCTTGTATAGTCAGTTGCCGAAGCCTCATTCTAATCCCCGTGAGGGTCAAGCAGGTCTGGGAACTCCAATGAAACAGGAGGGACTTCAGAGCACCCGAGCAGGATTCAGAGTCGGGAAGCGCAGGGCAGGAGGGAGAAAGACCCAGCGTGAAGACAGTCTAGCTAGGAACACGAGAAAGTGGGTTTCTGTCAGGTACTCCTAACTGCCTGAGGAAGAACTGAACCCCTTCCTGGTGAACGCAGCGCGACGTGGGAGGCTAGCACCCGTACAGTGCACCAGTGGAACTGTCATAAGAGCTGTGAGTAAAAACTCGGATGACTGCACTGTACTGCCTCCGTCCAATCTTTTATCTGCGCCAGCTCTCCCTCCCGGGACTACAACGCCCAGCGCAACTTACACTTTCTACACTGCCCTGGAGCTAGCTCTACCTGTGGAGAGCCACACCATCCCTGCTGCCGAACACCATCTCCAGAGGACTGCTTCACAGCGGCGGCTCCCTTTAGCCGCAATCCACAGGTGGCGTCACGAACTTTACAAATCCCCTATAAATTAAAACCCCCCTTTTCACTGACCGCCCTGGGTCACGGAACAGGCCAGCCACCGTGATATTCCCCAAACCGGCATACATAGGCCCGGCTGCCGAGTACCCCACGGCCCTGGGGGCGCGTCAAGCGTGTTATATACAACATATAGGCCCGTCCACACTCTAAGCCTCATATGTAACATTTACCACACTCTCAGCCTCCTATAATCTATACTTTATATAGGAGGCCGAGTGCGTTATATACATCATGTAGGCCCGTCCGCACTCTAAGCCTCATATATAACATTTACCGCACTCTCAGCCTCCTATAGTATATACTTTATATAGAAGGCCGAGTGCGTTGTATACATCATGTAGTCCCGTCCGCACTCTAAGCCTCATATATGATGTATACCGCACTCTCAGCCTCCTATAGTATATACTTTATATAGGAGGCCGAGTGCATTGTATACATCATGTAGACCCGTCCACACTCTAAGCCTCATATATGACGTATACTGCACTCTCTGCTTCCTATAGTCTATACTTTATATAGAAGGCTAAGTGTGTTGGATACATCATGTAGACCCGCCGTCCGCACTCTAGGCCTCATACATGACATATACCGCACTCTCAGCCTCCTATAGTATATACTTTATATAGAAGGCCGAGTGCATTGTATACATCATGTAGTCCCGTCCGCACTCTAAGCCTCATATATGATGTATACCGCACTCTCAGCCTCCTATAGTATATACTTTATATAGGAGGCCGAGTGCATTGTATACATCATGTAGACCCGTCCACACTCTAAGCCTCATATATGACGTATACTGCACTCTCAGCTTCCTATAGTCTATACTTTATATAGAAGGCTGAGTGTGTTGGATACATCATGTAGACCCGCCGTCCGCACTCTAGGCCTCATACATGACATATACCGCACTCTCAGCCTCCTATAGTCTATACTTTATATAAGAGGCTGAGTGTGTTGTATACATCATATAGACCCGCCGTCCGCACTCTAGGCCTCATGTATGAAATATACCGCACGCTCAGCCTCCTATAGTATATACTTTATATAGGAGGCTGAGTGTGTTGTATAAATCATATAGACCTGCCGCCCGCACTCTAGGCCTCATATATGACGTATACTGCACTCTCAGCTTCCTATAGTCTATACTTTATATAGGAGGCTGAGTGTGTTGTATAGATCATATAGACCCGCCGTCCACACTCTAAGCCTTATATATGACGTATACCGCACTCTCAGCCTCCTATAGTCTATACTTTATATAGAAAGCCGAGTGCATTGTATACATAATATAGACCCGCCGCCCGCACTCTAAGCCTTATATATGACGTATACCGCACTCTCAGCCTCCTATAGTCTATACTTTATATATGAGGCTGAGTGCGTTGTATACATCATGTAGACCCACCGCCCGCACTCTAGGCCTCATATATTACGTATACCGCTCTCTCAGCCTCCTATAGTTTATAATTTATATAGGAGGCTGAGTGTGTTGTATACATCATATAGACCCGCCGCCCGCACTCTAGGCCTCATATATGACGTATACCGCACTCTCAGCCTCCTATAGTCTATACTTTATATAGGAGGCTGAGTGTGTTGTATACATCATATAGACCCGCCGCCCGCACTCTAGGCCTCATATATGATGTATACCGCACTCTCAGCCTCCTATAGTCCAAACTTTATATAGGATGCTGAGTGTGTTCTATACATCATGTAGACCCGCCGCCCGCACTCTAGGCCTCATATATGACATATACCGCACTCTCAGCCTCCTATAGTCTATACTTTATATAGGAGGCTGAGTGTGTTGTATACATCATATAGACCCGCCGCCCGCACTCTAGGCCTCATATATGACGTATACTGCACTCTCAGCCTCCTATAGTCTAAACTTTATATAGGAGACTGAATGCCTTGTATACATCATGTAGACCTGCCGCCCGCACTCTAGGCCTCATATATGACGTATACTGCACTCTCAGCTTCCTAAAGTCTATACTTTATATAGGAGGCTGAGTGTGTTGTATACTTCATGTAGACCCGCCGCCCGCACTCTAGGCCTCATATATGTCGTATACCGCACTCTCAGCCTCCTATACTCTATACTTTATATAGGAGGCTGAGTATGTTGTATACATCATGTAGACCCGCCGCCCGCACTCTAGGCCTCATATATGACGTATACCACACTCTCAGCCTCCTATAGTCTATACTTTATATAGGAGGCTGAGTGTTTGTATAGATCATATAGACCCGCCGCCCGCACTCTAGGCCTCATATATGACGTATACTGCACTCTCAGCCTCCTATAGTATATACTTCATATGGGAGGCTGAGTGTGTTGTATACATCATATAGACCCGCCGCCCGCACTCTAGGTCTCATATATGACGTATACTGCACTCTCAGCCTCCTATAGTCTATACTTTATATAGGAGGCTGAGTGTGTTGTATACATCATATAGACCCGCCGCCCGCACTCTAGGCCTCATATATGTCGTATACCGCACTCTCAGCCTCCTATACTCTATACTTTATATAGGAGGCTGAGTATGTTGTATACATCATGTAGACCCGCCGCCCGCACTCTAGGCCTCATATACGACGTATACCGCACTCTTGGCCTCCTATATGACATATACAGACTGTGTATGTCATATGAGAGGCCAAGACGGTGATCTATATTTCATATAAGAGGCCTAGAGTGCAATGCATAATGTATAAATGATATTATTGTTTGTTGGCCAATGCTGGATGGGAACAGTCACTCAGAAAACTGCACTTGAAAAGCAGGGAGAGCTGTAGCCTAGGCCTGCCTGCAACCTTGTTTCCAGCCTTTGTTAGAGTCAAGCGCAGAGTGCGGGTCACCACATACCCGGAGCTGCCCTTACAAGGCCGTGAGCAGGAGAGAGGAGGGTGGTGCGCCGGTGCCGGTGTCCACATACCCAGCCTGGAGCCGGTGTTACAACAAGGCCGAGAGCAGAAGAGAAGAAAGTGGCGCGCAGATGCCGCCGCCAGTGTTACAACTTACAAGGCCAAAAGCAGGAGCCGGGACAGGAGAGCAAGGTCGGTGTCAGAAGCCGGCCTGGGAGCAGGGAGAGCAGAGAGCATCATCGGCTTGTCACCTGACACCACACCACTGCCAGGTAGCATTACAGGCAGCTGAGGCAGAGCGAAAGCAGAGAGCGGTGCGTATCACCGCCCACAAAGAACAGCAACTTGCGTCCTCCTCCTATCCAGATCATGTAAGTATGCGCGTCACTGCAGCGGGCCTACTGTCACCGCTGAATGTAATGTGCACGTGACGCTACATCTTCGGTCGTGCTTTTAAAAGGCCCGCACTTATAAAGGGCCCCTGTAACTAATTCTCTCACTCTCTCATCGGGGCCCACCGGGGATTTCCCCAATATCCCGCCAGGCCGGTCCGACCCTGAATATTGCCATAAATAAAATACATATTAAAGGGAATCTGTCACCCCCCCTGGGACTTTTCAGACCTCTACTATGGGCATACAGGTTATAGAAAAGTAAATCTATACATACCTGTATGGCCCATAGTAGAGGTCTGATTGCAGAGAAAAGTTTTTTATTCAATTCTGTTTTGCACAGGCTTGGTGTCCGGGGGACGCCAAGAAATCCCCGTCTATCTCTTTTTTATTGCCCTAAATCCCCGCCTATATGCTTAGTTATCATATTCCCACCTCCCCTGCACGTCGCACGCCCCGGGCATGCGCAAAGCGCCTCTCACATAAAGCGCGCTTTGCTTCATCCCCGCCCCGTCTGTGTGCTCTGCGCCGCACGGTTCTACTGCGCAGGCGCTGGGAAGTGACAGTGACAGTGACTCCCCGGGGCATGCGCAATAGAACCGTGCAGCGCAGTGCATGGAGAGACGGGTCCGGGAGGAAGCAAAGCACCCTATGTGAGCAGCGCTTTGCGCATGCCCGGGAGGTCAATATGAAATGGAAAATAATTTAATACAATAAAAATATAATATAATTAATGCATTGAATATCACAAAGTGTGTCATTTATAAATGCAGATATATATGATTTCCATTCAGGTATATATGTGGCCCCCATTCTGGTATATATGATCCTCATCATGGTATATATGGCCCCCCTTCCTGGTATACAGTGGGGAAAATAAGTAATTGATGCACTGCAGATTTTGCAAGTTTTCCCACCTACAAAGAAGGGAGAGGACTGTAATTTTATCGTAGGTACACTTCACCTGTGAGAGACAAAATCTGAAAATAAAAACCAGTAAATCACAATGTATGATCTCGCATCATTGGGTAAGGATGATTCTGAGAAAGGTCAGGAATCAGCCGAGAACTACACAGGAGGTCCTGGTCAATGACCTGAAGAGAGCTGGGACCACAGTCTCAAACATTACCATTAGCAACACACTGCACCATCATGGATTAAAATTAGATTATCATCAAAAATTGATGCAAAAGGAGCACAGACCAAGTATTGAGGGCATTTACTGAACATACATTTCAGTAGGCCAACATTTCGGATTTAAAAACATTTTTCAAGCTGTTGTTATAAAGTATTCTAATTTACTGAGATAATGACTTCTGTGTTTTCATTGGCTGTAAGCCATAATCATCAACATTAACAGAAATAAACACTTGAAATAGATCACTCAGTTTGCAATGACTCTATGTAATATATGAGTTTCACTTTTTGTATTGAACTGAAATAAATTAATTTTTTGATGATATTCTAATTTACTGAGATGCACCTGTATATGAAAATAAGTGAGTATAGGGGGTCTCACATAAATTGAAACTAGAATAAATGGTGGAAGGTGTAAAAACCAAACAGGACACAGTAGAGCAACATTGTGCAGTGATATACAGGATGGGCCATTTATATGGATACACCTAAAGTAAATGGGAATGTTTGGTGATATCAACTTCTTTTTTGTGGCACATTAGTATATGGGAGGGGGGAAACTTTTCCAGATGGGTGGTGACCATGGCGGCCATTTTGAAGTCAGACATTTTGGATTCAACTTTATTTTTTTCAATGGGAAGAGAGTGTTATGGGTCCGGGTGGTGGAACCTCTATGCTTCGGTGCAAGGAGGGACCAAAGGGTCGTGACTAAGTGCCTACTCGGCCTGACCAAGGTCGCACTGTGGCTCAATCGACTCCGTGAACCAGTGAGGGACCAGGCAGGTGGACCAGGTGCCACTCTGGGACCGACCTTGTGTGAGAGCAGGTGACTCCCACGGGTCAGAAAGCAGGAACTGACCGGTACAGTGGATGATCATGGCAGGAAGGCTGACGGGTGGTCCGGGTAGCTAAGCAGGCTGGTTCGGCAGGTGGCCAGATGGGTGCTCTGTGTAGGCAGGCTGGCGGGCACGGCAGGTTACAGGCAGGTGCTCCAGGTAAGCTGGCTGGCGGGCACAACAGATAACATTTTGGAGGAGGTGCCTTATATAGGGGCAGTCCTCTGGCCATTGGCCAGGGACTCTATAGGATGGCGCGTGCGGCCCCTTTAAGAGCGAGGGCGCGCTCGCACGCACGTCCTAAGCACAGAGCCTGGGAAGCTGTGCACGGTGCGTGCCACAGGAGCAGGAGGACGCCGGACCTGGACCGCGGCGGTGAGGGGAACGGCGTCCCTGCCCGGGAGGAGGCAGAGACGCCTATGCTACAGTACCCCCCCCCCTTTACGCCCCCTCTTCTTTAGGCCCGCAAGAAATTTTTTAAGAAGATGAGGGGCATGAATGTTCTCCCTGGGTTCCCAAGACCTCTCCTCAGGGCCAAACCCCTTCCAATCCACAAGAATGAAAGTCTTTCCTCTTACCCTCTTGGTGGCCAAAATGTTTTCTACCTCAAAGACGTCCTCAGCAGAGACTGGAGCTGGAACGGTACCTGGATCGTCAGAGAAAAAATTAAGGACAACAGGTTTGAGGAGAGATACATGAAAGGAGTTGGGAATCCTTAAGGTGACTGGGAGTTTCAGCTTGCAAGCCACGGGCTTGATTTGGTTCAGAACCTTGAATGGACCGATGAACCGCGGACCCAACTTATAAGAAGGTATCTTGAGACGAACATATTTGAAGGAGAGCCAGACCTTGTCTCCCGGACGGAATAGAGGCAGATCCAGACGTCTCTTATCAGCATGTTTCTTCATCCGCTCGGAGGACTGAAGAAGTGCAGATCTAGTGTCTTCCCAAATAGCTGAAAATTCGCTGACCAGAGACTCCGCGGCAGGATTGTCCACTGAAGAGGAGACGGGAAACGGAATCCGGGGATGTTGACCGTAGATTTAGAGGAAGACTCGCTCTCATGGTTATTATAAAAGAACTTGGCCCAGGGCAGGAGCTCAACCCAATCGTTATGGTGAGCGTTGACAAAGTGCCGAAGAAAGCTGGTAAGGACCTAGTTGATACATTCCACTTGACCATTGGACTGAGGATGCTAAGCAGAGGGGAAATCCAAGGAGACATCCAGCAGCTTACACGTAGCTTTCCAGAAGCGCGAAGTGAACTGAACCCCGCGATCAGACACAATGTGGAGGGGTAGGCCTGGAGACGAAAAATGTGATGGATGAAGTCCTTAGCCAGCACAGATGCAGATGGAAGACCAGGCAGAGGGATGAAGTGGGCCATTTTAGAAAAGCGGTCAGCGACCACCCAAATGACCGTACAACCGGCAGAAACAGGGAGTTCCATAATGAAGTCCATTGCAATGTGTTGCCATGGAGTGGAAGGCACGGGAAGAGGAAGAAGATGGCCGGATGGAAGGTGCCTGGGAACCTTGTTACGGGCACAGGAGGAACAAGCCGCGAAATCCGCAATATCCTTGAGCAGGGAAAGCCACCAGTAATGTCGGGCGATGAGCAGAAAGATCGTCCTCTGGCCAACATGACCGACTAGTTTGGATGACTAGCCCCAGAGTAGAACCTTCTTACGAACTGGAACCACTACAAAGGTCTTACCGGGTGGAAGATGAGACAGGTCAAACGGAGCCACAGTCATTACTTTGGAGGGGTTGATAATATGTAGAGGCTCCTCCTCTTGGTTGGAAGACAAGAATGAGTGGGATAGAGTGTCAGCTTTAATGTTCTTGTCCGCCGGGCGGTAATGCAGAGTGAAGCAGAATCTGGCAAAGAATAGAGACCACCTGTTCTGACGCGGATTTAATCTTTGGGCGTTCTGCAAATAAGCGAGGTTTTTGTGGTCAGTGTAGATGACCACCTGGTGCAGAGCAACCCTCCAGCACTAATTTGATGGCCAGCAGCTCACGATCTATGGAGTAATTGCGCTCAGATGAGGAGAAGAGCTTGGAGAAGAAGCCACAGGTTACCATTCTCCCGGACGAGGATTTCTGGGTGAGCATCGCTCCGGCTCCGGAGGAGGATGCATCAACCTCCAGGAAGAACTGCTTGTTGCAATCCTGGCGGTGTAGCACAGGAGCGGAGGAGAAGGCTTGTTTTAGGGAGACGAAGGCCTCCTCCGCTTCGGAAGTCCATTCCCTGGGATTTGCTCCTCTACGGGTGAGCGCGGAGATAGGAGCAGTTTGGGAGGAGAAATGAGGAATGAAGAGGCGGTAATAATTTGCGAAGCCCAGGAATCGCTGAATCACTTTCAACCCCTCCGGTCGGGGCCACTTTAAGACGGCAGAGACCTTCTCGGGATCCATCCGCAGACCAGTCTCGGAGATAATATAGCCCAGGAATGGTAGAGAGGTCTGCTCAAAGAGGCATTTCTCGAATTTAGCGTATAGGCGATTCTGCCGGAGCATTAGTGGAACCTGACGGACATCCCTCCGGTGTGAGGGCAGATCCGGAGAGAGGACCAAGATATCGTCCAGGTACACCACCATGCAAGAATACAGGAGATCACGGAAGATGTCGTTAACCAGCTCCTGGATGATGGCTGGAGCATTACAGAGACCAAAGGGCATTACGCGGTATTTGTAGTGACCATCCCGGTTGTTGAATATCGTCTTCCACTCGTCTCCCTGGTGGATCCGGACTAAATTGTATGCCCCACAATGATCAAGCTTGGTGAAGATCTTTACGCCTTTAAGGCGGTTGAACAGCTCCGAGATGAGAGGCAGGGGGTACTTATTTTTTATGGTAATCTGGTTAAGACCCCTGTAATCGATACAGAGACGTAGAGAGCCGTCTTTCTTCTTGACTAAGAAGAATCCTGCTCCAGCCAAAGAGGTGGATTTCTGGATAAATCCCCTAGCAAGATTCTCCTCTATGTATTCAGACATAATCCGGGTCTCAGCCAGCGACAAGGGGTAGATACGCCCGCGAGGAGGAGAAGCACCAGGTACCAGGTTGATGGGGCAATCATGCCTCCTATGAGGTGGTAGAGTCTCTGCTTCCTTTTTGTCGAAGACGTCAGCATAGGACCAGTAGGGTGCCGGCAGACCAGGTAGATTAGCCAGAGTAGACGGGGGTCGAGCTGGACGAACCGGATCCAAGCAGGACTCATGGCATTTCACCAGATCTCCAATTCAGGATGGGCTCATGTCTTTGTAACCAGGGAAGACTAAGCAAGAGGGGGTGAGAGAGACTGGACAGCACATGAAAGGAGATCTTCTCCGAGTGCAGCATTCCCACCTGAAGGGTTACAGGCTCTGTGACGAGTAATATGGTCTCCAGAAGAAGCCTCCCATCCACGGAGGCAACCGCCAACGGTTCAGCCAGACGTACAGTAGGAATCTGATACCGCTCCACAACAGCCTGTTGAATGAAATTCCCAGCGGCTCCGGAATCCAGATGGGTAATCTCGAAGAAGCGGGTCTCACCACTGGAAACAGAAAAGGACAGAGTCAAGGACAGAGAGGATTTACTCTTGCCTAGGATGACCTCTCCAAGCGGTCCTAGACACTGGAGTTTCCCGGCCTCACCGGGCAGGATTGGTCAGATGCTCTTTACTGCCACAGTAGAAGCAACTCACCTCGGCACGGCGCATCTCCTGGCGAGACTTGACCATCTTGGTTTGGTCAATTTGCATGGGCTCAGGCGAACATGCCCGGGGAAATGCTGGTTGAGAGGCAGGCTTTTGGAATACATGAGTGAGAGGCGGAAATCTTCTCTTCCAGGTAGTCTCCTTTGCACGTTCCTGAAAGCGGATGTCAATCCGTGTAGTTAATGATACCAGGTCGTCCAGGGTGGAAGGGATGTCACGACCGGCTAGCTCATCCTTGATCCGACCGGAAAGACCTCCCCAGAAGGTGGACACCAGGGCCTCGTTGTTCCAGGCAAGCTCGGATGCGAGAGTTTGGAAACGTAAAACTCTAAAATGTTTAAAACCTCTATGATTTCATCGCTTGTCACTGAAGATGCGCTCTCAGCAGGTCATTGTGACCTGACTTACAGCCTGCACGGTCGCATCTTGGCACCATTCAGGTTGTAAATCAGTGATCGTAGATGTTGATTACGGTGTGGGGCAGTTTGTCGGACAAGTGAGTATTATGGTTGTTTTTTATTTTACAGGTGACTTGGGCTTCAGGGCATAATGTGTAAGGTGAGTATAAGTGTTTTTTTTTATTTTATTCTTAATTTTACACTCGTTGTTGACGGGGCTGCCTACAACTCTTAACATTGTCTCTTGCTCGCGCTGATCTCAGCGCAAGCAGGGGACAATGATGAGAGCCCCTTCCAGCAGCGGCCGCTGCTGGGGATCAGCGCGAACTGTACCGCTGATTCCCAGGCGCCGGTACGTGTCACGCAGATGATGCACAGTTGTCATCCGTGTGTCATCAGTTTGCAGAACGCATTTTGTGAGTGCTGCGCAAAAATACCTGACAAGTCTGCGGCTTTTTTTATACGGACTGTCACGGGTGTGTTGCCACGAAGATCGTCACGATTACACAGCCTGACTTCTCGCAGCTGACTTTTTGGTGCTTTGTGTTTTTCGGCAGTGAGGGAGTTAATTCTCTCTCTCTCTGTGCTAGACGAGGTCAGCCTCGCCCAGCTGCAATCAATGCTGCTGTAGTGAGACTCCTTCAAATGCCTGCTGGTCTGTTAGGGAAGTGTCGGTGAAAGCATTTCATACAGACTTACAGAGAGGATCGTGGTATTTGGAGTTTCTGAGATAAGTGTATTTGGAGTGTATTTTCCCTTCCTCGCTTTATCATTTTTCTCCTTTCCCGTTGGTGTTCCCTCTGTTGTAGTTGTGTAGTTTTTGTATGCAAGGTGGTTTTGGTTTTTCCCTTGTACTGTCTCGTTCGTCTAAGTACTGTGTGTGGGCATATTATTACTTGTCCCCTTTTGTTGTGATCGGGGTCCTTCTCAGGACTAGATTACTTAGGTGCAGGGATCCTCAGGAGGTAGGGGTTACGCTGGCGGCCTGGACCTCTGTACCTTTAACAGTACCTCCAGGTTGAGGGATTAGTCAGGGCCCCAGCTTAGGGTCAGCTTAGGCCCCCTACCTCCAGTATACAGAGACAGCGTGACATTTTCACCGACCCACTTAGTTTTTCTCCAGCTACCATGGATCCAGTAGCCGGTCTAGCTCGGCAGTTGCAGAGTTTGTCCATGGAGCTGGCGGACGTTAGGTCCAAGGTTTTGTGTCCTCAGGAGCAAGCCAGACCAGAACCTAAAGTAGCTCTCCCTGACAGGTTCACTGGGGGGCAGGACAAGTTTTTTGTTTTCCGGGAGGCATGCAAGTTGTACTTTCGGCTGCGGCCTCGGTCATCGGGGAGTGAAGATCAAAGGGTGGGAATTGTCATCTCGCTCCTACAAGGGGACCCTCAATCTTGGGCGTTCTCTCTTCCCCCGGGCTCCCCGGCTCTTCAGTCAGTGGATAGGTTTTTCGCTGCTCTGGGACTCGTGTATGATGACCCAGATCGGATCTCCCTTGCTGAGTCTAAGTTACGTAGGATCCAGCAGGGAGATCGTCCGGCGGAGGAATTCTGTTCAGAGTTCCGTAGGTGGGCCACGGACACCCAGTGGAATGACCCGGCTCTTAGGAGCCAGTTTTGTCAAGGTTTATCCGACAAATTACAGGATGTGTTGGCACAGTATGACTCTCCCGTGTCACTGGAAGCCGCTATGGCCCTTGCTATTCGCGTTGACAGACGGCTTCGGGAGAGGTGCGGGGCAACTCCGCCCCCTGTGATGACTCCACCTTCTACAAGGTCCCCTCATATGGTGGTTCCCCTGGTCAGTCCAGAGGAGCCTATGCAATCAGGAGGGACATCATTTCGGGGGAGGGGACCGGTGGTGCGCCATAAGACAGGAACGTGTTTCTTCTGCGGGAGAAAGGGACATTTTATTGGGGGGTGTCCATCCCGTCCCTTGCAGAGTGAAGAGTCGTCGGAAAACTGTTGATCCCAGGTTGTGTGGTGGACGGCAATCTGGGAGTAGGTATTTCGTCCCTAGGTTCGTCTCAGTTTCTCGTACCGGCGGAGGTGGTGGTGGGTACGAGAACTGAGAGGATATCTGTTCTTCTGGATAGTGGGGCCGGGGCTAATCTGGTTGATGCTCGGTTTGCCCGGGTTCAAGGTATGCGATTGAGTGAGTTGGCTAAACCCATCCCCATATTCTCGATCGATGCCAGGCCTCTCGGTCAGGGAAGTTTTTTGCAAGCTGTGCATGACGTAAAACTTCAAGTGGGGGCGATACATAAAGAACTGTTGTCTTGCTACATGTTGGAGGGTCTTCCCACTCCTATAGTGTTGGGCCTTCCTTGGTTAACTAAGCATAACCCGGTTATTAATTGGCAAACCAGAGAGATAAGCCAATGGAGTAAATTCTGTAATAAAAACTGCATGAACACGGTCATCGGTGCGGTTACTCCTTGGGTCTTACCTCCATTTCTGGCGGACTTTGAGGATGTATTCTCGGAGAAAGGGTGTCAGGAACTACCTCCTCATCGCGAGTATGACTGTTCTGTAAAACTGCTCCCTGAGGCCAAGTTACCTAAAGCTAGGTTGTATAACCTTTCTGGTCCTGAGAGGCAGGCCATGAAGGATTATATTTCAGAAAGTCTGGCTAAGGGGCATATTAGACCTTCATCTTCACCGGTGGCTGCGGGGTTCTTCTTTGTTAAGAAGAAAGATGGAGGCCTACGCCCTTGCCTGGATTTCCGTGAACTTAATCGGATTACGGTCCGAGATCCGTATCCGCTCCCACTTATTCCCGATCTCTTTAATCAGATCGTGGGCGCCAAATGGTTCTCTAAGTTGGATCTCAGGGGGGCGTACAATCTGATTAGGATGAAGGAGGGGGATGAGTGGAAGACGGCGTTTAACACTCCGGAGGGGCATTATGAGAACCTTGTCATGCCATTCGGTCTGACTAATGCCCCGGCGGTGTTCCAACACTTTGTTAATGACATTTTTCGCCGCCTGGTGGGACAGTTTGTTGTCATATATCTGGATGATATCTTAATTTACTCGCCGGATCTGGTGTCTCATCAGGAGCACGTTAGGCAGGTGTTACAGATCTTGCGGGATAATAAACTGTATGCCAAATGGGAAAAGTGTGTGTTCGCCGTACAGGAACTCCAGTTTTTAGGCTTCCTGGTTTCAGCGTCCGGTTTTCGTATGGACCCTGGGAAAGTGCGGGCAGTTCTTGAGTGGGATCGGCCAGAGAATCTTAAGGCACTACAACGTTTCCTGGGGTTTGCTAATTATTACCGGAAGTTTATTCGTAATTTCTCGTCCATGGTTAAGCCTCTCACAGACATGACTAAAAAGGGGACGGATTTTTCTAGGTGGTCTGACAAGGCTTGTCAAGCATTCTCCTCCTTGAAAAAATGTTTTGCCTCGGCACCCATACTCATTCAACCTGATGCGTCACAGCCATTCATTGTAGAGGTAGACGCTTCCGAGGTAGGGGTGGGAGCAGTATTGTCACAAGGTTCGTCCCCTGGTAAGTGGCATCCGTGCGCCTTTTTCTCTAAAAAATTGTCATCCGCTGAGAGGAATTACGATGTCGGCAATAGGGAACTCTTGGCCATTAAGTTAGCTTTTGAGGAGTGGCGCCATTTTTTGGAGGGGGCAGTCCATCCGGTCACCGTCATCACCGATCACAAGAACCTGCTATATCTGGAGTCCGCGAAACGTCTGAATCCCAGACAAGCTAGGTGGTCATTGTTTTTTACCAGGTTTAATTTTGTCGTTACATATCGTCCTGGGTCAAAAAATGTAAGGGCGGATGCCTTATCTCGTAGATTCCCTGGGGCCGGGAATACGGACGACCCGATTCCTATCCTTCAGGAGGGGGTGGTGGTTTCGGCAGTATGCTCTGAGCTTGAGGAGGAGGTATTGGAGGCTCAGGGGGACGCCCCTGTTGGACCTCCGGGGAGACTGTTTGTTCCAGATCAGTTGCGACAAAAGGTGATCGAGGCACACCATAACTCAGTTTTTGCAGGACACCCGGGGAGTAGAGCAACTGTGGATCTCCTCTCGCGTCGGTTTTGGTGGCCTAACTTACATAAGGAGGTGGTAACTTTTGTCACGTCCTGTGGGGTTTGTGCGCGCTCTAAGACCTCACATACCCGTCCGTCTGGGGCCCTCTTACCTTTGAAAATCCCGGAGCGTCCTTGGACTCATCTGTCTATGGACTTTATTACGGACCTCCCTCCGTCTTTGGGTAAAACGGTCATACTCGTTGTAGTGGACAGGTTCAGCAAGATGGCACATTTTATCGCTCTTCCGGCTCTCTCTAATGCTAAAACTCTTGCGCAGGTGTTCATTGGGGAGATTGTGAGGCTTCACGGGGTACCCTCCGAGGTGGTGTCTGATCGGGGGTCTCAGTTTGTGTCCAAGTTCTGGAAGGCGTTTTGTGCACGGCGGGGGATGCATTTGTCGTTCTCATCGGCTTTTCATCCTCAGACCAATGGTCAGACGGAACGTATGAACCAGAGCTTGGAGACATATCTCCGGTGTTTTTTGTCAGAGAACCAGGAGGACTGGGCTTCTTTCTTACCTCTGGCAGAGTTTGCTCTTAATAATAGGCGGAGCGAGTCCACTGGTAAGTCCCCGTTTTTTGGGGCATATGGTTTTCACCCCCAGTTTTGTACTTTCAGTAGGGGGGGCTCTTCGGGGGTTCCTGAGGAGGAACGTTTTTCCTCATCACTCGCTTCAGTATGGAGAGGGGTGCTGAAGAATCTGAATACTATGGGGAACCGATACAAACGTATGGCTGATAGGAGGAGAGTGTCTGGTCCGGACCTAAGTGTGAAGGATCGGGTATGGTTGTCTACCAGGAATATAAAACTTAAGGTTCCCTCCTGGAAACTGGGTCCCAGGTTCATCGGGCCGTACAGAATCAGTTCTATTATTAATCCGGTGGCATTCCGTCTTGACCTCCCCCCTACGTTTAAAATTCACAACGTGTTCCACAGATCGTTGCTTAAGAGGTATGTGGCGCCGGTGGTACCGTCACCTTTACCTCCCCCTCCAGTGGTGGTCAATGGTAACTTGGAGTTCCAGGTATCGAGGGTCATCGATTCACGCTTTAATCGCCGGTCCCTTCAGTACCTGGTTCATTGGAAAGGGTATGGTCCTGAGGAGAGGATGTGAGTTCCTGCGTCGGATATTAACGCAGACCGATTAGTTCGGGCCTTCCACACGACTCACCCGGATAAACCTGGCCCTGAGGGTCCGGAGGCCCCTCGTAGAAGGGGGGGTACTGTCACGGGTGTGTTGCCACGAAGATCGTCACGATTACACAGCCTCACTTCTCGCAGCTGACTTTTTGGTGCTTTGTGTTTTTCGGCAGTGAGGGAGTTAATTCTCTCTCTCTCTGTGCTAGACGAGGTCAGCCTCGCCCAGCTGCAATCAATGCTGCTGTAGTGAGACTCCTTCAAATGCCTGCTGGTCTGTTAGGGAAGTGTCGGTGAAAGCATTTCATACAGACTTACAGAGCGGATCGTGGTATTTGGAGTTTCTGAGATAAGTGTATTTGGAGTGTATTTTCCCTTCCTCGCTTTATCATTTTTCTCCTTTCCCGTTGGTGTTCCCTCTGTTGTAGTTGTGTAGTTTTTGTATGCAAGGTGGTTTTGGTTTTTCCCTTGTACTGTCTCGTTCGTCTAAGTACTGTGTGTGGGCATATTATTACTTGTCCCCTTTTGTTGTGATCGGGGTCCTTCTCAGGACTAGATTACTTAGGTGCAGGGATCCTCAGGAGGTAGGGGTTACGCTGGCGGCCTGGACCTCTGTACCTTTAACAGTACCTCCAGGTTGAGGGATTAGTCAGGGCCCCAGCTTAGGGTCAGCTTAGGCCCCCTACCTCCAGTATACAGAGACAGCGTGACACGGACTCAAGGTCCGTGTGAGCAACCTGACATGTGTGTACACCCATTGAATACAATGGGTGTGTGTATGTCATACGTATTTGCGGTCCTTTAAAAACGGGCCTCATATGGACATAGAAAATGGATGTGAGAAGGGGGCCTGAAGCAGTATACCTAGATCCAGGGGTTTCCACCTTACCCTCATTCAGTATTGTCTCCTCAACCACCCCCACAACACTGTTACATCCAGCTTCAAGCATCCCCTATGACTATAAGTATCCTATCTCCAGCTTACAATACTTAAATTATCTCTAAACCCCCAAGGCCAGTATATGAGCATCCAGATCTGCTCTTTTGTACTGGGCTAATCATAGAAGTCACCATCTGGAGATCTGCTCCTCATAGCTGTTTGCTAGGCTTGGTGCTAATGCACTGGGCTGGCAGACGGTCGTGAGACACATTTCATGAGTCCGCAAGCCACATGTGTGCCCTCGAGCCACAGGTTGGGACACCTGCTGTAAAGAGAAAAAAATCCAAAAGCCAGAATTGTAATTTTTCGGCTACAGCAACTCTGTAAAAAAATGCAATAAGCGATCAAAACGTGATATCTACCCCAAATGGCATCAATAAACACGTCAGCTCGCCATGCAAAAATCAAGCTCTCACACAGCAATATTGACGGAAAAATGAAACTGTAACAGGTCTTGGAAAATGGGGACATAATCACATGTTTTTATGAATTTCCAATTTCTTTTTCTTTGAATAAAAAAAATATGCCGGTTGGGATTTGCTGAAAAGTATACAAATAGGGCAACACAAAAAATCAATACACCAGATGTGGACTTCTTATAAGGCTGGTTATTAGTGATGAGCGCGCGTGCTTGTTTAACCCTGTTTGTTAGGCAATCCCTGCATGTGCTGCAGCTATCTAACAGCCGTGACACATGCAGCCGCGGCAGATCAAACATAGATGCCAAGCACGCCGCAAATACTCGGCGAGCACCCGAGGGTGCTCAATTAATAGGTTAAACGAGCACGCTCGCTCATCAGTACTGGTTATCTATTAAGATACTTATGCTCATTTGCTTATTCTGTTTGGTGTCTTGATTTTTTGTGTTTCCCTATTGATTTATTTTCCCTGACGACTCCTGATCATTTCTGCATATACTTATAGGGTCAGGGACTTAATAATTGATGCACACTTTGATGTATAACATCTTTGTCTTTTCAAACATGGGCAGTGAATTGCTGTGTATTTTGTTATATTGACACACATCCAGGATTTTGTGATTACTACTACCTGTGCTGCACTTTAGATTAGGGGTGTAATAGGGTCCTATATATCATATCCTGTCAATATATTATATATTTATTGTGGACCCTTATATATATTGGCTGTTAAATGTGTAATTGGATATACACATTATAATATATGTTTTTGTGAGTTTTTAACCTAATCATTAAAAGTTCTATTTTAGGGGTGTATTTTTTGGTGGTTATTGAATAACGGCCATAACTGGTGTAAAATGCTGGGATCAGATGAGTAATCAATAGGTTTTCTTCAGAAAGTGAACTAAGTCCGCACCTCTGACTTCATGGCGCAGGGGAATACAGATTTGTGCATTGATCCAGTATATTGTACTTATGTGATTGGGCACTCAGATATTGTGTTCTCTCTTATATTCATTTACTCAGCACTTTTCTAGTCTTATGTTATGGTCTCACTTTGTAACTTTTTATTGGTGACTCTGGAATATGACATTCTCACATGTTTAAACATATTTCTAATCTCAGCCCAGGAGCCATCGATGTCCGGATCTACAGCCTCTGATAGCGCGATGGAGTCGCAGGACGATGCCGAGAGCTACATGTCGATGATTTCTGACCTGCTGGACAGCTTTATAGATGGTGTCAGTGCCAGGCTCTTTCATCTATTAGATACAGTATGTTTGATTTCATCCACAAAAACAGATGATTTTCATCTCCATTTTCATCCGTATGGCATTTACATGACCGAATACCATTTCCTATGTTAAAGAATTGTTTGTATCCATAAAAATCTTACACTATTCAGATGATCCGTATTGGATCCAATTTTTTTGCGCACACATAGACTTACATAGGCAAGTCTCATCTGACCTACAGAAGAAACTAACGCATGCTAAGATGTGTTTTTGCATGCAGATTCGGTCCATGAAAAACAAAAAAACCCATGCTCCTATCAACTAATTGAACTGCATTGGTCCTCGTGCCGTCCGTGTGATGTCAGTTATTTCATGGACAGCACTCAGACCGAAAATAAAATTGTGTGAACTTGGCCTTACGTTCAAAGGCGGAGACTGTTTTGCCAGAGTGCTCTGCTAGTTTTGCTGTCAAAATGGCAGAAACTCTGTAGATCGGAGCAAGTCCTTAAAAGGGTTGTCCGATACTTTTAAAAAAATGCCAGTGTGTTTTAATGATAAATAGAAGCTTCTTTCTAAGTACCTTGTGCTGCTGATGCTGCCTGTGAGCGGCGCTATCGGTGGCCGCTCACAGGCAGCACGTGACACAGGCAGTGTGAGGACCATGAGTGGAGGCAGATCTGCTGTGTTCAAGTCAGTTAGTCAGCGGAAATATCGCATATTTGGTCAGTTAATGAGAGTTAAATCATTATAGTTCACCGAGGTCACTCTGCTCCGTGAGACATGTACACAAAGAAATATTCAGAAAAAGTAAAACTGTATGACTAGCGTATTAAGCAACTGACTAAAAGGGCACAAAATCATAGATATTTGTGTGTCTACAATTTTTGTTAAATGAAGCATAAAACTGCATCAAAACTAGAATATCGAAAAAACACAAATACACAGAGAAAAACCCCAATAATACAGTGCAGATCTGAGAGTGCACTAACATTTTACCTATACAATTTGTAATTTTCCTCTTTTCTTCTATTAGGATCAGGATGCGGTGGGTATGACGATGATGACAGGGTAAGAGCCTCATTGCCACCATAGTCTATATAAGTGCTCCCTTACCTATGGCCCTGCAGGCATCTCTAAGCTAGAAGTCCTAGTATGCAATAATATGAGGAATTTATTAAATAACTGAATCAAAGGGGTTGTTCAGCCCTGATGTAATTTTCGACAGAATACAAGCAGTATGTAATGTTCTACTGATAGGACCACTTGTATGAAAATTGCATACTTTTGGTCACATGGCAACTGCTGGAACCGACAGGCGAAGCCGAATCCTGACAGTGTGTTAGGATACAATGCTTTATGAAAATTCCACCAAGGCTACACAACTCCTTTATGATATTAAAAAAAATAAATACAAACTAATTCTTATTTGTTGTATTGCAGATCATCTACATGAAGCTGGATGATGGCATCAGGATCCCAGAGGATGAGGTAAGTGATGGTGGTGTTTGGCCAGCGTTTATCTTCATACTGAACTGAAAGGACATGATTTACATTAGCATCATGTAGAGGAAGAAAACTGGAATTGTCATTCTGTTTGGTTATAGTAGTTATATACAGATCCCCATCACTTATCACCCCCATCTTTCAGCCAATGCACTTTTTAGCTTCTCTGATTATTACACATAGGGAACGGCTCCAGGTCACATGCCCTGATTGCCTTTGCACCTGTGTTTTTGTCTAGTTTTGTGTGTTTAGCGCCTTTTTGTTTATACCTATTTAATTATTTTATTTGCGCCTTTTTTTAAGTTTATTCTTTATGTGCTTGCCTGGTTGTTTTTATTTTGTTTTCCGCTTTGTGGGCAAAGTCTAGTAATTCCAGATGTTTTATTCTGATTCATCAATTGAAACCATTTTAAAATTTGACACCACTTTACTCCAGTCCAACCCTGCTGTATTTTTCAATAAGCCACTATTGGGGGCAATTTTTGCAATTTTTGGTGCCAAAATTTACCAAACATAGTTCAAGACAGAGAAAGACCATTTTTTACTTAATGCCAAATTCATAAACCTGGTGCACCGTTTTGTCAGCACCCGGCGCACCTCGGTAAGTGCCGGGGCCCTGAGCAGGTGGAGGGGACCATTCGCCGTTGGGCACCCCGGCACGCTATGGGACCCATGAGCGGAGGAGAGTAGTGTCAGCGCCCACTCCCCCCCAACTTGCTCAGGGCCCCGGCAGCCAGTGAAACAATACTTACCTCTCCCCGTGCCTCCGCAGCAGCTCCGGTGTCTTCCGCGTCCTCTGACTGTGACATCTCAGGTCAGAGGGCGCAGTGATGTCTTTACACCGCGCTCTCTCCTGAGCCGTCACAGCGCAGAGCGGGAAGACGTTGGCGATGCTGGAGCCCAGAGCAGCGGCAGCAGGTAAAGAGTGAGGTGAGTATTTGATTTTTCTTTTTTTAATGTATGGGGGCATGGGGCATTATAAGGAAGGGGGGAAAGGTGACATCCTGCATGGGGCATTATAAGGGAGGGGGGGTGTGACATCCTGCATGGTGCATTATAAGGGAGAGGAGGTGTGTGTGACATCCTGCATGGGGCATTAAAAGGGGGGAAGGGACATCCTGCGTGGGGCATTATAAGGGAGGGGAGGTGTGTGTGACATCCTGCATGGGGAATTATAAGGGGGGAAGTGACATCCTGAATGGGGCATTATAAAGGGGGGGTGACATCCTGCATAGGGCATTATAAAGGGGGGGGTGTGACATCCTGCATGGGGCATTATAAGGGAGGGTGACATCCTGCGTGGGGCATTATAAGGGGGGGAGTTTATCCTGCATGGGGCATTATAAGGAAGGGGGGAAAGATGACAGCCTGCATGGGTCATTATAAGGGGGGAAAGTGACATACTGCATGGGGCATTATAAGGAAGGGGGGGAGAGGTGACATCCTGCATGGGGTATTAAAAGGGGGGGAAGTGACATCCTGCATGGGGCATTAAAAGGGGGGGAATTGACATCCTGCATGGGGCATTATAAGGGAGGTGGGGTGTGACATACTGCATGGGGCGTTAAAAGGGGGGACGTGACATCCTCCATGGGGCATTAAAAGGGGGGGGAGTGACATCCTGCATGGGGCATTATATGGGGGGTTGACATCCTGCATAGGGCATTAAAAGGGGGGAAGTGACATCCTGCATGGGGCATTTTAAGGGGGGGTGACATCCTGCATGGAGTGTTATATGGGGGCCAGTATTCTGTATGGAGCATTATATGGGGGCCAGTATTCTGTATGGAGCATTATATGGGGGCCAATATCCTGCATGGAGCGTTATAAGGGGGTCAGTATTCTCTATGGAGCGTTATATGGGGGCCAGTATCCTGTATGGAGCATTTTATGGGGGCCAGTATTCTGTATGGAGCGTTATATGGGGACCAGTATACTGTATGGAGCATTTTATGAGGGCCAGTATTCTGTATGGAGCGATTCGCCGGTTTCTGAGCTATTGAGCTATTGTGGAATTTACAATAGATATCGATCATGTAATGTAAGAAGTGAAATCTTTGGCATTGTGCTATATATATATTTCTCTGCGGTATCTATGCATCATGAATTGTGGTATGTGTTAAAGGGTCCCACTGAGACTCTTTTGCCAAGAGCCCACAAAAACCTGGAGCCGTCCCTGCTTTGTAGCTCACACATCCCCAAAACATCATCGATCCACCTGACTGGATGAAAGATGCAAGAGTCTGTCTGGATCCCAGAAGCTCACTCAGCTTTTATGCACACACATTGATTACAAGCAAACAGGTCACAGGTGAGGATGTTACCTTTAGCAGCCATTCAAACCCATTTGTGTCAAATTATGTGCATGTTATCAGGCCAAAATCACCTGGGTATGTGAACTTTTGATCAGGGTCATTTGGATGCCTTTGGTTGTCATTAAGATTTAAAAAGAGAAAACACAGTAGTTTGACAATAAATGTTCAGTCCTGTTTTTTTTCTGTATTGTGGTTTGGAGAGGCAAGGTCTCCAGACTGGGAGAGCTTCAGCTCAAGACAGAGCTGAAGGCTTGAACTACAACTTGTGTGGGCAAATCCCATACTCATATGGACTCTGCTATCGTTTATTCTTTTGTTTTGTCGTTTTGCCAGTAAGGCCGTGTTTAGTTTGCTGGAGTGCAGAGCTTTATGCCATTTAATAAAGCCTGCAGAGAAAACTGAGTCTACTTCCAGAAGCGGACGAGCGAGTCGTCTAGGACCTGCGGTCTTGTGACCGCGGGCAGGAAGAGGGATATCGGCGGCAGGGCGCCGCAGCCAGTGCCTGCACATGGGACCCGGCGGCCAGCACTGGATTCTGCAGGGGGCAAGGCGCAGCCCCCACTATGCTCCTCCATAACCCATACCATGGGCCTGTCTCTGCCTCCACCTCCCGGCCACTAACAATCACAGCCCGCCCCATTCCCCGGCAGAGCCCCCTACAATGTGAAGCACTCCTCATGCTATCCCCACCTCACCCTGCAGTTTGCACAGGATCCTGTTGCCCCTTTGCTGGCCAATTTGCCTGCTAGTCATATGCAGGTCATGGCAGCCCTCACAATGACCCCCCCGCTAGCCCCAATCTACCCCCTAGACTCACCCAGGGCCTGCCTAGCGCATTTATCACCAGGGATGCCTCCTCAGCGTCAGGAACTCCAGGAAGGACAACACCGTGCGACCAGGGAGGACGACTGGACGCGGGATGTCCGGCCGGTGTGGCGGGAACGCCCACGCGGCCCGGTGAGTATGACTCTTTGTCGTGTCCGTTTACACCCATACTAATGTCGGAGGGCACGGAGCACAGTCAGAGGGCAGGAGAGGTAGATCAGGTAGTAAGGGTAGGGGGGAACCCGGAAGGGGCAGGTATGCAGAACATGCTGACTATCCTAAAAATTGCATAGCCTCTCTGGAGGCGCACAACCTGCCACCAGCTACAGCGTCAGCCTGGGTCCCATTGGGTGATGAGGTGGTGCGGAGCGAAGGGGTAGGGCAGGGAGAGGGGGATCAGCAGCCAGCGGCGACAAGTATGTCACCGGTAGCAGAGCAGACTACGAAAGAGAAAGGGGATAAGATTCACCTGGATGATATGGGGCGAAGTTTACGTCTGCTACGAGGGTTCCCTGGGGGCACACTTAAAGAAGGAGGTAAAAGAGCAAATTTGAAGGGATGAGTACGTCGAAATTTTTTCCCTACTGCTGAGAAATTTAATTTAGACAAAAATAAGAACCACGATAATAGAAAGGAGGATGAAAAGAAATGGAAGTGGCGATTAATCCCACAAACATTCTCGAATTGGTTGCAAGCTTTCTCTATCCTAGCAAGTATCATAGGCGAGAGGGCACGGGAGAACTGCTCGGCACTATTTTGCTACCAAGACGCTATTGGGGAAGCGTATAGAGTGAATGGTGGGCAAACATGGCTGAGATACGACAAACAATTTAGTCAAAGAAAGGCAGAAAAAGAAAGCGAGGTTCGGGCAGCCCTTTCCAAGCAGGGCCGGGTCATCCGGCCACCACGGAAGTAGAGGAAGAGATAGGGGAGAAGGGGGGCAAGCGAGCGGGCAGAGGTCAGGATTATGCTGGTAGTTCAATGAGAGCCAGTGCAAATTCGCCGCCAACTGTAAATACAGGCATGCTTGCTCCTTCTGTAATGGGTCATCACACCGGGCAGATAAATGTTTTAAAAAAGGAAGATGAGGGGGCCACTACCAGCTATTCCCAAAGGGGTGACGCCAGTGAAACTAACAGAAATGCTTACCTTCCGAAATAGGTTCCCAGACAGGAAAATAGCAGAGCTGCTGGCGGCAGGTTTTGAGGTGTGCTTTCAGATCCCCTCCATCACAGTCGAGGTCTCTGTTACCAATAGGATCCTAAAATCAGCCTACCAGTACCCGGTGGTAATGGCGGAAAAGGTAAAAAAGGAGGTTTCGTTTGGAAGAATGGCAGAGCCATTCAAGGAGTTAACATGAAAAAATGTTGTGGTGTCCCCACTCGGGGTTGTCCCCAAAAAAGAACCCAATAAACCAATAAATTTAAATTAATACACCATCTATCGTACCCAAGGTGTAGTTCAGTGAACGACGGTATCGCCGAAGAATTAAGTTCGGTGGTTTATACCTCCTTTGACAAAGCGCTCAAGTGGGTCAAAAAATTAGGGAAGGGTACGCTGATGGCCAAAACAGATATTGAAGGGGCGTTTAGGCTACTGCCGGTACACCCGGATAGTGTTCGATTACTAGGTTGCTTTGGGGAAGGAGCATACTATATAGATCGCTGGTTGCTAGTGTTGAGCATTCCGATACTGAAATATCGGGTATCGGCCTATATTCGCGGTATCGGAATTCCGATACTTAATTCCGATACTTTTGCAATATCGTATACCGGAATCGGAAGTTCCCATAATGCAATGAGCCATTTTCATTTTAATCAGCCAATGAGGATCCTAAGAAGTGTGGGCACATCCTGTTAGGCATGTAGGCATCTTAACTAATGGCATGGCTGTGATTGGCTGCTGAAATGATGTCATGATGCACTATAAAAGCCGCCGCCGCCATTTTGAGCTCACTCTGCTGTGAATTCAGTTAGGGATAGGACGCTGTTGTTCTGAGGGACAGTTTTAGCTACCTATTTGGTCTATTCTGCTTTACCCAAGCTACTTTATAAATCGCTGTGCCTTGCAGTGCTAGTGCACAGTTCTCTGTGCTGTTCACCGCTTTCTGCAAGGTCTCTGTGTGTGAGTGCAGCTCACCCTGTAGTGTGTGCTTCAACCACGTCTGGTTGTAGTGCACTCAGTGTGTGTCACTGCCTCATACATTGTCCTTTTTTGCCAATTCATAATTTTTCCTGATATCTCCTATTAGTGTGGTGGTTCCATCCGTATTCAGCTAAATTGGTTCCAAACACACTATATAGGAGTAGATAGAGAAATTTTTTTGGTCTTGCAGCGCTAGTGCACAGTGCTCTGCATCTGTACTGTTCACCGCTGTCTGCAAGGTCTGGTGTGTGAGTGCAGCTCACCCTGTAGTGTGTGCTTCAACCACGTCTGGTTGTAGTGCACTCAGTGTGTGTCACTGCCTCATACATTGTCCTTTTTTGCCAATTCATAATTTTTCCGCATTTCTCCTATTAGTGTGGTGGTTCCATCCGTATTCAGCTAAATTGGTTCCAAACACACTTTATAGGAGTAGTTAGAGGAGCCTCTCTGCAGCATTGGGCCCTGCAGCCCCAGCCAGATTAGTATTAGCCTATTTTTTGCAGCCTCATCTATTGCATTGTAGGTTACCTTCCTACATTGTAATAGCTACAAAAAGTTTGTGATACTATCGTTATTACATCTTTAGGCACATACAGTGTCTTTTTGTGACAAAAAAAACCTAAATAAAGTTCACCAAACACTCCACTTTACAGTTGTGTAGGCCACATTAGCTCATATTAAAGTCTAGTCCACACTTTATAAAATTAGTGTTTCTTATACCTGTTAGCAGCTGTTCAGGAATAAGCACACTAAGCCCTTAGTACTTTTCTGCCTATCTTTATCAGTCTACGAAGATGAAGAAGGCAGGGAGTAAGGCATGTGGTCGTGGGCGTGGGCGTGGGCGTGGAGTTTCTGCAGGGAGAGGACGTGAGGATTCTGTGCCTGCAGGGAGAGGACGTGGGGATTCTGTGCCTGCTGCGGGCACCAGTGACTCAGCATCCCCCAGTTTTACCAGGGAACAGTCCTTTATGCGCAGCTTTGTGGGAGCTAGCCGTACCCCACTGCTGCGCGAGGACCAAATTCAAGCCGTTGTCGGATGGATGGCAGCTAACGCATCGACTTCAATTAGTTCCAGATCCTCTCAGGTCCTGAGCACTGAAGAGCACCCATCTGTCTCTTCACCACCTGCCAAATTGCCCAGGCAGTCAGAGAGCCCTGGACAGGAGCCATCTCTACTTCTGTTCTCTGAATCTCTTGGCTTGGAAAGAGGGGGCCAGCCAAGCAGAATTCGAGAATTTGAAGAAGAGGTAGTATGCAGTGATGCGCAACCATTTTGTCTCTCTGAATCTGAAGAGGCGGGTGGGCCAGTGCCTATGGTCAGCAGCACACCTCAGTACGCATCTGATGATGAGACTCAGGTGCCACTTTCTGGTGTGTACTGTGCTGTCGAGACTACTCAGGAGAAGCAGTTGTTTGAAGAGGGTGGTGTAGATGATGAGGTCCTTGACCCATCATGGCGTGAGGGACAGGAAGGTGGTGGGAGCAGCTCTGAGGAAGAGATTCCCCGAACAGCCCAAAAAGGAGGGAGAGGGAGGGGGCAGACTTGGTTGCCTGTAGCCTCCACTTCGGCACCCATTAGGAGCATGGCTCTTCCAAAATCCAAAGCGGGCGCTCCCAAGACTTGCAGTGCCTGGTCCTTTTTTGACACAGTTGCAGATGACATTTGCTTTGTCAAATGCAAGCTGTGTAATCTGAAGGTGAAAAGAGGGAAAAGTGTCAGCAACCTCAATACCACAAATATGTGGAAACATGTGCGGACCAAGCACATGGTGGAGTTACAAAAACACACTGAAGACCTAGGCCAACCTACAGCGCCACCTACCACCTCTTCAACTCGTGTTGTAGCCTCTTCCTCCAGCTCACACACAGCTGGTTCGGCTTCCTCACAGGATCGCCATGGAAGAATCTCTGGCACTGTTGTACAGAGACACAGTGTAATTCCACCCACAGCACCACTTTCCCAGTCATCCTCACACTCCCAGGCCAGTATGCAGCCATCGTTAGCACAGGCATGGGAGAAAAGGCGCCCATACTCGGCAAACCACCCCCGAGCACAGGCTCTGAATGCTGGCATTGCTAAACTACTGGCCCTTGAAATGCTATCATTCAGGCTGGTGGAGACTGACACATTCCGTAACTTTATGGCATTGGCAGTCCCACAATACAACGTGCCCAGCCGATTTTATTTCAGCAGGCAAGCCGTCCCTGCCTTGCAACATCATGTGGAGGGAAAAATTAAACATGCGCTACAAAACGCCGTCAGTAGCAAGGTCCACCTGACCACCGATGCGTGGACCAGTAAGCATGGACAGGGACGATACCTTTCCCTCACTGCCCATTGGGTAAATGTTGTGGAGCCAGGTACAGATCTTGAGTGTGGCGCTGTACGTGTTCTGCCAACTCCAAGGATTGCAGGAATCCAGTCTGTACACATTGACTCCTCCTCATACTCCAGTTCCTCTGAATCAGCGCTGCAGGAGCCGTCACGGTCTACCTCCACATCGACCCGTGAACGGTTATCTGTTATGGTGACCAATATGAGCACAGCCGTGGCCAAACGTCAACAGGCCGTATTAAAATTAATTTCTTTGGGGAATCGAAGCCACACAGCGCAGGAGCTCTGGAATGCCATCAAGCAGCAGAGCGACGTGTGGTTTGTGCCAGCGAATCTCCAGCCAGGCATGGTAGTGTGTGACAATGGCCGAAATCTGGTGGCAGCTCTGGGCCTAGGCAACCTCACTCACATCCCATGTCTGGCACATATGCTCAACTTGGTCGTGCAGAGTTTTTTGAGGGACTATCCGGATCTTGATGCACTGCTTCACAAGGTCCGCATAGAGTGCGCTCACTTGCGGCGTTCCAGCAATGCAAGATCATGCATTGCAGCTCTGCAGCGCCGATTACGTCTTCCGGAACATCGCATCATATGTGACCTACCCACCAGGTGGAATTCAACGTTACATATGTTGGAGAGGTTGTGTGAGCAGCAGGCAGCAGTAATGGAGTACCAGCTGCAGCAGGCGCAAACAAGTCGCAGTGCGCGCCGTTCACACTTCACCACCACTGAGTGGGCCTCTATGAAGGACATTTGCCACGTTTTGCATGCCTTCGATTATTCCACGCGGATGGTGAGTGCAGATGATGCACTAGTCAGCATGACTATCCCCCATATCTGCCTGCTTGAAAAAACACTGCAAGCACTAAGGGACGAGGTTTTGGAAGAGGTGGAGGATGAGGAGTCACAAATGCCATCTGCTTCTCTACAGTTTGCGCAACGTGGTTCCTCACAAAGGCCTAGGCAGGGGACACTTTGTGAGGAGGATGAGGAGGAGTCAATGGATGAGGAAGACATCTGTCCAGAGGAGGGAGGTACACAATGCTCTAGTAGTCAGTATCTAGAGCGAGGGTGGGGTGATGCAGAGCAGGCAGAGATCACGCCTCAAGCAGGGGACAGCGTTTCTTGGCCAGTTGGCAGTCTGCAGCACTGTCACGCTGTCTCTGTATACTGGAGGTAGGGGGCCTAAGCTGACCCTAAGCTGGGGCCCTGACTAATCCCTCAACCTGGAGGTACTGTTAAAGGTACAGAGGTCCAGGCCGCCAACGTAACCCCTACCTCCTGAGGATCCCTGCACCTAAGTAATCTTGTCCTGAGAAGGACCCCGATCACAACAAAAGGGGACAAGTAATAATATGCCCACACACAGTACTTAGACGAACAAGACAGTACAAGGGAAAAACCAAAACCACCTTGCATACAAAAACTACACAACTACAACAGAGGGAACACCAACGGGAAAGGAGATAAATGATAAAGCGAGGAAGGGAAAAAACACTCCAAATACACTTATCTCTTGTAACGGGTCCGGGAGGCGGAACCTCTGAGCTACTATACAAGGGGGCGGCCCTTGTAAGGGAGCGGGTGGCAGTCTCTGGATGAACGGACAGGGAGATACGGCTAGTGATCAGGGCAGTCTCTGGGTAATGGGTAGGTGCGACCTGTGATGGCAGAGCCTCCGGGTAGGCTAGGAGGCAGATGGTAGATGTGTGCTCCCAGGTGAGCAAGCGAGAGTCTCAGGAATAACAGGTGGTCACGGCACGTGACGGCGGAGCCTCCGGGCTGGCAAGCAGGCAGGTAATGGAGAAGCGCTCCCAGGTGAGCGGGCAAGAGTCTGAAGTAGCTGATGGTCACAGCACGTGACAACGGAGCCTCCGGGCTGGCAAGCAGGCAGGTAACGGAGAAGCGCTCCCAGGTGAGCGGGCAAGCTGGTCCATAGACAGACTGACCGGAGTTGTAAGGCAGACCGTCGGACCTCAGGCAAGCAGGCAGGTAGCTGATGTGCGCTCCCAGGTGAGCGGGCAGGCTGGTCCTTTAGACAGACTGACAGGAGTAGTAAGGCAGACCGTCGGACCTCAGACTGGCAGACAGGTAACAAGTATTCAGGCAGGAATCAGGCAGGTAACTGGCAGGTAACTGGCAGGTAACTGGCAACGGGACCTGAGGGCTGAAGCACAGGTGAGACACAGGTGCAAACAACATTGCTCGGGCACCTCCATTTTGGAGGAGGTGCCTTATATATGATGAAGTCCTCCGGCCATTGGCCGGGGACTCCTTAGGACGGCGCGCGCGGCCCCTTTAAGAGGAGGGGAGCGCGCGCGCGCCCTAAGCACAGGGACCGGGAAGGAGCGCGCACTGAGAGCAGAGCGGGAGGAGGACGCCGGGAAGGAGCGCACGCTGACAGCAGAGCGGGGAGAGGACACCGGGCACGGAGCAGAGCGGTGAGGGGAGCAGCGTCCCTGCCTAGCAGAGGGCAGGGACGCCGGCACTACAGTACCCCCCCCTTTAGGCCCCCCCTTTTTTAGGCCAGACAGAAATTTAGCTAGGATGAGAGGGGCATGGATGTTCTCCCGGGGCTCCCACGTTCTCTCCTCAGGACCAAACCCCTTCCAATCTACCAGAAAAAAGGTCTTTCCTCTTACCCTTTTGGTGGCAAGAATGTTCTCTACCTCAAACTCGTCCTCAGCAGAAACCGGAGCAGGAGGCGTACCTGTAGACTTGAAAAAAGAATTAAGTACCACGGGTTTGAGGAGAGATACATGGAAGGAGTTAGGGATCCGTAAGTTGGCCGGGAGTTTCAATTTATAGGCCACCGGATTGATCTGACTGATGACCTCCAGTGGACCGATGAACCGAGGCCCTAACTTATAGGAAGGGATCTTGAGCCGGACATATTTGGACGAGAGCCAGACTTTATCCCCAGGACGGAATTGAGGAGGATCCAGACGTTTTTTGTCAGCATGTCTTTTCATACGCTCGGATGACAGAAGGAGTGCGGACCGGGTACTCTCCCATATGGAGGAAAATTTGTTAACAAGAGATTCCGCAGCCGGATTGTCCACCGAGGTGGAGACGGGAAACGGGATCCGAGGGTGCTGACCGTAGACTACAAAAAACGGGATTTGGAGGAAGATTCGCTCTCGTGATTGTTGTACGAGAATTCGGCCCACGGCAGGAGATCCACCCAGTCAGAATGGTGGGCATTAACGAAGTGCCGGAGGTAACTGGTCAGGTTCTGATTGATCCGCTCCACTTGACCATTAGACTGTGGGTGGTAAGCGGAGGAGAAGTCCAGGGTGACGTCCAGCAATTTACAAGTGGCTCTCCAGAAACGAGAAGTGAACTGTACCCCTCGATCCGACACGATGTGACGGGGCAGGCCATGAAGACGGAAGATGTGGCGGATAAAGTCTTTAGCCAGCTCGGGTGCAGACGGAAGGCCTGGCAGGGGAATGAAGTGAGCCATTTTGGAAAAGCGGTCAGCGACCACCCAAATGACCGTACAACCGGCTGAGACGGGTAGATCAGTAATGAAGTCCATCGCTATATGCTGCCAGGGGGCAGCAGGTACTGGCAGAGGAAGAAGGCGGCCGGCCGGCAGGTGTCTCGGAACTTTGTTGCGGGCGCAGGACACACAGGCAGAAACAAAGTCTATTACATCCTTGTGCAGGTTAGGCCACCAGTAGTGCTGGGTAATAAGCTGGAGGGTCTTTTTCTGACCGGCGTGGCCAGCTAGTTTAGACGAATGACCCCAGTGTAGGATCTTCTCCCGATCAGGTACTGATACGAATGTCTTACCGGGAGGGAGACGATTTAGACTCACGGGAGCCACCTGCATTACTCTGGCGGGATCGATGATGTGTTTCGGATCTTCCTCGAGATCAGACACCAGAAAGGATCGAGACAAGGCGTCCGCCTTGACGTTTTTGTCAGCCGGGCGAAAATGAAGGATAAAATCAAAACGAGCAAAAAACAAGGACCACCGGGCTTGGCGCGGGTTAAGTCTCTGGGCATGCTGGAGGTAAGCCAAGTTCTTGTGGTCAGTGTAAATTATTACCGGGTGAAGAGCCCCCTCAAGCAGGTAACGCCACTCCTCCAATGCCAGTTTGATGGCCAATAACTCTCGATCTCCTATGGAATAATTGCGCTCCGAGGAGGAGAAGAGTTTGGAGAAGAAGCCGCAAGTTACCATTCTCCCGGAAGAAGATTTTTGAGTAAGTACCGCTCCAGCTCCAGAGGAGGAGGCGTCCACTTCCAGGAAAAACTGCTTGTTGCCGTCCGGGCGATGCAGCACCGGGGCGGAAGAGAAGGCCTGTTTTAAGGAAAGAAAGGCTTCCTCTGCTTCGGGTGGCCACTCTTTGGGATTAGTACCCTTACGGGTGAGCGCGGAAATTGGGGCAGTCCGAGAAGAGAAGTGTGGTATGAAGAGGCGGTAGTAGTTGGCGAAGCCCAGGAACCGCTGAATGGCCTTCAACCCCTAAGGTCGGGGCCATTTCTCGATGGCAGACAGTTTCTCTGGATCCATTCGTAGGCCGGTCTGAGAAATAATGTAGCCCAAAAACGGAAGCGAGGTCTGCTCAAAGAGGCACTTCTCGTATTTAGCGAAGAGGTGATTCTGCCTGAGCCTGAGCAGGACTTGACGAACGTCCCTCCGGTGAGTCTGGAGATCCGGAGAGAAGACCAAGATGTCGTCCAGGTACACCACTACGCAGGAGTAGAGAAGGTCCCGGAAGATGTCATTGACCAACTCTTGAAAGACGGCAGGAGCGTTACAGAGACCAAAGGGCATTACCAGGTATTCATAGTGGCCGTCCCGGGTGTTGAAGGCCGTCTTCCATTCATCCCCCTGACGGATACAAACCAGGTTGTATGCCCCACGAAGGTCCAGTTTGGTGAAGATCCTAGCCCCCCTCAGACGATCAAATAATTCTGGAATGAGCGGAAGGGGGTACTTATTCTTCACCGTGATCTGGTTTAGGCCTCTATAGTCTATACAGGGACGGAGAGAGCCGTCCTTCTTTTTGACGAAAAAGAAGCCTGCTCCCGCCGGGGAGGTAGATTTCCGGATGAATCCCCTGGCCAGATTCTCCTCAATATATTCGGACATCGACCGGGTCTCAGCAGCGGATAATGGATAAATACGCCCACGGGGAGGAGTAGTACCAGGTAACAGGTCGATGGGGCAGTCGTATGGTCTATGAGGAGGTAATGTCTCTGCCTCCTTTTTATTAAAGACATCAGCATAAGACCAATAAGGAATCGGAAGTCCAGGTAGATTAGCTGGGGTAGGAGAGGGACGGACGGGATGGACGGGAACCAGGCAGGTTTTATGACAGTCTTGTCCCCAGCGAAGGACCTCTCCGGTTTGCCAGTCAAGCACGGGTGCATGTCTCTGGAGCCAAGGCAAACCTAGCAAGAGGGCGTGAGAGAGTCCAGGCAGAACATGGAAGGAGATACTTTCAGAATGCAGCATTCCCACCTGCAGAGTAATGGATTCGGTGATGAGTTGGATGGGGCGAGGTAAGAGCCCCCCATCCACGGCAGCAACAGACAAGGGTACAGCCAGAGGTTTGGTGGGGATGCGGTATTTTTCTACCAGGGACTGTGAAATAAGATTCCCGGCTGCTCCAGAGTCAAGTTGGGCTAGTTCGAAATAACGGTTCTCCCCGTAGACGATAGAAACTGACAACAGCAGGGATGGAGAGGATTTATTCTTGTCTAGGTGGACCTCTCTGAGCGAACCTAGACACAGGCGTTTCCCGACCTCTCCGGGCAGGCACGGATCCGGTGCTCCTTACTGCCACAGTAGAAGCAGCTCCCCTCGGCACGGCGTGAGTCCTGACGGGTTTTGACCATCTTGGTCTGGTCGACCTGCATAGGCTCAGGAGAGTGTACCTGGGGAGAGATGGAGGAAATGACGGGTTTCTGAAAAGTAGGAGCTAAACGTGGAATCCTCCTCTCACGGGTGACCTCTTTGGCACGCTCCTGGAACCGTAGGTCAATCCGGGTGGCAAGAGTTATTAGATCATCGAGAGTGGTAGGAATGTCCCGACCAGCAAGTTCATCTTTAATACGGCCAGACAGACCCTCCCAGAAGACGGATACCAGAGCGTCGTTATCCCAGGCCAGCTCCGAGGCAAGGGTACGGAACCGTATGGCATATTGGCCCACGGTGAGACCTTCCTGACGGAGGCGTAGCAGCGAGGATGCGGATGAGGTCTTCCGTCCGGGTTCGTCGAAGACTTTGCGGAAAGCCGAGAGAAAAGCAGGCAAGTTGGACACCAGGGGGTCTCCTCTCTCCCATAGAGGATTTAGCCAGGCCAGGGCCTCCCCGGTGAGATGGGACATGATAAAGGCAATTTTGGCCCGGTCGGAGTTAAACTGATGAGACAAAAGTTCAAAGTGCAGGGTGCACTGATTTATGAAGCCCCGAGCCTGGGCGGAGTCGCCTCCGAAGCGAGGAGGTGCAGACAGCCGGGATCCGGGGTAGGATACCATGGTATTAGTGGGTAGCGGAGCTGCCGGGTTGCGAGTCATGGTACTGGCAGTGGTTGCAGGTGGAGCAGACAGAGTGTCCAGGCGAGAATTAACATTCCGTAGGTGACCCAGGATGGACTCCTGTTGGGACCTCTGACGGGACAGTTCATGACACAGGTCCGAGAGCGAGGGAGCTTGGGTGCCACCGGGTTCCATGGCCCGAGCAAACTGTAACGGGTCCGGGAGGCGGAACCTCTGAGCTACTATACAAGGGGGCGGCCCTTGTAAGGGAGCGGGTGGCAGTCTCTGGATGAACGGACAGGGAGATACGGCTAGTGATCAGGGCAGTCTCTGGGTAATGAGTAGGTACGACCTGTGATGGCAGAGCCTCCGGGTAGGCTAGGAGGCAGATGGTAGATGTGTGCTCCCAGGTGAGCAAGCGAGAGTCTCAGGAATAACAGGTGGTCACGGCACGTGACGGCGGAGCCTCCGGGCTGGCAAGCAGGCAGGTAATGGAGAAGCGCTCCCAGGTGAGCGGGCAAGAGTCTGAAGTAGCTGATGGTCACAGCACGTGACAACGGAGCCTCCGGGCTGGCAAGCAGGCAGGTAACGGAGAAGCGCTCCCAGGTGAGCGGGCAAGCTGGTCCATAGACAGACTGACCGGAGTTGTAAGGCAGACCGTCGGACCTCAGGCAAGCAGGCAGGTAGCTGATGTGCGCTCCCAGGTGAGCGGGCAGGCTGGTCCTTTAGACAGACTGACAGGAGTAGTAAGGCAGACCGTCGGACCTCAGACTGGCAGACAGGTAACAAGTATTCAGGCAGGAATCAGGCAGGTAACTGGCAGGTAACTGGCAGGTAACTGGCAACGGGACCTGAGGGCTGAAGCACAGGTGAGACACAGGTGCAAACAACATTGCTCGGGCACCTCCATTTTGGAGGAGGTGCCTTATATATGATGAAGTCCTCCGGCCATTGGCCGTGGACTCCTTAGGACGGCGCGCGCGGCCCCTTTAAGAGGAGGGGAGCGCGCGCGCGCGAGCCCTAAGCACAGGGGCCGGGAAGGAGCGCGCACTGAGAGCAGAGCGGGAGGAGGACGCCGGGAAGGAGCGCACGCTGACAGCAGAGCGGGGGGAGGACACCGGGCACGGAGCAGAGCGGTGAGGGGAGCAGCGTCCCTGCCTAGCAGAGGGCAGGGACGCCGGCACTACATCTCTGAAACTCCAAAAACCACGATCCGCTCTGTTAGTCTGCATGAAATGCTTTCACCGACACTTCCCTAACAGACCAGCAGGCATTTGAAGGAGTCTCACTACAGCAGCATTGATTGCAGCTGGGCGAGGCTGGACCTCGTCTAGCACAGAGAGAGAGAGAATTAACTCCCTCACTGCCGAAAAACACAAAGCACCAAAAAGTCAGCTGCGAGAAGTCAGGCTGTGTAATCGTGACGATCTTCGTGACGACACACCCGTGACAGTACCCCCCCTTCTACGAGGGGCCTCCGGACCCTCAGGGCCAGGTTTATCCGGGTGAGTCGTGTGGAAGGCCCGAACTAATCGGTCTGCGTTAATATCCGACGCAGGAACCCACATCCTCTCCTCAGGACCATACCCTTTCCAATGAACCAGGTACTGAAGGGACCGGCGATTAAAGCGTGAATCGATGACCCTCGATACCTGGAACTCCAAGTTACCCTTGACCACCACTGGAGGGGGAGGTAAAGGTGACGGTACCACCGGCGCCACATACCTCTTAAGCAACGATCTGTGGAACACGTTGTGAATTTTAAACGTAGGGGGGAGGTCAAGACGGAATGCCACCGGATTAATAATAGAACTGATTCTGTACAGCCCGATGAACCTGGGACCCAGTTTCCAGGAGGGAACCTTAAGTTTTATATTCCTGGTAGACAACCATACCCGATCGTTCACACTTAGGTCCGGACCAGACACTCTCCTCCTATCAGCCATACGTTTGTATCGGTTCCCCATAGTATTCAGATTCTTTAGCACCCCTCTCCATACTGAAGCGAGTGATGAGGAAAATCGTTCCTCCTCAGGAACCCCCGAAGAGCCCCCCCTACTGAAAGAACAAAACTGGGGGTGAAAACCATATGCCCCAAAAAACGGGGACTTACCAGTGGACTCGCTCCGCCTATTATTAAGAGCAAACTCTGCCAGAGGTAAGAAAGAAGCCCAGTCCTCCTGGTTCTCTGACACAAAACACCGGAGATATGTCTCCAAGCTCTGGTTCATACGTTCCGTCTGACCATTGGTCTGAGGATGAAAAGCCGATGAGAACGACAAATGCATCCCCCGCCGTGCACAAAACGCCTTCCAGAACTTGGACACAAACTGAGACCCCCGATCAGACACCACATCAGAGGGTACCCCGTGAAGCCTCACAATCTCCCCAATGAACACCTGCGCAAGAGTTTTAGCATTAGGGAGAGCCGGAAGAGCGATAAAATGTGCCATCTTGCTGAACCTGTCCACTACAACGAGTATGACCGTTTTACCCGAAGATGGAGGGAGGTCCGTAATAAAGTCCATAGACAGATGAGTCCAAGGACGCTCCGGGATCTTCAAAGGTAAGAGGGCCCCAGACGGACGGGTATGTGAGGTCTTAGAGCGCGCACAAACCCCACAGGACGCGACAAAAGTTACCACCTCCTTATGTAAGTTAGGCCACCAAAACCGACGCGAGAGGAGATCCACAGTTGCTCTACTCCCCGAGTGTCCTGCAAAAACTGAGTTATGGTGTGCCTCGATCACCTTTTGTCGCAACTGATCTGGAACAAACAGTCTCCCCGGAGGTCCAACAGGGGCGTCCCCCTGAGCCTCCAATACCTCCTCCTCCAGCTCAGAGCATACTGCCGAAACCACCACCCCCTCCTGAAGGATAGGAACCGGGTCGTCCGTATTCCCGGCCCCAGGGAAACTACGAGATAAGGCATCCGCCTTTACATTTTTTGACCCAGGACGATATGTAACGACAAAATTAAACCTGGTAAAAAACAATGACCACCTAGCTTGTCTGGGATTCAGACGTTTCGCGGACTCCAGATATAGCAGGTTCTTGTGATCGGTGATGACGGTGACCGGATGGACTGCCCCCTCCAAAAAATGGCGCCACTCCTCAAAAGCTAACTTAATGGCCAAGAGTTCCCTATTGCCGACATCGTAATTCCTCTCAGCGGACGACAATTTTTTAGAGAAAAAGGCGCACGGATGCCACTTACCAGGGGACGAACCTTGTGACAATACTGCTCCCACCCCTACCTCGGAAGCGTCTACCTCTACAATGAATGGCTGTGACGCATCAGGTTGAATGAGTATGGGTGCCGATGCAAAACATTTTTTCAAGGAGGAGAATGCTTGACAAGCCTTGTCAGACCACCTAGAAAAATCCGTCCCCTTTTTAGTCATGTCTGTGAGAGGCTTAACCATGGACGAGAAATTACGAATGAACTTCCGGTAATAATTAGCAAACCCCAGGAAACGTTGTAGTGCCTTAAGATTCTCTGGCCGATCCCACTCAAGAACTGCCCGCACTTTCCCAGGGTCCATACGAAAACCGGACGCTGAAACCAGGAAGCCTAAAAACTGGAGTTCCTGTACGGCGAACACACACTTTTCCCATTTGGCATATAGTTTATTATCCCGCAAGATCTGTAACACCTGCCTAACGTGCTCCTGATGAGACACCAGATCCGGCGAGTAAATTAAGATATCATCCAGATATATGACAACAAACTGTCCCACCAGGCGGCGAAAAATGTCATTAACAAAGTGTTGGAACACCGCCGGGGCATTAGTCAGACCGAATGGCATGACAAGGTTCTCATAATGCCCCTCCGGAGTGTTAAACGCCGTCTTCCACTCATCCCCCTCCTTCATCCTAATCAGATTGTACGCCCCCCTGAGATCCAACTTAGAGAACCATTTGGCACCCACGATCTGATTAAAGAGATCGGGAATAAGTGGGAGCGGATACGGATCTCGGACCGTAATCCGATTAAGTTCACGGAAATCCAGGCAAGGGCGTAGGCCTCCATCTTTCTTCTTAACAAAGAAGAACCCCGCAGCCACCGGTGAAGATGAAGGTCTAATATGCCCCTTAGCCAGACTTTCTGAAATATAATCCTTCATGGCCTGCCTCTCAGGACCAGAAAGGTTATACAACCTAGCTTTAGGTAACTTGGCCTCAGGGAGCAGTTTTACAGAACAGTCATACTCGCGATGAGGAGGTAGTTCCTGACACCCTTTCTCAGAGAATACATCCTCAAAGTCCGCCAGAAATGGAGGTAAGACCCAAGGAGTAACCGCACCGATGACCGTGTTCATGCAGTTTTTATTACAGAATTTACTCCATTGGCTTATCTCTCTGGTTTGCCAATTAATAACCGGGTTATGCTTAGTTAACCAAGGAAGGCCCAACACTATAGGAGTGGGAAGACCCTCCAACACGTAGCAAGACAACAGTTCTTTATGTATCGCCCCCACTTGAAGTTTTACGTCATGCACAGCTTGCAAAAAACTTCCCTGACCGAGAGGCTTGGCATCGATCGAGAATATGGGGATGGGTTTAGCCAACTCACTCAATCGCATACCTTGAACCCGGGCAAACCGAGCATCAACCAGATTAGCCCCGGCCCCACTATCCAGAAGAACAGATATCCTCTCAGTTCTCGTACCCACCACCACCTCCGCCGGTACGAGAAACTGAGACGAACCTAGGGACGAAATACCTACTCCCAGATTGCCGTCCACCACACAACCTGGGATCAACAGTTTTCCGACGACTCTTCACTCTGCAAGGAACGGGATGGACACCCCCCAATAAAATGTCCCTTTCTCCCGCAGAAGAAACACCTTCCTGTCTTATGGCGCACCACCGGTCCCCTCCCCCGAAATGATGTCCCTCCTAATTGCATAGGCTCCTCTGGACTGACCAGGGGAACCACCATATGAGGGGACCTTGTAGGAGGTGGAGTCATCACAGGGGGTAGAGTTATCCCGCACCTCTCCCGAAGCCGTCTGTCAACGCGAATAGCAAGGGCCATAACGGCTTCCAGTGACGCGGGAGAGTCATACTGTGCCAACACATCCTGTAATTTGTCAGATTAACCTTGACAAAACTGGCTCCTAAGAGCCGGGTCATTCCACTGGGTGTCCGTGGCCCACCTACGGAACTCCGAACAGAATTCCTCCGCCGGACGATCTCCCTGCTGGATCCTACGTAACTTAGACTCAGCAAGGGAGATCCGATCTGGGTCATCCTATACGAGTCCCAGAGCAGCGAAAAACCTATCCACTGACTGGAGAGCCGGGGAGCCCGGGGGAAGAGAGAACGCCCAAGATTGTGGGTCCCCTTGTAGGAGCGAGATGACAATTCCCACCCTTTGTTCTTCACTCCCCGATGACCGAGGCCGCAGCCGAAAGTACAACTTGCATGCCTCCCGGAAAACATAAAACTTGTCCCGCCCCCCAGTGAACCTGTCAGGGAGAGCTACTTTAGGTTCTGGTCCGGCTTGCTCCTGAGGATACAAAACCTTGGACCTAACGTCCGCCAGCTCCATGGACAAACTCTGCAACTGCCGAGCTAGACCGGCTACTGGATCCATGGTAGCTGGAGAAAAACTAAGGGGTCGGTGAAAATGTCACGCTGTCTCTGTATACTGGAGGTAGGGGGCCTAAGCTGACCCTAAGCTGGGGCCCTGACTAATCCCTCAACCTGGAGGTACTGTTAAAGGTACAGAGGTCCAGGCCGCCAACGTAACCCCTACCTCCTGAGGATCCCTGCACCTAAGTAATCTAGTCCTGAGAAGGACCCCGATCACAACAAAAGGGGACAAGTAATAATATGCCCACACACAGTACTTAGACGAACGAGACAGTACAAGGGAAAAACCCAAACCACCTTGCATACAAAAACTACACAACTACAACAGAGGGAACACCAACGGGAAAGGAGATAAATGATAAAGCGAGGAAGGGAAAAAACACTCCAAATACACTTATCTCTGAAACTCCAAAAACCACGATCCGCTCAGTTAGTCTGCATGAAATGCTTTCATCGACACTTCCCTAACAGACCAGCAGGCATTTGAAGGAGTCTCACTACAGCAGCATTGATTGCAGCTGGGCGAGGCTGGACCTCGTCTAGCACAGAGAGAGAGAATTAACTCCCTCACTGCCGAAAAACACAAAGCACCAAAAAGTCAGCTGCGAGAAGTCAGGCTGTGTAATCGTGACGATCTTCGTGGCGACACACCCGTGACAAGCACATGGTTGATTTCATGCTGCAGTGCCTGAGAAACGACCGCCGCATCGCCCACATTCTCAACACGGCTGATTATTGGGTGTCCACCCTCCTAGATCCTCGCTACCGGGACAACTTACAAAGCATCATAACACCGTTGAACCGGGAGCGTAAAATGCGGGAGTACCAAGACGCACTGGTGCATTCCATCATGTTCTCCATTCCAACCGAGAGCAGTGCTGCTAGTGCTTTACAAAGCAGCTCAGTGCGTCGAGGCAGTGGAGGAAGCTCTGCACAAAGAGGGAGCAGAAGCAGCGCCTCAGCACAAGGCAAGACCAGTAAGGCCGAAATGTGGCAAAGTTTTGTGTCCCCGCCGCCACAAATGTCTACACCATCACAGACGGCTCCAGTCAGCAGGAGGCAACGTTTCCGTCAGATGGTGACAGACTACATGTCTTGCCCTCTTTGTGTACTCCCAGACGGCTCTTCTCCCTTCAAGTTTTGGGTCTGTAAGCTGGATACATGGCCAGAGCTTAGTCAGTATGCATTGGTGGTACTAGCTTGCCCTGCTGCTAGTGTATTATCGGAACGCGTCTTTAGTGCCGCAGGTGGTGTACTAACAGACCGTCGCATGCGACTATCCTCCGATAACGTTGACCGGCTTACTTTTCTCAAAATGAACAAGGCCTGGATCTCTCATGAATTTGCCAGTCCTCTTCCAGAATAAATAATTGGTTGGCAACAGTATCCAGGTCTCCTGTTCTGTTCATGTTTCTACCACCTGAACTGTAATCCTTGAGCTCCAACACCGCCAGTTGGCGCTTGGAAGTGCCATCTGCACAGTCAACACTTGCTGCCGTGTTATTGGGGTTCAGTAACGTCAGCTGTTCCCCTGCTGTGCGGACGGCAATTTCTCCTGCTCTGTCCACATCCACTGTACTACTGATTTAAAACCTCCTCCAAATACACCTCTGGCTCCTCTGTTTTCAGTATTATCCCTGAGCTCCAACACCGCCAGTTGGCGCTCGGAAGTGCCGTCTGAACTGTCAACACTTCCTGCCATGTTATAGGGGTTCAGTAATGTCAGCTGTTCCCCTGCTGTGCGGACGGCAATTTCTCCTGCTCTGTCCACATTCTCACTACTACAGATTTTAAAGTTGCTCCAATTACACCTCTGGCTCCTCTGTTTTCAGTATTATCCCTGAGCTCCAACACCGCCAGTTGGCGCTTGGAAGTGCCGTCTGCACAGTCAACACTTGCTGCCATGTTATAGGGGTTCAGTAACGTCAGCTGTTCCCCTGCTGTGCGGACGGCAATTTCTCCTGCTCTGTCCACATTCTCACTACTACAGATTTTAAAGTTGCTCCAATTACACCTCTGGCTCCTCTGTTTTCAGTATTATCCCTGAGCTCCAACACCGCCAGTTGGCGCTCGGAAGTGCCGTCTGCACAGTCAACACTTGCTGCCGTGTTATTGGGGTTCAGTAACGTCAGCTGTTCCCCTGCTGTGCGGACGGCAATTTCTCCTGCTCTGTCCACATTCTCACTACTACAGATTTTAAAGTTGCTCCAATTACACCTCTGGCTCCTCTGTTTTCAGTATTATCCCTGAGCTCCAACACCGCCAGTTGGCGCTCGGAAGTGCTGTCTGCACAGTCAACACTTGCTGCCGTGTCATTGGGGTTCAGTAACGTCAGCTGTTCCCCTGCTGTGCGGACGGCAATTTCTCCTGCTCTGTCCACATTCTCACTACTACAGATTTTAAAGTTGCTCCAATTACACCTCTGGCTCCTCTGTTTTCAGTATTATCCCTGAGCTCCAACACCGCCAGTTGGCGCTCGGAAGTGCCGTCTGCACAGTCAACACTTGCTGCCGTGTTATTGAGGTTCAGTAACGTCAGCTGTTCCCCTGCTGTGCGGACGGCAATTTCTCCTGCTCTGTCCACATTCTCACTACTACAGATTTTAAAGTTGCTCCAATTACACCTCTGGCTCCTCTGTTTTTAGTATTTACCCTGGGCTCCAATACCGCTAGTTGCTGCTCAGAAGTGCCGTCTGCACAGTCAACGCTTGCTCCAGTGTTATTGGGGTTCAGTAACGTCAGCTGTTCCCCTGCTGTGTGTCCGGCAAATTCTCCTGCTTTGTCCACATCCACTGTACTACTGATTTAAAACTTGCTCCAATTACACCTCTGGCTCCACTCTGTTTTTAGTATTTACCCTGGGTTCCAGCACCGCCAGCTGGTTCTCGGCAGTGCCTTTGGATTAGGTGCCTCCTTCTCGGTATCCAAGTTCCACCAACGTCTGCTGGTCCTTGGTAGTGCTTTCTGGCACAGGTACCTCCTGCTTAGTAACCGAGTTCCAGTACCGTCAGCTGGTCTTCGGCAGTTCCATTGGCTCTTGTACCTTCTGCTACCCATCCGGGTTCCAGTACCGTCAGCTGGTCCTCGGTAGTTCCATTTGCTCTTGTACCTTCTACTACCCATCCGGGTTCCAGTACCGTCAGCTGGTTCTCGGCAGTGCCTTTGGATTAGGTGCCTCCTTCTCGGTATCCAAGTTCCACCAACGTCTGCTGGTCCTTGGTAGTGCTTTCTGGCACAGGTACCTCCTGCTTAGTAACTGAGTTCCAGTACCGTCAGCTGGTCTTCGGCAGTTCCATTGGCTCTTGTACCTTCTGCTACCCATCCGGGTTCCAGTACCGTCAGCTGGTCCTCGGTAGTTCCATTTGCTCTTGTACCTTCTATTACCCATCCGGGTTCCAGTACCGTCAGCTGGTTCTCGGCAGTGCCTTTGGATTAGGTGCCTCCTTCTCGGTATCCAAGTTCCACCAACGTCTGCTGGTCCTTGGTAGTGCTTTCTGGCACAGGTACCTCCTGCTTAGTAACCGAGTTCCAGTACCGTCAGCTGGTCTTCGGCAGTTCCATTGGCTCTTGTACCTTCTGCTACCCATCCGGGTTCCAGTACCGTCAGCTGGTCCTCGGTAGTTCCATTTGCTCTTGTACCTTCTACTACCCATCCGGGTTCCAGTACCGTCAGCTGGTTCTCGGCAGTGACTTTGGCATGGGTACTCCCTCCTGCCCAGCCTGGTTCCAGCACGCCAGCTGTTTCCGGGTAGTGTCAACGTCACTTTGCCTCCAATGCGTTGTCCTGTCGTATTGCGGTCGGGTTAGCCGACTCTATGGTGCCTGCAGTTTAGGTGACTCCTATGTGGGCTGCGGGATCTGGCAATGAAGGCTGGTTCCATAGTGCCAATAGGACAAGCACCCCCTGTAGGACTGTGGGTTTTGGTAACTGCGGCCGGCTCGCGGCCTTGAACTTTTTTTTACATGGGTACCTTCTGCTACCCATCCGGGTTCCAGTACCGTCAGCTGGTTATCGGCAGTGCCTTTGGATTAGGTGCCTCCTTCTCGGTATCCAAGTTCCATCAACGTCTGCTGGTCCTTGGTAGTGCTTTCTGGCACAGGTACCTCCTGCTTAGTAACCGAGTTCCAGTACCGTCAGCTGGTCTTCGGCAGTTCCATTGGCTCTTGTACCTTCTGCTACCCATCCGGGTTCCAGTACCGTCAGCTGGTTATCGGCAGTGACTTTGGCATGGGTACTCCCTCCTGCCCAGCCTGGTTCCAGCACGCCAGCTGTTTCCGGGTAGTGTCAACGTCACTTTGCCTCCAATGCGTTGTCCTGTCGTGTTGCGGTCGGGTTAGCCGACTCTATGGTGCCTGCAGTTTAGGTGACTCCTATGTGGGCTGCGGGATCTGGCAATGAAGGCTGGTTCCATAGTGCCAATAGGACAAGCACCCCCTGTAGGACTGTGGGTTGTGGTAACTGCGGCCGGTTCGCGGCCTTGAATTTTTTTTTACATGGGTACCTTCTGCTACCCATCCGGGTTCCAGTACCGTCAGCTGGTTCTCGGCAGTGCCTTTGGATTAGGTGCCTCCTTCTCGGTATCCAAGTTCCACCAATGTCTGCTGGTCCTTGGTAGTGCTTTCTGGCACAGGTACCTCCTGCTTAGTAACCGAGTTCCAGTACCGTCAGCTGGTCTTCGGCAGTTCCATTGGCTCTTGTACCTTCTGCTACCCATCCGGGTTCCAGTACCGTCAGCTGGTCCTCGGTAGTTCCATTTGCTCTTGTACCTTCTACTACCCATCCGGGTTCCAGTACCGTCAACTGGTTCTCGACAGTGCCTTTGGATTAGGTGCCTCCTTCTCGGTATCCAAGTTCCACCAACGTCTGCTGGTCCTTGGTAGTGCTTTCTGGCACAGGTACCTCCTGCTTAGTAACCGAGTTCCAGTACCGTCAGCTGGTCTTCGGCAGTTCCATTGGCTCTTGTACCTTCTGCTACCCATCCGGGTTCCAGTACCGTCAGCTGGTCCTCGGTAGTTCCTCAGCTTTCTTGTACCTTCTGCTACATTTCCAAGTTCAAGCTTTTTGAAATGGTTCTTGGTAATCACTCTAGATCTCCCTGACGAGGACCCTGAAGACGAGGACCCTGAAGACCAACCCTAAGAAGACGAGGACCCCGAAGACGACGACCCTGAAGACGAGGACCCTGAAGACCACCCCGAAGAAGACGAGGACCCTGAAGACCACCCCGAAGAAGACGAGGACCCCGAAGATGAGGACCCAGAAGACCAACCCGAAGAAGACGAGGACCCCGAAGACGAGGACCCCCGAAGACGACGACCCTGAAGACCACCCCGAAGAAGACCAAGAAGATGACCCTGAAGAAGTTGACCAAGAGGACAAAGAAGAGAAGACAAGCACCAAGATACAGAAGAACAAGAGACAGAAAACCAAGAAGCAGAAATACAAGAAGCTGCAGAACAAAAAGCGGAAGAACATTAAGCATAAGACTAAAAATCAGAGCAAAAGATAATATCTAAATTATAAGCAGAAGATGACTAAGCAGTGTATGGGGGTGAGTCCGTTCCTCCTCGTGGTGCCCCTGGAAAAGACCTGCTGCTGCAGGCCAAACTGAACGCGGACAAATCCTGTTGTAAATCTTTTGTGACGGGCAGAACGAAAGGTGTAATGTCCAACCTTTTATAGATAACAACTAGAGGAATGCCTGCCACAAATAAGAATATGATGAAGAAGAAGAAGATGAAGAAGATGAAGAAGTAGAATATGATGAATGTAAAAAAAAAGAATAATACGAAGAAGGTTAAGAAGAAGAAGATGAAGAAGGTGAAGAAGAAGTGGATGAAAAAGATGCTGAGGATGATGAAGGAGAAAGTGTGGGAGAAGTAAAAAAGAAGGTGAAGAGCATGGAAGTAGTGAAACATAAATATCTGACAAAATATAAAAATACTTAACATAGTCAATATTTCCGTAACTCAGAACGTCTTAAAAAAAAAAATTAATTCCTGCTGTTCCATTTGATTGGGCTAAACCTCTATGCCTTTATTGTCTCCGCCACCTCCCCCAATACATTCTACATTATTCTTAGTTGTTTTCCTTCATGTAGAATTAACCTACAAGGAAAGAAAGGGTTTATTTTCATTCCGATATTTCTGTCCCATTGACTTGCATTGGTTTCCGGTATCGGAATCGGCGATATCCGATACTTTTTCGGTATCGGTCCGATCCAATCCGATCCGATATTTCCCGATATCGGAAGGTATCGCTCAACACTAGCCAAGAATAAAGCTGCTCAAAGAAAAAGGAAGGATATAAATAACCTACGCGTTACGCCAAGTGATTATGGCTTCATCAGGGGTATGAACATCAACTCAGACATGAACTTGCTTTCTTGTAATTTCCTTCTGTGTTCTTTTCCCAATAGGCTTAAGCAGGTGGCACCCAAACTACAAGTGAAGAACATAGGAAAAGTTAGAACCAGATATACATTCATATATACACTGGGAAAATCGTGAAGGATCAGTCAACGATTCAATTAGTTAAAACACTTCTACCCAATAAGGGTATGTGCCCACGATGCAGAAATGAAGCAGAAAATTTCTGCAGCGTTTCTGCATCTCCCTTGCCAGAAAAAATGCATGCAGATTGTGCATTTGACTCGCCCCCTGGGCCGAGGGACACCCGGAACCGGGCTTCTGGGGGTTGTAGTCTCCGTGGCGGTGACCCGGGCCCGTGGCTCAGTGTGGTCAGGCCAATGGCGGTCTTTTGTGGGGGCTTTTATGGGATAATGTCCGACTACGCCACCCGTGGATTGCGGTCAGTGCGAACCGCCGCTGCAAGGCAGACCGCTGGGGCTGATGGTGTATGCAGCTGAGGTAGTGTGACTCCCGACGGGAAGAGTGAAGCCCCAGGGCAGTGTAGTAGACGGTGGGGGTTATGGTGCACGGGCGTCCCAGTACCAGTAGTGCTGCATACGGTGAGAAAGCACAGAGACAAGGCGTTGCAGTTCAAGCTTTTTACTCACAGTTCTCATCCAGTTCACTTGTGCACAGGTAGGACCGCCCGAGCCGTGCTGCTTCCACCAGGCAGGGGGCTCGGTCAACCCCCAGGTAATTCCAGAGTGTGGCACAGGACTCCCTTCTATCCTTTCGTCAGCCGTGCCCCACCAATGACACTACTTTTGTCCAGCTGCCTCTGATCTTCTCCTGGGAGGGCTGGGTACCCACTTCCCTGACCCTATGTGGTGTGCCTTTCTAGTAGGTGTAGTAAGGGGTCGCACCACTAAATGATTGCGACCACCGGTTCTTGGTTAAGGATTAGTCGCCTCCACCAACTTGGGATCCGGTACCCTGTTCTGCCAACCCGTCACCTGTAATCTCCTGGGTCCTTAGGGTTCCTTCTGCCTTCGTGTCTCTGGGCCTCTCTTGGTGTTCTGTTCCTTCTTACTTTCCTTTCTGTTCCTTTCTGTTTCTGTCCTTTCTTCTGGCTCTGGCCTTCACTCTAGGCCTGCCTCGTGGAGCTGGGCCCAGACTGAGCCACAGCTCCCTGTCAGCCCTCCTGGTTGAACTCCTTTTCTCTTCTCCTCCTGACTGAACTGACTCTACTCGACTAAGATGAAGACACCTTATATACCTACCTCTCTGTGTATGAGCCCAGGTGACTTCCAACCAATGGGCTCCTACCTATGCCCAGAAACCGTCCCCCCCTGCTCCTACATCACTGGGTGTGCTTCCCCCTCCCCACTCCAGCCAGGGACATGATTTGTCGTGCCTGCATTACTGTACTAATGGGAGCACCGTTGAGCTGTCCCTCGGAAATGGGGTGTGTGTGATGCATGCAGCTAACCGAGCCCCGATAGCATCACTTGGAAAGTGCTTGACAACTAGGTCACACTATATAAATCCATGCAAACAGCATGGATTTATATAGTGTGACTGTAAAAAATAAAGCTATACTTACCGATCCCCTGCCGCATGTGCTGCCGCGTGTGTTGTCGCGGTCCTTCCGGGTTGCCGGCATATCGCGAGACAGTCTGCGGTCACATGATCGCGACGTCATCTCAGGTCCTGGAAGATAAGCGCTGCCGGCCGGCCCGCGAGAAGGTAAATATAAACTTTATTTATTATTTTATTCTTTTTTTCACAGGTACAATGGTACCCAGGTCTGGATGAGAGTCTTCTCTCCTCCAGAACTGGGTACCATCCGCACATAGAAACGCATATAATCCACATGTACAAACGTATAGACACGGATTATATGCGTCTCAATGCAAGTCAATGGCGGCAATTCCGCTGCGCTTCCGCAAAATTAATGAACATGCTGCGGATTTTTGAGCGCCGCAGAAACGCTGCGGAATAATCCGCAGCATGTGCATTGACATTGCGGAATGCCATTGAGGACCATGTGGTGCAGATTACCAAGCGTTTTTAATGAGTTTCCACTGCGGAAATTCCGCAGTGGAAACGCATGAAAAACGCATCGTGGGCACGCAGCCGAAAGGTCTAGATTTTAGAGTATGTGGGTTGCCTTAAAAGGGTTATATAGCATCTATAAGAACTATGTTTTTTTACTATGTAGTATCAACAGTGTAAAAAATTGGTTTCGATGACGAATGCTTCAGCAAAGGCACATGCTTGACAGCTGCTCCATTCATTCCCTAGGTAGCTGCTCGGCTTTTTCCGGTAGACTCCCAGCGGTCATGCATCTGACCTGCGGCACATATTTTGTAACAGGGATAAAAGTTCTCCATTGGGGATAAAAATTCCCCGTTCTGCCAATTGGTGCATGTTGCATCTTTGTGGACTTAAAGATATATTTTGTGCATTTTGGTTTCATTAAATATATTGCACCATTTGGCTTTTACAGACTATTTGTTTCCCTGCACATTCAACTTTGATGTGGTCAGTGGTCTTAAACCAGCTGAGATGAGGTCAGAAAAAGACATAAAAAAAGGTACTCTCCTTCTCTTGTTATAACAGTTCTCTCCTATTGAACTGTTATAATAAGCTCACTGATGGATTCTTAGACAGTGCAAGATAGAGACTACAAAAGGCAAACGGTGCAAAATTTTTAATCAAATCCAATTCCAAAAAATTATTTTTAGCTAAAAATGCATGCATTTAAGTATTTAAAAAAATTGTCTTTATTGATGGACAACCCCTATAGAGCAATTAGGGTCTATATCTGTAGCTAGTGCCGAAAACATTAGGAACCATATTTCAAATAAATGGGGTTGTCCGTGCTTTTATACTTTCTTATCACTGGTCAGTAATAGACCATGTTATACAGTCAAGGACCATGTTATACAGTTGACTTAGTCTTATGGCCACGTCACACGATAGATAATTGCTGCCAAGTATATAATGTTAAAAGGGGTTATCTAGGACTATTACATTTTTTTAACTATTGACCTAAGAACTAACAGGTAGGTAGTTGCTAACTACCAGTCTGTTGTGCCCTGCACCGATCTCTGCTGACACAGAGCGGTCACAGCAATTCAGCGGCTTCTGCTAATATCATGTCTACAGAGCAGCGGCTTCTCTTCTGCTCTGGTCTCTTGATGGATCGTGACTGCTGACGTCATGCTGATTGGCAGCCGACTCACAAGTTGCCTAACGTCGGTAGCCACGCCCCATCAACAGAGCAGCCTGGAAGAAGAAGAGCTGCTCTGTTGACTTGGAGCAGCTGAATCGCCGGCGACAGTGGTCGGTGACCTCTCCGAGCCGGCACCGGATACAACAGGCAGATAGTTGCCACTGTTAGTAACAACCTGCCTGTTAGTTTTTAGGCTTATAGTAAAAAGATAAAATAGTCCTGGATAAACCGTTTAAAGATCCAGCAACAAACCTTCCATTCACGATCTTTCATAAGCCTGATTTTTGGTTGGTCAGTCATGTAAGATTTACAAACAGTACCATTGGGGCTTCAGGACTGGAGAACGGAGACTCCTCATGAGATCTATTTTCTTTATTGACAGCGTCATCACCATTTCTGTGCGCAAACTTCTGCTTCAAGGCTTTGGCTATAATGGCTGCAGGGTCTGTGGGATCATTAAGTGAACATCTCTTCTTGTCTTTCCTGGTTTAGGGTTTTCCACCAGGGGATCTAAAGCGAAAAATCGGTGAAAATAAACATCACTGCCATTCTGTAATTGACAGGCTATAACTTAGCTCTTCATACAAACTACTTTTCATTCATTGCTGCTATGTCTAATAAGATTTTTTTTACAGACTTTTTCTAAAAAAATGAATCAATCACCTGCTATCCATTTTCTGAAAAGACTTGTCTAAGATCCTATTAGTGGGGCTAATACAGCATATTTATAATTAGGGACAGACTACTCTGAAATGTTAAACCTAATATAATTATTGAAATCATGTTTGCATAAGTTAATTTTAACTTTGCAAGTTATCACCTATCTGTGAAGCCCAGCTGTGCTTGGTATCACAGACCCAGGAGGGTGTATTGAAGGATTCCTCCACAAGAGGCCCCCATAACCATTCACACATCTCCACCTTCCACCTCAGACCACCAGAGGGAGCTCCTTAGGGAGATATATAAGGGAAGGTGGAGCCAGGCAGCAGTTAGTCTAGACTGGAGACGACAGAAAGCAAACCTGTTGTGAGAGTTCCTGCAGTGCAAAAGCCTGAGAGAGGTCAGTCTGCAGTGGAGCACATTCTAGACTCACGTGTAGCTCAGTGAGGTGAGCTTTAGGTGTGCCGGCGCCATAAGATCGGTGAAACGCGGCACGCTGCCGTTAGTGTGAGTAGCCTATTGAGGGTCCGAGTAGGCCGAAGGCGAAGAGTAGAGAGTTAGTTCATAGGGGGCAGAGGAGCTTAACTAGCTCACCCCGAAGAAGAAGTAGTTACCGGACACCGGGTCCGAAGCTTGCCAGGATCTCCACGACCCAGTAAGATAAACTGGAATCCCTGGAGAACTACAGGTCCCAGGATCGCTAAAGTGCTGATACGTACCAGAGCCAGGAGACACATAGGCCCCGTAGGTTGGGAGCGTGCACTCCAAGAGAAGGCCCTACCACAAGGTCAGCCAGCGCAGGACAGAGACAAAGTTAGGCCTAGCTCCAGGCAGGTCAGAAACTTACTACGCAGAAGCCAGAACCAGGAGGCCCAAAACCTGCTCATTGGGGAGGATCCGGACATACACCCTTCACCCTACAGTGCTCCGGGCAGTGCCTGAAATTCCACCAGTAAAAGGTACTGAAGTGACTATTGTGTCCGTCCCTGTTCTTGATCTGGCCCGGCGGAGTCTCTTTGTCCTGCATCCCCGTTCCTATACTGCCCTGAGGCCCAGCTCTACCTGTGGGGAGCTATACCATCAAGCTGCCTTATCACCAGCCTCAGTGGACTGCGCAGCGCTGGTGATCCTCACCAGAAGCCACAGGTGGCGTCACGAACTCTTTCTTTTACAAGACCAACCCTTTTAAAAGAGAGGCTCAGAGTACGGGCCCGGGAGCCGACCACCGCGACATCCCTAAAGGCCCGGGTACCGAGTCATCCCCATTCCCCTGGGCTAGTCATCTCTTTCCTGGCGTCACAAACAGGATCACGTGCCCACTGCAATGACACCGTGTTTTGCCCGTTGCCACCGGGTACTGTGCGCCTTTATTTTGAACTGTGTACGAAAAGTTGTGGTGAAGATAGCCGCCATTGTTGGGCCGTTGAGCGAGAAGAAGGGCGTAACCGCGGGAAAATAAGGGGCGTACCTGCAAAAGAGCACGAAGTCCCGGACACACCCCACGCCTTGATGTCAAATCAGGAAGCGCCAGGTCCTGTACGGAGCGTCGCTGAACGCTCTGACGTAGGATGCAAGCGACGCAAGGTCCTGAAGACAACCGTCACCTGCGGAGCTGCAGCCTACCGGAAGAAAAACCAGAAGGTAGGCCACGGTTAACTAGGGGGGCGCTAAGATGTCCGTCGAACAGCAGAACGCCGACCTACCGGTCAACGTCCCCGATAATGGGCAGGCCGAAGCCGCCGCTCCACCAGCAGCGCCTGTAACACCTGTTATTCCTATGACTTTACCGTACATTCCTGGAGAAAAGTGGCTCTGCCAGTACAACGGCAAACCAGATACCCTGTCTGGATTTAAGCGGAAGATATGTGGTATTTTGGACATGTACTCTATGACCGGCAAACAAAGAGCTGCCGTTGTATTAGGACAGCTGACCGGTGCTGCGGAGCGGGAAGTGGAAACATGGTCGGCCGCAGACCGGGGATAGTGTCCGCAATATTCCAAAAACTACATACTGTCTTTGAGGACCTTACTGAGGCGGACCTCCGGATGAGGTTCTACAGCTGCTCCCAACAACCAGAGGACTATGTTCGTGACTACGCCTGGCATCTTCAAGGGGCCCTGCGGGCTCTGAACCAGGTTAGTCCGACCAGCTTTGAGAATGAGAACAAAATGCTGAAGGAACAGTTTGTCCGGGGACTGAAGTCTCCAGAGGAGAGCAGGACTGTGCGTTGGTGGTCCCTGGATCATCCAGATGCCACCTTTGACAATCTAAAGGACATGGCTATAAAAGGACTACAGCCCCTGGAGACAAATGCCATCCAATGTTACCAGGGTGGGGCAACCCCAGAGCCTGCAACGCCCACCTTTTCTCCAGTGACTGCTGAAGCTAAGGTTCCAACAACGTCCCCTAAAGACCTGGACAGTCTGCGCTCAGAGGTGCGTCAGTTGAGTAAAACCCTGACCACCGTGCTGAGTGCCCTGCAGCTGCGGACGGAGCCTGAGGGAGGAGGGAAGATCCTGCTAGCTGATAGCCCTGAGGATGTCCCCTGGATGCGGAGGAGGAGGAGGCCAACACCACCCTCGCCGAGGACCAGTGACCAACGCCGTCCACCAAGGGAACCGATCTGTTACCGATGCCATAAGACCGGACACATCGCCCTGAATTGTCCCTTAAACGAGAAAACCCTGGGTCCGAAGGCCGCCACCCAGGAGTAGACTCACCAGGTCCATCAGACTGGTACAACAGGTTCGTCGGAGGAAGACCTTTCCTGTCCATTGTATTGGACGGGATCCCGATGCATGCCCTGCTGGACACAGGATCTCAGGTAACCATCATACCTGAAGTCCTCTACAAGAGGTACTGGTCCATGGACGATCTGCGTCCGCCAGCTCCAAATTTGTCTGTATATGCATCAAATGGACTCCCCCTTAACCTACTCGGGGTTAAGAATGTGACTGTAAGGTGGGGAGAGTGGAGCTGAAGGACCAGGGACTTATTGTAGTGGAGACTAACCCTGATGACAGCAACCCATATATGGTACTAGGCACTAATGTTGTTGGTAACTGTTTGGGAGAGGTTGTGTTCTTGCTCCAAGAGATCGCTGACACTGCCAGACCGAGACAGAGGAGGGCGCTGCAGAGAGAGATCCGCGTCTTGATGTATCAACAGCAAGTACAATTAACAGATGGTGAAATCGGTAACGTGAGGGTAACAGACCCTATACCCATTGTTGTTCCCCCAATGAGTGAAATGCTCATCTGGTGTAGAGCTGCCATAGGTCTTAGAGGACAGAGCTACCAGGCGGTAGTAGAACCCCTTTGCTCTGAGCACAGACCCACGCTCTTAACCGCCAGGGGGGTGGTAGATGTACGTAATGGGAGGGTGCCTGTCCGTCTTCTTAACCTAGGGGAAGATGAGGTCAAACTGCCACGTTATGCCACTGTTGCTAAACTACATGCTGTCAACAACAACTGTATCCATGTGGCGGAGTCCTTAACTTCACCAGAAGAAGTGGAAGATAATGACCCTGCAACCCAGGTGGAGGATTGGTGTCAACAGCTCCATGTTGGGACAGACACCACTCCTGCCCATCAAAAACAGGGTGTACACCGGGTGGTTCAAGAATACTCGCAGGTGTTCAGTAAACATCCACTTGACTTTGGGAGGGTTAAGGGGGTTCAACATCATATCTCCACAGGCAACCATTCCCCAATTAAAGAACGTTATAGGCCTATACCCCCAGCTCACTACCAGAAGGCAAAAGAAATGCTGCATGACATGAGGAAGGCGGGAGTAATTAGGGATAGTTGTAGTCCCTGGGCAGCTCCCCTAGTGCTGGTTAGGAAAAAGGATGGGAGCATGAGAATGTGTGTAGATTACCGTCAAGTAAATCGCATTACACATAAAGATGCATACCCTTTACCACGCATAGAAGAGTCCCTAGCTGCCTTAAAGTCTGCAAATTACTTTTCTACCCTTGACCTCACTAGTGGTTACTGGCAGGTCGCTGTGGCTGAGGAGAATCGGGAGAAGACGGCCTTCACCACCCCGATGGGACTCTGCGAGTTCAACAGCATGCCGTTTTGACTCTAAAATGCCCCCGGAATGTTCCAGAGACTGATGGAGTGCTGCCTGGGACACCGCATCTTCGAGACTGTGTTACTTTACCTGGATGACGTAATTGTGTACTCCAGAACGTACGAGGACCACCTGAAACACCTGGCAGAAGTATTTGAGTCACTGTCCCGGTACGGGATGAAGTTGAAGCCCTCAAAGTGCCACCTGCTCAAGAGAAAGGTACAGTACCTGGGGCACATTGTCAGTCCGGAAGGGGTAGCACCAGACCCGGAGAAAGTTACTGCCATCCAGAAGTGGCCGGAGCCGAAGAACCTCAAGGAGGTGCGTCAGTTCTTGGGACTAGTCGGATACTACCGGAGGTTTGTAAAAGACTACACTAAGAAGGCAGCTCCTCTGCAAGACCTCCTGGTAGGGCAGTCCCCCAAAAGCAAAAACCCTCCATTCCACTGGGGTAAAGAACAGGCTGAATCATTTCAAGAGATGAAGGAGATCCTGACAGGTGATGAGATCCTAGCCTACCCTGACTACAGCCAAACATTCCTGCTGTATACAGATGCCAGCAATGAAGGCCTGGGCACTGTCTTAAGTCAGAAGCAGAATGGCCAGGAGAAAGTCATCGCGTATGCAAGCAGGAAGCTCCGCCCGACCGAGAGGAACCCAGAGAACTATAGCAGCTTCAAGTTGGAGTTCCTGGCCTTGGTCTGGGCCATCACAGAAAAGTTCAAGCACTACCTAGCCTCCAGCAAGTTTACTGCCTACACTGACAATACCCCCTTAACTCATCTTCAAACAGCCAAGCTGGGAGCCATGGAATAGCGATGGATGGCTCGGCTGTCAAACTACCAATTCACCATAAAGTACCGGGCGGGCCGCAAGAACGCCAACGCCGATGCCCTGTCCAGGATGCCTCACCAGTCAGACACAGAAGAAGAAGTGGATGACCTGGAAGAGGTTGAACTACCTGCCTTCCACCGGAATGGGATGGCCCACGAGCTACGAGCCTCCAGGAAGCAACGCGGTAAGACGTTAAACCCCTTGCCTCACCACAGCTGGAAAGAGACCCAGGACAGCGACCCGGTTGTCAGCCGTATCAAGGAGCTGATAACCCAAGAAGGTTCCTCCCTGGAGAAGGATGCGGCTCTCCAAGCAAAGCAGCTGTGGAATGAGAGAAGCCGGCTGTTTATCTACCGTGAGAAGTTGTGCCGGAGGTACGTCAATCCCAAAACCCTCGAGATGGTGTGGCAGATAGTGGTCCCCAAGACGGACATCCAGATGGTGTTGGAGGCCTACCACGATCAGGCGGGGCACTTTGGCTAGAAAAAGCTAGAGACCCTGTTGAAGTGTCGATTCTACTGGGTGGGGATGCGCAGCTTCATTGAGAGGTGGTGCAGAGACTGTGGACCCTGTAGCCTCAGAAGAAAAGACTACAGCAGCCAGAAGGCACCCCTGCAACCCATCAAGACGACTCGCCCTCTGGAGATCGTGGCCCTGGACCATGTCAAGTTGTCACCCAGTCAGTCAGGATACTCCTATGCCCTGACCATGGTGGATCACTACTCCAGGGTCCTGGTGGTCTCCCCTATCAAAGACCTGACAGCAGAGACAGCAGCTAAGACGTTCCAGGCGTACTTCTGCAGGTCCCATGGATAGCCTGGACAGGTACTGACTGACCAAGGCACGGCCTTTGAGGCTGAATTGTTCAAAGAGTTCTGCCATCTGTACGGGTATAAAAAGATCAGGACTACACCGTACCACCCCCAAACTAACGGTCTCTGTGAAAAGATGAATAACATCATCATCGATCTACTGAAGACCATACCACTAGAAGAGAGAAGCCAGTGGCCAGACCTACTACCTGACCTAGTGGATCTGTATAATCACATACCAGTAAGTTCCACCAATTGCACTCCGGCATATCTCATGCGTGCAAGACCAGGGAAGTTGCCCATGGACCTGAAGCTTGGTGTGGTAGAACCTGAAGCTGATGTGACCACTGAGGACTGGGACACGATCAGACAGGAGCAGTACAGGAGAGTCCAAGCCTGTGTCGAAGACAGTCTCACTCGGGTGAGGGATAAACAAGAGGCACAATACAACAGAAGTGCACCAGCAGAACCCTTCACACCAGGAGAAGTGGTATTGAAAAGGAAGCGGAGGAAACACAAGCTTGATGACCAGTGGGAGAGAGAACCCTACACTGTGTTGAATTCAAGGTTTGACAACAGGAAGACGTGTTTGATCAGCAAAGATGGAGGAAGAACAACTGCGACAATATCTAGGGACCACCTGAAGTTGTGTCCACATCTACTAAAGACTCAGGAAGAAGTGTCTTTCACAACCCAGGAAGAACCTAAAGAAACAGTGATACACACTGACCTTGGAGACTTCCCAGCGGATTGGCCTCAAATAGGAGGTGCAGTAATCATTCCAGTACTCCAATTCTATGAACAGCCAGAAAACCCTCCACAGCAAGTTGAACCTGTAAGTGCTGCAGAAGAGCCAGCTCAAGAAGTATCCCCGGATGAAGGATCCCCGGCAGGAGCGGAGCAAGAGGGCCCAGCCAATGGTAGACTTGCCAGTCCAAGAGAGAGGTTAAGGCAATTTTACAACATGGTTACATGTAAAACTGGTAGGGTAACTGAGGATACAGATACTGACACTCCACTAACCACAGCACTATGCAGATCAGTACGCAGCACAAGAGGTAAACCTCCTGCTAGGTACACTGAGTAAAGTAGCAAAATTTCAGAGAATGTAGATAGTTACCCCTGGGGTATTGAGTATTAAATTGTAATGTATTGCATAACTGTTTGTTTTCATGCATGCTTATCAATTTGTGCTTTTTCCTATTAATTCTTTATTTGCATAATGAACTGCATGGCTGAGGACTGTGTGCAGCCCAAAAACTCTTATTGTATATAATTGCGCTCCCTGGAGTGCCCCTTTCAGGTGACCTCAGAAGGAAAACCTATCTGGAGTGGCTCTTTTGGAGGTGCAACTCGGATCTTCATGCCCTGCAGCCACCCCAGGGCCTGCGTAGAGGGTTTAGGACAGGTCCCTCAAAACTACCAAAGTACTCTACCTTGTGAGATGGACATCCTGTATGGGAACCTCACCATAGGAGACTTGGATTCTGAGGACACTCTGTATTTGTATTGTTTCTGCAACGTTTAAGATCCGTGCCTCCCATAAAGGGAAGAGTGTTCTAGTATTGCTTATGTTTCCTATTGTTACTGTTGTTATAAAATGTACTTCAGCCCGGGAGTGCTGAGTTTAACTAGGGGGGGGAATGTGAAGCCCAGCTGTGCTTGGTATCACAGACCCAGGAGGGTGTACTGAAGGATTCCTCCACAAGAGGCCCCCATAACCATTCACACATCTCCAACTTCCACCTCAGACCACCAGAGGGAGCTCCTTAGGGAGATATATAAGGGAAGGTGGAGCCAGGCAGCAGTTAGTCTAGACTGGAGACGACAGAAAGCAAACCTGTTGTGAGAGTTCCTGCAGTGCAAAAGCCTGAAAGAGGTCAGTCTGCAGTGGAGCACGTTCTAGACTCACGTGTAGCTCAGTGAGGTGAGCTGTAGGTGTGTCGGCGCCATAAGATCGGTGAAACACGGCACGCTGCCGTTAGTGTGAGTAGCCTATTGAGGGTCCGAGTAGGCCGAAGGCGAAGAGTAGAGAGTTAGTTCATAGGGGGCAAAGGAGCTTAACTAGCTCACCCCGAAGAAGAAGTAGTTACTGGACCCCGGGTCCGAAGCTTGCCGGGATCTCCACGACCCAGTAAGATAAACTGGAATCCCTGGAGAACTACAGGTCCCAGGATCGCTAAAGTGCTGATACGTACCAGAGCCAGGAGACACATAGGCCCCGTAGGTCGTGAGCGTGCTCTCCAAGAGAAGGCCCTACCACAAGGTCAGCCAGCGCAGGACAGAGGCAAAGTTAGGCCTAGCTCCAGGCAGGTCAGAAACTTACTACGCAGAAGCCAGAACCAGGAGGCCCAAAACCTGCTCATTGGGGAGGATCCGGACATACAACCTTCACCCTACAGTGCTCCTGGGAGTGCCTGAAATTCCACCAGTAAAAGGTACTGAAGTGACTATTGTGTCCATCCCTGTTCTTGATCTGGCCCGGCGGAGTCTCTTTGTCCTGCATCCCCGTTCCTATACTGCCCTGAGGCCCAGCTCTACCTGTGGGGAGCTATACCATCATGCTGCCTTATCACCTGCCTCAGTGGACTGCGCAGCACTGGTGATCCTCACCAGAAGCCACAGGTGGCGTCACAAACTCTTTCTTTTACAACACCAACCCTTTTAAAAGAGAGGCCCAGAGTACGGGCCCGGGAGCCGACCACCGTGACATCCCTAAAGGCCAGGCTAAAGGCCCGGGTACCGAGTCATCCCCATTCCCCTGGGCTAGTCATATCCACAGGATAAGCCTGCTGATCGCAGGAGGTCCGCATGGAAGACCCCCACCATGAATGGGGCTTGGAAGAGGCACATTATATTTGAGCCTTCTCAAGCATTCACGCCACTGCTACATTCATTATATGTGGGACTTCCAGAGAAGGGTACAGCATTGTTAACCCCATTCATGACCTTGCAATTTTCTGTTTTTGCCCTTTCATTTTTTTCTACTCTTATTCCCAGAGCCAAGTTTTTTATTTTTTGTCAATATACAGTACAGACCAAAAGATTGACACACCTTCTCATTTAAAGATTTTTCTGTTTTTTCATGACTATGAAAATTGTACATTCACACTGAAGGCATCAAAACTATGAATTAACACATGTGAAATTATATACCTAACAAAAAAGTGTGAACCAACTGAAAATATGTCTTATATTCTAGGTTCTTCAAAGTAGCCACCTTTTGCTTTGATGACTGCTCTGCAAACTCTTGGCATTCTCTTGATGAGCTTCAAGAGGTAGTCACCGTCAATGGTTTTCACTTCACAGGTGTGCCCTGTCAGGTTTAATCAGTGGGATTTCTTGCCTTATAAATGGGGTTGGGACCATCAGTTGTGTTGTGAAGAAGTCTGGTGGATACATAGCTGATAGTCCTACTGAATAGACTGTTAGAATTTTTATTATGGCAAGAAAAAAGCAGCTAAGTAAAGAAAAACGAGTGGCCATCATTACTTTAAGAAATGAAGGTCAGTCAGTCCGAAAAATTGGGCAAACTTTGAAAGTGTCCCCAAGTGCAGTTGCAAAAACCATCAATCGCTACAAAGAAACTGGCTCGCATGAGGACTTCCCCAGGAAAGGAAGACCAAGAGTCACCTATGCTTCTGAGGATAAGTTTATCCGAGTCACCAGCCTCAGAAATCACAGGTTAACAGCAACACAGATTAGAGACCCGGTCAATGCCACACAGAGTTCTAGCAGCAGACACTTCTCTTCAACAACTGTTAAGAGGAGACTTTGGGCAGCAGGCCTTCATTGTAAAATAGCTGCTAGGAAATCACTGCTAAGGACAGGCAACAAGCAGAAGAGACTTGTTTGGGCTAAAGAACACAAGGAATGGACATTAGACCAGTGGAAATCTGAGCTTTGGTCTGATGAGTCCAAATTTGAGATCTTTGGTTCCAACCACCGTGTTTTTGTGCGACGCAGAAAAGGTGAAAGAATGGACTCTACATGCCTGGTTCCCACCGTGAAGCATGGATGAGGAGGTGTGATGGTGTGGGGGTGCTTTGCTGGTGACACTGTTGGGGATTTATTCAAAATTGAAGGCATACTGAACAAGCATGGCTATCACAGCATCTTACAGCGGCATGCTATTCCATCTGGTTTGCGTTTAGTTGGACCATCATTTATTTTTCAACATGACGATGAACCCAAACACACCTCCAGGCTGTGTAAGGGCTATTTGACCAAGAAGGAGAGTGATGGGGTGCTACACCAGATGACCTGGCCTCCACAGTCACCAGACTTGAACCCAATCAAGATGGTTTGGGGTGAGCTGGACCGCAGAGTGAAGGCAAAAGGGCCAACAAGTGCTAATCATCTCTGGGAATTCCTTCAAGATTGTTGGAAGACCATTTCCGGTGACTACCTCTTGAAGCTCATCAAGAGAATGCCAAGAGTGTGCAAAGCAGTTATCAAAGCAAAAGGTGGCTACTTTGAAAAACCTAGAATATAAGACATATTTTCAGTTGTTTCACACTTTTTTGTTAAGTATATAATTCCACATGTGTTAATTCATAGTTTTGATGTCTTCAGTGTGAATGTACAATTTTCATAGTCATGAAAATACAGAAAAATCTTTAAATGAGAAGGTGTGTCCAAACTTTTGGTCTGTACGGTACCTTTTTTTTTTGCGGGACAAGTTGTTCTTTTGATTGACACCATTTATTTTACCATATCGTGTACTGGAAAACGGGAAAAAAATTCCAAGTGCGGTGAAATTGCAAAAAAGTGCATTTCCACAATTGTAATTTTTTTATTTTATTTACCATGTTCACTAAATGCTAAAGCTGACCAGCCATTATGATTCCCAGGTCAGTACGAGTTCATAGATACCAAACATGTATTGGTTCTTTTATATGTGAGTGGTGAAAAAAAAAATCAGAAGTTTGTAAAAAAAAAAAATTAAAAAAAATCGCTTATGTCGCCATTTTCCGAGACCCGTAGCATCTCCATTTTTCGGGATCTAGGGCCAGGTTAGGGCTTATTTTTTGCGCCCTCAGCGGACGTTTTTATTTATATAATTTTGAGGTAGATACAATGTTTTGATCGCCTGTTATGTTTGCGGAGGCAAAAAAAGAAAAACATAATTCTGGAGTTTAGATTTTTTTTGTCGTTACGCCGTTTACCGATCTGATTAATTTACTTTATATTTTGATAGATCGGAGATTTCTGAATACAGCGATACCAAATATGCGTATATTTTTTTAATGGTTTTATTTTCAATAGGGCAAAAGGGCGTGATTTAAACCTTTATGTTTTTTAAAACTTTTTTTACTTTTTACTGGCAGCAATAGTCCTCTTAGGAGACTTGAAGCTGCAATCATCTGATTACCTGTGCTACACATAGCAGGGCTTCAGCACTGCTATGTATAGCAGAAATCACAATCTCCTATGAATGCCGGCCACAAGGGATCTACAATGACAGCCAGGGGTCTTCTGCAGACCCCCGGCTGTCATGACAACACATTGGCACCCCGCAATCACATGACAGGGACGCCTATGGGTGTGTCTTGTGACGAGCTTCTGGCAGGTGTGTATTAAATGCCACTGCTAGTGATTGACAGCGGTATTTAACTGGTTAACAGCTGCGGGTGGATCTCGGATCCGCCTGCGGCTGTTAAAGGCACATGACAGCTCATGAGATCAGCAGTCATGTGCAGGGAAAGATGCAGGCTCAGTGACAGATTTTTTTTTTTTTTACAGTTTTCTCCTTCATTCTATTTCACGCATGTCTGTAATAAAAAATATATATTTAAAGAAAATCTATAAAATGACCTTTCGACCGCCCGAAGCTTGATGGAATTCATGCCTTTTAACACATCCATCATACTGGGGAGCTGATCCACACTGCCTTTCTCTGAAGCCTCACTTTCCGTCGGGCTGCATTTGTGAGAAGCTTTACGTTCTCTTATAATATCAAGTGCAGATTTTAGTTGGGAAGATGGGACTGGGGGTGGTGGAGGAGGAGGAGGAGGAGGAGGAGGAGGGGGCAGCGGAGCTACTGGGGTTGTAAATTGCAAAAACTGTGCGGAAAGTGGTGGAGAAGCTGAAGATGGGGGTGAGAGGGCATTACCTGGGCAGCTAAATGAGCACATTGATTCTGTATCTGAGAAACAAAAACGAGATCAAATCATACCAAATACATAGCAAAAGCTTGACCTATTTAACCCATTAAGTGATTTATAAGGATTACAAAAACAATGGCTTACGAGACTGTGCGGCTTGTGACGGTTGTAGGGCAACAATGGCAGCAATCTGTACTCTCTGCTGCAGCAGCTCATCTTCCAAAGCTGAAAGGCATGATCGTCTGCAGGAAGGAGACTCTTTTCACACACTCTCTTGGCCAACATCATAGTCAGAAATCCTGAGTCTGAATTATTCGGGTCCATTGACTTGTTGGATGGAAGATCGTGTCTGATGTTACTAAAGGGAATCTGTCACCAGGTTTATGCTACCTCATCTGAGAGCAGCATGATGTGGGGGCCGAGACCCCGAATCCAGTGATGTTACTGGGCTCCTTGCTGTAGTTTTGATAAATCATTGTGACGCGCCCCCTGGGCCATGTTGTGCTGCGTTGCGCATGCGGGGGATACCCGGAGCCGGATCTGACAGGGGTAGTAGTCCTCGTGGCGGTGACCCGGTCCGTGCCCAGAGTGGTCAAACTAAGAGGCAGTGCGCGGCATTAAGATGTTATAGAGTTCGACTACGCCACCCGTTGATTGCAGCTATGAAGCCGCCGCTGCAGGGCAGACCGCTGAGGCCGGTGGTGTGGTTGTGCAGCGTGGATGGTATAACCCCCAACGGGAGAGGTATAGCCTCAGGGCAGCTGGTGAAGCAGGGAATGATGATAGTGGTAGTGGTGTGACAAGGAAGCTCAGAGACGTGCATTGCAGTTTTCACAGCTTTACTCACAGTTGGTATTCAGATCACTTCGGCCAAGAGTGACCACCCGAGCCGTGCTGCGTCCACCAGGTGCGGGACTCGGCCAACTCCCAGGCAGTTCCAGAGCGTGGTCCTGAGCTCCCCTCTCTTCCTTCCTACTGGCCGTCCCCACCAGGGATCCACCTTTGTCCAGCTCCCTCGGGCCTTCTGGTGGTGAAACCTTTCCCGGCTTCCCTGACCCTATACGTGGTATGCCTTCCTGGTGGATATGGCGAGGGGTCGCGCCAAAACTTGTCCACGACCTCTGGTTCCTGGCTGAGGATAATTGGCCTCCACCAGTTTGGGATCCGGTACCCTGTTCTGCCAACCCTTCACCCGTTAACTCGTGGGATCTCAGGGTTCCCTCTTCTCTTGCATCTCTGGGCCTCTCCTGGTGTTTCTGTTCCTCCTTCTTCTGCTTTCTCTCTCTCTCTGCTTCAGGCCTCCTCTCCAGGCCTGGCTCTGGAGCTGGGCCCAGACTGAGCCACAGCTCCCTGTCAGCCCTCTCTGGCTGAGCTCCTCTCTGCACAGAGCAGACCAAAAAGACCTTGTCCTAAGATGGTGCCCACCTTATATACTCCCTCTGACACCTGAGCCCAGGTGACAAGCACCCAATGGGCTCCTACCTATGTCCAGAGTCCCTCCCCTATCTGCTCCTACACCACTAGGATGTTCCTCCCCCCTCCCCACTCCAGCCGGGGACAGAAGCTGTCGTACCTGCACATCTATCTGGTGGGAGTACCGTTGGTCTGTCCCCCGGAAATGGGGTGAGTGTGGTGCATGCAGCTAACTGAGCCCAGTTCCACACTCCATCCTTACCCGGGAGTGGAATACCACACCTCTGGATCGAGGTGCAATACCCCTGTAGCAGCCGAGTCCTCGGGGTGCTACAATTGTGTTATCTGCTGCAGCTCTGCTAGTCCTCTCAATGATCAGCTCCTGCTATGCAGTCCTTAATATTCATGAGCTCAGGCTAACCATGTCCCTCTCCACTGTCAGCGTTGTCTATGCACAGTGTAGACAGAAAGCTGTAAATCAGTGGTGCAGGCAGGGCTGTGGAGTCGGTAAGCCAAACCTCCGACTCCTCAATTTCCATGACACCGACTCCAACTCTGACTCCAACACCCTCATACATGGCTCATGTTTAAGAGATAAATTTACTGTAGCACAGATTCATCTCAGCTAAAAGTCTAGACCCTTAGATCAAGAATAGGACAGACATTTATAGGACATTTCATAACTTTCCCAAATCCTTATGAAATAATATTCTCCACAAACTGCATTGAACTACTACACCCAATTTGTTATATATTTTAGGAGTCGGAGTCGGTCCATTTTATCACGACTCCGACTCCACAGCTCTGGGTGCAGGTGGGGTTAGACTGAGCTCATACAATATGGGAGAAGACAATCAGAGCTCACCAGAAGTAAGAAGTATCTTGGTATATTTATTTGTCTTATTAGTCACACCAAACGAAGCAGCACAATAACAGGAAATGGTCGGCACCTGCATGCACCCACGCTCTCCTGTAACAGGTCAGCTGCTATTTTTTAGCCAACAAAAATACCAAGACCCTTATGGTGAGTGTCATCTTTCTTCTCCCATATTGTATTACTGGGCCATTTACTATTGTCACTGAGCATCATCTATGTAATTACCTGACAGAGGCCATAATGATAATTGATCAGTGTCATATATACTCAAGCCGTTACAGTAGTAGCCTAACCAGTGTCTACACATACTTACATATATATATTGTAAGGCAGTGCTAGTCATCACGCTGGGGGACCCTCGCTTCACCGGGTCAATTAAAGCACACATGCAACGTTTTCCAGTAACATGAAATCCAGCAGTTTATTACACTTCATAACTGCTTATCACACAGTCCATCTCAGTGGCTCACTGGCATGTTTACACACATAACATCCAAGAGCCTTTCAAGTGGCAGACAGGCCCACTTGGCTCCAGTTACAGCCTTCAGCCAAGTAACCATATCAATGTCCATATAACGCACCACTTTTACCTTTTGCCGGGTCTAGCGGTTTCCATCAGATTTGTTCTGCCACAGCTGTGGCTTTACGGCTTCCCAGATGGGGGTCTCCAGCCCTCTTACCTTCCAAGGCTACTGGCATCTCTTTGCACACACAAGGAAACCAGCCTCTGCCTTTCAGGACTCTTGTCTTCCAAGCCTCTTGCCCTCCAAGGCTACTGGCATCTCTTATACACAAGGATCCTGCCTTTGCCTTTCAGGCTTCACCCGGCTTCACTAGGCCTCACACTCTAATGGTGTCCCACACACGGGGAACAGGCCTCATGCCTTTCACACCCTGTTTCAAAAGCACCAAGATTTATATATCCTCCAGTGCACACAGGTCCTGTGCTGATGTCACAATCATGTGATCAGTCCTTCTGTGTGCACAGGACCTGTGATGATATCACAGTCATGTGATCAGTCACCTGAGGGAGAGGTACATGGTCAGCCAGAACACACCCTGGACCATTACAGTAATGCCGCAAGCCGCTGCATTACATATCCCCCCTCTGTTCAAACTTGTGGGGTTGAACACATAATATACACAATCACATTATAACCCACAGTTCACACAGAGACCAAGTACTTGACAATTGCGCTGCTCAGCCCCTGGAACACTAATCATCAACATTAGCCCATTCCTTAGGGACCTACCTTCTGTCATTGTCACTGCCTTCGTCAAGTCAAATTTCTGGGTCGTAACCTTGTCAGACCTCCCCCGCTCCCAATGGTCAGTCGTAACCTTGTCAGACCTTCCCCACTCCCAGCGGTCGGTCGTAACCTTGTCAGACCTCCCCCGCTCCCAGCGGTCAATACAGCAGTGTGACTCACATACCCTGGTATCTAAGGTCCGGTTCGACTCCCTACTGTCCCGTACTCTATTGGGTCGTTTGTATGGGCCACTCAGACCTGAGTTACTGGAAGTCTCACTACCTCTAAACCCACGCCCACTATCCTCGGGACATATTGGAAAGTCTCTAACTTCTACTGTAGCCGTTCTATTATTTGAAGGGTCCTTTCTCTGTCTGGTCTCACAATTTCTAGACGGCTGCCATCTTCTGCTGCTCAGGCGATTCTGTCTTTCCACTCGCAGTCTAGCGAGATTCAACTGTTCTACCTCTCGCAGGTAGGTCACTCGGTACTCCAACAGTATGCGAATATATGCAAGACTTTCTTCTGTTCATACAGCGGAGAATGACACCATGCCGTCTTCATCTGGTACCGAGTCCTGTCGATCACGTGGACTGCTTACTTTCATCACACCGGACTTCTTTACCATCATCTGCATGGCTCGGCCATTTCCCACAATGAGCTTTCTTACCAGAGCATGAGGCACCCGGATGACCTCTTCATGCAGACTTTGAGCTTTACTCATAAGCTCCAGTTGTCTAATGGCTTGTTTCGTCTTCAACCGGACAAACCGCTTTGTGCGAATACATCGCCAGTGCATGTTACTTAGGATAGCCACCCTCTTCATTGTGACTTCGGTTGTGGACAGGACCAACAGCTGTTTAGCTTCTGAGGTCGAGTATACCTTACAGGCTCCCATGGCCTTCTTAAACTCTTCATGCACGGACTCACTGGTGCATTCTTCTCTCAAATCCTCGGGTACATCTATGAGGCACTTGTACCGAGACATTTCTGTTTCACCAGTGGTTTTCAGTCGATCAACCGGCTCAGGTTTCAGGGGGAACTGACTTTCAGCTTCTTCACCCTGTATTCTTCCCCTGAGCTGACTCACAGCTACAAATTCAAGAATTTTCGTCTTGACCTCTTCTTCCTCTAGCTCAGCCACTCGCCTCTCTGCAACCAATCTCTGAAGCTCTTCCGGCTTCAACTGCTCCTTTATCAGCAGAATTTTCTCAGAGCTCTCTGTCTCCAATGCGCCCACTCGGCTCTCGACAGCCAGTCTCTCAAGCTTCTCTTGCTTCCAATGGGCTTGTAGCAACTCCTTGAGTTCCTTGATCTTGGCTCTCACATCCACCGAATCACCCAAGCTCGCATTATCTAAAGAGGCATTTGCTTCATACCTCCCTTCTTCGATGGACTCCTCCATCTTTTTCCGCTCAGCTTCCATCTTGCTGATTCTTTCCTTAAGGCACGTCTCTGCCCTCTGGAGATTATCAGAGAACGTCTGCAGCTCCTTCACCTGAGCTACCAGACCTAGGGTCTTTCTGCGGAGATCATCATTTTCATCACGGGTGTCCTGTAGAGTGGTCTCAACCACTTGGCGCATGTGCTCTGCATCAGCCTTATCCTCCTCTAGTTTTTTCTTAACCTTGAGGAGATCCTCATAGTCTCTCTTAATTTGTTGCAGTTCCTTACTGAGTTCACTACACTCCTTCTTGGATTCACACAGCTTCTGGTTGAACTGTTCGCACAGTCGTTCTAGGTTTTGATCACGTCCAGAAACTTCATCCTGCAGCGCCTCTTTTAGGGCAGACAGCTCCCTATCCCTCTGGTGTAGACCCTAATCCAGCTTTTGCTTCACTTGCCTCAGCTCTAACCATACCAGGGAGAAGCGATCTTTCACCTCTCACAACTCATCTTCACACTCCGCTTTGTCAAGCTCCAATTGAGAAACCTCCTCTTTATTTCTCTGAAACCTTTCTTTCCATTTGTTGATTTCCTCGCGGCTTTCTTCCAGTTCTCGCTGCAAGTTCCTTACAACCTTGTTTATTTTCTGCTGTTCAGACTCCAGGCTCAGCTGGTCTGAGGACACGTTCTCCAGGTTTTCCCTTCGTTGCAGCATGTCACGCTGACACTGCTGCCTGATAGGCTCCAGCTCTTGGTCATGACTGGCCGCCTCCTCTTTCAGGGCTGTCGGATCCTGATCCTTCTGTCTCAGTACTGTATCGGAGGTTGCTACTGGCAACGTCACCTCCTCTTCTTCTAAAAGAGGATCCAAACTCGGAATAAAGGCACACAGCCTTGCATTTTCTTTATTTGCCCTTTCAGCAAAATCTACAGGAGCAACTTTTTTGTGGCCTTTGTGCCATCGACGACGAGAGTGGGACTCTCTCCCCTCATCTAGCCCCTCCTGACTGAACTCTCTTTCTACTTTCATAGTGTCACCGTCAGTTGTGGGGTCTGTGTCACTCCCCATGGAGTTGTGGGCCAACAAGTCACCTCCCACCTTGACGTCAACCCCTTCTACTGAAGCTACCCCGTTATCAATGGTCAAATTGTCATTTTTAGGCTGTACCAACCCACAACCAGTAACAAATTTTAGTTTTCTATACTCCATGCTCTTTTGAAAATCCGCCCCTTTTTGAAACCCCCCCCTTTTGGACACACCCACACCTGTAGGGGGATTTTTACAAAAAAAATCAGCAATAGTCTTAGGACCCAATTCACAACATCTCTTACCACCTCCCCGGGCACTCTGGGACAATAATGGCGCCCCAGAAGAACTCACATAATGGTCCGTTGTCGCCTTTCTGTAAAGGGCCAACAGCTCCTGCCCTTCCTGCACCATGACCTGCTGTCGTTTCTCAAATGCCTGCGGCTGCGATTTTAACAGGCACTTTAATTGCTCAATAGCTTCAGTCTCATTTGCTGCTCCCTTCACAGCCATCTTTATCTGTTCCTGCATTGCTTCAGGACACTCCATTTCGCTCCAAACCATTTGCAGCCGGTCATCTAACCCCTTCTCCATTCCGTCTAGAGGTACTGAACCATTCATGGTCATCACGGTACACTGTTCACACTAGACACTTCACACTGCTCTCCCCGGAAAATTTTCATGGTCCTGCTGAGCCACAGCAAACCAGGTTTGAGTGCGAGGACAATTTTTGTAACCCTGCCGAGTTACAGCCAGATGCTTTAATCTTCGTGACCCCGCCCAGCCACAGCAAACCAGGTTTGAGTGCGAGGACAATTTTTGTAACCCCGCTGAATTACAACAAGATGCTTTAATCTTCGTGACCCAGCCGAGCCACAACAAGATGCTTGTATCCACACGCGTCGTCCTGTGCCGTTACCCCTAGCAACCGGGCTGCAGTTGCCCCTAGCAACCAGGCTGCAGTTGCCGCATTCTCCAACCACATGTAAGGCAGCGCTAGTCATCACGCTGGGGGACACTCGCTTCAGCGGGTCAATTAAAGCACATATGCAACGTTTTCCAGTAACATGAAATCCAGCAGTTTATTACACTTCATAACTGCTTATCACACAGTCCATCTCAGTGGCTCACCGGCATGTTTACACACATAACAACCAAGAGCCTTTCAAGTGGCAGCCAGGTCCACTTGGCTCCAGTTACAGCCTTCAGCAAAGTAACTATATTAATGTCCATATAACGCACCGCTTTTACCTTTTCCCGGGTCTAGCAGATTCCATCAGATTTGTTCTGCCACAGCTGTGGCTTTAAGGCTTCCCAAGCCCTGATCTCAATACTATGGAAAATTTATGGGCAAAGCTGAAAAGGCAGGTGCAGGCAAAGCGACCTACAAACCTTGATCAGTTACACCAGTTTTGTCAGGAGCAGTGATGAGTGAGCATGCTCGCTACTGCTCGGTGCTCGCCCGAGCATCTCGGCAGTTTTGTCTGCTGTTGCTGTTAGATATTTCTAGAAATAGGCCCAGGTCTCAGGGGCCAGGAATAATTTTTTGGGGCATCTTAATCCTCATTATTTGCTTAAAAAGCAATCCAGAGAACACCGTTGTTCTGCGCCATTTGCGTGTTGGCACTGCAGAATACAGCCAGTTCCTTTCCATATTACAGCGCTAAAAATCCAGCTATTTAAAACTGTGGTTTGTCCGTCACACGGATCACATATAATTGTGCTGACAATACTGCCATTTCTGGCCTCCATTAAAATTTTGTTTCAGTGTGTCAGGGAAGAAATTGACAACAGTTTGCTGTTCAAAATAGTTAACTACATGCCAGGTATTTAAAACTGTGTTTTCTCCGTCACACGGATCACATATACGTTTTCAGACAATACTGCCATTTCTGGCCTCCATTAAAAATTTGTTTCAGTCTGTCAGTGAAGCAATTTACAACAGTTTGCTGTTAAAAATAGTTACCTACAGGCCAGGTATTTAAAACTGTGGTTTCTCCGTCACACGGATTACATAAAACTTCGCTCCAAATTCAGCCATTTGTAGTGAGTGTGGAAGTGTGGCGCCCCTGAGGGTTCAGTCGCCACAGCGGTACTGCACTTCACCCAGAGGTATGGCATCTCCTTCTCTCAGGTAAGGATGGAGTGCTGCCCGGGACCCTAACACCTGCACCCAACACTACACTACTCCAGACCATCTGGAAGGGCAATATGCACTGCTTTCTGCTGCCCCTGGCTGGAGTGGGGGGGGACCAAACTGATGGGGAACCATGTAGTGGGTGTGGGTGGAGGACGCAGATCAGGGGAGCACTTGAAGAAGAGGCATATATATATAGGGAAGCCATATTTTTAGAGAGTTGAACGAAGAGAGAGGGAGTGTGAGGACGTCGGGAGCGGAGGCTTTTCAGGAGCTCCACTCGGGAGGCAGGTCTGGCCTGTCATGGCCAAGACTGAGAGAGGAGTGGGAGCAAGAGAGAAAGGCTCCAGGAGCAAAAGGGGTCCCACTGGGTACGGTGAGTGCCGGACCGTCACCCGTATGCCCGAATCTGCCAGGCGGTAGAGGGATCAGGCCACAAGAAGGAAACCGGTCCCTGGGCTAGCCAAGTTACTTTAAGTCTCAGCTAGAAAACCGGAGGCTTCTGCACTTTCTAGGTGCAGTTGCCACATCCGCACCTAAGCCACCGAAAAGGGCATCAAGTAAGGTCCGGGAAGTTCAAGTTGCCAGAGGGATCCCAAGGTACCTGATCGGTACTTTGTGTGGCGGGGAACAGGGCAGGAGGGAGAGACCCAGCACGGGAAGTCGGCTAAGAAAGGAACATACAGAAAGGGGTCCCATTAAGTGCCCTTGAGATACTTGAGGGAGTGCTGGACCCCTGCCTGGTGAACGCAGCGCGACGTGGGAGGCTGTCACCTGTACAGGCAACCTGAGGAACTTGATAACTGTGAGTAAACTCGGACGACTGCACCCCACTGTCTCAATCAGTTATTGCTGCTATGTTATCGCTCCTGCACTACAACGCCCAGCATTACCATCTGCACCTACACTGCCGTGGAGCTGAGCTCTGCCTGTGGAGAGCCGCACCAACCCAGCTGCCCTAACATCTGCTCCAGAGGTCTGCAGCAGCGCTGGTACTCATTACCAGGAACCACAAGTGACGTCACGAGACCAAACTATTATTCAGCCCTTCAAGCAACAACCCGCTTTTTAAAGAGTGACTCCAGTGTACGGGCCTGTGTGTCGACTGCCGTGACATCCCAAGAAGGTAAAGGCCCGGGTACCGAGTCCCCCATATCCCCCTGGGTGAGTCAGAAGATATTGTCCTACATTTAAAATGGACAAGGCACTTGGCAAGGGACAGGGAACTGGACATGATGGTGATGATGCATGCAGACGCTGAAGCCGAGGCCGTGGGCAAGCTGAAATTGTGCCACAACAAACACCCACATCTTCTCGCCTGACCTTCTCGTCCCAATTCTTAGGGGACCGCAGCACACCACTATTGAACCAAGAGCAGTGTCAAAAGGTTGTTTGTTGGATAGCGGATAATGCTTCCAGTCACTTTGCCACCACCACCACCACCCTGTCTTCCACACGGCCAACTCTCAGTAGCCGTGAGTCTGGACTGCATATTCCTCACCCTAATCCTCCTTCCTCCCACCATGCCGAGTGCCCAGAGACAACTGATCCCACACTTGGAGACTCCGAAGAGCTGTTCACTTTTCCATTTAAAGATTCGGGCCTCTCGCCCGGTCCACTTGAAGCAGGGCAAGAGGAGATCGGATGTAGCGATGCCCAAATGTTTGAGCAGCCATGGGGATGGTGGGAAAGTGTCACAAGAGGTGGATGATGATGAGACACAACTGACAGAAAGTTAAGAAGAAGACCAGGGTGCAGAAGTGGAACACGAGGTGGTGGATGATATAGTAACTGACCCTAGCTGGTAGGAGGACATGCAGAGTGAGGACAGCAGCACACAGGGGGAGGGAGGCAGAGCACCCCAACAGGCAGGAAGAAGCAGTGTGGTGGCCACAGACAGAAGGCAGGCAACCGTGCCCCGTAACACCAACACGAAGGAAGTTGCCAGTACAACTGTTAGGTCTTCCTGAGTCTGGTTGTTTTTTAAACACTCTGCCGATAACCCCAAAAAGGCCATTTGCACCACCTGCCAGGCCAGCATCAGCAGGGGTAGCAAAACTAGTAAGCCTATCTGCCTAACATATAATACATGGTCAGCAAATCCCTATAGTAGAAGTAAAACCAAAAAGATCTATTTTGGAGAGAGAAATTCGAATGTGAAAGAGAAAAGATTTTTTTCCCCCCTATACAGGTAATGATTTTAGTCTACTTATAAGTACTCTCCAAACAGACACACATGAGGGATTTAAATGATAAATATATACTGTACTTTATTGAAAAAATATTAATATCATAAAAATTACAATAGTGAAGGACAAAATGAGGGCAACAAGGGAAGGGGGGAGAAGACAGCTAGAGAGTAGTGGAGTAGGGTGGATAATGTAGCAAAGAGACTAACACCCCAAAATGTAAATATGCTGCCAATGGATGAAAATCCTAACACTGACCATATCTGGTGATAATGGTTACAAATCCTATGAGGGAAGCTGAGAAAATATCTAGCATAAGACTGATAGCCCTGTATATAAAATACATACAGGTAGATACCAGAGCGGTTACATGCAATCAAATGAGCAATAAATCATAATAGTTACGCTATGAAATGTACGTGTCAGTAAATCATGAATACAGGCATTAAGCTTCCATTACCTTGAGTCATGTCAATGGGATCCAAGGCAGCGTGGGAGAGAATGCTGGGGGTGTAAAGCAGCCTCGACGCGCGTTTTTCCCGGAAGTGGCTTCGTCAGGAGGCGTGGTTATCATGAGGAGAGGGGACACCTTATGTACCAGAATGTACCAATCGGAATTCGGTACGTTGTAATGTCCCGCCCCTGGCGATGACGCGGACGCCCGCGCGTCACACGCGGCCAGGAAGGGGCTGGAGTACCTCCCACATTACACAGCAACGCAGCCCGTCGGAGACGCCGCCGGGACGGAGGCATATGCACACAGAGACAGGTGTGTTAAGGTTCAGAGGGCGCATCAGAAAGCCTGAATGAGCAGGCAACAGGCTGTGGGAGGCTCAGCACCACGCAAACACACAGAGTGGCCACCTCACTGCGTCGCAAAGTGCTGGGCGTCCATCAGCGCTAAAGCAACAGTCATGAGCAGCCCTGAATGGTAGGGGGGGGCATATTAATATCTCTGTATAGGGGGGAAAAAAATCTTTTCTCCTTAACATTCAAATTTCTCTCTCCAAAATAGATCTTTTTGGTTTTGTAGCATAACTAGAAGCCTGACCATCACCAGCATGTTCAGGCACATGGCAGCAAAGCACCCCACTAAGTGAGCCGAACACCAGGGTCTAGAAACAGTGTCTGCGGGTGACACCACTGCTTCTTCCGCTGTTGTGCATGCACCCCAATCCCCTCTCCATGGCGCATGCCAAGATGCCTCCTGCCCTGCACCTGTCGTTGCACACTCTCAAGTAGCAGCATCAGGAAGCACGTCCACGTCCTTGTTCAAGCACAGCATTCAGTAGTCCATACCCCAGTGCTTGGAACGTAAGCGCAAATATGCAGCCAATGCCCCACAGGCCACACTAGTAAATTCCAACATTTCACGACTGCTTGCGCTTGAAATGTTGCCTTTTAGGCTCGTGGAGATGGAAGCATTCCGCAACCTGATGGCGGCAGCCATTCCTCGGTACTCGGTGCCCAATCGCCACTATTTCTCCCGGTGTGCTGTCCCCGCATTACACAAGCACGTGTCCCAAAACATTAGCCGTGCCTTCAACAACGCAGTTACTGGGAAAGTCCACCTAACCACAGACACGTGGACAAGTGCTTGTGGGCAGGGACGGTATATCTCGCTGATGGCACACTGGGTAAACATAGTGGAAGCCGGGACGCAGTCGGATCTTGGAATTTAACACGTCCTCCCGATGTCAAGGATCGCGGGCCCTAGATCAATCAGGGTTGCCCCAACAGTCTACAGCTCCTGCACCTCCTCCTCTTCAGCCTCCATCTCTGAAATGACTACATCAGTCACAAGCTGGAAGCACTGCAGCACTGCCTCGGCCAAGCGGCAACAGGCTGTGCCAAAGCTAATATGCGTAGGTGACAAACCCCACAATGCTGAAGAGTTGTGGACAGCTCTGAAAGAGCAGGCAGATCTGTGGCTCACACCACTGAACCTACAGCCAAGCATGGTCTTGTGACAATGGCCGGAACCTGATGGCGCTCTGAGGCGAGGCGAGCTCACACACGTACCATGCCTGGCCCATGTGCTTAATCTCGTGGTTCAGCGATTTCTCAAATCCTACCCGGAGCTGCCGGATCTGCTTGTCAAAATACGCCACCTGTGTGCCCATTTTAGAAAGTCAGCTACAGCTTCCGCTGCACTTGACGTGCTTCAGCAGCGTTTGCAGCTTCCGGCTCACAGACTGCTGTGTGATGTCCCCACGCATTGGAACTCAACACTGCAGATGTTGGGAAGGATTTGTGAGCAGAAGAGGGCAGATATTGAGTACCAGCATCAACAAGGCCATCGGTATTCAGTTCAGACTCCACACATAAGACCTCAGGAGTGGACATGGATGTCAGACATATGTACCATCCTCCAAAACTTTGAGGACTTCACCAAGATGGTGAGCGGCGATGACGCCATAATTAGTGTAACATACCTGGTGGTGGGCTTGCATGCTGCACCATCTCTCACTGTGCAAGATCGCAAACTCAATCTTCAGTCCAGTCTGCTAGCCTGGCTTCTATTCATGCTGTCTGTTTGTCTTTGTTCTGACTGCTTAGGGCGGCGGCCCGGTTACTTCCTGTTTCTTGTAGCTGCTGTGGGCACACCTCTAATGCATCCTCAGCCTATTGCTGTCTGTCACTGGATATTTAAACCAGCTTCACCTGGAAGCTGGTGCCTGAGCAACTCTATCATTCAGTGTGCTCCTTGACTCTGAATGTGCCAGGTCCTGTTCTGTTTCTCTTGTCTGTCTGTCCGCCTTCCTGGAGACTGTATTTCCAGGCCTGTCTGAACACGCTCCTAGCCTGTTCGTCCCGCCTTCTAGGGGCCGCATACCTAGATCTGTTATCTGTGTTTTCTTGCCTGTCTGTCCGCCTTCCTGGAGGCTGTATTTCCAGGCCAGTCTGAACTCGCTCCTATCCTGTTCGTTCCGCCTTTTCTGGGGGCCGCATACCCAGACTCGCTCCTGTATCTCGCTGCAGTGTCAGTTCCTGTCTGAACACTCAGTTCCTGTCTAAACACTCTCCTAGCCTGTTACCTGTCTTTATGTCCATACCTTCCCTTTTTCTGCAGAGTCTGAACCTGCACCTAACTCTTACTCATTGTCGCTGTACTTCCGTTTGTGAGTTTAGAGTACACTCGCTACTTCATTGCAAGTATCTTGTGTGTATCTGGTTCTGCCTTTCTCTTCCAGTCTGTTCCGTGTGAACAGTGCCCTGTCTGCTCTGCTCTGCCTTTGCTCACCGCTCCAGCGGTTTATCTCTGCTGTGCCTTGTTCACCGCTCCAGTGGTTCCTGCCCGCTCTGCCTTGCTCACCGCTCTGGCGGTTTCTGCCCACTCTGCCTTGCTCACCGCTCCGGCGGTTCCTGCCTGCTCTGCCTTGCTCACCGCTCCGGCGGTTCCTGCCTGCTCCGTCTTGTTTACCGCTCCGGCGGTTCCTGCCTGCTCTGCCTTGCTCACTGCTCCAGCGGTTCCTGCCTGCTCTGCCTTGCTCACCGCTCCGGCGGTTCCTGCCTGCTCTGCCTTGCTCACCGCTCTGGCGGTTTCTGCCCGCTCTGTCTTGCTCCCCGCTCCAGCGGTTTCTGCCCGCTCTGTCTTGCTCACCGCTCCGGCGGTTTCTGCCCACTCTGCCTTGCTCACCGCTCCGGCGGTTCCTGCCTGCTCTGCCTTGCTCACCGCTCCGGCGGTTCCTGCCTGCTCCGTCTTGTTTACCGCTCCGGCGGTTCCTGCCTGCTCTGCCTTGCTCACTGCTCCAGCGGTTCCTGCCTGCTCTGCCTTGCTCACCGCTCCGGCGGTTCCTGCCTGCTCTGCCTTGCTCACCGCTCTGGCGGTTTCTGCCCGCTCTGTCTTGCTCCCCGCTCCAGCGGTTTCTGCCCGCTCTGTCTTGCTCACCGCTCCGGTGGTTTCTCCCTGCTCTGTCTTGCTCACCACTCTGGCAGTTTCTCCTTGCTCTGTCTTGCTCACCGCTCCGGCGGTTCCTGCCTGCTCTGCCTTGCTCACCGCTCAGGCGGCTCCTGTCTGCTCCGCCTTGCTCACTGCTTCGGCGGTACCTCTCTGCTCCGCCTTGCCCACCTCTCCGGCGGTTCCTCTCTGCTCTGCTTGTCTACCGCATCTTCAGTTCTGTTCCTGAATCCCAGTCTGTACTGGACCCTATCCAGCCTGTGCTCCAACCTGCTAGTACCTCCCCGTCTGTACGCCAGCCGTACTTGTCAGTACCCTCCTGTCTGCATACCAGCCGTGCCTGCCAGTATCCTCCTGTCTGCACTCCAGCAGTGCCTGCCAATACCCACCTGTCTGTATGCCAGCCTAACCTGCCTGTTCCTGTATTCCCCGGTGTGGGCGTAAACAGCCGTGTCAGGGGTCTGACCTGGAGTCACGCCTGGTCCCTCTTCTCGGTTCCTCTCTGGCGCATGGCATCGTAGCCGTCGTGCGACCTTGGTCGGATCGGGTTGATACTTAGTTACGCCCCTCCAGGCACTCTCCGGTTCATGGCACAGTGGAATCATTAAATCACGCACACGCCAGTCAGCCCGGGCGTGTGCATAACAATTAGCATCACCATCCCGCTTCTCTGTCTTCTGAAACGCTCTTTTCTCACAATCAAAGAGGATGCATTGCAGGTGGAGCACGATGAGATGAAGCAAGGAACCATACAGGGTGATTACACACAGCCAAGCCTCAACTCATCCCAATGTGGATTGGGTGACAATGAGGAAGAGGAGGAGGAAGAACAGGAGCTAGTTTCATGAGCTATAGACGGTACTACCTGCATAACTGTCATCCCATCTGTTCAGTGTGGATGGCCAGAGGACAGAGAGGAGGAGGAAGAGGAGAGCATGGTCAGTCATCCTCTTGCCTGTTAGCAGTCTGGCACGTATGGCTAAGTTTATGTTACGCTGCCTTTCCCATGACCCTCGCGTTTTCAAAATTTTGGGCGACAGTCATTACTTGTTGGTGACACTTCTAGACCCACGCTACAAGGAGAACTTTATATCTCTTATTTCTGAGGCTGACTGGTCTACAAAAATGGGGCAGTACCAGAAGGCCCTTGCTGCGGAACTATTAAAAAAATTCCCATCTGAAAACGCTGGTGGCAGAGGTCACAGTTCGTTGGACAACCAAGGAGTACAGGCAAGAGAAACACAACTTCAATCCAGCAGAGGCAGGGGAACACTGTCAAAGTTCTGGGAGAATTTTCTCAGCCCCTCCCATCGCACAGGCCCTGAGGCGCGGGGTACTCTCACAAGGAGTGCAAAGTTTGGGAAGATGCTGAGGGAGTACCTTGCCGACCGTACCAACTTCCTCCGTGATTCCTCTGTGCCTTATAATTATTGGGTATCCAAGCTGGATACGTGGAATGAACTGGCTCTCTATGCCTTGGAGGTCCTGGTATGCCCTGCTGCCAGCGTTTTATCAGAGCGGGTTTTTAGTGCCGCTGGTGGAATTATAACTGATAAGTGCATCCGCCTGTCAACTGAAAATGCTGACAGGCTGACTCTTATAAAAATGAACAAGGGTTGGATTGGGCAAGACTTCTCAATGATAGCAGCGTAACATAAACTCAAATCCAGTGTCTTTTTTTGGGAGGTGTATTCCCATGCACCTCTTCACACCCACACATGGGTATACGCTTCCTGATTTTGTCTATTTGCTCTTGTCCTCCTCCTTCTCCTCATCCTCATCCTCCACCACCATATCACCAGGTAATTTTTTTAAAGGGTGTTTATGATGCATGTAGTTTTTATACAGTATGTTCATGTATACCCCCTAGGGGTAAATGTTTGTCAGCCCATACACTTAGGGCATGGGCATTACAAGTATAGGAGGCCCGCTCCTTTCTAATGAGGACATTTTTTATGAGGCCCTCCTCCATGTGTCTTCCAAGGGGTATTGGAGTGCCTCCTAGTTTTTAGCAGCCCTTGCATTCACTGCATAGGCAAACACAATGGGAGGCCCACTTTCTAATAATGGGAACATTTTTTTTCAAGAGGCCCACCTCTACGTCTCTTCCAAGGGGCATTGGGGTGCCTCCAAATTTTTGGTAACCCTTGCATTCACTACATAGGCAAACATAATGGGAGACCTACTTCCTAATAATGGGAACATTGTTTTCAGGAGGCCCTCTGACCTCCACGTCTCTTCCAAGGGGCATTGGAGTGCCTCCAAATTTTTGGCAACCCTTGCTTTCACTGCATAGGCAAACACAATGGGAGACCTACTTCCTAATAATGGGAACATTGTTTTCAGGAGGCCCTCCTCTAAGTCTCTTCAAGGGGGTATTGGGGTGCGTCCAAATTTTGGGCAGCCCTGCCACTCACTGCATACGCAATAACAGTATAAGAGACCCACTCTTTAGTAATGGGAACAATAAAACATAGCCGGCTGATGGCTCTCTAAGAATAATGAGGGCCGACTGCTGGCCCTTTAAGAATAGTAAAGGCCGCCTGATGGCCCTATAAAATAGGCTTTGTGACTTTCAGAGTCCCTCCTTCATAAATGAAACACGATGTGTCTGATCATGTCTCACACACCACATGGCCAGATAAGGTTGTAAAATGTTAAAATGACATTTCCTGGTGAATGCATTTGCCACGGTTGAAAGCAATGCAAAAGTGCAAAAACGCATCAAAAACGCTAAGTGTGAACATAGCCCAAGGTGTGGAGGAGTATTTTTGTTTTTGGCTATTCATTTTTCTTTATATACAGTACAAGTCATTACAATGGAAAGCATGTTCCTTAACATATTTCCCAGGAAAATCCATTTTGGTTTTGTTTTTGTATGTTTTATTGTGAGTCTGTAAAAGTGGTGTAATACCTCTGATAACGTTGGTGACAGCAGTGACCTGGGAGTCAGAAATGCTTCCAGGGGTCTTCCGCATGCTGTTCCCATGTCATTTGAGCACTGTTCCCATCGATTTGGGCAATTTTTAGGCCCTCTGCAGACTGCCGGGGGGAGGCGCCTGAAAAATGCTCGAGTTTCCCATAGACTTACATTGGGCTCGTTGCTGTGGTCGAGCACCCGAGTATTCCAATGTGCTCGACCCGAGCAGCGAGCACCCGAGCATTTTAGTGCTCGCCCATCACTAGTCAGGAGGAATGGGCCCAAATTCCGACCAACTATTGTGAGGAGCTTGTGGAAAGATATCCCAAATGTTTGACCCAAGTCATTCAGTTTAAGGGTAATGGTACCAAATTTTAATGAAATGTATGTAAACTTTTGATTTTGCAGCAAGTAGTAAAAATGCCTTAAAACATTCTCTCTCTCTCATTATTCTGTCATTTGGCAAATATTAAAAATTATGGTAATCCTAATGGACCTAAAATGGGAAAGGTTTATTCTGATTTCATGTCAGATATTGAGAAAAACATGCATATGTGTCTTTTTATATAGTGTATGTGTAAGGGGGAAGACTGGGGTGTAAGTACTTTCAGAGCAAGGGATCCGGAACTGCCGGGGCCGTACCTCGTGTTGCAGGGGGAAGACAGACTGCAAGCAGAGGAGTCATGTGACAGGGAAGCTGGGGGTGTGTCGAGAAAGAGAGCTGGGAGGTCTGGTGACAGAGGGACTCCTGGTGTGACGAGAGAGAGGGAGAGACGAGGACGTTTGCGTGGGAAAGCAGAGCTGAGTCCTGCGGAGCAGAGCAGTGTGAGAGGGTCCAGGCTCCTGGCTACAGGACTTGGAGCAAGGGATCCGAGTGCAGTGGACCGGAGGAGTCAATCTAACTGTAGGGAGAAGAGACGCAGGGTCCGTGGAGCTGAGCACGTGAGGTGCCGTGTTATGGACTATGGGCTCAGCGGGTAAAACCGGAGACCGCCCGCTGCCGCTAGAAGACGGAGCATTGTTTGGGCGGGGACGCCTGAAGACAGCGTCACCAGCACCAGCTGGCAACTGCCTTGTAGAGGATACAAGTCAGCTAAATGAAAAAACTGTCGTTTGTTACTGGTTTGACTCTGCTACATCTAGTTAAACTGTAAACTGTCAGTTACAGACTAATATCTGCTATTTCCCCATATTTTCCCCTGTTACTCCTTTTTATTCTTGATGCTTATGAGTGGCTTGCACCGTGCAGTGAACCCTCTGTATTTACTTTCACGCAGTCTTCTCTTTATGGTAGATTTGGATATTGATACGCCTACCTCCTGGAGAGTGTTGTTCACTTGGTTGGCTATTGTGAAGGGGTTTCTCTTCACCATGGAGATTATTCTGCGATCATCCACCACTGTTGTCTTCCGTGGGCGCCCAGGTCTTTTTGCATTGATGAGTTCACCAGTGCTTTCTTTCTTTCTCAGGATGTACCAAACTGTAGATTTTGCCACTCCTAATATTGTAGCAATTTCTCGGATGGGTTTTTTCTGTTTTTGCAGCTTAAGGATGGCTTGTTTCACCTGCATGGAGAGCTCCTTTGACCACATGTTTACGTCACAGCAAAACCTTCCAAATGCAAGCACCACACCTCAAATCAACTCCAGGCCTTTTATCTGCTTAATTGAGAATGACATAACGAAGGGATTGCCCACACCTGTCCATGAAATAGCCTTGGAGTCAATTGTCCAATTACTTTTGGTCCCTTTAAAAACAGGGTGGCACATGTTAAGGAGCTGAAACGCCTAAACTTTTCATCCAATTTTAATGTGGATACCCTCAAATGAAAGCTGAAAGTCTGAACTTCAACTGTATCTGAATTGCTTTGATTAAAATTCATTGTGGTAATGTCTAGAACCAAAATTAGAAAAATGTTGTCTCTGTCCAAATATATATGGACCTAACTGTATATTCAGGTATTTAAGTGCTTTATACAGCTTCAATTTTCCAAAGACTTCAAGCGGTTAACAGAAGTGGGCTCACCATTCTTCAGGCATTTTCAGTTATTGAATGAAGTTAAAAAGAAATAGCCAGAAAATCTCAGTAAAAAAAAATGTTAGTGGCCAAAAACATCTAATAAGCAATCAGGAAGTGACCAAAAGACTCTAAATACAGTTCAGGGAAAAAAAGTCAGCGTGCCCTTGAGCATCTTCCTTCTGACAAACTTGATAATGTCGCCCGCCTCGAAAAGACATCATATGCACATATCCTAATGGTGGTTTTGATCCTCTATTTTGTATGTTACTAGATATACAGTGGGGGAAATGAGTATTTGATACACTGTCAATTTTACAAGTTTTCCCACCTACAAAAAATGGAGAGGCCTGTAATTTTTATCGCAGGTACACTTCACCTGTGAGACAAAGAATCTAAAAAAAATCCAGAAAATCACATTGTATGATTTTTACATAAATAAATTGGATTTTATTGCATGAAATAAGTATTTGATTACCTACCAACCAACAAGAATTCTGGCTCTCACAGACCGGTTAGTTTTTATTTAAGAAGCCCTCCTACTTTGCACTCATTACCTGTATTAATTGCATGTGTTTGAACTCATTACCTGTATAAAAGACACCTATCCACACACTCAATCAATTACACTCCAATCTCTCCACCATGGCAAAGACCAAAGAGCTGTCTAAGGACACCAGGGACAAAATTGTAGACCTACAAAAGGCTGGGATGGGCTACAGGACAATAAGCAAGCAGCTTGTTGAGAAGGCAACAATTGTTGGCTCAATTATTAGAAAATGTCAGAAACATAAGATGGCTGTCAATCTTCCTCAGTCTGGGGCTCCATGCAAGATCTCACCTCATGGGTAAGGATGATACTGAAAAAGGTTAGGAATCAGCCCAGAACTACACGGGAGGACCTGGTCAATGAACTGAAGAGAGCTTGGACCAAAGTCTCCAACATTACCGTTAGTAACACACTACGCCATCATAGATTAAAATCCTGCAGGGCATGAAAGGTCCCCCTGCTCACACAGGCACATGTCCAAGCCCGTTTGAAGTTCGCTAATGACCTTGTGGATGATCCAGAGGAGGCATTGGAGAAGGTCATGTGGTCAGATGAGACCAAAATAGAACTTTTTAGTATCAACTCCATTCGCCGTGTTTGGGGAAGAAGAAGGATGAGTAGAATCCCAGGAACACCGGCCCAACCGTGAAGCATGGTGGGGGAAACATCCTACTTTGAGGGTGCTTTTCTGCAAAGAGGACAGGATAACTGCACTGTATTGAAGGGAGGATGGATGGGGTCATTATTGCGAGATTTTGGCCAACAACGTCCTTCCCTCAGTAAGAGCATTGAAGATGTAATTGCTGTGTCGGGGTAAAAGAGAATATATATTTTTGTAACTTTTATACTTTTGTAACTTTTATACGCTTTTTTGCTAATGTACTAACCACCATTTTGTGTCTTATAACAATAAGCTTTCCTTGCTACGTATTACTTAAATCGAAACTTAAACTAAGACAGTTCCAGTGTTGCCAAGACTTATGTCAGAGAAACGAAACAAGATTATAAGCTGACGGCTGCAATATCTGCCCAGAGACTGAGATAAGGAGATGTGGACCAATCAGGAGTGGCCAGACACTGGACTTTCATGGCTTACCCCGCCCCGGACAACCCCTTTTCCCTCCCCATTATGTAGTGTATTTAGGTTTGTGTATGTAGGAATAAACACAGAACATTGCTGAGAGCGTTGTCTGTAGTAGTCTTTTGAGCGTGCTCTGAGTTTGAACCAGCTTGTTGTCTGACTCATTCTTTGAATGGTTGACCCATGCTCATAGCCTTAATTTGGAGTGACTGGAGGACGAGTGGAATGTCATCACGACCCCCACAAATGGCGCTCAACGTGCGGCGTGGCTAGCGGTACGCCGCCCTCCCGGACCCATATTGCTGACTTCCCTGGTGGTGACCGCGGTGGATGAATTTGAGGCCTGATCAACCTCCATCGAACACGGTAAGTTGAGATATATATAATATATGTGTTTCACTTGCCTGTGTGTCAGCCGCAGCGGTTTCTGTGGGGCTGTCAGGTTGGATCTGGGTGGGTGACCGGTCGAGTGGTGAGACCTCAGGCGTCCCGCACCACGTCCTGAACCAGCAAGTGTTAAAACGAGTGACGTCGCATGCCTGCGCGTGCTCGTGTGAACACCACCTCCTCCTCCCCCGGTCACTGTACTTTTCTTAGATAGCTGCCTCCCGTGACTGATAATCGAGGTTTCAAAGCATTCCTGAATTGTAGTGTAAGGGAGAAAGAATCTGTGACGAATTGAGGTGTACTCTTCGTCTTATACAGAGAAACCTCATAAGGAGGTGTTCTGCTGTCAGAATCTGTGACGAATTGAGGTGTACTCTTCGTCTTATACAGAGAAACCTCATAAGGAGGTGTTCTGCTGTCAGGGTCCATGACGGATTGAGGTGTACTCTTCGTCTTATACAGAGAAACCTCATAAGGAGGTGTTCTGCTGTCAGGATCTGTGACGAATTGAGGTGTACTCTTCGTCTTATACAGAGAAACCTCATAAGGAGGTGTTCTGCTGTCAGGATCTGTGACGAATTGAGGTGTACTCTTCGTCTTATACAGAGAAACCTCATAAGGAGGGGTTCTGCTGTCAGGATCTGTGACGAATTGAGGTGTACTCTTCGTCTTATACAGAGAAACCTCATAAGGAGGGGTTCTGCTGTCAGTCAGGGTGCCGTGGTGAGTCGTACTGTAAAGTCGCCATTCAAGGTTAGGAAAAAGGGATAGATGAGGGGTCTCTCTGTCTTATCAGTGTATTGAGGAGTACTCTACACTGACGGGTGGCGACCTGTCGGCTGCACCAGTGATCTGAGTCGCGACAGATCATTGCATTCTATAAGAAAATGTTGCGTATATTCAAATTTGAAAGATCTCGTAAGTTGCAGAATGCTGCTGTGGGAGTTAAGCCAATTAGTGGAGTTACGGGAAGGCAAGAAGGCAAGAAGAATGTTAGGAATTTGTATAACATGATAAGCTTATCCAGTACAGGCAGGCTTTAGTTTTCAGTGTAGAAAGAATGTGTTACACAGAAATTGGGAAAGCTGGGTGAGGACTTCTGCACCAGGCTCAGACACATCTTAGAGTAGATGGTGCAGGGGGGAACAGAGAATGCCGAGCCTTTGTTCGGATACATGAAAGCTGCAGAATGTGATTTGTTATGTGACCCTAAATTGGCCGTAACCCCGTTGATGCCTGTCACTACACCTTTCCCTGCCCCCAAGAACAATCCCACCCCCACTCCCCCCTCCTTCCTCCAACGGCCATCTTACTACACCTTTCCCTGCCCCCAAGAACAATCCCACTTCCACTCTAACTCCTCCCTCCCACGGCCATCTTGCTACACCTCTTACTTGTTGTGGGAGGCCCGGAAAGCCCCAATCCGGCCTATATCCACTACTAGATCCGTCCGGTGCATATTACCAGCCACCAGCACAGGTGGAAAAGCCCGCAGTCCCAGAGCACCCATCTGAAGTTAATGTGACACCCTCTGCTCCAGTCCACGATGCTGAGACGCTTCCCCTGTTTCCTATGGGAGTCACCCACAACCCTGGGGATATCCTCCTCAACTCCCCAGAATTTCAGGCCAGACTGCTCTCCCTCCGCCAACATACTGTTACTCAAGACGATACGGAGCCAAATGAGGCATGGGCTCAAGATACTCCAGCCCCCCCTCCTTTACCCCATACGTCTCCTATGGCATCCTCCACCCCACATTCATTGCCCATACTCCGACCCTTGCTCCAAGCAACTGCTGAAAGAGCACCACCCCCCCAGCCCCTCAGAAGTCTGGGACCCCTGCCGCTCCCGGAACCTAGTAGACCCATCAGGACGCCCCGTCACTCTGTCAATAGGCTATGGTGACATCCTTACACATCGGGTGGGGGCCATAATCAACCCTGCAAACACCCGTATGAGCCATGTTGGAGGATTGGCTCGTAAAATTGCCCTTGCTGCTGGTTCTACTCTGGCTGCAGAATGCCAGGCTCACTTAGCCGAAAACGGAGAGCTTTCAAAAGGCCATGGATTCCACAAAAGCAGGATCTCTTAGTACGTATGAATCCGGCCTAGAATACATGAAACAGTTAAAAGCCTGGGCTCAGGATCGCTTGTCAGATCAAGCTGGGTCTGTACAAGATGTTCAACAAGACCCTGATGAATCTGTGGAAAGATATGCTGCAAGACTCAGCATGCATTTTGAGGATCTCGGATACAGTCCTCACGTCAAGACGTAGGCCGCCCTGTTGGTTCAGGCCCTAGTAGATGGCCTACAAGACGCTCTCAGAGATGAAGTCCTGAGAGTACGGCCCGAGATTCGTTCTTCTTCTTTCAACGACGCGGTGGACATCGTTAAAGCTTTCCAAAAATCAATGCTAAAAATGGAAAAGGATACTAAGCCAAAGAAGAAAACCGCTCCTGCCATGGTATATCAAGCTCAAGAAAGCTACCCACCCCCTGGCAACCAACATGGAATCAAGTGGGTAATGGTTAAAGGCACAGGTGATGATACTCCTCCCACATATAGAAAACAAGACAGAAGAGATGACAAGGGACCATCTAGAAACAGAAGACAATCTCGTGATTCTGGAGGACGAATGTTGTGTTGGGAGTGTGGTAGCCTTGACCACATCCTCAGAGACTGTCCAACCCGCAGACAGTACCATGACCGGTCGTTCCGTGACGGTCCACACAACCAGGGACCTTCCCGTGAACCATCTCATCCACGCCAATGACAGCTCGGTCAACCAGTGTCCACTTTCCCGGCTACGCATCTCACGGCCGCCTGTGGGACTGTCACTTTACAGGTGGACCATCAACCACTGGAGTTCCTGGTGGACACTGGGGCGGCCACATCTGTCATTTCCTCTGCACAGCTCCCTCCTTCTGTATCCCTATCACCGGATACCCTCACCTGTGTTGGGGTGGAAGGCCAACATATTTCCTCTCCACTCACAGTCCCTGTGTCTGCAGGACCGTTCACCGGAGTACTCACAAGATTCTTGGTCTCTGAAACTTGCCCTGTCAACCTGTTGGGAGCCAATCTCTTAGAGCGGATGAAGGCAACAATTACCTTCGGAAACCATGGTATGGAGCTTCTTTTGCGGGACCCTCATTCCGAACAAGGGACTGAAGACCGCTGTGTTCTTAAAGCCTTCCCTCTCATGATGATGACCATACAACCTCACACTTTTCTTGATACCTCACAGTTCCCTCACTCTCTGTGGTCCAGTGGGCCGGAGGACGTCGGCCTCCTGCAGGTTCCCCCGGTCCGAGTACACCTCAAGCCTGGACACAGGTACCCACGGTTGCCACAATACCCCCTCAAGGCTGCACAAGAACAAAGCTTGGGTACCCAAATCGTTTCCCTCCTGGAATCAGGAGTCCTTGTCAGATGTGTATCTCCATGCAATACACCCCTCTTTCCTGTAAAAAAGAAAACCGCTCCGGGAAAGCCTCCAAGATACCGGTTGGTTCAGGATCTCAGAGCCGTCAATGCAGCTACCATTTTAGAAACTCCAGTGGTACCCAACCCAAACACCCTCTTGTCTCAGCTGCCTCCAACGGCCACCTTGTTTACGGAGTTAGATCTGGCCAACGCCTTCTTCAGTATACCCTTACATGAAGATTTGTGGTTTCTTTCTGCCTTCACCTTTCAAGGAGCACAGCTTACATGGACCAGGACTCCGCAGAGCCCAGAACTCTCCTAACCAATTCACTCATTCTATGAAGTCTATTCTGGAGCCATGGGTTCAAGAGAACCCTCAGGTCACCCTTCTACAGTATGTGGATGATCTTTTACTCTGTGGCACTGAAGCAAATTTGCCAGAGATGTCAGACTGTCTCAAGGATGAAGGCTCAGTTTGGCTTCATGCTGAAGATCCACGTGTTTCTCTTCAACACAGACTATATTTTGACCGCCTTAAACAGGCTGTTGTCTCTGCCCCGGCCTTGGGCTTACCAGACTATACTCAGCCATTTCACCTTTTTGTCTCGGAATCGGAAGGTCATGCCTCTGGAGTTCTAGCACAACGCTATGATCATAAGTATTGGCCTTTGGGCTACTACTCAGCCCGCCTGGACCCTGTCGCCCGAACTGCCCCCACGTGCCTTAAGGCGGTCCACGCTGCTCACATCCTCCTTGACAAATCAGCTGATATCGTCCTTGGACATGATCTAGTTATACAGGCCGGTCATGATCTCTCAGCTGTTCTGCAACAAACATCTCCGAAACATCTAACCAACCAAAGACACCTGCGGCTGCAGTGTTCCCTATTGTTGCCCTCCAATATAACATTTACCAGATGTCTGACTATCAATCCTGCCACTTTGCTTCCACCTTCTAGGGGGGAAGGTGAAGAGGGTGAAGGTCCATTGGTGGAACCTCATGATTGTATAAAAATTTTGCAGGAAGAGACTTCTGCTCCAGAGAATATGGTGGCACATCCGCTCGCAGACCCTGCCTTGCACCTATGGACTGATGGATCCCGTTTCGCAGACCCTCAAGGGAAGTTCCACACGGGATATGCTGTCACAACAGACCTAACAGTCCTCAAGGCTGAAGCTCTACCACCATACATGTCTGCACAAGAAGCTGAACTTGTGGCTCTCACAGAGGTCTGCCACCTGGCAGCAGGAACAAAGGCGAATATATATATACCGATTCCAGGTATGGACATGGAATTTGCAATGATTCTGGACTCTTGTGGAAGTCTAGAGGATTCATCACAGCTGCAGGTACACCAGTGAAACATGTCTCATGGATTAAGGCCCTAATGAAGGCCCTGGAGCTACCCATTCAGGTTGCTGTTATCAAGGTCAAGGCCCATGGAAGACTAGATTCCAGGGAAGCCAGGGGCAACCACCTAGCTGACCAAGCAGCCAAGACTGCAGCAGTGGAGAATGTGTCATCAAAGTGGCAGGAAAAGGAAGAAGAGATGGGGGAGACCCTGCAAACCGTAGCTGTGGCGCTCACTAGAGCAAGAGCCAAAGAACAGCCGGCGGAAGATCATACAAGTCCAGCGGAGACACGAGTGGAATCCAGGGGGGTCAGGATGCCTGAAGAAAAATTGTGTGAGGAACAAAGGAAGACCCCCACTGAAGAAGTCAAGCAATGGAAAGCGGCAGGAGCTGTGCTGGCAGGTCGCAAAGATTCAAAGGTCAACTCGACTCTTTACCAAGTGGATGGGAAGCCTTGCTTGCCTAGACGCATGTACTCAGCTGTGGCAGCATGGGCTCACGGGCCTACACACAGAGGAAAGAATCAAGCCTTGGCATGTATCAAGAAACTGTACTTTGCACCCGGAATCTCTTCCACTGTGACTGCATACTCAAAATCCTGCTCTGTCTGCGCTACCTGCAACCCAACGTGTACGGCACGGGTCCCTCTCCAACACCTGGCTAAACCAGACTACCCTTGGCAGAGAATACAAGTCGACCATATCCAAATGCCTAAAGCAGGAAAATAGGAGTACGTTTTGGTAGCCGTGGATATGTTCTCAGCCTGGCCCGAGGCCTACCCGGTTGTCAACATGACTGCTAAAGTCACAGCCAAGAAACTGATCACCGAAATTGCCTGCAGATTTGGAGTTCCCCAAGTCATAGAATCGGATCAAGGACCAGCTTTCACAGCAAATATCTACGAAGAACTCTGGAACATGTTGGGAACAGATTTGGGCCTCCACACTCCATACCATCCTGCCAGTTCAGGCAAAGTAGAAAGGATGAATTCCACACTCAAGACCCAGCTCTTGAAAATGACCTAAGATCATCCCCTTCCCTGGCCCGACCTACTCCCCATAGTATTGTATCATATCACACACACTCCTCAGGCCAAACATGGGCTGACTCCCTATAAAATTTTGTTTGGGACCCCACACAAGATATGAGAGATTAGGCCCCAAGAGTTGTCTGAAACACATGATAGAGTGGTAAAATTTGTGATTGCCTTGTCTAGAGAATTGACTAACACCCGCTCTCCAGTATCTGCTTCTCTCCCAGAATCTATAGGTGATGCAGTACATGATTTCATCCCAGGCGATCTAGTGTATGTGAAGAAGTTTGTCCGGAAAGACTGCCTCCAGCCGCGGTTCGAGGGACCGTACACTGTGCTTCTCACCACCCCGACGGCTCTGAAGCTTGAGGGCAAGAGCACCTGGATTCACGCCTCCCACTGCAAGAGAGACAGAACGAGTCTATAAAAGATGACTACCTTCTTCTATATCCTTTCCATATGCTTACTGTCTGTCCCAGGGTGGACAGCTACCACACAGGGGTAGATACCTCCTTTTTCTCAGGTTGGTTGGGAGGGCTCAAGGGATTCCTCCAACAAGTTTGTCTAGTAATGGGAGGTCTACTAGTATTGGGCCTGGTGGTCCTGTGCTGCATAGTCCCCTTATACAGGAAAAATATAACCAATGCTGTCCCAACCTCCGGGACCTTTCTGAATCAAGAGAAGATATGGAGAAATACACTCCTTTGAACAAGCCTGACCAGCCCCCCCATGACAAAGTTCAATTGAGAGATTTAGTTTAGGGACAGTTGGGAGAACTCCATGTGTCATCCAGGATAGGGCTCGATTATCTGGGGGCGTCCCATAAGGGGGCAGCTTCTAAGATGATTGGGTGAAGAAATCCACCTCCCCTCTCCCCACACAGGGACAGTCTCAAAGGCCCCGAAGCAAGGGAAAGCTTAGTGTTTAGGGGGGAATGTCGGGGTAAAAGAGAATATATATTTTTGTAACTTTTATACTTTTGTAACTTTTATACGCTTTTTTGCTAATGTACTAACCACCATTTTGTGTCTTATAACAATAAGCTTTCCTTGCTGCGTATTACTTAAATCGAAACTTAAACTAAAACAGTTCCAGTGTTGCCAAGACTTATTTCAGAGAAACGAAACAAGATTATAAGCTGACGGCTGCAATATCTGCCCAGAGACTGAGATAAGGAGATGTGGACCAATCAGGAGTGGCCAGACACTGGACTTTCATGGCTTACCCCGCCCCGGACAACCCCTTTTCCCTCCCCATTATGTAGTGTATTTAGGTTTGTGTATGTAGGAATAAACACAGAACATTGCTGAGAACATTGTCTGTAGTAGTCTTTTGAGCGTGCTCTGAGTTTGAACCAGCTTGTTGTCTGACTCATTCTTTGAATGGTTGACCCATGCTCATAGCCTTAATTTGGAGTGACTGGAGGACGAGTGGAATGTCATCACGACCCCCACAGCTGTACCTGTACCAAATATTAAGTTCTGCTTTTCTATTGTATCAAATACTTATTTCATGCAATAAAAAGCAAATTAATTATGTAAAAATCATACAATGTGATTTTCTGGATTTTTTTTAGATTCAATCTCTCACAGTTGAAGTGTACCTGCGATAAAAATTACAGACCTCTCCATTCTTTTTAATTAGGAAAACTTGCAAAATCATCAGTGTATCAAATACTTATTTTCCCCACTGTATACAATGTTAATAATTTTCACAGTATAAAACTACATATTTTGTTACAAAAAATTTCCCAGTCCTGAGGAGGCTGTTATTCAATGAGGTAGTGCAGATCTGAGGTTTTTTTTCTGAGCTGTATTCAGAGTGAGCAAAAAAGTGCAGCATGATGTGATTTCACTTCAAAATCGGATGGGTGCAAGAAAAAATATTGGATGCCATTCAGACCATTAGAGTGGCATCGGATTTTTACGGATACACTGCAATTCTGTAACATAGCAAGCTGTAAATGGTCCTGTAAAAGATTAAAATCTTCTGAGTAAAAAAATGGATTGTATACGGACTGCACATGGATGACAAGTGAGGAAAAAATTAAACCATTTTTCTGGATGAAAATCGGACTGATTTTTTTATATGCTTGTGTGACCCCAGCCTAACAGGCTGAGTCAGTGAGAAACTGAAAGGTCTCACTGCAGAGATCAAAGTATCAATTATACATGTCCCACAGTGAAAAAAATAAAAAAAGTTAAATAAAGCATGTTAAAAAGTTTTTAAAAAATAACAAAAGAAACGCTGACAAATCACAAAAAGCCAATTCACCACTAAAAATGCAGCCTTTGTAATAAAGCAAAAATAAACAAAAGATGTAAACATAAATCTATAAAACTGTCAAGTTTTTTATTCTGTGTGGCGAACGCCGTAAAAAAAAACAAAAAACATGCCAAAATTGTTGCTTTTTCATCATACTGACACACAAAAGATTGAATTAAAAGCGATCAAAAACTCATATATAAAAAAAATATGGTATAAATGAAAATGTCAAATAGTCCCTAAAAAAGCAATCCCTAATATGGCTCCTTTGGCAAAAAAATAAAAAAATGACAGCTCTCAGAATATGATGATGCAAAAATAAATTATTTTTTGTCAAATTTAGTTTTTAGTGTGTAAAACTAGCGAAGCGAAGCATAAAAAAAATGATATACATCTGGTATCACTGTAATCATACCGACCCGACAAACAAATCTGTCTTATCACTTTTACTGCACAGTGAACCATGCAAAAAAATATCTAAAAACAATAACTGAATTGTTGGTTTTTGTTCATTCTGTGTCTGAAAAGTCTGATTAAAAAGCGATCAAAAATTACTATGTGCCCCAAAATGGTACCAAAAAAATCTGCAATTCGTCATGCAAAAAATAAGTCTTCATAAAACTATTTGCCAAAAAATAAAAAAGTTATAGCTCTCAGAATAAGGAGAAGAAAAAAAACATTTTTTAATAAAAAACATATTTACTGTGTGACAGCAGCAAAACATAAAAAACTATATATATCTGGTATCACTGTAATCGCACCGACCAAAAGAATTAAGCTGCCTTATCACTTATCGCATAGTGAACGGTGCAAAAATAAAAATATGAACTGTTCTTGTACTGCTGTCTATTTGTTCATTCTACCTCCCAAAAATCGAAATAAGACTCAGGTCACATTTATCTTGCGTTCTGCGCTGAGCACTTATGTCAGAGTTTCCATGTAAGTCCCAAAAAAAGGCAATTCAGATAAAACCCCTGAAGGAACTACTCACTTATGAGCAGGGTCGGACTGGAGTTCCTCGGGCCCAGAGGGGAGATTGATTCCACAGGGCCCACCCTACTGCTACTCTACATAGACATTTTACTGCTTCATACTTAGGCCTCATGCACATATACAACACACAATACAGTGTGTAAAACAGCGTGTGTGCCACCTAATGAATTCGGCACATATTTCAGCTTACAAGTGCCACCATCTGCCGCATGATGTTGTAATGAGTGATTCACTACTAAAATTTAAGAAGGGCATGGATGCCTTTCTTGATAAGTATAATATTACAGGTTATATATACTAGATTCCTTGATAGGGCGTTGATCCAGGGAACTAGTCTGATTGTCGTATGGGGTCAGGAAGGAATTTTTTCCCCCAATGTGGAGCTTAGTGTTTGCCACATGGGTTTTTTTTTTTGCCTTCCTCTGGATCAACATGTTAGGCTATGGATTGAACCAGATGGACGTAATCTTCTTTCAACCTTGAAAACGATGTTACTATGTTACTATCTCACAAAAAATGCCCTACAGTCAGGAACCGGCTGAAAATGCCATTTTGTCCGGCAAAAAGCAAGTTACCAAACAGCTTCATCAGGAAAAAGCATAAAAAAGTTATAGCTCTCAGAATAGAGTGATGCAAAAACAATTATTTTTTCTATAAAATAGTGTTTATTGTGGGGGTTCAATGTGCTTACCACACATCTAGATAAATTCCTTGAGGGGCCTAGTTTACAAAATAGAGTCACTGATAGGGGTTTTTTCACTGTTTAGGCACATCAGGGGCTTTCCAAATGCAACATGGCGTCCACTCTCGATTCCAGCCATTTTTGAGTTCAAAAAGTCAAACGGAGCTCTTTACTTTCCGAACCCTGCCATGTGCCCATAGAGTAGTCTTCCCCCACATATGGGGTATCGGCAGGGCCAGCATCAGCACTTGGGCAAGCGGGGGTGCTCACTCACCGTCAGGGACCCTGGTGCACTATGGGGCCAGTGAGTCGAGGGAGCATGGTGCCAGCGCTCGCGAGTGAGCCCCCATGCTTTGTTCAGTGCCCTGGCACTTATACTTACCTCATCTCAATCCTCTGCAGCTCCGGTATCTTCCATGTCTTCTGACACTGTGATGTGTCAGGGGCAGAGGGCGCAATGACGTCAGTACACCGCGACCTCTGCTCTGACAGTGCAGAGAGCCAGAAGACACTGAGGAGTCCTGACCTGCCATGAAAGGTGAGTATTTATTTATTTTTTAAATCTATGGAGCATTATATGGAGCCCATTCTCTATGGAGCATTATATGAGGCCCATTCTCTATGGAGCATTATATGGACCCATTCTCTATGGAGCATTGTATGGGGCCCATTCTCTATGGAGCATTATATGGGACCCATTCTCTATGGAGCATTATATGAGGCCCATACTGTTTGGAGTTTTATATGCGGCCCATTCTATATGGAACATTATATGGGGCCCATTCTCTATGGAGCATTATACGGGGCCCATTCTCTATGGAACATTATATGGGACCCATTCTCTATGGAGCATTATATAGGGCCCATTGGGTTCAGGGGGGGGGACTTCTGAGTGGGCCCCTAACCATATAACCCTGATTACAAATATGGTGATGCACCCTAATAGTGGAAGTAGGAGAACTTCAGCAGATGACCACGCTGTTGCTAACAGAAATCTTTATACAATGATTAACACTGATATTACCGCCATACTGTGTTGACCATATAGTAGTAGATACCAGTATTGCAGAGCCTGTAAGAGATTACAGTACAGGTATATATATTGGTGGCCAAAAGTATTGGCACCCCTGCAATTCTGTCAGATAATACTCAGTTTCTTGCTGAAAATGACTGCAGTCACAAATTATTTGGTATTATTATCTTCATTTAATTTGTCTTCAATGAAAAAACACAAAAAGAATTGTCCTAAAGCCAAATTGGATATAATTCCACACCAAACCTAAAAAAGGGGGTGGACAAAAGTATTGGCACTGTTTAAAAAATCATGTGATGCTTCTCTAATTCGTGTAATTAACAGCCCCTGTAACTTACCTGTGGCACCTAACAGGAGTTGACAATAACTAAATCATACTTGCAGCCAGTTAACATGGATTAAAGTTGACTCAACCTCTGTCCTGTGTCATTGTGTGTACCACATTGAGCATGGAGAAAAGAAAGAAGACCAAACAACTGTCTGAGGACTTGAGAAACCAAATTGTGAGGAAGCATGAGCAATCTCAAGGCTACAAGTCCATCTCCAAAGACCTGAATGTTCCTGTGTCTTCCGTGCGCAGTGTCATCAAGAAGCTTAAAGCCCATGGCACTGTGGCTTACCTCCCTAGATGTGGACGGAAAAGAAAAATTGACGAGAGATTTCAACGCAAGATTGTGCGGATGGTGGATAAAGAACCTCGACTAACATCTAAACAAGTTCAAGCTGCCCTGCAGTCCGAGGGTACAACAGTGTCAACCCGTACTATCCGTCGGCGTCTGAATGAAAAGGGACTGTATGGTAGAATACCCAGGAAGACCCCACTTCTTACCCCGAGACATAAAAAAGCCAGGCTGGAGTTTGCCAAAACTTACCTGAGAAAGCCTAAAATGTTTTGGAAGAATGTTCTCTGGTCAGATGAGACAAAAGTCGAGCTTTTTGGGAAAAAGCATCAACATAGAGTGTACAGGAAAAAAAAAGAGGCATTCAAAGAAAAGAACACGGTCCCTACAGTCAAACATGGCGGAGGTTCCCTGATGTTTTGAGGTTGCTTTTCTGCGTCTGGCACTGGACTGCTTGACCGTGTGCATGGCATGAAGTCTGAAGACTACCAACAAATTTTGCAGCATAAGTGTGAGAAAGCTGGGTCTCCCTCAGAGGTCATGGGTCTTCCAGCGGAACAATGACCGAAAACACACTTCCAAAAGCACTATAAAATGGTTTGAGAGAAAGCACTGGAGACTTCTAAGGTGGCCAGCAATGAGTCCAGACCTGAATCCCATAGAACACCTGTGGAGAGATCTCAAAATGGCAGTTTGGAGAAGGCATCCTTCAAATATCAGGGACCTGGAGCACTTTGCCAAAGAAGAATGGTCTACAATTCCAGCAGAGCATTGTAAGAAACTCATTCATGGTTACCGGAAGCGGTTGTTCGCAGTTATTTTGGCTAAAGGTTGTGCAACCAAGTATTAGGCTGAGGGTACCAATACTTTTGTCTGGCTCATTTTTGGAGTTTTGTGTGAAATGATCAATGATTTGATTTTTGCTTCATTCTCGTTTGTGTTTTTTTCCTTGCAAGCAAATTAAATGAAGATAATAATACCAAAGAATTTGTGATTGCAATCATTTTCAAGAAGAAACTGAGTATTATCTGACAGAATTGCAGGGGTGCCCATACTTTTAGCCACCACTGTATAGTACCTTATAGGTGACGTCCTTTCTGCTGGAGTCATTCACTTTTCCCGTCTTTTCCTTCTGTCCCTGACCGATACGACAACTTCTCCAGGACTCATCTGCAGAGATCACAACAAAGACACATTTGACTTCTCACATTTCAGGCACCAACCCCATCTATTCCAACCTGCACAAACCCCTCATCCTGCTGATACCCCAATGCTGAGCCGCTGCTGCTGTATGTGTCCCTATTACTGATCCTCTTAGTATCCAAATAATAATGCCCACCACTGTGCCCCCTCATAATAATGCTAATACTGTGCCTCTTACAAAGTAAAATCCCCCCTTTGTGCTCTCTTGATGGTAAAAATACCCCTTTAAAATATTAGTGCCCTGTGCAAGTGCCCTAGAAAACAGTGCCCACATTTTGCCCCTAAAAGTAATAATGCCCCAGGTGCACCGTTGACAGCCACAATACTGTAAGTGCCCCTATAACAATAATGATTCTTAACCCCTTTACGACATAGGGCGTATTAGTACGTATCTGTGCCCTGGGACTTACGGACCAGATACGTATTTATACGCCCTGGCGATTTCGCCCACACACAGGCTGTGCAGGCGCGATCGACGCCGGGTGTCAGCTGATTGTCACAGCTGATACCCAGTGCTATGTGCAGGGAGTGGTCCCGCACCGCTCCTGGCACATTAACCCCCGCAATGCTGCGATCGAAGTCGATCGCAGCATTGCGGTGGCAAGGGGAGGTGATCGGAATACTCACCTCCTCTTCCGGCCTCCAGCGCTGTCTGCCGTGGCTTCCAGGATGTTGCCATGACGACCCAATGTCGTCATGACAACATCGGGGTCACCAGATAGCAGGAAGATTTTTTGGACATGCGCAGTGCATCTTCAAACTATCTTCTCCCTGTCCAGCGCTGACAGCCTGCATGGCACAGGGATGGTGCTCCATTCCTGTGCCATGCAGGTGATCAGAGAAAAAAAAAGTGAAAGTCCCATAGTGGGACAAAGTAAAAAAGTAAAAAAAGTTTCATAAAGTGAAAAAAAAAATAAAAAAAAAAAATTGTAAAAATATTAAAAAAAAATAAAAAAAATAATCCACCAAAAATAAAAATATAATGTACCCATCAATAAATATTATTATAAAAAAAAAACAATAAACGTACACATATTTGGTATCACCGCGTCCGGAACAACCTGACCTATAAAACTGTCCCACTAGTTAACCCCTTCAGTGAACACGGTAAAAAAATAAAAAATAAAAAACGAAGCAAAAAACAATGCTTTATCACCATACCACCAAACAAAAAATGGAATAACACGCGATCACAAAGACAAATATAAATAAAAATGGTACAGCTGAAAAGGGCATCTCGTCCCGCAAAAAAGAAGCTGCCATACAGGTCCATCAGCTGAAAAATATAAAAGTTATAGCTCTCAGAATAAAGCGATGCTAAAAAATAATTTTTTCGATAAAATTGCTTTTATTATGTAAAAGTGCAAAACATAGAAAAACGATATAAATGTGGTACCGCTGTAAACGTACTAACCTGAAGAATAAACCTGCCTTATCAATTTTACCACACGCGGAACAGAATAAAAAAAAAAAAAAAAAAAAAACAATTCCTGAATTGTTAGTTTTTGTTTATTCTGCCTCCCAAAAATCGGAATAGAAAGCGATAAAAAAATGTCACGTGCCTGAAAATGGCACCAACAACAGCGTCAACTCATCCCGCAAAAAACAAGCCGTCAAATGACTCTGTCTGCCAAAATCTGGAAAAATTATAGCTCTCTTTTATGGTGCATTAAAACCGTCTTGTTAAGATACTGTGACCTTCACGTCTCTTCCACAGGGCATTGATATTGTTTTTTTATTCCACTGTAACCTCCACCACTCTTCCAAGGGGCATTAAAACCGTCTTGTTAAGCTACTGTGACCTGAACGTCTCTTCCATGGGGCATTGATATTGTCTTTTTATTCCACTGCTACATCCACAACTCTACCAAGGGGCATTGATGTTGTCTTTTTATTCCATTGCGACCTCCACGTCTCTTTCACGGGGCATTGATATTGTTTATTTATTTCACTGTAACCTCCACCACTCATCCAAGGGGCATTAAAAACCATCTTGTTAAGGTATTGTCACCTCATCCTCTCTTCCGAGGGGCATTAAAACCATTTGTTAAACCACTCTGAACTCCACAGCTTCTCCAAGGGGCATTAAAACCGTCTTGTTAAGCTACTGTGATCTCCATCTCTCTTCCAAGGGGCATTAAAACCGTCTTGTTAAGCTACTGTGACCTCCACGTATCTTCCATGAGGCATTGATATTGTCTTTTTATTCCGATGCTACCTCCTCCACTCTTCCAAGGGGCATTAAATCCATCTTTTTAAGGTACTGTGACTTCCACGTCTCCTCCATGGGGCGTTGATATTGTCTTTTTATTCCACTGCGACCTCCACCACTCTTCCAAGGGGCATTGATATTGTCGTTTTATTCCACTGCAACCTCCACCACTCTTCCAAGGGGCGTTAAAACCATCTTGTTAACCTTCTGTGACCTCCACGTCTCTTTCACGGGGCATTGATATTTTCTATTTATTCCACTGTAACCTCCACCACTCTTCTAAGGGGCATTAAAACCATCTTGTTAAGTTACTGTGATCTCCACCTCTCTACCAAGGGGCTTTAAAACGTCTTGTTAAACCACTCTGAACTCCACAAATCTTCCAAACGGCATTAAAACCTTTTCGCAAAGCTACTGCGACCTCCATGTCTCTTCCACGGGGCTTTGATATTGTCTTTTTATACCACTGCTACCTCCCCCACCTTTACAAGGGGCATTAAAACGGTCTTGTTAAGCGACTGTGACCTCCACGTTTATTCCATGCTGTATTGATATTGTCTTTTTAGTCCACTGCGACCTCCACCACTCTTTCAAGGGGCATTAAAACCGTCTTCTTAAGCTACTGTTACCTCCACGTCTCATCCAAGGGGAATTAAAACTGTTTTGTAAAACCCCTCTGAACACCACAGCTCATTCAAGGGGCATTAAAACTGTCTTGTTAAGCTACTGTGACCTCCACGTCTCTTCCACGGGGCATTGATATTGTCTTTTTATTCCACTGCGACGTCCACCACTCTTCCAAGGAGCATTAAAAGCGTCTTGTTAAGCTACTCTGACCTCCACGTCTCATCCAAGGGGCATTTAAACCGTCTTGTAATACCCCTCTGAACTCCACAGCTCTTCCAAGGGGCATTAAATCTGTCTTGCTAAGCTACTGTGACCTCCACGTCTCTTCCACGGGGTATTAATATTGTCTTTTTATTCCACTGCGACCTCCACCACTCTTCCACAGGGCATTGATATTGTCTTTTTATTCCACTGCGATGTCCACCACTCTTCCAAGGGGCATTATAACGGCATTGTTAAGCTACTGTAACCTCCACGTCTCTTCCACGGAGCATTGATATTTTCTTTTTATTCCACTGCGACCTCCACCACTCTTCCAAGGAGCATTAAAACCATCTTGTTAAGCTACTCTGACCTCCACGTCGATTCCACGGGGCATTGATATTGTCTTTTTATTACACTGTAAACTACACCTTTCTTCCAAGGGGCATTAAAACAATCTTGTTAACCTACTGTGACCTCCACGCCTCTACCTAGAGGTATTAAAAACGTCTTGTTATACCTCTCTGAACTCCACAGCTCTTCCAAGGGGCATTAGAACCGTCTTGTTAAGCTACTGTGACCTCCACGTCTCTTCCACGTGGCATTGATATTGTCTTTTTATTCTAGTGCGACCCCCACCACTCTTCCAAGGGGTATTAAAACCGTCTTGCTAAGTTACTTTGATCTCCACATATCTTCCACGGGGCATTGATATTGTCTTTTTATTCCACTGCGACATTCACCACTCTACCAAGGGGCATTGATATTGTTTTTTTATTCCATTGCGACGTCCACCATTCTACCAAGGGGCATTAAAACCGTCTTGTTAAGCTCCTGTGACCTCCTCGTCTCTTCCACGGGGCATTGATATTGTCTTTTTATTCCACTATAACTTCCACCCCTGTTCCAAGGTGCATTAAATCCATATTGTTAAGCAACTGTGATCTCCACATCTCTTCCAAGGGGCATTAAAATTGTCTTGTTAAACCACTCGAATCGCCACAGCTCTTCCAAGGGGCATTAAAATCTCTAGTTAAGCTACTGTGACCTCCACGTCTCTTCCACGGGGCATTGATATTGTCTATTTATTCCACTGTAAACTCCACCTTTCTTCCAAGGGGCATTAAAACCGTCTTGTTAAGCTACTGTGACCTCCACGTCTCTGCCAAGAGGTATTAAAAACATCTTGTTAAACCTCTCTGAACTCCACAGCTTTTCCAACGGGCATTAGTACCATCTTGTTAAGCTACTGTGACCTCGACATCTCTTCCATGGGACATTGATATTGTCTTTTTATTCCACTGCGACATTCAACACTCTACCAAGGGGCATTGATATCGTTTTTTTTATTCCATTGTGACGTCCACCATTCTACCAAGGGGAATTAAAACCGTCCTGTTAAGCTCCTGTGACCTCCACGTCTCTTCCACGGGACATTGATATTGTCTTTTTATTTCACTGTAACCTCCACCACTCTTCCAAGGGGCATTAAATACATCTTGTTAAGCAACTGTGATCTCCACGTCTCTTCCAAGGGGCATTAAAATTGTCTTGTTAAACCACTCGAATCTCCACAGCTCTTCCAAGGGGCATTAAAATCTCTAGTTAAACTACTGTGACCTCCACGTCTCTTCCAAGGTGCATTGATATTGTCTTTTTATTCCACTGCGACCTCCACCACTCTTCCAAGGGGCATTAAATCCATCTTGTTAAGCTACTTTGACTTTCACGTCTCCTCCACGGGGCATTGATATTGTTTATTTATTCCATTGCGACCTCCATCACTCTTCAAAGGGGCATTGATATTGTCTTTTTATTCCACTGCGACATCCACCACTCTTCTAAGGGGCATTAAAACCATTTTGTTAAGCTACTGTGACCTCCACATCTTTTCCAAGGGGCATTGATATTGTCTTTTTATTCCACTGTAAACTCCACCTTTCTTCCAAGGGGCATTAAAACCGTCTTGTTAAGCTACTGTGACCTCCACGTCTCTTCCATGTGGCATTGATATTGTCTTTTTATTCCAGTGCGACCCCAACCACTCTTCCAAGGGGTATTAAAACCCTCTTGTTAATCTACTGTGACTTCCACGTCTCTTCCACGAGGCATTGATATTGTCTTTTTATTCCACTGCGACATCCACCACTCTAGCAATGGGCATTGATATTGTCTTTTTATTCCATTGCAACGTCCACCATTTTACCAAGGGGCATTAAAACAGTCTTGTTAAGCTGCTGTGACCTCCACGTCTCTTCCACGGGGCATTGATATTGTCTTTTTATTCCACTGTAACCTCCACCACTCTTCCAAGGGGCATTAAATCCATCTTGTTAAGCTACTGTGACCTCCATGTCTCTTCCAAGGGGCATTAAAATCGTCTTGTTAAACCACTTGGAACTCCACAGCTCTTCCAAGGGGCATTAAAATCTCTTGTTAAGCTACTGTGACCTCCACGTCTCTTCCACGGGGCATTGATATTGTCTTTTTATTCTACTGCGACCTCCACCACTCTTCTACGGGACTTTAAATCCCTCTTGTTAATCTACTGTGACTTCCACGTCTCTTCCACGAGGCATTGATATTGTCTTTTTATTCCATTGCGACCTCCATCACTCTTACATGGTGCACTGATATTGTCTTTTTATTTCACTGCGACATCCACCACTTTTCCAAGGGCATTAAAACCATCTTGTTAAGCTACTGTGACCTCCACATCTCTTCCACGGGGCATAGATATTGTCTTTTTATTCCAGTGAGACCTCCACCATTCTTCCAAGGGGCATTAAAACGATCTTGTTAAGCTACTGTGACCTCCATGTCTCTTCAACGGGGCATTGATATTGTCAATTTATTCCACTGAAGACCTCCACCACTCTTTCACGGAGCATTGATATTGTCTTTTTTTTCCACTGCGACCTCCATCACTCTACCAAGGGGCATTAAAACTGTCTTTTTAAGCTACTGAGAAATCCACGTCTCTTCCCTGTGGCATTGATGTTGTTATTTTATTCCACTGTAACCTCCACCACTCTTCCAAGGGGCATTGAAACCATCTTTTAAAGCTACAGTGACCTCCACGTCTCTTCCATGGGGCATTGATATTGTCTTTTTATTCCACTGCGACCTCCACGACTCTTCCAATGGGCATTAAAGCTGTCTTTTTAAGATGCTTTGACCTCCTCGTCTATTTCACGGGGCATTAATATTGCCTTTTTATTCCACTGCGACCTCCACCATTCTTCCAAGGGGCATTAAAACCAACTTGTTAAGCTACTCTGACCTCCACTTCACTTCCACGTGGCATTGATATTGTCTTTTTATTCCACTGCAACCTCCACCACTCTTCCAAGGGGCATTGATATTGTCTTTTTATACCACTGCGACCTCCACCACTCTTCCAAGGGGCATTAAAAATGTCTCGTTAAGCTACTGTCACCTCCACGTCTCTTCCCTGTGGCTTTGATGTTGTCTTTTTATTCCACTGTAACCTCCACCACTCTTCCAAGGAGCATTAAAACTGTCTTGTTAAGCTACTGTTACCTCCACATCTCTTCCAAGGGGAATTAAAACCGTCTTGTTAAACCACTTTGAACTCCACAGCTCTTCCAAGGGGCATTAAAACCGTCTTGTTAAGATACTGTGCCCTCCACATCTCTTCCACGGGGCATTGTTATTGTCTTTTTATTCCACTGCGACCTCCACCACTCTTCAAAGAGGCATAGATATTGTCTTTTTATGCAACTGCTACCTCCAAAATTCCTCCAAAGGCCGATAAAACCGTCTTGTTAAGCTACTATGACCTCCACGTCTTTTCCATGGGGCAAATATATTGTCCTTTTATTCCGCTGTAACCTCCACCACTTTTCCAAGGTGCATTAAAATGGTCTTCTTAAGCTACTGTGACCTCCACGTCTCTTCCAAAGGGCATTTAAACCATTTTGTTAAGCTACTGTGACCTCCACGTCTCTTCCAGGGGGCATTGATATTTTCTTTTTATTCCACTGCGACCTCCACCACTCTTCTAAAGGGCATTAAATCCATCTTGTTAAGCTACTGTTACCTCCACGTCTCTTCCACGGGGATTTGATATTGTCTTTTTATTCCACTGCTCCCTCCACCACTCTTCCAAGGGGCATTGTTATTGTCTTTTTATTAGACTGCGACATACACAACTCTTCCAGGGGACATTAAAGCCGTCTTGTTAAGCTACTGTGACCTCCACATCTCTTCCACGGAGCATTGATATTGTCTTTTTATTTCACTGCGACCTCCACCACTCTTCTAATGTGCATTGATATTGTTTATTTATTCCAATGCGACCTCCACCACTCTTCTAAGTGGCATTAAAACCGTCCTGTTAAGCTACTGTGACCTCCACGTCTCTTCCACGGGACATTGATATTGTCTTTTTATTCCACTGTAAACTCCACATTTCATCCAAGGGGCTTTAAAACTGTCTTTTTAAGCTACTGTGACCTCCACGTCTCTTCCAAGAGGTATTAAAACTGTCTTGGTATACCTCTCTGAACTCCACAGCTCTCCCAAGGGGCATTAGAACCGTCTTGTTAAGCTACTGTGATCTCCACGTTTCTTTCACGTGGTAAAGATATTGTCTTTTTATTCCACTGCGACACCCACCACTCTACCAAGGGTATTAAAACCGTCTTGTTAAGCTACTGTGACCTCCACATCTCTTCCGTGGGGCATTGATATTGTCTTTTTATTCCACTAAGATATCCATCACTCTACAAAGAGGCATTGATAATGTCTTTTTATTCCACTGTAACCTCCACCACTCTTCCAAGGGGCATTAAATCCATCCTGTTAAGCTACTGTGACCTCCACGTCTCTTCCAAGGGGCATTAAAACCATCTTGTTAACCTACTGTGACCTCCACATCTCTTCCTAGATGTATTAAAAACGTCTTGTTAAACCTCTCTGAACTCCACAGCTCTTCCAAGGGGCATTAGAACCGTCTTGTTAAGCTACTGTGACCTCCACATGTCTTACACGGGGCATTAATATTGTCTTTTTATTCCACTGTGACATCCAACTCTCTACCAAGGGGCATTGATATTGTCTTTTCATTCCATTGCGACATCCACCATTCTACCAAGGGGCATTAAAACCGTCTTGTTAAGCTACTGTGACCTCCACGTCTCTTCCACGGTGTATTGATTTTGTCTTTTTATTCCACTGTAACCTCCACCACTCTTCCAAGGGTCATTAAGTTCATCTTGATAAGCTACTGTGACCTCCATGTCTCTTCCAAGGGGCATTAAAATCGTCTTGTTAAACCACTCGGAACACCACAGTTCTTTCAAGGGGCATTAAAATTGTCTTGTTAAACTACTGTGACCTCCACGACTCATCCAAGGGGCATTTAAACTGTCTTGTAAAACCCCTCTGAACTCCAGAGCTCTTCCAAGGGGCATTATATCTGTCTTGCTAAGCAACTGTGACCTCCACGTCTCTTCCACGGGGTATTGATATTGTCTTTTTATTCCACTGAGACCTCCACGTCTCTACCACGGGGCATTGATATTTTCTTTTTATTCCACTGCCACCTCCACCACTCTAACACGGGGCATTGATATTGTCTTTTTATTCCACTACGATGTCCACTACTCTTCCAAGGAGCATTAAAACAGCATTGTTAAGCTACTGTGACCTCCACGTCTCTTCCACGGAGCATTGATATTATCTTTTTATTCCACTGCGACCTCCACCACTTTTCCAAGGGGCATTAAAACCGTCTTGTTAAGATACTGTGACCTCCACTTCTCTTAAAGGGGCATTAAAACCATCTTGTTAAACCTCTCTGAACTCCACAGCTCTTCCAAGGGGCATTAGAACCGTCTTGTTAAGCTACTGTGACCTCCACGTCTCTTTCACATGGCATTGATATTATCTTTTTATTCCAGTGCGACCACCACCACGCTTCCAAGGGGTATTAAAACCATCTTGTTAAGCTACTGTGACTTCCACATATCTCCCACGGGGCATTGATATTGTCTTTTCATTCCATTGCGACATCCACCACTCTACCAAGGGGCATTGATATTGTTTTTTTTATTCAATTGCGACGTCCACCATTCTACCAAGGGGCATTAAAACCGTCTTGTTAAGCTACTGTGATCTCCACGTCTCTTCCAAGGGGCATTAATATTGTCTAGTTAAACCACTCGAATCTCCACAGCTCTTCCAAGGAGCATTAAAACCGTCTTGTTAGACCACTTTGGACTCCACAGCTCTTCCAGGGGTCATTAAAACCATCTTGTTAAGCTACTGTGACCTTCACGTCTCTTCCACGGGGCATTGATATTGTCTTTTTATTCCACTGCGACCTCCACCACTCATCTAAGGGGCATTGATATTGACTCTTTATTCCACTGCGACCTCCACCACTTTTCCAAGGGGCATTAAAACCATCTTGTTAAGCTACTGTGACCTCCACGTCTCTTCTATGGGGTATTGATATTGTGTTTTTATTCCACTGCGACCTCCACCACTTTTCCATGGGGCAATAAAACCATCTTGTTAAGCTACTGTGATCTCCACATCTTTTCCAAGGGGTATTGATATTGTCTTTGTATTCCACTGCGACCTCCACTGCTCTTCCAAGGGGCATTAAAACCGTCTTGTAAAGCTACTGTGACCTCCACGTCCCTTCCACGGGGCATTGATATTGTCTTTTTATTCCACTTTAACCTCCACCACTCTACCAAGGGGCATTAAAACCATCTTGTTAAGCTACTGTGACCTCCACTGCTCTTCCAAGGGGCATGAACACAGTCTTGTTAAGCTACTGTGACCTCCACGTCTCTTCTGCGGGGTATTGATATTGTGTTTTTATTCCACTGTAATCTCCACCACTCGTCCAAGGGGCATTAAAACCATCTTGATAAGCTACTGTGAACTCCACGTCTCTTCCAAGGGGCATTAAAACCGTCTTGTTGAACCACTCTGAACTCCACAGCTCTTCCAAGGGGCATAAAAACCGTCTAGTTAAGCTACTGTGAACTCCACGTCTCTTCCCCAGAGCATTGATATTGTCTTTTTATTCCACTGCGACCTCCACCACTCTTCCAAGGAGCATTAAAACCGTCTTGTTAAGCTACTGTGACCTCTACGTCTCTTCCACGGGCATTGATGTTGTCATTTTATTCCACTGTGACCTCCACCACTCTTCCACGGGGCATTGATATTGACGTTTTATTCCAATGCCACTTCCACCACACTTCCGAGGGGCATGAAAACCGTCTTGTTAAGCTGCTGTGACCTCCACCACTCCTCCACGGGGCATTGATATTGTCGATTTATTCCAATGCGACCTCCACCACACTTCCAAGGGGCAATAAAACCTTCTTTTTAAGCTACTGTGACCTCCACATCTCTTCCACGGGGCATTGATATTGTCATTTTATTCCACTGCGACCTCCACCACTCTTCCACTGGGCATTGGTTTTGTCGTTTTGTTCCACTGCGACCTCCACCACACTTCCAAGGGGCAATAAAACCGTCTTGTTAAGCTACTGTGACCTCCACATCTCTTCCACGGGGCATTGATATTGTCATTTTATTCCACTGCGACCTCCACCACTCTTCCACGGGGAATTGATTTTGTCGTTTTATTCCACTGCGACCTCCACCACACTTCCAAGGGGCATGAAAACCGTCTTGTAAAGCTACTGTCACCTCCGAGTCTCTTCCAAGGGGCATTAAAACCGTCTTGTTAAACCACTCTGAACTCCACAGCTCTTCCAAGGGGCATTAAAACCGTCTTGTTAAGCTACTGTGACCTCCACGTCTTTCCAAGGCTCATTGATATTGTCTTTTTATTCCACAGCAACCTCCACCACTTTTCCAAGGGGCATTAAAACCATCTTTTTAAGCTACTGTGACCTCCACGTCTCTTCTAAAGGGCATTAAAACCATCTTGCTAAAGCACTCTGAACTCCACAGATCTTCCAAGGGGCAATAAAACCGCATTGTTAAGCTACTGTGACCTCCACATCTCTTCCACGGGGCATTGCTATTGTCTTCTTATTCCATAGTGACCTCCACCACTCTTTCAAGGAGCATTAAAACCGTCTTGTTAAGCTAATGTGACCTCCACGTCTCTTCCACAGGGCATTGATTTTGTCTTTTTATTCCACTGCGAACTCCACCACTCTTCCAAGGGGCGTTAAAACCATCTTGTTAAGCTACTATGACCTCCACGCCTCTTTCACGGGGCATTGATATTGTCTTTTTATTCCACTGCGACCTCCACCAATCTTCCAAAGGGCATTGATATTGTCTTTTTATTCCACTGCGACCTCAACCATTCTTCCAAGGGGCATTAAAACCGTCTTGTTAAGCTACTGTGAGCTCCACGTCTCTTCTACGGTGCATTGATATTGTCGTTTTATTCCACTGTAACCTCCACCACTCTTCTAATGGGCATTAAAACCGTCGTGTTAAGCTACTGTGACCTCCACGTCTCTTTCAACGGGCATTAAAACCGTCTTGTTAAACCACTCTGAACTCCACAGCTTTTCAAATGCGCATTAAAACTGTCTCGTTAAGTTACTGTGACCTCCACATCTCTTCCACGGGGAATTGATATTGTCATTTTATTCCACTGCAACCTCCACCACACTTCCAAGGGGCATTAAAACTGTCTTGTTAAGCTACTGTGACCTCACCGTCTCTTCCATGGGGCCTTGATATTGTCTTTTTATTCCACTGCGATGTCCACCATTCTTCCAAGGGGCATTAAAAGTCTCTTGTTAATCTACTGTGACCTCCACATCTCATCCAAGGGGCATTAAAACCGTCTTGTAAAACCCCTCTGAACTCCACATATCTTCCAAGGGGCATTAAAACCGTCTTGTTAAGCTACTGTCACCTCCACGTCTCTTCCACGGGGCATTGATATTGTCTTTTTATTCCACTGTGACCTCCACCACTCTTCCAAGGGGCATTAAAACGTTCTTGTTAAGCTACTGTGACCTTCACGTCTTTTAAACCGGGCATTGATAATGTCTTTTTATTCCACTGCGACCTCCACTACTCTTCCAAGGGGCATTAAATCCATCTTCTTAAGCTACTGTGACCTCCGCGTCTCTTCCAAAGGGCATTAAAACTGACTTGTTGAACCACTCTGAACTCCATTGCTTTTCCAACTGGCATTAAAACCGTCTTGTTAAACCAATCTGAACTCCACAGCTCTTCCAAGGGGCATTAAAACCGTCTTGTTAAGCTACTGTGATCTCCATCTCTCTCCCAAGGGGCTTTAAAACCATCTTGTTAAGCTACTGTGACCTCCATGTCTCTTCCACGAGGCATTGATATTGTCTTTTTATTCCACTGCTACCTCCTCCACTCTTCCAAGGGGCATTAAATCCGTCTTTTTAAGGTACTGTGACTTCCACGTCTTCTCCATGGGGCATTGATATTGTCTTTTTATTACACTGCGACCTCCACCTCTCTTTCAAGGGGCATTGATTTTGTCGTTTTATTTCACTGCGACTACCACCACTCTTCCAAGGGGCGTTAAAACCATCTTATTAAGCTTTTGTGACCTCCACGTCTCTTTCACGGGGCATTGATATTTTCTATTTACTCCACTGTAAACTCCACCACTTTTCAAGGGTAATTAAAACCATCTTGTTAAGTTACTGTGATCTCCACCTCTCTTCCAAGGGGCATTAAAACCGTCTTGTTAAACCATTCTGAACTCCACAGCTCTTCCAAACGTTATTAAAACCATTTCGTAAAGCTACTGTGACCTCCATGTCTTTTCCACGGTGCTTTGACATTGTCTTTTTATACCACTGCTACCTCCTCCACCCTCCCAAGGGGCATTAAAACCATATTGTTAAGCTACTGTGACCTCCTCGTCTCTTTCATGCGGTATTGATATTGTCTTTTTATTCCACTGCGATCTCCACCACACTTCCATGGGGCATTAAAAACGTCTTGTTAAGCTACTGTGACCTACACGTCTCTTCCACGGGGCATTGATATTGTCTTTTTATACAACTATCACCTCCACTACTTTTCCAAGGTGCATTAAAACTGTCTTCATAAGCTACTGTTACCTCCACGTCTCATCCAAGGGGCATTAAAACTATGTTGTAAAACCCCTCTGAACTCCAGAGCTCTTCCAAGGGACATTAAAACTGTCTTGTTAAGCTACTGTGACCTCTACTTCTCTTCCACGGGGCATTGACATTGTGTTTTTATTCCACTGCGACCTCCACCACTCTTTCAAGGGGCATGGATATTGTCGTTTTATTCCACTGCGACCTCCACCACTCTTCCAAGGGGCGTTAAAACCATCTTGTTAAGTTTTTGTGACCTCCACGTCTCTCTCATGGGGTATTGACATTTTCTATTTACTCCACTGTAACCTCCACCACTCTTCCAAGGGTCATTAAAACCATCTTGTTAAGTTACTGTGATCTCCACCTCTCTTCCAAGGGGCATTAAAACCATCTTGTTAAACCACTCTGAACTCCACAGCTCTTCCAAACGTTATTAAAACCGTTTCGTAAAGCTACTGTGACCTCCATGTCTCTTCCACGGTGCTTTGATATTGTCTTTTTATTCCACTGCGATCTCCACCACCCCTCCAAGGGGCATTAAAACCGTATTGTTAAGCTACTGTGACCTCCACGTCTCTTTCATGCGGTATTGATATTGTGTTTTTATTCCACTGCGACCTCCACCACTCTTCCAAGGGGCATTGATATTGCCTTTTTATTCCACTGCGATCTCCACCACACTTCCAAGGGGCATTAAAAACGTCTTGTTAAGCTACTGTGACCTACACGTCTCTTCCACGGGGCATTGATATTGTCTTTTTATACAACTATCACCTCCACTACTTTTCCAAGGTGCATTAAAACTGTCTTATTAAGCTACTGTGACCTCCACTTCTCTTCCACGGGGCATTGACATTGTCTTTTTATTCCACTGCGACGTCCACCACTCTTCCAAGGGTCAATAAAACCGTCGTGTTAAGCTACTGTGACCTCCACGTCTCTTTCAACGGGCATTAAAACCGTTTTGTAAAACCCCTCTGAACTCCACAGCTCTTTCAAGGGGCATTAAATCCGTCTTGCTAAGCTACGGTGACCTCCAGGTTTCTTCCACGGGGCATTGATATTTTTTATTTATTCCACTGTAACCTCCACCACTCTTCCAAGGGGCATTAAAACCATCTTGTTAAGTTACTGTGATCTCCACCTCTCTTCCAAGGGGCATTAAAATCATCTTGTTAAACCACTCTGAACTCCACAACTCTTCCAAACGGCATTAAAACCGTTTTGTAAAGCTACTGTGACCTCCATGTCTCTTCCACGGGGCTTTGATATTGTCTTTTTATACCACTGCTACCTCCTCCACCTTTCCATGGGGCATTAAAACGGTCTTGTTAAGCTACTGTTACCTCCACGTGTCATCCAAGGGGCATTAAAACTGTCTTGTAAAACCCCTCTGAACACCACAGCTCTTTCAAGGGGCATTAAAATTGTCTTGTTAAGCTACTCTGACCTCCACGTCTCTTCCACGGGGCATTGATATTGTCTTTTTATTCCACTGCGACGTCCACCACTCTTTCAAGGGGCATTGATGTTGCCTTTTTATTCCACTGCGACCTCCACCACACTTCCAAGAGGTATTAAAAACGTCTTGTTAAGCTACTGTGACCTCCACGTCTCTTCCACGGGGCATTGATATTGTCTTTTTATTCCACTGTCACCTCCACTACTTTTCCAAAGGGCATTAAAACGGTCTTGTTAAGCTACTGTTACCTCCACGTCTCATCCAAGGGGCATTAAAACTGTCTTGTAAAACCCCACTGAACACCACAGTTCTTTCAAGGGGCATTAAAATTGTCTTGTTAAGCTACTGTGACCTCCACGACTCTTCCACGGGCATTGATATTGTCTTTTTATTCCACTGCGACCTCCACCACTCTTCCAAGGAGCATTAAAACCGTCTTGTTAAGCTACTGTGACCTCCACGTCTCTTCCACGGGCATTGATGTTGTCATTTTATTCCACTGTGACCTCCACCACTCTTCCACGGGGCATTCATAATGTCTTTTTATTCCAATGCGACCTCCACCACACTTCCAAGGGGCATGAAAACCGTCTTGTTAAGCTGATGTGACCTCCACCACTCTTCCACGGTGCATTGATATTGTCATTTTATTCCACTGCGACCTCCACCACTCTTCCAAGGGGCATTGATTTTGTCGTTTTATTCCACTGCGACCTCCACCACACTTCCAAGGGGCATGAAAACCGTCTTGTTAAGCTACCCTCCACGTCTCTTCTGCGAGGCATAGATATTGTGTTTTTATTCCACTGTAACCTCCACCACTCGTCCAAGGGGCATTAAAACCATCTTGCTAAGCTACTGTGACCTCCACGTCTCTTCCAAGGGGCATTAAAACCGTCTTGTTGAACCACTCTGAACTCCACAGCTCTTCCAAGGGGCATAAAAAACGTCTAGTTAAGCTACTGTGAACTCCACGTCACTTCCCCAGAGCATTGATATTGTCTTCTTATTCCACTGCGACCTCCACCACTCCTCCAAGGAGCATTAAAACCGTCTTGTTAAGCTACTGTCACCTCCACGTCTCTTCCACGGTCATTGATGTTGTCATTTTATTCCACTGTGACCTCCACCACTCTTCCACGGGGCATTGATTTTGTCGTTTTATTCCACTGCGACCTCCACCACACTTCCAAGGGGCATTAAAACTTTCTTGTTAAGCTACTGTCACCTCCGAGTCTCTTCCAAGGGGCATTAAAACCGTCTTGTTAAACCACTCTGAACTCCACAGCTCTTCCAAGGGGCATTAAAACCATCTTGTTAAGCTACTGTGACCTCCACATCTTTCCACGGGGAATTGATATTGTCTTTTTATTCCACTGCGACCTCCACCACTCTTGCAAGGGGCATTAAAACCATCTTGTTAAACTACGGTGACCTCAACCACTCTTACAAGTCTCATTGATATTGTCTTTTTATTCCACTGTAACCTCCACCACTTTTCCAAGGGGCATTAAAACCATCTCTTTAAGCTACTCTGACCTCCACCTCTCTTCCAAAGGGCATTAAAACCATCTTGTTAAAGCACTCGGAATTCCACAGATCTTCCGAGGGGCAATAAAACCGCATTGTTAAGTTACTGTGACCTCCACATCTCTTCCACGGGGCATTACTATTGTCTTCTTATTCCACAACGACCTCCACCACTCTTTCAAGGGGCATTAAAACCGTCTTGTTAAGCTAATGTGACCTCCACGTCTCTTCCACAGGGCATTGATTTTGTCTTTTTATTCCACTGCGACCTCCACCACTCTTCCATGGGGCATTAAAACCATCTTGTTAAGCTACTATGACCTCCACGCCTTTTTCACGGGGCATTGATATTGTATTTTTATTCCACTGCGACCTCCACCAATCTTCCAAGGGGCATTGATATTGTCTTTTTATTCCACTGTGACCTCCACCACTCTTCCAAGGGGCATTGAAACCGTCTTGTTAAGCTACTGTGACCTCCACGACTCTTCTACGGGGCATTGATATTGTCGTTTTATTCCACTGTAACCTCCACCACTCTTCTAAGGGGCATTAAAACCATCGTGTTAAGCTACTCTGACCTCCACGTCTCTTTCAACGGTCATTAAAACCGTCTTGTTAAACCACTCTGAACTCCACAGCTTTTCAAAGGGGCATTAAAACCGTCTCGTTAAGCTACTGTGACCTCCACATCTCTTCCACGGGGCATTGATATTGTCATTTTATTCCACTGTGACCTCCACCACACTTCCAAGGGTCATTAAAACTGTCTTGTTAAGCTACTGTGACCTCACCGTCTCTTCCATGGGGCATTGATATTGTCTTTTTATTCTACTGCGATGTCCACCACTCTTCCAAGGGGCATTAAAAGCGTCTTGTTAATCTACTGTGACCTCCACATCTCATCCAATGGGGCATTAAAGTCGTCTTGTAAAACCCCTCTGAACTCCACACATCTTCCAAGGGGCAGTAAAACCGTCTTGTTAAGCTACTGTGACCTTCACGTCTTTTAAACGGGGCATTGATAATGTCTTTTTATTCCACTGCGACCTCCACTACTCTTCCAAGGGGCATTAAATCCATCTTCTTAAGCTACTGTGACCTCCACGTCTCTTCCAAAGGGCATTAAAACTGTCTTGTTGAACCACTCTGAACTCCACTGCTTTTCCAAGAGGCATTAAAACCGTCTTGTTAAGCCAATTTGAACTCCGCAGCTCTTCCTAGGGGCATTAAAACCGTCTTGTTAAGCTACTGTGACCTCCATGTCTCTTCCATGAGGCATTGATATTGTCTTTTTATTCCACTGCTACCTCCTCCACTCTTCCAAGGGGAATTAAATCCGTCTTTTTAAGGTACTGTGATCTCCATCTCTCTCCCAAGGGGCTTTAAAACCGTCTTGTTAAGCTAATGTGACCTCCATGTCTCTTCCATGAGGCATTGATATTGTCTTTTTATTCCACTGCTACCTCCTCCACTCTTCCAAGGGGCATTAAATTCGTCTTTTTAAGGTATTGTGACTTCCACGTCTTCTCCATGGGGCATTGATATTGTCTTTTTATTACACTGCGACGTCCACCACTCTTCCAAGGGTCAATAAAAGCGTCTTGTTAAGCTACTGTGACCTCCACGGGGCATTAAAACCGTATTGTTAGGCTACTCTGACCTCCTCGTCTCTTTCATGCGGTATTGATATTGTCTTTTTATTCCACTGCAAACTCCACCACTTTTTCAAGAGGCAATGATATTGCCTTTTTATTCCACTGCGATCTCCACCACACTTCCAAGGGGCATTAAAAACGTCTTGTTAAGCTACTGTGACCTACACGTCTCTTCCACGGGGCATTGATATTGTCTTTTTATACAACTATCACCTCCACTACTTTTCCAAGGTGCATTAAAACCGTCTTGTTAAGCTACTGTTACCTCCACTCCAGAGCTCTTCCAAGGGAAATTAAAACTGCCTTGTTAAACCACTCTGAACTCCACAGCTCTTCCACGGGGCATTGATATTGTCTTTTTATTCCACTGCGACGTCCACCACTCTTCCAAGGGTCATTAAAAGCATCTTGTTAAGCTACTGTGACCTCCACGTCTCATCCAAGGGGCATTAAAACCGTCTTGTAAAACCCCTCTGAACTCTACAGCTCTTCCAAGGGGCATTAAATCCGTCTTGCTAAGCTACTGTGACCTCCAGGTCTCTTCCACGGGGCATTGATATTTTCTATTTATTCCACTGTAACGTCCACCACTCTTCCAAGGGGCATTAAAACTATCTTGTTAAGTTACTGTGATCTCCACCTCTCTTCCAAGGGGCAATAAAACCGTCTTGTTAAACCACTCTGAACTCCACAGCTCTTCCAAACTGCATTAAAAACATTTTGTAAAGCTACTGTGACCTCCATGTCTCTTCCACGGGGCTTTGATGCTGTCTGTTTATACCACTGCTGCCTCCTTCACCCTTCCAAGGGGCATTAAAACCTTCTTGTTAAGCTACTGTGACCTCCACGACTCTTCTGTGCGATATTGATATTGTCTTTTTTTTCCACTGCGACCTCCACCAATCTTCCAAGGGGCATTGATATTGCCTTTTTATTCCACTGCGACCTCCACCACACTTCCAAGGGGAATTAAAAACGTCTTGTTAAGCTACTCTGACCTACACGTCTCTCCCGCGGAGCATTGATATTGTCTTTTTATTCCACTGTCACCTCCACTGCTTTTCCAATGGGCATTAAAACCGTCTTGTTAAGCTACTGTTACCTCCACATCTCATCCAAGAGGCATTAAAACTGTCTTGTAAAACCTCTCTGAACTCCACAGCTCTTCCAAGGGGCATTAAAACTGTCTTGTTAAGCTACTGTGACCTCCACGTCTCCTCCACGGGGCATTGATATTGTCTTTTTATTCCACTGCGACGTCAACCACTCTTCCAAGGGGCATTAAAAGCGTCTTGTTAAGCTACTTTGACCTCCATGTCTCATCCAAGGGGCATTAAAATCGTCTTGTAAAACCCCTCTGATCTCCACAGCTCTTCCAAGAGGCATTAAATCCGTCTTGTTAAGCTACTGTGACCTCCACGTCTCTTCCACGGGGCATTGATATTGTCTTTTTATTCCACTGCGGCCTCCACCACTCTTCCACGGGGCATTGGTATTGTCTTTTTATTCCACTGCGACCTCCAACACTCTTCCAAGGGGAATTGAAACCATCTTGTTAAACCACTCTGAACTCCACAGCTCTTCCGAGGGGCATTAAAATGGCATTGTTAAACTACTGTGACCTCCACGTCTCTTCCACGGAGCATTGATATTGTCTTTTTATTCCATAGCGACCTCCACCACCCTTCCAAGGGGCATTAAAACCGTCTTGTTAAACCTCTCTGAACTCCACAGCTCTTCCAAGCGGCATTAAAACCGTCTTGTTAAGCTACTGTGACCTCCACGTCTTTCCACGGGGAATTGATATTGTCTTTTTATTCCACTGCGACCTCCACCACTCTTGCAAGGGGCATTAAAACCATCTTGTTAAGCTACTGTGACCTCCACCACTCTTCCAAGGGGCATTGATATTGTCTTTTTATTTCACTGTAACCTCCACCACTTTTCCAAGGGGCATTAAAACCATCTTTTTAAGCTTCTTTGACCTCCACGTCTCTTCCAAAGTGCATTAAAACCATCTTGCTAAAGCACTCTGAACTCCACAGATCTTCCGAGGGGCAATAAAATCGCATTGTTAAGCTACTGTGACCTCCGCATCTCTTCCACGGGGCATTAATATTGTCTTTTTATTCCACAGAGACCTCCACCACTCTTTCAAGGGGCATTAAAACCGTCTTGTTAAGCTACTGTGACCTCCACGTCTCTTCCGCGGGGCATTGATTTTGTCTTTTTATTCCACTGCGACCTCCATTACTCTTCCAAGGGGCATTGAAACCATCTTATTAAGGTACTGTGACCTCCACGTCTCTTCTACGGGGCATTGATATTGTTGTTTTATTCCACTGTAACCTCCACCACTCTTCTAAGGGGCATTAAAACCGTCGTGTTAAGCTACTGTGACCACCACGTCTCTTTCAACGTGCATTAAAACCGTCTTGTTAAACCACTCTGAACTCCACAGCTTTTCCAAGGGGCATTAAAACCGTCTTGTTAAGATACTATAATCTCCACGTCTCTTCCACGGAGCTTTGATATTGTCTTTTTATTCCACTGCAACCTCCACCACTCTTCAAAGGGGCATTAATAACGTCTCGTTAAGCTATTGTGACCTCCACGTCTCTTCCACGGGGCATTGATATTGTCATTTTATTCCACTGCGACCTCCACCACACTTCCAAGGGGCATTAAAACTGTCTTATTAAGCTACTGTGACCTCACCGTCTCTTCCATGGAGCATTGATATTGTCTTTTTATTCCACTGCGATGTCCACCACTCTTCCAAGGGGCATTAAAAGCGTCTTGTTAATCTACTGTGACCTCCACACCTCTTCCAAGGGGCATTAAAACCGTCTTGTTAAGCTACTGTGACCTCCACGTCTCTTCCAAGGGGCATTGATATTGTCTTTTTATTCCACTGTGACCTCCACCACTCTTCCAAGGGGCATTAAAACCTTCTTGTTAAGCTACTGTGACCTCCACGTCTTTTAAACGGGACATTGATAATGTCTTTTTATTCTACTGTGACCTCCACTACTCTTCCAAGGGGCATTAAATTTATCTTCTTAAGCTACTGTGACCTCCACGTCTCTTCCAAAGGGCATTAAAACTGTCTTGTTGAACCACTCTGAACTCCACTGCTTTTCCAAGGGACATTAAAACCGTCTTGTTAAACCAATCTGAACTCCACAGCTCTTCCAAGGGGCATTAAAACCATCTTGTTAAGCTACTGTGATCTCCATCTCTCTCCCAAGGGGCTTTAAAACCATCTTGTTAAGCTATTGTGACCTCCATGTCTCTTCCACGAGGCATTGATATTGTCTCTTTATTCCACTGCTACCTCCTCCACTCTTCCAAGGGGCATTAAATCCGTCTTTTTAAGGTACTGTGACTTCCACGTGTCCTCCATGGGGAATTGATATTGTCTTTTTATTACACTGCGACCTCCACCATTCTTTCAAGGGGCATTGATATTGTCGTTTTATTCCACTGCGACCTCCACCACTCTTCCAAGGGGCATTAAAACCATCTTGTTAATCTTTTGTGACCTCCACGTCTCTTTCACGGGGCATTGACATTTTCTATTTACTCCACTGTAACCTCCACCACTCTTCCAAGGGTCATTAAAAGCGTCTTGTTAACCTACTGTGACCTCCACGTCTCATCCAAGGGGCATTAAAACCGTCTTGTAAATCCCCTCTGAACTCCACAGCTCTTCCAAGGGTCATTAAATCCATCTTGCTAAGCTACTGTGACCTCCACGTCTCTTCCACGGGGCATTGATATTGTCTTTTTTTTCCACTGTCACCTCCACTACTTTTCCAATGGGCATTAAAACCGTCTTGTTAAGCTACTTTGACCTCCACGTTTCATTCAAGGGGCATTAAAACCGTCTTGTAAAACCACTCTGAACTCCACAGCTCTTCCAAGGGGCATTAAATCCGTCTTGTTAAGCTACTGTGACCTCCACGTCTTTCCACGGGGAATTGATATTGTCTTTTTATTCCACTGCGACCTCCACCACTCTTGCAAGGGGCATTAAAACCATCTTGTTAAGCTACTGTGACCTCCACCACTCTTCCAAGGGGCATTGATATTGTCTTTTTATTTCACTGTAACCTCCACCACTTTTCCAAGGGGCATTAAAACCATCTTTTTAAGCTTCTTTGACCTCCACGTCTCTTCCAAAGTGCATTAAAACCATCTTGCTAAAGCACTCTGAACTCCACAGATCTTCCGAGGGGCAATAAAATCGCATTGTTAAGCTACTGTGACCTCCGCATCTCTTCCACGGGGCATTAATATTGTCTTTTTATTCCACAGAGACCTCCACCACTCTTTCAAGGGGCATTAAAACCGTCTTGTTAAGCTACTGTGACCTCCACGTCTCTTCCGCGGGGCATTGATTTTGTCTTTTTATTCCACTGCGACCTCCATTACTCTTCCAAGGGGCATTGAAACCATCTTATTAAGGTACTGTGACCTCCACGTCTCTTCTACGGGCCATTGATATTGTTGTTTTATTCCACTGTAACCTCCACCACTCTTCTAAGGGGCATTAAAACCGTCGTGTTAAGCTACTGTGACCACCACGTCTCTTTCAACGTGCATTAAAACCGTCTTGTTAAACCACTCTGAACTCCACAGCTTTTCCAAGGGGCATTAAAACCGTCTTGTTAAGATACTATAATCTCCACGTCTCTTCCACGGAGCTTTGATATTGTCTTTTTATTCCACTGCAACCTCCACCACTCTTCAAAGGGGCATTAATAACGTCTCGTTAAGCTATTGTGACCTCCACGTCTCTTCCACGGGGCATTGATATTGTCATTTTATTCCACTGCGACCTCCACCACACTTCCAAGGGGCATTAAAACTGTCTTATTAAGCTACTGTGACCTCACCGTCTCTTCCATGGAGCATTGATATTGTCTTTTTATTCCACTGCGATGTCCACCACTCTTCCAAGGGGCATTAAAAGCGTCTTGTTAATCTACTGTGACCTCCACACCTCTTCCAAGGGGCATTAAAACCGTCTTGTTAAGCTACTGTGACCTCCACGTCTCTTCCAAGGGGCATTGATATTGTCTTTTTATTCCACTGTGACCTCCACCACTCTTCCAAGGGGCATTAAAACCTTCTTGTTAAGCTACTGTGACCTCCACTTCTTTTAAACGGGACATTGATAATGTCTTTTTATTCTACTGTGACCTCCACTACTCTTCCAAGGGGCATTAAATTTATCTTCTTAAGCTACTGTGACCTCCACGTCTCTTCCAAAGGGCATTAAAACTGTCTTGTTGAACCACTCTGAACTCCACTGCTTTTCCAAGGGACATTAAAACCGTCTTGTTAAACCAATCTGAACTCCACAGCTCTTCCAAGGGGCATTAAAACCATCTTGTTAAGCTACTGTGATCTCCATCTCTCTCCCAAGGGGCTTTAAAACCATCTTGTTAAGCTATTGTGACCTCCATGTCTCTTCCACGAGGCATTGATATTGTCTCTTTATTCCACTGCTACCTCCTCCACTCTTCCAAGGGGCATTAAATCCGTCTTTTTAAGGTACTGTGACTTCCACGTGTCCTCCATGGGGAATTGATATTGTCTTTTTATTACACTGCGACCTCCACCATTCTTTCAAGGGGCATTGATATTGTCGTTTTATTCCACTGCGACCTCCACCACTCTTCCAAGGGGCATTAAAACCATCTTGTTAATCTTTTGTGACCTCCACGTCTCTTTCACGGGGCATTGACATTTTCTATTTACTCCACTGTAACCTCCACCACTCTTCCAAGGGTCATTAAAAGCGTCTTGTTAACCTACTGTGACCTCCACGTCTCATCCAAGGGGCATTAAAACCGTCTTGTAAATCCCCTCTGAACTCCACAGCTCTTCCAAGGGGCATTAAATCCATCTTGCTAAGCTACTGTGACCTCCACGTCTCTTCCACGGGGCATTGATATTGTCTTTTTTTTCCACTGTCACCTCCACTACTTTTCCAATGGGCATTAAAACCGTCTTGTTAAGCTACTTTGACCTCCACGTCTCATTCAAGGGGCATTAAAACCGTCTTGTAAAACCACTCTGAACTCCACAGCTCTTCCAAGGGGCATTAAATCCGTCTTGTTAAGCTACTGTGACCTCCACGTCTCTTGCACTGGGCATTGATATTGTCTTTTTATTGCACTGTGACCTCCACCACTCTTCCACGGGGCATTGGTATTGTCTTTTTATTCCACTGCGACCTCCACCATTCTTCCAAGGGGCATAGAAACCATCTTGTTAAACCACTCTGAACTCCACAGCTCTTCCGAGGGGCATTAAAATGGCATTGTTAAACTACTGTGACCTCCACGTCTCTTCCACGGAGCATTGATATTGTCTTTTTATTCCACAGCAACCTCCACCACCCTTCCAAGGGGCATTAAAACCGTCTTGTTAGACCACTTTGGACTCCACAGCTCTTCCAGGGAGCATTAAAACCATCTTGTTAATCTACTGTGACCTTCACGTCTCTTCCACGGGGCATTGATATTGTCTTTTTATTCCACTGAGACCATCACCACTCATCCAAGGGGCATTGATATTGTATTTTTATTCCACTGCGACCTCCACCACTCTTCCAAGGGGCATTGAAACCGTCTTGTTAAGCTACTGTGACCTCCACGTCTCATCAACGGGGCATTGATATTGTTTTTTTATTCCACTGTAACCTCCACCACTGGTCCAGGGGGCATTAAAACCGTCCTATTAAGCTACTGTGATCTCCACGTCTCTTCCAAGGGGTCATTGATATTGTCTTTGTATTCCACTGCGACCTCCACCGCTCTTCCAAGGGGCATTAAAACCATCTTGTTAAGCTACTGTGATCACCACGTCTCTTCCACGGGGCATTGATATTGTCTTTTTATTCCACTGTAACCTCCACCACTCTACCAAGGGGCATTAAAACCGTCTTGTTAAGCTACTATGACCTCAAGGTCTCTTCCACGGGCAAAGATATTGTCTTTTTATTCCACTGCGACCTCCACCACTCTTCCAAGGGGCAATAAAACCGTCTTGTTAAGCTACTGTGACCTCAACGTCTCTTCCACGGGGCATTGATATTGTCATTTTATGCCACTGCGACCTCCACCACTCTTCCACGGGGCATTGATATTGTCGATTTATTCCAATGCGAACTCCACCACACTTCCAAGGGGCATTAAAACCGTCTTGTTAAGCTACTGTGACCTCCACGTCTCTTCCACGGGGCATTGATATTGTCATTTTATTCCACTGCGATGTCCACCACTCTTCCAAGGGGCATTAAAAGCGTCTTGTTAATCTACTGTGACCTCCACACCTCTTCCAAGGGGCATTAAAACCGTCTTGTTAAGCTACTGTGACCTCCACCACTCTTCCACTGTGCATTGGTTTTTTGTTTTATTCCACTGTAACCTCCACCACTTTTCCAAGGGGCATTAAAACCGCATTTTAAGCTACTGTGTTCTCCACATCTCTTCCACGGGGCATTAATATTTTCTTTTTATTCCATAGCGACCTCCACCACTCTGCCAAGGGGCATTAAAACCATCTTGTTAAGCTACTGTGACCTCCACAACTCTTCCACGGGGCATTGATATTGTCTTTTTATTTCACTGCGACCTCCACCAATCTTCCAAGGGGCATTGAAACCGTCTTGTTAAGCTACTGTGACCTCCACTTCTCTTCTATGGGGCATTGATATTGTGTTTTTATTCCACTGTAACATCCACCACTTGTCCAAGGGGCATTAAAACCGTCTTGTTAAGCTACTGTGATCTCCACGTCTCTTCCAAGGGGCATTGATATTGTCTTTTTAATCCACTGCGACCTCCACACTCTTCTAAGGGGCATGAAAACCGTCTTATTAAGCTGCTATGACCTCCAAGTCTCTTCCACTGGACATTGATAATGTCTTTTTTTTCCACTGCGACCTCCACCGATCTTCCAAGGGGCAATAAAACAGTCTTGTAAAGCTACTGTGACCTCCACGTCTCTTCCAGGGGGCATTGATATTGTCTTTTTATTCCACTGTAACCTCCACCACTCTTCTCACGGGCATTAAAACCGTATTGTTAAGCTACTGTGACCTCCACGTCTCTTCCAAGGGGCATTAAAACCGTCTTGTTAAACCACTCTGAAATCCACATCTTTTCCAAGGGGCATTAAAACCGCATTGTTAAGCTACTGTGACCTCCACGTCTCTTCCCCTGGGCATTGATATTGTCTTTTTATTCCACAGCGACCTCCACCACTCTTCCAAGGGGCATTAAAACCGTCTTGTTAAGCTACTGTGACCTCCACGTCTTTTCCACGGGGCATTGATTTTGTCTTTTTATTCCACTGCGACCTCCACCACTCTTCCAAGGGGCATTGACGTTGACGTTTTATTCCACTGCGACCTCCACCACTCTTCCAAGGGGAATTAAAACGGTCTTCTTAAGCTACTGTGATCTCCACGTCTCTTCTACAGGGCATTGATATTGTGTTTTTATTCCACTGTAACCTCAACCACTCATCCAAGGGGTATTAAAACCGTCTTTTTAAGATACTGTAATCTCCACGTCTCTTCCAAGGGGCATTGATATTGTCTTTTTATTACACTACGACCTCCACCTCTCTTCCAAGGGGCATTAAAACCGTCTTTTAAAGCTACTGTGACCTCCCCGTCTCTTCCAAGGGGCATTAAAACCATTTTACTAAACCACTCTGAACTCCACAGCTCTTCCGAGGGGCATTAAAACCGCATTGTTAAGCTACTGTGACCTCCACGTCTCTTCCCCTGGGCATTGATATTTTCTTTTTATTCCACAGAGACCTCCACCAGTCTTCCAAGGGGTATTAAAACCGTCTTGTTAAGCTACTGTGAACTCCACGTCTCTTCTACGGGGCATTGATATTGTCTTTTTATTCCACTGCGACCTCCACCTCTCTTCCAAGGGGCATAAAAACAGTCTTGTTAAGCTACTGTGATCTCCACGTCTCTTCCAAGGGGAATTGATATTGTCTTTTTATTCCACTACGAACTCCTCCGATGTGCGAAGGGGCATTAAAACCGTCTTGTAAATCTACTGGGACCTCCACGTCCCTTTCACGGGGCATTGATATTGTTTTTTTATTCCAATGTAACCTCCACCACTCTTCTAAGGGGCATTAAAACAGTCTTTTTAAGCTACTGTGACCTCCATGTCTCCTCCAAGGGGCATTAAAACCATCTTGTGAAACCACTCTGAACTCCACAGCTTTTCCAAGGGGCATTGAAACCGTCTTGTTAAGCTACTGTGACCTCCACGTCTTTTCCACGTGGCATTGATATTGTCTTTTTATTTCACTGTAACCTCCACCACTCTACCAAGGGGCATTAAAATTGTCTTGTTAAGCTACTGTATCCTCGACGTCTCTTCCAAGGGGCATTAAAACAGTATTGTTAAACCACTCGGAACTCCACAGCTCTTCCAAGGGACATTGATATTGTCTTTTTATTCCAATGTAACCTCCACCACTCTTCTAAGGGGCATTAAAACCATCTTGTTAAGCTACTGTGACCTCCACGTCTTTTCCAAGTGGCATTGATATTGTCTTTTTATTCCACTGCAACCTCCACCACTCTTTCAATGGGCATTGATATTGTCTTTTTATTCCACTGTAACCTCCACCACTTTTCCAAGGGGCATTAAAACCGTCTTTTTAAGCTACTGTGACCTCCACGTCTCCTCCAAGGGGAAATTTATATTGTTTTTTTATTCCACTGCGACCTCCACACTCTTACAAGGGTCGTTAAAACCATATTCTTAAGCTGCTGTAACCTCCAACTCTCTTCCACTGGACATTGATATTGTCTTTTTATTTCACTGCGATCTCGATCGCTCTTCCAAGGGGCATTAAAGCCGTCTTGTAAAGCTACTGTGACCTCCACGTCTCTTCCACGGGGCATTGATATTGTCTTTTTATTCCACTGTAACCTCCCCTACTTTTCCAAGGGACATTAAAACCGTGTTGTTAAGCTACTGTGACCTCCACGTCTCTTCCAAGGAGCATTAAAACCGTGTTGTTGAACCACTCTGAACTCAACAGCTCTTCCAAGGGGCAATAAAACCCTCTTGTTAAGCTACTGTGATCTCCACATCTCTTCCACGGAGCATTGATATTGTCTTTTTTTTACAATGCGACCTCCACCCCTCTACCAAGGGGCATTAAAACTGTCTTGTTAAGCTACTATGACCTCAACGTCTCTTCCACGGGCATTGATATTGTCTTTTTATTCCACTGCGACCTCCACCACTCTTCCAAGGGACATTAAAACGCCTTGTTAAGCTACTGTGACCTCCACGTCTCTTCCATGGGGCATTTATACTGCAATTTTAATCAACTGCGACCTCCACTACTCTTCCACGGGGCATTGATATTGTCTTTTTATTCCACTGCTACCTACACCACTTTTCCCAGGGACATTTAATCTGTCTTGTTAAGCTACTTTGACCTCCACGTCTCTTCCACGTGGCATTGACATTGGCTTTTTATTCCACTGCGACCTCCACCACTCTTTCACGGGGCATTGATATTGTCGTTTTATTCCACTGCGACCTCCACCACTCTTCAAAGGGGCAATAAAACCATCATGTTAAGCTACTGTGACCTCCACGTCTCTTCCAAGGGGCATTGATATTGTCTTTGTATTCCTCTGTGACCTCCACCACTCTTCCATGTTGCATTAAAACCGTCTTGTAAAGCTACTGTGATCTCCACGTCTCTTCCACAGGGCATTGATATTGTCTTTTTAATCCACTGTAACCTCCACCACTTTTCCAAGGGGCAATAAAACCGTCTTGTTAAGCAACTGTGACCTCCACGTCTCTTTCACGGGGCATTGATATTGTCATTTTATTCCACTGCGACCTCCACCACTCTTTCACGACGCATTGATATTGTCGTTTTATTCCACTGCGACCTCCACCACATTTCAAAGGGGCATTAAAAAAGTCTTGTTAAGCTACTGTGACCTCCACCACTCTTCCACGGGGCATTGATATTGTCTTTTTATTCCACTGCGACCTCCACCACACTTCCAAGGGGCAATAAAACCATCTTGTTAAGCTACTGTCACCTTCACGTCTCTTCCAAGGGGCATTAAAACCGTCTTATTAAACCACTCTGAACTCCACAGCTCTTCCAAGGGGCATTAAAACCGTCTTGTTAAGCTACTGTGACCTCCACGTCTTTTCCACTGGGCATTGATATTGTCTTTTTATTCCACTGCGACCTCAACCACTCTTCCAAGGGGCATTAAAACCGTCTTGTTAAGCTACTGTGACCTCCACGTCTCTTCTACTGGCATTGATATTGTGTTTTTATTCCACTGTAACTTCCACCACTCATCCAAGGAGCATTAAAACCATCTTGTTAAGCTGCTGTGATTTCCACGTCTCTTCCAAGGGGCATTGATATTCTCTTTTTATTCCACTGAGACCTCCACCACTGTTCCAAGGGGCATTAAAACTGTATTGTTAAGCTACTGTGACCTCCACTTCTTTTCCACGGGGTATTGATATTGTCTTTTTATTCCACTGTGACCTCCACCACTCTTCCAAGGGGCATTGATATTGTCTTTGTTTTCCACTGCGACCTCCACCTCTCTTCCAGGGGGCATTAAAACCGTCTTGTAAAGCTACTGTGATCTTCACGTCTCTTCCACGGGGCATTGATATTGTCTTTTTATTCCACTGCGACCTCCACCACACTTCCAAGGGGCAATAAAACCATCTTGTTAAGCTACTGTCACCTTCACGTCTCTTCCAAGGGGAATTAAAACCGTCTTATTAAACCACTCTGAACTCCACAGCTCTTCCAAGGGGCATTAAAACCGTCTTGTTAAGCTACTGTGACCTCCACGTCTTTTCCACTGGGCATTGATATTGTCTTTTTATTCCACTGCGACCTCAACCACTCTTCCAAGGGGCATTAAAACCGTCTTGTTAAGCTACTGTGACCTCCACGTCTCTTCTACTGGCATTGATATTGTGTTTTTATTCCACTGTAACTTCCACCACTCATCCAAGGAGCATTAAAACCATCTTGTTTAGCTGCTGTGATTTCCACGTCTCTTCCAAGGGGCATTGATATTGTCTTTTTATTCCACTGAGACCTCCACCACTGTTCCACGGGGCATTAAAACTGTATTGTTAAGCTACTGTGACCTCCACGTCTTTTCCACGGGATATTGATATTGTCTTTTTATTCCACTGTGACCTCCACCACTCTTCCAAGGGGCATTGATATTGTCTTTGTTTTCCACTGCGACCTCCACCTCTCTTCCAGGGGGCATTAAAACCGTCTTGTAAAGCTACTGTGATCTTCACGTCTCTTCCACGGGGCATTGATATTGTCTTTTTATTCCACTGCGACCTCCACCACTGTTCCAAGGGGCTTTAAAACTGTATTGTTAAGCTACTGTGACCTCCACGTCTTTTCTACGGGGCATTGATATTGTATTTTTATTCCACTGTGACCTCCACCACTCTTCCAAGGGACATTGATATTGTCTTTTTAATAAACTGCCATCTCCACCACTCTTCCAAGGGGCATAATAAACGTTTTGTTAAGCTACTGTGACCTCCACGTCTCTTCCACTGGGCATTGATATTGTCTTTTTATTCCACTGCGACCTCCACCACTTTACCCAGGGACATTTAATCTGTCTTGTTAAGCTACTGTGACCTCCCCGTCTCTTCCACGGGGCATTGATATTGTTTTTTTATTCCACTGCGACCTCCACCACTCTTCCAAGGGGCATTGATATTATTTTTTATTCCACTGCGTCCTCCACCACTCTTCCAAAGGGCATTAAATCTGTCTTGTTAAACGACTGTGACCTCCACGTCTCTTCCCATGGGCATTGTTATTGTCTTTTTAATAAACTGCGACCTCCACCACTCTTCCAAGGGGCATTGATTTTGTCTTTTAATTCCACTGCGACCTCCACCACTCTTCCAAGGGGTAATAAAACCATCATGTTAAGCTACTGTGACCTCCACGTCTCTTCCAAGGGCCATTGATATTGTCTCTGTATTCTACTGCGACCTCCACCACTCTTCCAAGGGGCATTAAAACAGTCTTGTAAAGCTAATGTGATCTCCACGTCTCTTCCACGGGGCATTGATATTATCTTTTTATTCCACTGTAACCTCCACCACTCTACCAAGGGGTATTAAAACCGTTTTGTTAAGATACTGTGACCTTCAAGTCTCTTCCCCGGGGCATTGATATTGTCATTTTATTCCACTGCGACCTCCACCACACTTCCAAGGGACATTAAAACCGTCATGTTAAGCTACTGTGACCTCCACGTCTCTTCCAGGGGCATTGATATTGTCTTTTCATTCCACTGTAACCTCCACCACTCTACCAAGGGGCATTAAAATCTTCTTGGTAAGCTACTGTCACCTCCACGTCTCTTCCAAGTGGCATTAAAACTGTCTTGTTAAACCACTCTGAACTCCACAGCTCTTCCATTGGGCATTAAAACAGCCTTGTTAAGTTACTGTGACCTCCATGAATCTTCCACGGGCATTGATATATTTTTTTTATTCCACTGCAACCTCCATTACTCTTTCAAGTGGCATTTAAACCGTCTTGTTATGCTACTGTTACCTACACTTCTCTTCTACGCGGCATTGATATTGTCTTTTTCTTCCACTGCGACCTCCACTACTCTTCCAAGTGTCATTGATATTATCTTTTTATTCCACTGAGACCTCCATCACACTTCCAAGGGGCATTAAAACCGTCTTGTTGAGATAATGTGACCTCCACTTCTCTTCCACGGGAAATTGATATTGTTATTTTATTCTACTGTAACCCCCACCTACCTGACAAGGGGCATTAAAACAGTCTTGTTAAGCTACTTTGACCTCCACGTCTCTTCCAAGGGGCATTAAAAAAAGTCTTGCTAAACCACTCTGAACTCCACAGCTGTTCCAAGGGGCATTAAAACCATCTTGTTAAGCTACTGTGACCTCCAAGTCTCTTCCACCGGGCATTGACTTTGTCTTTTTATTCCACTGCGTCCTCCACCACTCCTCCAAGGGGCAATGATATTTTCTTTTTATTCCACTGCGACCTCCACCACTCTTCCAAGGGGCATTAAAACCATCTTGTTAAGCTACTGTGACCTCCACATCTCTTCCACGGGGCATTGATATTGTCTCTTTATTCCACTGCTACCTCCACCACTCTTCCATTGGGCATTAAAACCATCTTGTTAAGCTACTGTGACCTCCACGTATAATCCACGGGGCATTGATATTAGGTTTTTATTCCACTGTAACTTCCACCACTCATCCAAGGGGCATTAAAACCGTCTTGTTAAGCTACTGTGACCTCCACGTCTATACCACGTGGCATTGATATTGTCTTTTTATTCCACTTCGACCTCCACCAATCTTCCAAGGGATTTTTAATCTGTCTTGTTAAGCTACTGTGACCTCCACGTCTCATCCACGGGACATTGATATTGTCTTTTTATTCCACTGCGAACTCCACCACTCTTTCAAGGGGCATTGATATTATCTTTTTATTCCACTGCAACCTCCACCACTCTTCCAAGGGGCAATAAAACCATCAAGTTAAGCTACTGTGACCTCCACGTCTCTTACACGGGGTATTGATATTGTCTTATTATTCCACTGCGACCTCCACCACTCTTCCAAGGGGCATTTCAACCATCTTGTTAAGCTACTGTGACCTCCACGTCTCTTCCACGGGGCATTGGTGTTGTCTTTTTCTTCCACTGCGACCTCCACCACTCTTCCAAGGGGCATTGATATTGTCTTTTTATTCCACTGCATCCTCCACCTCTCTTCCAAGGGGCATTAAAACCATTTTTTTAAGCTACTGTGACCTCCACGTCTCTTCCACAGGGCATTCATATTGTCTTTTTATTCTACTGTAACCTCCCCCAGTCTTCCAAGGAACATTGAAACCATCTTGTTAATCTACTGTCATCTCCACGTCTCTTCCAAGGGGCATTAAAACCATCTTGTTAAACGACTTTGGACTCCACAGTTCTTCCAAGGGGCATTAAAACCATCTTGTTAAGCTACTGTGAAATCCTCGTCTCTTCCACAGGAAATTTATATTGTCTTTTTATTCCACTACGACCTCCACCACTCTGCCAATGGGCATTGGTATTGTCTTTTTATTCCACTGCGACCTCCACACTCTTTCAAGGGGCATTAAAACCATATTGTTACCCTGCTGTAACCTCCAAGTCTCTTCCAGTGGACATTGACATTGTCTTTTTATTCCACTGCAACATCCACCGCTCTTCCAAGGGGCATTAAAACCGTCTTGTAAAGCTACTGTGACCTCCACGTCTCTTCCATGGGGCATAGATATTGTAATTTTATTCCACTGCGACCTCCACTACTCTTCCACGGGGCATTGATATTGTCGTTTTATTCCACTACAACCTCCACCACACTTTCAAGGGGCATTAAAACCGTCTTGTTAAGCTACTGTGACCTCCACGTCACTTTCATGGGGCATTGATATTGTCATTTTATTCCACTGTGACCTCCTCCACTCTTTCACGGGGCATTGATATTGTCGTTTTATTCCACTGCGACCTCCACCACATTTCAAAGTGGCATTAAAGAACTCTTATTATGCTACTGTGACCTCCACCACTCTTCCACGGGGCATTGATATTGTCGTTTTAATCCACTGCAACCTCCACCACACTTCCAAGGAGCATTAAAACCATCTGGTTAAGCTACTGTGACCTCCACGTATATTCCACGGGCATTGATATTGGGTGTTTATTCCACTGTATCCTCCATCACTCCTCCAAGGGGCATTAAAACCATCTTGTTAAGCTACTGTGACCTCCACGTCTCTTCCACGGGGCATTGATATTGTCTTTTTATTCCACTGCGACCTCCACCAGTCTTCCAAGGGACATTTAATCTGTCTTGTTAAGCTACTGTGACCTCCACGTCTCTTCCACGGGGCATTGATATTGTCTTTTTATTCCACTGCGACCTTCACCACTCTTTCAAGGGGCATTGATATTATCTTTTTATTCCACTGCAACCTCCACCACTCTTCCAAGGGACAATAAAACCATCATGTTAAGCTACTGTGACCTCCATGTCTCTTCCACGGGGTATTGATATTGTCTTATTATTCCACTACAACCTCCACCACAGTTTCAAGGGGCATTAAAACTGTCTTGTTAAGCTACTGTGACCTCCACGTCTCTTTCACGGGGCATTGATATTGTCATTTTATTCCACTGTGACCTCCTCCACTCTTTCACGGGGCATTGATATTGTTGTTTTATTCCACTGCGACCTCCACCACATTTCAAAGTGGCATTAAAGAAGTCTTATTATGCTACTGTGACCTCCACCACTCTTCCACGGGGCATTGATATTGTCGTTTTATTCCACTGCAACCTCCACCACACTTCCAAGGAGCATTAAAACCATCTTGTTAAGCTACTGTGACCTCCACGTCTCTTCCACGGGGCATTGGTGTTGTCTTTTTCCTCCACTGCGACGTCCACCACTCTTCCAAGGGGCATTGATATTGTCTTTTTATTCCACTGCGACCTCCACCTCTCTTCCAAGGGGCATTAAACCATTTTGTTAAGCTACTGTGACCTCCATGTCTCTTCCACGGGGCATTCATATTGTCTTTTTATTCTACTGTAACCTCCTCGACCCTTCCAAGGAACATTAAAACCATCTTGGTAAGATACTGTCACCTCGATTTCTCTTCCAATAAGCATTAAAACCATCTTGTTAAACGACTTTGGACTCCACAGCTCTTCCAAGGGGCATTAAAACCATCTTGTTAAGCTACTGTGACCCCCACGTCTCTTCTACGCGGCATTGATATTGTGTTTTTATTCCACTGTAACCTCCACCACTCGTCCAATTGGCATTAAAACTGTCTTGTTAAGCTACTGAGACCACCACGTCTCTTCCACAGGAAATTTATATTGTCTTTTTATAACACTACGACCTCCACCACTCTTCCAAGGGTCATTGGTATTGTATTTTTATTCCACTGCAACCTCCACACTCTTACAAGGGGCATTAAAACCATCTTGTTAAGCTGCTGTAGCCTCCAAGTCTCTTCCACTGGACATTGATATTGTCTTTTTATTCCACTACGACCTCCACCGCTCCTCCAAGGGGCATTAAAACCATCTTGTAAAGCTACTGTGACCTCCACTTTTCTTCCACGGGGCATTGATATTGCCTTTTTATTCCACTGTAACCTCCACCACTTTTCCAAGGGGCATTAAAACCGTCTTGTTAAGCTACTGTGACCTCCACGTCTCTTCCAAGGGGCATTAAAACCGTCTTGTTGAACCACTCTGAACTCCACAGCTATTCCAAGGGGCAATAAAACTGTCTTGTTAATCTACTGTGATCTCCAATTCTCTTCCACGGGCACTGATATTGTCTTTCTATTCCACTGCGACCTCCATCACTCTTCTTAGGGGCATTAAAACCGCATTGTTAAGCTACTGTGACCTCCACGTCTCTTTCATCGCGTATTGATATTGTAATTTTTTTCCTCTGCGACCTCCACTACTCTTCCACGGGGCATTGATATTGTACTACAACCTCCACCACACTTCCAAGGGGCATTAAAACCGTCTTGTTAAGCTACTGTGACCTCCACGTCTCTTTCACTGGGCATTGATATTGTCATTTTATTCCACTGTGACCTCCACCACTCTTCCACGGGGCATTGATATTGTCGTTTTATTCCACTGCAACCCCACCACACTTCCAAGGGGCAATAAAACCATCTTGTTAAGCTACTGTCACCTTTACGTCTCTTCCAAGGCACATTAAAACCGTCTTTTTAAACCACTTTGAACTCCACAGCTCTTCCAAGGGGCATTAAAACCGTCTTGTTAAGCTACTGTGAACTCCACATCTTTTCCACGGGGCATTGATATTGTCTTTTTATTCCACTGCGACCTCCACCACTATTCCAAGGGGCATTAAAACCGTCTTGATAAGCTACTGTGACCTCCACGTCTCTTCTACTGGCATTGATATTGTGTTTTTATTCCACTGTAACTTCCACCACTCGTCCAAGGGGCATTAAAACCATCTTGTTAAACTACTGTGATTTTCACGTCTCTTCCAAGGGGCATTGATGTTGTCTTTTTATTTCACTGCGACCTCTACCACTCTTCCATGGGGCATTAAAACTGTATTGTTAAGCTACTGTGACCTCCGCGTCTTTTCCACGGGGCATTGATATTGTCTTTTTATTCCACTGCGACCTCCACCACTCTTCCAAGGGGCATTGATATTATTTTTTATTCCACTGCGACCTCCACCACTTTTTCAAGGGGCATTAAATCTTTCTTGTTAAACGTCTGTGACCTCCACGTCTCTTCCACTGGGCATTGATATTGTCTTTTTAATAAACTGCGACCTCCACCATTCTTCCAAGGGGCAATAAAACCATCATGTTAAGCTACTGTGACCTCCATGTCTCTTCCAAGGGGCATTGATATTGTCTTTGTATTCCACTGCGACCTCCACCGCTCTTCCAAGGGGCATTAAAACCGTCTTGTAAAGCTACTGTGATCTCCACGTCTCTTCCAAGGGGCATTAAAACCGTCTTGTTGAACCACTCTGAACTCCACAGCTCTTCCAAGGGGCATTAAAACCGTCTTGTTAAGCTACTGTGATCTCCACGTGTCTTCCACGGGGCATTGATATTGTCTTTTTATTCCACTGTAACCTCTACCAAGGGGCATTAAAACCATCTTTTTAAGCTGCTGTGACCTCCACGTCTCTTCCAAGGGGCATTAAAACCGTTGTGATCTCCACGTCTCTTCCCCGGAGCATTGATTTTGTCTTTTTATTCCACTGCGACCTTCACCACTCTTCCAAGGGGCATTACAACCGTCTTATTAAGCTACTATGACCTCAAGTTCTCTTCCACGGGCAATGATATTGTCTTTTTATTCCACTGCAACCTCCACCACTCTTCCAAGGGGCAATAAAACAGTCTTGTTAAGCTACTGTGACCTCCACGTCTCTTCCACGGGGCATTGATATTGTCATTTTATGCCACTGCGACCTCCACCACTCTTCCACGGGGCATTGATATTGTCGATTTATTCCACTGCGACCTCCACCACACTTCCATGGGGCATTAAAACCGTCTTGTTAAGCTACTGTGACCTCCACGTCTCTTCCACGGGGCATTGATATTGTCATTTTGTTCCACTGCGACCTCCACCACTCTTCCACGGGGCATTGATATTGTCGTTTTATTCCACTGCGACCTCCACCATACTTCCAAGGATCATGAAAACGGTCTTGTTAAGCTACTGTGACCTCCACCACTCTTCCATGGTGCATTGATTTTGTCGTTTTATTCCACTGCGACCTCCACCTCATTTTTAAGGTGCATTAAAACCGTCTTGTTAAGATACTGTGATCTCCACGTGTCTTCCCAGGTGCAATGATATTGTATTTTTATTCCACTGCGACCTCCACCACTCTTCCACGGGGCATTGATATTGTCGTTTTATTCCACTTCGACCTCCACCACACTTCCAAGGGGCATGAAAACTGTCTTGTTAAGCTACTGTAACCTCCACCACTCTTCCACGGTGCATTGATTTTGTCGTTTTATTCCACTGCGACCTCCACCACACTTTTAAGGGGCATTAAAACCGTCTTGCTAAGCTTCTGTCACCTCCACGTCTCCTCCACGGGGCATCGATGTTGTCTTTTTATTCCACTGCGACCTCCACCACCCTTCCAAGGGGCATTGATATTGTCCTTTTATTCCTCTGTAACCTCCACCACTTTTCCAAGGGGCATTAAAACCGTCTTTTTAAGCTACTGTGACCTCCACGTCTCTTCCAAAGGGCATTAAAACCATCTTGTTAAAGCACTCTGAACTCCACAGATCTTCCAAGGGGCATTAAAACCGCATTTTAAGCTACTGTGTCCTCCACATCTCTTCCACGGGGCATTAGTATTGTCTTTTTGTTCCACAGCGACTTCCACCACTCTTCCAAGGGGCATTAAAACCATCTTGTTAAGCTCCTGTGACCTCCACGTCTCTTCCACGGGGCATTGATATTGTATTTTTATTCCACAGCGACCTCCACCACTCTTCCAATGGGCATTTAAACCGCATTGTTAAGCTACTGTATCCTCTACGTCTCTTCCACTGGTCATTTATATTTTCTTTTTATTCCACTGGGACCTCCACCACTGTTCCAATGGGCATTAAAACCGTCTTGTTAAGCTACTCTGACCTCCACGTCTCTTCCACGGGGCATTGATATTGTCTTTTTCTTCCACTGCGACTTCCACCACTCTTCCAAGGGGCATTGATATTGTCTTTTTATTCCACTTCGACCTCCATCACACTTCCAATGGGCATTAAAACCGCATTGTTAAGCTACTGTGTCCTCCACGTCTCTTCCATTGGGCATTTATATTTTCTTTTTTTTCCACTGCGACCTCCACGACTCTTCCAAGGGGCATTAAAACCATCGTGTTAAGCTACTCTGACCTCCATGTCTCTTCCACGGGGACATTGATATTGTCTTTTGATTCCACTGTAACCTCCATCACTCTTCCAAGGGGCATTAAAACCATCTTGTTAAGTTACTGTGACCTCCACGTCTATTCCAAGGGGCATTAAAACAGTCTTGTTAAGTTACTGTGTCCTCCATGTCTCTTCCACGGGCATTGGTATATTTTTTTTACTCCGCTGCAACCTCCACCACTCTTTCAATTGGCATTTAAACCATCTTGTTAAGCTACTGTGACCTACACTTCTCTTCTACGCCGCATTGATATTGTCTTTTTCTTCCACTGCGACTAGTGTTGAGCCACCCCCGTAGTGTTCGAGGTCGGTTCGGTTCGTCGAACACCCGTGTGTTCGCCGAACTGTTCGTCGAACTGTTTGTCGAACACCTATGAACACCATTAAAACCAATGGCAGGCAAACAAAAACACATAGAAACACATAGAAAACACCTTCAAAGGTGTCCAAAACCTGATAAACTGCTCAGAAGACACAACTAATACATGGAAAAGTGACAAGTACATATAGTCATGTGAAAAGAAAAGAGGTGGAGGAGTAAAAGGAGGCAGAGACACAGATATAGGCATGCCATGCCCTTCTAAAAGCAAAGAAGTGCGAAGCCGACCCGGCCAGTCCGTTCCTGCCCGTGCCACCTCCGTGTCGCTGGGTTCGTGCCAGAGCCGCGGTGGACCCTGACGGCCAGCCCCCCCCTCTCCCAATACTGGTGCCCGTCCGCTGGTGGGTCGAGCCCCCCCGCAGTGGGGGGGGGGGGGAGTAACATCTGCAGAAGAAAGTCCATCTTCCAGCCAAACTAAGATGTCGACTTTTTTTTGTGGACAATGTGATAAGATCCTTTTCTTACAGCCACGCCAATCGCTACAAATTCCAGATGAGGCACAAAAACAGCAGGTGCTTCAACGGATATCAAGTGCTCCTTCAAGTGGGCTCTCCTCCACCTCAACTTCAACATCACAAATGCTCCAGTCCTCAGAGGTGTCACCCCAATCGCACTTGCTTCCTCACAGCTCCCAAGTCTCCAGCTGCCCTTCTGAGTATGGGGTAACACAGATGGTTGAGTCTGCACAGCTGTTTACTCATACTATAGCCTGAGAAACGGAGGTCTACTCCAGAGCTTCTGTTAATCCAGACGAGGAAATGATCTGCACTGATGCCCAGAATCTTTATAAGTCGGATCCAGGACCAGATGAAGAAGGTTCTGAGCATAATGTAGACCCTTGTTCCCAAACTGTAACTCCTGTTGGTGGAGACAATGAGGAAGATGATGATGAGACTCAAACACCTGATTGGAGCGACAACTTGACTTTTCGGTCAGGGCAGGAAGAGGTTGGCTCTGAGGACGATGGGTGTGAGAACACACAGGGTGATGATGACGAGGTTGGAGATCCCACTTACTGTCAACCCACAGTCAGCCAGTCGATGAGGTCAGCAGAGGAGGTGGAGGAGGATGTGACTAGCCCAGGGAATGGGGATGACTCAGTACCCGGGCCTTTGCCTGGCCTTGGGGATGTCGCGGTGGTCGGCTCCCTGGCCCGTACCCTGGGGTCACTCTTTAAAAGGGTGGATAATTGTTAATTCTATAAGAGTTCGTGACGCCACCTGTGGTATCTGGTGAGAAGCACCAGCGCTGCAGCAGTCCACTGAGTCCCGTAATAAGGCAGCTCAATGGTATAGCTCCCCACAGGTGGAGCTAGGTCTCAGGGCAGCGTATGCAGGGGGAATGCAGGACAGGCAAGACCCAGCTGGGTCAGACCAAGAACGGGAACGGACACGGTAGTCACTTCAGTACCTTTTACTGGTGGAAATTCAGGCACATCCCGGAGCACTGTAGGGTGAAGGGTGCATATCAGGATCCTCCCCAATGAGCGGGTGTAGGGCCTCCTGTTTCTTGCCTCTGCGTAGTAAGTTTCTGACCTGCCTGGAGCTAGGCCTAACTTTGTCTCTGTCCTGCACTGGCTGACCTTGTGGTAGGGCCTTCTCTTGGAGTTCACGCTCCCAGTATGCGAGGCCTAAGCGTCTCCTGGCTCTGTTACTTATCAGCACCTTAGCGATCCTGCGACTTGTAGTTCTCCAGGGATTCCGGTTATGCCTTACTGGGTCATAGAGATCCCGGTAAGCTCGGATCCGGTGTCCGGTAAATGCTTCGGGGTGAGCTGGTTAAGCTCCTCTGCCCCTTATGTACTAACTCGCCACTCGCCTTCGGCCTACTTGGGCCCTCACTAGGCTATACACACTAACGGCAGCTTGCCGCGCTTCACCGATCTCATGGCGCCGGCACATCTTAAGCTCTATCTGGGCTCCCTGAATCTAGCTAGCAGGAGCCTCGTGCTCCACTGCTGAACTATTAACTGAGTTCTCTAGACTAGACTGAGCTCCACTGCAGACTGACCTCTCTTAGGCTTCTCTACTGCAGGAACTCTTCAGAGGAAATGAACTGCCTAGCTCCACCTTCCCTATTTATATCCCTAACGGGCTCCCTCTGTTGATCTGAGGTGGAAGGTGGAGATGTGTGAATGTTTATGGGGGCCTCTTGTGGAGGGTTCCATCAATGCACTCTTCTAGGATCTGTGATACCAAGCGCAGCGGGGCGTCACAGATGCTATTGACGATGAGGTTTGGTTGCGCCTTCCTGGACAGAGACGGAGTACTGGAAGCACGTCAACAACTGCATCCTCAACCACAACTCTGGCTCTGACCACAAGTCGTGGTGGCTCTTCAGGTCGCATGGGCTCTAAGCCTTGTATAGCCTGAGCATTTTTTCAGATCGATAAGGATGACCCAACTCGTGTTATCTGTAATATTTGTCACCAAAAGCTAAGTGGAGGCCAAAAAATCCATAGTTTGAGTACTTTATGCATGTACCGTCACATGGATATGAAGCATAAGTTGCAGTGGGAAGCTCACCGTGCTACAATGCGGCCTAGCGGGCCGGGCCAACCACTGTCTGCCCCATCTTGTGCATCCGCAGCCTCTTCATCCTCTGTGACTGGGGGGACAGCAGTCACACATGTTTTTGGACGCAGACCTGCCACCTCTTTACCCGCAACAGCCAGTGTGATTGGCAGGTCGTCAGTTCATTGAGAAGTGGAAACACCTGCTGGTGTTGAGCGCACTCCGACATCGAGAGCACCACCTTTGGATCAAGGCAACCTAACATGTCCGCCTGCATCTTCCTCAGAGACCGGCAGTTTGCCGGGGACACCCTTCTCAACCCCGTCTAAGCACAAAAGCCAGCCCTCGATCCCTCAGATGTGGACAAGTAAAAGACCATTTCCTCCTAGCCATGAGAAAGCTAAGAGGTTGAATTTTACCATCTGCAAGCTCTTGGCTACAGAAATGCTTCCTTTCCGCCTGGTGGACACAGAGGATTTTCGAGACCTTATGTCCATCGCAGTGCCCCAGTACCAGATGCCTAGTCGGCACTACTTCTCAAAGAAAGGTGTGCCTGCGTTCCACCAGCATGTCGCACACAACATCACCACTTCTTTGAGAAACTCTGTGTGTGACAGGGTGCATTTCACCACAGACACTTGGACGAGTAGGCATGGACAGGGGCGTTACATGTCGCTGACTGGGCACTGGGTAACTATGGTGACAGCAGAACAAGGGGCTGCTGTCCAAGTCTTGCCGTCCCCACGAGTTGTGCGTAAATCCTCTTTATCTCAAAGTTCCTCCACTGCTTCTGCCTCCTCAACCTCCTCTTGGTCCTCCACCTGCACCCAAAGCCTGTCTGGTCATGCCACAAGCTTTCTAACTGCGCAGAAGGGATCCTGCACACCAGGGGCGGACACAGACTGTAGTGGGCCCCTGTGCAAGAAATTTTTGGGGGGCCCCCCCTGCGCTTCATAAGGCAACAAAGTTATGTAAACATAACCCCCCCATGTGCAGCTCACCCCCCCGTGCATCTCCCATCCCCCCTGTGCATCTCTCATCCCCCCCCATGTGCATCTCTCACCCCCCCATGTGCATCTCTCACTCCCCCCCGTGTGCATCTCTCACCCCCCCGTGTGCATCTCTCACCCCCCCGTGTGCATCTCTCACCCCCCCGTGTGCATCTCTCACCCCCCCATGTGCTTCTCTCCCCCCCCCCCCCGTGTGCATCTCTCACCCACCCACTCCTAGTTAATTAATTGTATTTAAAACAAATAAAACTTGTTATACTTACCCCCATGCGATCCCTGCAGAATCCTGGCGCTCGTCCACGTCGCTGCCACCACGTTCTCCTGACGTTCGGCCATGTGACGGTGCCACATGCATAGCCATCAGCTTTTGTTTTGGCCAAAAGATTTTTAAAGCCGCCACCACGATAAGGTAGACTCTTCTGGCCGGGCCCTACTCTAACCTATTAAAATTTTCTTAAAATATCCAATACTCTTTTTAGATATATTTTTATTTAGTTTTCTCTAAGGGAATGTGTCATATACATTTTTTTTTTAAATGACCAATAATACCACATACAGGGAATACCGCCACACCATGACCAGACCACATATTACCACAACATAGTGACTGAATAATACCACACAGAAGGGGGAAAAACTGCCACACCATGACCAGACCACATATTACCACCACATTACTAATATTACCACCACATTACTAATATTACCATAAGTGTCATTATACACGGGAGCTCTATACATGGTATGTATAATGTAAGTGTCCAGGTAATCTAGTGATCACCAGTGACATTATACACAGGAGCCCGGTACATAGTATATAGTGTAAGTGTACATGTAATACAGTGATCACCAGTGACATTATACACAGGAGCTCTGTATATAGTGTCAGTGTACAGGTAATACAGTGATCACCAGTGACATTATACACAGGAGCTCTGTATATAGTGTCAGTGTACAGGTAATACAGTGATCACCAGTGACATTATACACAGGAGCTCTGTATATAGTGTACAGGTAATACAGCGATCACCAGTGACATTATACACAGGAGCTCTGTATATAGTGTATAGTGTACAGGTAATACAGTGATCACCAGTGACATTATACACAGGAGCTCTGTATATAGTGTCAGTGTACAGGTAATACAGTGATCACCAGTGACATTATACACAGGAGCTCTGTATATAGTCTACAGGTAATACAGGGATTACCAGTGACATTATACACAGGAGCCCGGTACATAGTATATAGTGTAAGTGTACATGTAATACACTGACTCACTGGTGACGTCTCTAGGTGAAGTCCTTCAGCTACGCTTTTCTCCTTCATCCAGCACAGACCGCCATCACGTCTTCCAGCCAGGACTCGTCTCTGCATAAAATAACACAGTTATCTAGAGCACATTCCCCAACTTCTACATTACGCAGCTGAATACAGACGTGCATCCACCATCAATATATGGTTAGTTATTATGCAACCTACCATTCCAAATATAAATTGTAATCCACCACGGTGCCCCCATTAACTTTAAATAGGCACTTAATATATAATTTAATTAGAACCTCTACTCTTTCCGCCAATTTGTTACCAGTTACACTCCTGCATCCGCAACGCCCCCTACTCTATACTTCCTGCTCCCCGCATTCATTATTTACATGCACCCCCTGCCGCAATTCATTATATCATGTCCGTGCTCTCCCCACCCCATCATCATTTATCATTTACTGTCCCCCACCCCACATTCATTATGTGCAGCTCGTTATCCCCCTACTCCCAATTCCCCCATGTGCAGCTCATTTTCTCCCAATTCCACCATGTGCAGCTCATTTTCTCCCAATTCCCCCATGTGCAGCTCTCATCCCCCCATGTGCAGCACTCACCCCTTCATGTGCACATCCCTCATCCCCCTCCCCCCCATGTGCCCCTCTCTCATCCCCCCCATGTGCCCCTCTCTCATCCCCCACATGTGCCCCTCTCTCATCCCCCCCATGTGCATCTCTCACCCCCCTCCACCACATGTGCATCTCCCATTCCCCCCACTCCTAGTAAATTGTATTTAAAAAAAAATAAAACTTGCTATACTTACCCCCATGCAATCCCTGCAGAATCCTGGCGCTCGTCCAAATCGCTGACACCAGGTTCTCCTGACTTCCGGTCATGTGACGGTGCCGTCACATGACCGGAAGTCAGGGGAATCATGAAAGCGCTGCCGCAGCAGCGCAGCGCTGAGATGTCCCGGACCCGGCTCTTAGCATGGGGCTGGGGGCCCCATGAGGAGAGAGACGCACAAGAGGGGGGCCCCCAAGGGGGCCCCTACTGTCTGGGCCCCATACTGGAGTCAGGGCAGTCATGCCCTGATGGCGGCCCTGCTGGAGGGGCCCCCTCTCCCTCGGGGCCCCCGTTCAATGAACCGGCTGCACGGGCGGTAGTTCCGCCCCTGCTGCACACCCCCTTACTATGCTGGCAGCAGGGCTCAACGTCATCAGGCGGTTTTTACTTTGAAATGTCTGGGAAATGTGAGTCACACAGCTGAGGAGTTGTGGACAGCTCTGGAGACCCAGTTTCATGAATGGTTGTCTCCACTGGACCTGCAACCAGGGAAGGCTGTGTGCGACAATGCTACAAACCTGGGTGCGGCCCTTCGCCGGGGCAATGTCACACACGTGCCTTGTATGGCTCACGTGTTGAACCTGGTTGTCCATCAATTTTTAGCCCACTATCCCGGACTAGATGGCCTTCTGCAGACAGCACGGTCGCTGTGTGCTCACTTCCGCCATTCGCATCCCGCAGCTCTACGACTTACATCTCTACAAAAGTCGTTGGGCCTGCCAGTTCACCGGCTGAAATGCGATGTGCCGACACGGTGGAATTCAACTCTGCACATGTTGCAGCGACTGTGGCAGCACCGACAAACCCTGGTGCAATACGTACTGACGTATAGCCTGGGCCAATGAGATCCAGAGGTGGGGCAAATCACGCTGCAGGAGTGGTCTCAGATCAGGGACCTATGAAGTTGACGCGCCCACTGGGCCATGGGGTACCCGGAGCTGGGCCAGTAGACGCTGGGGGTTGTAGTCACTGTGGCGGTGACCCGGTCCGTGACCCAGGGCGGTCAATCCAAGGGTAATTTGTATATATGGGTTTTATAATGTCCGACTACGCCACCTCTGGAGTGCGGCAAATGGGGCCGCCGCTGCGGAACAGTCCTCTGAAGCTGGTGGTTTTGCAGCAATGGTATTATTACTCCCCACAGGAAGAGTGTAGCTTCAGGGCAGTGTGGGTGGATGATGGTGGTTGTAGTGCAGGGAGTCAGTAATGAACACAGAGTCCGTGTGATACAGTCCCAAGATCTTTACTCACAGTTGTTGCAGTCCAGATTACAGGTACCAGAGCAATCTCCCCCGTCGTGCTGTGCGTACTCAGTGAGGGGCTCAGTCCACCCCCAGATAGCTCTGGAGTACTTAGCAGGACTCCCTTCTGTGTGTCCTTTCTCTGGCCTTCTCCCTGCACCTCACACCCAGTGACACTTCTATCCGGTATCCTCGGGCCTTGGCGGGCGACGTGTGTTCCGTCCCCTGGGTCCTATGTGGCTACCTTCTTAGTGAGACTGGTGTGGACTTTGGCCTGCAGTACATGAAATGCTGCAGCCTCCGGTTTCTAGTTGAGCCTTGCTGTTTCTCCGCTAGTTGAGGGACCGGTTCCCCTTATCTGGCCTGACCCCTCTACCTCCTGGTAGCAGCGGGAGTACGGGTGGCCTTCTGCACAGCCCATACCCCTAGGGTCCCTTTGGTTCCTGGAGCCTTCCTGCTCCCACTCCTCTCTTCTCTCCTTCAGTCCTGGGCCTCCCAGGCTAGGCCCGCCTCCGGAGCAGAGCTCATGCAGAGCCTCTGCTCCTGTCACTTTTCCTCCTCTGACTGGCTTGCTCTTTCTAAGATGGCTTCCTATTTATACTCTCCCTGTCATGTGCTCCCCTAAGCACCCACTACATAGGACCCTCCCAAAAGCTAGGGACCTGGGACTCTGCTCTCCCTTAGGAGTAATCTCGCCCTACCCCCACTGCGGGTATGTGTTGGATGCAGGTGTTAGGGTCCCGAGCCATACGCTTTCCTTACCTGAGGGTGAGATACCACACCTCTGGGTGAGATGCAGTAACTCTGTGGCGACTGAATCCTCAGGGGCGCCACACACCCTTTTGCACAGTTTTGAAATGGTGACGAAGAAGTTTAGTGCTGACGACGATGCCATTATCAGCATGACTATTCCGGTGACTTACATGCTGGAGCACACATTAAACAGAATTCAGAGTCAGGTGGTGGGACAAGAGGAGGTGGAGGAAGTAGAGGAGGAGTCGTATGCGGAAGGGATAACATCTCCAAGGTCCAGACGGTCGGCAGCACTAAGGTGGCAGGCATGGGAGGGTGGGAGAGAGGGATTAACCAGGGCACATGGTAGCAGCCAAACTGTTGAGGAAGGTGCAGGAGCCGAGGAAGAAGTGGAGGACGAACTAGCGATGGGCATGGAAGACTCATCAGATGAGGGAGACCTTGATCACATTTCTGTTGTGCGAGGTTGGGTGGAGAGGGCAGAGGAAGGAAGCATGATTCTTACCTCGCTACCAACACAACAAGGACTTGGTCCTCCTGGATACGCAAGACACATGAGTGCCTTCTTGCTGCACTACCTGCAAAATGACCCTTGGATTGTCAGAATTCGAAGTAATCCTGACTACTGGGTTGCCACACTCTTAGATCCCAAAAGTAAATTTGCCGAAATAATTCCTGCCATAAAAAGGGATTTACGCATGCAGGAGTATCTGCAGACGCTGTTGCAGAATCTTACATGTGCTTTTCCACAAAACACCAGTGGTGCACGTAGTGAATCTCACAGTTCTAACTTGCCAACCGTTGGACTGTCGAGTCTTCATCACTCAAACTGTAACAGTAACACAGTATCTGCTGGTAACAGCAATTTTGTGGAATCGTTTCACCACTTTTTTAGACCATCCTTTGCAAGGACACAGGAGACAAGAAGTCACATAGTCAATGCCTAGAGAGGATGGTACAGGAGTATCTCCAAGTAAACATTGAAGCCATGACTGTGTCACTGGACCCTTGCTCATTTTGGGATTCCAATCTGGAAAAATGGCCAGAGCTCGCCACTCACGCCTTGGAGACCTTGTCATGCCCCATAGCCAGCGTTCTCTCTGAGCGTGTGTTCAGTGCTGCTGGTGGTATGCTGACAGATAAGCGCACGCGGCTCTCCACTGATAATGTAGACAGACTCACGTTCATAAAGATGAACAAATCATGGATTCGCAAGGACTTTTCTACCCCTGTGTCATCCTGGGGAGACTAAAAGCTTGAGGATTTCGTAAAATCACCTCACCAACCGTTTTAAGCAACTGTGGGGCAATTGATGCCACTTAACCCTAGAACGCATGACCATAAAAATCTACACTTTCACGTACCTGGGACCTTTTAGGCCCGTGTGCAAATAACATGGAATAACTCAAAGTCAAATGACAAACAACTATATACATGAAGAATACCTAGAGTTTCAAAATTCTAACTAAAAGAATCTTGCAGAAAATAGAAAACAACTAACAGGGCGGGCCTGCGAGGCCCCAGGTATGCGTTCTAGGGTTAAGTGGTGTCTGTGCCACAATTTTGTGAAAAAATGGAGACTCTTTTTGGAGTCCCCTTGCTGTGTCTTACGTGACGTTGTCATCGTCAATTCCAGGTGGGTTGGGTCGCTCCCCCCCCCCCCCTTTTAAATGTAAGAAACTACATACACTATGGCTTGGGGTAACACAGATGGTTGAGTCTGAAGAGCTGTTTACTCAGAGGTCTGCTCCAAAGCTTCAGTGTCTGCTAGTCAGCGTAGAATTTTTAACTGCATCTAGCCTAGGCAATACTTTGGGCGTAGTAGCCAAGCTGCGAAGCAAGCTGCACTGCCTGTGTATCTAATAAGAATTTTTAAATGCATCTAGCCTAGGCAGACTGTGGGGACCCCCAAACAAACCCAGACGCTCAGGCCCCTACCACCACCCTTTCCTTGACAATACAATAATGTAACTCTTACAACTGGATGGGTGAGGATCGGTCACAGCTTTATTAACTCTTTATACTCATTCCATTAGAAAGGAATTTTATTTCTAAAATAATTCAGCTTGTTGCAGCATGCCCTGGGTCTCCACTCCAGCAAGTTGGCCAACAAGTGTAACTCTCCAACTTGTCCTTTCTATTTCCAGGCCACGGAGGATCCTGCGTACTCGTATGCAGGACTCTGACCCCCACCTATCACTCCTAACGCTTGTTCCACTCCGTCCTTTAGTCCTGACAGGAATATGTCCAGTCCAATATCCATTAAGTGAACACCATCGGGCCGTATGAGACCTGCTTTATCTACCTCCAGTTGTCGGTGTCGTATCACTACACTGTCTCTGTCTCTTCTAAATTTTGCCATCCGAATATTTATTACCCGCCTTGTCCGTTTGATGGCCGTGATGTCTTGCGCACCTTGCCATACCGCTATCGGCACAATCTCTGACCATACTATAGCTAGTTTTGTGAAAAATTCTCTGAAGCGCTCAGTGTCTACTTTCATTATTGCCATTAGTTATGCGCTCTTGTGATGACCTAGGTTGTTTCCCCGGGCCTGTATAACTAAGATGACCAGACCTCTTGCCTCTCTCCCTACCTTGATTACCTCCATTAGTACCTGTGGCCATAGCAGGCCTCTAATACCTCTCCAGTTGAAATATGTGTTATGAAACTCTAATTTCCTCCCGCCTGGGCGGACTTTCGCCGTTTTTTCTGCCAAATATATATACGAGTGACCTATCACCCACACTGTTGGCTTAGCGTCACCTGTAAAAGAAACAAACCACGTTAGGATAACAAGTCCGGTCTTATGTATCTCGCCAAACACGTGGATCGCCATATCCCTATCCTCTGAACTTCCGTTTCTGACAGTCCTGCTCTTGCTGCTTCCGTGGCCGCGCCTATGCGGAATGAGTGTGTGCCATAATCTTTGGGGTAGTTCCCTGCCGATGTTATGCATTTATTAAATATAGCTTGAAACTGGTATTTTGATAATGGCGTTCCATCAATGTGTGATAGGAATAAATTACTTTGTGATCTGATGGTTATATATGTTTTTACTATTGTTACCCGACTCAGTGTACAGTTTGTGGGTTGTAGAAGTACCCAAGTACCCCTGCCCGCTGGAACCGTTTTCGATTGGCGTATGCGTAGACGTATTGCATTATTGGCTATGACTACGTCCTGGTGTAATAAGCCTCCACTGGTGGTAATTTTGGATTGAGGGACTAATTCGCTTATGCATAGCGCCCCGAAGAAGGCGATCAAAAATGCAGTAGACAGTAGTGTTGCTTCAAATTGTGAGTGTCATGTTAATGGTGTTAGGGATATGATGTGAGAAATCAGTTTCAGTGACACGGGACGGGACGTCTACACTCCTGACTTGGCTGATGCCTTTTCCACCCTTTTATGGATTGTCTGATGATGAATCTTTGTCACATCTCCCCAATTCAGTAGTTGGAAGTGAAATGCTACTCCGGTCAGACACCGCTGCGCTGACGCCCCTGATATGCCCCTCATCATTAGCTGGTGGAGAAACTCTATGGTGACTTGTGATCTGGCTTGTTCACATTGGTCAACCCGTCTGCCTGCTATTAGTCGTGTCCACTCTTCCCATGCCTTACCGTATGCTTGCCACGTCGACGGGGCAACTGACGCTCTGATTAATGGCATCAACTATTAGCCACTAGATCCCATAGGGAGGGTGGGCAACTGCTGCCCAATGGGTGGGCGTTGGGGAAGAGCTCTGTGAAAATCTGCCAATTGAATTGTTATAAAGCATTAGCAGCAGCTTTACACCCCTCAGCATAGTGGCTAGCGTGGACCCATACATTGTGTTTTAGGCACAGGAATGCTAGCCGGCGAAGTAGGCCTAGTACTGGGAGAGACGATGAGGCCATCTTATTAATGCAATGCTCTAGGCTGGTGTTTTTTGTTATGAAGCGTATATTTTTGTTAGCCAGGCGCGCCCCATATTTCTATTGCTACCACTATTGGGAAGAAAAATTATTTTCAGGGCTAGATGCAGCTAAAAATTATTATTAATTTCAAAGCTGGTGGAGGTCAGTATAGATGGCCTAATACAATGAGTACCACACACTGCTAGAAGCCGAAATATTTTTTCAGAGCTAGATGCAGAAAAAAATTATTTCTAATTTGCAACCTGGTGGAGGTTAGTATAGATGGACTAATAGACCAAGTCCCACACACTGCTAGAAGCCCAAATATTTTTTCAGAGCTAGATGCAGAAAAAAATTATTTTTAATTTGCAACCTGGTGGAGGTTAGTATAGATGGACTAATAGACCAAGTCCCACACACTGCTAGAAGCCAAAATATTTTTTCAGAGCTAGATGCAGAAAAAAATTATATTGAATTTGCACCCTGATGGAGGTCAGTATAGATGGACTAATTGTTATGATCTGCTACAAGCACTAAGGAAAGACAGGAGATCTGTCCCTACAATGGAACTAAGCTGGATCCCTACGATGTAACGGGGAACCTGATCCTGTGATCAGACCCGCTAAAGTCCTCGGCCAGTCTGAACGAAGATCTATAGATGTGAGGGAAGGGATCCCTACAAGAACTAGAGACTGGGAGAAAGATGGACACCTCCTAGCAGAAATTGTAGCAGAAATAGGACAAACAAACAACATAGAACATAGAGGTCCGAAGACCTAGCAAAACTGACAGAGAAAGGTAACAGAGTACCAAGCTAGCTCAAGAGTAGAAATTACAATGAAGTCCAGCAAGGCCAGGAGGGCGGAGCCGGATTAAATAGGCAAAAATGGTCATGTGACTAGCAAACTAAAAAAAAACTAACAGGAGAGTTCTAACAGTACCCCCTCTTCTAAGAGGATCCTCCGGATCCCCTAGGCCCGGGCTTATCAGGAAACCTCCTGTGAAACGCTCTGACAAGTCTGGAAGCAGAAACATCATCCGCCCTCACCCATGAGTTATCCTCGGGTCCGAAACCCTTCCAAGCGACGAGATACTGCAAACTCCCTCTATACCGTCTAGAATTTAGGATGCGGGAAATTTCATATTCCCCGTCCTCCACCACCGGAGGAACAGTGGCAGAGGCATCACCATCCGATACATCAGCTCTTTTCAACAGAGAAACATGAAATACCGGATTAATCTTCCAGGAGGTAGGAACCTCCAACCTAACAGCAGATTGGTTAACTATCTGAAGCACCTTAAAGGGCCCTACGAACTTGGGACCCAATTTTTTAGAAGGAATCCTCAATCGCAGATTCTTAGAGGACAACCAAACCATGTCACCAACAGCAAACAAAACCTCTTGCCATTTCCTATCAAAGTACCTCTTAGATTTTTTGTTAGCCTCCTGAAGATTACTATGCACATCCGTCCAAACTCTCTCCAAATCACCAGAAAAACTCTCCTCCTCAGGCACAGCCGATACCAATTTGGAGAATGACCCAAAAGACGGATGTCTCCCAGAACAACAAAAAAAAGGCGAACACCCAGCAGAAGAGGATGTATGGTTGTTAAGAGCAAATTCAGCAAGCGGAAGAAACTCAGACCACCCCTCTTGATTGTCTGCCACAAAACAACGCAAGAACTGCTCAACATCCTGGTTCTTCCTTTCTGTCTGGCCATTGGACTCAGGATGATATCCGGATGAAAACGACAAATGAACTCCCAACCTGTCACAAAAGGCACGCCAAAAACGAGCCACGAACTGAGGTCCCCTATCAGAAACAATGTCAGTAGGAACGCCATGTAGTCTGACAATTTCCTTGACAAAGGCCTTAGCGAGTGTCTTAGCGCAGGGCAGTTTGATGAAGGGAACCAAGTGACACATCTTGCTAAAACGGTCCATGACCACCCAGATGACAGTGAAACCCTCAGAGGGGGGAAGGTCAGTAATAAAGTCCATAGCCACATGTGTCCAAGGTGCACTAGGAACCTCCAGAGGGCAAAGCAGCCCCGCAGCAGGAGCATGCGAAGACTTAGATCTAGCACACACAGAACATTGACGCACCCACTTAATGACTTCCTTCTGCCATCCAGGCCACGAAAAACTGCGACCCACAAGTCTCTTGGTTTCAGAAATTCCTGGATGACCTGCCAACCGAGACTCATGACACTCAACAAACAAATCTCTCCTAAAGGTCTAGGCACAAACAACCTCCCATGGGGAGTGTTAGATGGGGCATTCTCCTGAGCTTTAAGAATCTCATCCTCCAAAACGGAGTCCAAAGCAGCAATCACAACACCTTCTTGTAAAATGCTCTCCTCCTCCTCCTCAGCACCGACCATGGGAGAAAAGCTGCGAGACAAAGCATCAGCTTTAACATTCTTGGTACCCGGGTTGTAAGTAATGGAAAAATTAAACCGCGAGAAAAAAAGTGCCCACCTAGCCTGACGGGCATTCAAGCGCTTGGCAGCATCAAGATAGATCAGATTTTTATGATCAGTGAAAACCTGAATGGGAAATTCAGCACCTTCCAAGAGATGACGCCAGTGTTCAAATGCGAGTTTAATCGCCAGCAATTCCCGATTACCAATATCGTAATTAAGTTCAGTCTCAGAAAAAATTTTTTAAAAAAAGGCACAGGGATGTACTCCATCCTTGTTTTCCTGAGACAACACCGCACCGACCCCCACAGAAGAAGCATCAACCTCAACCAAAAACGGCTTAGTCAAATCAGGCTGCATAAGGATGGGAGCAGAGGTGAACCTCTCCTTTAGAAACACAAAAGCTTCAATGGCCTCAGAAGTCCACTGAACCGCATTAGCACCTTTCCTGGTGAGATCAGTCAGTGGTTTGACAATAATAGAAATTTTTTTTATGAATTTTCTGTAATAATTGGCGAAACCCAAAAACCTCTGTATCGATTTCAAACCAATAGGCCTAGGCCATTCCTGCACAGCTTGAACTTTAACCGGATTCATCTCAAAACCTTCACTGGAGATAATGTAGCCCAAAAAACTAATTCTCTGTACAGCGAACTCACATTTCTCTAGCTTAGCAAAAAGCGAATTGTCCATTAATAACTGTAAAACCTCACGTACGCTCTGCCAATGAGACTCCAGATCCGGCGAATAAATCAAAATGTCATCCAAATACACAACCACATTTTTGCTGATCAAAGGTCTAAGGATGTCATTAATAAGATTCTGAAAAAATGCTGAAGCATTGGTAAGACCAAAAGGCATAACCAGATTCTCAAAATGACCCACAGGAGTGTTAAAAGCAGTCTTCCATTCATCACCCTCCTTCATGCGCAACAAATTGTATGCCCCCCGGAGATCAATTTTAGAGAACCACTTGGCCCCCACTAACTGGTTAAACAAATCAGGAATCAATGGCAGTGGGTAGGGATTGCGTACAGTAATTTTATTAATCTCACGAAAGTCCAGACAAGGAAGTAAACCGTCGTCCTTTTTTTTTAACAAAAAAAAATCCAACAGCCACAGGAGACTTGGAAGGCCTAATGTGGCCGGTGGCCAAGCTTGTCTGTATGTATTCCTCCAAAGCCTTTCTCTCAGGAATAGTAAGATTAAATAAACGACTTTTAGGAAGAGTCGCTCCAGGGACAAATTCAATGGTACAATCATAGTCTCTATGGGGAGGCAAAATTTGCAATTCCTTCTCAGAAAAAACTTTCCAAAAATCCTGAATAGGTACAGGTAATTCCCCTTTATCCACAGCAGCAATGCGCCCGTTACAACACTTGTCATAACACTTAGGGCTCCAGGACTTAATTTCATTGGTAGACCAATCCAGTACAGGATTGTGCAATTTTAACCAGGGTAACCCCAACACTACTGGAGAAGGCAAATTATTTAATACTACCGAATCCAAATTCTCTTGGTGAATACCATTAATAGTGAGGGGAAATTCACAGACCTTGTGAGTAACACTCTTTAAGGGAGAGCCATCGACAGAAACCACAGCAATAGGGGATGACAAAGGTTTGGGTTTTAATTTAAGTTTTTCCAGGAATCCCCCATCAATCACATTCAGAGTAGAACCACAATCCACAAATACCCGAAATTCAATTAATTCTTCTTGAGCAGTGATAGTAGCAGAAAGAAGTACACCCTTAGTATTTAAACAGGCTATACGAGCGTAACTGACCTTTTTTTTTTTCTTTGTTCATACGAAGCACACAGTTCTTAATGAAATGATCAGATTTTCCGCAATAAAAGCACAAACCTTCAGAAAATCTGCGGTCTTTTTCCTGAGAGCGGGGTGACATCGCCCCAATCTCCATCGGCTCACCAATGTCAGTACAGACCCTCTCAAGACTCGGAGCTGACATGGCAGAGGATTTACTCTTATTAACCCTAGCACGCAGTCTCCTGTCCACCCGTATAGCTAATTGCATTGCCTCCTGCAAGTTTCCAGGTGAAGGATAAGCAATCAGCAGATCCCTAACCCTTTCACCTAGCCCCGCAAGAAATGAGCTTTTCAAAGCTGAATCGTTCCACTCCACCTGAGCAGACCACCGACGGAAGTGAGTACAATAATTTTCCACATTACCTGATCCCTGTCTCAAACGTCTTAATTCAGACTCAGCAGATGAGACACGATCAGGATCATCATACAACAACCCCAAAGCAGAAAAAAAACTATCCACTGATCTAAAGCACGGATCACTAAGTTGGATAGAAAAGGCCCATCCCTGAGGTTCTTTGCGCAAAAGTGACATTATGAACCCTATGCGCTGTGATTCATCACCAGAGGATCTGGGTCTTAAACGAAAATACAATAAACAAGCATTTTTAAAGTAAAAAAATCTTGTTGTTCACCAAAAAATAGATCAGGCAGACGTACCTTTGGCTCTACAAAATGTGCTCCAAGGCAGCTACTCATGTGTTGTTGGAGCTCGGCCACCTCCAGAGAGAGTCCCTGCAGGCGTTGAGCCAAATCCTGAACCGAGACCATGATGGAAACTGGGGGCTTAGAGAAATTTTTTTGGGCTGGACTTACTGTTATGATCTGCTACAAGCACTAAGGAAAGACAGGAGATCTGTCCCTACAATAGAACTAAGCTGGATCCCTACGATGTAACGGGGAACCTGATCCTGCGATCAGACCCGCTAAAGTCCTCGGCTAGTCTGAACCAAGACCTATAGATGTGAGGGAAGGGATCCCTACAAGAACTAGGGACTGGGAGAAAGATGGACACCTCCTAGCAGAAATTGTAGCAGAAATAGGACAAACAAACAACATAGAACATAGAGGTCCGAAAACCTAGCAAAACTGACAGAGAAAGGTAACAGAGTACCAAGCTAGCTCAAGAGTAGAAATTACAATGAAGTCCAGCAAGGCCAGGAGGGTGGAGCCAGATTAAATAGGCAAAAATGGTCATGTCACCAGCAAACTAGAAAAAACCTAACAGGAGAGTTCTAACACTAATAGAACAAGTCCCACACACTGCTAGAATCTGAAATATTTTTTCAGAGCTAGATGCAGAAAAAAATTATATTGAATTTGCACCCTGATGGAGGTCAGTATAGATGGACTAATAGACTAAGTCCCACACACTGCTAGATGCCGAAATATTTTTTCAAAGCTAGATGCAGAAAAAAATTATATTGAATTTGCACCCTGATGGAGGTCAGTATAGATGGACTAATAGACCAAGTCATACACACTCGTAGAAGCCCAAATATTTTTTCAGAGCTAGATGCAGATAAAAATTATATTTAATTTGCAAGCTGGTGGAGGTCAGTATAGATGGACTAATAGACCAAGTCCCACAAACTGCTAGAAGCCCAAATATTTTTTCAGAGCTAGATGCAGATAAAAATTATATTCAATTTGCAACCTGATGGAGGTCAGTATAGATGGACTAATAGAACAACTCCCACACACAGCTAGAAGCCCAAATATTTTTTCAGAGCTAGATGCAGAAAAAAATTATATTGAATTTGCAACCTGATGGAGGTCAGTATAGATGGACTAATAGACTAAGTCCCACACACTGCTAGAAGCCCAAATATTTTTTCAGAGCTAGATGCAGATAAAAATTATATTCAATTTGCAACCTGATGGAGGTCAGTATAGATGGACTAATAGACCAAGTCCCACACACTGCTAGAAGCCCAAATATTTTTTCAGAGCTAGATGCAGAAAAAAATTATATTGAATTTGCAACCTGATGGAGGTCAGTATAGATGGACTAATAGACTAAGTCCCACACACTGCTAGAAGCCCAAATATTTTTTCAGAGCTAGATGCAGATAAAAAATATTTTAATTTGCAACCTGGTGGAGGTTAGTAAAGATGGACTAATAGAGAAAGTCCCACACACTGCTAGAAGCCCAAATATTTTTTCAGAGCTAGATGCAGAAAAAAATTATATTGAATTTGCAACCTGGTGGAGGTTAGTATAGATGGACTAATAGAATGATGCTATGCCCAAAAGGTTTTACTTCACTAGGTGCATTAAAAAAATTGGTATTCTATACACAGGTGGTGTAGCTTGCAACACAGATAGGCTACTCCACTGACTAACACACTCTGCAATAGGCCAGAAAGGATTTGCTTTGCTAGATTTAGAAAAATGCTGTGAAAAAAACTTGCACAGTACTGGCACACACCTGACTGGCAAAAACTGATAGGAACTGATGTAACTTAGTCCTGAAAAGGACTGCAATTACAATTAGTCTTTACTCCCAACCTATCTATTTAAGAGCACAGACCTGCCTGATAAAAGTCGTAGGAAATGCTGTAACCTAGTCCTTAAAAGGACTGCAATCACAACTATTCCCTACTCCCAAGCTATCTGTAGATTTGTGCGAAAATTGGCTTGAAATTAACAAGGTTTAGCGCACACAGCAACAGCGGTGCCGTCTAACACGCAGCTGCAGCAGTGAGAAAATGGTGGCGACGGGGAAAATGGCTGGGTCTTATAGGGCAAGGACATGTGACATACACTGCCAATGACACATGCCCTTGCTTGTGTGAAAAAAAGCAGTTCGATCAATGTGTGCTCTGCTGATAGGCTGACAGATTGCACCTCCCTACTGTAAATGCGGGAAAGAGAAAAAAAAATGGAGATCTTCATTATTCCTGCAGAGATCCATCCCCTGCCCCTCCCCCCGCCCCGCTGTACACTCAAACTGCGTATTAACATTAATTTTCAGCATTACTGAGAAAAAATTCAATTGCAAAAAGAACTTCGGCACTCCATACATGAATATATAAGATATATTGTATCTAGACTAATGTCACTTTGAAAAATGAAGTTTTTTTGCGCATAATTTGGCCAATTTATGTGTGCCCATCAACCACGACAAGGTCACCTTCGTATGATGGGAAACTACGCTACGCTACCACTGGATATGCCACTCTTGGGCTGTAAGCCTGTATGGACAATATGTCTCTGCTTGGGCTTTTAACCTACAATGTATGGGCTGGTAGAGCTAGTTAAAACCACCTGTGACTGAATGGGAGGGACACATGGTCAGAAAAAAGGCTGTCAAACTTCTAATAGTGTGAACACGTACCTGCTGCAATGCTCCAGGAGCGGGATCCCAAAAATGATTAATAGAAAAAAGAGAGGGGTCGCTCACTGGTCTATTCGGGTGCTCTGAAGAAAAGAGTAATCTCAATTGCAAAAAGAACTTCGGCACTCCATACATGAATATATAAGAAATATTGTATCTAGACTAATGTCACTTTGAAAAATGAAGGTTTTTTGCGCATAATTTGGCCAATTTATGTGTGCCCATCAACCACGACAAGGTCACCTTCGTATGATGGGAAACTACGCTACGCTACCACTGGATATGCCACTCTTGGGCTGTAAGCCTGTATGGACAATATGTCTCTGCTTGGGCTTTTAACCTACAATGTATGGGCTGGTAGAGCTAGTTAAAACCACCTGTGACTGAATGGGAGGGACACATGGTCAGAAAAAAGGCTGTCAAACTTCTAATAGTGTGAACACGTACCTGCTGCAATGCTCCAGGAGCGGGATCCCAAAAATGATTAATAGAAAAAAGAGAGGGGTCGCTCACTGGTCTATTCGGGTGCTCTGAAGAAAAGAGTAATCTCAATTGCAAAAAGAACTTCGGCACTCCATACATGAATATATAAGAAATATTGTATCTAGACTAATGTCACTTTGAAAAATGAAGGTTTTTTGCGCATAATTTGGCCAATTTATGTGTGCCCATCAACCACGACAAGGTCACCTTCGTATGATGGGAAACTACGCTACGCTACCACTGGATATGCCACTCTTGGGCTGTAAGCCTGTATGGACAATATGTCTCTGCTTGGGCTTTTAACCTACAATGTATGGGCTGGTAGAGCTAGTTAAAACCACCTGTGACTGAATGGGAGGGACACATGGTCAGAAAAAAGGCTGTCAAACTTCTAATAGTGTGAACACGTACCTGCTGCAATGCTCCAGGAGCGGGATCCCAAAAATGATTAATAGAAAAAAGAGAGGGGTCGCTCACTGGTCTATTCGGGTGCTCTGAAGAAAAGAGTAATCTCAATTGCAAACTGCGCCCTCCACCACTCTTCCAAGGGGCATTAAAACCATCTTGTTAAGCTTCAGTGACCTCCACGTTTCTTCCACGGGGCATTTATTTTGTCTTTTTATTCCACTGCGACCTCCACCACTCTTCCAAGAGGCATTAAAACCATCTTCTTAAGCTACTGTGACATCCACGTCTCTTCCACAGGGCATTGATATTGTCTCTTTATTCCACTGCGACCTCCACCACTCTTCCAAGGGGCATTGATATTATTTTTTATTCCACTGCGACCACCACCACTCTTCCACAGGGCATTAAATCTGTTTGTTAAACGACTGTGACCTCCACGTCTCTTCCACTGGGCATTGATATTGTCTTTTTAATAAACTGCGACCTCCACCACTCTTCCAAGGGGCATTGATTTTGTCTTTTAATTCCACTGCGACCTCCACCACTCTTCCAAGGGGAATTTATATTGTCTTTGTATTCCACTGCGACCTCCACCGCTCTTCCAAGGGGCATTAAAACCGTCTTGTAAAGCTACTGTGATCTCCAAGTCTCTTCCATGGGGCATTGATATTGTCTTTTTATTCCACTCTAACCTCCAGCACTCTACCAAGGCGCATTAAAACCGTCTTTTTAAGCTACTGTGACCTCCATGTCTCTTCCAAGGGGAATTAAAACCGTCTTGTTGAACCACTCTGAACTCCACAGCTCTTCCAAGGGGCATTAAAACCGTCTTGTTAAGCTACTGTGATCTCCATGTCTCTTCCCCGGAGCATTGATATTGTCTTTTTATTCCACTGCGACCTCCACCACTCTTGCAAGGGGCATTAAAACCGTCTTGTTAAGCTACTATGACCTCAAGGTCTCTTCCACGGGCAATGATATTGTCTTTTTATTCCACTGCGACAGCCACCACTCTTCCAAGGGGCAATAAAACCGTCTTGTTAAGCTGCTGTGACCTCCACGTCTCTTCCACGGTGCATTGATATTGTCATTTTATTCCACTGCGACCTCCACCACTCTTCCAAGGAGCATTGATATTGTCTTTTTATTCCACTGTAACCTCCACCACTTTTCCAAGGGGCATTAAAACCGTCTTTTTAAGCTACTCTGATCTCCACGTCTCTTCCAAAGGGCATTAAAACCAACTTGTTAAAGCACTCTGAACTCCACAGATCTTCCACGGGGCATTAGAACCGCATTTTAAGCTACTGTGTCCTCCACATCTCTTCCACGGGGCATTAATATTGTCTTTTTATTCCACAGCGACCTCCACCACTCTTCCAAGGGGCATTAAATCCATCTTGTTAAGCTACTGTGACCTCCACATCTCTTCCACAGGGCACTGATATTGTCTTTTTATTCCACAGCAACCTCCACCACTCTTCCAATGGGCATTAAAACCGCATTGTTAAGCTACTGTGTCCTCCACGTCTCTTCCACTGGGCATTTATGTTTTCTTTTTATTCCACTGCGACCTCCACCACTGTTCCAAGAGGCATTAAAACCGTCTTGTTAAGCTACTCTGACCTCCAGGTCTCTTCTATGGGGACATTGATATTGTCTTTTTATTCCACTACGACCTCCACCACTCTTCCAAGGGGCATTGATATTGTCTTTTTATTCCACTGCAATCTCCACCACTCTTCCAAGGGGCATTAAAACCATCTTGTTAAGCTGCTCTGACCTCCATGTCTCTTCCACGGAGACATTGATATTGTCTTTTTATTCCACTGTAACCTCCACCACTCTTCCAAGGGACATTAAAACTGAATTGTTAAACCACTCTGAACTCCACAGCTCTTCCAATGGGCATTAAAATAGTCTTGTTAAGTTACTGTGACATCCATGTCTCTTCCACGGGCATTCATATATTTTTTTTATTCCACTGCAACCTCCACTACTCTTTCAAGGGGCATTTAAACCATCTTGTTAAGCTACTGTGACCTGCACTTCTCTTCTACGCGGCATTGATATTGTCTTTTTATTCCACTGCGACCTCCATCACACTTCCAATGGGCATTAAAACCACATTGTTAAGCTACTGTGTCCTTCACGTCTCTTCCACTGGGCATTGATAATGTCTTTTTATTCCACTGCGACCTCCACCACTGTTCCAAGGGGCATTAAAACCGTCTTGTTAAGCTACTCTGACCGCCACGTCTCTTCCACGGGGACATTCATATTGTCTTTTTATTCCACTGTAACCTCCACCACTCTTCCAAGGGGCATTAAAACCATCTTGTTAAGTTACTGTGACCTCCACGTCTATTCCAAGGGGCATTAAAAAAGAACTGTTAAACCACTCTGAACTCCACAGCTCTTCCAATGGGCATTAAAACATTATTGCTAAGTTACTGTGACCTCCATGTCTCTTCCACGGGCATTGATATATATTTTTTTTTATTCCACTGCAACCTCCACCACTCTTTCAAGGGGCATTTAAACAGTCTTGTTAAGCTACTGTGACCTCCACGTTTCTTCCACGGGGCATTTATTTTGTCTTTTTATTCCACTGCGACCTCCACCACTCTTCCAAGGGGCATTAAAACCATCTTGTTAAGCTACTGTGACTTCCACGTCTCTTCCACGGGGCATTGATATTGTCTCTTTATTCCACTGCGACCTCCACCACTCTTCCTAGGGGCATTAAAACCGTCTTGTTAAGTTACTATGACCTCAAGGTCTCTTCCACGGGCAATGATAATGTCTTTTTATTCCACTGCAACCTCCACCACTCTTCTAAGGGGCAATAAAACCATCTTGTTAAGCTACTGTGACCTCCACGTCTCTTCCACGGGGCATTGATATTGTCATTTTATGCCACTGCGACCTCCACCGCTCTTCCACGGGGCATTGATATTGTCGATTTATTCCACTGCGACCTCCACCACACTTCCAAGGGGCATTAAAACCATCTTGCTAAGCTACTTTGACCTCCACGTCTCTTCCACGGGGCAATGATATTGTCATTTTATTCCACTGTGACCTCCACCACTCTTCCACGGGGCATTGATATTGTCGTTTTATTCCACAGCGACCTCCACCACACTTCCAAGGGGCATTAAAACCGTCTTTTTAAGCTACTGTGACCTCCATGTCTCTTCCAAAGGGCTTTAAAACCATCTTGTTTAAGCACTCTGAACTCCACAGATCTTTCAAGGGGCATTAAAAACGCATTTTAAGCTACTGTGTCCTCCACATCTCTTCCACGGGGCATTAATATTGTCTTTTTATTCCACAGTGACCTCCACCACTCTTCCAAGGGGCATTAAAACCATCTTGTTAAGCTACTGTGACCTCCACGTCTCTTCCACCGGGCATTGATATTGTCTTTTTATTCCACAGCGACCTCCACCACTCTTCCAATGGGCATTAAAACCGCATTGTTAAGCTACTGTGTCCTCCACGTCTCTTCCACTGGGCATTTATATTTTCTTTTTATTCCACTGCGACCTCCACCACTGTTCCAAGGGGCATTAAAACCATCTTGTTAAGCTACTCTGACCTCCACGTCTCTTCCACGGGCATTGATATTTTCTTTTTATTCCACTGCAACCTCCACCACTCTTCCAAGGGGCATTAAAACCGTCTTGTAAAGATACTGTGACCTCAACGTCTCTTCCACGGGGCAATGAAATTGTCTTTTTATTCCACTGCGACCTCCATCTCTCTTCAAAGGGGCATTAAAACTGTATTGTTAAGCTCCTTTGACCTCCACGTCTCTTCCACGGGGGCATTGATATTGTCATTTTATTCCATTGCGACCTCCACCATTCTTCCAAGTGGCTTTGATATTGTCTTTTTATTTCAATGCGACCTCCATGACTCTTCCAAGGGGCATTGAAACCGTCTTGTTAATCTACTGTGATCTCCAAGTCTCTTCCACGGGGCATTGATATTGTCTTTTTATTCCACTACGACCTCCACCACTCTTCCAGTGGGCATTAAAACCGTCTTGTTAAGCTTCTCTGACCTCCACGTCTCTTCCACGGGGCATTGATATTGTCTTTTTATTCCACTGTGAACTCCACCACATTTCCAAGGGGCATTGATATTGTTTTTTTATTCCACTGCGACCTCCACCACTCTTCCAAGGGGCATTTAAATTGTCTTGTTAAGCTAATGTTATCTCCAAGTCTCTTCCACGGGGCATTGATATTGTCTTTTTATTCCACTGTGACCTCCACCACTATTCCAAGGGGCATTAAAACCATCTTGTTAAGCTAATGTGACCTCTACGTCTTTTCCACGGGGCATTGATATTGTCTTTTATTGCACTGCCACCTTCACCACTCTTCCAAGAGGCATTAAAACAGTCTTATTAAGCTACTGTGACCTCCACGTCTCTCCACGGGGCACTGATAATGTCTTTTTCTTCCAATGTAACCTCCACCACTTTTCCAAGGGGCACAAAAACCGTCTTGTTAAGCTACTGTGACCTCCACATCTCTTCCAAGGGACATTAAAACCATCTTTTTAGACCTCTCTGAACTTCACAGCTCTTCCAAGGGGCATTAAAACCATCTTGTTAAGCTACTGTGACCTCCACGTCTCTTCCACTGGGCATTGATATTGTCTTTTTATTCCACAGCGACCTCCACCACTCTTCCAATGGGCATTAAAACCGCATTGTTAAGCTACTGTGTCCTCCACGTCTCTTCCATTGGGCATTTATATTTTCTTTTTATTCCACTGCGACCTCCACCACTGTTCCAAGGGGCATTAAAACCGTCTTGTTAAGCTACTCTGACCTCCACGTCTCTTCCACTGGGCATTGATATTTTCTTTTTATTCCACTATTTCCTCCATCACTCTTCCAATGGACATTAAAACCGTCTTGTAAAGGTACTGTGACCTCAACATCTCTTCCACCGGGCAATGAAATTGTCTTTTTATTCCACTGCGACCTCCATCGCTCTTCAAAGGGACATTAAAACTGTATTGTTAAGCTCCTGTGACCTCCACGTCTCTTCCACGGGGCATTGATATTTTCTTTTTATTCCACTATATCCTCCACCACTCTTCCAATGGACATTAAAGCCTTCTTGTAAAGGTACTGTGACCTCAACATCTCTTCCACGGGGCAATGAAATTGTCTTTTTATTCCACTGCGACCTCCATCCCTCTTCAAAGGGGCATTAAAACCATATTGTTAAGCTGCTGTGACCACCACATCTCTTCCACGGGGCATTGATATTGGTTTTTTTCCACTGTGATCTCCACCATTCTTCCACGGGGCATTGATATTGTCTTTTTATTTCACTGCGAACTCCACCACATTTCCAAGGGGCATTGATATTGTTTTTTTATTCCACTGCGACCTCCACCACTATTCCAAGGGGCATTAAAACCATCTTGTTAAGCTACTGTGATCTCCAAGTCTCTTCCACGGGGCATTGATATTGTCTTTTTACTCCACTGCGACCTCCACCACTATTCGAAGGGGCATTAAAACCATCTTGTTAAGCTACTGTGACCTCTACGTTTTTTCCACGGGGCATTGATATTGTCTTTTATTGCACTGCGACCTTCACCACTCTTCCAAAAGGCATTAAAACAGTCTTGTTAAGCTACTGTGACCTCCACGTCTCTCCCACGGGGCACTGATAATGTCTTTGTATTCCAATGTAACCTCCACCTCTTTTCCAAGGGACACAAAAACCGTCTTTTTAAGCTACTGTGACCTCCACATCTCTTCCAAGGGGCATTAAAACCATCTTGTTAAGCTACTGTGACCTCCACGTCCCTTTTATGGGCCATTGATATTGTCTTTTTATTACACTGCGACCTCCACCACTCTTCCAAGGGTCATTAACACCATCTTGTTAAGCTTCTCTGACCTCCACGTCTCTTCCACGGGGCATTGATATTGTCTTTTTATTCCACTGCGAACTCCACCACATTTCCAAGGGGCATTGATATTGTTTTTCTATTCCACTGCGACCTCCACCACACTTCCAAGTGGCATTAAAATTGTCTTGTTAAGCTACTGTGACCTCTACGTCTCTTCCTCGGGGCATTTATATTGTCTTTTATTGCACTGCAACCTTCACCACTCTTCCAAGAGACATTAAAACTGTCTTGTTAAGCTACTGTGACCTCCACGTCTCTCCCACGGGGCACTGATAATGTCTTTTTACTCCAATGTAACCTCCACCACTTTTCCAAGGGGCACAAAAACCGTCTTGTTAAGCTTCTGTGACCTCCACATCTCTTCTAAGGGACATTAAAACCATCTTTTTAGAACTCTCTGAACTCCACAGCTCTTGCAAGGGGCATTAAAACCATCTTGTTAAGCTACTGTGACCTCCACGTCTCTTTTCCGGGCCACTGATATTGTCTTTTTATTCCACTGCGACCACCACCACTCTTCCAAAGGGCATTAAAACTGTTTGGTTAAGCTACTGTGACCTCCACGTCTCTTCCACGGGGCATTGATATTGTCTTTTTATTCCACTGCGACTTCCATCACTCTTCCAAGGGGCATTAAAACTGTCTTGTTAATCTACTGTGATCTCCACATCTCTTCCACGGGATATTGATATTGTCTTTTTATTCCACTGCAACCTCCACCAGTCTTCCAAGGGACATTGATATTGTCTTTTTATTCCACTACGACCTTCACCACTCTTCCAACGGGCATTAAAACCATCTTGTTAAACCACTCTGTACTCCACAGCTCTTCCAAGGGGCATTAAAACCATCTTGTTAAGATACTGTGCCCTCCACGTCTCTTCCACGGGGCATTTAAACCGTCTTGTTAAACCACTCTGAACTCCACAGCTCTTACAAGGGGCATTAATATCATCTTTTTAAGCTACTGTGATCTCCACGTCTCTTCCACGGGGCATTGATATTGTCTTTTTATTCCACTGTAACCTCCACCACTCTTCCAAGGGGCATTAAAACCATCTTGTTAAGCTACTGTGACTTTCACATTTCTTCCAAGGGGCATTAAAACCGTCTTGTTAAACCACTCCGAACTCCACAGTTCTGCCAAGGGGCATTAAAACCGTCTTGATAATCTACTGTGACCTCCACCTCTCTTCCACGCGGCAATGATATTGTCTTTTTATTTAACTGTGACTTCCACCACTCTTACAAGTGGGCAATAAAACCGTCTTGTTAAGCTACTGTGACCTCCACGTGTCTTCCACGGGGCATTGATATTGTCTTCTTATTCCACTGTAAACTCCACGACTCTTCCAAAGGGCTTTAAAACCGTCTTGTTACGCTACCATGACCTTCGCGTCTCTTCCACGGGGCATTGATACTGTGTTTTTATTCCACTGCGACCTCCACTACTCCTCCAAGGGTGATTGCTAGTTTCTTTTTTTTCCATTGCGACCTCCACTACTCTTCCAAGGGGCAAAAAAAACATCTTGCTAAGCTACTGTGACCTCCACGTCTATTCCACAGGGCATTGATATTGTCTTTTTATTCCATTGTATCCTCCACCACTCTTCCAAGGGGCATTAAAACCGTCTTGTTAAGCTACAGTTACCTTTACATCTCTTCCAAGGGGCATTAAAACCGTCTTGTTAAGCCACTCTGAACACCACAGCTCTGCCCTCTGCCAAGGGGCATTAAAATTATCTGGTTAACCTAATGTGACCACCACGCCTCTTCCACTGGGCATTGATATAGTGTTTTTATTCCACTGTAACCTCCACCACTCTTCCAAGGGGCATTAAAATCGTCTTGTAAAGCTACTATGACCTTCACATCTCTTCCAAGGGACATTAAAATCGTCTTGTTAAACCACTCTGAACTCCACAGCTCTGTCAAGGTGCATTAAAACCGTCTTGATAATCTACTGTGACCTGAATGTCTCTTCCACACGGCAATGATATTGTCTTTTTATTCCACTGCGATCACAACCACTCTTCCAAGGTGCAATAAAACTGTCTTGTTAAGCCACTGTGACCTCCACGTCTCTTCCACGGGGCATTGATATTGTCTTTTTATTCCGCTGTAACCTCCACCACTCTTCCAAGGGGAATTAAAACCATCTTGTTAAGCTACGGTGACCTTCACGTCTCATCCACTGGGCATTGATATTGTCTTTTTATTCCACTGCGACCTCCATCACTCTTCCAAGGGGCATTGATATTGTCATTTTATTATACTGCGAACCACCATCACTCTTCCAAGAGGCATTAAAATCGTCTTGTTACGCTACTGTGACCTCCTCTTCTCTTCCACTGGGCATTAATATTGTCTTTATATTCCACTGTAACCTCCACCATTCTTCCAAGGGGCATTAAACCTTCTTGTTAAGCTACTGTGACATCCACGTCTCTTCCAAGGGGAATTAAAACCGTCTTGTTAAACCACTCTGAACTCCACAGCTCTTCCAAGGGGCATTAAAACCTTCTTATTAAGCTACTTTGACCTCCACGTCTCTTTTACGGGGAATTGATATTGTCTTTATATTCCACTGTAACCTCCACCACTCTTCCAAGGGGCATTAAACCTTCTTGTTAAGCTACTGTGATCTCCACGTCTCTTCCACGGGGTATTGATATTGTCTTTTTATTCCACTGTGACCTCCACCAATCTTCCAAGGGGCATTGATAATGTCTTTTTATTCCACTAAGACCTCCACCACTCTTCCAAGGGGCATTAAAACCATCTTGTTAAGCTACTGTGACCTTCACCTCTTTTCCAAGGGGCATTAAAACCGTCTTGTTAAACCACTCTGAATTCCACAGTTCTGCCAAGGGGCATTAAATCCGTCTTGATAATCTACTGTGACCTCCACGTCTCTTCCACGCGGCAATGATATTGTATTTTTATTCCACTGCTACGTCCACCACTCTTACAAGGTGGAAATAAAACCGTCTTTTTAAGCTCCTGTGACCTCCATGTCTCTTCCATGGGGCACTGATAATGTCTTTTTATTCCAATGTAACCTCCACCACTTTTCCAAGGGGCAGAAAAACCGTCTTGTTAAGCTACTGTGACCTCCATGTCTCTTCCAAGGGACATTAAAACCATCTTTTTAAACCTCTCTGAACACAACAGCTCTTCCAAGGGGCATTAAAACCGTCTTATTATGCTACTGTTACCTTCATGTCTCTTCCACGGGAAATTAATATTGTCTTTTCATTCCACTGCGTCCTCCACCACTCTTCCAAGCGGCATTAAATTTGTCTTGTTAAGTTACTGTGACCTCCACGTCTCTTCCACGGGGCATGGATATTGTCTTTTTATTCCACTGTGACCTCCACAACTCTTCCAAGGGGCATTAAAACCATCATGTTAAGCTACTGTGACCTCCACTTCTCTGCGAAGGGGCATTAAAACTTTCTTGTTAAACCACTCTGTACTCCACCACATTTCCAAGGGGCATTACAACCGTCTTGTTAAGCTACTGTGACCTCCACGTCTTTTCCACGGAGCATTAATATTGTCTTTTTATTCCACTGCAACCTCCACCACTCTCCCAAGGGGCATTAAAACCGTCTTGTTAAGCTATTGTGACCTCCAAGTCTTTTCCACGGGGCATTGATATTGTCTTTTTATTCCACTGCGACCTCCACCACTCTTTCAAAGGGCATTAAAACTGTTTTGTTAAGCTACTGTGACCTCCACGTCTCTTCAACTGAGCATTGATATAGTCTTTTTTTTCCACTGCGACCTCCACCACTCTTCCAAGGGGCATTAAAACCGTCTTGTTAACCTACTGTGACATCCATGTCTCATCCAAGGGGCATTAACACCGTCTTGTTAAACCACTCTGAATTCCACAGCTCTTCCAAGGGGCTGTAAAACCATGTTATTAAGCTACTTTGACCTCGACGTCTCTTCCACGGGGCAATGATAATGTCTTTTTATTCCTCTTCGACCTCCATCACTCTTCAAAGGGGCATTAAAACCGTATTGTTAAGGTGCTGTGACCACCACGTCTCTTCCACGGGGCATTGATATTGTCTTTTTTCACTGTGATCTCCACCACTCTTCCAAGGGGCATTGATATTATCTTTATATTCCATTTCAATCTCCACCACTCTTCCAAGGGACATTGAAACCGTCTTGTTAAGCTACTGTGATCTCCACGTCTCTTCCACGGGGCATTGATATTGTCTTTTTATTCCACTGTAACCTCCACCACTCTTCCAAGGGGCATTAAAACCATTTTGTAAAGCTACTGTGACCTCCATGTCTCTTCCACGGGGCACTGATAATTGTTAGAACCTTGCTGTTAGGTTTTTTTTCCTTTGCTGGTCACATGACCTTGTTGGCCTATTTAATCTTGCTCCGCCCTTCTGGCTTTGCTGGACTTCATTGTATATCTACTTTCTAGCTAGCCTGTGCTCTGTATCTACTCTGTTAGTTTGCTTGGTCTACGGACCTCTATGTTCTATCTATTTTGTTTGTTCGTCTGTCTGCTACTATTTCTGTTAGGAGGTGTCCCATATTCCTCCCAGTTCTTAGTACTTGTAGGGATTCCCTCCCCACATCTATAGGTCTTCGTACAGACTAGATTAGGACTTTAGCAGGTCTGATCGCAGGATCAGGTTCCCTGTTACATCGTAGGGATTCAGCTGAGTCCTATAGTAGGGACAGATCTCCTCTCTTTCCTTAGCTTTGGTAGCAGAACATAACAGTAAGTCCAGCCTGCAAATTCTCTAAGGAAAGATTTTTTTTTGTTCCATCATGGTGTCGGTTCAGGATTTGGCTAAACACCTGCAGGGACTCTCTCTGGAAGTGGCCGAGCTCTGTCAGCATGTGAGTAACTGTCCTGGAGCATATTTCTTGGAGCCTAAGGTATGTTTGCCGGATTTATTTTTTGGTGAACATCGAGAATTTTTTTCATTTAAAAATGCTTGCTTATTGTATTTTCGTTTGAGACCCAAGTCCTCTGGGGATGAATCCCAGCGTGTAGCGTTCATAATGTCACTTTTGCGCAAAGAGCCTCAGGAGTGGGTCTTTTCTTTGCAACCTAGTGATACATGCTTCAGATCAGTGGATAGTTTTTTTTCTGCTTTAGGACTATTATATGATGATCCTGACCGTGTGGCATCAGCTGAGACTGAGTTGAGACGTTTAAAACAAGGATCAGGTAATATGGAAAAATATTGTACTCATTTTCGTCGTTGGTCCACTCAAACAGGGTGGAACGATTCTGCTCTGAAAAGTCTATTTCTTGCTGGGCTCAGTGAAAGGGTTAAAGACCTGCTAATTGCTTATCCTACACCTGAGGATTTGCAACAGGCTATGCAATTAGCTATACGGGTGGATAGAAGACTGCGTGCTAGGGTTAATGAGAGCAAATCCTCTGCTATGTCAGTTTCTGGTTATGATAATGTGTGTACTAACAGTGGTGAACCGATGGAGATTGGATCGGTGGCACCTCGCTCTCAAGAAAAAGACCGTCGTTTTTCGGAAGGCTTGTGTTTCTATTGCGGGAAATCTGGTCATTTGATTAAAGGCTGTGAGCTTCGTATGAAGAAAGAAAAAAAAATGGTCAGTCACGCCCGTATTGCCTGTTTAAATTCCAAGGGTGTATTTTTAGCTGCTTCCACGATTGCTCAGGAAAAATTAATGGAATTTCGGGTGTTTGTTGATTGCGGGTCTACACTGAATGTAATTGATGGGGGATTCGTGGAAAAACTCAATTTAAAACCTGAACCTTTATCATCCCCCATTGCTGTGGTTTCTGTGGATGGCTCCCCTTTGAAGAATATTACTCTCAAGGTCAGTGAATTTCCTCTCACTATTAATGGTGTTCACCATGAGAAATTGGATTTGGTAGTGTTGAATAACTTCCCTTCTCCAGTAATATTGGGTTTGCCCTGGTTAAAATTTCACAATCCTGTACTGGATTGGTCTACCAGTGAAATTAAATCCTGGAGCCATAAATGTTATGACAAGTGTTGTAACGGGCGTATTGCAGCTTTGGATAGGGGAGAATTGCCTGTTCCTATTCAGGATTTTTGGAGAGTTTTTTCTGAGAAAGAATCGCAGGTTTTGCCTCCCCATAGAGACTATGATTGTTCTATTGAATTTGTCCCTGGAGCGACTCTTCCTAAAAGTCGTTTATTTAACCTTACTATTCCTGAGAGGAAGGCTTTGGAGGAATACATACAGACAAGTTTGGCCGCCGGTCACATTAGGCCCTCTAAGTCTCCTGTGGCGGTTGGATTTTTTTTTGTAAAAAAAAAGGACGGCGGTTTACGTCCTTGTCTGGATTTTCGTGAGATTAACAAAATTACGGTACGCAATCCTTACCCACTGCCATTGATTCCTGATCTGTTTAACCAGTTATTGGGGGCCAAGTGGTTCTCTAAAATTGACCTTAAGGGGGCATACAATCTGTTGTGCATGAAGGAGGGTGATGAATGGAAGACTGCTTTTAACACTCCTGTGGGTCATTTTGAGAATCTGGTTATGCCTTTTGGTCTTACTAATGCTCCTGCATTTTTTCAGAATCTGATTAATGACATCCTTAGACCTTTGATCGGTAAAAATGTGGTTGTGTATTTGGATGACATTTTGATTTATTCGCCAGATCTGGAGTCTCATTGGCGGAGCGTGCGTGAGGTATTACAGTTATTAATGGACAATTCGCTTTTTGCTAAGCTGGAGAAATGTGAGTTCGCTGTACAGAGAATTAGTTTTTTGGGCTACATTATCTCCAGCAAAGGTTTTGAGATGGATCCGGTTAAGGTTCAGGCTGTGCAGGAATGGCCTAGGCCTATTGGTTTGAAATCGATACAGAGGTTTTTGGGTTTCGCCAATTACTATAGAAAATTCATAAAAAAATTTTCTAGTATTGTCAAACCTCTGACTGATCTCACCAGGAAAGGTGCTGATGCGGTTCAGTGGTCTTCTGAGGCCATTGAAGCTTTTGTGTATCTCAAGGAGAGGTTCACCTCTGCTCCCATCCTTATGCAGCCTGATGTTACTAGGCCGTTTTTGGTTGAGGTTGATGCTTCCTCTGTGGGGGTTGGCGCAGTATTGTCTCAGGATAACGGGGATGGATTACATCCCTGTGCCTTTTTTTCAAAAAATTTTTCGGAGACTGAATTGAATTACGATATTGGTAATCGGGAATTATTGGCTATTAAACTCGCATTTGAACACTGGCGCCACTTCTTGGAAGGTGCGGAATTTCCCGTTCAGGTTCTTACGGATCATAAAAATCTGATATATCTTGACGCTGCCAAGCGCCTGAATGCCCGTCAGGCTAGGTGGGCACTGTTTTTCTCGCGGTTTAATTTCTCCGTTACTTACATCCCTGGTACTAAGAATGTTAAGGCGGATGCCTTGTCTCGCAGTTTTTCTCCCATAGTCGGTGCTGAGAAAGAGGAAAACATTTTACAAGAAGGTGTTGTGATAGCTGCTTTAGACTCCGTTTTGGAAGATGAGATTCTTAAAGCTCAGGAGAATGCCCCATCTAACACTCCTCATGGGAGGTTGTTTGTGCCTGGGACCTTTAGGAGAGATTTGTTTGTTGAGTGTCACGAATCTCGGTTGGCAGGTCATCCCGGAATCTCTGAGACCAAGAGACTGATGGGTCGCAGTTTTTGGTGGCCTGGATGGCAGAAGGAAGTCATTAAGTGGGTGCGCCAATGTACTATATGTGCTAGATCTAAGTCCTCACATACTCCTGCTGCGGGGTTGCTTTGTCCTTTGGAGGTCCCCAGTGCTCCTTGGACACATTTGGCTATGGACTTTATAACTGACCTTCCTCCCTCTGAGGGTTTTACTGTCATCTGGGTGGTCGTGGACCGTTTTAGCAAGATGTGTCACTTGGTTCCCTTCGTCAAACTGCCCTGCGCTAAAACTCTCGCTAAGGCCTTTGTCAAGGAAATTGTCAGACTTCATGGCGTTCCTACTGACATTGTTTCTGATAGGGGTCCTCAGTTCGTGGCTCGTTTTTGGCGTGCCTTTTGTGACAGGTTGGGAATTGATTTGTCGTTTTCGTCCGGATATCATCCTGAATCTAATGGCCAGACAGAAAGGAAAAACCAGGATGTTGAGCAGTTCTTGCGTTGTTTTGTGGCAGACAATCAAGAGGGGTGGTCTGAGTTTCTGCCACTTGCCGTATTTGCTCTGAACAATCATACATCTTCTTCTGCTGGTTGTTCGCCTTTTTTTTGTTGTTCTGGGAGACATCCGTCGTTTGGGTCGTTCTCCAAGTTGGGATCTGCCGTGCCTGAGGAGGAGAATTTTTCCGGTGATTTGGAAAGAGTTTGGACGGATGTGCGTGGTAATCTTCAGGAGGCCAACAGAAAATCTAAAGACTACTTTGATAGGAAACGACAGGAGGTTTTGTTTGCTGTTGGTGACATGGTTTGGTTGTCCTCTAGGAATCTGGGGTTAAGGATTCCTTCTAAGAAATTGGGTCCCAAGTTTGTAGGGCCCTTTAAGGTGCTTCAGGTTGTCAACCAATCTGCTGTTAGGTTGGAGGTTCCTACCTCCTGGAGAATTAATCCGGTCTTTCATGTCTCTCTGTTAAAAAAAGCTGTTGTGTCGGATGGTGACGCCTCTGCCTCTGTTCCTCCGGTGGTGGAGGACGGGGAATATGAAATTTCTCGCATCCTTGACTCTAGACGGTATAGAGGTAGTTTGCAGTATCTTGTGGCCTGGAAAGGTTTCGGACCCGAGGATAACTCTTGGGTGAGGTCAGATGATGTTTCCGCGTCCAGACTTATCAGAGCGTTTCACAGGAGATTTCCTGATAAGCCTGGTCCTAGGGGATCCGGAGGATCCTCTTAGAAGGGGGGGTACTGTTAGAACCTTGCTGTTAGGTTTTTTTTCCTTTGCTGGTCACATGACCTTGTTGGCCTATTTAATCCTGCTCCGCCCTTCTGGCTTTGCTGGACTTCATTGTATATCTACTTTCTAGCTAGCCTGTGCTCTGTATCTACTCTGTTAGTTTGCTTGGTCTACGGACCTCTATGTTCTATCTATTTTGTTTGTTCGTCTGTCTGCTACTATTTCTGTTAGGAGGTGTCCCATATTCCTCCCAGTCCTTAGTACTTGTAGGGATTCCCTCCCCACATCTATAGGTCTTCGTACAGACTAGATTAGGACTTTAGCAGGTCTGATCGCAGGATCAGGTTCCCTGTTACATCGTAGGGATTCAGCTGAGTCCTATAGTAGGGACAGATCTCCTCTCTTTCCTTAGCTTTGGTAGCAGAACATAACAATAATGTTTTTTTATTCCAATGTAACCTCCACCACTTTTCCAAGGGGCAGAAAAACCGTCTTGTTAAGCTACTGTGACCTCCATGTCTCTTCCAAGGGACATTAAAACCATCTTTTTAAACCTCTCTGAACACAACAGCTCTTCCAAGGGGCACGAAAAAGGTCTTATTATGCTACTGTTACCTTCATGTCTCTTCCACGGGAAATTGATATTGTCTTTTCATTCCACTGCGTCCTCCACCACTCTTCCAAGCGGCATTAAATTTGTCTTGTTAAGTTACTGTGACCTCCACGTCTCTTCCACGGGGCATGGATATTGTCTTTTTATTCCACTGCGACCTCCACAACTCTTCCAAGGGGCATTAAAACCATCATGTTAAGCTACTGTGACCTCCACTTCTCTGCGAAGGGGCATTAAAACTTTCTTGTTAAACCACTCTGTACTCCACCACATTTCCAAGGGGCATTACAACCATCTTGTTAAGCTACTGTGACCTCCACGTCTTTTCCACGGGGCTTTAATATTGTCTTTTTATTCCACTGCAACCTCCACCACTCTTCCAAGGGGCATTAAAACCGTCTTGTTAAGCTATTGTGACCTCCAAGTCTTTTCCACAGGGCATTGATATTGTCTTTTTATTCCACTGCGACCTCCACCACTCTTTCAAAGGGCATTAAAACTGTTTTGTTAAGCTACTGTGACCTCCACGTCTCTTCAACTGGGCATTGATATTGTCTTTTTTTTCCACTGCGACCTCCACCACTCTTCCAAGGGGCATTAAAACCGTCTTGTTAACCTACTGTGACATCCATGTCTCATCCAAGGGGCATTAACACCGTCTTGTTAAACCACTCTGAATTCCACAGCTCTTCCAAAGGGCTGTAAAACCATGTTATTAAACTACTTTGACCTCGATGTCTCTTCCACGGGGCAATGATAATGTCTTTTTATTCCACTTCGACCTCCATCACTCTTCAAAGGGGCATTAAAACCGTATTGTTAAGGTGCTGTGACCACCATGTCTCTTCCACGGGGCATTGATATTGTCTTTTTTCCACTGTGATCTACACCACTCTTCCAAGGGGCATTGATATTATCTTTATATTCCATTGCGATCTCCACCACTCTTCCAAGGGACATTGAAACCGTCTTGTTAAGCTACTGTGATCTCCACGTCTCTTCCACGGGGCATTGATATTGTCTTTTTATTCCACTGTAACCTCCACCACTCTTCCAAGGGGCATTAAAACCATTTTGTAAAGCTACTGTGACCTCCATGTCTCTTCCACGGGGCATTGATATTGTCTTTTTATTCCACTGCTACATCCACCACTCTTCCAAGTGGCATTGATATTTTCTTTTTATTCCACTGCGACCACCACCACTCTTCGAAGGGGCATTAAAACCGTCTTGTTAAGCTACTGTGACCTCCACGTCTCTTCCACGCGGCATTGATATTGTCTTTTTATTCCACTGCGACCTCCACCACTCTTCCAAGGGGCATTAAAACCGCCTTGTTAAGCTACTGTGGCCTCCACGTCTCATCCAAGGGGCATTGATTTTGTCTTTTTATTCCACTGCTACCTCCACCACTTTTCCAATGGGCATTAAAACCATCTTCTTAAGCTACTGTGACCTCTACGTCTCTTCCATGTGCCATTGATATTGACATTTTATTCCACTGCGACCTCCACCACTCTTCCAAGGGGCATTGATATTGTCTTTTTATTCCACTGCGACCACCACCACTCTTGGAAGGGGCATTAAAACGGTCTTGTTAAGCTACTGTGACATCCACGTCTCTTCCATGGGGCATTGATATTGTCTTTTTTCCACTGTGATCTCCACCACTCTTCCAAGGGGCATTGATATTATCTTTATATTCCACTGCGATCTCCACCACTCTTCCAAGGGACATTGAAACCGTCTTGTTAAGCTACTGTGATCTCCACGTCTCTTCCACGGGGCATTGATATTGTCTTTTTATTCCACAGTAACCTCCACCACTCTTCCAAGGGGCATTAAAACCGTCTTGTAAAGCTACTGTGACCTCCACGTCTCTTCCACTTGGCATTGATAATGTCTTTTAATTCCACTGCGACCTCCACCACTCTTCCAAGGGGCATTGATATTGTCTTTTTATTCCACTGCGACCACCACCACTCTTCGAAGGGGCATTAAAACCGTTTTGTTAAGCTACTGTGACCTCCACGTCTCTTCCACGGGGCATTGATATTTTCTTTTTATTCCACTGCGACCTCCACCTCTCTTCCAAGGGTCATTAGAACCATCTTGTTAAGCTACTGTGGCCTCCACGTCTCATCCAAGGGGCATTGATTTTGTCTTTTTATTCCACTGCTACCTCCACCACTTTTCCAATGGGCATTAAAACCATCTTCTTAACTACTGTGACCTCTACGTCTCTTCCACGGGGCATTGATATTGTCTTTTTATCCCACTGCGACCTACACCACTCTTCCAAGGGGAATTGATATTGACTTTTTATTCCACTTCGACCACCACCACTCTTCGAAGGGGCATGAAAATCGTCTTGTTAAGCTACTGTGACCTCTATGTCTCTTCCACGGGGCATTCATATTGTCTTTTTATTCCACTGTAACCTCCACCACTCTTCCAAGGGGCATTAAAACTGTCTTGTTAAGCTACTCTGACCTAAACGTCTCTTCCACAGGGCATTGATTTTGTCTTTTTATTCCACTGCTACCTCCACCACTCTTCCAAGGGGCATGAAAACCATTTTGTTAAGCTTCTGTGACCTCCATGTCTCTTTCACGGGGAATTGATATTGTCTTTTTAGTCCAATACGACCTCCACCACTCTTCCAAGTGGCATTGATATTGTCTTTTTATTCCACTGCAACCTCCACCACTTTTCTAAGAGCCATTAAAACTATCTTGTTAAACTACTGTGACCTCCACGTCTCTTGCACGGGGCATTGATATTGTCTTTTTATTCCACTGCGAACTCCACCACTCTTCCAAAGGGCTTTAAAACCGTCTTGTTACGCTACTATGACCTTCACGTCTCTTCCACGGGGCATTGATATTGTGTTTTTATTCCACTGCGCCCTCCACCACTCCTCCAAGGGCGAATGATGTTTTCTTTTTTTTCCATTGCGACCTCCACTACTCTTCCAAGGGGTCATGAAAATCGTCTTGTTAAGCTACTGTGACCTCTATGTCTCTTCCACGGGGCATTCATATTGTCTTTTTATTCCACTGTAACCTCCACCACTCTTCCAAGGGGCATTAAAACTGTCTTTTTAAGCTACTGTGATCTTCACGTCTCTTCCAAGGGGCATTAAATCCTTCTTGTTAAACCACTCTGAATGACACAGCTCTGCCAAGGGGCATTAAAAAGTGTCTTGTTAAGCTACTGTGGCCTCCATGTCTCTTCCACAGGGCATTGATATTGTCTTTTTTTTTTCACTGTAGCCTCCAACACTCTTCCAAGAGGCATTAAAACTGTCTTGTTAAGCTACTGCTACCACCACGTCTCTTCCAAGGGGCATTACAACCATCTTGTTAAACCACTCTGTACTCCACAGCTCTTCCAAGGGGCATTAAAACCATCTTGTTAAGATACTGTGAACTCCACTTCTCTTCCACGGGGCATTAATATTGTCTTTTTATTCCACAGCGACCCCCACTACTCTTCCAATGGGCATTAAAACCGTCTTGTTAAGCTACTCTGACCTAAACGTCTCTTCCACAGGGCATTGATTTTGTCTTTTTATTCCACTGCTACCTCCACCACTCTTCCAAGGGGCATGAAAACCATTTTGTTAAGCTTCTGTGACCTCCATGTCTCTTTCACGGGGAATTGATATTGTCTTTTTAGTCCAATACGACCTCCACCACTCTTCCAAGTGGCATTGATATTGTCTTTTTATTCCACTGCAACCTCCACCACTTTTCTAAGGGCCATTAAACCTATCTTGTTAAGCTACTGTGACCTCCACGTCTCTTGCACGGGGCATTGATATTGTCTTTTTATTCTACTGCGAACTCCACCACTCTTCCAAAGGGCTTTAAAACCGTCTTGTTACGCTACTATGACCTTCACGTCTCTTCAACGGGGCATTGATATTGTGTTTTTATTCCACTGCGCCCTCCACCACTCCTCCAAGGGCGATTGATGTTTTCTTTTTTTTCCATTGCGACCTCCACTACTCTTCCAAGGGGCAAAAAAAACATCTTGCTAAGCTACTGTGACCTCCACATCTATTCCACGGCGCATTGATATTGTCTTTTTATTCCATTGTAACCTCCACCACTCTTCCAAGGGGCATTAAAACCGTCTTGTTAAGCTACAGTTACCTTCACGTCTCTTCCAAGGGGCATTAAACCGTCTTGCTAAGCCACTCTGAACTCCACAGCTCTGCTCTCTGCCAAGGGGCATTAAAATTATCTGGTTAACGTAATGTGACCTCCACGTCTCTTCCACTGGGCATTGATGTAGTGTTTTTATTACATTGCGACCTTCACCACTCTTCCAAGGGGCAATGAAACCATCTTGCTAAGCTACTGTGACCTCCACGTCTCTTCCACGTGGCATTGATATTGTCTTTTTTTTCCACTGCAACCTCCACCAGTCTTCCAAGAGGCATTGATATTGTCTTTTTATTCCACTACGACCTCCACCACTCTTCCAAGGGGCATTAAAACCGTCTTGTTAAACCACTCTGTTCTCCACAGCTCTTCCAAGGGGCATTAAAACCGTCTTGTTAAGATACTGTGCCCTCCATGTGTCTTCCACGGGGCATTGATATTGTCTTTTTATTCCACTGAGACCTTCACCACTGTTCCAAGGAGTATTAAAATCATCTTTTTAAGCTACTGTGACATCCACGTCTCTTCCAAGGGGCATCTAAACTGTCTTGTTTAACCACTCTGAACTCCACTGCTCTTACAAGGGGCATTAAAACCGTCTTATTAGGCTACAGTGACCTCCACATCTCTTCCAAGGGGCATTAAAACCATCTTGTTACACCACTTTGAACTCCAGAGCTCTTCCAAGGGGCTTTAAAACCGTCTTATTAAGCTACTTTGACCTCCACGTCCCTTCCACGGGGCATTGATATTGTCTTTTTATTCCACTGCGACTTCCACCACTCTTCCAAGGGGCATTAAAACTGTCTTGTTAATCTACTGTGATCTCCACATCTCTTCCACGGGATATTGATATTGTCTTTTTATTCCACTGCAACCTCCACCAGTCTTCCAAGGGGCATTGATATTGTCTTTTTATTCCACTACGACCTCCACCACACTTCCAAGGGGCATTAAAACCATCTTGTTAAACCACTCTGTACTACACAGCTCTTCCAAGGGGCATTAAAACCATCTTGTTAAGATACTGTGCCCTCCACGTCTCTTCTACGGGGCATTGATATTGTCTTTTTAATCCACTGAGACCTTCACCACTCTTCCAAGGAGTATTAAAATCATCTTTTTAACTACTGTGACATCCACGTCTCTTCCAAGGGGCATTTAAACCATCTTGTTAAACCACTCTGAACTCCACAGCTCTTACAAGGGGCATTAAAACCGTCTTGTTAAGATACTGTGCCCTCCACGTCTCTTCCACAGGGCATTGATATTGTCTTTTTATTCCACTGAGACCTTCACCACTCTTCCAAGGAGTATTAAAATCATCTTTTTAAGCTACTGTGTTCTCCACGTCTCTTCCACGGGGCATTGATATTGTCTTTTTATTCCACTGTAACCTTCACCACTCTTCCAAGGGGCATTAAAACCATCTTGTTAAGCTACTGTGACTTTCACCTTTCTTCCAAGGGGCATTAAAACCGTCTTGTTAAGATACTGTGCCCTCCACGTCCCTTCCAAGGGACATTTAAACCGTCTTGTTAAACCACTCTAAACTCCACTGCTCTTATAAGGGGCATTAAAGCCGTCTTGTTAGGCTACTGTGACCTCCACGTCTCTTCCAAGGGGCATTAAAACCGTCTTGTTACACCACTCTGAACTCCAGAGCTCTTCCAAGGGGCATTAAAACTGTCTTATTAAGCTACTTTGACCTCCACGTCCCTTCCACGGGGCATTGATATTGTCTTTTTATTCCACTGCGACTTCCACCACTCTTCCAAGGGGCAATAAAACTGTCTTGTTAATCTAATGTGATCTCCACATCTCTTCCACGGGATATTGATATTGTCTTTTTATTCCACTGCAACCTCCACCAGTCTTCCAAGGGACATTGATATTGTCTTTTTATTACACTACGACCTCCACCACTCTTCCAAGGGGCATTAAAACCGTCTTGTTAAACCACTCTGTTCTCCACAGCTCTTCCAAGGGGCATTAAAACCGTCTTGTTAAGATACTGTGCCCTCCATGTCTCTTCCACGGGGCATTGATATTGTCTTTTTATTCCACTGAGACCTTCACCACTGTTCCAAGGAGTATTAAAATCATCTTTTTAAGCTACTGTGACATCCACGTCTCTTCCAAGGGGCATTGATATTGTCTTTTTATTCCACTGTAACCTTCACCACTCTTCCAAGGGGCATTAAAACCATCTTGTTAAGCTACTGTGACTTTCACCTTTCTTCCAAGGGGCATTAAAACCGTCTTGTTAAGATACTGTGCCCTCCACGTCCCTTCCAAGGGACATTTAAACCGTCTTGTTAAACCACTCTAAACTCCACTGCTCTTACAAGGGGCATTAAAGCCGTCTTGTTAGGCTACTGTGACCTCCACGTCTCTTCCAAGGGGCATTAAAACCGTCTTGTTACACCACTCTGAACTCCAGAGCTCTTCCAAGGGGCATTAAAACTGTCTTATTAAGCTACTTTGACCTCCACGTCCCTTCCACGGGGCATTGATATTGTCTTTTTATTCCACTGCGACTTCCACCACTCTTCCAAGGGGCAATAAAACTGTCTTGTTAATCTACTGTGATCTCCACATCTCTTCCACGGGATATTGATATTGTCTTTTTATTCCACTGCAACCTCCACCAGTCTTCCAAGGGACATTGATATTGTATTTTTATTACACTACGACCTCCACCACTCTTCCAAGGGGCATTAAAACCGTCTTGTTAAACCACTCTGTTCTCCACAGCTCTTCCAAGGGGCATTAAAACCGTCTTGTTAAGATACTGTGCCCTCCATGTCTCTTCCACGGGGCATTGATATTGTCTTTTTATTCCACTGAGACCTTCACCACTGTTCCAAGGAGTATTAAAATCATCTTTTTAAGCTACTGTGACATCCACGTCTCTTCCAAGGGGCATTTAAACTGTCTTATTTAACCACTCTGAACTCCACTGCTCTTACAAGGGGCATTAAAACCGTCTTATTAGGCTACAGTGACCACCACGTCTCTTCCAAGGGGCATTAAAACCATCTTGTTACACCACTTTGAACTCCAGAGCTCTTCCAAGGGGCTTTAAAACCATCTTATTAAGCTACTTTGACCTCCACGTCCCTTCCACGGGGCATTGATATTGTCTTTTTATTCCACTGCGACTTCCACCACTATTTCAAGGGGCATTAAAACTGTCTTGTTAATCTACTGTGATCTCCACATCTCTTCCACGGGATATTGATATTGTCTTTTTATTCCACTGTAACCTCCACCAGTCTTCCAAGGGGCATTGATATTGTCTTTTTATTCCACTACGACCTCCACCACACTTCCAAGGGCATTAAAACCATATTGTTAAACCACTCTGTACTCCACAGCTCTTCCAAGGGGCATTAAAACCATCTTGTTAAGATACTGTGCCCTCCACGTCTCTTCTACGGGGCATTGATATTGTCTTTTTAATCCACTGAGACCTTCACCACTCTTCCAAGGAGTATTAAAATCATCTTTTTAACTACTGTGACATCCACGTCTCTTCCAAGGGGCATTTAAACCATCTTGTTAAACCACTCTGAACTCCACAGCTCTTACAAGGGGCATTAAAACCGTCTTGTTAAGATACTGTGCCCTCCACGTCTCTTCCACAGGGCATTGATATTGTCTTTTTATTCCACTGAGACCTTCACCACTCTTCCAAGGAGTATTAAAATCATCTTTTTAAGCTACTGTGTTCTCCACGTCTCTTCCACGGGGCATTGATATTGTCTTTTTATTCCACTGTAACCTTCACCACTCTTCCAAGGGGCATTAAAACCATCTTGTTAAGCTACTGTGACTTTCACCTTTCTTCCAAGGGGCATTAAAACTGTCTTGTTAAGATACTGTGCCCTCCACGTCCCTTCCAAGGGACATTTAAACCGTCTTGTTAAACCACTCTGAACTCCACTGCTCTTACAAGGGGCATTAAAACCATCTTGTTAGGCTACTGTGACCTCCACGTCTCTTCCAAGGGGCATTAAAACCGTCTTGTTACACCACTCTGAACTCCAGAGCTCTTCCACGGGGCATTAAAACTGTCTCATTAAGCTACTTTGACCTCCACGTCCCTTCCACGGGGCATTGATATTGTCTTTTTATTCCACTGCGACTTCCACGACTCTTCCAAGGGGCATTAAAACTGTCTTGTTAATCTACTGTGATCTCCACATCTCTTCCACGGGATATTGATATTGTCTTTTTATTCCACCGCAACCTCCACCAGTCTTCCAAGGGACATTGATATTGTCTTTTTATTCCACTACGACCTTCACCACTCTTCCAACGGGCATTAAAACCATCTTGTTAAACCACTCTGTACTCCACAGCTCTTCCAAGGGGCATTAAAACCATCTTGTTAAGATACTGTGCCCTCCACGTCTCTTCCACGGGGCATTTAAACGGTCTTGTTAAACCACTCTGAACTCCACAGCTCTTACAAGGGGCATTAATATCATCTTTTTAAGCTACTGTGATCTCCACGTCTCTTCCACGGGGCATTGATATTGTCTTTTTATTCCACTGTAACCTCCACCACTCTTCCAAGGGGCATTAAAACCATCTTGTTAAGCTACTGTGAATTTCACATTTCTTCCAAGGGGCATTAAAACCGTCTTGTTAAACCACTCCGAACTCCACAGTTCTGCCAAGGGGCATTAAAACCGTCTTGATAATCTACTGTGAACTCCACCTCTCTTCCACGCGGCAATGATATTGTCTTTTTATTTAACTGTGACTTCCACCACTCTTACAAGTGGGCAATAAAACCGTCTTGTTAAGCTACCATGACCTTCACGTCTCTTCCACGGGGCACTGATATTGTGTTTTTATTCCACTGCGACCTCCACCACTCCTCCAAGGATGATTGATAGTTTCTTTTTTTTTCCATTGCGACCTCCACTACTCTTCCAAGGGGCAAAAAAAACATCTTGCTAAGCTACTGTGACCTCCACGTCTATTCCACGGGTCATTGATATTGTCTTTTTATTCCATTGTATCCTCCACCACTCTTCCAAGGGGCATTAAAACCGTCTTGTTAAGCTACAGTTACCTTCACGTCTCTTCCAAGGGGCATTAAAACCGTCTTGTTAAGCCACTCTGAACACCACAGCTCTGCCCTCTGCCAAGGGGCATTAAAATTATCTGGTTAACCTAATGTGACCTCCACGCCTCTTCCACTGGGCATTGATATAGTGTTTTTATTCCACTGTAACCTCCACCACTCTTCCAAGGGGCATTAAAATCGTCTTGTAAAGCTACTATGACCTTCACATCTCTTCCAAGGGACATTAAAATCATCTTGTTAAACCACTCTGAACTCCACAGCTCTGCCAAGGTGCATTAAAACCGTCTTGATAATCTACTGTGACCTGAATGTCTCTTCCACACGGCAATGATATTGTCTTTTTATTCCACTGCGATCACAACCACTCTTCCAAGGTGCAATAAAACTGTCTTGTTAAGCCACTGTGACCTCCACGTCTCTTCCACGGGGCATTGATATTGTCTTTTTATTCCGCTGTAACCTCCACCCCTCTTCCAAGGGGAATTAAAACCGTCTTGTTAAGCTACTGTGACCTTCACGTCTCATCCACTGGGCATTGATATTGTCTTTTTATTCCACTGCGACCTCCATCACTCTTCCAAGCGGCATTGATATTGTCATTTTATTATACTGCGAACCACCACCACTCTTCCAAGAGGCATTAAAATCGTCTTGTTACGCTACTGTGACCTCCTCTTCTCTTCCACTGGGCATTAATATTGTCTTTATATTCCACTGTAACCTCCACCACTCTTCCAAGGGACATTAAACCTTCTTGTTAAACTACTGTGACCTCCACGTCTCTTCCAGGGGGAATTAAAACCGTCTTGCTAAACCACTCTGAACTCAACAGCTCTTCCAAGGGGCATTAAAACCTTCTTATTAAGCTACTTTGACCTCCACGTCTCTTTTACGGGGAATTGATATTGTCTTTATATTCCACTGTAACCTCCACCACTCTTCCAAGGGGCATTAAAACCATCTTGTTAAATCACTCTGTACTCCACAGCTCTTCCAAGGGGCATTAAAACCATCTTGTTAAGCTACTGTGATCTCCACGTCTCTTCCACAGGGTATTGATATTGTCTTTTTATTCCACTGTGACCTCCACCAATCTTCCAAGGGGCATTGATAATGTCTTTTTCTTCCACTAAGACCTCCACCACTCTTCCAAGGGGCATTAAAACCATCTTATTAAGCTACTGTGACCTTCACCTCTTTTCCAAGGGGCATTAAAACCGTCTTGTTAAACCACTCTGAACTCCACAGTTCTGCCAAGGGGCATTAAATCCGTCTTGATAATCTTCTGTGACCTCCACGTCTCTTCCACGCGGCCATGATATTGTATTTTTATTCCACTGCTACGTCCACCACTCTTACAAGTTGGAAATAAAACCGTCTTTTTAAGCTCCTGTGACCTCCATGTCTCTTCCATGGGGCACTGATAATGTCTTTTTATTCCAATGTAACCTCCACCACTTTTCCAAGGGGCAGAAAAACCATCTTGTTAAGCTACTGTGACCTCCACGTCTCTTCCAAGGGGCATTAAAACCGTCTTGTTACACCACTCTGAACTCCAGAGCTCTTCCACGGGGCATTAAAACTGTCTTATTAACCGGTTCCCGACCGCCCACTGTAGATAAACGTCCGCGCTGCCTGGGCTCTGTGCAGCGCCGACGTTTAAAAACGGTGGGTGGTCTCGCAGTGCTCAGGACCCCTAGGGTCCTGCAAGCGCTGCGATTCCGGTGCAGAGCGTTAGCTCTGACAGGGAACATCATCGGGACCTGATTAGATCAGGTCCCAGTGATGTTAACCCTTAGCTGTCATCTATATGCTGTGATCTATAGTGATCACGGCATATAGGAGACAGCAGGAGGAGAGGGGGTCGTCAACTTACCTCTCCGAAGACCTCCGTGTCCTTCCAGGACCTGGGGTTGCTATGGCAGCTGGAGGTCACATGACCGCCTCCAGCTCTGCCATATATGGTGTCCTGTCTGGCTCAGCTACAGCTGAAGCCTGGCAGGACACACTGACTGTGTGAAGATCTCATGTAATGTAATATATGTCTATTACATTACATGAGATCAGTGATCAGAAAAATAAAAATTAATGTCCCATACAGGGACTAAGAAAAAATGTGAAAAAAAGTAAAAAAAAAGTTTTTAAACTATTAATAAAAAAATCACAAAATAAATAAAAATAAATAAATAAAATATTAAACCAATAAATCCGTATATTTTTACAAAACCAAAAAAAGTACACATATTTGGTATCGCCGCGTCCGAAACAACCCGAGCTATAAAACTGTCACACTAATTAACTCCTTCTGTGCACACCGTAATAAAAATAAATAAAAAACGGAGCAAAAAAATATGCTTTTTCATCATATTACCAAACAAAAAGTGGAAAAAAATGCGATCAAAAAACAAAATAGAAATAAAAATGGTACCACTGAAAACGTCATCTTGTTACGCAAAAAAAAAGCCGCCAAACAGCTCCATCAGCCGAAAAATAAAAAAGTTATAGCGCTCAGAATAAAGCAATGCAAAAAAAATATTTTTTTCTATAAAATAGTTTTATTGTGTAAAAACGCCAAAACATAAAAAAAATACAGTAAGTGTAGTATCTCTGTAAACGTACTGACCCGAAGAATAACGCTGCCTGATCACTTTTACCACACGTAGAACGGCATAAAAAAAAAACTCAAAAAACAATTCCTGAATTGTTTGTTTTTGTTAATTTTACCTCCCAAAAAACGGAATAGAAAGCGATCAAAAAATGTCACGTCCCCAAAAATGGTACCAATAAAAATGTCAACTCGTCCCGCAAAAAACAAGCCGTCACATGACTCTGTCGGCCGAAATATGGAAAAATTATAGCTCTCAAAATATGGTGATGCAAAAACTAGATTTTGCAAAAAAAGCGTCTTTTAGTGTGTGACAGCTGTCAGTCATAAAAACCCGATATCAATCTGGTATCTCTGTAATCACACCGACCCGAAGAATAAAGTAATCTAATCAGTTATATCACACTAGGAACGGCGTAAAAAATAAATAAAACCAATTCTTCACCTGCTACTGATTTGTTTATTATGTCCCCAAAGATCCCAGTAAGGCTCTGCCCACATTTATCCTGTGCTCTGCGCTGAGCACTTACACCAGAGTTTCCGTGTAAATCTCTGAAATACATGATTCAGCCGGAACCCATGACGGAAGATTCCCTGTAATGAGACAGATATAGGCCACTGTGGACGCCGTCTAGCCTGGGATCCCACGGTGTCATTTGTTTTAGGCGTGCATAAAAGTGCGGTTGGCCACAGTTTTGTGCACTTCTGAAAAAAAGGACACCGCTACACAGAGGCCAGACGGTGTCCAGAGTAACTCTGCTGCCTCATTACAGTGAATGGATCCTGCAGGGGTTTCATCTGAATTACATCACTTGGAAATTTAGATGGAAACCCCGATGTAAGTGCTCAGCCTAGAGCGCCGGATAAATGTTACGTAAAATGTTCCCAATAAAAGCTTCAACTCAGTCCTCAAAAAAGCTAGTCCCCACTCAGGTCCGTCATCTGTTAAAAATATAAGGGACTTCCAAGTTACTGGTAGCAGAAAGGCTCTGGAAAACCAAAATGACCCTTGCCCCCCAAAAGAAATTCAGAAAATTTTGTGCTCCCAAATCCAAATGCCTATTCTACAATAATTTGTTCTCCAATTGTCAAATAGCACTCTGTCCCCCCCAGATCTCACCGTATGGCTAAGCGGTACGATACAGCCACATATGGGGTATTGACACTTTTAGAAGAAATTGTGTGACACATTTCGGCACCATTTTTACCCATTGCCCTGTGTGAAAATGTAAAATCTGAGGGTAAAACATTTTTTTGTGGTAAAAATATAATTATGATTTTTTCACTGCCCAATGGTATAAATTTAAAAATTAAAAAATACTCACTACTTCCCTAGATGAATTCCTTGAGAGGTGTAGTTTACAAAATGGGGTCATTTGTGGAGGTTTCTGCTGTTTTGGCATGTCAGCGACTCTTCAAATGTGACATGGTGTCTGCTGCCTATCCCAGCCAACATAGCGCTCCTTTCTCTTCCGAACCCTGCCGTACACCAAAGCAGTGGTTTTCCCCCACATATGGGGTATCGGCGTACTCAGGAGAAATTGTACAACAAATTTCATGGTGCAATTTCTCCTGTTACCCTTATGATAATGCAAAATTAGGGGATGAAAAACATTTTTTATGGGAAAAATGTGAAAATTTTATTTTCACGGCTCAATATTATAAACTTCTGTGAAGCAGCTGGGGGTGCAAGGTGCTCACCACACATCTAGATAAGTTCCCTAAGGGGTCTAGTTTCCAAAATGGTGGCACTTGTGGGGGGTTTCCGCTGTTTAGACACATTAGGGGCTCCACAAATGTGACATGGCGTCCGCTAATTATTCAAATAAATTTTACATTCAAAAAGTCAAATGGCGCTCCTTCCCTTTCAAACCCTGCCGTGCGCCCAAACAGTGGTTTTCCCTCACATATGGGGTATCGGCGTGTTCAGGAGAAATTGCACAACAAACTTCATGGTGCAATTTATCCTGTTACCCTTATGATAATACAAAATTAGAGAATGAAAAAGATTTTTTGTGGGAAAAATGTGAAAATTTTATTTTTACGGCTCAATATTATAAACTTCTGTGAAGCAGCTGGGGGTGCGAGGTGCTCACCACACATCTAGATAAGTTCCCTAAGGGGTCTAGTTTCCAAAATGGTGTCACTTGTGGGGGGTTTCCACTGTTTAGGCACATCAGGAGCTCTCCAAACGCAACATGGCGTCTGCTAATTATTCAGACAAATTTTACATTCAAAAAGTCTAATGGCGCTCCTTCCTTTCCGAGCCCTGCCGTGCGCCCAAACAGTGGTTTTCCCTCACATATGGGGTATCAGCACGCTCAAGAGAAATTGCACAAAAAATTTTGGGGTCCATTTTTTTCCTGTTACCCCTGTGAAAATAAAAAAAATTGGGTCTAAAGTAACATTTTTGTGAAAAAAGTTAAATGTTAATTTTTTTCTTCCACATTCCAAAAATTTCTGTGAAGCACCTGAAGGGTTAATAAAGTTCTTAAATGTGGTTTTGAGCACCTTGAGGGGTGCAGTTTTTAGAACGGTGTCACTTTTGGGTATTTTCTGTCATAAAGACCCCTCAAAGTGACTTCAAATATGATGTGGTCCCTAAAAAAATGTTTTTGTAAATTTTGTTGGAAAAATGAGAAATTGCTGGTCAACTTTTAACCCTTATAGCTCCCTAACAAAAAAAAATTTTGGTTCCAAAATTGTGCTGATGTAAAGTAGACATGTGGGAAATGTTATTTATTAAGTATTTTGTGTGACATATTTCTCTGATTTAAGGGCTTAAAAATTCAAAGTTTGAAAATTGCAAAATTTTCAAAATTTTCGCCAAATTTCCGATTTTTTCACAAATAAACGCATGTGATATCAAAGAAATTTTACCACTATCATGAAGTACAATATGTCACGAAAAAACAATCTCAGAATCAGGGGGATCCGTTGAAGCGTTCCAGAGTAATTGCTTCATAAAGTGACAGTGGTCAGAATTGAAAAAATTGGCCTGGTCACGAAGGCAAAAACAGGCTCTGGTGCGAAGTGGTTAAGCTACTTTGACCTCCACGTCCCTTCCACGGGGCATTGATATTGTCTTTTTATTCCACTGCGACTTCCACCACTCTTCCAAGGGGCATTAAAACTGTCTTGTTAATCTACTGTGATCTCCACATCTCTTCCACGGGATATTGATATTGTCTTTTTATTCCACTACGACCTTCACCACTCTTCCAACGGGCATTAAAACCATCTTGTTAAACCACTCTGTACTCCACAGCTCTTCCAAGGGGCATTAAAACCATCTTGTTAAGATACTGTGCCCTCCACGTCTCTTCCACGGGGCATTTAAACGGTCTTGTTAAACCACTCTGAACTCCACAGCTCTTACAAGGGGCATTAATATCATCTTTTTAAGCTACTGTGATCTCCACGTCTCTTCCACGGGGCATTGATATTGTCTTTTTATTCCACTGTAACCTCCACCACTCTTTCAAGGGGCATTAAAACCATCTTGTTAAGCTACTGTGAATTTCACATTTCTTCCAAGGGGCATTAAAACCATCTTGTTAAACCACTCCGAACTCCACAGTTCTGCCAAGGGGCATTAAAACCGTCTTGATAATCTACTGTGACCTCCACCTCTCTTCCACGCGGCAATGATATTGTCTTTTTATTTAACTGTGACTTCCACCACTCTTACAAGTGGGCAATGAAACCGTCTTGTTAAGCTACTGTGACCTCAACCTCTCTTCCACGGGGCATTGATATTGTCTTCTTATTCCACTGTAAACTCCACGACTCTTCCAAAGGGCTTTAAAACCGTCTTGTTACGCTACCATGACCTTCACGTCTCTTCCACGGGGCACTGATATTGTGTTTTTATTCCACTGCGACCTCCACCACTCCTCCAAGGGTGATTGATAGTTTCTTTTTTTTTCCATTGCGACCTCCACTACTCTTCCAAGGGGCAAAAAAAACATCTTGCTAAGCTACTGTGACCTCCACGTCTATTCCACGGGTCATTGATATTGTCTTTTTATTCCATTGTATCCTCCACCACTCTTCCAAGGGGCATTAAAACCGTCTTGTTAAGCTACAGTTACCTTCACGTCTCTTCCAAGGGGCATTAAAACCGTCTTGTTAAGCCACTCTGAACACCACAGCTCTGCCCTCTGCCAAGGGGCATTAAAATTATCTGGTTAACCTAATGTGACCTCCACGCCTCTTCCACTGGGCATTGATATAGTGTTTTTATTCCACTGTAACCTCCACCACTCTTCCAAGGGGCATTAAAATCGTCTTGTAAAGCTACTATGACCTTCACATCTCTTCCAAGGGACATTAAAATCATCTTGTTAAACCACTCTGAACTCCACAGCTCTGCCAAGGTGCATTAAAACCGTCTTGATAATCTACTGTGACCTGAATGTCTCTTCCACACGGCAATGATATTGTCTTTTTATTCCACTGCGATCACAACCACTCTTCCAAGGTGCAATTAAACTGTCTTGTTAAGCCACTGTGACCTCCACGTCTCTTCCACGGGGCATTGATATTGTCTTTTTATTCCGCTGTAACCTCCACCCCTCTTCCAAGGGGAATTAAAACCGTCTTGTTAAGCTACTGTGACCTTCACGTCTCATCCACTGGGCATTGATATTGTCTTTTTATTCCACTGCGACCTCCATCACTCTTCCAAGCGGCATTGATATTGTCATTTTATTATACTGCGAACCACCACCACTCTTCCAAGAGGCATTAAAATCGTCTTGTTACGCTACTGTGACCTCCTCTTCTCTTCCACTGGGCATTAATATTGTCTTTATATTCCACTGTAACCTCCACCACTCTTCCAAGGGGCATTAAACCTTCTTGTTAAACTACTGTGACCTCCACGTCTCTTCCAGGGGGAATTAAAACCGTCTTGCTAAACCACTCTGAACTCCACAGCTCTTCCAAGGGGCATTAAAACCTTCTTATTAAGCTACTTTGACCTCCACGTCTCTTTTACGGGGAATTGATATTGTCTTTATATTCCACTGTAACCTCCACCACTCTTCCAAGGGGCATTAAAACCATCTTGTTAAATCACTCTGTACTCCACAGCTCTTCCAAGGGGCATTAAAACCATCTTGTTAAGCTACTGTGATCTCCACGTCTCTTCCACAGGGTATTGATATTGTCTTTTTATTCCACTGTGACCTCCACCAATCTTCCAAGGGGCATTGATAATGTCTTTTTCTTCCACTAAGACCTCCACCACTCTTCCAAGGGGCATTAAAACCATCTTGTTAAGCTACTGTGACCTTCACCTCTTTTCCAAGGGGCATTAAAACCGTCTTGTTAAACCACTCTGAACTCCACAGTTCTGCCAAGGGGCATTAAATCCGTCTTGATAATCTTCTGTGACCTCCACGTCTCTTCCACGCGGCAATGATATTGTATTTTTATTCCACTGCTACGTCCACCACTCTTACAAGTTGGAAATAAAACCGTCTTTTTAAGCTCCTGTGACCTCCATGTCTCTTCCATGGGGCACTGATAATGTCTTTTTATTCCAATGTAACCTCCACCACTTTTCCAAGGGGCAGAAAAACCATCTTGTTAAGCTACTGTGACCTCCATGTCTCTTCCAAGGGACATTAAAACCATCTTTTTAAACCTCTCTGAACACAACAGCTCTTCCAAGGGGCATTAAAACCGTCTTATTATGCTACTGTTACCTTCATGTCTCTTCCACGGGAAATTAATATTGTCTTTTCATTCCACTGCGTCCTCCACCACTCTTCCAAGCGGCATTATATTTGTCTTGTTAAGTTACTGTGACCTCCACGTCTCTTCCACGGGGCATGGATATTGTCTTTTTATTCCACTGCGACCTCCACAACTCTTCCAAGGGGCATTAAAACCATCATGTTAAGCTACTGTGACCTCCACTTCTCTGCGAAGGGGCATTAAAACTTTCTTGTTAAACCACTCTGTACTCCACCACATTTCCAAGGGGCATTACAACCGTCTTGTTAAGCTACTGTGACCTCCACGTCTTTTCCACGGGGCATTAATATTGTCTTTTTATTCCACTGCAACCTCCACCTCTCTTCCAAGGTGCATTAAAACCGTCTTGTTAAGCTATTGTGACCTCCAAGTCTTTTCCACGGGGCATTGATATTGTCTTTTTATTCCACTGCGACCTCCACCACTCTTTCAAAGGGCATTAAAACTGTTTTGTTAAGCTACTGTGACCTCCACGTCTCTTCAACTGGGCATTGATATTGTCTTTTTTTTCCACTGCGACCTCCACCACTCTTCCAAGGGGCATTAAAACCGTCTTGTTAACCTACTGTGACATCCATGTCTCCTCCAAGGGGCATTAACACCGTCTTGTTAAACCACTCTGAATTCCACAGCTCTTCCAAGGGGCTGTAAAACCATGTTATTAAGCTACTTTGACCTCGACGTCTCTTCCACGGGGCAATGATAATGTCTTTTTATTCCTCTTCGACCTCCATTACTCTTCAAAGGGGCATGAAAACCGTATTGTTAAGGTGCTGTGACCACCACGTCTCTTCCACGGGGCATTGATATTGTCTTTTTTCCACTGTGATCTCCACCACTCTTCCAAGGGGCATTGATATTATCTTTATATTCCATTGCGATCTCCACCACTCTTCCAAGGGACATTGAAACCGTCTTGTTAAGCTACTGTGATCTCCACGTCTCTTCCACGGGGCATTGATATTGTCTTTTTATTCCACTGTAACCTCCACCACTCTTCCAAGGGGCATTAAAACCATTTTGTAAAGCTACTGTGACCTCCATGTCTCTTCCACGGGGCATTGATATTGTCTTTTTATTCCACTGCTACATCCACCACTCTTCCAAGTGGCAGTGATATTTTATTTTTATTCCACTGCGACCACCACCACTCTTCGAAGGGGCATTAAAACCGTCTTGTTAAGCTACTGTGACCTCCTCGTCTCTTCCACGGGGCATTGATATTGTCTTTTTATTCCACTGCGACCTCCACCACTCTTACAAGGGGCATTAAAACCGCCTTGTTAAGCTACTGTGGCCTCCACGTCTCATCCAAGGGGCATTGATTTTGTCTTTTTATTCCACTGCTACCTCCACCACTTTTCCAATGGGCATTGACATTGTCTTTTTATTCCACTGCTACATCCACCACTCTTCCAAGTGGCATTGATATTTTCTTTTTATTCCACTGCGACCACCACCACTCTTCGAAGGTGCATTAAAACCGTCTTGTTAAGCTACTGTGACCTCTACGTCTCTTTCATGGGCCATTGATATTGACATTTTATTCCACTGCGACCTCAACCACTCTTCCAAGGGGCATTGATATTGTCTTTTTATTCCACTGCGACCACCACCACTCTTCGAAGGGGCATTAAAACGGTCTTGTTAAGCTACTGTGACATCCACGTCTCTTCCACGGGGCATTGATATTGTCTTTTTATTCCACTGCGACCTCCATCACTCTTCAAAGGGGTATTAAAACCGTATTGGTAAGCTGCTGTGACCACCACATCTCTTCCACGGGGCATTGATATTGTCTTTTTTCCACTGTGATCTCCACCACTCTTCCAAGGGGCATTGATATTATCTTTATATTCCACTGCGATCTCCACCACTCTTCCAAGGGACATTGAAACCGTCTTGTTAAGCTACTGTGATCTCCACGTCTCTTCCACGGGGCATTGATATTGTCTTTTTATTCCACTGTAACCTCCACCACTCTTCCAAGGGGCATTAAAACCGTCTTGTAAAGCTACTGTGACCTCCACGTCTCTTCCACTTGGCATTGATATTGTCTTTTAATTCCACTGTGACCTCCACCACTCTTCCAAGGGGCATTGATATTGTCTTTTTATTCCACTGCGACCACCACCACTCTTCGAAGGGGCATTAAAACCGTTTTGTTAAGCTACTGTGACCTCCACGTCTGTTCCACGGGGCATTGATACTGTCTTTTTATTCCACTGCTACCTCCACCACTTTTCCAATGGGCATTAAAACCATCTTCTTAAGCTACTGTGACCTCTACGTCTCTTCCACGGGGCATTGATATTGTCTTCTTATCCCACTGCGACCTACACCACTCTTCCAAGGGGCATTGATATTGACTTTTTATTCCACTTCTACCACCACCACTCTTCGAAGGGGCATGAAAATCGTCTTGTTAAGCTACTGTGACCTCTATGTCTCTTCCACGGGGCATTCATATTGTCTTTTTATTCCACTGTAACCTCCACCACTCTTCCAATGGGCATTAAAACTGTCTTTTTAAGCTACTGTGATCTTCACGTCTCTTCCAAGGGGCATTAAATCCTTCTTGTTAAACCACTCTGAATGCCACAGCTCTGCCAAGGGGCATTAAAAAGTTTCTTGTTAAGCTACTGTGGCCTCCACGTCTCTTCCACAGGGCATTGATATTGTCTTTTTTTTTTCACTGTAACCTCCAACACTCTTCCAAGAGGCATTAAAACTGTCTTGTTAAGCTACTGCTACCTCCACGTCTCTTCCAAGGGGCATTACAAGCATCTTGTTAAACCACTCTGTACTCCACAGCTCTTCCAAGGGGCATTAAAACCGTCTTGTTAAGCTACTCTGACCTAAACGTCTCTTCCACAGGGCATTGATTTTGTCTTTTTATTCCACTGCTACCTCCACCACTCTTCCAAGGGGCATGAAAACCATTTTGTTAAGCTTCTGTGACCTCCATGTCTCTTTCACGGGGAATTGATATTGTCTTTTTAGTCCAATACGACCTCCACCACTCTTCCAAGTGGCATTGATATTGTCTTTTTATTCCACTGCAACCTCCACCACTTTTCTAAGGGCCATTAAAACTATCTTGTTAAGCTACTGTGACCTCCACGTCTCTTGCACGGGGCATTGATATTGTCTTTTTATTCCACTGCGAACTCCACCACTCTTCCAAAGGGCTTTAAAACCGTCTTGTTACGCTACTATGACCTTCACGTCTCTTCCACGGGGCATTGATATTGTGTTTTTATTCCACTGCGCCCTCCACCAATCCTCCAAGGGCGATTGATGTTTTCTTTTTTTTCCATTGCGACCTCCACTACTCTTCCAAGGGGCAAAAAAACCATCTTGCTAAGCTACTGTGACCTCCACGTCTATTCCACGGGGCATTGATATTGTCTTTTTATTCCATTGTAATCTCCACCACTCTTCCAAGGGGCATTAAAACCGTCTTGTTAAGCTAGTTACCTTCACGTCTCTTCCAAGGGGCATTAAACCGTCTTGTTAAGCCACCAAGGGGCATTAAACCGTCTTGTTAAGCCACTCTGAACTCCACAGCTCTGCTCTCTGCCAAGGGGCATTAAAATTATCTGGTTAACCTAATGTGACCTCCACGTCTCTTCCACTGGGCATTGATGTAGTGTTTTTATTACACTGCGACCTTCACCACTCTTCCAAGGGGCAATGAAACCGTCTTTCTAAGCTACTGTGACCTCTACGTCTCTTCCACGGGGCATTGATATTGTCTTTTTTTTCCACTGCAACCTCCACCAGTCTTCCAAGAGGCATTGATATTGTCTTTTTATTCCACTACGACCTCCACCACTCTTCCAAGGGGCATTAAAACCGTCTTGTTAAACCACTCTGTTCTCCACAGCTCTTCCAAGGGGCATTAAAACCGTCTTGTTAAGATACTGTGCCCTCCATGTCTCTTCCACGGGGCATTGATATTGTCTTTTTATTCCACTGAGACCTTCACCACTGTTCCAAGGAGTATTAAAATCATCTTTTTAAGCTACTGTGACATCCACGTCTCTTCCACGGGGCATTGATATTGTCTTTTTATTCCACTGTAACCTTCACCACTCTTCCAAGGGGCATTAAAACCATCTTGTTAAGCTACTGTGACTTTCACCTTTCTTCCAAGGGGCATTAAAACCGTTTTGTTAAACCACTATGAACTCCACAGTTCTGCCAAGGGGCATTAAAACCGTCTTGTTAAGCTACTGTGACCTCCATGTCTTTTCCACGCGGCAATCATATTGTCTTTTTATTCCACTGCGACTTCCACCACTCTTACAAGTGGGCAAAAAAACAGTCTTGTTAAGCTACTGTGACCTCCACGTCTCTTCCACGGGGCATTGATATTGTCTTTTTATTCCACTGTAACCTCCACTACTCTTCCAAAGGGCTTTAAAACCGTCTTGTTACGCTACTATGACCTTCACGTCTCTTCCACGGGGCATTGATATTGGGATTTTATTGCACTGCGTCCTCCACCACTCCTCCAAGGGTGATTGAGGTTTTCTTTTTTTTCCATTTTGACCTCCACTACTCTTCCAAGGGGCAAAAAAAACATCTTGCTAAGCTACTGTGACCTCCACGTCTATTCCATGGGGCATTGATATTGTCTTTTTATTCCATTGTAACCTCAACCTCTCTTCCAAGGGGCATTAAAACCGTCTTGTTAAGCTAAAGTTACCATCACGTCTCTTCCAAGGGGCATTAAAACCGTCTTGTTAAGCCACTCTGAACTCCACAGCTCTGCTCTCTGCCAAGGTGCATTGAAATTATATGGTTAACCTAATGTGACCTCCACGTCTCTTCCACTTGGCATTCATGTAGTGTTTTTATTCCACTGCGACCTTCACCACTCTTCCAAGGGGCAATGAAACCATCTTGTTAAGCTACTGTGACCTCCACGTCTCTTCCACGGGGCATTGATATTGTCTTTTTATTCCACTGCAACCTCCACCAGTCTTCCAAATGGCATTGATATTGTCTTTTTATTCCACTACGACCTCCACCACTCTTCCAAGGGGCATTAAAACCGTCTTGTTAAACCACTCTGTACTCCACAGCTCTTCCAAGGGGCATTAAAACCGTCTTGTTAAGATACTGTGCCCTCCACGTCTCTTCCACGGGGCATTGATATTGTCTTTTTATTCCACTGAGACCTTCACCACTCTTCCAAGGAGTATTAAAATCATCTTTTTAAGCTACTGTGACATCCACGTCTATTCCAAGGGGCATTTAAACCGTCTTGTTTAACCACTCTGAACTCCACTGCTCTTACAAGGGGAATTAAAACCGTCTTGTTAGGCTACAGTGACCTCCACGTCTCTTCCAAGGGGCATTAAAACCATCTTGTTACACCACTTTGAACTCCAGAGCTCTTCGAAGGGGCATTAAAACCGTCTTATTAAGCTACTTTGACCTCCACGTCCCTTCCACGGGGCATTGATATTGTCTTTTTCTTCCACTGCGACTTCCACCGCTCTTCCAAGGGGCATTAAAACTGTCTTGTTAATCTACTGTGATCTCCACATCTCTTCCACGGGATATTGATATTGTCTTTTTATTCCACTGCAACCTCCACCAGTCTTCCAAGGGGCATTGATATTGTCTTTTTATTCCACTACGACCTCCACCACTCTTCCAAGGGGCATTAAAACCATCTTTTTAAATCACTCTGTACTCCACAGCTCTTCCAAGGGGCATTAAAACCATCTTGTTAAGATACTATGCCCTCCACCTCTCTTCCACGGGGTATTGATATTGTCTTTTTAATCCACTGAGACCTTCACCACTCTTCCAAGGAGTATTAAAATCAGCCTTTTAAGCTACTGTGACATCCACGTCTCTTCCAAGGGGCATTTAAACCGTCTTGTTAAACCACTTTGAACTCCACAGCTCTTACAAGGGGCATTAAAACCGTCTTGTTAAGATACTGTGCCCTCCACGTCTCTTCCACATGGCATTGATATTGTCTTTTTATTCCACTGAGACCTTCACCACTCTTCCAAGGAGTATTAAAATCATCTTTTTAAGCTACTGTGATCTCCACGTCTCTTCCACGGGGCATTGATATTGTCTTTTTATTCCACTGTAACCTCCACCACTCTTCTAAGGGGCATTAAAACCATCTTGTTAAGCTACTGTGACTTTCACCTTTCTTCCAAGGGGCAATAAAACCGTCTTGTTAAACCACTCTGAGCTCCACAGTTCTGCCAAGGGGCATTAAAACCGTCTTGATAATCTACTGTGACCTCCACGTCTCTTCCACGCGGCAATGATATTGTCTTTTTATTCCACTGCGACATCCACCACTCTTACAAGTGGGTAATAAAACCGTCTTGTTAAGCTACTCTGACCTCCACGTCTCTTCCACGGGGCATTGATATTGTCTTTTTATTCCACTGTAACCTCCACGACTCTTCCAAAGGGCTTTAAAACCGTCTTGTTACGCTACTATGACCTTGACATCTCTTCCACGGGGCATTGATATTGTGTTTTTATTCCACGGCGACCTCCACCACTCCTCCAAGGGTGATTGATATTTTCTTTTTTTTCCATTGCGACCTCCACTACTCTTCCAAGGGGCAAAAAAAACATCTTGCTAAGCTTCTGTGACCTCCACGTCTATTCCACGGGGCATTGATATTGTCTTTTTATTCCATTGTAACCTCCACCACTTTTCCAAGGGGCATTAAAACCGTCTTGTTAAGCTACAGTTACCTTCACGTCTCTTCCAGGGGGCATTAAAACCGTCTTGTTAAGCCACTCTGAACTCCACAGCTCTGTCCTCTGCCAAGGGGCATTAAAATTATCTGGTTAACCTAATGTGACCTCCACGTCTCTTCCACTACGCATTGATGTAGTGTTTTTATTCCACTGTAACCTCCACCACTCTTCCAAGGGGCATTAAAATCATCTTGTAAAGCTACTGTGACCTTCACATCTCTTCCAAGGGACATTAAAATCGTCTTGTTAAACCACTTTGAACTCCACAGCTCTGCCAAGGTGCATTAAAACCGTCTTGATAATCTACTGTGACCTCCATGTCTCTTCTACGTGGCAATGATATTTTCTTTTTATTCCACTGCGATCACAACCACTCTTCAAAGGGGCAATAAAACTGTCTTGTTAAGCCACTGTGACCTCCGCGTCTCTTCCTCGGGGCATTGATATTGTCTTTTTATTCCGCTGTAACCTCCACCACTCTTCCAAGGGGCATTAAAACCGTCTTGTTAAGTTAATGTGACCTTCACGTCTCTTCCACTGGGCATTGATTTTGTCTTTTTATTCCACTGCGACCTTCACCACTTTTCCAAGGGGCATTGATATTGTCTTTTTATTCCACTGCGACCACCACCACTCATCGAAGGGGCATTAAAACCGTCTTGTTAAGCTACTGTGACATCCACGTCTCTTCCACGGGGCATTGACATTGTCTTTTTATTCCACTGCGACCTCCATCACTCTTCAAAGGGGTATTAAAACCGTATTGTTAAGCTGCTGTGACCACCACATTTCTTCCACGGGGCATTGATATTGTCTTTTTTCCATTGTGATCTCCACCACTTTTCCAAGGGGCATTCATATTATCTTTATATTCCACTGCGATCTCCACCACTCTTCCAAGGTACATTAAAACAGTCTTGTTAAGCTACTGTGACCTCCACGTCTCTTCCACGGGGCATTGATATTGTCTTTTTATTCCACTGTAACCTCCACGACTCTTCCAAAGGGCTTTAAAACCGTCTTGCTACGCTACTATGACCTTCACGTCTCTTCCACGGGGCATTGATATTGTGTTTTTATTCCACTGCGACCTCCACCACTCCTCCAAGGGTGATTGATATTTTCTTTTTTTTCCATTGCGACCTCCACTACTCTTCCAAGGGGCAAAAAAAACATCTTGCTAAGCTACTGTGACCTCCACGTCTATTCCACGGGGCATTGATATTGTCTTTTTATTCCATTGTAACCTCCACCACTCTTCCAAGGGGCATTAAAACCGTCTTGTTAAGCTACAGTTACCTTCATGTCTCTTCCAAGGGGCATTAAAATCGTCTTGTTAAGCCACTCTGAACTCCACAGCTCTGCCCTCTGCCAAGGGGCATTAAAATTATCTGGTTAACCTAATGTGACCTCCACGTCTCTTCTACTGGGCATTGATGTAGTGTTTTTATTCCACTGTAACCTCCACCACTCTTCCAAGGGGCATTAAAATCGTCTTGTAAAGCTACTGTGACCTTCACATCTCTTCCAAGGGACATTAAAATCGTCTTGTTAAACCACTCTGAACTCCACAGCTCTGCCAAGGTGCATTAAAACCGTCTTGATAATCTACTGTGACCTCCATGTGTCTTCCACGCGGCAATGATATTGTCTTTTTATTCCACTGCAATCACAACCACTCTTCCAAGGGGCAATAAAACTGTCTTGTTAAGCCACTGTGACCTCCTCGTCTCTTCCACGGGGCATTGATATTGTCTTTTTATTCCGCTGTAACCTCCACCACTCTTCCAAGGGGCATTAAAATCGTCTTGTTAAGCTACTGTGACCTTCACGTCTCTTCCACTGGGTATTGATATTGTCTTTTTATTCCACTACGACCTCCACCACTCTTCCAAGGGGCATTGATATTGTCATTTTATTATACTGCGAACCACCACCACTCTTCCAAGAGGCATTAAAATCGTATTGTTACGCTACTGTGACCTCCTCTTCTCTTCCACTGGGCATTAATATTGTCTTTATATTCCACTGTAACCTCCACCACTCTTCCAAGGGGCATTAAACCTTTCCTCTTAAGCTACTGTGACCTCCACGTCTCTTCCAAGGGGAATTAAAACCGTCTTGTTAAACCACTCTGAACTCCACAGCTCTTCCAAGGGGCATTAAATCCGTCTTATTAAGCTACTTTGACTTCCACGTCTCTTTTACGGGGAATTGATATTGTCTTTATATTCCACTGTAACCTCCACCACTCTCCCAAGGGGCATTAAACCTTCTTGTTAAGCTACTGTGATCTCCACGTCTCTTCCACGGGGTATTGATATTGTCTTTTTATTCCACTGTGACCTCCACCAATCTTCCAAGGGGCATTGATAATGTCTTTTTATTCCACTAAGACCTCCACCACTCTTCCAAGGGGCATTAAAACCGTCTTGTTAAGCTACTGTGACCTTCACCTCTTTTCCAAGGGGCATTAAAACCGTCTTGTTAAACCACTCTGAACTCCACAGTTCTGCCAAGGGGCATTAAATCCGTCTTGATAATCTATTGTGACCTCCACGTCTCTTCCACGCGGCAATGATATTGTATTTTTATTCCACTGCGACGTCCACCACTCTTACAAGTTGGAAATAAAACCGTCTTGTTAAGCTACTGTGACCTCCATGTCTCTTCCATGGGGCACTGGTAATGTCTTTTTATTCCAATGTAACCTCCACCACTTTTCCAAGGGGCACGAAAACTGTCTTGTTAAGCTACTGTGACCTCCATGTCTCTTCCAAGGGACATTAAAGCCATCTTTTTAAACCTCTCTGAACTCCACAGCTCTTCCAAGGGGCATTAAAACCGTCTTTTTATGCTACTGTTACCTCCATGTCTCTTAAACGGGATATTGATATTGTCTTTTCATTCCACTGCGTCCTCCACCACTCTTCCAAGGGGCATTAAATTTGTCTGGTTAAGCTACTGTGACCTCCACGTCTCTTCCACGGGGCATTGATATTGTCTTTTTATTCCACTGCGACCTCCACCACTCTTCCAAGGGGCATTAAAACCATCTTGTTTAGCTGCTGCGACCTCCGCTTCTCTGCCAAGGGGCATTAAAACTTTCTTTTTAAACCACTCTGTACTCCACCACATTTCCAATGGGCATTAAAACCGTCTTGTTAAGCTACTGTGACCTCCATGTCTCTTCCACGGGGCATTAATATTGTCTTTTTATTCCACTGCAACCTCCACCACTCTTCCAAGGGGCATTAAAACCGTCTTGTTAAGCTGCTGTGACCCTCCAAGTCTTTTCCACGGGGCATTGATATTGTCTTTTTATTCCACTGCGACCTCCACCACTCTTTCAAAGGGCATTAAAACTGTTTTGTTAAGCTACTGTGACCTCCACGTCTCTTCAACTGGGCATTGATATTGTCTTTTTTTTCCACTGCGACTTACACCACTCATCCAAGGGACATTAAAACCGTCTTGTTAAGCTACTGTGACCTCCATGTCTCTTCCAAGGGGCATTAACACCATCTTGTTAAACCACTCTGAATTCCACACCTCTTCCAATGGGCAGTAAAGCCATGTTATTAAGCTACTTTGACCTCGACGTCTCTTCCACGGGGCAATGATAATGTCTTTTTATACCACTTCGACCTCCATCACTCTTCAAAGGGGCATTAAAACAGTATTGTTAAGTTGCTGTGACCACCACGTCTCTTCCACGGGGCATTGATATTGTCTTTTTTCCACTGTGATCTCCACCAGTCTTCCAAGGGGCATTGATATTATCTTTATATTCCACTGCGATCTCCACCACTCTTCCAAGGGACATTGAAATCATTTTGTTAAGCTACTGTGATCTACACTTCTCTTCCACGGGGAATTGATATTGTCTTTTTTATTCCACTGTAACCTCCACCACTCTTCCAAGGGGCATTAAAACTGTTTTGTAAAGCTACTGTGACCTCCATGTCTCTTCCACGGGGCATAGATATTGTCTTTTTATTCCACTGCTACCTCCACCACTCTTCCAAGGGGTATTGATATTGTCTTTTTATTCCACTGCGACCACCACCACTCTTCGAAGGGGCATTAAAACCGTCTTGTTAAGCTACTGTGACCTCCACGTCTCTTCCACGGGGCATTGATATTGTATTTTTATTCCACTGCGACCTCCACCACTCTTCCAAGGGGCATTAGAACTGCCTTGTTAAGCTACTGTGGCCCCCACGTCTCATCCAAGGGGCATTGATTTTGTCTTTTTATTCCACTGCTACCTCCACCACTTTTCCAATGGGCATTAAAACCATCTTCTTAAGCTACTGTGACCTCTACGTCTCTTCCACGGGGCATTGATATTGTCATTTTATTCCACTGCGACCTCCACCACTCTTCCAAGGGGCATTGATATTGTCTTTTTATTCCACTGCGACCACCATAACTCTTCGAAGGGGCATTAAAACCGTCTTGTTAAGCTACTGTGACATCCAGGTCTCTTCCACGGGGCATTGATATTGTCTTTTTATTCCACTGCGACCTCCATCACTCTTCAAAGGGGTATTAAAACTGTATTGTTAAGCTGCTGTGACCACGACATCTCTTCCACGGGGCATTGATATTGTCTTTTTTCCACTGTGATCTCCACCACTCTTCCAAGGGGCATTCATATTATCTTTATATTCCACTGCGATCTCCACCACTCTTCCAAGGGGCATTGAAACCGTCTTGTTAAGCTACTGTGATCTCCACGTCTCTTCCACGGGGCATTGATATTGTCTTTTTATTACACTGTAACCTCCACCACTCTTCAAAGGGGCATTAAAACCATCTTGTAAAGCTACTGTGACCTCCACGTCTCTTACCAGGGGCAATGATATTGTCTTTTTATTCCACTGCGACCACCACTACTCTTCGAAGGGGCATTAAAACCATTTTGTTAAGCTACTGTGATCTACACTTCTCTTCCACAGGGAATTGATATTGTCTTTTTATTCCACTGTAACCTCCACCACTCTTCCAAGGGGCATTAAAACTGTTTTGTAAAGCTACTGTGACCTCCATGTCTCTTCCACGGGGCATAGATATTGTCTTTTTATTCCACTGCTACCTCCACCACTCTTCCAAGGGGCATTGATATTGTCTTTTTATTCCACTGCGACCACCACCACTCTTCGAAGGGGCATTAAAACCGTCTTGTTAAGCTACTGTGACCTCCACGTCTCTTCCACGGGGCATTGATATTGTATTTTTATTCCACTGCGACCTCCACCACTCTTCCAAGGGGCATTAGAACCGCCTTGTTAAGCTACTGTGGCCCCCACGTCTCATCCAAGGGGCATTGATTTTGTCTTTTTATTCCACTGCTACCTCCACCACTTTTCCAATGGGCATTAAAACCATCTTCTTAAGCTACTGTGACCTCTACGTCTCTTCCACGGGGCATTGATATTGTCATTTTATTCCACTGCGACCTCCACCACTCTTCCAAGGGGCATTGATATTGCCTTTTTATTCCACTGCGACCACCATAACTCTTCGAAGGGGCATTAAAACCGTCTTGTTAAGCTACTGTGACATCCAGGTCTCTTCCACGGGGCATTGATATTGTCTTTTTATTCCACTGCGACCTCCATCACTCTTCAAAAGGGTATTAAAACTGTATTGTTAAGCTGCTGTGACCACGACATCTCTTCCACGGGGCATTGATATTGTCTTTTTTCCACTGTGATCTCCACCACTCTTCCAAGGGGCATTGATATTATCTTTATATTCCACTGCGATCTCCACCACTCTTCCAAGGGGCATTGAAACCGTTTTGTTAAGCTACTGTGATCTCCACGTCTCTTCCACGGGGCATTGATATTGTCTTTTTATTACACTGTAACCTCCACCACTCTTCCAAGGGGCATAAAAACCATCTTGTAAAGCTACTGTGACCTCCACGTCTCTTCCAAGGGGCATTGATATTGTCTTTTTATTCCACTGCGACCACCACTACTCTTCGAAGGGACATTAAAACCATTTTGTTAAGCTACTGTGACCTCCACGTCTCTTCCACGGGGCGTTGATATTGTCTTTTTATTCCACTGCGACCTCCACCACTCTTCCAAGGGGCATTGATATTGTCTTTTTATTCCACTGCGACCACCACCACTCTTCGAAGGTGCATTAAAACCGACTTGTTAAGCTACTGTGACCTCCACGTCTCTTCCACGGGGCATTGATATTGTCTTTTTATTCCACTGCGACCTCCACCACTCTTCCAAGGGGCATTAAAACCGTCTTGTTAAGCTACTGTGACCTCCACGTCTCTTCTACGGGGCACTGATATTGTCTTTTTATTCCCTGCGACCTACACCACTCTTCCAAGGGGCAATAAAATTTTCTTTTTAAGCAACTGTGACCTCCACGTTTCTTCCACGGGGCAGAGATATTTTCTTTTTATTCCACTGCGACATCCACCACTCTTCCAAGGTGCATTGATATTGTCTTTTTATTCCACTGCAACCTCCAACACTCTTCCAAGGGGCATTAAAACTGTCTTGATAAGCTACTGTGACCGCCACATCTCTTCCACGGGGCGTTGATATTATCTTTTTATTCCAATGTAACCTTCACCACCTTTCCAACGTGCATTAGAACTGCCTTGTTAAGCTACTGTGGCCTCCCCGTCTCATCCAAGGGGAATTAAAACCGTCTTGTTAAACCAATCTGAACTCCACAGCTCTTCCAAGGGGCATTAAAACCGTCTTGTTAAGCTACTGTGACCTCCACGTATATTCCACGGGGCATTTATATTGACTTTTTAATCCAATGCGATCTCCACCACTCTTCCAAGGGGCATTAAAACTGTGTTGTTAAGCTACTGTGACCTCGACATCTCTTCCACGGGTCATTGAAATTGTCTTTTTCTTCCACTGTAACCTCCACCACTTTTCCAATGGGCATTAAAACTCTCTTTTTAAGCTACTGTGACCGCCACGTCTCATCCAAGGATCATTAATACCGTCTTTATAAACCACTCTGAACTTCACAGCTCTTCCAAGGTATATTAAAACCGTCTTGTTAAGCTACTTTGACCTCCACGTCTCTTCCACGGGGCATTAATATTGGCTTTTTATTCCACTGCGACCTCCACCACTCTTCCAAGGGGCATTAAAACCATCTTGTTAAGCTACTTCTACGTTCACGTCTCTTTCACGGGGCATTGATATTCTCTTTTTACTCCACTGCGACCTCCACCACTCTTCTAAGGGGCACTAAAACTGTATTGTTAAGCTACTGTGACCACAATGTCTCTTCCACAGGGCATTGATATTGTCTTTTTATTCCACTGCGACCTCCACCAATCTTCCAAGTGGCATTAAAACAGTCTTGTTAAGCTACTATTACCTCCACGTCTCTTCCACGGGGCATTGATATTGTCTTTTTATTCCACTGCGACCAACATCACTCTTCCAAGGAACATTAATATTGTCTTTTTATTCCACTGCGACCCCCACAGCTCTTCCAACGGGCATTAAAACCGTCTTGTTAAGCTACTGTGACTTCCACGTCTCTTCCAAGGGGCATTAAAACCGTCTTGTTAAACCTCTCTCAACTCCACAGCTCTTCCAAGGGGCATTAAAACAGTCTTATAAAGCTACTGTGACCTCCACGTTTCTTCCACTGGGCATTGATATTGTCTTTTTATTCCAATGTAACCTACACCACGATTCCAATTGGCACTAAAACCGTCTTGTTAAGCTACTGTGACCTCCATGCCTCTTCCAAGGGGCATTAAAACTGTCTTGTTAAACCTCTCTGAACTACACAGTTCTTCCAAGGGGCATTAAAACAGTCTTGTTATGCTACTGTGACCTTCATGTCTGTTCCACTGGGTATTGATATTGTCTTCTTATACCACTGCGACCTCCACCACTCTTCCAAGGGGCTTTAAAATAGCCTTGTTAAGATACTGTGACCTCCACGTCCCTTCTACGGGGCATTGATATTGTCTTTTTATTCCACTGTATCCTCCACCACTCTTCCAAGGGGCATTAAAACTGTCTTGTTAAGCTACTGTCATCTTCACGTCTCTTCCAAGGGGCATTAAATCCTTCTTGTTAAACCACTCTGAATGCCACAGCTCTGCCAAGGGGCATTAAAAAGTGTCTTGTTAAGCTACTGTGGCCTCCATGTCTTTTCCACAGGGCATTGATATTGTCTTTTTTTTTCACTGTAACCTCCACCACTCTTCCAAGAGGCATTAAAACTGTCTTGTTAAGCTACTGCTACCTCCACGTCTCTTCCAAGGGGCATTAAAACCATCTTGTTAAACCACTCTGTGCTCCACAGCTTTTCCAAGGGGCATTAAAACCATCTTGTTAAGCTACTGTGACCTCCACGTCTCTTCCACGGGGCATTGATATTGTCTTTTTATTCCACAGCGACCCCCACTACTCTTCCAATGGGCATTAAAACCGTCTTGTTAAGCGACTCTGACCTCCACGTCTCTTCCACGGGGCATTGATTTTGTCTTTTTATTCCACTGCTACCTCCACCACTCTTCCACGGGGCATGAAAACCATTTTGTTAAATTTCTGTGACCTCCATGTCTCTTCTACGGGGAATTGATATTGTCTTTTTAGTCCAATACGATCTCCACCACTCTTCCAAGGGGCATTGATATTGTCTTTTTATTCCACTGCAACCGCCACAACTTTTCTAAGGGCCATTAAAACCATCTTGTTAAGCTACTGTGACCTCCACGTCTCTTACACGGGGCATTGATATTGTTTTTTTATTCCACTGCGACATCCACCACTCTTCCAAGGGGCATTAAAACCGCTTTGTTAAACTACTGTGACCTCCACGTCTCTTCCACGGGGCATTGATATTGTATTTTTATTCCACAGCGACCTCCACGACTCTTCCAAGGGGCATTAAAACCGTCTTGTTAAGCTACTGTGACCTCCACGTCTTTTCCAAGGGGCATTGATATTGTCTTCTTATTCCACTGCGACCTCCACCCATCTTCCAAGCGGCATTAAAACAGTCTTGTTAAGCTACTGTTACCCCCACGTCTCTTCCACGGGGCATTGATATTGTCTTTTTATTCCACTGCAACCAACATCACTCTTCCAAGGAACATTGATATTGTCTTTTTATTCCACTGCGACCCCCACAACTCTTCCAACGGGCATTAAAACCATCTTGTTAAGCTACTGTGACTTCCACGTCTCTTCCAAGGGGCATTAAAACCGCCTTGTTAAACCTCTCTGAACTCCACAGCTCTTCCAAGGGGCATTAAAACTGTCTTGTTATGCTACTGTGACCTCCACGTTTCTTCCAATGGGCATTGATATTGTCTTTTTATTCCAATGTAACCTACACCACGATTCCAATTGGCACTAAAACCGTCTTGTTAAGCTACTGTGACCTCCACGTCTCTTCCAAGTGGCATTAAAACTGTCTTGTTAAACCTCTCTGAACTCCACAGTTCTTCCAAGGGGCATTAAAACAGTCTTGTTATGCTACTGTGACCTTCATGGCTGTTCCACTGTGTATTGATATTGTCTTCTTATACCACTGCTACCTCCACCACTCTTCCAAGGGGCATTAAAATAGTCTTGTTACGCTACTGTGACCTCCACGTCCCTTCTACGGGGCATTGATATTGTCTTTTTATTCCACTGCAACCTCCACCACTCTTCCAAGGGGCATTGTCATTGTCTTTTTATTCCACTGCGACCTCCACTACTCTTCCAAGGGACTTTGATATTGTCTTTTTATTACTCTGCGACCTCCACCAAGGGGCAATAAAGCCATCTTTTTAAGCTACTGTGACCTCCAAGTCTCTTCCACGGGGCATTCATATTGTCTTTTTATTCCACTGTAACCTCCACCACTCTTCCAAGGGGCATTAAAACTGTCTTGTTAAGCTACTGTCATCTTTACGTCTCTTCAAAGGGGCATTAAATCCTTCTTGTTAAACCACTCTGAATGCCACAGCTCTGCCAAGGGGCATTAAAAAGTGTCTTGTTAAGCTACTGTGGCCTCCACGTCTTTTCCACAGGGCATTGATATTGTCTTTTTTTTTCACTGTAACCTCCACCACTCTTACAAGAGGCATGAAAACTGTCTTGTTAAGCTACTGCTACCTCCACGTCTCTTCCAAAGGGCTTTAAAACCATCTTGTTAAACCGCTCTGTGCTCCACAGCTCTTCCAAGGTGCATTAAAACCATCTTGTTAAGCTACTGTAACCTCCACGTCTCTTCCACGGGGCATTGATTTTGTCTTTTTATTCCACTGCTACCTCCACCACTCTTCCACGGGGCATGAAAACCATTTTGTTAAGTTTCTGTGACCTACATGTCTCTTCTACGGGGAATTGATATTGTCTTTTTAGTCCAATACGACCTCCACCACTCATCCAAGGGGCATTATTATTGTCTTTTTATTCCACTGCAACCGCCACAACTTTTCTAAGGGCCATTAAAACCATCTTGTTAAGCTACTGTGACCTCCGCGTCTCTTACACGGGACATTGATATTGTTTTTTTATTCCACTGCGACCTCCACCACTCTTCCAAGGGGCATTAAAACCGCTTTGTTAAACTACTGTGACCTACACCTCTTTTCCACGGGGCATTGATATTGAATTTTTATTCCACAGCGACCTCCACTACTCTTCCAAGGGGCATTAAAACCGTCTTGTTAAGCTACTGTGACCTCCACGTCTTTTCCAAGGGGCATTGATTTTGTCTTTTTATTCCAATGCGATCTCCACCACTCTTCCAAGGAACATTGATATTGTCTTTTTATTCCACTGCGACCTCCACCCCTTTTCTAAGGGCCATTAAAACCAACTTGTTAAGCTACTGTGACCTCCACGTCTCTTGCACCGGGCATTGATATTGTATTTTTATTCCACTGCAAACTCCACCACTCTTTTAAGGGGCATTACAACTGTCTTTTTAAGCTATTTAGATCTCCACGTCTCTTCCCCGGTGCATTGATATTGTCTTTTTATTCCACTGTAACCTCCACCACTCTTCTAAGGAGCAGTAAAACCGTCTTGTAATGCTAATGTGACCACCACGTCTCTTCCAAAAGGCATTAAAACCATCTTGTAAAATCAATCTGAACTCCACAGCTCTTCCAAGGGGCATTAAAACTGTACTGTTAAGGTAGTGTGACCTCCACGTCTCTTCCAAGGGGCATTGAAATTGTCTTTTTATTCCACAGCGACCTCCACCACTCTTCCAAGTAGTATTAAAATCGTCCTGTTAAGCTGCTGTGAAATCCACGTCTCTTCCACGGGGCATTGATTTTGTCTTTTTATTCCACTGTAACCTCCATCACTTTTCCAAGGGGCATTAAAACCATCTTGTAAAGCTAATGTGGCCTCCACGTCTCTTCCAAGGGTCAATAAAACCATCTTGTAAAACCACTCTGAACTCCACCACTTTTCCAAGAGACATTTAAACCGTCTTGTTAAGCTACTGTGACCTCCACGTCTCTTCGAAGGGGCATTGATATTGTCTTTTTATTCCACTGCGACCTCCAGCAATCTTCCAAGGGGTATTGATATTGTCTTTTTATTCCACTGCAACCTCTAGCACTCTTCCAAGGGGCCTTGATATTGTTGTTTTATTAAACTGCGAACTCCACCACTCCTCCAACGGGCATTAAAACCGTCTTGTTAAGTTACTGTGACCTCAACGTCTCTTCCACGGGGCATTGATATTGTCTTTTTATTTCACTGTAACCTCCACCACTCTTCCAAGGGGCATTAATACCGTTTTTTTAAGCTACTGTAACCTCCACGTCTCTTCCAAGGGGCTTTCAAACCGTCTTGTTAAACCACTCTGAACTCCACAGCTCTTCCAAGGGGGAGTAAATCTGACTTGTTAAGCTACTGTGACCTCCACGTTTCTTCTACGGGGCATTAATATTGTCTTTTTATTCCACTTCGAACTCCAACACTCTTCCAAAGGCATTTAAACCGTCTTGTTTAGCTACTGTGACCTCCACGTCTCATCCAAGGGGCATTCATTTATTTTTTTTTATTCCACTGCGACCTCCACAACACTTCCAATGGACATTGATATTGTCATTTTATTCCATTGCGACCTCCACCACTCTTCCAAGGGGCCGTGATATTGTCTTTTCATTCCACTTCGAAATCCGCCATTCTTCCAAGGGGCATTGATATTGTCTTTTCATTCCACTGCGAAATCCACCACTCTTTTAAGCGGCATTACAATTGTCTTTTTAAGCTATTTAGATCTCCACGTCTTCTCCCCGGGGCATTGATTTTGTCTTTTTATTCCACTGTAACCTCCATCACTCTTCCAGGGGGCTTTAAAACCATCTTGTAAAGCTAATGTAACCTCCACGTCTTTTCCAAGGGTCAATAAAACCATCTTGTAAAACCACTCTGAACTCCACCACTTTTCCAAGGAGCATTTAAACCGTCTTGTTAAGCTACTGTGACCTCCACGTCTCTTCCAAGGGGCATTGATATTGTCTTTTTATTCCACTGCGACCTCCAGCAATCTTCCACGGGGTATTGATATTGTCTTTTTATTCCACTGCAACCTCCACCACTACTCCAAGGGGCCTTGATATTGTCGTTTTATTAAACTGCGAACTCCACCACTCCTTCAACGGGCATTAAAACCGTCTTGTTAAGTTACTGTGACCTCCACGTCTCTTCCACGGGGCATTGATATCGTCTTTTTATTCCACTGCAACCTCCACCACTCTCCAAAGGGCATTGATATTTTCTTTTTATTCCACTGCAACCTCCAGCACTCTTCCAAGGGGCAAAAAAAACATTTTGTTAAGCTACTGTGACCTCCACTTCTGTTCGACGGGGCATTAATATTGTCTTTTTATTTCACTGTAACCTCCACCACTCTTCCAAGGGGCATTAATACAGTTTTTTTAAGCTACTGTGACCTCCACGTCTCTTCCAAGGGGCTTTCAAACCGTCTTGTTAAACCACTCTGAACTCCTCAGCTCTTCCAAGGGGGAGTAAAACTGACTTATTAAGCTACTGTCACCTCCACGTTTCTTCTACGGGGCATTAATATTGTCTTTTTATTCCACTTCGAACTCCAACACTCTTCCAAGGGGCATTTAAACCGTCTTGTTTCAAACTCCAACACTCTTCCAAGGGGTATTTAAACTGTCTTGTTAAGCTACTGTGACCTCCACGTCTCATCCAAGGGGCATTCATTTATTTTTTTTTATTCCATTGCGACCTCCACCACTCTTCCAAGGGGCCGTGATATTGTCTTTTTATTACACTGCGAACTCCACCATTCTTCCAAGGGGCATTAAAACCATCTTGTAAAGCTAAAATGACCTCCACGTCTCTTCCACGGGGAATTGATGTCTTTTTAATCCACTGCGACTTCCACCACTCTTACAAGGGGCATTAAAACCATCTTGTTATGCTTCTTTGACCTCCACGTCTCTTCCCCGAGGCATTGATATTGTCTTTTATTCCACTGCGACCTCCACCATTCTTCCAAGCGGCATTGATATTGTCTTTTTATTCCACTGCGACCTCTACCACTCTTCCAAGGGGCATTAAAACCGTCATTTTAAGATACTGTGACCTCCACGTCTCTTCCAAGGGGCATTCAAACCGTCTTGGTAAACCACTGTGAACTCCACCACTCTTCCAAGGGGAATTTAAACTGTCTTGTTAAGCTACTGTGACCTCCACGTCTCTTGCAAGGGGCATTGATATCGTCATTTTATTCCACTGTGAGCTCCACCACTCTTCCAAGGGGCATTTATATTGTCTTTTTTTTCCACTGCGACCTCCACCACTCTTCCAAAGGGCCTTGATAATGTGTTTTTATTCCACTGCAAACTCCACAACTCTTCCAAAAGGCATTAAAACCATCTTGTTTTGCTACTGTGACCTCCATGTCTCTTCCACGCGGCATTAATATTGTCTTTAAATTCCATTGTAACCTTTACCACTCTTCCAAAGGGCAATATAACCATATTGTTAAGCTACTTTGAGCTCCACGTCTCTTCCAAGGGGCATTGATATTGTCTTTTTATTCCACTGCGACCTCTACCACTCTTCCAAGGGGCATTAAAACCGTCATTTTAAGATACTGTGACCTCCACGTCTCTTCCAAGGGGCATTCAAACCGTCTTGGTAAACCACTGTGAACTCCACCACTCTTCCAAGGGGAATTTAAACTGTCTTGTTAAGCTACTGTGACCTCCACGTCTCTTGCAAGGGGCATTGATATCGTCATTTTATTCCACTGTGAGCTCCACCACTCTTCCAAGGGGCATTTATATTGTCTTTTTTTTCCACTGCGACCTCCACCACTCTTCCAAAGGGCCTTGATAATGTGTTTTTATTCCACTGCAAACTCCACAACTCTTCCAAAAGGCATTAAAACCATCTTGTTTTGCTACTGTGACCTCCATGTCTCTTCCACGCGGCATTAATATTGTCTTTAAATTCCATTGTAACCTTTACCACTCTTCCAAAGGGCAATATAACCATATTGTTAAGCTACTTTGAGCTCCACGTCTCTTCCAAGGGGCATTGATATTGTCGTTTTATTCCCTGCGACCTCCACCACTCTTCCAAGGGGCAATAAAACCGTCTTTTTAAGGTATTGTGACCTCCACGTTTGTTCCTCGGGGCATTAATATTGTCTTTATATTCCACTGCGACATCCACCACTCTTCCAAGGGGCATTAAAACTGTCTTGTTAAGCTACTGTGACCTCCACGTCTCTTCCACGGGGCATTGATATTGTCTTTCTATTCCACTTTAACCTTCACCACCTTTCCAAGGGGCATTAGAACCACCTTGTTAAGCTACTGTGGCCTCCATGTCTCATCCAAGGGGCATAAAAACCATCTTGTTAAACCACTCTGAACTCCACAGCTCATCCAAGGGGCATTAAAAACGTCTTGTTAAGGTACTGTGACCTCCACGTCTATTCCATGGGGCATTGATATTGTCTTTTTATTCCACTGCGACCTCCACCACTCTTCCAAGGGGCATTGATATTGTCTTTTTATTCAAGTGCGATATCTACCACTCTTCCAAGGGGCATTAAAACTGTCTAATTAAGCTACTGTGTCCTCCACGTCTCTTCCAAGAGCCATTGATATCGTCTTTTTATTCCACTGCGACCTCCAACACTCTTCCAAGGGGCATTAAAACCGTCTTGTTAAGCTACAGTGACCTCCACGTCTCTTCCACAGGGCATTGATATTGTCTTTTTATTCCACTTTAACCTTCACCACCTTTCCAAGGGGCATGAGAACCTCGTTGTTAAGCTACTGTGGTCTCCACGTCTCATCCAAGGGGCATTAAAACCATCTTGTTAAACCACTCTCAACTCCACAGTTCTTCCAAGGGGCATTAAAACCGTCTTGTTAAGCTACTGTGACATCCACGTTTATTCCACGGAGCATTGATATTGTATTTTTATTCCACTGCGACCTCCACCACTCTTCCAAGGTGGATTGATATTGTCTTTTTATTCCACTGCGATCTCCACCACTCTTTCAAGGGGCATTAAAACTATCTTGTTAAGCTACTGTGTCCTCCACGTCTCTTCCAAGAACCATTGATATCATCTTTTTATTCCACTGCGACCTCCACCACTCTTCCAAGGGGCATTAAAACTGTCTTGTTAAGCTACTGTGACCTCCACGTCTCTCCACGGATCATTGATAGTGTCTATTTTTTCCACTGTAACCTCCACCACTCTTCCAAGGGGCAATAAAACCGTATTGTTAAGCTAATTTGACCTCCACGTCTCTTCCATGGGGCATTGATTTTGTCTATTTCTTCCCTGCGACCCCCAACACTCTTCCAAGGGCTATTGATATTGTCTTTTTATTCCACTGCAACCTTCACCACTCTTCCAAGAGGCTTTAAAACATTTTGTTAAGCTACTGTGACCTCCACGTCTCTTCCACGGGGCAATGATATTGTCTTTTTATTTCACTGTAATCTCGCCCACTCCTCCAAGTGGCATTAATACCGTGTTTTTCAGCTACTGTGACCTCCATGTCTCTTCGAAGGGGCATTCAAACCTTCTTGTTAAACCACTCTGAACTCCACAGCTCTTCGAAGGGGCATTAAAACTTTCTTGTTAAGCTACTGTGACTTCCACGTCTCTTCTACGGGGCATTAACATTGTCTTTTTATTCCACTGCAAAATCCACCACTCTTACAAGGGGCATTTAAACCATCTTGTTAAGCTAATGTGACCTCCACGTCTCTTCCAAGTGGCATTGATATCGTCTTTTTATTCCACTGCGACCTCCACCACTCCTCCAAGGGGCATTGATATTGTCTTTTTATTCCACTGCGACCTCCACGACTCTTCCAAGGGGCATTGATGTTGTATTTTTATTCCACTCCAAACTCCACCACTCTAGCAAGCGGCATTAAAACCATCTTGTTAAGCTAATGTGACCTCCACGTCTCTTCCAAGTGGCATTGATATCGTCTTTTTATTCCACTGCGACCTCCACCACTCCTCCAAGGGGCATTGATATTGTCTTTTTATTCCACTGCGACCTCCACGACTCTTCCAAGGGGCATTGATGTTGTATTTTTATTCCACTCCAAACTCCACCACTCTAGCAAGCGGCATTAAAACCATCTTGTTAAGCTACTGTGATCTCCACATCTCTACCACGGGGCATTGATATTGTCTTTAATTTCCACTGTAACCTCCACCACTCTTCCAAGGGGAAATAAAACCGTATTGTTAAGCTACTTTGACCTCCACGGTTCATCCAAGGGGCATTGATATTGTCTTTTTATTGCCTGCGACCTCCAGCACTCTTACAAGGGGCAATAAAACCATCTTTTTAAGCTAATGTGACTTCCACGTTTCTTCCACATGGAAATGATATTGTCTTTTTGTTCCACTGCGACATCCACCACTCTTCCAAAAGGCATTGATATTGTCTTTTTATTCCACTGTAACCTCCAACACTCTTCCAAGGGGCATTAAACTGTCTTGCTAAGCTACTGTGACCTCCACGTCTCTTCCACGGGGCATTGATATTGTCTTTTTATTCCAATGTAACCTTCACCACCTTTCCAAAGGGCATTAGAACTAAATTGTTAAGCTACTGTGGCCTCCAAGTCTCATCCAAGGGGCATTAAATCCGTCTTGTTAAACCACTGTGATCTCCACAGCTCTTCCAAGGGGCATTAGAACCGTCTTGTTAAGCTACTGTGACCTCCACGTCTATTCAATGGGGCATTGATACTGTCTTTTTATTCCAATGCGACCTCCTCCACTCTTCCAAGGGGCATTAAAACCGTCTTGTAAAGCTAATGTGACCACCGTGTCTCTTCCAAGGGGCATTAAAACCATCTTGAAAAACCACTCTGAACTCCACAGCTCTTCCAAGGGGCATTAATACCGTATTGTTAAGCTACTGTCACCTCCACGTCTCTTCCACGGGGCATTGATATTGTCTTTTTATTCCACAGTGATCTCCACCACTCTTCCATGTAGCATTAAAACCGTCTTGATAAGCTACTGTGACCTCAACGTCTCTTCCACGGGGCAGTGATTTTGTCTTTTTATTCCTCTGTAACCTCCAGCACTCTTCCAAGGGGCATTAAAACAGTCTTGTAAAGCTAATGTGACCTCCATGTCTCTTCCACGGGGCATTGATGTTGTCTTTTTATTCCACAGTGACCTCCACCACTCTTCCTAGTAGCATTAAAACTGTCTTGTTTTGCTATTGTGACCTCCACGTCTATTCCACAGGGGGAACTGATATTGTCTTTTTATTCCACTACGACCTCCACCACTCTTCCAAAGGGCATTGATATTGTCTTTTTATTCCACTGTAACCTCCTCCACTGTTCCAAGGAGCATTAAAACCATCTTGTTAAGCTACTGAGACCTCCACATCTCTATCAAGGGGCATTAAAACTGTCTTGTTAAACCACGCTGAACTCCACAGCTCTTCCAATGGGCATTTAAACCGTCTTGTTAAGCTACCGTGACCTCCATGTCTCTTACAGGGCATTGTTATTGTCTTTTTATTCCACTTAGACCTCCACCACTCTTCCAAGGGGCATTAAAACCATCTTGTTAAGCTACTGTGTCCTCCACGTCTCTTTCACGGGGCATTGACATTGTCTTTTTATTCCTCTGCGACCTCCACCACGCTTCCAAGGGGCATTGATATTGTCTTTTTATTCCACTGTAACCTCCTCCACTGTTCCAAGGGGCATTAAAACCATCTTGTTAAGCTACTGAGACCTTCACATCTCTATCAAGGGGCATTAAAACCATCTTGTTAAACCACTCTGAACTCCACAGCCCTTCCAAGGGGCATTAAAACCGTCTTGTTAACCTATTGTAACCTCCACGTCTCTTTTACGGGGCATTGATATTGTCTTTTTATTCCACTGCGACCTCCACCACTCTCCCAAGGGGCATTAAAAGCGTCTTGATAAGCTACTGTGACCTCCACGTCCCTTCCACGGGGCATTAATATTGTCTTTTTATTCCACTGCGACCTCCACCACTCTACCAAGGGGCATTGATATTGTCTTTTTATTCCACTGCGAACTCCACCACTCTTCCAAGGGACATTGATATTGTCTTTTTATTCCACTGCGACCTTCACCTTTCTTTGTCACGCTGTCTCTGTGTACTGGAGGTAGGGGGCCTAAGCTGACCCTAAGCTGGGGCCCTGACTAATCCCTCTACTTGGAGGTACTGTTAAAGGTACAGAGGTCCAGGCCGCCAGCGTAACCCCTACCTCCTGAGGATCCCTGCACCTAAGTAATCTAGTCCTGAGAAGGACCCCTGATCACAACAAAAGGGGACAGGTAATAATATGCCCACACTCAGTACTTAGACGAACGAGACAGTACAAGGGTAAAACCAAAACCACCTTGCATACAAAAACTACACAACTACAACAGAGGGAACACCAACGGGAAAGGAGATAAATGATAAAGTGAGGAAGGGAAAAAAACACTCCAAATACACTTAGCTCTGAAACTCCAAATACCACGATCCGCTCTGTTAGTCTGCATGAAATGCTTTCACCGACACTTCCCTAACAGACCAGCAGGCATTTGAAGGAGTCCCACTACAGCAGCATTGATTGCAGCTGGGCGAGGCTGGACCTTGTCTAGCACAGAGAGAGAGTTAACTACCTCACTGCCGAAAAACACAAAGCACCAAAAACTCAGCTGCGAGAAGTCAGGCTGTGTAATCGTGAGGATCTTCGTGGCGACACACCCGTGACAGTACCCCTCCTTCTACGAGGGGCCTCCGGACCCTCAGGGCCAGGTTTATCCGGGTGAGTCGTGTGGAAGGCCCGAACTAATCGGTCTGCGTTAATATCCGACGCAGGAACCCACATCCTCTCCTCAGGACCATACCCCTTCCAATGAACCAGGTACTGAAGGGACCGGCGATTAAAGCGTGAATCGATGACCCTCGATACCTGGAACTCCAAGTTACCATTGACCACCACTGGAGGGGGAGGTAAAGGTGACGGTACCACCGGCGCCACATACCTCTTAAGCAATGATCTGTGGAACACGTTGTGAATTTTAAACGTAGGGGGGAGGTCAAGACGGAATGCCACCGGATTAATTATAGAACTGATCCTGTACGGCCCGATGAACCTGGGACCCAGTTTCCAGGAGAGAACCTTAAGTTTTATATTCCTGGTAGACAACCATACCCGATCGCTCACACTTAGGTCCGGACCAGACACTCTCCTCCTATCAGCCATACGTTTGTATCGGTTCACCATAGTATTCAGATTCTTCAGCACCCCTCTCCATACTGAATCGAGTGATGAAGAAAATCGTTCCTCCTCAGGAACCCCCGAAGAGACCCCCTACTGAAAGTACAAAACTGGGGGTGAAAACCATATGCCCCAAAAAACGGGGACTTACCAGTGGACTCGCTCCGCCTATTATTAAGAGCAAACTCTGCCAGAGGTAAGAAAGAAGCCCAGTCCTCCTGGTTCTCTGACACAAAACACCGGAGATATGTCTCCAAGCTCTGGTTCATACGTTCCGTCTGACCATTGGTCTGAGGATGAAAAGCCGATGAGAACGATAAATGCATCCCCCACCATGTACAAAACGCCTTCCAGAATTTGGACACAAACTGAGACCCCCGATCTGACACCACCTCGGAGGGTACCCCGTGAAGCCTCACAATCTCCCCAATGAACACCTGCGCAAGAGTTTTAGCATTAGGAAGAGCAGGAAGAGCGATAAAATGTGCCATCTTGCTGAACCTGTCCACTACAGCGAGTATGACCGTTTTACCTGAAGACGGAGGGAGATCCGTAATAAAGTCCATAGACAGATGAGTCCAAGGACGCTCCGGGATCTTCAAAGGTAAGAGGGCCCCAGACGGACGGGTATGTGAGGTCTTAGAGCGCGCACAAACCCCACAGGACGCGACAAAAGTTACCACCTCCTTATGTAAGTTAGGCCACCAAAACCGACGCGAGAGGAGAGCCACAGTTGCTTTACTCCCTGGGTGTCCTGCTAAAGCTGAGTTATGGTGTGCGTCGATCACCTTTTGTCGCAACTGATCTGGAACAAACAGTCTCCCCGGAGGTCCAACAGGGGCGTCCCCCTGAGCCTCCAATACCTCCTACTCAAGCTCAGAGCATACTGCCGAAACCACCACCCCCTCCTGAAGGATAGGAATCGGGTCGTCCGTATTCCCGGCCCCAGGGAAACTACGAGATAAGGCATCCGCCTTTACATTTTTTGACCCAGGACGATATGTAACGACAAAATTAAACCTGGTAAAAAACAATGACCACCTAGCTTGTCTGGGATTCAGACGTTTCGCGGACTCCAGATAAAGCAGGTTCTTGTGATCGGTGATGACGGTGACCGGATGGACTGCCCCCTCTAAAAAATGGCGCCACTCCTCAAAAGCTAACTTAATGGCCAAGAGTTCCCTATTGCCGACATCGTAATTCTTCTCAGCGGACGACAATTTTTAAGAGAAAAAGGCGCACGGATGCCACTTACCAGGGGACGAACCTTGTGACAATACTGCTCCCACCCCTACCTCGGAAGCGTCTACCTCTACAATGAATGGCTGTGACGCATCAGGTTGAATGAGTATGGGTGCTGAGGAAAAACATTTTTTCAAGGAGGAGAATGCTTGACAAGCCTTGTCAGACCACCTAGAAAAATCCGTCCCCTTTTTAGTCATGTCTGTGAGAGGCTTAACCATGGACGAGAAATTACGAATGAACTTCCGGTAATAATTAGCAAACCCCAGGAAACGTTGTAGTGCCTTAAGATTCTCTGACCGATCCCACTCAAGAACTGCCCGCACTTTCCCAGGGTCCATACGAAAACCGGACGCTGAAACCAGGAAGCCTAAAAACTGGAGTTCCTGTACGGCGAACACACACTTTTCCCATTTGGCATACAGTTTATTATCCCGCAAGATCTGTAACACCTGCCTAACGTGCTCCTGATGAGACACCAGATCCGGCGAGTAAATTAAGATATCATCCAGATATATGACAACAAACTGTCCCACCAGGCGGCGAAAAATGTCATTAACAAAGTGTTGGAACACCGCCGGGGCATTAGTCAGACCGAATGGCATGACAAGGTTCTCATAATGCCCCTCCGGAGTGTTAAACGCCGTCTTCCACTCATTCCCCTCCTTCATCCTAAGCAGATTGTACGCCCCCCTGAGATCCAACTTAGAGAACCATTTGGCGCCCACGATCTGATTAAAGAGATCGGGAATAAGTGGGAGCGGATACGGATCTCGGACCGTAATCCGATTAAGTTCACGGAAATCCAGGCAAGGGCGTAGGCCTCCATCTTTCTTCTTAACAAAGAAGAACCCCGCGGCCACCGGTGAAGATGAAGGTCTAATATGCCCCTTAGCCAGACTTTCTGAAATATAATCCTTCATGGCCTGCCTCTCAGGACCAGAAAGGTTATACAACCTAGCTTTAGGTAACTTGGCCTCAGGGAGCAGTTTTACAGAACAGTCATACTCACGATGAGGAGGTAGTTCCTGACACCCTTTCTCCGAGAATACATCCTCAAAGTCCGCCAGAAATGGAGGTAAGACCCTAGGAGTAACCGCACCGATGACCGTATTCATGCAGTTTTTATTACAGAATTTACTCCATTGGCTTATCTCTCCGGATTGCCAATTAATAACTGGGTTATGCTTAGTTAACCAAGGAAGGCCCAACACTATAGGAGTGGGAAGACCCTCCAACACGTAGCAAGACGACAGTTCTTTATGTATCGCCCCCACTTGAAGTTTTACGTTATGCACAGCTTGCAAAAAACTTCCCTAACCGAGAGGCCTGGCATCGATCGAGAATATGGGGATGGGTTTAGCCAACTCACTCAATCGCATACCTTGAACCCGGGCAAACCGAGCGTCCACCAGATTAGCCCCGGCCCCACTATCCAGTTCTCGTACCCACCACCACCTCCGCCGGAACGAGAAACTGAGACGAACCTAGGGACGAAATACCTACTCCCAGATTGCCGTCCACCACACAACCTGGGATCAACAGTTTTCTGACGACTCTTCACTCTGCAAGGGACGGGATGGACACCCCCCAATAAAATGTCCCTTTCTCCCGCAGAAGAAACACCTTCCTGTCTTATGGCACAACACCAGTCCCCTCCCCCGAAATGATGTCCCTCCTAATTGCATAGGCTCCTCTGGACTGACCAGGGGAACCACCATATGAGGGGACCTTGTAGGAGGTGGAGTCATCACAGGGGGTGGAGTTATCCCGCACCTCTCCCGAAGCCATCTGTCAATGCGAATAGCAAGGGCCATAGCGGCTTCCAGTGACGCGGGAGAGTCATACTGTGCCAACACATCCTGTAATTTGTCGGATAAACCTTGACAAAACTGGCTCCTAAGAGCCGGGTCATTCCATTGGGTGTCAGTGGCCCACCTACGGAACTCCGAACAGAATTCCTCCGCCGGACGATCTTCCAGCTGGATCCTACGTAACTTAGATTCAGCAAGGGAGATCCGATCCGGGTCATCATATACAAGACCCAGAGCAGCAAAAAACCTATCCACTGACTGGGGAGCCGGGGAGCCCGGGGGAAGAGAGAACGCCCAAGATTGTGGGTCCCCTTGTAGGAGCGAGATGACAATTCCCACCCTTTGTTCTTCACTCCCCGATGACCGAGGCCGCAGCCGAAAGTACAACTTGCATGCCTCCCGGAAAACAAAAGACTTGTCCTGCCCCCCAGTGAACCTGTCAGGGAGAGCTACTTTAGGTTCTGGACCGGCTTGCTCCTGAGGATACAAAACCTTGGACCTAACGTCCGCCAGCTCCATGGACAAACTCTGCAACTGCCGAGCTAGACCGGCTACTGGATCCATGGTAGCTGGAGAAAATCTAAGTGGTCGGTGAAAATGTCACGCTGTCTCTGTGTACTGGAGGTAGGGGGCCTAAGCTGACCCTAAGCTGGGGCCCTGACTAATCCCTCTACCTGGAGGTACTGTTAAAGGTACAGAGGTCCAGGCCGCCAGCGTAACCCCTACCTCCTGAGGATCCCTGCACCTAAGTAATCTAGTCCTGAGAAGGACCCCTGATCACAACAAAAGGGGACAGGTAATAATATGCCCACACTCAGTACTTAGACGAACGAGACAGTACAAGGGTAAAACCAAAACCACCTTGCATACAAAAACTACACAACTACAACAGAGGGAACACCAACGGGAAAGGAGATAAATGATAAAGTGAGGAAGGGAAAAAAACACTCCAAATACACTTAGCTCTGAAACTCCAAATACCACGATCCGCTCTGTTAGTCTGCATGAAATGCTTTCACCGACACTTCCCTAACAGACCGGCAGGCATTTGAAGGAGTCCCACTACAGCAGCATTGATTGCAGCTGGGCGAGGCTGGACCTCGTCTAGCACAGAGAGAGAGAGAGTTAACTCCCTCACTGCCGAAAAACACAAAGCACCAAAAACTCAGCTGCGAGAAGTCAGGCTGTGTAATCGTGACGATCTTTGTGGCGACACACCCGTGACACTCTTCCAAGGGGCAATAAAACCATCTTGTTAAGCTACTGTGACCTCCACGCCATTTCCACGGGGCATTGATATTGTCTTTTTATCCCACAGTAACCTCCACCACTCTTCCAAGGGGCATTAAAACCATCTTCTTAAGCTACTGTGACCTCTACATCTCTTCCACGGGGCATTGATATTGTCTTTTTATTCCACTGCGACCTCCACCACTATTTCAAGGGGCATTGATATTGTCTTTTTATTCCACTGCGACCACCACCACTCTTCGAAGGGGCATTAAAACCGACTTGTTAAGCTACTGTGACCTCCACGTCTCTTCCACGAGGCATTGATATTGTCTTTTTATTCAACTGCGACCTCCACCACTCTTCCAAGGGGCATTAAAACCGTCTTGTTAAGCTACTGTGACCTCCATGTCTCTTCTACGGGGCATTGATATTGTCTTTTTATTCCCTGCGACCTACACCACTCTTCCAAGGGGCAATAAAATTTTCTTTTTAAGCAACTGTGACCTCCACGTTTCTTCCACGGGGCAGAGATATTTTCTTTTTATTCCACTGCGACATCCACCACTCTTCCAAGGTGCATTGATATTGTCTTTTTATTCCACTGCAACCTCCAACACTCTTCCAAGGGGCAGTAAAACTGTCTTGATAAGCTACTGTGACCTCCACATCTCTTCCACGGGGCGTTGATATTGTCTTTTTATTTCACTGTAACCTTCACCATCTTTCCAACGTGCATTAGAACTGCCTTGTTAAGTTACTGTGGCCTCCCCGTCTCATCCAAGGGGAATTAAAACCATCTTCTTAAACCACTCTGAACTCCACAGCTCTTCCAACGGGCATTAAAACCGTCTTGTTAAGCTACTGTGACCTCCACGTATATTCCACGGGGCATTTATATTGACTTTTTAATCCAATGCGATCTCCACCACTCTTCCAAGGGGCATTAAAACTGTGTTGTTAAGCTACTGTGACCTCGACATCTCTTCCACGGGGCATTGAAATTGTCTTTTTATTCCACTGTAACCTCCACCACTTTTCCAATGGGCATTAAAACTCTCTTTTTAAGCTACTGTGACCGCCACGTCTCATCCAAGGATCATTAATACCATCTTTATAAACCACTCTGAACTTCACAGCTCTTCCAAGGTGTATTAAAACTGTCTTGTTAAGCTACTTTAACCTCCACGTCTCTTCCACGGGGCATTAAAATTGGCTTTTTATTCCACTGCGACCTCCACCACTCTTCCAAGGGGCATTAAAACCATTGTGTTAAGCTACTTCTACGTCCACGTCTCTTGCACGGGGCATTGATATTCTCTTTTTACTCCACTGCGACCTCCACCACTCTTCTAAGGAGCACTAAAACTGTATTGTTAAGCTACTGTGACCACAATGTCTCTTCCAAGGGGCATTAAAACTGTCTTGTTAAACCTCTCTGAACTACACAGTTCTTCCAAGGGGCCTTAAAACAGTCTTGTTATGCTACTGTGACCTTCATGTCTGTTCCACTGGGTATTGATATTGTCTTCTTATACCACTGCGACCTCCACCACTCTTCCAAGGGGCTTTAAAATAGTCTTGTTAAGATACTGTGACCTCCACGTCCCTTCTACGGGGCATTGATATTGTCTTTTTATTCCACTGTATCCTCCACCACTCTTCCAAGGGGCATTAAAACTGTCTTGTTAAGCTACTGTCATCTTCACGTCTCTTCCAAGGGGCATTAAATCCTTCTTGTTAAACCACTCTGAATGCCACAGCTCTGCCAAGGGGCATTAAAAAGTGACTTCTTAAGCTACTGTGGCCTCCACGTCTTTTCCACAGGGCATTGATATTGTCTTTTTTTTTCACTGTAATCTCCACCACTCTTCCAAGAGGCATTAAAACTGTCTTGTTAAGCTACTGCTACCTCCACGTCTCTTCCAAGGGGCATTAAAACCATCTTGTTAAACCACTCTGTGCTCCACAGCTCTTCCAAGGGGCATTAAAACCATCTTGTTAAGCTACTGTGACCTCCACGTCTCTTCCACGGGGCACTGATATTGTCTTTTTATTCCACAGCGACCCTCACTACTCTTCCAATGGGCATTAAAACTGTCTTGTTAAGCTACTCTGACCTCCACGTCTCTTCCACGGGGCATTGATTTTGTCTTTTTATTCCACTGCTACCTCCACCACTCTTCCACGGGGCATGAAAACCATTTTGTTAAATTTCTGTGACCTCCATGTTTCTTCTACGGGGAATTGATATTGTCTTTTTAGTCCAATACGACCTCCACCACTCTTCCAAGGGGCATTGATATTGTCTTTTTATTCCACTGCAACCGCCACAACTTTTCTAAGGGCCATTAAAACCATCTTGTTAAGCTACTGTGACCTCCACATCTCTTCCACGGGGCATTGATATTGTTTTTTTATTCCACTGCGACCTCCACCACTCTTCCAAGGGGCATTAAAACCGCTTTGTTAAACTACTGTGACCTCCACGTCTCTTCCACAGGGCATTGATATTGTATTTTTATTCCACAGCGACCTCCACGACTCTCCCAAGGGGCATTAAAACCGTCTTGTTAAGCTACTGTGACTTCCACGTCTTTTCCAAGGGGCATTGATATTGTCTTTTTATTCCACTGCGACCTCCACCAATCTTCCAAGCGGCAATAAAACTGTCTTGTTAAGCTACTATTACCTCCACATCTCTTCCACGGGGCATTGATATTGTCTTTTTATTCCACTGCGACCAACATCACTCTTCCAAGGAACATTGATATTGTCTTTTTATTCCAATGTAACCTACACCACGATTCCAATTGGCACTAAAACCGTCTTGTTAAGCTACTGTGACCTCCACGTCTCTTCCAAGGGGCATTAAAACTGTCTTGTTAAACCTCTCTGAACTCCACAGTTCTTCCAAGGGGCATTAAGACAGTCTTGTTATGCTACTGTGACCTTCACGTCTGTTCCACTGGGTATTGATATTGTCTTCTTATACCACTGCGAACTCCACCACTCTTCCAAGGGGCATTAAAATAGTCTTGTTACGCTACTGTGACCTCCACGTCCCTTCTATGGGGCATTGATATTGTCTTTTTATTCCACTGCAACCTCCACCACTCTTCCAAGGGGCATTGTTATTGTCTTTTTATTCCACTGCGACCTCCACTACTCTTCCAAGGGACTTTGATATTGTCTTTTTATTACTCTGCGACCTCCACCAAGGGGCAATAAAGCCATCTTTTTAAGCTACTGTGACCTCTAAGTCTCTTCCACGGGGCATTCATATTGTCTTTTTATTCCACTGTAACCTCCACCACTCTTTCAATGGGCATTAAAACTGTCTTGTTAAGCTACTGTCATCTTCACGTCTCTTCCAAAGGGCATTAAATCCTTCTTGTTAAACTACACTGAATGCCACAGCTCTGCCAAGGGGCATTAAAAAGTGTCTTGTTAAGCTACTGTGGCCTCCACGTCTTTTCCACAGGGCATTGATATTGTCTTTTTTTTTCACTGTAACCTCCACCACTCTTCCAAGAGGCATTAAAACTGTCTTGTTAAGCTACTGCTACCTCCACGTCTCTTCCAAGGGGCATTAAAACCATCTTGTTAAACCGCTCTGTACTCCACAGCTCTTCCAAGGGGCATTAAAACCATCTTGTTAAGCTACTGTGACCTCCACGTCTCTTCCACGGGGCATTGATTTTGTCTTTTTATTCCACTGCTACCTCCACCACTCTTCCACGGGGCATGAAAACCATTTTGTTAAGTTTCTGTGACCTCCATGTCTCTTCTACGGGGATACGGGGAATTAATATTGTCTTTTTAGTCCAATACGACCTCCACCACTCTTCCAAGGGGCATTGATATTGTCTTTTTATTCCACTGCAACCGCCACAACTTTTCTAAGGGCCATTAAAACCATCTTGTTAAGCTACTGTGACCTCCACGTCTCTTACATGGGGCATTGACATTGTTTTTTTATTCCACTGCGACCTCCACCATTCTTCCAAGGGGCATTAAAACCGCTTTGTTAAACTACTGTGACCTACACGTCTTTTCCACGGGGCATTGATATTGTATTTTTATTCCACAGCGACCTCCACTACTCTTCCAAGGGGCATTAAAACCGTCTTGTTAAGCTACTGTGACCTCCACGTCTTTTCCAAGGGGCATTGATTTTGTCTTTTTATTCCACCGCTACCTCCACCACTCTACCAAGGGGCACGAAAACCATCTTGTTAAGCTTCTGTGACCTCCATGTCTCTTCCACGGGGCATTGATATTGTCTTTTTAGTCCAATGCGACCTCCACCACTCTTCCAAGGAACATTGATATTGTCTTTTTATTCCACTGCGACCTCCACCCCTTTTCTAAGGGCCATTAAAACCAACTTGTTAAGCTACTGTGACCTCCACGTCTCTTGCACCGGGCATTGATATTGTATTTTTATTCCACTGCAAACTCCACCACTCTTTTAAGTGGCATTACAACTGTCTTTTTAAGCTATTTAGATCTCCACGTCTCTTCCCCGTGGCATTGATATTGTCTTTTTATTCCACTGTAACCTCCACCACTCCTCTAAGAAGCAGTAAAACCGTCTTGTAATGCTAAAGTGACCACCACGTCTCTTCCAAAAGGCATTAAAACCATCTTGTAAAACCAATCTGAACTCCACAGCTCTTCCAAGGGGCATTAAAACTGTATTGTTAAGCTAGTGTGACCTCCACGTCTCTTCCAAGGGGCATTGAAATTGTCTTTTTATTCCACAGCGACCTCCATCACTCTTCCAAGTAGTATTAAAATCGTCCTGTTAAGCTGCTGTGAAATCCACGTCTCTTCCACGGGGCATTGATTTTGTCTTTTTATTCCACTGTAACCTCCATCACTCTTCCAAGGGGCATTAAAACCATCTTGTAAAGCTAATGTTACCTCCACGTCTCTTCCAAGGGTCAATAAAACCATCTTGTAAAACCATTCTGAACTCTACCACTTTTCCAAGAGACATTTAAACCGTCTTGTTAAGCTACTGTGACCTCCACGTCTCTTCGAAAGGGCATTGATATTGTCTTTTTATTCCACTGCGACCTCCAGCAATCTTCCAAGGGGTATTGATATTGTCTTTTTATTCCACTGCAACCTCCACCACTCTTCCAAGGGGCCTTGATATTGTTGCTTTATTAAACTGCGAACTCCACCACTCCTCCAACGGGCATTAAAACCGTCTTGTTAAGTTACTGTGACCTCAACGTCTCTTCCACGGGGCATTGATATTGTCTTTTTATTTCACTGTAACCTCCACCACTCTTCCAAGGGCATTAATACCGTTTTTTTAAGCTACTGTAACCTCCACGTCTCTTCCAAGGGGCTTTCAAACCGTCTTGTTAAACCACTCTGAACTCCACAGCTCTTCCAAGGGGGAGTAAAACTGACTTGTTAAGCTACTGTGACCTCCACGTTTCTTCTACTGGGCATTAATATTGTCTTTTTATTCCACTTCGAACTCCAACACTCTTCCAAAGGGCATTTAAACCGTCTTGTTTAGCTACTGTGACCTCCACGTCTCATCCAAGGGGCATTCATTTATTTTTTTTTATTCCACTGCGACCTCCAAAACACTTCCAATGGGCATTGATATTGTCATTTTATTCCATTGCGACCTCCACCACTCTTCCAAGGGGCCGTGATATTGTCTTTTCATTCCACTTCGAAATCCACCATTCTTTCAAGGGGCATTGATATTGTCTTTTCATTCCACTGCGAAATCCACCATTCTTCCAAGGGGCATTAAAACCGTGTTGTAAAGCTAAAATGACCTCCACGTCTCTTCCACTGGGAATTGATGTCTTTTTAATCCACTGCGAACTCCACCACTCTTTTAAGCGGCATTACAACTGTCTTTTTAAGCTATTTAGATCTCCACGTCTCTTCCCCGGGGCATTGATTTTGTCTTTTTATTCCACTGTAACCTCCATCACTCTCCAGGGGGCATTAAAACCATCTTGTAAAGCTAATGTGACCTCCACGTCTCTTCCAAGGGTCAATAAAACCATCTTGTAAAACCACTCTGACCTCCACGTCTCTTCCAAGGGGCATTGATATTGTCTTTTTATTCCACTGCGACCTCCAGCAATCTTCCAAGGGGTATTGATATTGTCTTTTTATTCCACTGCAACCTCCACCACTCCTCCAAGGGGCCTTGATATTGTCGTTTTATTAAACTGCGAACTCCACCACTCCTTCAACGGGCATTAAAACCGTCTTGTTAAGTTACTGTGACCTCCACGTCTCTTCCACAGGGCATTGATATCGTCTTTTTATTCCACTGCAACCTCCACCACTCTTCCAAAGGGCATTGATATTTTCTTTTTATTCCACTGCAACCTCAAGCACTCTTCCAAGGGGCAAAAAAAACATTTCGTTAAGCTACTGTGACCTCCACTTCTCTTCGACGGGGCATTGATATTGTCTTTTTATTTCACTGTAACCTCCACCACTCTTCCAAGGGGCATTAATACCGTTTTTTTAAGCTACTGTGACCTCCACGTCTCTTCCAAGGGGCTTTCAAACCATCTTGTTAAACCACTCTGAACTCCTCAGCTCTTACAAGGGGGAGTAAAACTGACTTATTAAGCTACTGTCACCTCCACGTTTCTTCTACGGGGCATTAATTTTGTCTTTTTATTCCACTTCGAACTCCAACACTCTTCCAAGGGGCATTTAAACCGTCTTGTTTCGAACTCCAACACTCTTCCAAGGGGCATTTAAACCGTCTTGTTAAGCTACTGTGACCTCCACGTCTCATCCAAGGGGCATTCATTTATTTTTTTTTATTCCTCTGCGACCTCCACAACTCTTCCAATGGGCATTGATATTGTCATTTTATTCCATTGCGACCTCCACCACTCTTCCAAGGCCCCGTGATATTGTCTTTTTATTACACTGCGAACTCCACCATTCTTCCAAGGGGCATTAAAACCATCTTGTAAAGCTAAAATGACCTCCACGTCTCTTCCACGGGGAATTGATGTCTTTTTAATCCACTGCGACTTCCACCACTCTTACAAGGGGCATTAAAACCATCTTGTTATGCTTCTTTGACCTCCACGTCTCTTCCCCGAGGCATTGATATTGTCTTTTATTCCACTGCGAACTCCACCATTCTTCCAAGCGGCATTGATATTGTCTTTTTATTCCACTGCGACCTCTACCTCTTCCAAGGGGCATTAAAACCGTAGTTTTAAGATACTGTGACCTCCACGTCTCTTCCAAGGGGCATTCAAACCGTCTTGGTAAACCACTGTGAACTCCACCACTCTTCCAAGGGGAATTTAATCTGTCTTGTTAAGCTACTGTGACCTCCACGTCTCTTGCAAGGGGCATTGATATCGTCATTTTATTCCACTGTGAGCTCCACCACTCTTCCAAGGGACATTGATATTGTCTTTTTTTTCCACTGCGACCTCCACCACTCTTCCAAAGGGCCTTGATATTGTGTTTTTATTCCACTGCGAACACCACAACTCTTCCAAAAGGCATTAAAACCATCTTGTTATGCTACTGTGACCTCCATGTCTCTTCCACGCGGCATTAATATTGTCTTTAAATTCCATTGTAACCTTTACCACTCTTCCAAAGGGAAATATAACCATATTGTTAAGCTACTTTGAGCTCCACGTCTCTTCCAAGGGGCATTGATATTGTCGTTTTATTCCCTGCGACCTCCACCACTCTTCCAAGGGGCAATAAAACCGTCTTTTTAAGGTATTGTGACCTCCACGTTTCTTCCTCGGGGAATTGATATTGTCTTTATATTCCACTGCGACACCCACCACTCTTCCAAGGGGCATTAAAACTGTCTTGTTAAGCTACTGTGACCTCCACGTCTCTTCCACGGGGCATTGATATTGTCTTTCTATTCCACTTTAACCTTCACCACCTTTCCAAGGGGCATTAGAACCACCTTGTTAAGCTACTGTGGCCTCCATGTCTCATCCAAGGGGCATAAAAACCGTCTTGTTAAACCACTCTGAACTCCACAGCTCATCCAAGGGACATTAAAAACGTCTTGTTAAGCTACTGTGACCTCCACGTCTATTCCACGGGGCATTGATATTGTCTTTTTATTCCACTGCGACCTCCACCACTCTTCCAAGGGGCATTGATATTGTCTTTTTATTCAAGTGCGATATCTACCACTCTTCCAAGGGGCATTAAAACTGTCTAATTAAGTCCTCCACGTCTCTTCCAAGAGCCATTGATATCGTCTTTTTATTCCATTGCAACCTCCAACACTCTTCCAAGGGCATTAAAACCGTCTTGTTAAGCTACTGTGACCTCCACGTCTCTTCCACAGGGCATTGATATTGTCTTTTTATTCCACTTTAACCTTCACCACCTTTACAAGGGGCATTAGAACCTCGTTGTTAAGCTACTGTGGTCTCCACGTCTCATCCAAGGGGCATTAAAACCGTCTTGTTAAACCACTCTCAACTCCACAGTTCTTCCAAGGGGCATTAAAACCGTCTTGTTAAGCTGCTGTGACATCCACGTCTATTCCACGGGGCATTGATATTGTATTTTTATTCCACTGCGACCTCCACCACTCTTCCAAGGGGGATTGATATTGTCTTTTTATTCCACTTCGATCTCCACCACTCTTCCAAGGGGCATTAAAACTATCTTGTTAAGCTACTGTGTCCTCCACGTCTCTTCCAAGAACCATTGATATCGTCTTTTTATTCCACTGCGACCTCCACCACTCTTCCAAGGGGCATTAAAACTGTCTTGTTAAGCTACTGTGACCTCCACGTCTCTCCACGGATCATTGATAGTGTCTATTTTTTCCACTGTAACCTCCACCACTCTTCCAAGGGGCAATAAAACCGTATTGTTAAGCTAATTTGACCTCCACGTCTCTTCCACGGGGCATTGATTTTGTCTATTTCTTCCCTGCGACCCCCAACATTCTTCCAAGGGGCATTGATATTTAGTGTTGAGCCACCCCCTTAGTGTTCGGGTTCGGTTCGGTTCGTCGAACACCGGGATGTTCGAGGAACTGTTCGTCGAACTGTTCGTCGAACACCTTAGAACACCGTCGAACACCGTTAAAACCAATGGCAGGCAAACAAAAACACATAGGAACACATAGAAAACACCTTCAAAGGTGTCCAAAAGCTCACAAACTGCTCAGAAGACGCTTTCTTTAAAAAAGCCGGCCGGCAATTCAGCAGCGGCATACACCGGTACCCGACAATTTAGACATGAAGGAATAGAGCATCACACATAGATTAGATAGATAGAAACATGTCAGTCACATATATATGAAGTACAGTGACAGTGTTGCTTACTGTACTTGTCATTTAGTGTAAAGGATTTATTAAAAAATATAATAGTGTTTTCATGCACCGTCTCTTTAAAAAAGCCGGCCGGCAATTCAGCAGCGGTACCCGACAATTTAGAACAGAAAGATAGAGCTTCACACATAGATTAGATAGATAGAAACATGTCAGTGACATATATAATAAGTACAGTGACAGTGTTGCTTACTGTACTTGTCATTTACTGCAAAGGATTTATTAAAAAAAATAATAGTGTTTTCATGCACCGTCTCTTTAAAAAAGCCGGCCGGCAATTCAGCATCTGTACCCGACAATTTAGAATAAAAGGAATAGAGAATCACACATAGATTAGATAGATAGAAACATGTCAGCCACATATATATGAAGTACAGTGACAGTGTTGCTTACTGTAATTGTCATTTAGTGTAAAGGATTTATCAAAAAAAATAATAGTGTTTTCATGCACCGTCTCTTTAAAAAAGCCGGCCGGCAATTCAGCATCTGTACCCGACAATTTATAACAGACAGAATAGAGCTTCACACATAGATTAGATAGATAGAAACATGTCAGTCACATATATAATAAGTACAGTGATAGTGTTGGTTACTGTACTTGTCATTTAGTATTAAAATAAAGGATTTATTATTAAAAAAAATTGGCATGGGGTTCCCCATAATTTTAGTCTCTAGCGGAGGTTAAGCAGACAGCTGGGGCAGATGTTTGAAGCCTGGGAAGGGGGTAATACCCACGGAGCTTCCCAGGCTACTAATATCAGCCCCCAGCTGAATACCTAGCCTTTACTGGCTATTAAAATGGAGGACCCCCCCAAAAAAATGACGTGGGGTCCCCCCTAATTTAATAGCTAGCAAAGGCTAGGCAGACAGCTGGGGGCTGATATTAATAGCCCAGGAAGGGAGCCATGAATATTGGCCCCCTCCCAGGCTAGAAACACCAGCCGTCAGCCGCCCCAGAAATGGCGCATCCATAGGATGCGCCAATTCTGGCACTTAGCCTCGCTCTTCCACGCTGCCCTGGTGCGGTGGCAGTGGGGTAATAGGGCTGGGGATGATGTCAGCTTATAATGCCAGCTGACATCAAGCCCAGGTTAGTAATGGAGAGGCGTCTATAAGACACCCCCATTACTAACCCCATAGTCAAAGTTAAAAAAAAAACACAAACACCCAGAATAAAGTCCTTTAATTGAAATAAACACACAATTCTTTATTGTTCTAAATTAAACCATACTTACCATCACGCCCATTCCAGCTGAAGCCAACGATCTCCTGCAATAAAAGAAAAATAATAAAGCAACATCATCCTTACCTTTCCATGGTTCCCACGACAGCTTCAGCTCTGCTACATCGAGATGACAGGCTGGACCGCAGCAGAAAGCTGCCATCCAGCCTGTCATCCCGCAGACACTGAGAAGAGTACGCATGCTTGCACTCCTCAGTGTCTCGCTGTGACGGCATAAAGATGAGACAAGTTCATGTCCAATGAACTCGGCGCACCTCATGCACGTCACTGACAGCGTGGGAGAATTCTCCTGCACTCAGCACTTCAGCGTGAGAATTCTCCCACGCTGTCAGTGACGTACATGAGGTCAGCTGAGTTCATTGGACATGAATGAGCTCACCTCATGCACGTCACTGACAGCGTGGGAGAATTCTCCTGCACTCAGCGCTACAGCGTGAGAATTCTCCCACGCTGTCAGTGACGTGCATGAGGTGAGCTCATTCCTTTCCAATGAACTCAGCTGACTTCATGTACGTCACTGACAGCGTGGGAGAATTCTCACGCTGAAGTGCTGAGTGCAGGAGAATTTTCCCACGCTGTCAGTGACTTGCATGAGGGGCGCCGAGTTCATTGGACATGACCTCGGCTCATCTGGATGCCGTCACAGCCAGACACTGCAGAGCGCAAGCATGCCTGCGCTTCTCAGTGTCTGCGGGATGACTGCCACCGCTACAGGGCAGTGGGAAGAGCGAGGCTAAGTGCCAGAATTGGCGCATTTCTGGGGCGGCTGACGGCTGGTGTTTCTAGCCTGGGAGGGGGCCAATATTCATGGAACCCTTCCTGGGCTATTAATATCAGCCCCCAGCTGTCTGCCTAGCCTTTGCTAGCTATTAAAATAGGGGGGACCCCACGTCATTTTTTTGGGGGGGGTCCCCATTTTAATAGCCAGTAAAGGCTAGGTATTCCGCTGGGGGCTGATATTAGTAGCCTGGGAAGCTCCGTGGGTTTTACCCCCTTCCCAGGCTTCAAACATCTGCCCCAGCCGTCTGCTTAACCTCCGCTAGAGCCTATAATTATGGGGATCCCCACGCCAATTTTTTTTTAAATAAATCCTTTATTTTAACACTAAATGACAAGTACAGTAATCAACACTGTCACTGTACTTCATATATATGTGACTGACATGTTTCTATCTATCTAATCTATGTGTGATTCTCTATTCCTTCTATTCTAAATTGTCGGGTACAGATGCTGAATTGCCGGCCGGCTTTTTTAAAGAGACGGTGCACGAAAACACTAATATTTTTTTAAATAAATCCTTTACACTAAATGACAAGTACAGTAAGCAACACTGTCACTGTACTTCATATATATGTGACTGACATGTTTCTATCTATCTAATCTATGTGTGATTCTCTATTTCTTCTATTCTAAATTGTCGGGTACAGATGCTGAATTGCCGGCCGGCTTTTTTAAAGAGACAGTGCATGAAAACACTATTATTTTTTTTAATAAATCCTTTACACTAAATGACAAGTACAGTAAGCAACACTGTCACTGTACTTCATATATATGTGACTGACATGTTTCTATCTACCTAATCTATGTGTTTGTCTATTCCTTCTATTCTAAATTGTTGGGTACAGATGCTGAATTGCCGGCTGGCTTTTTTAAAGAGACGGTGCATGAAAACACTATTATTTTTTTTAATAAATCCTTTACACTAAATGACAAGTACAGTAATCAACACTGTCACTGTACTTCATATATATGTGACTGACATGTTTCTATCTATCTAATCTATGTGTGAAGCTCTATTCTGTCTGTTATAAATTGTCGGGTACAGATGCTGAATTGCCGGCCGGCTTTTTTAAAGAGACAGTGCATGAAAACACTATTATTTTTTTTAATAAATCCTTTACACTAAATGACAAGTACAGTAAGCAACACTGTCACTGTGCTTCTTATATGTGTGACTGACATGTTTCTATCTATCTAATCTATGTGTGAAGCTCTCTTCTTTCGGTTCTAAATTGTCGGGTACCGTTGTATGCCGCTGATGAATTGCCGGCTTTTCATGTTTCACTGTGAGCACTGTTCCCATCGATTTGGGCAATCACTGTAATGCCACAACCACCATAGCTGTGGCATTACAGTGAGTGGCAGACAATCCCTGCATGATTGGTGTTCTAAATAGCGCCAGACATGCAGGACACGCTTTTGGTGCACGAACAGTTATCGAACATAACCTCGAACAGACTAATTTTTTGCAAATCGTTCGGGTTCGTCGAACAACTCGAACACCGCCCAAAACAGCTCGAATTTGAGATTGGCGAACAGTTCTAGTCGAACACCGCTCATCTCTATTGATATTGTCTTTTTATTCCACTGCAACCTTCACCACTCTTCCAAGAGGCTTTAAAACCATTTTGTTAAGCTACTGTGACCTCCACGTCTCTTCCACGGGGCAATGATATTGTCTTTTTATTTCACTGTAATCTCGCCCACTCCTCCAAGTGGCATTAATACCGTCTTTTTCAGCTACTGTGACCTCCATGTTTCTTCAAAGGGGCATTCAAACCTTCTTGTTAAACCACTCTGAACTCCACAGCTCTTCGAAGGGGCATTAAAACTTTCTTGTTAAGCTACTGTGACTTCCACGTCTCTTCTACGGGGCATTAACATTGTCTTTTTATTCCACTGCGAAATCCACCACTCTTCCAAGGGGCATTTAAACCATCTTGTTAAGCTAATGTGACCTCCACGTCTCTTCCAAGTGGCATTGATATCGTCTTTTTATTCCACTGCGACCTCCACCACTCCTCCAAGGGGCATTGATATTGTCTTTTTATTCCACTGCGACCTCCACGACTCTTCCAAGGGGCATTGATGTTGTATTTTTATTCCACTCCAAACTCCACCACTCAACCAAGCGGCTTTAAAACCATCTTGTTAAGCTACTGTGATCTCCACGTCTCCACCACGGGGCATTGATATTGTCTTTAATTTCCACTGTAACCTCCACCACTCTTCCAAGGGGAAATAAAACCGTATTGTTAAGCTACTTTGACCTCCACGGTTCATCCAAGGGGCATTGATATTGTCTTTTTATTGCCTGCGACCTCCAGCACTCTTCCAAGGGGCAATAAAACCATCTTTTTAAGCTAATGTGACCTCCACGTTTCTTCCACATGGCAATGATATTGTCTTTTTATTCCACTGCGACATCCACCACTCTTCCAAAAGGCATTGATATTGTCTTTTTATTCCACTGTAACCTCCAACACTCTTCCAAGGGGCATTAAACTGTCTTGTTAAGCTACTGTGACCTCCACGTCTCTTCCACGGGGCATTGATATTGTCTTTTTATTCCAATGTAACCTTCACCACCTTTCCAAGGGGCAATAGAACTGAATTGTTAAGCTACTGTTGCCTCCAAGTCTCATCCAAGGGGCATTAAATCCGTCTTGTTAAACCACTGTGATCTCAACAGCTCTTCCAAGGGGCATTAGAACCGTCTTGTTAAGCTACTGTGACCTCCACGTCTATTCCACTTGGCATTGATACTGTCTTTTTATTCCAATACGACCTCCACCACTCTTCCAAGGGGCATTAAAACCGTCTTGTAAAGCTAATGTGACCACCACGTCTCTTCCAAGGGGCATTAAAACCATCTTGAAAAACCACTCTGAACGCCACAGTTCTTCCAAGGGGCATTAATATCGTAATGTTAAGCTACTGTCATCTCCACATCTCTTCCACGGGGCATTGATATTGCCTTTTTATTCCACAGTGATCTCCACCACTCTTCCAAGTAGCATTAAAACCGTCTTAATAAGCTACTGTGACCTCAATGTCTCTTCCACGGGGCAGTGATTTTTTCTTTTTATTCCTCTGTAAACTCCAGCAGTCTTCCAAGGGGCATTAAAACCGTCTTGTAAAGCTAATGTGAACTTCACGTCTCTTCCAAGGGGCATTAAAACTGTCTTGTAAAGCTACTGTGAATGCCACGTCTCTTTCATGGTTCATTGATATTGTCTATTTACTCCACTGTAACCTCCACCACTCTTCCAAGGGGCATTAAAACCGTCTTGTAAAGCTACTGTGACCTCCATGTCTCTTCTGAGGGGCATTAAAACCATTTTGTTAAACCACTCTGAACTGCACAGCTCTTCCAAGGGGTACAAAAAGCGTCTACTTAAGCTACTGTGTCCTCCACGTCTCATCCACGGGGCATTGATGTTGTTATTTTTTTCCACTGTTCCCTCCACCACTCTTCCAAGCGCCATTAAAACAGTCTCGTTAAGCTAATGTGACCTTCACAGCTCTTCCATGGGGCATTAAAACCGTCTTGTTAAGCTACTGTGACCTCCATGTCTCTTCCATGGGGCATTGATATTGTCTTTTTATGCCACTGCGACCTCCACCACTCTTCCAAGGTGCACTAAATCTGCCTTGTTAAGCTACTGTGACCTCCATGTCTCTACCACGGGGCAATGACATTGTCTTTTTATTCCACTGCAACCTCCACCACTCTTCCAAAGGGCAATAAAACCGTCTTGCAAATCCACTGTGACCTCCACGTCTCATCTAAGAGGCATTAAAACCGTCTTGTTAAACCACTCTGAAAACCACAGCTCTTCCAAGGGGCATTAAAACCGTCTTGTTAAGCTAATGTGACTTCCACGTCTCTTCCACAGGCCATTGATATTGTCTTTTTATTCCACTGAGACCTCCACCACTCTTCCAAGGGCATTAAAACCGTCTTGTTAAGCTACTGTGACCTCCACGTCTCTTCCAAGGGGCATTAAAACCATCTTGTTTAGCTACTGTGACCTCCACGTCTCTTCCACGGGGCATTGATATTGTCTTTTTATTCCACAGCGACCCCCACTACTCTTCCAATGGACATTAAAACCATCTTGTTAAGCTACCCTGACCTAAACGTTTCTTCCACAGGGCATTGATTTTGTCTTTTTATTCCACTGCTACCTCCACCACTCTTCCAAGGGGCATGAAAACCATTTTGTTAAGCTTCTATGACCTCCATGTCTCTTCCACGGGGAATTGATATTGTATTTTTAGTCCAATACGACCTCCACCACTCTTCCAAGGGGCATTGATATTGTCTTTTTATTCCACTGCAACCTCCACCACTTTTCTAAGGGCCATTAAAACCATCTTGTTAAGCTACTGTGACCTCCACGTCTCTTGCACGGGGCATTGATATTGTCATTTTATTCCACTGCGACTTCCACCACTCTTCCAAAGGGCATTAAAACCATTTTGTTAAGCTACTGTGACCTCCACGTCTCTTCCATGGGGCATTGATATTGTCTTTTTATGTCACTGTAACCTCCAGCACTCTTCCAAGGGGCATTAAAACCATCTTTTTAAGCTACAATGACTTCCACGTCTCTTCCTAGGGGCACTCAAAATGTCTTGTTAAACCACTCTGAACTCCACAGCTCTTCCAAGGGGCATTAAAACTGTCTTGTTATGCTACTGTGACCTCTACGTCTCGTCTACGGGGCATTAGTATTGTCTTTTTATACCACTAAAAACTCCACCACTCTTCCAAGGGGCATTAAAACCGTCTTGTTAAGATACTGTGACCTCCACGTCTCTTCCAAGGGGTATTAATACCGTCTTTTTAAGCTACTGTGAGCTCCACGACTCATCCAAGGGGCATTCAAACCATCTTGTTAAACCACTCTGAACTCCACAGCTCTTCCAAGGGGCATTAAAGCTGTCTTGTTAAGCTACTGTGACATCCACGTCTCTTCTGTGGGGCAATAATATTGTCTTTTTATTCCGCTGCGAACTCCACCACTCTTCCAAGGGGCACTAAGATCATCTTGTTAAGCGACTGTGAACACCATGTCTCTTCCAAGGGCATTAAAACCGTCTTGTTAAACCTCTCTGAACTCCACAGCTCTTCCAAGGGACATTAAAACCGTCTTGTTATGCTACTGTGACCTCCACGTCTGTTCCACGGGGCATTGATATTGTCTTTTTATTCCACTGTAACCCACACCACGTTTCCAAGGGGCACTTAAATGGTCTAGTTAAGCTACTGTGACCTCCACGTCTCTTCCAAGGGGCATTAAAACCGTCTTGTTAAACTTCTCTGAACTCCACAGCTCTTCCAAGGGGCATTATAAAAATCTTGTTATGGTACTCTAACCTCCACGTCTGGTCCACGGGGCATTGATATTGTCTTTTATTCCACTGCGACCTCCACCACTCTCCCAAGGGGCATTAACAGCGTCTTGATAAGCTACTGTGACCTCCACCACTCTACCGAGGGGCATTGATATTGTCTTTTTATTCCACTGCGAACTCCACCACTCTTCCAAGGGACATTGATATTGTCTTTTTATTACACTGCGATCTTCACCACTCTTCCAAGGGGCAATAAAACCATCTTGTTAAGCTACTGTAACCTCCATGCCATTTCCATTGGGCATTGATATTGTATTTTTATCCCACAGTAACCTCCATCACTCTTCCAAGAGGCATTAAAACCATCTTCTTAAGCTACTGTGACCTCCACGTCTCTTCTACGGGTCATTGATATTTTCTTTTTATTTCCTGCGACCTACACCACTCTTCCAAGGGGCAATAAAATCTTCTTTTTAAGCAACTGTGACCTCCACGTTTCTTCCACGGGGCAGAGATATTTTCTTTTTATTCCACTGCGACATCCACCACTCTTCCAAGGTGCATTGATATTGACTTTTTATTCCACTGCCACCTCCAACACTCTTCCAAGAGGCATTAAAACTGTCTTGATAAGCTACTGTGACCTCCACATCTCTTCCACGGGGAATTGATATTGTCTTTTTCTTTCACTGTAACCCTCACCACCTTTCCAACGTGCATTATAACGACCTTGTTAAGTTACTGTGGCCTCCCCGTCTCATTCAAGGGGCATTAAAAACGTCTTGTTAAACCACTCTGAACTCCACAGCTCTTCCAAGGGGCATTAAAACCGTCTTGTTAAGCTACTTTGACCTCCACGTCTCTTCCACGGGGCATTGATATTGGCTTTTTATTCCACTGCGACCTCCACCACTCTTCCAAGGGGCATTAAAACCATCTTGTTAAGCTACTTCTACGTCCACGTCTCTTCCACGGGGCATTGATATTGTCTTTTTACTCCACTGCGACCTCCACCATTCTTCTAAGGGGCACTAAAGCTGTATTGTTAATCTACTGTGACCACAACGTCTCTTCCACAGTGCATTGATATTGTCTTTTTATTCCACTGCGACTTCCACCAATCTTCCAAGCGGCATTAAAACTGTCTTGTTAAGCTACTATTACCTCCACGTTTCTTCCACGGGGCATTGATATTGTCTTTTTATTCCACCGTGACCAACATCACTCTTCCAAGGAACATTGATATTGTCTTTTTATTCCACTGCGACCCCCACAACTCTTCCAATGGGCATTAAAACCGTCTTGTTAAGCTACTGTGACTTCTACGTCTCTTCCAAGGGTCATTAAAACCGTCTTGCTAAACCTCTCTGAACTCCACAGCTCTTCCAAGGGGCATTAAAACGTCTTGTTATGCTACTGTGACCTCCACGTTTCTTCCACTGGGCATTGATATTGTCTTTTTATTCCACTGTAACCTACACCACGTTTCCAATTGCCACTAAAACCGTCTTGTTAAGCTACTGTGACCTCCACGTCTCTTCCAAGGGGCATTGAAACTGTCTTGTTAAACCTCTCTGAACTCCACAGTTCTTCCAAGGGCATTTAAACAGTCTTGTTATGCTACTGTGACCTTCACGTCTGTTCCACGGGGTATTGATATTGTCTTTTTATACCACTGCGACCTCCACCACTCTTCCAAGGGGCATTAAAATAGTCTTGTTAAGCTACTGTGACCTCCACGTTCCTTCTACGGGGCATTGATATTGTCTTTTTATTCCACTGCAACCTCCACCACTCTTCCAAGGGGCATTGTTATTGTCTTTTTATTCCACTGCGACCTTCACTACTCTTCCAAGTGACTTTGATATTGTCTTTTTCTTACTCTGCGACTTCCACCAAGGGGCAGTAAAGCCATCTTTTTAAGCTACTGTGACCTCCAAGTCTCTTCCACGGGGCATTCATATTGTATTTTTATTCCACTGTAACCTCCACCACTCTTCCAAGGGGCATTAAAACTGTCTTGTTAAGCTACTGTCATCTTCACGTCTCTTGCAAGGGCATTAAATCCTTCTTGTTAAACCACTCTGAATGCCACAGCTCTGCCAAGGGGCATTAAAAAGTGTCTTGTTAAGCTACTGTGGCCTCCACGTCTCTTCCACAGGGCATTGATATTGTCTTTTTTTTCACTGTAACCTCCACCACTCTTCCAAGAGGCATTAAAACTGTCTTGTTAAGCTACTGCTACCTCAACGTCTCTTCCAAGGGGCATTAAAACCATCTGGTTAAACCACTCTGTACTCCACAGCTCTTCCAAGGGGCATTAAAACCATCTTGTTAAGCTACTGTGACCTCCACGTCTCTTCCACGGGGCATTGATATTGTCTTTTTATTCCACAGCGACCCCCACTACTCTTCCAATGGGCATTAAAACCGTCTTGTTAAGCTACTCTGACCTCCACGTCTCTTCCACGGGGCATTGATTTTGTCTTTTTATTCCACTGTAACCTCCATCACTCTTCCAAGGGGCATTAAAACCATCTTGTAAAGGTAATGTGACCTCCACGTCTCTTCCAAGGGTCAATAAAACCATCTTGTAAAACCACTCTGAACTCCACCACTTTTCCAAGGGGCATTTAAACCGTCTTGTTAAGCTACTGTGACCTCCACGTCTCTTCCAAGGGGCATTGATATTGTCTTTTTATTCCACTGCGACCTCCAGAAATCTTTCAAGGGGTATTGATATTGTCTTTTTATTCCACTGCAACCTCCACCACTCTTCCAAGGGGCCTTGATATTGTAGTTTTATTAAACTGCGAACTCCACCACTCCTTCAACGGGCATTAAAACCGTCTTGTTAAGTTACTGTGACCTCCACGTCTCTTCCAAAAGGCATTGATATTTTCTTATTATTCCACTGCAACCTCCAGCACTCTTCCAAGAGGCAATAAAACCATTTTGTTAAGCTACTGTGACCTCCACTTCTCTTCGACGGGACATTGATATTGTCTTTTTATTTCACTGTAACCTCCACCACTCTTACAAGGGGCATTAATACCATTTTTTTAAGCTACTGTGACCTCCACGTCTCTTCCAAGGGTCTTTCAAACCGTCTTGATAAAACACTCTGAACTCCTCAGCTCTTCCAAGGGGGAGTAAAACTAACTTGTTAAGCTACTGTGACCTCCACGTTTCTTCTACAGGGCATTAATATTGTCTTTTTATTCCACTTCGAACTCCAAAACTCTTCCAAGGGGCATTTAAACCGTCTTGTTAAGCTACTGTGACCTCCACGTCTCATGGAAGGGGCATTCATTTATTTTTTTTTATTCCACTGTGACCTCCACAACTCTTCCAATGGGCATTGATATTGTCATTTTATTCCATTGCGACCTCCACCACTCTTCTAAGGGGCCGTGATATTGTCTTTTTATTACACTGCGAACTCCACCATTCTTCCAAGGGGCATTAAAACCGTCTTGTAAAGCTAAAATGACCTCCACGTCTCTTCCACAGGGAATTGATGTCTTTTTAATCCACTGCGAGCTCCACCACTCTTACAAGGGGCATTAAAACCATCTTGTTATGCTTCTGTGACCTCCACGTCTCTTCCCCGGGGCATTGATATTGTCTTTTATTCCACTGCGACCTCCACCACTCTTCCAAGGGGCATTGATATTGTCTTTTTATTCCACTGCGACCTCTACCACTCTTCCAAGGGGCATTAAAACCTTCGTTTTAAGATACTGTGTCCTCCACATCTCTTCCAAGGGGAATTCAAACCGTCTTGGTAAACCACTGTGTACTCCACCACTCTTCCAAGGGGCATTTAAACTGTCTTGTTAAGCTACTGTGACCTCCACGTCTCTTGCAAGTGGCATTGATATCATCATTTTATTCCACTGTGAGCTCCACCACTGTTCCAAGGGGCATTGATATTGTCTTTTTTTTCCACTGCGACCTCCACCACTCTTCCAAGGGGCCTTGATATTGTCTTTTTATTCCACTGCGAACTCCACAACTCTTCCAAAAGCATTAAAACCGTCTTGTTAAGCTACTGCGACCTCCACGTCTCTTCCACGCGGCATTGATATTGTCTTTAAATTCCACTGTAACCTTTACCACTCTTCCAAAGGGCAATAAAACCATATTGTTTAGCTACTTTGATGTCCACGTCTCTTCCAAGGGGCATTGATATTGTTGTTTTATTCCCTGCGACCTCCACCACTCTTCCAAGGGGCAATAAAACCGTCTTTTTAAGGTACTGTGACCTCCACGTTTCTTCCAAGGGGCATTGATATTGTCTTTAAATTCCACTGCGACATCCACCACTCTTCCAAGGGGCATTAAAACTGTCTTGTTAAGCTACTGTGACCTCCATGTCTCTTCCACGGGGCATTGATATTGTCTTTCTATTCCAATTTAACCTTCACCACCTTTCCAAGGGGCATTAGAACCACCTTGTTAAGCTACTGTGGCCTCCATGTCTCATCCAAGGGGCATTAAAACCGTCTTGTTAAACCACTCTGAACTCCACAGCTCATCCAAGGGGCATTAAAAACGTCTTGTTAAGCTACTGTGACCTCCACGTCTATTTCACGGGGTATTGATATTGTCTTTTTTTTCCACTGCGACCTCCACCACTCTTCCAAGGGGCATTGATATTGTCTTTTTATTCCATTGCGATATCCACCACTCTTCCAAGGGGCATTAAAACTGTCTAATTAAGCTACTGTGTCCTCCACATCTCTTCCAAGAGCCATTGATATCGTCTTTTTATTCCACTGCGACCTCCAACACTCTTCCAAAGGGCATTAAAACAGTCTTGTTAAGCTACTGTGACCTCCACGTCTCTTCCACGGAGCATTGAGAGTGTCTTTTTTTTCCACTGTAAGCTCCACCACTCTTCCAAGGGGCAATAAAACCGTATTGTTATGCTAATTTGACCTCCACGTCTCTACCACGGGGCATTGATATTGTCTTTTTATTCCACTGTAACCTCCACCACTCTTCCAAGGGGCAATAAAACCGTATTGTTATGCTAATTTGACCTCCACGTCTCTACCACGGGGCATTGATATTGTCTTTTTATTCCACTTTAACCTTCACCACCTTTCCAAGGGGCATTAGAACCTTGTTGTTAAGATACTGTGTTCGCCACGTCTCATCCAAGGGTCATTAAAACCGTCTTGTTAAACCACTCTCAACTCCACAGTTCTTCCAAGGGGTATTAAAACCGTCTTGTTAAGCTACTGTGACATCCACGTCTATTCCACGGGGCATTGATATTGTCTTTTTATTCCACTGCGACCTCCACCACTCTTCCAAGGGGGATTGATATTGTCTTTTTATTCCACTGCGATCTCCACCACTCTTCCAAGGGGCATTAAAACCGTCTTGTTAAGCTACTGTGTCCTCCACGTCTCTTCCAAGAGCCATTGATATCGTCTTCTTATTCCAATGCGACCTCCACCACTCTTCCAAGGGGCATTAAAACCGTCTTGTTAAGCTACTGTGACCTCCACGTCTCTTCCACGGAGCATTGAGAGTGTCTTTTTTTTCCACTGTAACCTCCACCACTCTTCCAAGGGGCAATAAAACCGTATTGTTAAGCTAATTTGACCTCCACGTCTCTTCGACGGGGCATTGATTTTGTCTATTTCTTCCCTGCGACCTCCAACACTCTTCCAAGGGGCATTAAAACTATCTTGTTAAGCTACTGTGACCTCCAGGTCTCTTCCACGGTGCATTGATATTGGCTTTTTATTCCACTGCGACCTCCACCACTCTACCAAGGGGCATTGATATTGTCTTTTTATTCCACTGTGACCTCCACCACTCTTCCAAGGGGCATTGAAACCATCTTGTTAAGCTACTGTGATCTCCACGTCTCTTTCTTGGGGCATTGATATTGTCTTTTTATTCCACTGTAACCTCCACCACTCTTCCAAAGGGCATTAAAACCGTCTTGTAAAGCTACTGTGACCTCCAAGTCTCTTCAGCGGGGCATTGATATTGTCTTTTTATTCCACAGCAACCTCCACCACTCTTACAAGGGGCATTAAAACCATCTTGTTATGCTACTGTGACCTCCACGTCTCTTTCACAGGGCATTGATATTGTCTTTTTATTCCACTACGACCTCCACCACTCTTCCAAGAGGCATTGATATTGTGTTTTTATTCCACTGCAACCTTCACCACTCTTCCAAGAGGCTTTAAAACCATTTTGTTAAGCTACTGTGACCTCCACGTCTCTTCCATGGGGCAATGATATTGTCTTTTTATTTCACTGTAATCTCGCCCACTCTTCCAAGGGGCATTAATACCGTCTTTTTCAGCTTCTTTGAGATCCACGTCTCTTCCAAGGGGCATTCAAACCGTCTTGTTAAACCACTCTGAAGTCCACAGCTCTTCGAAGGGGCATTAAAACTATCTTGTTAAGCTACTGTGACCTCCACGTCTCTTCTACGGGGCATTAATATTGTCTTTTTATTCCACTGCGAAATCCACCACTCTTCCAAGGGGCATTTAAACCGTCTTGTTAAGCTACTGTGACCTCCACATTTCTTCCAAGTGGCATTAATATCGTCTTTTTATTCCACTGCGACCTCCACCACACCTCCAAGGGGCATTCATATTGTCTATTTATTCCACTGCGACCTCCACGACTCTTTCAAGGGGCATTGATGTTGTATTTTTATTCCACTCCAAACTCCACCACTCTACCAAGCGGCATTGAAACCATCTTGTTAAGCTACTGTAACCTCCACTTCTCTACCACGGGGCATTGTTATTGTCTTTAAATTCCACTGTAACCTCCACCACTCTTCCAAGGGGAAATAAAACCGTATTGTTAAGCTACTTTGACCTCCACGGTTCATCCAAGGGGCATTGATATTGTCTTTTTATTGCCTGCGACCTCCACCACTCTTCCAAGGGGCAATGAAACCATCTTTTTAAGCTAATGTGACCTCCACGTTTCTTCCACGTGGCAATGATATTGTCTTTTTATTCCACTGTGACATCCACCACTCTTCCAAAAGGCATTGATATTGTCTTTTTATTCCTCTGTAACCTCCAACACTCTTCCAAGGGGCATTAAACTGTCTTGTTAAGCTACTGTTACCTCCACGTCTCTTCCACAGGGCATTGATATTGTCTTTTTATTCCAATGTAACCTTCATCACCTTTCCAAGGGGCATTAGAACTAAATTGTTAAGCTATTGTGGCCTCTACGTCTCATCCAAGGGGCATTAAATCCGTCTTGTTAAACCACTGTGATCTCCACAGCTCTTCCAAGGGGCATTAGAACCGTCTTGTTAAGCTACTGTGACCTCCACGTCTATTCCACGGGGCATTGAAACTGTCTTTTTATTCCAATGCGACCTCCACCACTCCTCCAAAGGGCATTAAAACAGTCTTGTAAAGCTAATGTGACCACCATGTCTCTTCCAAGGGGCATTAAAACCATCTTGAAAAACCATTCTGAACTCCACAGCTCTTCCAAGGGACTTTAATACCGTATTGTTAAGCTACTGTCACCTCCACGTCTCTTCCACGGGGCATTGATATTGTCTTTTTATTCCACAGTGATCTCCACCACTCTTCCAAGTAGCATTAAAACCATCTTGATAAGCTACTGTGACCTCAACGTCTCTTCCACGGGGCAGTGATTTTGTCTTTTTATTCCTCTGTAACCTCCAGCACTCTTCCATGGGGCATTAAAACCGTCTTGTAAAGCTAATGTGACCTCCACAGCTCTTCCAAGGGGCAATAAAACCGTATTGTTAAGCTAATGTGACCACCATGTCTCTTCCACGGGGCATTGATGTTGTCTTTTTATTCCACAGCGACCTCCACCACTCTTCCTAGTAGCATTAAAACCATCTTGTTTTGCTACTGTGACCTCCACGTCTATTCCACTGGGGCACTGATATTGTCTTTTTATTCCACTACGACCTCCACCACTCTTCCAAGGGGCATTGATATTGTCTTTTTATTCCACTGTAACCTCCTCCACTGTTCCAATGAGCATTAAAACCATCTTGTTAAGCTACTGAGACCTCCATATCTCTATCAAGGGGCATTAAAACCGTCTTTTTAAACCACTCTGAACTCCACAGCTCTTCCAAGGGGCATTAAAACCGTCTTGTTAAGCTACTGTGACCTCCACGTCTCTTTTACGGGGCATTGATTTTGTCTTTTTATTCCACTGCAACCTCCACCACTATTCCAAGGGGCATTGATATTGTCTTTTTATTCCACTGTAACCTCCTCCACTGTTCCAAGGGGCATTAAAACCATCTTGTTAAGCTACTGAGACCTCCACATCTCTATCAAGGGGCATTAAAACCGTCTTGTTAAACCACTCTGAACTCCACAGCTCTTCCAAGGGGCATTTAAACCGTCTTGTTAAGCTACTGTGACCTCCACGTCACTTACAGGGCATTGTTATTGTCTTTTTATTCCACTGAGACCTCCACCACTCTTCCAAGGGGCATTGAAACCATCTTTTTAAGCTACTGTGTCCTCCAAGTCTCTTTCACGGGGCATTGACATTGTCTTTTTATTCCACTGCGACCTCCACCACTCTTCCAAGGGGCATTAATATTGTGTTTTTATTCCACTGTAACCTCCTCCACTGTTCCAAGGGGCATTAAAACCATCTTGTTAAGCTACTGAGACCTTCACATCTCTATCAAGAGGCATTAAAAGCGTCTTGTTAAACCACTCTGAACTCCACAGCTCTTCCAAGGGGCATTAAAACCGTCTTGTTAAGCTACTGTGACCTCCACGTCTCTTTTACGGGGCATTGATATTGTCTTCTTATTCCACTGCGACCTCCACCACTCTTCCAAGGGGCATTGATATTGTCTTTTTATTGCCTTCGACCTCCACCACTCTTCTAACGGGCAATAAAACCATCTTTTTAAGCTAATGTGACCTCCACGTTTCTTCCACGTGGCAATGATATTGTCTTTTTATTCCACTGCGACATCCACCACTCTTCCAAAAGGCATTGATATTGTCTTTTTATTCCACTGTAACCTCCAACACTCTTCCAAGGGGCATTAAACTGTCTTGTTAAGCTACTGTGACCTCCACGTCTCTTCCACGGGCATTGATATTGCCTTTTTATTCCAATGTAACCTTCACCACCTTTCCAAGGGGCATTAGAACTAAATTGTTAAGCTACTGTGGACTCCAAGTCTCATCCAAGGGGCATTAAATCCGTCTTGTTAAACCACTGTGATCTCCAAAGCTCTTCCATGGGTCATTAGAACCGTCTTGCTAAGCTACTGTGACCTCCACGTCTATTCCACGGGGCATTGATACTGTCTTTTTATTCCAATGCGACCTCCACCACTCTTCCAAAGGGCATTAAAACCGTCTTGTAAAGCTAATGTGACCACTATGTCTCTTCCAAGGGGCTTTAAAACCAACTTGAAAAACCACTCTGAACTCCACAGCTCTTCCAAAGGGCATTAATACCGTATTGTTAAGCTGCTGTCACCTCCACATCTCTTCCACGGGGCATTGATATTGTCTTTTCATTGCACAGTGATCTCCACCACTCTTCCAAAGGGCATTAAAACTGTCTTGATAAGCTACTGTGACCTCAACGTATCTTCCACGTGGCAGTGATTTTGTCTTTTTATTCCTCTGTAACCTCCAGCACTCTTCCAAGGGGCATTAAAACAGTCATGTAAAGCTAATGTGACCTCCACGTCTTTTCTAAGGGGCATTAAAACCATCTTGTAAAACCACTCTAAACTTCACAGCTATTCCAAGGGGCAATAAAACCGTATTGTTAAGCTAATATGACCACCATGTCTCTTCCACGGGGCATTGATGTTGTCTTTTTATTACACAGCGACCTCCACCACTCTTACTAGTAGCATTAAAACCGTCTTGTTTTGCTACTGTGACCTCCACGTCTATTCCACTAGGGCACTGATATTGTCTTTTTATTCCACTACGACCTCCACCACTCTTCCAAGGGGCATTGATATTGTCTTTTTATTCCACAGTGATCTCCACCACTCTTCCAAGTAGCATTAAAACCGTCTTAATAAGCTGCTGTGACCTCAACGTCTCTTCCACGGGGCAGTGATTTTGTCTTTTTATTCCTCTGTAACCTCCAGCACTCTTCCAAGGGGCATTAAAAAAAGTCTTGTAAAGCTAATGTGACCTCCACGTCTCTTCCAAGGGGCATTAAAACCATCTTGTAAAACCACTCTAAACTCCACAGCTCTTCCAAGGGGCAATAAAATCGTATTGTTAAGCTAATGTGACCACCATGTTTCTTCCACGGGGCATTGATGTTGTCGTTTTATTCCACAGCGACCTCCACCACGCTACCTAGTAGCATTAAAACCGTCATGTTAAGCTACTGTGACCTCCACGTCTATTCCACGGGGCATTGATATTGTCTTTTTATTCCACTACGACCTTCACCACTCTTCCAAGGGGCATTGATATTGTCTTTTTATTCCACTGTAACCTCCTCCACTGTTCCAAGGAGCATTAAAACCATCTTGTTAAGCTACTGAGACCTCCACATCTCTATCAAGGGGCATTAAAACCGTCTTGTTAAACCACTCTGAACTCCACAGCTCTTCCAAGGGGCATTTAAACCATCTTGTTAAGCTACTGTGACCTCCACGTCTCTTACAGGGCATTGTTATTGTCTTTTTATTCCACTGAGACCTCCACCACTCTTCCAAGGGGCATTAAAACCATCTTGTTAAGCTACTGTGTCCTCCACGTCTCTTTCACGGGGCATTGACATTGTCTTTTTATTCCATTGCGACCTCCACCACTCTTCCAAGGGGCATTGATATTGTCTTTTTATTCCACTGTAACCTCCTCCACTGTTCCAAGGATCATTAAAACCATCTTGTTAAGCTACTGAGACCTCCACATCTCTATCAAGGGGCATTAAAACCATCTTGTTAAACCACTCTGAACTCCACGTCTCTTCCACGGGGCATTGATATTGTCTTTTTATACCACTATAACCTCCACCACTCTTCCAATTGGCATTAAAATCGTCTAGTTAAGCTACTGTGACCTCCACGTCCCTTTCACTGTACATTGATATTTTCTTTTTATTCCATTTCGACCTCCACCATTCTTCCAAGGGGCATTGTTATTGTCTTTTAATTCCACTGAGACCTCCACTACTCTTCCATGGGCATTAAAGTCGTCTTGTTAAGCTACTGTGACCTCCACATCTCTTCCACGGGGCATTGATATTGTCTTTTTATTCCACTGCGACCTCCACCACTTTTCCAAGGGGCATTGATATTGTCTTTCAATTCCACTGTGACCTCCTCCACTCTTCCAATCAGCATTACAACCATCTTGTTAAGCTATTGTGATCTCCACATCTCTTCCCCAGGGCATTGATATTGTCTTTTCATTCCACTGTAACCTCCACCTCTCTTACAAGGGGCATTAAAACTGTCTTGTAAAGCTAATGTGATCTCCACATCTCTTCCCCAGGGCATTGATATTGTCTTTTTATTCCACTGTAACCTCAAACACTCTTCCAAGGGGCAGTAAAATAGTTTTCTTAAGCTAATGTGATCTCCACGTCTCTTCCTAAGGGCATTTAAACCACTCATAACTCTACAGCTCTTCCAAGGGGCATTAAAACCATCTTGTTAAGATACTGTGACCTCCACGTCTCTTTCACGGGGCATTGATATTGTCTTTTTTTTCCACTGAGACCTCCTCCACTCTTCCAAAGGGCATTAAATTCGTCTTTTTTAAGCTACTGTGACCTTCACGTCTCTTCGACGGTGAATTGATATTGTCTTTTTATTCCACTGCGACCTCCACCACTCTTCCAATGGGCATTAAAACCATCTTATTTAAGCTACTGTTACCTCCACGTCTCCTCCACGGTGCATTGATATTATTTTTTTATTCAACTACGATCTCCACCACTCTTACAATGCGCATTGGTATTGTCTTTTTATTCCACTGCGACCTCCACCTCTATTTCAAGGGGCTTTAAAACCGTCTTGTTAAGCTATGGTGAACTCCACTTCTATTCCACGGGGCATTGATATTGTCTTTTTATTCCACTGTAACCTCCACCACTCTTCCAAGGAGCACTAAAGCCGTCTTGTAAAGCTACTGTGACCTCCACTTATCTTTCAAGGGGCATTAAATCCGTCTTGTTAACCCACTCTGAACACTACAGCTCTTCCAAGGGGCATTACAACTGTCTTGTTAAGCTACTGTGACTTCCATGTCTCTTCCACAGGGCAGTGATATTGTTTTTTTATTTCACTGCGACCTCCACCACTCTTCCAAGGGCATTAAAACCGTCTTGTTAAGCTACTGTGACCTCCAAGTCTCTTCCACGGGGCATTGATGTTATCTTTTTATTCCACTGCGACCTCCAACACACTTTTAAGGGGCATTACAACTGTCTTGTTAAGATACTGTGAACTCCACGTCTCTTCCACGGGGCATTGATATTTTCTTTTTATTCCACTGTAACCTCCACCACTCTTCCAAGGGGCAATAAAACCATCTTGTAAAGATAATATGACCTCCACGTCTCTTCCAAGGGGCATTAAAACCATATTGTAAAATGACTCTGAACTCCACATCTCTTCCAAGATGCATTTAATCTGTATTGCTAAGCTACTGTGACCTCCACATCTCTTCCACGGGGCATTGATATTGTCTTTTTATTCCACAGCGACCTCTACCACTCTTCCAAGCATCATTAAAACCGTCTTGGAAAGCTACTGTGACCTCCACTTCTCTTTCAAGGGGCATTAAATCCGTCTTGTTAACCCACTCTGAACACTACAGCTCTTCCAAGGGGCATTATAACTGCCTTGTTAAGCTACTGTGACCTCCATGTCTCTTCCACGGGGCAGTGATATTGATTTTTTATTCCACTGCGACCTCCGCCACTCTTACAAGGGCATTAAAACCTTCTTGTTAAGCTACTGTGACCTCCAAGTCTCTTCCACGGGGCATTGATATTGTCTTTTTATTCCACTGCGAGCTCCACCACTTTTCCACGGGGCATTGATATTGTCTTTTTATTCCACTGCGACCTCCATCACTCTTCCAAGGGGCATTAAGACAGTCTTGTAAAGCTACTCTGACCTCCACGTCTCTTCCACGGGGCATTGATATTGTCTATTTATTCCAATGTAACCTCCACCACTCTTCCAAGGGGCATTAAAATCGCCTTATTAAGCTACTGTGACCTCCAGATCTCTTCCAATTGGCATTTAAACCATCTTGTTAAACCACTCTGAACTATACAGCTCTCCCAAGGGGCATTAAAACCTTCTTGTTAAGCTACTGAGACCTCCACTTCTCTTCCACAGGGCATTGATATTGTCTTTTTATTCCATTGTGACCTCCACCACTCTTCCAAGGGGCATTAAATCCGTCTTGATAAGCTACTGTGACCTCAATGTCTTCTCCACGGGTTATTGATATTGTCTTTTTATTCCACTGCGACCTCCACCACTCTTCCAACGGGCATTGATCTTGTCTTTTTATTCCACTGTGACCTCCAAGTCTCTAACAAGGGGCATTAAAACCATCCTGTTAAACCACTCTGAACTCCACAGCTATTCCAAGGGGCATTAAAACAGTCTTGTCAAGCTACTGTGACCTCCGCGTCTCTTCCACTGGACATTGATATTGTCTTTTTATTCCTCTGCTACCTCCACCACTTTTCCAAGGGGCATTGATATTGTCTTTTTATTCCACTTTGACCTCGACCACACTTCGAAGGGGCTTTAAAACCGTCTTCTTTAGCTACTGCGACCTCCATGTCTCTGCCACTGGGGCATTGATATTGTCTTTTTATTCCACTGTAACCTCCACCACTCTTCCAAAGGGCATTGAAACCATTTTATAAAGCTACTGTGACCTCCACATCTCTTCCAATGGACATTAAAACCATCTTGTTGTACCTTTCTAAACTCTGCAGCTCCTCCAGGGGGCTCTAAAACCATCTTGTTTAGCTACTGTGACCTTCACGTTTCTTAAAAGGGGCATTGATAATGTATTTTTTTTCCACTGTAACCTCCACCACTCTTCCAAGGGGAATTAAAACCGCCTTGTTAAGCTACTGTGACCTCCATGTCTCTCCAAGGGGCATTAAAACCATCTTGTTAAACCACGATGAACTCCACAGTTCTTCCAAGGGGCATTAAAACCGTCTTGTTAAGCTTACTGTGAACTCCACGTCTCTTCCACGGGGCATTTATATTCTCTTTTTTTTTCCACTGCGACCTCCACAACTCTTCCACATAGCACTAAATCTGTCTTGTTAAGCTACTGTGACCTCCACGTCTCTTCCACGGGGAATTGATATTGTCTTTTTATTCCACTGCGACCTCCACCATTCTTCCAAGGGGCATTGATATTGTCTTTTTACTCCGCTGCGACCTCCACCACTCTTCCAAGGGGCATTAAAACCGTCTTGTTAAGCTACTGTGACCTCCACGTCTCTTCCAAGGGGCATTAAAACCTTGTTACTAAATCACTCTGAACTCCACAGCTTTTCCAAGGGCATTAAAACCGTCTTGATAAGCTAATGTGACCTCCACGTCTCTTACACTGGGCATTGATATTGTATTTATATTAGACTGCGAACTCCACCACTCTTACAAGGGGCATTGATATTGTCTTTTTATTCCACTGCGACCTCCACCACTCTTCCAAAGGGCACTAAAACTGTCTTGTTAAGCTATTGTGACCTCCACGTCTCTTACACTGGGGCATTGATGATATCTTTTTATTCCACTGTAACCTCCACCACTCTTCCAAAGGGCATTAAAACCATCTTGTTAAGCTACTGGGACCTCCATGTCTCTTCCACGGGGCATTGATATAGTCTTTTTATTCCACTGTAACCTCCACCACTCTTTCAAAGGGCATTGAAACCATCTTATAAAGCTACTGTGACCTCCACATCTCTTCCAAGGGGCATTTAAACCATCTTGTTGTACCTCTCTGAACTCCACAGCTCCTCCAGGGGGCTCTAAAACCATCTTGTTTAGCTACTGTGACCTCCACGTTTCTTAAAAGGGGCATTGATAATGTATTTTTTTTCCACTGTAACCTCCACCACTCTTTCAAGGGGAATTAAAACTGCCTTGTTAAGCTACTGTGACCTCCATGTCTCTCCAAGGGGCATTAAAACCATCCTGTTAAACCACGATGAACTCCACAGTTCTTCCAAGGGGCATTAAAACCGTCTTGTTAAGCTTACTGTGACCTCCACGTCTCTTCCACGGGGCATTTATATTCTCTTTTTATTCCACTGCGACCTCCACAACTCTTCCACATAGCACTAAATCTGTCTTGTTAAGCTACTGTGACCTCCACTTCTCTTCCACGGGGAATTGATATTGTCTTTTTATTCCACTGCGACCTCCACCATTCTTCCAAGGGGCATTGATATTGTCTTTTTACTCGGCTGCGACCTCCACCACTCTTCCAAGGGGCATTAAAACCGTCTTGTTAAGCTACTGTGACCTCCACGTCTCTTCCAGGAGGCATTAAAACCTTGTTACTAAACCACTCTGAACTCCACAGCTTTTCCAAGGGCATTAAAACCGTCTTGATAAGCTAATGTGACCTCCACGTCTCTTACACTGGGCATTGATATTGTATTTTTATTAGACTGCGAACTCCACCACTCTTACAAGGGGCATTGATATTGTCTTTTTATTCCACTGCGACCTCCACCACTCTTCCAAAGGGCATTAAAACCGTCTTGTTAAGCTGCTGTGACCTCCACGTCTCTTCCACGGGGCATTGATATAGTCTTTTTATTCCACTGTAACCTCCACCACTCTTCCAAGGGGCATTAAAGCCGTCTTGTAAAGCTACTGTGACCTCCAAGTCTCTATAAGGGGCATTTATATTGTCATTTTATTCCACTGCAACCTCCACCACTCTTCCAAGGGGCACTAAATCGGTCTTGAAAAAGCTACTGTGACCTCCAAGTCTCTTCCACGGAGCATTGATATTGTCTTTTTATTCCACTGCGAACTCCACCTCACTTCCAAGGGGCATTAAAACCGTCTTGTTAAGCTGCTGTCACCTCCACGTCTCTTTCACTGGACATTGAAATTGTCTTTTTAATCGACTGCGACCTCCACCACTCTTCCAAGGGGTATTAAAACTGTCTTGTAAAGCTACTGTGACCTCCAAGTTTCTTCCAAGGGGCATTATAACCGTCTTGTTAAACCACTCTAATCACCACAGCTCTTCCACGGGGCATTAAAACCGTCTTGTTAAGCTACTGTCACCTCCACGTCTCTTCCACGGTGAATTGATATTGTCATTTTATTCCGCTGCGAACTCCACCACTCTTCCAAGGGCATTAAAACCGCCTTGCAAAGCTACTGTGACCTCCACGTCTCTTCCAAGGGGCATTAAAGCCATCCTTTTAAACCACTCTAAACACCACAGCTCTTCCAAGGGGCATTAAAACCGTCTTGTTAAGCTACTGTGACCTCCACATCTCTTCCACCGGTCACTGAGATTGTCATTTTGTTCCACTGCGACCTCCACCACTATTCCAAGGGGCATTGATATTGTCTTTTTATTCCACTGCGACCTCCACCTCTCTTCCAACGGGCATTAAAACCATCTTATTAAGCTACAGTGACCTCTACGTCTCTTCCACGGGTCATTAAAACTGTCTTGTTAAACCACTCTGAACTCCACAGATTTTCCAAGGGGCATTAGAACCGTCTTGTTAAGCTACTGTGATCTCCACGTCTCTTCCACGGGGCATTGATATTGTCTTTTTATTCCATTGCGACCTCCACCACTCTACAAAAGGCATTAAAACCATCTTGACAATATCAATGCCCAGTGGAAGAGACTTGGAGGTCACAGTAGCTTAAAAAGATGGTTTTAATGCACCTTGGAAGAGTGGTGGAGGTCACATTGGAATAAAAAGACAATATCAATGCCCCTTGGAAGAGTGGTGGAGGTCACATTGGAATAAAAAGACAACATTGATGCGCCTTGGAAGAGTGTTGGAGGTCGCTGTGGAAAAAAAAGACAATATCAATGCTAAGTGGAAGAGACGTTGAGGTCACAGTAGCTTAACAAATGATTATAATGCCCCTTGGAAATGATGTGAAGGTTTCAGTGGACTATAAAGACAATATCAATGCACTTTGGAAGATTTTTGGAGGTCACAATGGAATAAAAAGACAATATGAATGCCCCGTAGAAGAGACGTGGAGGTCATAGTAGCTTAACAAGATGGTTTTAATGACCCTTGGAGAAGTGGTGGAGGTCGCCGTGGAATAAAAAGACAATATCAATGCCCCTCGGAATAGATGTGGAGGTCACAGTAGCTTAACAATACAGTTTTAATGCCCCTTGGAAGAGCTGTGGAGTTCAGAGAGGTTTAACAAGATGGTTTTAATGACCCTTGGAAGACATGTGGAGGTCACAGTAGCTTAACAAGACAGTTTTAATGCCCCTTTTAAGAGTGGTGGAGGTTACAGTGGAATAAAAAGACAATATCAATGCCCCTTGGAAGAGATGTGGAGGTCACAGTAGCTTAACAAGATGTTTTTTTTGCCCCTTGGAGGAGTGGTGGAGATCGCTGTGGAATAAAAAGACAATATCAATGCCCCGTGGAAGAGACGTAGAGGTCACAGTAGCTTAACAAGACGGTTTTAATGCCTCTTGGAAGAGCTTTGGAGTTCGAAGTGGTTTAACAAGATGGTTTTAATGCCCCTTGGAAGAGACGTTTGTAGCATCAACGTCTCTGCCTCAATACCATGGCATCTTGCCCCGGACCACGGCTTTCTGCACCTCCTCGTTTCGGAGGTGACCCCGCTCAAACTCGGGGCTTCATAAACCAGTGCACCCTGCGCTTTGAACTCTTGGCTCATCAGTTTATCTCCGACCGGACCAAAGTGGCATTCATCATGTCCCATCTCAATGGGAAGGCACTGGCATGGCTTAACCCCCTGTGGGAGAGAGGGGACCCCCTGGTTTCCGACCTGTCGTCTTTCCTCACTGATATCCGGAGAGTCTTCGATGAACCGGGGCGTAAGACCTCATCAGCCTCCTCTCTGCTATGTCTCCGCAAGGGACTCTCACCGTGGGCCAATATGCCATATGGTTCCGCACCCTCGCTTCTGAGCTTGCCTGGGATAACAAAGCCCTGGTGTCCATCTTCTGGGAGGGTCTTTCCGCTCTGATTAAAGATGAGCTCGCCGGTCGGGACATTCCTACCACCCTCGATGACCTGGTGTCGCTGGCTACCCGGATTGACATCCGGTTTCAAGAACGCACCAAGGAGACCACCCGTGAGAGAAGGTTTCCCCGCCTCGCTCCTACTTTCCAGAGACCTGTCTCCTCTTCTGTCACTCCCCGGGTGCACTCACCCGAGCCCATGCAGATCGACCAGACCATGATGGTCAAATCTCGCCAAGAGTCACGCCGAGCCGAGGGGAGCTGCTTCTATTGTGGCAGTAAGGAGCACCTGATCCGTTCCTGCCCGGAGAGGCCGGGAAACTCCAGTGTCTAGGACCACTCGGAGAGGTCGCCCTAGACAAAAGTAATCCCTCTCCATCCCTGACTTAGTCTGTTTCTATCTCCTGGGGAGAGGACAGTCACTTTGAACTCGCCCACCTGGATTCTGGATCCGCTGGAAAACTCATCTCCCAGTCCCTGGTTGAGAAATACCATATTCCCACCAAGTCTCTGGCAGAACCATTGTCAGGCGCCTCCGTGGATGGAAGACTCCTTCCGGTGACCATCCTGCTCGTCACGGAACCCATAACCCTGCAGGTGGGAATGCTGCACTCTGAGGTAATCTCCTTCCATGTGCTACCCGGACTCTCCCACTCCCTATTGCTAGGCCTACCTTGGCTCCAGACACATGAACCCGTGTTGAACGGGCATTCCGGTGAAGTACTCCGGTGGGGGCCGCCCTGCCATAAGACCTGACTGGTTCCGGTTCGTCCGGTTCGTCCACCACCTACCCCAGCTAATTTACCTGGTCTTCCGGCTCCTTACTGTCCCTATGCTGACATCTTCGGTAAAAAGGAAGCGGAGACATTGCCACCTCATAGGCCATATGATTGCCCGATCGACCTGGTACCTGGCGCCACTCCACCCCATGGGCATATTTATCCGTTGTCTGCAGCTGAAACCCGGGCCATGTCTGAGTACATAGAGGAAAATCTGGCTAGGGGATTCATCCGGAAGTCTACTTCCCCGGTTGGAGCCGGATTCTTCTTTGTCAAAAAAAAAGGATGGCTCGCTACGCCCCTGTATTGACTATAGAGGACTCAATCAGATCACGGTTAAAAATAAATACCCCCTAACGCTCATCTCCGAGTTATTTGATCACCTTAAAGGTGCCAGAATCTTTTCCAAGCTAGATCTACGTGGAGCGTATAACCTGGTCCGTATCCGTCAAGGAGAAGAGTGGAAAACGGCATTTAATACCCGGAATGGACACTACGAGTACCATGTGATGCCCTTCGGCCTCTGCAATGCTCTTCCAAGTACTGGTCAATAACATCTTCCGTGACCTTCTTTACTCCTGCGTGGTGGTATACCTGGACGACATCTTGATCTTCTCTCCGGATCTTCCCACACACCGGAGGGATGTTCATCAGGTCCTGCTTAGGCTCAGGCAGAACCACCTCTATGCTAAATACGAGAAGTGCCTTTTTGAGCAGACCTCTCTTCTATTCCTGGGCTATGTTATCTCCCAGACAGGCTTGCGAATGGATCCCGAGAAGCTCTCTGCTGTCCTAAAGTGGCCCCGTCCGGAGGGGTTGAAGGCGATACAGCGATTCCTGGGCTTCGCTAATTACTATCGTCTCTTCATTCCACACTTCTCGTCTCGGACTGCTCCTATATCTGCGCTCACCTGTAAGGGAGCAAATCCCAAGGTATGGCCACCCGAAGCTGAGGAGGCCTTCCTTTCCGTGAAGCAAGCCTTCTCCTCTGCCCCTATGCTGCACCGTCCGGACTGCAACAAACAGTTCTACCTGGAGGTTGATGCTTCCTCCTCTGGAGCCGGAGCGGTGCTCACCCAAAAGTCTTCATCCGGGAGAATGGTAACCTGCGGCTTTTTCTCCAAAATCTTCTCCTCCTCTGAGCGCAATTACTCCATAGGAGACCAAGAATTGCTAGCCGTCAAATTGGCACTGGAAGAGTGGCGCTATCTGCTTGAAGGGGCTCTATACCCGGTGATCATCTACACGGATCACAAAACTCTGGCATATCTCCAAAATGCCCAGAGACTTAATCCACGTCAGGCCCGGTGGTCTTTGTTTTTTGCCCGCTTCGATTTCATCCTTCATTTCCTCCCGGTGGACAAGAATGTCAAAGCTGATGCCTTGTCCCGATCCTTCCTGTCCTCCGACCAAGAGGAGGAGCCTATGCAAATTATCGACCTCTCCAAGGTGATGAATGTGGCCCCCTTGGATTTGACTCGTCTTCCACCCGGCAAGACGTTCGTGGCGGTTCCTGACCATGAGAAGGTTTTTCCCTGGGGTCATTCTTCTAAACTAGCTGGCCATGCCGGCCAAAAGAAGACCTTCCTGCTCATTTCCCGGCATTACAGGTGGTCTACCTGCGTAAGGATGTGGTAGACTTCGTCTCTGCCTGTTCATCTTGTGGCCGCAACAAAGTTCCCAGACACTTACAAGCCGGTCATCTCCTGCCGCTTCCCATAACTGTTGCCCCATGGCAACACATCGCTATGGACTTCATTACCGATCTCCCTGTTTCTGCCGGGTGTACTGTCATTTGGGTGGTCGTGGACCGCTTTTCTAAAATGGCCCACTTCATTCCCCTGCCTGGTCTCCCGTCTGCACCTGAGCTGGCTAAGGACTTTATCCGCCATATCTTCCGTCTCCATGGCCTACCCCTCCACATCGTGTCGGATCGAGGGGTTCAGTTCACCTCACGCTTCTGGAGAGCCACATGTAAACTGCTGGATGTAACCCTGGATTTCTCCTCCGCTTACCACCCTCAGTCCAATGGTCAAGTGAAGCGGATCAATCAGATCCTTACCAGCTACCTCCGGCACTTTGTTAATGCCCATCATTCTGATTGGGTGGACCTACTTCCTTGGGCCGAATTCTCTTATAATAACCACGAGAGCGAATCCTCTTCCAAGTCCCTGTTCTTTTTTGTCTATGGCCAACATCCCCGGATTCCGTTTCCCGTCTCCGCTTCTGTGGACAACCCTGCCGCGGAGTCTCTTGTCAGCGAGTTTTCTACCATTTGGGAGAGTACTAGGTCCGCACTTCTTCACTCCTTCGAGCGGATGAAGAGATATGCTGATAAGAGACGTCTGGATCCGCCTCAATTCCATCCGGGAGACAAGGTTTGGCTCTCCTCCAAACATGTGCGGCTCAAGATACCCTCCTACAAGTTAGGTCCTCGCTTCATCGGCACTTTCGAAATCCTCAAGCAAATTAATCCAATGGCCTACAAGTTAAAAATCCCGGCCAATTACGGATTCCCAACTCCTTCCACGTATCTCTCCTCAAACCCGTTGTCTTAAACTCTTTTTCCAACAATCCAGGTACTCCCCCTGCTCCGGTTTTCGCTGAGGACGTCTTTGAGGTAGAGAGTATTCTGTCCACCAAGAGGGTAAGAGGAAAGACCTTTTTTCTGGTGGATTGGAAGGGGTTTGGTCCTGAGGAGAGAACTTGGGAACCCAGGGAGAACATCCACGCCCCGCTTCTCCTTGAAAAATTTCTTACAGGCCAAAAAAAGAGGGGGCCTAAAGGGGGGGGGTACTGTAGCATCGGCATCTCTGCCCCTTGCTAGGCAGAGATGCCATCCCTCTCACCTGCCCGCTCCTGACGCGGTGTCCTCCAGCGCTTCTCCCCCCGCTGCTGCCGGCACGCGCTCCTTCCCCGGCAATGTGCTTAGGGGGCTCGCACGCGCGCTTCCCCTCTCTTAAAGGGACCACACACGTCGTCTTAAGGAGTCTCCGGCCGATTGCCGGAGGACCTCCCGTATATAAGGCACCTCCTGCAAAATGGAGGTGCCGAGCAAGTTGTTGCACAGTTACTTATCTCTGCTTCAGCCCTCAGGTCCCGCTGCTAGCCTGACTCCTCGTCCTGTCTGCCAGCCTGTTATCTGCCCGTTACCTGCCGAGCCTGCCAGCCTGCTCACCTGGAGCGCTCACCTGTTACCTGCCTGTTACCTGCGCTGTCTGCCAGTCCGCTCACCTGGGAGCATCCGCCTGTTACCTGCCCTGTCTGCCAGTCCGCTCACCTGGGAGCATCCGTCTATTACCTGCAGAGTCCGTCAGCCCGCTCACCTGGGAGCGCTAACCTGTTACCTGCCTGTTTCCTACCATGTCGATCTGCCCGCTCACCTGGGAGTGCCCGCCTGTTTCCTACCAGCCTGTCTGGAGGCTCTGCCGTCACTTGCTGTGACCACCTTCCTGGTAAAACTAGAGACTACTACCTGCTCTGCCGTCACGTAACGTGACCACCTGTCAGCCACCAGAGATTTCTGCCTGCTTGCCATGTTCATCCGCCATACCGGTCAGTCCCAACCATCTGACCCGTGGGAGCCACCTGCTCTCTTACAAGGTCGTCCCCAGAGTAGCACCTGGTCCCTCAGCCCGGATCCTCCCTGGTCACGGTGTCGTTAGCTGCTGTCCGACCAGGGTCGGTTCGGGTTGATACTTAGTCACGCCTCTCTGGGTCCCTCCTTGCACCTCGGCACAGAGGTTTCACCACACGGACCCGTAACAACGTTGAGGTCACAGTAGCTTAACATTGCGGATTTAATGCCCCTTGGAAGTGTGGTGGAGGTCGCAGAGGAATAAAAAGACAATATCAATGCCCCGTGGAAGAGACGTTGAGGTCACAGTAGCTTAAAAAGACGGTTATAATGCTCCTTGGAAGAGTGGTGGAGGTCGCAGTGGAATAAAAAGACAATATCAGTGCGCCGTGGAAGAGACGTGGAGGTCACAGTAGCCTAAAAAGATGGTTTTAATGCTCCTTGGAAGAGTGGTGGAGGTCGCAGTGGAATAAAAAGACAATATCAACGCTCCGTGGAAGAGACGTGGAGGTCAGAGTAGCTTAAGAAGACGGAATTAGTGCAACTTGAAGAGTGGTGGAGGTCGCTGTGGAATAAAAAGACAATATCAATGCTCCGTGGAAGAGATGTGGAGGTCACCGTAGCTTAACAAGCGGTTTTAATGCCCCTTGGAAGAGCTGTGGAGTTCAGAGTGGTTTAACAAGATGGTTTTAATGCCCCTTGGAAGAGAGGTGTAGGTCACAGAAGCTTTACAAGAAGGTATTAATGCCCCTTGGAAGAGTGGTGGAGGTTACAGTGGAAAAAAAATACAATATCAAGGCCCAGTGGAAGAGTGGTGGAGGTCGCAATGGAATATAAAGACAATATTAATGCCCCCTGGAAGAGACATGGAGGTTACATTAGCTTAACAAGAAGTTTTAATGCCCCATGGAAGAGAGGTGGAGGTAGCAGTGGAAAAAAAAGACGATATCAATGTGCCGTGGAAGAGACATGGAGGTCACAGTAGCTTAACAAGACCATTTTAATGCCCCTTGGAAGAGTGGTGGAGGTCGCAGTATAATAAAAAGACAATATAAATGCCCTATGGAAGAGTGGTGGAGGTCGCAGTGGAAAAAAAAGACAATATCAATGCCACTTGGAAGAGACGTGGAGGTCACAGCAGCATAACAAGACGCTTTTTTTTCCCCTTGGAAGAGTGGTGGTGATCGCGTGGAGGTCACAGTAGCTTGACAAGACGGTTTTAATGCCTCTTGGAAGAGCTTTGGAGTTCGAAGTGGTTTAACAAGATGGTTTTAATGCCCCTTGGAAGAGACGTTGAGGTCACAGTAGCTTAACAATGCGGATTTAATGCCCCTTGGAAGAGTGGTGGAGGTCGCAGTGGCATAAAAAAGACAATACCAATGCACAGTGGAAGAGACGTGGAGGTCAAAGTAGCATAACAAGACGTTTTTAATGCCCCTTGGAAGTGTGGTGGAGGTCGCAGTGGAATAAAAAGACAACATCAATGCCCCGTGGAAGGGGCGTGGAGGTCACAGTAGCTTAAAAAGACGGTTTTAATGCACCTTGGAAGAGTGGTGGAGGTCACAGTGGAATAAAAAGACAATATCAATGCCCCGTGGAAGAGAAGTGGAGGTCACCGTAGCTTAACAAGACGGTTTTAATGCCCCTTGAAAGAGCTGTGGAGTTAAGAGTGGTTTAACAAGATGGTTTTAATGCCCCTTGGAAGAGAGGTGTAGGTCACAGTAGCTTTACAAGAAGGTATTAATGCCCCTTGGAAGAGTTTTGGAGGTTACAGTAGAAAGAAAATACAATATCAATGCCCCGTGGAAGAGTCGTGGAGGTTGCAATGGAATATAAAGACAATATTAATTCCCCCTAGTAGAGACGTGGAGGTCACATTAGCTTAACAAGAAGTTTTAATGCCCCATGGAAGAGAGGTGGAGGTCGCAGTGGAAAAAAAAGACAATATCAGTGTGCCGTGGAAGAGAGGTGGAGATCACAGTAGCTTAACAAGATGGTTTTAATGATCCTTGGAAGAGCTGTGGAGTACAGATTGGTTAAAGAAGATGGTTTTAATGCCCCTTGGTAGAGACGTGAAGGTCACAGTAGCTTAACAAGACGGTTTTAATGCCCCTTGGAAGAGTGGTGGAGGTTACAGTTGAATAAAAAGACAATATCAATGCCCCGTGGAAGAGACTTGGAGGTCACAGTAGCTTAATAAGACAGCTTTAATGCCCCTTGTAACAGTGCTGGAGGTCACAGTGGAATAAAAAGACAATATCAATGACCCCTTGGAAGAGTAGTGGAGGTCGCAGTAGTATAAAAAGACAATATCAATGCCCTATGAAAGAGTGGTGGAGATCGCAGTGGAATAAAAAGACAATATCAATGCCCTGTGGAAGTGACGTGAAGGTCACAGTAGCTTAACAAGTCCGTTTGAATGCCTGTTGGAAGAGTGGTGGAGGTCACAGTGGAATAAAAAGACAATATCAATGCCCCTTGGATGAGTGGTGGAGGTCGCAGTGGAATAAAAAAACAATTTAAATGCCCCGTGGAAGAGACATGGACGTCACAGTTGCCTAACAAGATGGTTTTAATGCCCATTGGAAGAGTGGTGGAGGTCGCAGTGGAATAAAAAGACAATATCAATGCCCCGTGGAAGAGACGTGCAGATCACAGTAACTTAACAAGACAGTTTTAATGCCTCTTGGAAGAGTGGTGGAGGTCGCAGTGGAATAAAAAGACAATATCAATGCCCCATGTAAAAGTGGTGGAGGTCGCAGTGGAATAAAAAGACAATACCAATGCCACTTGGAAGAGTGGTGAAGGTCGCAGTGGAATAAAAAGACAATATCAATGCCCCTTGGAAGAGAGGTGGAGGTCACAGTAGCCCAACAAGACAGTTTTAATACCCCTTGGAAGAGCTGAGGAATTCAGAGTGGGTTAACAACATAATTTTAATGCCCCTTGGAAGATAGGTGTAGGTCACAGTAGCTTAACAAGACGGTATTAATGCCCCTTGGAAGAGTGGTGGAGGTAACAGTGGAATAAAAATAAAACATCAATGCCCCGTGGAAGAGACGTTGAGGTCACAGTAGCTTAACAATACGGATTTAATGCCCCTTGGAAGAGTGGAGAAGGTCGCAGTGGCATAAAAAGACAATATCAATGCCCCATGGAAGAGATGTGGAGGTCAAAGTAGCTTAACAAGACGTTTTTAATGCCCCTTGGAAGAGTGGTGGAGGTCGCAGTGGAAAAAAAAGACAATATCAATGCCCCGTGGAAGAGACGTGGAGATCACAGTAGCTTAACAAGATGGTTTTATTGCCCCTTGGAAGAGTGGTGGATGTCGCAGTGGAATAAAAAGACAATATCATTGCCCCTTGGAAGAGTGGTGGAGGTCGCAGTGGAATAAAAAGACAATATTAATGCCCCGTGGAAGAGACGTGGAGGTCACAGTAGCTTAGCAAGACGGTTTTAATGCCCCTTGGAAGAGTGGTGGAGGTTACAGTTGAATAAAAAGACAATATCAATGCCAAGTGGAAGAGACTTGGAGGTCACAGGAGCTTAACAAGATGGTTTTAATGCCCCTTGGAAGAGTGGTGGAGGTCGCAGTGGAATAAAAAGACAATATCAATGATCCCTTGGAAAAGTGATGGAGGAAGCAGTTGAATAAAAAGACAATATCAATGCCGAATGCAAGAGTGGTGGAGGTCACAGAGTAATAAAAAGACAATATCAATGCCCCGTGGAAGAGACTTGGAGGTCACAGTAGCTTAACAACACCGTTTTAATGCCCCTTGGAAGAGTGGTGGAGGTCGCGATGGAATAAAAAGACAGTATCAATGCCCCTTGAAAGAGTGGTTGAGGTTGCAGTGGAATAAATAGACAATATCAATGCCCTGTGGTAGAGATGTGGAGGTCACAGTAGCCTAACAAGATGGTTTTAATGCCCATTGGAAGAATGGTGGAGGTCGCAGTGGAATAAAAAGACAATATCAATGCCCCGTGGAAGAGACCTTGAGGTCACAGGAGCTTAACAAGACGGTTTTTATGCCCCTTGGAAGAGTGGTGGAGATCTCTGTGGTATAAAAAGACAATATCAATGCCTCTTGGAAGAGTGGTGGAGGTTACAGTGGAATAAAAAGTCAATATCAATGCCCCGTGGAAGAGACGTGGAGATAGTAGCTTAAAAAAACGTTTTTAATGCCCCTTGGAAGAGTGGTGAAGGTTACAGTGGAATAAAAAGACAAAACCAATGCCCCGTGGTATAGACGTGGAGATAGTAGCTTCACAAGACGGTTTTAATGCCCCTTGGAAGAGTGGTGGAGGTCGCATTGGAATAAAAAGACAATATCAATGCCCCTTGGAAGAGTGGTGGAGGTCGCAATGGAATAAAAAGACAATATCAATGTCCCGTGGAAGAGACGTGACGGTCACAGTAGCTTAACAAGATGGTTTTAATGGCCCATGGAAGAATGGTGGAGGTCGCAGTAGAAGAAAAGGACAAAATCAATGCGCAGTGGAAGAGACTTGGGGTCACAATAGCTTAACAAGATGGTTTTAATGCCCCTTGGAACACTGGTGGAGGTCACAGTGGAATAAAAAGACAATATCATTGACCCCTTGGAAGAGAAGTGGAGGTCGCAGTTGAATAAAAAGACAATATCAATGCCCTATGGAAGAGTGGTGGAGAATGCAGTGGAATAAAAAAACAATTTCAATGCCCCGTGGAAGAGACATGGACGTCACAGTAGCCTAACAAGATGGTTTTAATGCCCATTGGAAGAGTGGTGGAGGTCGCAGTGGAATAAAAAGACAATATCAATGCCCCGTGGAAGAGACGTGCAGATCACAGTAACTTAACAAGACAGTTTTAATGCCTCTTGGAAGAGTGGTGGAGGTCGCAGTGGAATAAAAAGACAATATCAATGCCCCATGTAAAAGTGGTGGAGGTCGCAGTGGAATAAAAAGACAATACCAATGCCACTTGGAAGAGTGGTGAAGGTCGCAGTGGAATAAAAAGACAATATCAATGCCCCTTGGAAGAGAGGTGGAGGTCACAGTAGCCCAACAAGACAGTTTTAATGCCCCTTGGAAGAGCTGAGGAGTTCAGAGTGGGTTAACAACATAATTTTAATGCCCCTTGGAAGATAGGTGTAGGTCACAGTAGCTTACCAAGACAGTATTAATGCCCCTTGGAAGAGTGGTGGAGGTAACAGTGGAATAAAAATAAAATATCAATGCCCCGTGGAAGAGACGTTGAGGTCACAGTAGCTTAACAATACGGATTTAATGCCCCTTGGAAGAGTGGAGAAGGTCGCAGTGGCATAAAAAGACAATATCAATGCCCCATGGAAGAGATGTGGAGGTCAAAGTAGCTTAACAAGACGTTTTTAATGCCCCTTGGAAGAGTGGTGGAGGTCGCAGTGGAAAAAAAAGACAATATCAATGCCCCGTGGAAGAGACGTGGAGATCACAGTAGCTTAACAAGATGGTTTTATTGCCCCTTGGAAGAGTGGTGGATGTCGCAGTGGAATAAAAAGACAATATCATTGCCCCTTGGAAGAGTGGTGGAGGTCGCAGTGGAATAAAAAGACAATATTAATGCCCCGTGGAAGAGACGTGGAGGTCACAGTAGCTTAGCAAGACGGTTTTAATGCCCCTTGGAAGAGTGCTGGAGGTTACAGTTGAATAAAAAGACAATATCAATGCCAAGTGGAAGAGACTTGGAGGTCACAGGAGCTTAACAAGATGGTTTTAATGCCCCTTGGAAGAGTGGAGGAGGTCGCAGTGGAATAAAAAGACAATATCAATGATCCCTTGGAAAAGTGATGGAAGAAGCAGTTGAATAAAAAGACAATATCAATGCCGAATGCAAGAGTGGTGGAGGTCACAGTGTAATAAAAAGACAATATCAATGCCCCGTGGAAGAGACTTGGAGGTCACAGTAGCTTAACAACACCGTTTTAATGCCCCTTGGAAGAGTGGTGGAGGTCGCGATGGAATAAAAAGACAGTATCAATGCCCCTTGAAAGAGTGGTTGAGGTTGCAGTGGAATAAATAGACAATATCAATGCCCTGTGGTAGAGATGTGGAGGTCACAGTAGCCTAACAAGATGGTTTTAATGCCCATTGGAAGAATGGTGGAGGTCGCAGTGGAATAAAAAGACAATATCAATGCCCCGTGGAAGAGACCTTGAGGTCACAGGAGCTTAACAAGACGGTTTTTATGCCCCTTGGAAGAGTGGTGGAGATCTCTGTGGTATAAAAAGACAATATCAGTGCCTCTTGGAAGAGTGGTGGAGGTTACAGTGGAATAAAAAGTCAATATCAATGCCCCGTGGAAGAGACGTGGAGATAGTAGCTTAAAAAAACGTTTTTAATGCCCCTTGGAAGAGTGGTGAAGGTTACAGTGGAATAAAAAGACAAAACCAATGCCCCGTGGTATAGACGTGGAGATAGTAGCTTCACAAGACGGTTTTAATGCCCCTTGGAAGAGAGGTGGAGGTCGCATTGGAATAAAAAGACAATATCAATGCCCCTTGGAAGAGTGGTGGAGGTCGCAATGGAATAAAAAGACAATATCAATGTCCCGTGGAAGAGACGTGACGGTCACAGTAGCTTAACAAGATGGTTTTAATGGCCCATGGAAGAAAGGTGGAGGCCGCAGTGGAATAAAAAGACAATATCAATGCCCCGTGGAAGAGACGTGAAGCTCACAGTAGCTTAACAAGATGGTTTTAATGGCCCATGGAAGAATGGTGGAGGTCGCAGTAGAAGAAAAGGACAAAATCAATGCGCAGTGGAAGAGACTTGGGGTCACAATAGCTTAACAAGATGGTTTTAATGCCCCTTGGAACACTGGTGGAGGTCACAGTGGAATAAAAAGACAATATCATTGACCCCTTGGAAGAGAAGTGGAGGTCGCAGTTGAATAAAAAGACAATATCAATGCCCTATGGAAGAGTGGTGGAGGTTGCAGTGGAAAAAAAGACAATGTCAATGCCCCGTGGAAGAGATGTAGAGGTCACAGTAGCTTAACAAGACCGTTTTAATGTCCCTTGGAAGAGTAGTGGAGGTCACAGTGGAATAAAAAGAAAATATCAATGCCCCTTGGAAGAGTGGTGGAGGTCGCAGTGGAATAAAAAGACAATATCAATGCCCCTTGGAAGAGTGGTGGAGGTCGCAGTGGAATAAAAAGACAAAAAGAGACAATATCAATGCCCCGTGGAAGAGACGTGGAGGTCGCAGTAGCCTAACAAGATGATTTTAATGCCCATTGGAAGAGTGGTGGAGGTCGCAGTGGAAAAAAAAGACAATATCAATGTCCCGTGGAAGAGACCTGGAGGTCACAGGAGCTTAAGAAGATGATTTTAATGCCTCTTGGAAGAATGGTGGAGGGCGCTCTGGAAAAAAAAGACAATATCAATTCCCCCTGGTAGAGACGTGGAGGTCAGAGTAGCTTAACAAGATGGTTTTAATGCCCCTTGGTAGAGTGGTGGAGTTTACATTAGAATAAAAAGACAATATCAATGCCCCATGGAAGAGACGTTCAGATCACAGTAGCTTAACAAGACGGTTTTAATGCCCCTTGAAAGAGTGGTTGAGGTCGCTGTGGAATAAAAAGACAATATCAATGCCCCTTGGTAGAGTGGTGGAGGTCGCAAAGGAATAAAAGGACAATATCAATGCCCCGAGGAAGAGACGTGGAGGTCACAGTAGCTTAACAAGTCGATATTAATGCCACTTGGAAGAGTGGTGGAGGTTACAGTGGAATAAAAATACAATATCAATGCCCCGTGGAAGAGACGTGGAGATCACAGTAGCTTAACAAGATGGTTTTAATGCCCCTTGGAAGAGTGGTGGTCTTCGAAGTGGAATAAAAAGACAGTATCAATGCCCCGTGGAAGAGAAGTGGAGATCACATTAGTTTAACAAGACGGTTTTAATGCCCCTTGGAAGAGCTGTGGAGTTCAGATTGGTTTAACAAGATGGTTTTAATGACCCTTGGAAGAGACGTGAAGGTCACAGTAGCATAACAAAACGGTTTTAATGCTCCTTGGAAGAGTGGTGGAGGTTACAGTTGAAAAAAAGAACATATCAATGCCCAGTTGAAGAGACTTGGAGTTTACAGTAGCTTAACAAGATGGTTTTAATGCCCCTCGGGAAAGTGGTGGAGGCCGCAGTGGAATAAAAAGACAATATCAATGACCTCTTGGAAGAGTGGTGGAGGTCGCAATTGAATAAAAAGACAGTATCAGTGCCCTATGGAAGAGTGGTGGAGGTCACAGTGGATTAAAAAGAAAATATCAATGCCCCGTGGAAAAGACTTGGAGGTCACAGTAGCTTAACGGCACCGTTTTAATGCCCCTTGTAAGAGTGGTGGAGGTGGCAGTCAAATAAAAAGACAATATCAATGCCCCTTGTAAGAGTGGTGGAGGTCACAGTGGAATAAAAAGACAATATCAATGACCTGTGGAAGAGACGTGGAGGTCACAGTAGCCTAACAAGATGGTTTTAATGCCCATTGAAAGAGTGGTGGAGCTCGTAGTGGAATAAAAAGACAATATCAATGCCACGTGGAAGAGACCTAAAGGTCACAGTAGCCTAACAACATGGTTTTAATGACCCTTGGAAGAGTGGTGGAGGTCTCTGTGGAATAAAAAGACAATATCAATGCCCCGTGGAAGAGATGTGGAGGTCACAGTAGATTAAAAAGATGGTTTTAATGCCCCTTGGAAGAGATGTGGAGTACAGATTGGTTTAACAAGATGGTTTTAATGCCCCTTGGTAGAGACGTGGAGGTCACAGTAGCTTAGCAAGACGATTTTAATTCCCCTTGGAAGAGTGGTGGAGGTTACAGTTGAATAAACAGACAATATCAATGCCCAGTGGAAGAGACTTCGAGGTCACAGGAGCTTAACAAGAATCTTTTAATGCCCCTTGGAAGAGTGGTGGAGGTCGCAGTGGAATAAAAAGACAACATCAATGCCCTATGCAAGAGTGGTGGAGGTCACAGTGGAATAAAAAGACAATATCAATGAGCCGTGGAAGAGACTTGGAGGTCACAGTAGCTTAACAACACCGTTTTAATGCCCCTTAGAAGAGTGGTGGAGGTCGCGATGGAATAAAAAGACAGTATCAATGCCCCTTGAAAGAGTGGTTGAGGTTGCAGTGGAATAAAAAGACAATATCAATGCCCTGTGGTAGAGATGTGGAGATCACAGTAGCCTAACAAGTTGGTTTTAATGCCCATTGGAAGAGTAGTGGAGGTCGCAGTGGAATAAAAAGACAATATCAATGCCCCGTGGAAGAGACCTGGAGGTCACAGTAGCTTAACAAGACAGTTTAATTGCCCCTTGGAAGAGTGGTGGAGGTTACAGTGGAATAAAAAGTCAATATCAATGCCCCGTGGAAGAGACGTGGAGATAGTAGCTTACAAAAATGTTTTTAATGCCACTTGGAAGAGTGGTGGAGGTTACAGTGGAATAAAAAGACAAAATCAATGCCCCGTGGTAGAGACGTGGAGATAGTAGTTTAACAAGACGGTTTTAATGCCCCTTGGAAGAGTGGTGGAGGTCGCAGTGGAATAAAAAACAATATCAATGCGCCGTGGAAGAGACTTGGAGGTCAAGTAGATTAGCAAGATGGTTTTAATGCTCCTTGTAACACTGGTGGAGGTCACAGTGGAAAAAAAGACAATATCAATGACCCATTGGAAGAGTAGTGGAGATAGTAGCTTAAAAAAATGTTTTTAATGCCCCTTGGAAGAGTGGTGGAGGTTACAGTGGAATAAAAAGACAAAATCAATGCCCCGTCATAGAGAAGTGGAGATAGCAGCTTAACAAGACTGTTTTAATGCCCCTTGGAAGAGTGGTGGAGGTCGCATTGTAGTAAAAAGATAATATCAATGCACCTTGGAAGAGACGTGAAGGTCACCGTAGGTTAGCAAGATGGTTTTAATGCCCCTTGTAACACAGGTGGAGGTCACAGTGGAAAAAAAAGACAATATCAATGACCCCTTGGAAGAGCAGTGGAGATAGTAGCTTAACAAGATGGTTTTAAATCCCATTGGAAGAGTGGTGGAGGTTACAGTGGAATAAAAAGACAAAATCAATGCCTCGTGGTAGAGACGTGGAGATAGGAGCTTAACAAGACGGTTTTAATGCCCCTTGGAAGAATGGTGGAGGTCGCATTGGTATAAAAAGACAATATCAATGCCCCTTGGAAGAGTGGTGGAGGTCGCAATGGAATAAAAAGACAATATCAATGTCCCGTGGAAGAGACGTGAAGGTCACAGTAGCTTAACAAGATGGTTTTAATGCCCCATGGAAGAAAGGTGGAGGCCGCAGTGGAATAAAAAGACAATATCAATGCCCCGTGGAAGAGACGTGAAGGTCACAGTAGCTTAACAAGATGGTTTTAATGCCCCATGGAAGAATGGTGGAGTTCGCAGTCGAATAAAAAGACAATATCAATGCGCTGTGGAAGAGACTTGTAGGTCACAATAGCTTAACAAGATGGTTTTAATGCCCCTTGGAACACTGGTGGAGGTCACAGTGGAATAAAAAGACAATATCCTTGACCCCTTGGAAGAGTGGTGGAGGTCGCAGTGGAAAAAAAAGACAATATCAATTCCCCGTGGTAGAGACGTGGAGGTCACAGTAGCTTAACAAGATGCTTTTAATGCCCCTTGGTAGAGTGGTGGAGGTCGCAGTGGAAAAAAAAGACAATGTCAATGCCCCGTGGAAGAGATGTAGAGGTCACAGTAGCTTAACAAAACCGTTTTAATGCCCCTTGGAAGAGTGGTGGAGGTCGCTCTGGAAAAAAAAGACAATATCAATTCCCCGTGGTAGAGACGTGGAGGTCACAGTAGCTTAACAAGATGCTTTTAATGCCCCTTGGTAGAGTGGTGGAGGTCGCAGTGGAAAAAAAAGACAATGTCAATGCCCCGTGGAAGAGATGTAGAGGTCACAGTAGCTTAACAAAACCGTTTTAATGCCCCTTGGAAGAGTGGTGGAGGTCGCTCTGGAAAAAAAAGACAATATCAATTCCCGTGGTAGAGACGTGGAGGTCACAGTAGCTTAACAAGATGCTTTTTTGCCTCTTGGAAGAGTGGTTGAGGTCGCAGTGGAATAAAAAGACAATATCAATGCCCCGTGGTAGAGTGGTGGAGGTAGCAAAGGAATAAAAGGACAATATCAATGCCCCGAGGAAGAGACGTAGAGGTCACAGTAGCTTAACAAGTCGATATTAATGCCACTTGGAAGAGTGGTGGAGGTTACAGTGGAATAAAAATACAATATCAATGCCCGTGGAAGAGACGTGGAGATCACAGAAGCTTACCAAGATGGTTTTAATGCCCCTTGGAAGAGTGGTGGTCTTCGCAGTGGAATAAAAAGACAATATCAATGCTCCGTGGAAGAGAAGTGGAGATCACAGTTGTTTAACAAGACGGTTTTAATGCCCCTTGGAAGAGCTGTGGAATTCAGATTGGTTTAACAAGATGGTTTTAATGCCACTTGGAAGAGACGTGAAGGTCACAGTAGCATAACAAGACGGTTTTAATGCCCTTTGGAAGAGTGGTGGAGGTTACAGTTGAATAAAAGAACATATCAATGATCAGTTGAAGAGACTTGGAGTTCACAGTAGCTTAACAAGATGGTTTTAATGCCCCTTGGGAGAGTGGTGGAGACCGCAGTGGAATAAAAAGAAAATATCAATGACCTCTTGGAAGAGTGGTGGACGTCGCAATTGAATAAAAAGACAGTATCAGTGCCCTATGGAAGAGTGGTGGAGTTCGCAGTGGATTAAAAAGACAATATCAATGCCCCGTGGAAGAGACTTGGAGGTCACAGTAGCTTAACGGCACCATTTTAATGCCCCTTGTAAGAGTGGTGGAGGTGGCAGACGAATAAAAAGACAATATCAATGCCCATTGTAAGAGTGGTTGAGGTCACAGTGGAATAAAAAGACAATATCAATGCCCTGTGGAAGAGACGTGGAGGTCACAGTAGCCTAACAAGATGGTTTTAATGCCCATTGAAAGAGTGGTGGAGCTCATAGTGGAATAAAACACAATATCAATGCCACGTGGAAGATACGTGGAGATAGTAGCTTAACAAGACAATTTTAATGCCCTTGAAAGAGTGGTGGAGATCGCACTGGAATCAAAAGACAATATCAGTGCCCCTTGGAAGAGTTGTGGAGGTCGCAATGGAATAAAAAGACAATACCAATGCCCCATGGAAGAGACGTGAAGGTCACAGTAGCTTAACAAGATGGTTTTAATGCCCCATGGAAGAGTGGTAGAGGTCGCAGTGGAATAAAAAGACAATATCAATGCGCCGTGGAAGAGATGTGGAGGTCACAGTAGCTTAACAAGATGGTTTTAATGCCCCTTGGAACAGGGGTGGAGGTCGCAGTGGAAAAAAAAGACAATATTAATGCCCCTTGGAAGAGTAGTGGAGGTCGGAGTTGAATAAAAAGACAATATTAATGCCCTATGGAAGAGTGGTAGAGGTCGCAGTGGAATAAAAAGACAATATCAATGCCCCATGGAAGAGTGGTGGAGGTCGCAGTGAAATAAAAAGACAATATCAATGCCCCTTGGAAGAGACGTGGAGGTCACAGTAGCCTAACAAGATGGTTTTAATGCCCATTGGAAGAGTGGAGGAGGTCGCAGCGGAATAAAAATACAAAATCAATGCCCCATGGAAGAGACCTGGAGGTCACAGTAGCTTAACAAGACGGTTTTAATGCCCCTTGGAAGAGTGGTGGAGGTCGCTGTGGAATAAAAAGACAATATCAATGCCCCTTGGAAGAGTGTTGGAGGTCGCTGTGGAAAAAAAGGACTAAATCAATGCACCATGGTAGAGACGTGAAGGTCACAGTAGCTAAACAAAACGGTTTTAATGCCCCTTGGAAGAGTGGTGGAGGTTACATTGGAATAAAAAGACAATATCAATGCCCCGTGGAAGAGACGGGCAGATCAAAGTGGCTTAACAAGACGGTTTTAATGCCCCTTAGAAGAGTGGTGGAGGTCGCAGTGGAATAAAAAGACAATATTAATGCCCCTTGGTAGAGCGGTGGAGGTCGCAATGGAATTAAAAAGACAATATCAATGCCCCGTGGAAGAGTGGTGGAGGTCGCAGTGAAATAAAAAGACAATATCAATGCCCCGTGGAAGAGACGTGGAGGTCACAGAAGCCTAACAAAATGGTTTTAATGCCCATTGGAAGAGTGGTGGAGGTCGCAGTGGAATAAAAAGACAATATCAATTCCCCTTGGAAGAGTGGTGGAGGTCGCAGTGAAATAAAAGGACAATATCAATGCCCCGTGGAAGAGAAGTGGAGGCCACAGTAGCTTAACAAGATGGTTTTAATGCCCATTGGAAGAGTGGTGGAAGGATGCAGTGAAATAAAAAGACAATATCTATACCCTGTGGAAGAGACGTGGAGGTCACAGTAGCCTAACAAGATGGAAGAGTGGTGGAGGTCGTAGTGGAATAAAAAGACAAAAACAATGCCCCATGGAAGAGACCTTGAGGTCACGGTAGCTTAAAAAGATGGTTTTCATGCCCCTTGGAAGAGTGGTGGAGGTCGCTGTGGAATAAAAAGACAATATCAATGCCTCTTGGAAGAGTGGTGGAGGTCGCTGTGAAAAAAAACTACAAAATCAATGCCCCGTGGTAGAGACGTGAAGGTCACAGTAGCTAAACAAGAAGATTTTAATGCCCCTTGGAAGAGTGGTGGAGGTTACATTGGAATAAAAACACAATATCAATGCCCCGTGGAAGAGACGTGCAGATCACAGCAGCTTAACAAGACAGTTTTAATACCCCCTGGAAGAGTGGTGGAGGTCGCAGTGGAATAAAAAGACAATATCAATGCGCCGTGATAGAGATGTGGAGGTCACAGTAGCTAAACAAAACGGTTTTAATGCCCCTTGGAAGAGTGGTGGAGGTTACATTGGAATAAAAAGACAATATCAATGCCCCGTTGAAGAGACGGGCAGATCAAAGTGGCTTAACAAGACGGTTTTAATGCCCCTTAGAAGAGTGGTGGAGGTCGCAGTGGAATAAAAAGACAATATTAATGCCCCTTGGTAGAGCGGTGGAGGTCGCAATGGAATTAAAAAGACAATATCAATGCCCCGTGGAAGAGTGGTGGAGGTTGCAGTGAAATAAAAAGACAATATCAATGCCCCGTGGAAGAGACGTGGAGGTCGGAGTTGAATAAAAAGACAATATCAATGCCCTATGGAAGAGTGGTGGAGGTCGCAGTGGAATAAAAAGACAATATCAATGCCCCTTGGAAGAGAGATGGAGGTCGCAGTGAAATAAAAAGACAATATCAGTGCCCCGTGGAAGAGACATGGAGGTCACAGTAGCCTAACATCATGGTTTTAATGCCCATTGGAAGAGTGGTGGAGGTGGCAGCAGAATAAAAAGACAAAATCAATGCCCCATGGAAGAGACCTGGAGGTCACAGTAGCTTAACAAGACGGTTTTAATGCCCCTTGGAAGAGTGGTGAAGGTCGCTGTGGAATAAAAAGACAATATCAATGCCCCTTGGAAGAGTGATGGTGGTCGCTGTGGAAAAAAAGGACAAAATCAATGCTCCGTGGTAGAGACGTGAAGGTCACAGTAGCTAAACAAAACGGTTTTAATGCCCCTTGAAGAGTGGTGGAGGTTACTTTGGAATAAAAAGACAATATCAATTCCCCGTGGAAGAGACGTGCAGATCACAGTAGCTTAACAAGACGGTTTTAATGCCCCTTGGAAGAGTGGTGGAGGTCGCAGTGGAATAAAAAGACAATATTAATGTCCATTGGTAGAGTGGTGGAGGTCGCAATGGAATTAAAAAGACAATATCAATGCCCCGTGGAAGAGTGGTGGAGGTCGCAGTGAAATAAAAAGACAATATCAATGCCCCGTGGAAGAGACGTGGAGGTCACAGTAGCCTAACAAGATGGTTTCAATGCCCATTCGAAGCGTGGTGGAGATCGCAGTGGAATAAAAATACAATATTAATGCCCCTTGGTAGAGTGGTGGAGGTTGCAATGTAATTAAAAAGACAATATCAGTGCCCCGTGGAAAAGACATGGAGGTCACAGTAGCTTAACAACACAGTTTTACTGCCCCTTGGAAGAGCTGTGGAGTTCAGAGTCGTTTAACAAGATGGTTTTAATGCCCCGTGGTAGTGACTTGGAGGTCACAGTAGCTTAACAAGACAGTTTTAATGCCCCTTGTAAGAGTCGTGGAGGTCGCAGTGGAATAAAAAGACAATATCAATGCCCCTTGGAAGAGTGGTGGAGGTCGCAGTGGAATAAAAAAAAAAAATCAATGCCCCTTGGAAGAGTGGTGGAGGTGGCAGTGGATTAAAAAGACAATATCAATGTCTCGTGGAAGAGACATGGAGGTCACAGTAGCCTAACAAGATGGTTTTAATGCCCCTTGAAAGAGTGGTGGAGGGTGCAGTGGAATAAAAAGACAATATCAATGCCCAGTGGAAGAGACGTGGAGGTCACAGTAGCTTAACAAGACGTTTTTAATGCCCCTTGGAAGAGTGGTGGAGGTTGCTGTGGAATAAAAAGACAATATCAATGCCCCGTGGAAGAGATTTGGAGGTCACAGTAGCTTAACAAGACGGTTTTAATGCCCCTTGGAAGAGCTGTGGAGTTCAGCGTGGTTTAGCAAGATGGTTTTAATGCCTCTTGGAAGAGTGGTGGAGGTTACATTGGAATAAAAAGACAATATCAATGCCCCGAGGAAGAGACGTGCCGATCACAGTAGCTTAATAAGACGGTTTTAATGCCCCTTGGAAGAGTGGTGGAGGTCGCAGTGGAATAAAAAGACAATATTAATGCCCCTTGGTAGAGTGGTGGAGTTCGCAATGGAATTAAAAAGACAATATCCATGCCGCGTGGAAGAGTGGTGGAAGTCGCAGTGAAATAAAAAGACAATATCAATGCCCCATGGAAGAGACGTGCAGATCACAGTAGCCTAACAAGATAGTTTTAATGCCCATTGGAAGAGTGGTGGAGGTCGCAGTAGAATAAAAAGACAATATCAATACCCCTTTGAAGAGTGGTGGAGGATGCAGTGAAATAAAAAGACAATATCAATACCCCGTGGAAGAGAAGTGGAGGTCACAGTAGCCTAACAAGATGGAAGAGTGGTGGAGGTCGCAGTGGAAAAAAAAGACAAGAACCAATGCCCCATGGAAGAGACCTGGAGGTCACAGTAGCTTAAAAAGATGGTTTTAATGCCACTTGGAAGAGTGGTGGAGGTCACTGTGGAATAAAAAGACAATATCAATGCCCCTTGGAAGAGTGGTGGAGGTCGCTTTGAAAAAAAAGGATAAAATCAATGCCCCGTGGTAGAGACGTGAAAGTCACAGTAGCTAAACAAGTCGGTTTTAATGCCCCTTGGAAGAGTGGTGGAGGTTACATTGGAATAAAAACACAAAATCAATGCCCCGTGGAAGAGACATGCAGATCACAGCAGCTTAACAAGACAGTTTTAATACCCCTTGGAAGAGTGGTGGAGGTCGCAGTGGAATAAAAAACAATATCAATGCGCCGTGATAGAGATGTGGAGGTCTCAGTAGCTTAACAAGATGGTTTTAATGCCCCTTGGAACAGTGGTGGAGGTCGCAGTGGAATAAAAAGACAATATCAATGCCCCTTGGAAGAGTAGTGGAGGTCGGAGTTGAATAAAAAGACAATATCAATGCCCTATGGAAGAGTGGTGGAGGTCGCAGTGGAATAAAAAGACAATATCAATGCCCCTTGGAAGAGTGGTGGAGGTCGCAGTGAAATAAAAAGACAATATCATTGCCCCGTGGAAAAGACGTGGTGGTCACAGTAGCCTAACATCATGGTTTTAATGCCCATTGAAAGAGTGGTGGAGGTCGCAGCGGAATAAAAAGACAAAATCAATGCCTCATGGAAGAGACCTGGAGGTCACAGTAGCTTAACAAGATGGTTTTAATGCCCCTTGGAAGAGTGGTGGAGGTCGCTGTGGAATAAAAAGACAATATCAATGCCCCTTGGAAGAGTGGTGGTGGTCGCTGTGGAAAAAAAGGACAAAATCAATGCCCCGTGGTAGAGACGTTAATGTCACAGTAGCTAAACAACACGGTTTTAATGCCCCTTGGAAGAGTGGTGGAGGTGACATTGGAATAAAAAGACAATATCAATGCCCCGTGGAAGAGACATGCAGATCACAGTAGCTTAACAAGACGGATATAAAGCCCCTTGGAAGAGTGGTGGAGGTCGCAGTGAAATAAAAAGACAATATCAGTGCCCCGTGGAAGAGACGTGGAGGTCACAGTAGCCTAACAAGTTGGTTTTAATGTCCATTGGAAGAGTGGTGGAGGTCGCAGCGGAATAAAAAGAAAAAATCAATGCCCCATGGAAGAGACCTGGAGGTCAGAGTAGCTTGCCAAGATGGTTTTAATGCCCCTTGAAAGAGTGGTGGAGGTAGCTGTGGAAAAAAAGGACAAAATCAATGCCCCGTGGAAGAGAAGTGGAGGTCACGGTAGCCTAACAAGATGGAAGAGTGGTGGATGTCGCAGTGGAAAAAAAACACAAAATCAATGCCCCATGGAAGAGACCTGGAGGTCACAGTAGCTTAAAAAGACGGTTTTAATGCCCCTTGGAAGAGTGGTGGAGGTCGCTGTGGAATAAAAAGACAATATCAATGCCCCTTGGAAGAGTGGTGGAGATCGCTTTGAAAAAAAAGGACAAAATCAATGCCCCGTGGTAGAGACGTGAAAGTCACATTAGCTAAACAAGTCGGTTTTAATGCCCCTTGGAAGAGTGGTGGAGGTTACATTGGAATAAAAACACAAAATCAATGCCCCGTGGAAGAGACATGCAGATCACAGCAGCTTAACAAGACAGTTTTAATACCCCTTGGAAGAGTGGTGGAGGTCGCACTGGAATAAAAAGACAATATTAATGCCCCTTGGTAGAATGGTGGCGGTCGCAATAGAATTGAAAAGACAATATCAATGCTCCGTGGAAGAGTGGTAGAGTTCGCAGTGAAATAAAAAGGCAATATCAATGCCCCGTGAAGAGACGTGGAGGTCACAGTAGCCTAACAAGATGGTTTTAATGCCCATTCGAAGAGTGGTGGAGGTCGCAGTGGAATAAAAAGACAATATCAATGCCCCTTGGAAGAGTGGTGGAGGATGCAGTGAAATAAAAAGACAATATCAATACCCCGTGGAAGAGACGTGGAGGTCACAGTAGCCTAACAAGATGGTTTTAATGCCCATTGGAAGAGTGGTGGAGGTCGCTGTGGAATAAAAAGGCAATATCAATGCCCCTTGGAAGAGTGGTGGAGATCGCTTTGAAAAAAAAGGACAAAATCAATGCCCCGTGGTAGAGACGTGAAAGTCACATTAGCAAAACAAGTCGGTTTTAATGCCCCTTGGAAGAGTGGTGGAGGTTACAATGGAATAAAAACACAAAATCAATGCCCCGTGGAAGAGACATGCAGATCACAGCAGCTTAACAAGACAGTTTTAATAACCCTTGGAAGAGTGGTAGAGGTCGCAGTGGAATAAAAAACAATATCAATGCGCCGTGATAGAGAAGTGGAGGTCTCAGTAGCTTAACAAGATGGTTTTAATGCCCCTTGGAACAGTGGTGGAGGTCGCTGTGGAATAAAAAGACAATATCAATGCCCCTTGGAAGAGTGGTGGTGGTCGCTGTGGAAAAAAAGGACAAAATCAATTCCCCGTGGTAGAGACGTGAATGTCACAGTAGCTAAACAAGACGGTTTTAATGCCCCTTGGAAGAGTGGTGGAGTTGACATTGGAATAAAAAGACAATATAAATGCCCCGTGGAAGAGACGTGCAGATCACAGTAGCTTAACAAGATGGATATAAAGCCCCTTGGAAGAGTGGTGGAGGTCGCAGTGGAATAAAAAGACAATATTAATGCCCCTTGGTAGAGTGGTGGAGGTCGCAATAGAATTAAAAAGACAATATCAATGCTCCGTGGAAGAGTGGTAGAGGTCGCAGTGAAATAAAAAGGCAATATCAATGCCCCGTGAAGAGACGTGGAGGTCACAGTAGCCTAACAAGATGGTTTTAATGCCCATTCGAAGAGTGGTGGAGGTCGCAGTGGAATAAAAAGACAATATCAATGCCCCTTGGAAGAGTGGTGGAGGATGCAGTGAAATAAAAAGACAATATCAATATCCCGTGGAAAAGACGTGGAGGTCACAGTAGCCTAACAAGATGGTTTTAATGCCCATAGGAAGAGTGGTGGAGGTCGCAGTGGAATAAAAAGACAAACGCAATGCCCCTTGGAAGAGTGGTGGAGGTCGCTGTGAAAAAAAAAGGACAAAATCAATGCCCCGTGTTAGAGACGTAAAGGTCACAGTAGCTAAACAAGACGGTTTTAATGCCCCTTGGAAGAGTGGTGGAGGTTACATTGGAATAAAAAGACAATATCAATGCCCCGTGGAAAAGACGTGCAGATCACAGTAGCTTAACAAGACAGTTTTAATGCCCCTTGGAAGAGTGGTGGAGGTCGCAGTGGAATAAAAAGACAATATAAATGCCCCTTGGTAGAGTGGTGGAGGTCGCAATGGAATTAGAAAGACACTATCATTGCCCCGTGGAAGAGACGTGGAGGTCACAGTAGATTAAGAAGACAGTTTTAATACCCTTTGGAAGAGTGGTGGAAGTCGCTGTGGAATAAAAAGACAATATCAATGTCCCGTGGAAGAGACATCGAAGTCATAGCAGCTTAACAACACAATTTTAATGCCCCTTGGAAGAGCTGTGGAGTTCAGAGTGGTTTAACAAGATGGTTTTAATGCCCCGTGGAAGAGACGTGGAGGTCACAGTAGCTTAACAAGACAGTTTTAATGCCCCTTGGTAGAGTTTTGGAGGTCGCAATGGAATTAAAAAGACAATATCAATGCCCCGTGGAAGAGTGGTGGAGGTCGCAGTGAAATAAAAAGACAATATCAATGCCCCGTGGAAGAGACGTGGAGGTCACAGTAGCCTAACAAGATGGTTTTAATGCCCATACGAAGAGTGGTGGAGACCGCAGTGGAATAAAAAGACAATATCAATGCCCCTTGGAAGAGTGGTGGAGGATGCAGTGAAATAAAAAGACAATATCAATACCCCGTGGAAGAGACGTGGAGGTCACAGAAGCCTAACAAGATGGTTTTAATGCCCATTGGAAGAGTGGTGGAGGTCGCAGTGGAATAAAAAGACAAAATCAATGCCCCAAGGAAGAGACCTGGAGGTCCCAGTAGCTTAAAAAGACGGTTTTAATGCCCCTTGGAAGAGTGGTGGAGGTCGCTTTGAATAAAAAAGGACAAAATCAATGCCCCGTGGTTGAGACGTAAAGGTCACAGTAGCTAAACAAGACGGTTTTAATGCCCCTTGGAAGAGTGGTGGAGGTTACATTGGAATAAAAACACAATATCAATGCCCTGTGGAAGAGACGTGCAGATCACAGTAGCTTAACAAGACAGTTTTAGCGCCCCTTGGAAGAGTGGTGGTAGTCCCTGTGGAATAAAAAGACAATATCAATGCCCCGTGGAAGAGACATGGAGGTCACAGTAGCTTAACAACACAGTTTTAATGCCCCTTGGAAGAGCTGTGGAGTTCAGAGTCGTTTAACAAGATGGTTTTAATGCCCCGTGGAAGAGACGTGGAGGTCACAGTAGCTTAACGAGATGGTTTTAATGCCCCTTGGAAGAGTGGTGGAGGTCGTAGTGGAATAAAAAGACAATATCAATGCCCCTTGGAAGAATGGTGGAGGTCGCAGTGGAATAAAAAAACAATATCAATGCCCCTTGGAAGAGTGGTGGAGGTGACAGTGGATTAAAAAAGACAATATCAATGCCTCGTGTTAGAGAAATGGAGGTCACAGTAGCCTAACAAGATGGTTTTAATGCCCCTTGAAAGAGTGGTGGAGGGCGCAGTGTGTGGGTCTGGGAGGCGGAACCTCTGAGCAACTATACAAGGGGGCGGTCCTTGTAAGGAAGCGGGTGGCGACCAGGGAAGATGGGCAGGTAGTCACAGCAGGTGACCGGGACAGTCTCTGGGTAAACGGGCAGGAGGTCACGGCAAGTGACCGGGACAGTCTCTGGGTGAACGGGCAGGGGGTCACAGCAAGTGACCGGGGCAGTCTCTGGGTGAACGGGCAGGAGGTCACGGCAAGTGACCGGGACAGTCTCTGGGTAAAGGGTAGGTACGACCTGTGACGGCTGAGCCTCCAGGTAGGCTAGCAGGCAGATGGCAGATGTGTGCTCCCAGGTGAGCAGGCGAGAGTCTCTGGATAAGCAGGTGGTAACAGCATGTGACGGCGGAGCCTCCAGGTAGGCTAACAGGCAGGTAGCAGATGAGCGCTCCCAGGTGAGCGGGCAAGAGTCTCTGGACTGGCAGGTGGTCACAGCACATGACGGCGGAGCCTCCAGGTAGGCCAACAGACAGGTAGCAGGTGAGCGCTCCCAGGTGAGCGGGCAAGAGTCTCTGGACAGGCAGGTGGTCACAGCACGTGACGGCGGAGCCTCCAGGTAGGCTAGCAGGCAGGTAGCAGGTGAGCGCTCCCAGGTGAGCGGGCAAGAGTCTCTGGACAGGCAGGTGGTCACAGCACGTGACGGCGGAGCCTCCAGGTAGGCTAGCAGGCAGGTAGCAGATGTGCGCTCCCAGGTGAGCGGGCAAGCTGGTCCATAGACAGACTGACAGGTGTCAGAAGGCAGACCGTCGGACCTCAGGCTAGCAAGCAGGTAAGCGGATTATCAGGCAGGAATCAGACAGCAAACTGGCAGGAAACTGGCAGGTAACTGGCAGGTAACTGGAGACGTGACCTGAGGGCTGAAGCAGAGTAGTGAACAGTGCAACAACATTGCTCGGGCACCTCCATTTTGGAGGAGGTGCCTTATATATGGTGAAGTCCTCCGGCCATTGGCCGGGGACTCCTTAGGACGGCGCGTGCGGCCCCTTTATGAGGGGGGGCAGTGCGCACGCTCTAAGCACCGTGGCCGGGAAGGAGCGCGCGCTGCCAGCAGAGCGGGAGGAGGACGCCGGGCTCGGAGCGGAGAGGTGAGGGGAACAGCGTCCCTGCCTAGCAGAGGGCAGGGACGCCGACGCTACAGTACCCCCCCCTTTAGGCCCCCCTTTTTTAGGCCAGACAGAAATTTAGCAAGGATGAGAGGGGCATGGATGTTCTCCCGGGGCTCCCACGTTCTCTCTTCAGGACCAAACCCCTTCCAATCTACTAGAAAAAAGGTCTTTCCTCTTACCCTTTTGGTGTCCAGAATGTTCTCTACCTCAAACTCGTTTTCAGCGGAAACCGGAGCAGGAGGCGTACCTGTAGACTTGGAAAAAGAGTTAAGTACCACGAGTTTGAGGAGAGATACATGGAAGGAGTTAGGGTTCCGCAAGTTGGCCAGGAGTTTCAATTTATAGGCCACCGGGTTGATCTGACTGATGACCTCCAGAGGACCGATGAACCGAGGCCCTAACTTATAGGAAGGAATCTTGAGCCGGACATACTTGGACAAGAGCCAGACCTTATCCCCTGGACGGAATTGAGGAGGATCCAGACGTTTTTTGTCAGCATGTCTTTTCATACGCTCGGACGACTGAAGGAGTGCGGACCGGGTACTCTCCCATATGGAGGAAAATTTGTTAACAAGAGATTCCGCAGTCGGATTATCCACTGAGGTGGAGACGGGAAATGGGATCCGAGGATGCTGACCGAAGACTACAAAAAACGGGGATTTGGAGGAAGATTCGCTCTCGTGATTGTTGTAAGAGAATTCGGCCCATGGCAGGAGATCCACCCAGTCAGAATGGTGGGCATTAACGAAGTGCCGGAGGTAACTGGTCAGGATCTGATTGATCCGCTCCACTTGACCATTAGACTGTGGGTGGTAAGCGGAGGAGAAGTCCAGGGTGACGTCTAGCAACTTACAAGTGGCTCTCCAGAAACGTGAGGTGAACTGTACCCCACGATCCGACACAATGTGGAGGGGCAGGCCATGAAGACGGAAGATGTGGCGGATAAAGTCTTTAGCCAGCTCGGGTGCAGACGGGAGGCCTGGCAGGGGAATGAAGTGAGCCATCTTGGAAAAGCGGTCAGCGACCACCCAAATGACCGTACAACCGGCAGAGACGGGGAGATCAGTTATGAAGTCCATAGCTATATGCTGCCAGGGGACAGCAGGTACAGGAAGCGGAAGGAGGCGACCGGCTGGCAGGTGTCTCGGAACTTTGTTGCGGGCGCAGGACACACAGGCAGAAACAAAGTCTATTACGTCCTTGTGCAGGGTAGGCCACCAGTAGTGCCGGGTAATAAGCTGGAGGGTCTTTTTCTGACCGGCGTGGCCAGCTAGTTTAGACGAATGACCCCAGTGTAGGATCTTCTCCCGATCAGGTACCGATACGAAAGTCTTACCGGGAGGGAGACGATTTAGACTCACGGGAGCCACCTGCATTACTCTGGCGTGATACATGATATGTTTAGGTTCTTCCTCGAGATCAGACACCAGAAAGGATCGGGACAAGGCGTCCGCTTTGATGTTTTTGTCAGCCGGGCGAAAATGAAGAACAAAATCAAAGCGAACAAAAAACAAGGACTACCGGGCTTGGCGCGGGTTAAGTCTCTGGGCATGCTGGAGGTAAGCCAAGTTCTTGTGGTCAGTGTAAATTATTACCGGGTGAAGAGCCCCCTCGAGTAGGTAACGCCACTCCTCCAATGCCAGCTTGATGGCCAATAACTCTCGGTCTCCTATGGAATAGTTGCGCTCAGAAGAGGAGAAGAGTTTGGAGAAGAAGCCGCAAGTTACCATTCTCCCGGAAGACGATTTTTGGGTAAGTACCGCTCCGGCTCCAGAGGAGGAGGCGTCAACTTCCAGGAAGAACTGCTTGTTGCCGTCCGGGCGATGCAGCACCGGGGCGGAAGAGAAGGCCTGTTTTAAGGAAAGAAAGGCCTCCTCTGCTTCGGGCGGCCACTCTCTGGGATTAGTGCCCTTACGGGTGAGCGTGGAAATTGGGGCAGTCCGGGAAGAGAAGTGCGGTATGAAGAGGCGGTAGTAGTTGGCGAAGCCCAGGAACCGCTGAATAGCCTTCAACCCCTCCGGTAGAGGCCATTTCTCGATGGCAGACAGTTTCTCTGGATCCATTCGTAGGCCGGTCTGAGAAATAATGTAGCCCAAAAACGGAAGCGAGGTCTGCTCAAAGAGGCACTTCTCATATTTAGCGAAGAGGTGATTCTGCCTGAGCCTGAGCAGGACCTGACGAACATCCCTCCGGTGAGTCTGGAGTTCCGGAGAGAAGACCAAGATGTCGTCCAGGTACACCACTACGCAGGAGTAGAGAAGGTCCCGGAAGATGTCATTGACCAACTCTTGAAAGACGGCAGGAGCGTTACAGAGACCAAAGGGCATTACCAGATATTCATAGTGGCCGTCCCGGGTGTTAAATGCAGTCTTCCATTCATCCCCCTGACGGATACGGACCAGGTTGTACGCCCCACGGAGGTCCAGTTTGGTGAAGATTCTAGCCCCCCTCAGACGATCAAATAATTCCGGAATGAGCGGAAGGGGGTACTTATTCTTCACCGTGATCTGGTTAAGGCCTCTATAGTCTATACAGGGACGGAGAGAGCCATCCTTCTTTTTAACAAAAAAGAAGCCTGCTCCCGCCGGGGAGGTAGATTTCCGGATGAATCCCCGGGCCAGATTCTCCTCAATATATTCGGACATCGACCGGGTCTCAGCAGCGGACAATGGGTAAATACGCCCACGGGGAGGCGTAGTACCGGGTAACAGGTCGATAGGACAGTCGTATGGTCTATGAGGGGGTAATGTCTCTGCCTCCTTTTTATTAAAGACATCAGCAAATGACCAATAAGGAATCGGAAGTCCAGGTAGATTAGTTGGGGTAGGAGAAGGACGGACGGGATGAACGGGAACCGAACAAGTCTTATGGCAGTCCTGTCCCCAGCGAAGGACTTCTCCGGTCTGCCAGTCAAGCACGGGTGCATGTTTCTGGAGCCAAGGTAGGCCTAGTAAGAGGGCGTGAGAGAGTCCAGGCAGAACATGAAAAGAGATGCTCTCAGAATGCAGCATTCCCACCTGCAGAGTAATGGATTCGGTGATGAGTTGGATGGGACGTGGTAAGAGGCCCCCATCCACGGCAGCGACAGACAAGGGTACAGCCAGAGGTTTGGTGGGAATGCGGTATTTTTCTACCAGGGACTGTGAAATAAGATTCCCGGCTGCTCCAGAGTCAAGTTGGGCTAGTTCGAAATAACGGTTCTCCCCGCAGATAATTGAGACTGAAAGCAGCAGAGATGGAGAGGATTTATTCTTGTCTAGGTCGACCTCTCTGAGCGAACCTAGACACAGGCGTTTCCCGACCTCTCCGGGCAGATACGGATCCGGTGCTCCTTACTGCCACAGTAGAAGCAGCTCCCCTCGGCACGGCGTAAGTCCTGACGGGTTTTGACCATCTTGGTCTGGTCGACCTGCATAGGCTCAGGAGAGTGTACCTGGGGAGAAACGGAGGGAGTGACGGGTTTCTGGAAGGTAGGAGCTAGACGTGGAAACCTCCTCTCACGGGTGACCTCTTTGGCACACTCCTGGAACCGTAGGTCAATCCGGGTGGCAAGAGTTATTAAGTCGTCGAGAGTGGTAGGAATGTCCCGACCGGCGAGTTCATCTTTAATACGGCCGGACAGACCCTCCCAGAAGACAGATACCAGAGCGTCGTTATCCCAGGCCAGCTCCGAGGCAAGGATACGGAACCGTATGGCATATTGGCCCACGGTGAGACTTCCCTGACGGAGGCGTAGCAGAGACGATGCGGATGAGGTCTTCCGTCCGGGTTCGTCGAAGACTTTCCGGAAAGCCATGAGAAAGGCAGGCAAGTCAGACACCAGGGGGTCTCCTCTCTCCCATAGAGGATTTAGCCAAGCCAGAGCCTCCCCCGTGAGATGGGACATGATGAAGGCTACTTTGGCCCGGTCGGAGTTAAACTGGTGGGACAGGAGTTCAAAGTGCAGGGTGCACTGGTCTATGAAGCCCCGAGCCTGAGCGGAGTCGCCTCCGAAGCGAGGAGGTGCAGAAAGCCGGGGTCCGGAGCAGGATACCATGGTATTGGTGGGCAGCGGAGCTGCCGGGTTGCGAGTCATGACACTAGCAGTGGTTGCTGGTGGAGCAGTCAGAGTGTCCAGGCGAGAATTGACATTCCGCAAGTGACTCAGGATGGACTCCTGTTGGGACCTCTGACGGGACAGTTTATGACAAAGGTCCGAGAGCGAGGGAGCTTGGGTGCCACCGGGTTCCATGGCCCGAGCAAACTGTAACGGGTCTGGGAGGCGGAACCTCTGAGCAACTATACAAGGGGGCGGTCCTTGTAAGGAAGCGGGTGGCGACCAGGGAAGACGGGCAGGTGACCGGGACAGTCTCTGGGTAAACGGGCAGGAGGTCACGGCAAGTGACCGGGACAGTCTCTGGGTGAACGGGCAGGGGGTCACAGCAAGTGACCGGGGCAGTCTCTGGGTGAACGGGCAGGAGGTCACGGCAAGTGACCGGGACAGTCTCTGGGTAAAGGGTAGGTACGACCTGTGACGGCTGAGCCTCCAGGTAGGCTAGCAGGCAGATGGCAGATGTGTGCTCCCAGGTGAGCAGGCGAGAGTCTCTGGATAAGCAGGTGGTCACAGCATGTGACGGCGGAGCCTCCAGGTAGGCTAACAGGCAGGTAGCAGATGAGCGCTCCCAGGTGAGCGGGCAAGAGTCTCTGGACTGGCAGGTGGTCACAGCACGTGACGGCGGAGCCTCCAGGTAGGCCAACAGACAGGTAGCAGGTGAGCGCTCCCAGGTGAGCGGGCAAGAGTCTCTGGACAGGCAGGTGGTCACAGCACGTGACGGCGGAGCCTCCAGGTAGGCTAGCAGGCAGGTAGCAGGTGAGCGCTCCCAGGTGAGCGAGCAAGAGTCTCTGGACAGGCAGGTGGTCACAGCACGTGACGGCGGAGCCTCAAGGTAGGCTAGCAGGCAGGTAGCAGATGTGCGCTCCCAGGTGAGCGGGCAAGCTGATCCATAGACAGACTGACAGGTGTCGGAAGGCAGACCGTCGGACCTCAGGCTAGCAAGCAGGTAAGCGGATTATCAGGCAGGAATCAGACAGCAAACTGGCAGGAAACTGGCAGGTAACTGGCAGGTAACTGGAGACGGGACCTGAGGGCTGAAGCAGAGTAGTGAACAGTGCAACAACATTGCTCGGGCACCTCCATTTTCGAGGAGGTGCCTTATATATGGTGAAGTCCTCCGGCCATTGGCCGAGTACTCCTTAGGACGGCGCGCGCGGCCCCTTTAAGAGGGGGGGAGCGCGCACGCGCGCGCCCTAAGCACCATGGCCAGGGAGGAGCACGCGCTGCCAGCAGAGCGGAAGGAGGACGCCGGGCTCGGAGCGGAGAGGTGAGGGGAACAGCGTCCCTGCCTAGCAGAGGGCAGGGACGTCGACGCTACACAGTGGAATAAAAAGACAATATCAATGCCCCGTGGAAGAGACGTGGACGTCACAGTAGCTTAACAAGACGTTTTTAATGACCCTTGGAAGAGTGGTGGAGGTCGCTGTGGAATAAAAGACAATATCAATGCCCCGTGGAAGAGATGTGGAGGTCACAGTATCTTAACAAGACGGTTTTAATGCCTCTTGGAAGAGCTGTGGAGTTCAGCGTGGCTTAACAAGATGGTTTTGATGCCTCTTGGAAAAGACATGGAGGTCACAGAAGCTTAACAAGATGGTTTTACTGCACCTTGGAAGAGTGGTGGAGGTCGCAGTGGAATAAAAAGACAATATCAATGCCCTGTGGAAGAAAAGTGGAGGTCACAGTCGCTATACAAGACGAATTTAATGCCCCTTGAAAGAGCTGTGGAGTTCAGAGTGATTTAACAAGACAGGTTTAATGCCCCTAAGAAGAGACGTGGAGGTCACAGTAACTTAACAAGACGGTTTTAATGCCCCTTGGAAGAGTGGTGGAGGTTGCAGTGGAATAAAAAGACAATATCAATGCCCCTTAGAAGAGTGGTGGAGGTCGCTGTGGAATAAAAAGACAATATCAGTGGCCCTTGGAAGAGTGGTGGAGGTCGCAATGGAATAAAAAGACAATATTAATGCGCCGTGGAAGAGATGTGGAGGTCACAGTAGCTTCACAAGATGGTTTTAATGCCCCTTGGAACAGTGGTGGAGGTCGCAGTGGAATAAAAAGACAATATCAATGCCCCTTGGAAGAGTAGTGGAGGTAGGAGTTGAATAAAAAGACAATATCAATGTCCTATGGGAGAGTGGTGGAGGTCGCAGTGGAATAAACAAACAATATCAATGCCCCTTGGAAGAATGGTGGAGGTCGCAGTGAAATAAAAAGACAATATCAATGCCCCGTGGAAGAGACGTGGAGGTCACAGAAGCCTAACAAGATGGTTTTAATGCCCATTGGAAGAGTGGTGGACGTCGCAGCGGAATAAAAAGACAAAATCAATGCACCATGGAAGAGACCTGAAGGTCACAGTAGCTTAACAAGATGGTTTTAATGCCCCTTGGAAGAGTCGTGGATGTCGCTGTGGAATAAAAAGACAATATCAATGCCCCTTGGAAGAGTGGTGGAGGTCACTGTGGAAAAAAGGGACAAAATCAATGCCCCGTGGTAGAGACGTGAAGATCACAGTAGCTAAACAAGACGGTTTTAATGCCTCTTGGAAGAGTGGTGGAGGTCACATTGGAATAAAAAGACAATATCAATGCCCCTTGGTAGAGTGGTGGAGGTCGCAATGCAATTAGAAAGTCAATATCAATGCCACGTGGAAGAGATGTGGAGTTCACTGTAGCTTAACAAGACGGTTTTAATGCCCCTTGGAAGAGCTGTGGAGTTCAGCGTGGTTTAACAAGATGGTTTTAATGCCTCTTTTTAAAGATATGGAGGTCACAGAAGCTTAACAAGATGGTTTTAATGCCCCTTGGAAGAGTGGTGGAGGTCGCAGTGGAATAAAAAGACAATATCAATGCCCTGTGGAAGAGACGTGGATTTGACAGTAGCTATACAAGACGAATTTAATGCCCCTTGGAAGAGCTGTGGAGTTCAGAGTGATTTAACAAGACAGGTTTAATGCCCCTAAGAAGAGACGTGGAGGTCACAGTAACTTAATAAGACGGTTTTAATGCCCCTTGGAAGAGTGGTGGAGGTTAGAGTGGAATAAAAAGACAATATCAATGCCCCGTGGAAGAGACGTGGAGGTCACAGTAGCTTAACAAGACATTTTTAATGCCCCTTGGAAGAGTGGTGGAGGTCTCTGTGGAATAAAAAGTCAATATCAATGCCACGTGGAAGAGATGTGGAGGTCACTGTAGCTTAACAAGACGGTTTCAATGCCCTTTGGAAGATCTATGGAGTTCAGCGTGGTTTAAAAAGATGGTTTTAATGCCTCTTGGTAAAGATATGGAGGTCACAGAAGCTTAACAAGATGGTTTTAATGCCACTTGGAAGAGTGGTGGAGGTCGCAGTGGAATAAAAAGACAATATCAATGCCCTGTGGAAGAGACATGGAGGTCACAGTAGCTATACAAGACGAATTTAATGCCCCTTGGAAGAGGTGTGGAGTTCAGAGTGATTTAACAAGACAGGTTTAATGACCCTAAGAAGAGACGTGGAGGTCACAGTAACTTAACAAGATGGTTTTAATGCCCCTTGGGGGAGTGGTGGAGGTCGCAGTGGAATAAAAAAACAATATCGGTGCCCCATGGAAAAGTGGTGGAGGTCGCAGTGGAATAAAAAGACAATATCAATGCCCCGTGGAAGAGAAGTGGAGGTCACCGTAGCTTAACAAGACAGATTTAATGTTCCTTGGAAGAGCTGTGGAGTTCAGAGTGGTTTAAGAAGACAGTATTAGTGCTCCTTGGAAGAGTGGTAGAGTTTACAGTGGAATAAAAATACAATATCAGTGCCCCATGGAAAAGATGTGGAGATCATAGTAGCTTAACAAGATGGTTTTAATGCCCCTTGGAAGAGTGGTGGAGGTCGCAGTGGAATAAAAAGGCAATATCAATGCCCTTTGGAAAAGTGGTGGAGATCGCAATAAAATATAAAGACAATATTAATGCCCAGTGGAAGAGACGTGGAGGTCACAGTAGCTTAACAAGATGTTTTTAATGCCCCTTGGAAGGATGGTGAAGGTCGCAGTGTAATAAAAAGGCAATATCAAGGCCCCGTGGAAGAGAAGCGGAGGTCACAGTAGCTTAACAAGACGGTTTTAATGCCCCTTGGAAGAGCTGTGGAGTACAAATTGGTTTAACTAGATGGTTTTAATGCTCCATGGAAGAGACGTGGAGGTCACAGTAGCTTAACAAGACGGTTTTAATGCCACTTGGAATAGTGCTGGAGGTTACAATTGATTAAAAAGACAATATCAAAGCCCCGTGGAAGAGACTTGGAGGTCAGAGTAGCTTCAGAAAATGGTTTTAATGCCCTTTGGAAAAGTGGTGGAGGTCGCAGTGGAATAAAAAAACAATATCAATGCCCCCTTGGAAGAGTGGTGGAGGTCGCAGTTGAATAAAAAGAGAATATCAATGCCCTGTGGAAGAGAATTGGACGTCTCAGTAGCTTAACGACACTGTTTTAATGCCCCTTGGAAGAGTGGTGGAGGTCGCAGTGTAATAAAAACACAATATCAATGCCCCGTGGAAGAGACGTGGAGGTCACAGTAGCCTAACAAGATGGTTTTAATGTCCATTGGAAGAGTGGTGGAGGTCACAGTGGAATATAAAGACAATATCAATGCCACGTGGAAGAGACCTGGAGGTCACAGTAGCTTAACAAGATGGTTTTACTGCCCATTGGAAAACTGGTGGAGGTCTCTGTGTAATAAAAAGACAATATCAATGCCCGTTTAAAGAGTGGTTGAGGTAGCTGTGGAAAAAAAAGGCAATATCAATGCCCCGTGGAAGAGATGTGGAGGTCACAGTAGCTTCACAAGATGGTTTTACTGCCCCATGGAAGAGTGGTGGAGGTCGCAGTGGAATAAAAAGGCAATATCAATGCCCCGTGGAAGAGACGTGAAGGTCACAGTTGCTTAACAAGATCGTTTTAATGCCCCTTGGTACATTGGTGGAGGTCGCAGTGGAATAAAAAGACAATATCAATGCCCCCTGGAAAAGTAGTGGAGGTCGCAGTTGAATAAAAAGACAATATCAATGCCCCGTGGCAGAGACGTGCAGGTCACAGAAGCTTAACAAGATCGTTTTAATGCCCCTTGGAAGAGTGGTGGAGGTCGCAGTGGAATAAAAAGACAAAATCAATGACCAGTGGTAGAGACCTGGAGGTCACAGTACCTTAACGAGACGGTGCAATGCCCCTTGGAAGAGTGGTGGAGGTCGCTGTGGAATAAAAAGACAATATCAATGACCCTTGAAAGAGTGGTGGAGGTCGCTGTGGAATAAAAAGACAAAATCAATGCCCAGTGGTAGAGACGTGCAGATCACAGTAGCTTAACAAGACGGTTTTAATGCCCCTTGGAAGTGTGGTAGAGGTCGCAGTGGAATAAAAAAACAATATTAATGCCCCTTGGTAGAGTGGTGGAGGTCGCAATGGAATTAAAAAGACAATATCAATGCCCCGTGGAAGAGACGTGGTGGTCTCAGTAGCTTAACAGGGCAGTTTTAATGCCCCTTGGAAGAGTGGTGGAAGCTGCTGTGGAATAAAAAGACAATATCATTGCCTCGTGGAAGAGACATGGAGGTCACAGTAGCTTAACAAGACAGTTTTAAGGCCCCTTGGAAGAGCTGTGGAGTTCAGAGTGGTTTAACAAGATGGTTTCAATGCCCCGTGGAAGAGACGTGAAGGTCACAGTAGCTTAACAAGACGGTTTTAATGCCCCTTGGAAGAGTGGTGAAGGTCGCAGTGGAATAAAAAGACTTTATCAATGCCCCTTGGAAGAGTGGTGGAGGTCGCAGTGGAATTAAAAAAGAATATCGATGCCCCTTGTTAGAGTGGTGGAGGTAGCAGTGTATTAAAAATACAATATCAATGCCTCGTCGAAGAGACATGGAGGTGACAGTAGCCTAACAAGACGGTTTTAATACTCTTTGGAAGAGTGGTGGAGGTCGCTGTGGAATAAAAAGACAATAACAATGCCCCGTGGAAGAGACGTGGAGGTCACAGTAGCTTAACAAGACGGTTTTAATGCCCCTTGGAAAAGCTGTGGAGTTCAGCGTGGTTTAACAAGATGTTTTTTTTGCCCCTTGGTAAAGACGTGGAGGTCACAGAAGCTTAACAAGATGGTTTTAATGCCCTTTGGAAGAGTGGTGGAGGTCGCAGTGGAAAAAAAAGACAATATGAATGCCCTGTTGAAGAGACATGGAGGTTACAGTAGCTTAACAAGACGGTTTTATTGTCCCTTGGAAGAGTAGTGGAGGTCGCAGTGGAATAAAAAGACAATATGAATGCCCTGTGGAAGAGACGTGGAGGTCACAGGAGCTATACAAGACGAATTTAATGCCCCTTGGAAGAGCTGTGGAGTTCAGAGTGATTTAGCATGACAGGTTTAATGCCCATAAGAAGAGACGTGGAGGTCACAGAAGCTTAACAACACGGTTCTAATGCCCCTTGGGAGAGTGGTGGAGGTCACAGTGGAATAAAAAGACAATATCAATGACCCATGGAAAAGTGGTGGAGGTTGCAGTGGAATAAAAAGACAATATCAATGCCCCTTGGAAGAGTGGTGGAGGTCGCAGTGGAATAAAAAGACAATATCAATGCCCCTTGGAAGAGACATGGAGGTCACCGTAGCTTAACAAGACAGTTTTAATGCCCCTTGGAAGCGCTGTGGAGTTCAGAGTGGTTTATCAACATAATTTTAATGCCCCTTGGAAGAGACGTGTAGGTCACAGTAGCTTAACTAGATGGTTTTAATGCCCCTTGGAATAGTGGTGGAGGTTACAGTGGAATAAAAATACCATATCAATGCCACGTGGAAGAGAGGGGGAGATCACAGTAGCTTAACAAGATGGTTTTAATGCCCCTTGGAAGAGTGGTGGATGTCGCAGTGGAATAAATTGCCAATATCAATGCCCCTTGGAAGAGTGATGGAGGTCGCAAAAAAATATAAAGACAATATTAATGCCCGGTGGAAGAGACGTGGAGGTCAAAGTAGCTTAACAAGATGTTTTTAATGCCCCTTGGAAGGGTGGTGAAGGTCGCAGTGGAATAAAAAGACAATATCAATGCCCCGTGGAAGAGAAGCGGAGGTCCCAGTAGCTTAACAAAATGGTTTTAATGCCGCTTGGAAGAGTGGTGGAAGTTGCAGTGGAATAAAAAGACAATATCAATGACCCCTTGGAAGAGTGGTGGAGGTCGCAGTCGCATAAAAAGATAATATCAATGCCCTATGGAAGACTGGTGGAGGTCGCAGTGGAATAAAAAGACTATATCAATGCCCCGTAGAAGAGAATTGGAGGTCTCAGTAGCTTAATAACATCGTTTTAATGCCCCTTGGAAGAGTGATGGACGTCGCAGTTGAATAAAAAGACAATATCAATGCCCCTTGAAAGAGTGATGGAGGTCACAGTGGAATAAAAAGACAATATCAATGCCCCGTGGAAGAGACTTGGAGGTCACAGTAGCTTAACAAGACGATTTTAATGCCCCTTGGAAGAACTGTGGAGGTCAGAGTGGTTTAATAAGATGGTTTTATTGCCTCTTGGAAGAGACGTGGAGGTCACAGTAGCTTAACAAGATGTTTTTAATGCCCCTTGGAAGGGTGGTGAAGGTCGCAGTGGAATAAAAAGACAATATCAATGCCCCGTGGAAGAGAAGCGGAGGTCCCAGTAGCTTAACAAAATGGTTTTAATGCCCCTTGGAAGAGTGGTGGAAGTTGCAGTGGAATAAAAAGACAATATCAATGACCCCTTGGAAGAGTGGTGGAGGTCGCAGTCGCATAAAAAGATAATATCAATGCCCTATGGAAGAGTGGTGGAGGTCGCAGTGGAATAAAAAGACAATATCAATGCCCCGTAGAAGAGAATTGGAGGTCTCAGTAGCTTAATAACATCATTTTAATGCCCCTTGGAAGAGTGGTGGACGTCGCAGTTGAATAAAAAGACAATATCAATGCCCCTTGAAAGAGTGATGGAGGTCACAGTGGAATAAAAAGACAATATCAATGCCCCGTGGAAGAGACTTGGAGGTCACAGTAGCTTAACAAGACGATTTTAATGCCCCTTGGAAGAACTGTGGAGGTCAGAGTGGTTTAATAAGATGGTTTTAATGCCTCTTGGAAGAGACGTGGAGGTCACAGTAGCTTAACAATACTCTTTTAATTCCCCTTAGTAGTGTGGTGGAGGTCGCAGTGAAATAAAAAGACAATATCAATGCCCTGTGAAAGAGTTGTGGTGGTCACAGTAGCTTAACAAGACGATTTTAATGCCCCTTGGAAGAGGTGTGGAGTTCAAATTGGTTTAAGAAGATGGTTTTAATGCCTCTTGGAAGAGACGTGGAGGTCACAGTAGCTTAACAAGACGTTTTTAATGTCCCTTGGAAGAGTAGTGGAGGACGCTGTGGTATAAAAAGACAAAATCAATGCCCTGTGGAAGAGATGTGGAGGTCACAGTAGCTTAACAGAGACGAATTTAATGCCCCTTGGAAGAGCTGTGTTCAGAGAGGTTTAACAAGACAGGTTTAATGCCCCTTAGAAGAGACGTGGAGATCACAGTAACTTAAAAAGACGGTTTTAATGCCCCTTGAAGGAGTGGTGGAGTTCGCAGTGAAATAAAAAGACAATATCAAAGCCTCGTGGAAAAGTGGTGGAGGTCAAAGTGGAATAAAAAGACAATATCAATGCCCCGTGGAAGAGACGTGAAGGTCACAGTAGCTTAACAAGATCGTTTTAATGCCCCTTTGTACAGTGGTGGAGGTCGCAGTGGAATAAAAAGACAATATCAATGCCCCGTGGAAGAGACGTGGAGGTCACAGAAGCCTAACAAGATGGTTTTAATGCCCATTGGAAGAGTGGTGGAGGTCGCAGTGGAATAAAAAGACAATATCAATGCCCTGTGGAAGAAAAGTGGAGGTCACAGTAGCTATACAAGATGAATTTAATGCCCCTTGAAAGAGCTGTGGAGTTCAGAGTGATTTAACAAGACAGGTATAATGCCCCTAAGAAGAGACGTGGAGGTCACAGTAACTTAAAAAGACGGTTTTAATGCCCCTTGGAAGAGTGGTGGAGGTTGCAGTGGAATAAAAAGACAATATCAATGCCCCTTAGAAGAGTGGTGGAGGTCGCTGTGGAATAAAAAGACAATATCAGTGGCCCTTGGAAGAGTGGTGGAGGTCGCAATGGAATAAAAAGACAATATCAATGCGCCGTGGAAGAGATGTGGAGGTCACAGTAGCTTCACAAGATGGTTTTAATGCCCCTTGGAACAGTGGTGGAGGTCGCAGTGGAATAAAAAGACAATATCAATGCCCCTTGGAAGAGTAGTGGAGGTAGGAGTTGAATAAAAAGACAATATCAATGTCGTATGGGAGAGTGGTGGAGGTCGCAGTGGAATAAACAAACAATATCAATGCCCCTTGGAAGAATGGTGGAGGTCGCAGTGAAATAAAAAGACAATATCAATGCCCCATGGAAGAGACGTGGAGGTCACAGAAGCCTAACAAGATGGTTTTAATGCCCATTGGAAGAGTGGTGGAGGTCGCAGCGGAATAAAAAGACAAAATCAATGCCCCATGGAAGAGACCTGCAGGTCACAGTAGATTAACAAGACGGTTTTAATGCCCCTTGGAAGAGTCGTGGATGTCGCTGTGGAATAAAAAGACAATATCAATGCTCCTTGGAAGAGTGGTGGAGGTCACTGTGGAAAAAAGGGACAAAATCAATGCCCAGTGGTAGAGACGTGAAGATCACAGTAGCTAAACAAGACGGTTTTAATGCCTCTTGGAAGAGTGGTGGAGGATACATTGGAATAAAAAGACAATATCAATGCCCCTTGGTAGAGTGGTGGAGGTCGCAATGCAATTAGAAAGTCAATATCAATGCCACGTGGAAGAGATGTGGAGTTCACTGTAGCTTAACAAGACGGTTTTAATGCCCCTTGGAAGAGCTGTGGAGTTCAGCGTGGTTTAACAAGATGGTTTTAATGCCTCTTTTTAAAGATATGGAGGTCACAGAAGCTTAACAAGATGGTTTTAATGCCCCTTGGAAGAGTGGTGGAGGTCGCAGTGGAATAAAAAGACAATATCAATGCCCTGTGGAAGAGACGTGGATTTGACAGTAGCTATACAAGACGAATTTAATGCCCCTTGGAAGAGCTGTGGAGTTCAGAGTGATTTAACAAGACAGGTTTAATGCCCCTAAGAAGAGACGTGGAGGTCACAGTAACTTAATAAGACGGTTTTAATGCCCCTTGGAAGAGTGGTGGTGGTTAGAGTGAAATAAAAAGACAATATCAATGCCCCGTGGAAGAGACGTGGAGGTCACAGTAGCTTAACAAGACATTTTTAATGCCCCTTGGAAGAGTGGTGGAGGTCGCTGTGGAATAAAAAGTCAATATCAATGCCACGTGGAAGAGATGTGGAGGTCACTGTAGCTTAACAAGACAGTTTTAATGCCCCTTGGAAGATCTATGGAGTTCAGCGTGGTTTAAAAAGATGGTTTTAATGCCTCTTGGTAAAGATATGGAGGTCACAGAAGCTTAACAAGATGGTTTTAATGCCACTTGGAAGAGTGGTGGAGGTCGCAGTGGAATAAAAAGACAATATCAATGCCCTGTGGAAGAGACATGGAGGTCACAGTAGCTATACAAGACGAATTTAATGCCCCTTGGAAGAGGTGTGGAGTTCAGAGTGATTTAACAAGACAGGTTTAATGACCCTAAGAAGAGACGTGGAGGTCACAGTAACTTAACAAGATGGTTTTAATGCCCCTTGGGGGAGTGGTGGAGGTCGCAGTGGAATAAAAAAACAATATCAGTGCCCCATGGAAAAGTGGTGGAGGTCGCAGTGGAATAAAAAGACAATATCAATGCCCCGTGGAAGAGAAGTGGAGGTCACCGTAGCTTAACAAGACAGATTTAATGTTCCTTGGAAGAGCTGTGGAGTTCAGAGTGGTTTAAGAAGACAGTATTAGTGCTCCTTGGAAGAGTGGTAGAGTTTACAGTGGAATAAAAATACAATATCAGTGCCCCATGGAAAAGACGTGGAGATCATAGTAGCTTAACAAGATGGTTTTAATACCCCTTGGAAGAGTGGTGGAGGTCGCAGTGGAATAAAAAGACAATATCAATGCCCTTTGGAAAAGTGGTGGAGATCGCAATAAAATATAAAGACAATATTAATGCCCAGTGGAAGAGACGTGGAGGTCACAGTAGCTTAACAAGATGTTTTTAATGCCCCTTGGAAGGATGGTGAAGGTCGCAGTGAAATAAAAAGGCAATATCAAGGCCCCGTGGAAGAGAAGCGGAGGTCACAGTAGCTTAACAAGACGGTTTCAATGCCCCTTGGAAGAGCTGTGGAGTACAAATTGGTTTAACTAGATGGTTTTAATGCTCCTTGGAAGAGACGTGGAGGTCACAGTAGCTTAACAAGACGGTTTTAATGCCACTTGGAATAGTGCTGGAGGTTACAATTGATTAAAAAGACAATATCAAAGCCCCGTGGAAGAGACTTGGAGGTCAGAGTAGCTTCAGAAAATGGTTTTAATGCCCTTTGGAAGAGTGGTGGAGGTCGCAGTGGAATAAAAAGACAATATCAATGCCCCCTTGGAAGAGTGGTGGAGGTCGCAGTTGAATAAAAAGAGAATATCAATGCCCTGTGGAAGAGAATTGGACGTCTCAGTAGCTTAACGACACTGTTTTAATGCCCCTTGGAAGAGTGGTGGAGGTCGCAGTGTAATAAAAAGACAATATCAATGCCCCGTGGAAGAGACGTGGAGGTCACAGTAGCCTAACAAGATGGTTTTAATGTCCATTGGAAGAGTGGTGGAGGTCACAGTGGAATATAAAGACAATATCAATGCCACGTGGAAGAGACCTGGAGGTCACAGTAGCTTAACAAGATGGTTTTACTGCCCATTGGAAAACTGGTGGAGGTCTCTGTGGAATAAAAAGACCATATCAATGCCCGTTTAAAGAGTGGTTGAGGTAGCTGTGGAAAAAAAAGGCAATATCAATGCCCCGTGGAAGAGATGTGGAGGTCACAGTAGCTTCACAAGATGGTTTTAATGCCCCATGGAAGAGTGGCGGAGGTCGCAGTGGAATAAAAAGGCAATATCAATGCCCCGTGGAAGAGACGTGAAGGTCACAGTTGCTTAACAAGATCGTTTTAATGCCCCTTGGTACAGTGGTGGAGGTCGCAGTGGAATAAAAAGACAATATCAATGCCCCTTGGAAAAGTAGTGGAGGTCGGAGTTGAATAAAAAGACAATATCAATGCCCCATGGAAGAGTGGTGGAGGTCGCAGTTGAATAAAAAGACAATATCAATGCCCCGTGGCAGAGACGTGCAGGTCACAGAAGCTTAACAAGATCGTTTTAATGCCCCTTGGAAGAGTGGTGGAGGTCGCAGTGGAATAAAAAGACAAAATCAATGACCAGTGGTAGAGACCTGGAGGTCACAGTACCTTAACGAGACGGTGCAATGCCCCTTGGAAGAGTGGTGGAGGTCGCTGTGGAATAAAAAGACAATATCAATGACCCTTGGAAGAGTGGTGGAGGTCGCTGTGGAATAAAAAGACAAAATCAATGCCCAGTGGTAGAGACGTGCAGATCACAGTAGCTTAACAAGACGGTTTTAATGCCCCTTGGAAGCGTGGTAGAGGTCGCAGTGGAATAAAAAAACAATATTAATGCCCCTTGGTAGAGTGGTGGAGGTCGCAATGGAATTAAAAAGACAATATCAATGCCCCGTGGAAGAGACGTGGAGGTCTCAGTAGCTTAACAGGGCAGTTTTAATGCCCCTTGGAAGAGTGGTGGAAGCTGCTGTGGAATAAAAAGACAATATCATTGCCTCGTGGAAGAGACATGGAGGTCACAGTAGCTTAACAAGACAGTTTTAAGGCCCCTTGGAAGAGCTGTGGAGTTCAGAGTGGTTTAACAAGATGGTTTCAATGCCCCGTGGAAGAGACGTGAAGGTCACAGTAGCTTAACAAGACGGTTTTAATGCCCCTTGGAAGAGTGGTGAAGGTCGCAGTGGAATAAAAAGACTTTATCAATGCCCCTTGGAAGAGTGCTGGAGGTCGCAGTGGAATTAAAAAAGAATATCGATGCCCCTTGTTAGAGTGGTGGAGGTAGCAGTGTATTAAAAATACAATATCAATGCCTCGTCGAAGAGACATGGAGGTGACAGTAGCCTAACAAGACGGTTTTAATACTCCTTGGAAGAGTGGTGGAGGTCGCTGTGGAATAAAAAGACAATAACAATGCCCCGTGGAAGAGACGTGGAGGTCACAGTAGCTTAACAAGACGGTTTTAATGCCCCTTCGAAAAGCTGTGGAGTTCAGCGTGGTTTAACAAGATGGTTTTTATGCCCCTTGGTAAAGACGTGGAGGTCACAGAAGCTTAACAAGATGGTTTTAATGCCCTTTGGAAGAGTGGTGGAGGTCGCAGTGGAAAAAAAAGACAATATGAATGCCCTGTTGAAGAGACATGGAGGTTACAGTAGCTTAACAAGACGAATTTAATGCCCCTTGGAAGAGCTGTGGAGTTCAGAGTGATTTAACAAGACAGGTTTAATGCCCCTAAGAAGAGACGTGGAGGTCACAGTAACTTAATAAGACGGTTTTAATGCCCCTTGGAAGAGTGGTGGAGGTTAGAGTGGAATAAAAAGACAATATCAATGCCCCGTGGAAGAGACGTGGAGGTCACAGTAGCTTAACAAGACATTTTTAATGCCCCTTGGAAGAGTGGTGGAGGTCGCTGTGGAATAAAAAGTCAATATCAATGCCACGTGGAAGAGATGTGGAGGTCACTGTAGCTTAACAAGACGGTTTTCATGCCCCTTGGAAGATCTATGGAGTTCAGCGTGGTTTAAAAAGATGGTTTTAATGCCTCTTGGTAAAGATATGGAGGTCACAGAAGCTTAACAAGATGGTTTTAATGCCACTTGGAAGAGTGGTGGAGGTCGCAGTGGAATAAAAAGACAATATCAATGCCCTGTGGAAGAGACATGGAGGTCACAGTAGCTATACAAGACGAATTTAATGCCCCTTGGAAGAGGTGTGGAGTTCAGAGTGATTTAACAAGACAGGTTTAATAACCCTAAGAAGAGACGTGGAGGTCACAGTAACTTAACAAGATGGTTTTAATGCCCCTTGGGGGAGTGGTGGAGGTCGCAGTGGAATAAAAAAACAATATCAATGCCCCATGGAAAAGTGGTGGAGGTCGCAGTGGAATAAAAAGACAATATCAATGCCCCGTGGAAGAGAAGTGGAGGTCACCGTAGCTTAACAAGACAGATTTAATGTTCCTTGGAAGAGCTGTGGAGTTCAGAGTGGTTTAAGAAGACAGTATTAGTGCTCCTTGGAAGAGTGGTAGAGTTTACAGTGGAATAAAAATACAATATCAGTGCCCCATGTAAAAGACGTGGAGATCATAGTAGCTTAACAAGATGGTTTTAATGCCCCTTGGAAGAGTGGTGGAGGTCGCAGTGGAATAAAAAGACAATATCAATGCCCTTTGGAAAAGTGGTGGAGATCGCAATAAAATATAAAGACAATATTAATGCCCAGTGGAAGAGACGTGGAGGTCACAGTAGCTTAACAAGATGTTTTTAATGCCCCTTGGAAGGATGGTGAAGGTCGCAGTGGAATAAAAAGGCAATATCAAGGCCCCGTGGAAGAGAAGCAGAGGTCACAGTAGCTTAACAAGACAGTTTTAATGCCCCTTGGAAGAGCTGTGGAGTACAAATTGGTTTAACTAGATGGTTTTAATGCTCCTTGGAAGAGACGTGGAGGTCACAGTAGCTTAACAAGACGGTTTTAATGCCACTTCTAATAGTGCTGGAGGTTACAATTGATTAAAAAGACAATATCAAAGCCCCGTGGAAGAGACTTGGAGGTCAGAGTAGCTTCAGAAAATGGTTTTAATGCCCTTTGGAAGAGTGGTGGAGGTCGCAGTGGAATAAAAAGACAATATCAATGCCCCATTGGAAGAGTGGTGGAGGTCGCAGTTGAATAAAAAGAGAATATCAATGCCCTGTGGAAGAGAATTGGACGTCTCAGTAGCTTAACGACACTGTTTTAATGCCCCTTGGAAGAGTGGTGGAGGTCGCAGTGTAATAAAAAGACAATATCAATGCCCCGTGGAAGAGACGTGGAGGTCACAGTAGCCTAACAAGATGGTTTTAATGTCCATTGGAAGAGTGGTGGAGGTCACAGTGGAATATAAAGACAATATCAATGCCACGTGGAAGAGACCTGGAGGTCACAGTAGCTTAACAAGATGGTTTTACTGCCCATTGGAAAACTGGTGGAGGTCTCTGTGGAATAAAAAGACAATATCAATGCCCGTTTAAAGAGTGGTTGAGGTAGCTGTGGAAAAAAAAGGCAATATCAATGCCCCGTGGAAGAGATGTGGAGGTCACAGTAGCTTCACAAGATGGTTTTACTGCCCCATGGAAGAGTGGTGGAGGTCGCAGTGGAATAAAAAGGCAATATCAATGCCCCGTGGAAGAGACGTGAAGGTCACAGTTGCTTAACAAGATCGTTTTAATACCCCTTGGTACAGTGGTGGAGGTCGCAGTGGAATAAAAAGACAATATCAATGCCCCTTGGAAAAGTAGTGGAGGTCGGAGTTGAATAAAAAGACAATATCAATGCCCCATGGAAGAGTGGTGGAGGTCGCAGTTGAATAAAAAGACAATATCAATGCCCCGTGGCAGAGACGTGCAGGTCACAGAAGCTTAACAAGATCGTTTTAATGCCCCTTGGAAGAGTGGTGGAGGTCGCAGTGGAATAAAAAGACAAAATCAATGACCAGTGGTAGAGACCTGGAGGTCACAGTAACTTAACGAGACGGTGCAATGCCCCTTGGAAGAGTGGTGGAGGTCGCTGTGGAATAAAAAGACAATACCAATGACCCTTGGAAGAGTGGTGGAGGTCGCTGTGGAATAAAAAGACAAAATCAATGCCCAGTGGTAGAGACGTGCAGATCACAGTAGCTTAACAAGACGGTTTTAATGCCCCTTGGAAGTGTGGTAGAGGTCGCAGTGGAATAAAAAGACAATATTAATGCCCCTTGGTAGAGTGGTGGAGGTCGCAATGGAATTAAAAAGACAATATCAATGCTCCGTGGAAGAGACGTGGAGGTCTCAGTAGCTTAACAAGACAGTTTTAATGCCCCTTGGAAGAGTGGTGGAAGCTGCTGTGGAATAAAAAGACAATATCATTGCCCAGTGTAAGAGACACGGAGGTCACAGTAGCTTAACAAGACAGTTTTAAGGCCCCTTGGAAGAACTGTGGAATTCAGAGTGGTTTAACAAGATGGTTTCAATGCCCCGTGGAAGAGACGTGAAGGTCACAGTAGCTTAACAACACGGTTTTAATGTCCCTTGGAAGAGTGGTGGAGGTCGCAGTGGAATAAAAAGACTTTATCAATGCCCCTTGGAAGAGTGGTGGAATTCGCAGTGGAATAAAAAAAGAATATCGATGCCCCTTGGAAGAGTGGTGGAGGTAGCAGTGTATTTAAAATACAATATCAATGCCTCGTGGAAGAGACATGGAGGTGACAGTAGCCTAGCAAGACGGTTTAAATACTCCTTGGAAGAGTGGTGGAGGTCGCAGTGGAATAAAAAGACAATAACAATGCCCCGTGGAAGAGATGTGGAGGTCACAGTAGCTTAACAAGACGGTTTTAATGCCCCTTGGAAAAGCTGTGGAGTTCAGCGTGGTTTAACAAGATGGTTTTTTTGCCCTTTGGTAAAGACGTGGAGGTCACAGAAGCTTAACAAGATGGTTTTAATGCCCTTTGGAAGAGTGGTGGAGGTCGCAGTGGAAAAAAAAGACAATATGAATGCCCTGTTGAAGAGATATGGAGGTTACAGTAGCTTAACAAGACGGTTTTATTGTCCCTTGGAAGAGTAGTGGAGGTCGCAGTGGAATAAAAAGACAATATCAATGCCCTGTGGAAGAGACGTGGAGGTCACAGGAGCTATACAAGACGAATTTAATGCCCCTTGGAAGAGCTGTGGAGTTCAGAGTGATTTAGCATGACAGGTTTAATGCCCATAAGAAAAGACGTGGAGGTCACAGAAGCTTAACAACACGGTTCTAATGCCCCTTGGGAGAGTGGTGGAGGTCGCAGTGGAATAAAAAGACAATATCAATGACCCATGGAAAAGTGGTGGAGGTTGCAGTGGAATAAAAAGACAATATTAATGCCCCTTGGAAGAGTGGTGGAGGTCGCAGTGGAATAAAAAGACAATATCAATGCCCCTTGGAAGAGACATGGAGGTCACCGTAGTTTAACAAGACAGTTTTAATGCCCCTTGGAAGCGCTGTGGAGTTCAGAGTGGTTTATCAACATAATTTTAATGCCCCTTGGAAGAGACGTGTAGGTCACAGTAGCTTAACAAGATGGTTTTAGTGCCCCTTGGAATAGTGGTGGAGGTTACAGTGGAATAAAAATACCATATCAATGCCCCTTGGAAGAGGTGGAGATCACAGTAGCTTAACAACACGGTTTTAATGCCCCTTGGAAGAGTGGTGGATGTCGCAGTGGAATAAAAAGCCAATATCAATGCCCCTTGGAAGAGTGATGGAGGTCGCAAAAAAATATAAAGACAATATTAATGCCCAGTGGAAGAGACGTGGAGGTCACAGTAGCTTAACAAGATGTTTTTAATGCCCCTTGGAAGGGTGGTGAAGGTCACAGTGGAATAAAAAGACAATATCAATGCCCCGTGGAAGAGAAGCGGAGGTCCCAGTAGCTTAAGAAAATGGTTTCAATGCCCCTTGGAAGAGTGGTGAAGGTCACAGTCGCATAAAAAGATAATATCAATGCCCTATGGAAGAGTGGTGGAGGTCGCAGTGGAATAAAAAGACAATATCGATGTCCTGTAGAAGAGAATTGGAGGTCTCAGTAGCTTAATAACACCGTTTTAATGCCCCTTGGAAGAGTTTGTGGAGGTCGCAGTTGAATAAAAAGACACTATCAATGCCCCTTGAAAGAGTGATGGAGGTCACAGTGGAATAAAAAGACAATATCAATGCTCCGTGGAAGAGAAGTGGAGATCACAGTAGCCTAACAAGATGGTTTTAATGCCCCTTGGAAGAGTGGTTGAGGTTGCAGTGCAATAAAAAGACAATATCAATGCCCTGTGGAAAATAAGTGGAGGTCACAGTAGCTTAAGAAGACGGCTTTAATGCCCCTTGGAAGTGACTTGGAGGTCACAGTAGCTTAACACGATGGTTTTAATGCCCCTTGTAAGAGTGGTGGAGGTCGCAGTGCAATAAAAAGGCAATATCAATGACCCCTTGGAAGAATGGTGGCGGTCACAGTGGAATAAAAATACAATATCAATGCCCTATGGAAGAGTGTTGGAAGTCACAGTGGAATAAAAATACAATAATAATGCCCCTTGGAAGAGACTTGGAGTTCACAGTAGATTAACAAGACCGTTTTAATGCCCCTTGGAAGAGTGGTGGAGGTCGCAGACAAATAAGAAGACAATATCAATTCCCCGTGGAAGAGACGTGGAGGTCACAGTTGCCTAACAAGATGGTTTTAGTGCCCATTGTAAGAGTGGTGGAGGTCTCTGTGGAATAAAAAGAGAATATCAATGCCCCTTGGAAGAGTGGTGAAGGTCGCTGTGGAAAAAAAAGACAATATCAATGCCCCATGGAAGAGACGTGAAAGTCACAGTAGCTTAACAAGCCGGTTTTAATGCCCCTTGGAAGAGTGGTGGATGTTACAGTAGAATAAAAAGACAATGTCAATGCCCCGTGGAAGAGACGTGGAGATAGTAGCTTAACAAGGCGGTTATAATGCCCCTTGGAAGAGTGGTGGAGGTTGCAGTGGATTAAAAAGAAAATATCAATGCCCCGTGGAAGAGATGTGGAGACAGTAGCTTAACAAGACGGTTTTAATGCCCCTTGGAGAAGTGGTGGAGGTCTTAGAGGAATAAAAAGACAATATCAATAGAGATGACCGGTGTTCGACTAGAAATGTTCGCCAATCTCAAATTCGAGCTGTTTTGGGCGGTGTTCGAGTCATTCGACGAACGCGAACGATTTGCAAAAAATTCGGCTGTTCGAGGTTATGTTCGATAACTGTTTGTGCACCGAAAGCGTGTCCTGAATGTATGGCGCTATTTAGAGCACCAATCATGCAGGGATTGTCTGCCACTCACTGTAATGCCACAGCCATGGTGGTTGTGGCATTACAGTGGTTGCCCAAATCGATGGGAACAGTGATCACAGTGAAACACGAAAAGCCGGCAATTCAGCAGCGGCATACACCGGTACCAGACAATTTAGAACCGAAAGAATAGAGTATCACACATAGATTAGATAGATAGAAACATATCAGTCAAATATATAAGAAGTACAGTGACAGTGTTGGTTACTGTACTTGTCATTTAGTGTAAAGGATTTATTAAAAAAAATATTAGTGTTTTCATGCACCGTCTCTTTAAAAAAGCCGGCCGGCAATTCAGCATTGGTATCCGACAATTTATAACAGAAAGAATAGAGCATTACACATAGATTAGATAGATAGAAACATGTCAGTCACATATATAAGAAGTACAGTGATAGTGTTGATTACTGTACTTGTCATTTAGTGTTAAAATAAAGGATTTATTAAGATTTATTAAAAAAAAAATTGGCGTGGGGTTCCGCGTAATTTTAGTCTCTAGCGGAGGTTAAGCAGACGGCTGGGGCAGATGTTTGAAGCCTGGGAAGGGGGTAATACCCGGCTCATCTGGATGCCGTCACAGCCAGACACTGCAGAGCGCAAGCATGCCTGCACTTCTCAGTGTATGCCGCATGGCAAGCTGGATGGCAGCATTCTGCTGCGGTCCAGCCTGTCATGTGAATGTAGCAGAGCTGAAGCTGTCGTGGAAACCATGGAAAGGTAAGGATGATGTTGCTTTATTATTTTACTTTTATTGCAGGAGATGGTTGGCTTCAGCTGGAATGGGCGTGATGGTAAGTATGGTTTAATTTAGAACAATAAAGAATTGTGTGTTTATTTCGATTAAAGGACTTTATTCTGGGTGTTTGTGTTTTTTTGTAACTTTGACTATGGGGTTAGTAATGGGGGTGTCTTATAGACGCCTCTCCATTACTAACCTGGGCTTGATGTCAGCTGGCATTATAAGCTGACATCAACCCCAACCCTATTACCCCACTGCCACCGCTACAGGGCAGTGGGAAGAGCGAGGCTAAGTGCCAGAATTGGCGCATTCTATGGATGCGCCATTTCTGGGGCGGCTGACGGCTGGTGTTTCTAGACTGGGAGGGGGCCAATATTCATGGCACCCTTCCTGGGCTATTAATATCATCCCCAGCAGTCTGCCTAGTCTTTGCTAGCTATTAAAATAGGGGGGACCCCACATAATTTTTTTGGGGGTCCCCCATTTTAATAGCTAGTAAAGGCTAGGTATTCAGCTGGGGGCTGATATTAGTAGCCTGGGAAGCTCCGTGGGTATTACCCCCTTCCCAGGCTTCAAACATCTGCCCCAGCCGTCTGCTTAACCTCCGCTAGAGACTAAAATTACGGGGAACCCCACGCCAATTTTTTTTTTAATAAGTCCTTTATTTTAACACTAAATGACAAGTACAGTAATCAACACTATCACTGTACTTCTTATATATGTGACTGACATGTTTCTATCTATCTAATCTATGTGTGATGCTCTATTCTTTCTGTTATAAATTGTCGGGTACCGATGCTAAATTGCCGGCCGGCTTTTTTAAAGAGACGGTGCATGAAAACACTAATATTTTTTTAAATAAATCTTTTAACACTAAATGACAAGTACAGTAACCAACACTGTCACTGTACTTCTTATATATGTGACTGACATGTTTCTATCTATCTAATCTATGTGGGATGCTCTATTCCTTCTTGTTTAAATTGTCTGGTACCAGTGTATGCCACTGCTGAATTGCCGGCCGGCTTTTTTAAAGAGAGTTTCTTCTGAGCAGTTTGTAAGCTTTTGGACACCTTTGAAGGTGTTTTGTATGTGTTTCTATGTGTTTTTGTTTGCCTGCCATTAGTTTTAACGGTGTTCGACGGTGTTCGACGAACAGTTCCTCGAACATCCCGGTGTTCGACGAACCGAACCGAACCCGAACACTACGGGGGTGGCTCAACAGTAAATATCAATTCCCTTTGGGAGAGTGGTGGACGTCGCAATGGAATAAAAAGACAATATCAATGCCCCGTGGAAGAGACGTGGAGGTCACAGTAGCTTAACGAGACGGTTTTCATGCCTCTTGGAAAAGTGGTGGAGGTCGCTGTGGAATAAAAAGACAATATCAATTACCCGTGGAAGAGACGTGGAGGTCATAGTAGCTTAACAAGACGGTTTTAATGCCCTTTGGAAGAGCTGTGGAGTAAAGATTGGTTTAAAAAGATGGTTTTAATGCCCCTTGGTAGAGACGTGGAGGTCACAGTAGCTTAACAAGACGGTTTTAATGCCCCTTGGAAGAGTGATGGAGGATACAGTTGAATAAAAAGACAATATCAATGCCCCGTGGAAGAGACTTGGAGGTCACAGTAGTTTGTCAAAATGGTTTTAATGCCCCTTGGAAGAGTGGTGGAGGTCGCAGTGGAATAAAAAGACAATATCAATGCCCTGTGGAAGAGAGGTGGAGGTCGCAGTGGAATAAAAAGACAATATCAATGCCCCATAGAAGAGAATTGGAGGTCTCAGTAGCTTAACAACATTGTTTTAATGCCCATTGGAAAATGGTGGAGGTCTCTGTGGAATAAAAAGACAATATCAATGCCCCTTGGAAGAGTGGTTGAGGTCGCTGTGGAAAAAAAAGACAATATCAATGCCCCGTGGAAGAGACGTGGAGTTCACAGTAGCTTAAAAAGCCGGTTTTAATGCCCCTTGGAAGAATGGTGGAGGTTACAGTGGAATAAAAAGACAATATCAATGCCCCGTGGATAAGACGTGGAGATAGTAGCTTAACAAGATGGTTTTAATGCCCTTGGAGGAGTGGTGGAGGTCGATGTGGAATAAAAAGACAATATCAATGCCCCATGGAAGAGACGTGGAGGTCACAGTAGCTTAACAAGACAATTTTACTGCCCTTTGGAAGAGGTGTGGAGTTAAGAGTGGTTTAACAAGATGGTTTTAATGTCCCGTGGAAGAGAAGTGGAGGTCACAATAGCTTAACAAGTTGGTTTTAATGCCACTTGGAAGAGTGGTGGAGGTTACAGTGGAATAAAAATACAATAACAATGCCCCGTGGAAGAGACGTGGTGGTCACAGTAACTTAACAAGACGGTTTTGATGCCCCTTTGAAGGTTGGTGGAGGTCACAGTGGAATAAAAAGACAATATCAATGCCCCTTGGAAGAGACGTGGAGGTCAAAGTTGCTTAACAAGACGGTTTAATGCCCCTTGGAAGAGTGGAGAATGTCGCTGTGGAATAAATTGACAATGTCAATGCCCCGGGGAAGAGACGTGGAGTTTACAGTAGCTTAAAAAGATGGTTTTAATGCCACTTTGAAGAATGGTTGAGGTCGCATTGGTATAAACAAACAATATCAATGCCCCGTGAAAGAGACATGGATGTCACAGTAGCTTAAAAACACGGTTTTAATGCCGCTTGGAAGAGGGGTGGATGTCTTTGTGGAATAAATAGACAATATCATTGCCCCGTGGAAAAGACGTGGAGGTCACAGTGGCTTAACAAGACGGTTTTAATGCCCCTTGGAAGAGCTGTGGAGTTCACAGTGGTTTAACAAGATGGTTTTAATGCCCTTAGAAGAGACGTGAAGGTCACAGTAGCTTAACAAGACGATTTTAATGCCCCTTGGTAGAGTGGTGGAGGTCGCAGTGGAATAAAAAGACAATATCAATGCCCTGTGGAAGAGACGTGGTGGTCACAGTAGCTTAACAAGATGGTTTTTAATGCCCCTTCGTAGAGTACTGGAGGTAGCTGTGGTATAAAAAGACAATATCAATGCCCTGTGGAAGAGACGTGGTGGTCACAGTAGCTTAACAAGACGGTTTTAATGCCCCTTGACGGAGTGGTGGAGTTCACAGTGAAATGAAGAGACAATATCAATGCCCGTTGGAAAAGAGGTGGAGGTCAAAGTGTAATAAAAAGACAATATCACTGCCGCTAGGAAGAGTGGTGGAGGACACAGTGGAATAAAAAGACAATATCAATGCCCCTTGGAAGAGTGGTGGAGGTCGCAGTGGAATTAAAAGACAATATCAATGCCCCGTGGAAGAGACGTGGAGTTCACAGTAGCGTAACAAGACGGTTTTAATGCCCCTTGAAGAGTGGCGGAAGTCGCTGTGGAATAAAAAGACAATATCAATGCACCATGGAAGATACGTGGAGGTCACTGTAGCTTCACAAGACGGTTTTAATGCCCCTTGGAAGAGCGGTGGAGTTCAGAGTGGTTTAACAAGACGGTTTTAATGCCCCTTGGGAGAGTGGTGGAGGTTACAGTGGAATAAAAAGACAAAATCAATACCCCTTGGAAGAGTGGTGGAGGTCGCAATGGAATATAAAGAGAATATTAATGCCCCGTGGAAGAGACAAGAAGATCACAGTAACTTAACATTGTGGTTTTAATGCCCCTTGGAAGAGTGGTGGAGGTCGCAGTGGAATAAAAAGACAATATCAATGCCCCGTGGAAGAGACGTGGAGGTCACAGTAGCTTAACAAAACGGTTTTACTGCCCCTTGGAAGAGTGATGGAGGTCGCTGTGGAATAAAAAGACAATATCAATGCCCCGTGGAATAAACGTGGAGGTCACAGTAGCTTATCTAGAAAAATGTTATGCCCCTTGGAAGAGTTGTGGAGTTCAGAGTATTTTAACAAGACGGTTTTAATGCCCCTTGGAAGAGTGGTGGAGGGAGCAGTGGAATAAAGAGACAATATTAATGCCCCTTGGTAGAGTGGTGGAGGTCAAAGGGGAATAAAAAGATAATATCAATGCCGCTTGGAAGAGTGGTGGAGATCCTAGTGGAATAAAAAGACAATATCAATGCCCCGTGGAAGAGACGTGGAGGTCACAGTACCTTAACAAGACATTTTTAATGCCCCTTGGAAAAGTGGTGGAGGTTACAGTGAAATAAAAAGACAATATCAATGCCCCAAGGAAGAGATGAGGAGGTCAAAATAGCTTAACAAGGTGGTTTTAATGCCCATTGGAAGAGTGGTGGAGGTCGCAGTGGAATGAAAAGACAATATCAATGCCCCTTGGAAGAGACTTGGAGGTCACAGTAGCTTAGCAAGATGGTTTTAATGCCCCTTGGAAGTGTGGTGGAGGTCACTGTGGAATAAAAAGACAATATCATTGCCCCGGGGAAGAGACGTGGAGGTCACAGTAGCTTAACAAGATGGCTTTAATGCCCCTTTGAAGTGCTGTGGAGTTCAGAGTGGTCTAACAAGATGGTTTTAATGTCCCACGGAAGAGACGTGGAGCTCACAGGACCTTAACAAGACGGTTTTAATGCCCTTTGGAAGAGTGGTGGAGGTCACAGTGGAATAAAAAGACAATATGAATGCCACTTGGAAGAGTGTTGGAAGTTGCAGTGGAATAAAAAGACAATATCAATGCCCCGTGGTACAGACGTGGAGGTCACAGTAGCTTAACAAGATGGTTTTAATGTCCCTTGGAAGAGTGGGGGAGGTCACAGTGGTATAAAAAGACAATATCAATGCCCCGTGGAAGAGACGTGGAGGTCACAGTAGTTTAACAAGATGGTTTTAATGCCCCTTGGAAGAGTGGTGGAGATCGCTATGGAATAAAAAGACAATATCAATACCCCGTGGAAGAGAAGTGGAGGTCACAGTAGCTTAACAAGACAGTTTAAATGCAACTTGAATAGTGATGGAGGTATGTTAAATAAAAATAAAATACCAATGCCCCGTGGAAGAGACGGGGAGGTCGCCATAGCTTACCAAGACGCTTTTAATGCCCCTTGGAAAAGCTGTGGAGTTCAGAGTAGTTTAACAAGATGGTTTTAATGCCCCTTGGAAGAGACATGTAGGTCACAGTAGCTTAACAAGACGGTATTAATGCCACTTGGAAGAGTGGTGGAGGTTATAGTGGAATAAAAATACAATATCAATGCCCCGTGGAAGAGACGTGGAGATCACAGTAGCTTAAAAAGATGGTTTTAATGCCTGTTGGAAGAGTGGTGGAAGTCGCAGTGGAATAAAAAGACAATATCAATGCCCCTTGGAAGAGTGGTGGAGGTCTCAATGGAATATTAGGACAATATTAATGCCCCTTTGCAGAGACGTGGAGGTCACAATAGCTAAACAATATGGTTTTAATGCCCCTTGGAAGAGTGGTGGAAGTCTCAGTGGAATGAAAAGACAATATCAATGCCCTGTGGAAGCGACGTAGAGGTCACAGCAGCTTAACGAGACAGTTTTAATGCCCTTTGGGAGAATAGTAGAGGTCGCTGTGGAATAAAAAGGCAATATCAATACCCCGCGGAAGAGACGTGGAGGTAATAGTAGCTTAACAAGGCGGTTTTAATGCCCCTTGGAAGAGCTGAGGAGCTCAGAGTGGTTTAACAAGATGGTTTTAATGCACCTTAGTACAGACGTGGAGGTCACAGTAGCTTAACAAGATGGTTTTAATGCCCCTTGTTAGAGTGGTGGAGGTCGCAGTGGAATAAAAAGACAATATCAATGCCCCGTGGAATAGACGTGGAGGTCACAGTAGCTTAACTAGACAAATTTAATGCCCCGTAGAAGAGTTGTGGAGTTCAGAGTATTTTAACAAGACGGGTTTAATGCCCCTTGAAAGAGACGTGGAGGTCACAGTAACTTATTAAAACGGTTTTAATTCCCCTTGGAAGAGTGGTGGAGGTCGCAGTGGAATAAAGATACAATATCAATGCCCCTTGGTAGAGTGGTGGAGGTCAAAGGGGAATAAAAAGACAATATCAATGCCGCTTGGAAAAGTGGTGTAGATCCCAGTGGAATAAAAAGACAATATCAATGCCCCGTGGAAGAGACGTGGAGGTCACTGTACCTTAACAAGACGTTTTTAATGCCCCTTGGAAAAGTGGTGGAGGTTACAGTGGAATAAAAAGACAATATCAATGCCCCGTGGAAGAGACGATGAGGTCAAAAAATCTTAGCATGGTGGTTTTAATGCCCATTTCGAAGAGTGGTGGAGGGCGCAGTGAAATAAAAAGACAATATCAATGCCCCTTGGAAGAGTGGTGGAGGTCTCAATGGAATATTAGGACAATATTAATGCCCCTTTGCAGAGACGTGGAGGTCACAATAGCTAAACAATATGGTTTTAATGCCCCTTGGAAGAGTGGTGGAAGTCTCAGTGGAATGAAAAGACAATATCAATGCCCTGTGGAAGCGACGTAGAGGTCACAGCAGCTTAACGAGACAGTTTTAATGCCCTTTGGGAGAATAGTAGAGGTCGCTGTGGAATAAAAAGGCAATATCAATACCCCGCGGAAGAGACGTGGAGGTAATAGTAGCTTAACAAGGCGGTTTTAATGCCCCTTGGAAGAGCTGAGGAGCTCAGAGTGGTTTAACAAGATGGTTTTAATGCACCTTAGTACAGACGTGGAGGTCACAGTAGCTTAACAAGATGGTTTTAATGCCCCTTGTTAGAGTGGTGGAGGTCGCAGTGGAATAAAAAGACAATATCAATGCCCCGTGGAATAGACGTGGAGGTCACAGTAGCTTAACTAGACAAATTTAATGCCCCGTAGAAGAGTTGTGGAGTTCAGAGTATTTTAACAAGACGGGTTTAATGCCCCTTGAAAGAGACGTGGAGGTCACAGTAACTTATTAAAACGGTTTTAATTCCCCTTGGAAGAGTGGTGGAGGTCGCAGTGGAATAAAGATACAATATCAATGCCCCTTGGTAGAGTGGTGGAGGTCAAAGGGGAATAAAAAGACAATATCAATGCCGCTTGGAAAAGTGGTGTAGATCCCAGTGGAATAAAAAGACAATATCAATGCCCCGTGGAAGAGACGTGGAGGTCACTGTACCTTAACAAGACGTTTTTAATGCCCCTTGGAAAAGTGGTGGAGGTTACAGTGGAATAAAAAGACAATATCAATGCCCCGTGGAAGAGACGATGAGGTCAAAAAATCTTAGCATGGTGGTTTTAATGCCCATTTCGAAGAGTGGTGGAGGGCGCAGTGAAATAAAAAGACAATATCAATGCCCCATAGAAGAGACGTGGAGATCACAGTAGCTTAACATGTGTTATGATCTGCTACAGGAACTAAGGAAAGACAGGAGATCTGTCCCTACAATATAACTAAACTAGATCCCTACGATGTAACGGGGAACCTGATCCTGCGATCAGACCCGCTAAAGTCCTCGGCTAGTCTGTACGAAGACCTATAGATGTGAGGGAGGGATCCCTACAAGAACTAGGGACTGGGATAAGTTGGACACCTCCTAGCAGAAATAGTAGCAGTCAAAGACAAACACACAACAAAAAGCATAGAGGTCAGAAGACCTAGCAAAACTAACAGAGAACGGTAACAGAGCACCAAGCTAGCTCAAAAGTAGTAAATACAATGAAGTCCAGAAAGGCCAGGAGGGTGGAGCCGGATTAAATAGGCAAAAATGGTCATGTGACTAGCAAACTAAAAAAAAACTAACAGGAGAGTTCTAACAGTACCCCCTCTTCTAAGAGGATCCTCCGGATCCCCTAGGCCCAGGCTTATCAGGAAACCTCCTGTGAAACGCTCTGAGAAGTCTGGAAGCAGAAACATCATCCGCCCTCACCCATGAGTTATCCTCAGGTCCGAAACCCTTCCAAGCGACGAGATACTGCAAACTCTCTCTATACCGTCTAGAATTTAGGATGCGGGAAATTTCATATTCCCCGTCCTCCACCACCGGAGGAACAGTGGCAGAGGCGTCATCATCCGACACGTCAGCTCTTTTCAACAGAGAAACATGAAACACCGGGTTAATCTTCCAGGAGGTAGGAACCTCCAGCCTAACAGCAGATTGGTTAACTATCTGAAGCACCTTAAAGGGCCCTACGAACTTGGGACCCAATTTTTTAGAAGGAATCCTCAATCGCAGATTCTTAGAGGACAACCAAACCATGTCACCAACAGCAAACAAAACCTCTTGCCGTTTCCTATCAAAGTACCTCTTAGATTTTTTGTTAGCCTCCTGAAGATTACCACGTACATCCGTCCAAACTCTCTCCAAATCACCGGAAAAACTCTCCTCCTCAGGCACAGCCGATACCAATTTGGAGAATGACCCAAAAGACGGATGTCTCCCAGAACAACAAAAAAAAGGCGAACACCCAGCAGAAGAGGATGTATGGTTGTTAAGAGCAAATTCAGCAAGTGGCAGAAACTCAGACCACCCCTCTTGATTGTCTGCCACAAAACAACGCAAGAACTGCTCAACATCCTGGTTCTTCCTTTCTGTCTGGCCATTAGACTCAGGATGATATCCGGATGAAAAAGACAAATGAACTCCCAACCAGTCACAAAAGGCACGCCAAAAACGAGCCACGAACTGAGGTCCCCTATCAGAAACAATGTCAGTAGGAACACCATGTAGTCTGACAATTTCCTTGACAAAGGCCTTAGCGAGTGTCTTAGCGCAAGGCAGTTTGATGAAGGGAACCAAGTGACACATCTTGCTAAAACGGTCCACGACCACCCAGATGACCGTGAAACCTTCAGAGGGGGGAAGGTCAGTAATAAAGTCCATAGCCAGATGTGTCCAAGGTGCACTAGGAACCTCCAGAGGGCAAAGCAACCCCGCAGCAGGAGCATGCGAAGACTTGGATCTAGCACACACAGTACATTGACGCACCCACTTAATGACTTCCTTCTGCCATCCAGGCCACCAAAAACTGCGACCCACAAGTCTCTTGGTCTCAGAAATTCCTGGATGACCTGCCAACCGAGACTCATGACACTCAACAAACAAATCTCTCCTAAAGGTCCTAGGCACAAACAACCTCCCATGGGGAGTGTTAGATGGGGCATTCTCCTGAGCTTTAAGAATCTCATCCTCCAAAACGGAGTCCAGAGCAGCAATCACAACACCTTCTTGTAAAATGCTCTCCTCTTCCTCCTCAGCACCGACCATGGGAGAAAAGCTGCGAGACAAAGCATCCGCTTTAACATTCTTGGTACCTGGGATGTAAGTAATGGAAAAATTAAACCGCGAGAAAAAAAGTGCTCACCTAGCCTGACGGGCATTCAAGCGCTTGGCAGCATCAAGATAGATCAGATTTTTATGATCAGTGAAAACTTGAATGGGAAATTCAGCACCTTCCAAGAGGTGACGCCAGTGTTCAAATGCGAGTTTAATAGCCAGCAATTCCCGATTACCAATATCGTAATTAAGTTCAGTCTCAGAAAATTTTTTTGAAAAAAAGGCACAGGGATGTATTCCATCCTTATTTTCCTGAGACAACACCGCACCGACCCCCACAGAGGAAGCATCAACCTCAACCAAAAACGGCTTAGTCACATCAGGCTGAATAAGGATGGGAGCAGAGGTGAACCTCTCCTTAAGAAGCACAAAAGCCTCAATGGCCTCAGAAGTCCACTGAACCGCATTAGCACCTTTCCTGGTGAGATCGGTCAGCGGTTTGACAATAATAGAATTTTTTTTATGAATTTTCTGTAATAATTGGCGAAACCCAAAAACCTCTGTATTGATTTCAAACCAATAGGCCTAGGCCATTCCTGCACAGCTTGAACTTTAACCGGATCCATCTCAAAACCTTCACTGGAGATAATGTAACCCAAAAAACTAATTCTCTGTACAGCGAACTCACATTTCTCTAGCTTAGCAAAAAGCGAATTGTCCATTAATAACTGTAAAACCTCACGTACGCTCTGCCAATGAGACTCCAGATCAGGCGAATAAATCAGAATGTCATCCAAATACACAACCACATTTTTGCCGATTAAAGGTCTAAGGATGTCATTAATAAGATTCTGAAAAAATGCTGGAGCATTGGTAAGACCAAAAGGCATAACCAGATTCTCAAAATGACCCACAGAAGTGTTAAAAGCAGTCTTCCATTCATCACCCTCCTTCATGCGCAACAAATTGTATGCCCCCCGGAGATCAATTTTAGAGAACCACTTGGCCCCCACTAACTGGTTAAATAAATCAGGAATCAATGGCAGTGGGTAAGGATTGCGTACAGTAATTTTATTAATCTCACGAAAGTCCAGACAAGGACGTAACCCGCCATCTTTTTTTTTAACAAAAAAAAATCCAACAGCCACAGGAGACTTGGAAGGCCTAATGTGACCGGCGGCCAAGCTTGTCTGTATGTATTCCTCCAAAGCCTTTCTCTCAGGAATAGTAAGATTAAATAAACGACTTTTAGGAAGAGTCGCTCCAGGGACAAATTCAATGGTACAATCATAGTCTCTATGGGGAGGTAAAATTTGTGTCTCCTCCTCAGAAAAAACTCTCCAAAAATCCTGAATAGGTACAGGTAATTCCCCTTTATCCACAGCAGCAATGCGCCCGTTACAACACTTGTCATAACACTTAGGGCTCCAGGACTTAATTTCATTGGTAGACCAATCCAGTACAGGATTGTGCAATTTTAACCAGGGCAACCCCAATATTACTGGAGAAGGCAAATTATTTAATACTACCAAATCCAAATTCTCTTGATGAATACCATTAATAGTGAGGGGAAATTCACAGACCTTATGAGTAACACTCTTCAAGGGAGAGCCATCAACAGAAACCACAGTAATAGGGGATGACAAAGTTTTAGGTTTTAATTTAAGTTTTTCTAAGAATCCCCCAGCAATCACATTCAGAGTAGAACCGCAATCCACAAAAACCCGAAATTCAATTAATTCATCCTGAGCAGCAGTAGTAGCAGATAGGAATACTCCCTTAGAATTTAAACAGGCTATTCGTGCATGACTGACCATTTTTTTTTCTTTCTTCATACGAAGCACACAGTTCTTAATAAAATGACCAGAATTTCCGCAATAGAAGCACAAACCTTCAGAAAGCCTGCGGTCTTTTTCCTGAGAGCGGGCTGCCATCGCCCCAATCTCCATCGGCTCTCCTTTGTCAGCACAGACCCTCTCAGGACTCGGAGCTGACATAGCAGAGGATATGCTCTCATTAACCCTTGCACGCAGTCTCCTGTCCACCCGTATAGCTAATTGCATTGCCTCCTGCAAGTTTCCAGGTGTGGGATAAGCAATCAGTAAATCATTAACCCTTTCACCAAGCCCTGCAAGAAACAAGCTTTTCAAAGCTGAATCGTTCCACCCCACCTGGGAAGACCACCGACGGAAGTGAGAACAATATTTTTCCACATTACCTGATCCCTGCCTCAGATGTCTCAATTCAGACTCAGCAGATGAGACACGATCAGGATCATCGTACAACAAACCCAAAGCAGAAAAAAAACTATCCACTGATCTAAAGCACGGATCACTAGGTTGGAGAGAGAAGGCCCATCCCTGAGGATCTTTGCGCAAAAGTGACATTATGAACCCTATGCGGTGTGATTCATCACCAGAGGATCCGGGTCTCAAACGAAAATACAATAAACAAGCATTTTTAAAAGAAAAAAAATCTTGTTGTTCGCCAAAAATTAGATCAGGCAGACGTACCTTTGGTTCCACAAAATGTGCTCCAGAACAGCTACTCACATGTTGTTGGAGCTTGTCCACCTCCAGAGAGAGTCCCTGCAAGCGTTGAGCCAAATCTTGAACCGAGACCATGATAGAAAACTGGAGGTCTTTCCTTAGAAAAAATTATTTTTTTTTTTTAGGCTGGACTTACTGTTATGATCTGCTACAGGAACTAAGGAAAGACAGGAGATCTGTCCCTACAATATAACTAAACTAGATCCCTACGATGTAACGGGGAACCTGATCCTGCGATCAGACCCGCTAAAGTCCTCGGCTAGTCTGTACGAAGACCTATAGATGTGAGGGAGGGATCCCTACAAGAACTAGGGACTGGGATAAGTTGGACACCTCCTAGCAGAAATAGTAGCAGTCAAAGACAAACACACAACAAAAAGCATAGAGGTCAGAAGACCTAGCAAAACTAAAAGAGAACGGTAACAGAGCACCAAGCTAGATCAAGAGTAGTAAATACAATGAAGTCCAGCAAGGCCAGGAGGGCGGAGCCGGATTAAATAGGCAAAAATGGTCATGTGACCAGCAAACTAAAAAAAAACTAACAGGAGAGTTCTAACAACATGGTGGTTTTAATGCCCCTTGGAAGAGTGGTGGAGGTCGCAGTGGAATAAAAAGACAATGTCAATGCCCCGTGGAAAAGATGTGGAGGTCACAGTGGCTTAACAAGACGGTTTTAATGCCCCTTGGAAGAGCTGTGGAGTTCAGAGTGGTTTAACAAGATGGTTTTAATGCCCCTTGGAAGAGACATGAAGGTCACAGTAGCTTGACAAGACGATTTTAATGTCCCTTGGTAGAGTGGTGGAGGTCGCAGTGGAATAAAAATACAATATCAATGCCCTGTGGAAGAGACGTAGTAGTCACAGTAGCTTAACAAGACGGTTTTTAATGCCCCTTGGAAGAGTGCTGGAGGTCGCTGTGGTATAAAAAGACAATATCAATGCCCTGTGGAAAAGACGTGGAGGTCACAGTAGCTTAACAAGATGGTTTTAATGCCCCTTGATGGAGTGGTGGAGTTCACAGTGGAATAAAAAGACAATATCAATGACCCCTTGGAAGAGTGGTGGAGGTCGCAGTGTAATAAAAATACAATATTAATGCCCCTTGGAAGAGACGTGGAGGTCACAGTAGCTTAGCAAGACCGTTTTAATGCCCCTTGGGAGAGTGGTGGAGGTCGCATTCGAATAAAAAGACAATATCAATGCCCCTTGAAAGAGTGCAAACCTACAAAAGACAAAAAATATATCTCATACCCTACCATCATTATATATAAATGTAAAACAAAGTTGCATATGAAATATAGGGTACTTAGTGAACTATTTTTGATCAAAAATAGTATACAAGCTGTCCCACCAGCGACAAGGTGACCCTAAATTGGGACGGTCTTACACTGTCTATATTAAAAACCTTACTGTATATCAAAGTTGAAGTAATGCATATAAAAGGGTAGACAAATAGAACCAGGTCCCAATATCAGACCACCTAAGCCTGTGGTAAGCTACATATATACTAACCAGCTCAACAAGGGGGATGCCACACCCCTAATTTGCACAGAATGCAAACAAGACAAAAAACCAAGCAATGTGAACTGAGGTCTAAGATGGTACACATGCAAGAAATAGGAGCATGTTCACACTAGCAAAAAGATGCAAAACCTACAAAAGACAAAAATTATATCTCATACCCTACCATCATTATATATAAATGTAAAGCAAAGTTCCATATGAAATATAGGGCACTTAGTGAACTATTTTTGATCAAAAAAAGTATACAAACCGTCCCACCAGCGACAAGGTGACCCTAAATTGGGACGGTCCTACACTATCTATATTAAAAACCTTACTGTATATCAAAGTTGAAGTATGCATATAAAAGGGTAGACAAATAGAACCAGGTCCCAATATCAGACCACCTAAGCCCGTGGTAAGCTACATATATACTAACCAGCTCAACCAGCTCAATAGTTCACTAAGTACCCTATATTTCAAATGCAACTTTGCTTTACATTTATATATAATGATGGTAGGGTATGAGATATATTTTTTGTCTTTTGTAGGTTTTGCATCTTTTTGCTAGTGTGAACATGCTCCTATTTCTTGCATGTGTACCATCTTAGACCTCAGTCCACATTGCTTGGTTTTTTGTCTTGTTTGCATTCTGTGCAAATTAAGGGTGTGGCATCCCCCTTGTTGAGCTGGTTAGTATATATGTAGCTTACCACGGGCTTAGGTGGTCTGATATTGGGACCTGGTTCTATTTGTCTACCCTTTTATATGCATTACTTCAACTTTGATATAGAGTAAGGTTTTTAATATAGACAGTGTAGGACCATCCCAATTTAGGGTCACCTTGTCGCTGGTGGGACGGCTTGTATACTTTTTTTGATCAAAAATAGTTCACTAAGTACCCTATGTAATGCACACGCCCGGGCTGAGCGGCGTGTGCGTATGATTCCACTGGACCGTGCCGGAGAGTGAATGCCTGGAGGGGCGTAACTAGGTATTCACCCGATCCGACCAGGGTCACACGACGGCATACAACGCCAGTGCACCAAGGAGGAACCGAGCAGAGGGACCAGGTGCTACTCCAGGACAGACCCCGGACATGGCTGTTGACCCACACAGGGGAATACAGGAACAGACTGGTTAGGCTGGCACACAGACTGGTGGGAATAGGCAGGCACGACTGGTATGCAGGCAGGCGGGTATGCAGGCAGTGGGGTACAGGCAAGCACGGCTAGAGTGCAGACAGGAAGGCACTAGCAGGTAGGAACACAGGCGGGATAGGACCCAGTACACACTGGGACTTTGGAACAGAACCACAGATGTGGCGGACAAACACAGCAGAGTGAGGCCGCCCAGAGAGGTGAGCGAGAGCAGGGCAGGATGAGACCGCCCGGAGCGGTGAGCAAGAGCAGGGCAGGACGAGACTGCCTGGAGCGGTGAGCAAGAGCAGAGCAGGACGAGACCGCCTGGAGCAAGAGCAGAGCAGGACGAGACCACCTGGAGCGGTGAGCAAGAGCAGAGCAGGACGAGACCGCCTGGAGCGGTGAGCAAGAGCAGAGCAGGACGAGACCGCCTGGAGCGGTGAGCAAGAGCAGAGCAGGACGAGACCGCCTGGAGCAGTGAGCAAGAGCAGAGCAGGACGAGACCGCCTGGAGCGGTGAGCAAGAGCAGAGCAGGACGAGACCGCCTGGAGCGGTGAGCAAGAGCAGAGCAGGACGAGACCGCCTGGAGCGGTGAGCAAGAGGAGAGCAGGACGAGACCGCCTGGAGCGGTGAGCAAGAGCAGAGCAGGACGAGACCGCCTGGAGCGGTGAGCAAGAGCAGAGCAGGACGAGACCGCCTGGAGCGGTGAGCAAGAGCAGAGCAGGACGAGACCGCCTGGAGCGGTGAGCAAGAGCAGAGCAGGACGAGACCGCCTGGAGTGGTGAGCAAGAGCAGAGCAGGACGAGACCGCCTGGAGCGGTGAGCAAGGGCAGAGCAGGACGAGACCGCCTGGAGCGGTGAGCAAGAGTAGAGCAGGACGAGGCCGCCTGGAGCGGTGAGCAAGAGTAGAGCAGGACGAGGCCGCCTGGAGCGGTGAGCAAGAGTAGAGCAGGACTAGGCCGCCTGGAGCGGTGAGCAAGAGTAGAGCGAGACTGCCGGAGCAGTGAGCAAAAGGGTCAGAGCGGAGCAAGGCTGCCGGAGCAGCGAGCAAAAGGGTCAGAGCGGAGCAAGGCTGCCGGAGCAGCGAGCAAAAGGGTCAGAGCGGAGCAAGGCTGCCGGAGCAGTGAGCAAGGCAGAGCAGGCTAGAACCGCCGGAGCAGTGAGCAAGGCAGAGCAGGGGGGACAGGGCTCTGTTCACACGGAACAGACAGGAAGGGAAAGGCAGAGCCAGATACCCACAGGGTACTTGCAGTGAAGTAGCGAGTGGACCACAAACTCACAAACGGGTGTACAGAGACAACAAGCAGGAGTTAGGTACGAGTTCAGACTCTGCAGAAAAAGGAAAGGAACGGACATAGAGAAAAAACAGGTAAAAGATAGGAGAGAGTTCAGACTGGAACTGAGTGTACGGAGGAGACCGACACTGCAGCGGAATACAGGAGCGTGTCTGGGAATACGGCCCCCAGAGAGGCGGGACGAACAGGCAAGGAGCGTGTTCAGACAGGACAGACAAGATACAGGAGCGGGTCTAGGTAATCGGCCCCTAGAAGGCGGAAGGAACAGACTAGGAGCGTGTTCAGACAGGCCTGGAAATACAGCCTCCAGGATAGGCAGACAAGAGAACACAGAACGGGACCTGGCACCTTCAGAGTGAAAGCACACACTGAATGAAACACAATGCTCAGGCATGGGTTAATTGGAGCAGCTGGTTTAAATACCAGGTGACAGACAGCAATAGGCTGAGGACGCACAAGGGGTGTGCCCACAGCAGGTACAAGAAGCAGGAAGTGATCGGGCGCCGCCCTTAAGCAGCAGCACACAGAAGCAAACAGACAGCATGGAGGGAAGCCAGAGAGACATTCTGGATTGGAGATCAAGTGCGCGCTCTTGCACAGTGGGAGATGGACCACTATGCAAGGACGCCGCCAGGTATGTTACACCCTATATTTCATATGCAACTTTGCTTTACATTTATATATAATGATGGTAGGGTATGAGATATATTTTTTGTTGGTTTTGCATCTTTTTGCTAGTGTGAACATGTTCCTATTTCTTGCATGTGAACCATCTTAGACATCAGTTCACATTGCTTGGTTTTTTGTCTTGTTTGCATTCTGTGCAAATTAGGGGTGTGGCATCCCCCTTGTTGAGCTGGTTAGTATATATGTAGCTTACCACGGGCTTAGGTGGTCTGATATTGGGACCTGGTACTATTTGTCTACCCTTTTATATGCATTACTTCAACTTTGATATACAGTAAGGTTTTTAATATAGACAGTGTAGGACCGTCCCAATTTAGGGTCACCTTGTCACTGGTGGGACGGCTTTTATACTTTTTTTTTTTATCAAAAATAGTTCACTAAGTACCCTATATTTCATCTGCAACTTTACTTTACATTTATATATAATGATGGTAGGGTATGAGATATATTTTTGTCTTTTGTAGGTTTTGCATCTTTTTGCTAGTGTGAACATGCTCCTATTTCTTGCATGTGTACCATCTTAGACCTCAGTTCACATTGCTTGGTTTTTTGTCTTGTTTGCATTCTGTGCAAATTAGGGGTGTGGCATCCCCCTTGTTGAGCTGGTTAGTATATATGTAGCTTACCACGTGCTTAGGTGGTCTGATATTGGGACCTGGTTCTATTTGTCTACTCTTTTATATGCATTACTTCAACTTTGATATACAGTAAGATTTTTAATATAGACAGTGTAGGACCGTCCCAATTTAGGGTCACCTTGTCGCTGGTGGGACGGCTTGTATACTTTTTTTGATCAAAAATAGTTCACTAAGTACCCTATATTTCATATGCAACTTTGCTTTACATTTATATATAATGATGGTAGGGTATGAGATATATTTTTTGTCTTTTGTAGGTTTTGCATCTTTTTGCTAGTGTGAACATGCTCCTATTTCTTGCATGTGTACCATCTTAGACCTCAGTTCACATTGCTTGGTTTTTTGTCTTGTTTGCATTCTGTGCAAATTAGGGGTGTGGCATCCCCCTTGTTGAGCTGTTTCCGTACCCACTGTAAATGTAGACATGGATGTCTGAATGTAGCATAAAGTGTATGAGCAGCTTAAGGCTTTCTTCAAATTATATGGAAACACGTAAGGTCTCAATGTATGCAACTATATGCCATAGAATTGCATACGTAGCTCACTGATGAAAGCAAATAGTTTACCACACAAAAACTGTATTTTACTTTCCAATACAATGACAAATGGTAAAGAATACCAGAAACGTTAAAAATACATCAAACCCATTACAGGCGATGGATACATTTGGTAAATACTGTGAACATAATCTTAGAGCACATTTACACTGGCCGATTGTTTTGGCCATTCGTTCAGTGATTGGCAGCTTGTTTAAGCAGGTTAATTATCTGCAAGGGTGGTTCCTAGAACGCTTGTTTTAGCATAATTAGCCTGTCTCAACAGGCTGCCAGTCGCCCAGTGAATAACCAAAACGCTCATTTGTAAGGTGAAATGATTTTGCGGCTTACTTAAAAAAAACCATCATTCTTGGCAACACATTGTCCTAAGTAAATAGAACATGTGCGGCCAACAACAATGGTATTATATGCTCACAGAATAACATATTAATGATTGTTCTGTGAGCTAGGGAAGCGTGGTCGGCCTGTCGAAACAGACTATTAAACAACAGCCATGGGCCAGTGTTAAAGAACCAGATCATTTTGAAGAAACTTACTCTCTAGATACATGTTTTTATTGCACAAGCTAAGAAGTAATATAACAATAACATTATATAACAATATAACAATCTCAGTTCACATTGCTTGGTCCCTTGAAAGAGTGGTGGAGGTCACAGTGGAATAAAAAGACAATATCAATGCCCTGTGGAAGAGACGTGGAGGTCACAGTAGCCTAACAAGATGGTTTTAATGGCCATTGGAAGAGTGCTGGAGGTCGCAGTGGAATAAAAAGACAATATCAATGCCCCGTGAAAGACAACTGGAGGTCACCGTAGCTTAACAAGATGGTTTTAATGCCCCTTGGAAGAGTGGTGGAGGTCTCTGTGGAATAAAAAGACAATATCAATGCCCCTTGGAAGAGTGGTGGAGGTCGCTGTGGAAAAAAAGGACAATATCAGTGCCCCGTGGAAGAGACGTGGAGGTCACAGTAGCTTAACAAGCTGGTTTCAATGCGCCTTGGAAGAGTGGTGGAGGTTACAGTGGAATAAAAAGACAATATCAATGCCACGTGGAAGAGACATAGAGATAGTAGCTTAAAAAGAGGGTTTTAATGCCCCTTGGAGGAGTGGTGGAGGTTACAGTGGAATAAAGACAATATCAATGATTCTTGGAAGAGACGTGGAGATAGAAGTTTAAAAAGACGGTTTTAATGCCCCTTGGAAGAGTGGTGGAGGTCGCAGAGGAATAAAAAGACAATTTCAATTCCCCTTGGGAGAGTGGAGGTAACAGTAGCTTAACAAGACGGTTTTAATGCCACTTGGAAGAGTGGTGGAGGTCGATGTGGAATAAAAAGACAATATCATTGCCCCATGAAAGAGACGTGGAGGTCACAGTAGCTTAACAAGACAGTTTTAATTCCCCTTTGAAGAGCTGTGGAGTTCAGAGTGGTTTAACAAGATGGTTTTAATGCCCCATGGAAGAGACGTGGAGGTCACAGTAGCTTAACAAGTTGGTTTTAATTCCCCTTCGAAGAGTGGTGGAGGTCGTAGTGGAATAAAAAGACAATATCAATGCCCCGTGTAAGAGACGTAAAGGTCACAGTTGCTTAACAAGACGGTTTTAATGCCCCTTGGAAGAGTGGTGGTTGTCGTTGTGGAATAAATAGACAATATCAATGCCCCATGGAAGATACGTGGAGGTCACAGTAGCTTAACAAGACGGTTTTAATGCCACTTGGAAGAATGGTTGGGGTCGCATTGGTATAAAAAGACAATATCAATGCCCCATGTAAGAGACATGGAGGTCACAGTTGCTTAACAAGATGGTTTTAATGCCCCTTGGAGGAGTGGTGGATGTCGCTGTGGAATATATTGACAATATCAATGCCCCGGGGAAGAGACGTGGAGGTCACAGTAGCTTAACAAGGCGGTTTTAATGCCACTTGGAAGAAAGGTTGGGGTCGCATTGGAATAAAAAGACTATATCAATGCCCCGTGGAAGAGACATGGATGTCACAGAAGCTTAACAAGATGGTTTTAATGCCCCTTGGAAGAGTAGTGGATGTTGATGTGGAATAAAAAGACAATATCAATGCCACGTGGAAGAGACGTGGAGGTCACAGAAGCTTAACAAGACGGTTTTAATGCCCATTGGAAGAGCTGAGGAGTTCAGAGTGGTTTAACAAGATGGTTTTAATACCCCTTGGAAGTGTGTTGGAGGTCGCAGTTGAATAAAAAGACAATATCAATGCCCCGTTGAAGAGCTACACTGACGTGGAGGTCAGTGTAGCTTAACAAGACGGTTTTAATGCCCATTGGAAGAGTGGCGGAGGACGCAGTGGAAAAAATAGACAATATCACTGACCCGTGGAAGAGACGTGGAGGTCACAGTAGCTTAACAAGACGGTTTTAATTCCCCATGGAAGAGTGTTGGAGGTCGCAGTGGAATAAAAAGAAAATATCACTGCCCCGTGGAAGAGACGTGGAGGTCACAGTAGATTAACAAGACGGTTTTAATGCCCCTTGGAAGAGTGGTGGAGATCTTAGTGGAATAAAAAGACAATATCATTGCCCCGTGGAAAAGACGTGGAGGTCACTGTAGCTTAACACGACGGTTTTAATGCCCCGTGGAAGAGACGTGGAGGTCAGAGTAGCTTAATAAGACGGTTTAATGCTACTTGGAAGAGTGGTGGAGGTTACAATGGAATAAAAAAAAATATCAATGCCCCTTAGAAGAGTGGTGGTGGTCTCAGTGGATTAAAAAGAAAATATCAATGCCCCGTGGAAGAGACGTTGAGGTCACAGTAGTTTTATCAAGACGGTTTTAATGCCCCTTGGAAGAGTGGTGGAGGTCACAGTGGATTAAAAAGACAATATCAATGCCCCTTGGATGAGTTGTGGATGTCGCAGTGAAATAAAAAGACAATATTAATACCCCGTGGAAGAGAAGTGGAGGTCACAGTAGCTTATCAAGATGGTTTTAATGCCCCTTGGAAGAGTAGTGGAGGTCGCAGTGGAATAAAAAGACAATATTAATGCCCCGTGGAAGAGTTGTGGAGGTCACAGTAGCTTAACAAGATGGCTTTAATGCCCCTTGGAAGAGCTGTGGAGTTCAGAGTGGTTTAACAAGACGGTTTTTATGCCCCTTGGTAGAGACGTGGAGGTCACAGTAGCTTTATAAGACGGTTTTAATGCCCCTGGGAAGAGCTGTGGAGTGCAGAGTGGTTTAACAAGATGGTTTTAATGCCCCTTTGAATAGACGTGGAGGTCACAGTAGCTTAACAAGATGATTTCAATGCCTCTTGGAAGAGTGATGGAGATTACAGTGGAATTAAGAGACAATATCAATGCCCCGTGAAAGAGACGTGGAGTTCACAGTAGCTTAACAAGACGGTTTTAATGCCCCTTGGTAGAGTGGTGGAGGTTGCGCTGGAATAAAAAGACAATATCAATGCCCCTTGGAAGAGTGGTGGAGTTCGCAGTGGAATATAAAGACAATATCAATGCCCCGTGGAAGAGACGTGGAGGTCACAGTAGCTTAACAAGACGTTTTAATGCCACTTGGAAAAATGGTGGAGGATACAGTGGAATAAAAAGACAATATCAATGCCCCCGTGGAAGAGACGTGGAGTTCACAGTAGCTTAACAAGACAGTTTTAATGCTCTTGGAAGAGTGGTGGAGGTCGCAGTGGAATAAAAAGACAATATCAATGACCCTTGGAAGAGTGATGGAGGTCGCAGTGGAATAACAAGACAATATCAATGACCCGTTTAAGAGACATGGAGGTCACAGTATCTTCACATTTCGGTTTTAGTGCCCCGTGGAAGTGTGGTGGAGGTCGCAGTGGTATAAAATGACAATATCAATGCCCTGTGGAAGAGACGTGGAGGTCACAGTAGCTTAACAAGATGTTTTTTTTGCCCCTTGGAATAGTGGTGGTAGGGGCAGTGGAATAAAAAAACAATATCAATGCCCCGTGGAAGAGATGTGGAGGTCACAGCAGCTTAACAAGACTGTTTTAATGCCCGTTGGATGAGACGTGGAGGTCACATTAGCTTACATGACGTATTTAATGCCCCTTGGAAAAGTGGTGGATGTTACAATGGAATAAAAAGACTATATGAATGCCCCGTGGATGAGACGTGGAGGTCACAGTGTCTTATCGATATGGTTTTAATTCCCCTTCGAAGAGGGGTGGAGGACGCAGTGGAATAAAAAGACAATATCAATGCCCCGTGGAAGAGTTATGGAGGTCACAGTAGCTTAACAAGACGGTTTTAATGCCCCTTGGAAGAGCTGTGGAGTTCAGAGTGGTTTAACAAGATGGTTTTTATGCCCCTTGGAAGAGACGTGGAGGTCACAGTAGCTTAACAAGATGGTTTTAATGCCCCTTGGAAGAGTGGTGGAGCTTACAGTGGAAAAAAAAGACAATATCCATGCTCCGAGGAAGAGATGTGGAGGTAAGTGTAGCTTAACAAGACGTTTTAAAGCCCCTTGGAAAAGCTGTGGAGTTTAGAGTTGTTTAACAAGACGGTTTTAATGCCCCTTTTAAGAGATGTGGAAGTCACAGTAGATTAACAAGATGGTTTTAATGCCCCTGGAAGAGACGTGGAGGTCACAGTAGCTTAACTATATGGTTTTAATGACTCTTAGAAGAGTGGTGGAAGTAACAGTTGAACAAAAAGAGAATATCAATGCCCAATGGAAGAGACGTGGAGGTTACAGTAGCTTAACAAGATGGTTTTAATGCCCTTGGCAGAGTAGTGGAAGTCGCAGTGGAATAAAAAGACAATATCAATGCCCCTTGGAATAGTGGTGGAGGTTGCAGTGGAGTAAAAAGACAATATCAATGCCCCTTGGAAGGGTAGTGGAGGTCGCAGTGGAATAAAAAGACAATATCAATGCCCCATGGAAGAGACGTGGAGGTCACAGTAGTTTTATCAAGACAGTTTTAATGCCCCTTAGAAGAGTGATGGAGGTCGCAGTAAAAAGACAATATCAATGCTCCTTTGAATAGTGGTGGAGGTTGCAGTGGAAAAAAAAGACAATATCAATGCCCCGAGTAAGATACGTGGAGGTCACTGAAGCTTTATAAGACGGTTTTAATGCCCTTTGGAATAGCTGTGGTGTACAGAGTGGTTTAACAAGACGGTTTTAATGCCCCTCGAAGAGTGGTGGAGGTCGGAGTGGAAATAAAAGACAATATCAATGCTCCGTGGAAGAGACGTGTAGGTCACAGGAGCTTAACAAGACAGTTTTAATGCAACTTGAAGAGTGGTGGAGGTCTGTTGAATAAAAATACAATACCAATGCCCCGTGGAAGAGACGGGGAGGTCACCATAGCTTACCAAGACGCTTGTAATGCCCCTTGGAAGAGCTGTGGATTTCAAAGTAGTTTAACAAGATGGTTTTAATGCCCCTTGGAAGAGACATGTAGGTCACAGTAGCTTAACAAGACGGTATTAATGCCAATTGGAAGAGTGGTGGAGGTTACAGTGGAATAAAAGTACAATATCAATGCCCCGTGGAAGAGACGTGGAGATCACAGTAGCTTAACAATGTGGTTTTAATGCCCCTTGGTAGATTGGTGAAGGTCGCAATGGAATAAAAAGACAATATCATTGACCCTTAGAAGAGTGATGGAGGTCGCAGTGGAATAACAAGACAATATCAATGCCCCGTTTAAGAGACGTGGAGGTCACAGTATCTTCACATTTCGGTTTTAGTGCCCCGTGGAAGTGTGGTGGAGGTCGCAGTGGAATAAAATGACAATATCAATGCCCCGTGGAAGAGACGTGGAGGTCACAGTAGGTTAACAAGACGGTTTTTTTACCCCTTGGAAGAGTGGTGGTAGGGGCAGTGGAATAAAAAAACAATATCAATGCCCCATGTAAGAGATATGGAGGTCACAGTAGCTTAACAAGACTGTTTAAGTGCCCCTTGGAAGAGTGGTGGAGGTGGCAGTGGAGTAAAAAGACAATATCAATGCCCTGTGGAAGAGATGTGGAGGTCACAGCAGCTTAACAAGACTGTTTTAATGCCCTTTGGATGAGACGTGGAGGTCACATTAGCTTACATGATGTATTTAATGCCCCTTGGAAAAGTGGTGGATGTTACAGTGGAATAAAAAGACTATATGAATGCCCCGTGGATGAGACGTGGAGGTCACAGTGTCTTATCAAGACAGTTTTAATGCCCCTTGGAAGAGTGATGGAGGTCGCTGTAGAATAAAAAGACAATATCAATGCCCCTTTGAATAGTGGTGGAGGTTGCAGTGGAAAAAAAAGACAATATCAATGCCCCGAGTAAGAGACGTGGAGGTCACAGAAGCTTTATAAGACGGTTTTAATGCCCCTTGGAATAGCTGTGGTGTACAGAGTGGTTTAACGAGACGGTTTTAATGCCCCTCGAAGAGTGGTGGAGGTCGGAGTGGAAATAAAAGACAATATCAATGGTCCGTGTAAGAGACGTGGAGGTCACAGTAGCTTAACAAGACAGTTTTAATGCAACTTGAAGAGTGGTGGAGGTCTGTTGAATAAAAATACAATACCAATGCCCCGTGGAAGAGACGGGGAGTTCACCATAGCTTTCCAATACGCTTTAATGCCCGTTGGAAGAGCTGTGGATTTCAAAGTAGTTTAACAAGATGGTTTTAATGCCCCATGGAAGAGATATGTAGGTCACAGTAGCTTAACAAGTGAAAAGAAAAGAAAGGGCGCATGTGTAGACTCACAGGACTATTTATATAATTTAAAAAGTGCCACTGCACTCACCTGTAATGGTTGTGTACGTCTACACAACCAAGATTAAGCGTGTGATTAATGAGGCTCCGGGTCACCTCTATTTGTAGTACCACCCTGTCGGTGTTTGCCTCGCAACTCCGTGCTCCTCAAGTGGTCACACGATCCTGCTGGACCAGATACCACATCACCGCAGGTCCTCAGTAGTTTAACCCGGTGGCTGGATAACCGCAGGTCCTCAAACATCCAAATATGCCCGGCTGCTCCTGCCGCTTTAGCTCCGTATGGAGATATTTAACAAGTAAACAATGGTGCAGCGGTCTCAGGGAGCGCCAAATGAATACTGGACAATTTAATAGATGGCAACCAACTTTTATTCTTCCTCCAATACCACTGCCACAACGTGTTTCAACGGTCTAAGCCATCTCCACCTGATGAAGATGGCTTAGACCGTTGAAACGCGTTGTGGCAGTGGCATTGGAGGAAGAATAAAAGTCGGTTGCCATCTCTTAAATTGTCCAGTATTCCTTTGGCGCTCCCTGAGACCGCTGCACCATTGTTTACAGTAGCTTAACAAGACGGTATTAATGCCAATTGGAAGAGTGATGGAGGCTACAGTGGAATAAAAATACAATATCAATGCCCCGTGGAAGAGACGTGGAGATTACAGTAGCTTAACAAGATGGTTTTAATGCCCCTTCGAAGATTGGTGAAGGTCGCAATGGAATAAAAAGACAATATCAATGACCCTTGGAAGAGTGGTGGAGGTCGCAATGGAATATAAGGACAATATTAATGCCCATTGGAAGAGACGTGGAGGTCACAGTAGCTTAACAATCCAGTTTTAATGCCCCTTGGAAGAGTGGTGGAGGTTACAGTGGAATAAAAAGACAATATCTATGGGCCTTGGAAGAGACGTGGAGATCGAAGCTTAAAAAGATGGTTTTAATGCCCCTTGGAAGAATAATGGAGGTCGCAGAGGAATAAAAAGACAATATCAATACCCCTTGGGAGAGTGGTGGAGGTTGCAATGGAATAAAAAGACAATATCAATGCCCCGTGGAAGAGACGTGGAGGTAACAGTAGCTTAACAAGACAGTTTTAATGCCCCTTGGAAGAGTGGTGGAGGTTACAGTGAAATAAAAAAACAATAACAATGCCCCGAGGAAGAGACGTGGAGGTCACAGTAGTCTAACAAGGTGGTTTTAATGCCTCTTCGAAGAGTGGTGGATGTCGCTGTGGAATAAATAGACAATATCAATGCCCCGTGGAAGATACGTAGAGGTCACAGTAGCTTAACAAGACGGTTTTAATGCCACTTGGAAGAATGGTTGGGGTCGCATTGGAATAAAAAGACAATATCAATGCCCCATGAAAGAGACGTGGTGGTCACAGTTGCTTAACAAGACAGTTTTAATGCCCCTTGGAGTAGTGGTGGATGTCGCTGTGGAATATATTGACAATATCAATGCCCCGTGGAAGAGACGTGAAGGTCACAGTAGCTTAACAAGACATTTTAATGCCACTTGGAAAAGTGGTGGAGGATACAGTGGATTAAAAAGACAATATCAATGCCCCCGTGGAAGAGACTTGGAGGTCACAGTAGCTTAACAAGACAGTTTTATTGCCTCTTGGTAGAGTGGTGGAGTTCTGTGTGAAATAAAAAGACAATATGAATGCCCCGTGGAATAGACGGGGAGGTCACAGTAGTTTTATCAAGACAGTTTTAATGCCCCTTGGAAGAGTTGTGGAGGTCACAGTAGCTTAACAAGATGGTTTTTATGCCCCTTGGAAGAGCTGTGGAGTTCAGAGTGGTTTAACAAGATGGTTTTTATGCCCCTTGGAAGAGACGTGGAGGTCACAGTAGCTTAACAAGACGGTTTTAATGCCCCTTGGAAGATTGGTGGAGGTTAGAGTGGAATAAAAAGACAATATCCATGCTCTGTGGAAGAGATGTGAAGGTTAGTGTAGCTTAACAATACGTTTTAATGCACCTTGGAAGAGCTGTGGAGTTCAGAGTTGTTTAACAAGACGGTATTAATGCCCCTTTTAAGAAATGTGGAATTCACAGTAGATTAACAAGACGGTTTTAATGCCCCTTGGAAGAGACGTGGAGGTCACAGTAGCTTAACTAGATGGTTTTAATGCCCATTGGAAGAGTGGTGGAGGTAACAGTTGAACAAAAAGAGAATATCAATGCCCCATAGAAGAGACGTGGAGGTTACAGTAGCTTAACAAGATGGTTTTAATGCCCCGTGGCAGAGTAGTGGAAGTCGCAGTGGAATAAAAAGACAATATCAATGCCCCATGGAAGTGACATGGAGGTCACAGTAGTTTTATCAAGACAGTTTTAATGCCCCTTGGAATAGTGGTGGAGGTCGCAGTGGAATAAAAAGACAATATCAATGCCCCTTGGAATAGTGGTGGAGGTTGCAGTGGAAATAAAAGACAATATCAATGCCCGGTGGAAGAGACGTGGAGTTCACAGTAGCTTAACAAGACGGTTTTAATGCCCCTTGGAAGAGCTGTGGAGTTCAGAGTGGTTTAATAAGATGATTTTAATGCCCCTTGGATGAGACGTAGAGCTCACAGTAGCTTAACAAGACGGATTCAATGCCCCTTCGAAAAGTGGTGGAGGTTACAGTCGAATAAAAAGACAATATGAATGCCCTGTGTAAGAGACGTGGAGGTCACAGTAGCTTAACAAGACGGTTTTAATGCCCCTTCGAAGAATGGTGGAGGTCGCAGAGTAATAATAAGACAATAAGAATGCAAAGTGCAAAAGACGTGATGGTCACAGTAGCTTAACAAGACAGTTTTATTGGCCCTTGGAAGAGTGGTGTAGGCCGCAGTGGAATAAAAAGACAATATCAATGCCCCATGGAAGAGATGTGGAGGTCACAGTAGCTTAACAAGATGGTTTTAATGCCCCTTGGAAGAGTGGTGGAGGTTACAGTGGAATAAAAAGACAATATCAATGCCCCGTGGAAGAGACGTGGAGGTCACAGTATCTTAACAAGATGTTTTAATGCCCCTTGGAAGAGTGGTGGAGGTTACTGTGGAATAAATAGAAAATATCATTGCCCCGTGGAAGAGATGTGGAAATCAGAGCAGATTTACAAGACGGTTTTTATTCCCCTTGGAAGAGTGGTGGAGGTCGCAGTGAAATAAAAATCAATATCAATGCCCCTTGGTAGAGTGGTGGACGTCGCAGTGGAATAAAAATACCATATCACTGCCCCGTGGAAGAGACGTGGAGGACACAGTAGCTTAACAAGATGGTTTTATTGCCCCTTGGAAGGGTGTTGGAGGTTGCAGTGGAATTAAAAGACAATCTACATGCCCCTTGGAAGAGATGTGGAGGTCACAGTAGCTTAACAAGATTGTTTTAATGCCCCTTGGAAGAGTGGTGGAGGTTACAGTGGAATAAAAAGACAAAATCAATGCCCCATGTAAGAGACTTGGAGGTCACAATAGCTTAACAAGACAGTTTTAATGCCTCTTGGAAGAGTGCTGGAGGTCGCAGTGGAATAAAAAGACAATATCATGCCCCTTGAAAGAGTGGTGGAGGTTGCAGTGGAATAAAAAGACAATATCAATGACCATTGGAAGAGAAGTGGAGCTTAAAAAGACGGTTTTAATGATGATTAGAAAAGTGCTGGAGTTCAGTGTGGTTTAACAAGACTGTTTTAATGCCCCATGGAAGTAACGTGGAGGTCACAGTAGCTTAACAAGACAGTTTTAATGCACTTGCAAGAGTGGTGGAGGTGGCAGTGGAATAAAAAGACAGTATCAATGCCCCAAGGAAGGGACGTGGAGGTCACAGAAGCTTAACAAGATGGTTTTAATTCCCCTTGGAAGAGTGGTGGAGGTCGCAGTGGAATAAAAAGTCAATTTCAATGGACCGTGGAAGAGACGTGGAGGTCACAGTAGCTTAACAAGACGGATTTAGCACCCCTTGGAAAAGTGGTGGAGGTTACAGTGGAATAAAAGGACTATATGAATGCCCTGTGGAAGAGATGTGGAGGTCACAGTAGCTTAACAAGATGGTTTTAATGCCCCTTCGAAGAGTGGTGGAGGTCGCAGTGTAATAAAAAGACAATATCAATGCACTGTGCAAGAGACGTGATGGTCACAGTAGCTTATCAAGACAGTTTTATGGCCCTTCGGAATAGTGGTGGAGGTCGCAGTGGAATAAAAAGACAATATCAATGCCCCATGGAAGAGATGTGGAGGTCACTGTAGCTTAACAAGACTGTTTTAATGACCCTTGGAATGGTGGTGAAGGTCGCAGTAGAATAAAAAAACAATATCAATGTCCCTTGGAAGAGATGTGGAGGTCACAGTAGCTTAACAAGATGGTTTTAATGCCCCTTGTAAGAGACGTGGAGGTCACAGTCGCTTCATTAGACTTTTTTAATGACACTAGGAAGAGTGGTGGAGGTCGTAGTGGAATAAAAAGGCAATATCAATGCCCCGTGGAAGAGACGTGGAGGTCACAGAAGCTTAACAAGACAGTTTTAATGCCCCTCGGAAGAGTGGTGGAGGTCGCAGTGGAATAAAAAGACAATATCAATGCCCCGAGGAAGAGACGTGGAGGTCACAGTAGCTTAACAAGATGGTTTTAATGCCCCTTGGAAGAGTGGTGGAGGGCGCAGTGGAATAAAAAGACAATATCAATAACGAATGGAAGAGAAGTGGAGGTCACAGGAGCTTAACAAGACGGTTTTAACGCCCCTTGTAAGAGTGGTGGAGGTTGAAGTGGAATAAAAAGACAATATCAATGTCCCGAGGAAGAGACGTTGGGGTCACATTACCTTAAAAAGATGGTTTTAATTCCCCTTGGAAGAGTGGTGGAGATCGCAGTGGAATAAAAAGACAATATAAATGGACCAAGAAGAGACCTGGAGGTCATAGTAGTTAAGCAAGATGGTTTTAATGCACCTTGGAAGAGTGGTCTAGGTCGCAGTGGAATAAAAACACTATATCAATGCCCCGTGGAAGAGATATGGAGGTCACAGTAGCTTAACAAGACGGTTTAAATGCCCTTTGGAAGAGCTGTGGAGTTCAGAGTGGTCTAACAAGACCGTTTCAATGCCACTTGGATGAGACGTGGAGGTCACAGTAGCTTAACAAGACGGATTTAATGTCCTTTGGAAAAGTGGTGAAGGTTACAGTGGAATAAAAGACTATATGAATGCCCCGTGCAAGAGATGTGGACGTCACAGTAGCTTAACAAGAAGGTTTTATTGCCAATTGGAAGAGTGGTGGAGGTCGCAGTGGAATAAAAAGACAATATCAATGCCCCGTGCAAGAGACGTGGAGGTCACAGTAGCTTAACAAGACGGTTTTAATGACCCTTCGAAGAGTGTTGGAGGTTGCAGTGGAATAAAAAGACAATATCAATGCCCCGTGGAAGAGACGTGGAGGTCACAGTGGCTTAACAAGACGCTTTAATGCCCCTTGGACGAGTGGTGGAGGCTACAGTGGAATAAAAAGAAAATATCAATGCACAGTGGAAGAGACGTGGAGATCACTGTAGAATAACAAGATGGTTTTTATGCCCCTTGGAAGAGTGGTGGAGGTCTCAGTGGAATAAAAAGAAAATATCAATGCACCGTGGAAGAGACGTAGAGGTCACAGTAGCTTAACGAAGATGGTTTTAATGCCCCTTTTAATGCCCCTTTGAAGAAACGTGGAGGTCACAGTAGCTTAACAAACGTTTTTTTTGTCCCTTGGAAAAGTCATGGAGGTCGCAGGGAATAAAAAGGCAATATCAATGCCCCGTGGAAGAGATGTGGAGGTCACAGTAGCTTAACAAGAAGGTTTTATTGCCCCTTGGACGAATGGTGGAGTACAGAGTGGTTTAACGAGATGGTTTTAATGCCCCTTGGAAGAGTGGTGGAGGTTACAATGGATTAAAAAGACAATATCAATGCCCCATGGAAGAGACGTGGAGGTCACTGTATCTTAACAAGACTGATTTAATGCCCCTTGGTAGGGTGGTGAAGGTCGCAGTAGAATAAAAAAATATATCAATGCCCCGTGGAAGAGATGTGGAGGTCACAGTAGCTTAACAATACGGTTTTAATGCCCCTTGGAAGAGCTTTGGAGTTCAGAGTGGTTTAACAAAACGGTTTTAATGCCCCTTGGAAAAGACATAGAGGTCACAGTAGCTTAACAAAATGGTTTTAATGCCCCTTGGAAGAGTGGTGGAGGTTACAGTGGAATAAAAAGAAAATATCAATGTCCCGTGGAAGAGACGTGGAGATCACAGTATATTAACAAGACAGTTTTATTTCCCCTTGGAAGAGATGTGGAGGTCACAGTGGAATAAAAAGACAATATCAATGCCCCTTGGAAGAGTGGTGGAGGTCGCAGTGTATTAAAAAGACAAAATCAATGCCCTGTGGAAGAGACGTGGAGATCACAGAAGTCTTAACAAGACGGTTTTAATGCCCCATGGAAGAGACGTGGAGGTCAAAGTAGCTTAACAGGACTGTTTTAATGCCCCTTGGAAAAGTGGTGGAGGTTACAGTAGGTTAAGAAGATGGATTTAATGTCCCTTGGAAGAGCTGTCGAGTTCAGAGTGATATAACAAAACGGTTTTAATACCCCTTGGAAGAGACGTGGAGGTCACAGTAGCTTAACAAGATGGTTTTAATGCCCCTTGGAAGAGACGTGGAGGTCACAGTAGCTTAATTAGATGGTTTTAATGCCCCTTGGAAGAGTGGTGGAGGTCGCAGTGGAATAAAAAAACAATATCAATACCCCGTGGAAGAGAAGTGGAGGTCACAGTAGCTTAACAAGAAGGTTTTAATGCCCCATGGAAGAGTGGTGGAGGTCGCAGTAGAATTTAAAGACAATATCACTGCCCAGTGGAAGAGACGTGGAGGTTACAGTAGCTTAACAGGACGGTTTTTTTGTCCCTTGAAAAAGTCTTGGAGGTCGCTGTAGAATAAAAAGCCCATACCAATGCCCCTTGGAAGAGACGTGGAGGTCACAATAGATTAACAAGAAAGTTTTAATGCCCCTTGGAAGAGTGGTGGAGGTCGCAGTGGAATAAAAAGACAATATCAATGCCCCTTGGAAGAGTGGTAAAGGTGACAGTGGAATAAAAAGACAATATCAATGCCCCGTGAAAGAGACGTGAAGGTCACAGTAGCTTAAAAAGACGGTTTATTAACCCTTGGAAAAGTGGTGGAGGTCGCTGCAGAATAAAAAGACAATATCAATGCCCCTTGGAAGAGTGGGGGAGGTCGCAGTGGATAAAAAAGACAATATCAATGCCCCATGGAACAGACGTGGAGGTCACAGTAGTCTTAACAAGATAGTTTTAATGACGCTTGGTAGAGTGGTGGAGGTCTCATTTTAATAAAAAAATAATTTCAATGCCCCTTTAAAGAGTGGTGGAGGTCGCAGTGGAATAAAAAGGCAATGTCAATGCCCCGTGGTAGAGACGTGGAGGTCACAGTAGGTTTATAAGACGGTTTTAATGCCCCTTGCAAGAGCTGTAGAGTTCAGAGTGGTTTAACAAGACGGTTTTAATGCCCCTTGGAAGAGATGTGGAGGTCACAGTAGATTAACAAGACGGTTTTAATGCCACTTGGAAGAGTGGTGGAGGTTACAGTGGAATAAAAAGACAATATCAATGACCCGTGGAAGAGACTTTGAAGGCACAGTAGCTTAACAAGACAGTTTTAATGCCCATTGGAAGAGTGGTGGATATAGCAGTGGACTAAAAAGACAATATCATTGCCCCTTGGAAGAGTGGTGGAGGTCGCAGTGGAAAAAAAAGACAATATCAATGTCCCGTGGAAGAGACGAGCAGGTCACAGTAGCTTAAAAACATGGTTTTAATGCCCCTTGGAAGAGTGGTGGAGGTCGCAGTACAATAAAAATTCAATATCAATGCCCATTGAAAGAGTGGTGAAGGTCGCAGTGGAATAAAAAGACTATATCAATGCCCCGTGGAAGAGTCGTGGAGGTCATAGTAGCTTAAAAAGACGGCTTAATGCCTCTTCGAAGAGTGGTGGAGGTTGCAGTGGAAAAAAAAGAAAATATCAATGCCCCGTGGAAGAGATGTGGAGATCACAGTAGATTAACAAGATGGTTTTTATGCCGCTTGGAAGAGTGGTGGAGGTCGCAGTGGAATAAAAAGACAATATCAATGCCCCTTGGAAAAGTGGTGGAGGTTGCAGTGAAATAAAGACACAATATCACCACCACGTGGAAGAGACGTGGAGGTCACAGTATCTTAACAAGACGGTTTTAATGCTCCTTGGAAGAGTGCTGGAGGTTGCAGTGGAATAAAAAGGTAATATAAAAGCCCCGTGGAAGAGACGTGGAGGTCACAGTAGCTTTATAAGACGGTTTTTATGCCCCATGGAAGAGCTGTGAAGTTCTGAGTGGTTTAACAAGATGGTTTTAATGCCCCTTAGAAGAGATGTGGAGGTTACAGAAGCTTAACAAGATGTTTTTATTGCCCCTTGGAAGACTCTGGAAGGTCACAGTGGAATAATGAGACAATATCAATGCCCCTTGGAAGAGACGTGGAGGTCACAGTAGCTTAACAAGATGGTTTTAATGCCCCATGGAAGAGTGGTGGAGGTCACAGTAGAATTTAATGACAATATCACTGCCCCGTGGAAGAGACGTGGAGGTAACAGTAGCTTAACAAGAAGGTTTTATTGCCCCTTGGAAGAGTGGTGGAGGTCGCAGTGGAATAAAAAGACAGTATCAGTGCCCCGTGAAAGAGACGTGAAGGTCACAGTAGCTTAAAAAGACGGTTTATTAACCCTTGGAAGAGTGGTGGAGGTCGCTGTAGAATAAAAAGACAATATCAATGCCCCGTGTAACAGACGTGGAGGTCACAGTAGTCTTAACAAGACGGTTTTAATGACCCTTGGTAGAGTGGTGGAGGTCTCATTTTAATAAAAAGATAACTTCAATGCTCCTTGGAAGAGTGTTGGAGGTCGCAGTGAAATAAAAACACAATATCAATACCCCGTGGAAGAGATTTGGAGGTCACAGTAGCTTAACAAGACGGTTTTAATGCAGCTTGAAAGAGCTGTAGAGTTCAGAGTAGTTTTTACAAGACGGTTTTAATGCCCCTTGGAAGAGATGTGGAGGTCACAGTAGATTAACAAGACGGTTTTAATGCCCCTTGGAAGAGTGGTGGAGGTTACAATGGAAAAAAAAGTCAATATCAATGCCCCGTGGAAGAGACGTGGAGGTCACAGTAGCTTTATAAAACAGTTTTAATGCCCGTTGCAAGAGCTGTAGATTTCAGAGTATTTTTTACAAGACGATTTTAATGCACCTTGGAAGAGATGTTGAAGTCACAGTAGCTTAACAAGACAGTTTTAATGCCCGTTGGAAGAGTGGTGGAGAAGGCAGTGGAGTAAAAAGACAATATCATTGCCCCTTGGAAGAGTGGTGGAGGTCGCAGTGGAATAAAAAGACAATATCAATGCCCCGTGTGAGAGACGAGGAGGTCACAGTTGCTTAAAAATATGGCTTTAATGCCCCTTGGAAGAGTGGTGGAGGTCGCAGTACAATAAAAATTCAATATCAATGCCCATTGAAACAGTGGAGAAGGTCGCAGTGGAATAAAAAGACAATATCAATGCCCCGTGGAAGAGTCGTGGAGGTCATAGTGGCTCAAAAAGACGGTTTAATGCCTCTTCGAAGAGTGGTGGAGGTTTTAGTGGAAAAAAAAGAAAATATCAATGCCCCGTGGAAGAGATGTGGAGATCACAGTAGATTAAGAAGATGTGTTTTATGCCCCTTGGAAGAGTGGTGGAGGTCGCAGTGGAATAAAAAGACAATATCAATGCCCGTTGGAAAAGTGGTGGAGGTTGTAGTGAAATAAACACACAATATCAACACCACGTGGAAGAGACGTGGAGGTCACAGTAGCTTAACAAGACGGTTTTAATGCTCATTAGAAGAGTGCTGGAGGTCGCAGTGGAATAAAAAGGCAATATCAATGCCCCATGGAAGAGACGTGGAGGTCACAGTAGCTTTATAAGACGGTTTTAATGCCCCATGGAAGAGCTGTGAAGTTCTGAGTGCTTTAACAAGATGGTTTTAATGCCCCTTAGAAGAGATGTGGAGTTTACAGTAGCTTAAAAAGATGGTTTTATTGTCCATTGGAAGACTCGGGAAGGTCACAGTGGAATAATGAGACAATATCAATGCCCCTTGGAAGAGATGTGGAGGTCACAGTAGATTAACAAGAAAGTTTTAATGCCCCTTGGAAGAGTGGTGGAGGTCGCAGTGGAATAAAAAGACAATATCAATGCCCCTTGGAACAGTGGGGGAGGTCGCAGTGGATGAAAAAGACAATATCAATGCCCCGTAGAACAGACGTGGAGGTCACAGTAGTCTTAACAAGACGGATTTATTGACGCTTGGTAGAGTGGTGGTCTCATTTTAATAAATTGATCATTTCAATGCCCCTTGGAAGAGTGGTGGAGGTCGCAGTGAAATAAAAACACAATATCAATACCCCGTGGAAGAGATGTGGAGGTCACAGTAGCTTAACAAGACGGTTTTAATGCCCCTTGAAAGAGTGGTGGAGGTCGCAGTGGAATAAAAAGGCAATTTCAATGCCCCGTGGAAGAGACATGGAGGTCACAGTAGCTTTATGAGATGGTTTTAATGCCTCTTGCAAGAGCTGTAGAGTTCAGAGGGGTTTAGCAAGACAGTTTTAATGCCCCTTGGAAGAGATGTGGAGGTCACAGTAGATTAAAAAGACGGTTTTAATGCCACTTGTAAGACTGGTGGAGGTTACAGTGCAATAAAAAGACAATATCAATGACCCGTGGTAGAGACGTTGAAGGCACAGTAGCTTAACAAGACAGTTTTAATGCCCATTGGAAGAGTGGTGGATATAGCAGTGGAGTAAAAAGACAATATCATTGCCCCTTGGAAGAGTGGTGGAGGTCGCAGTTGAAAAAAAAGACAATATCAATGTCCCGTGGAAGAGACGAGGAGGTCACAGTAACTTAAAAATATGGTTTTAATGCCCCTTGGAAGAGTGGTGGAGGTCGCAGTACAATAAAAATTCAGTATCAATGCCTATTGAAAGAGTGGTGAAGGTCGCAGTGCAATAAAAAGACTATATCATTGCCCCGTGGAAGAGTCGTGGAGGTCATAGTAGCTTAAAAAGACAGTTTAATGCCTCTTCGAAGAGTGGTGGAGGTTGCAGTGAAAAAAAAAGAAAATATCAATGCCCCGTGGAAGAGATGTGGAGATCACAGTAGATTAACAAGATGGTTTTTATGCCCCTTGGAAGAGTGGTGGAGGTCGCAGTGGAATAAAAAAACAATATAATTTCCCCTTGGAAGAGTGGTGGAGGTCGCAGTGGAATAAAAAGACAATATCAATGCCCCGTGGAAGAGACGAGGAGGTCACAGTAGCTTAAAAATATGGTTTTATTGCCCCTTGGAAGAGTGGTGGAGGTCGCAGTACAATAAAAATTCAATATCAATGCCCATTGAAATAGTGGAGAAGGTCGCAATGGAATAAAAAGACAATATCAATGCCCCGTGGAAGAGTCGTGGAGGTCATATTAGCTTAAAAAGATGGTTTAATGCCACTTTGAAGAGTGTTGGAGGTTGCAGTGGAAAAAAAAGAAAATACCAATGCCCCGTGGAAGAGATGTGGAGATCACAGTAGATTAACAAGATGGTTTTTATGCCCCTTGGAAGAGTGGTGGAGGTCGCAGTGGAATAAAAAGACATTATCAATGCCCCTTGGAAAAGTGGTGGAGGTTGCAGTGAAATAAAGACACAATATCAATACCACGTGGAAGAGACGTGGAGGTCACAGTAGCTTAACAAGAAGGTTTTAATGCTCCTTGGAAGAGTGCTAGAGGTCGCAGTGGAATAAAAAGGCAATATCAATGTTCCTTGGAAGAGACGTGGAGGTCACAGTAGCATTATAAGACGGTTTTAATGCCCCAAGGAAGAACTGTGAAGTTCTGAGTGGTTTAACAAGATGGTTTTAATGCCCCTTTGAAGAGACGTGGATGTCACAGCAGATTATCAAGACGGTTTTAATGCCCCTTAGAAAAGTTGTGGAGTTTACAGTGGAATAAAAAGACAATATCAATGCCCGGTGGAAGAGACGTGGAGGTCACAGTAGCTTAACAAGAAGGTTTTAATGCCCCATGGAAGAGTGGTGGAGGTCGCAGTGGTATAAAAAGACAATATCAATGCCCCGTGGAAGAGATGTGGAAGTCACAGTAGCTTAACAAGAAGGTTTTAATACCCCTTGGACGAAGGGTGGAGTACAGAGTGGTTTAACGAGATGGTTTTTATGCCCCTTGAAAGAGACGTTGAGGTCACAGTAGCTTAACAAGATGGTTTTAATGCCCCTTGGAAGAGTGGTGGAGGTAATAGTGGAATAAAAAGACAATATCAATGCCCCGTGGAAGAGACGTGGAGGTCACAGCAGCTTAACAAGAGGGTTTAATGCCCGTTGGAAGAGTGGTGGAGGTTACAGTGGAATAAAAAGAAAATATAAATGCCCCGTGGAAGAGACGTTGAGATCACAGTAGATTAACAAAACGGTTTTATGCCCCTTGGAAGAGTGGTGGAGGTCGCAGTGGAATAAAAAAACAATATCAGTACCCCGTGGAAGAGAAGTGGAGGTCACAGTAGCTTAACAAGATGGTTTTAATGCCCCATGAAAGAGTGGTGGAGGTCGCAGTAGAATTTTAAGACAATATCACTGCCCTGTGGAAGAGACGTGGAGGTTACAGTAGCTTAACAGGACGTTTTTTTTGCCCCTTGAAAAAGTCTTGGAGGTCGCTGTAGAATAAAAAGCCAATATCAATGCCCTTGGAAGAGACGTGGAGGTCACAGTAGATTAACAAGAAAGTTTTAATGCCCCTTGGAAGAGTGGTGGAGGTCGCAGTGGAATAAAAAGACAATATCAATGCCCCTTGGAAGAGTGGTGGAGGTGACAGTGGAATAAAAAGACAATATCAATGCCCCGTGAAAGAGACGGGAAGGTCACAGTAGCTTAAAAAGACGGTTTATTAACCCTTGGAAAAGTGGTGGAGGTCGCTGCAGAATAAAAAGACAACATCAATGCCCCTTGGAAGAGTGGGGGAGGTCGCAGTGGATAAAAAAGACAATATCAATGCCCCATGGAACAGACGTGGAGGTCACAGTAGTCTTAACAAGACGGTTTTAATGACGCTTCGTAGAGTGGTGGAGGTCTTATTTTAATAAAAAGATAATTTCAATGCCCCTTGGAAAAGTGGTGGAGGTCGCAGTGAAATAAAAACACAATATCAATACCCCGTGGAAGAGATGTGGAGGTCACAGTAGCTTAACAAGACGGTTTTAATGCCCCTTTAAAGAGTGGTGGAGGTCGCAGTGGAATAAAAAGGCAATGTCAATGCCCCGTGGTAGAGACGTGGAGGTCACAGTAGCTTTATAAGACTGTTTTAATGCCCCTTGCAAGAGCTGAAGAGTTCAGAGTGGTTTAACAAGACGGTTTTAATGCCCCTTGGAAGAGATGTGGAGGTCACAGTAGAATAACAAGACGGTTTTAATGCCACTTGGAAGAGTGGTGGAGGTTACAGTGGAATAAAAAGACAATATCAATGACCCGTGGAAGAGACTTTGAAGGCACAGTAGCTTAACAAGACAGTTTTAATGCCCATTGGAAGAGTGGTGGATATAGCAGTGGAGTAAAAAGACAATATCATTGCCCCTTGGAAGAGTGATGGAGGTCGCAGTGGAAAAAAAAGACAATATCAATGTCCCGTGGAAGAGACGAGGAGGTCACAGTAGCTTAAAAATATGGTTTTAATGCCCCTTGGAAGAGTGGTGGAGGTCGCAGTACAATAAAAATTCAATATCAATGCCCATTGAAAGAGTGGTGAAGGTCGCAGTGGAATAAAAAGACTATATCAATGCCCCGTGGAAGAGTCGTGGAGGTTATAGTAGCTTAAGAAGACGGTTTAATGCCTCTTCGAAGAGTGGTGGAGGTTGCAGTGGTAAAAAAAGAAAATATCAATGCCCCGTGGAAGAGATGTGGAGATCACAGTAGATTAACAAGATGGTTTTTATGCCGCTTGGAAGAGTGGTGGAGGTCGCAGTGGAATAAAAAGACAATATCAATGCCTCTTGGAAAAGTGGTGGAGGTTGCAGTGAAATAAAGACACAATATCAACAACACGTGGAAGAGACGTGGAGGTCACAGTAGCTTAACAAGACGGTTTTAATGCTCCTTGGAAAAGTGCTGGAGGTCGCAGTGGAATAAAAAGGCAATATAAATGCCCTGTGGAAGAGACGTGGAGGTCACAGTAGCTTTATAAGACGGTTTTTATGCCCCATGGAAGAGCTGTGAAGTTCTGAGTGGTTTAACAAGATGGTTTTAATGCCCCTTAGAAGAGATGTGGAGGTTACAGAAGCTTAACAAGATGATTTTATTGCCCCTTGGAAGAGTGGCGGAGGTCACAGTAGAATTTAATGACAATATCACTGCCCCGTGGAAGAGACGTGGAGGTTATAGTTGCTTAAAAGGACGCTTTTATTGCCCCTTGGAAAAGTCTTAGAGGTCGCAGTAGAATAAAAAGACAATATCAATGCCCCGTGGAAGAGACGTGGAGGTAACAGTAGCTTAACAAGAAGGTTTTATTGCCCCTTGGAAGAGTGGTGGAGGTCGCAGTGGAATAAAAAGACAATATCAATGCCCCGTGTAACAGACGTGGAGGTCACAGTAGTCTTAACAAGACGGTTTTAATGACCCTTGGTAGAGTGGTGGAGGTCTCATTTTATTACAAAGATAACTTCAATGCTCCTTGGAAGAGTGTTGGAGGTCGCAGTGAAATAAAAACACAATATCAATACCCCGTGGAAGAGATTTGGAGGTCACAGTAGCTTAACAAGACGGTTTTAATGCAGCTTGAAAGAGCTGTAGAGTTCAGAGTAGTTTTTACAAGACGGTTTTAATGCCCCTTGGAAGAGATGTGGAGGTCACAGTAGATTAACAAGAAGGATTTAATGCCCCTTGGAAGAGTGGTGGAGGTTACAGTGGAATAAAAAGACAATATCAATGCAGCGTGGAAGAGTCGTGGAGGTCATATTAGCTTAAAAAGACGGTTTAATGCCACTTCGAAGAGTGTTGGAGGTTGCAGTGGAAAAAAAAGAAAATATCAATGCCCCGTGGAAGAGATGTGGAGATCACAGTAGATTAACAAGATGTTTTTTATGCCCCTTGGAAGAGTGGTGGAGGTCGCAGTGGAATAAAAAGACAATATCAATGCCCCTTGGAAAAGTGGTGGAGGTTGTAGTGAAATAAACACACAATATCAACACCACGTGGAAGAGACGTGGAGGTCACAGTAGCTTAACAAGATGGTTTTAATGCTCATTGGAAGAGTGCTGGAGGTCGCAGTGGAATAAAAAGGCAATATCAATGTTCCTTGGAAGAGACGTGGAGGTCACAGTAGCTTTATAAGACGGTTTTAATGCCCCATGGAAGAGCTGTGAAGTTCTGAGTGCTTTAACAAGATGGTTTTAATGCCCCTTAGAAGAGATGTGGAGTTTACAGTAGCTTAACAAGATGGTTAAATTGCCCATTGGAAGACTCGGGAAGGTCACAGTGGAATAATGAGACAATATCAATGCCCCTTCGAAGAGACGTGGAGGTCACAGTAGATTAACAAGAAAGTTTTAATGCCCCTTGGAAGAGTGGTGGAGGTCGCAGTGGAATTAAAAGACAATATCAATGCCCCTTGGAAGAGTGGGGGAGGTCGCAGTGGATGAAAAAGACAATATCAATGCCCCGTAGAACAGACGTGGAGGTCAAAGTAGTCTTAACAAGACGGTTTTATTGACGCTTGGTAGAGTGGTGGTCTCATTTTAATAAATTGATCATTTCAATGCCCCTTGGAAGAGTGGTGGAGGTCGCAGTGAAATAAAAACACAATATCAATACCCCGTGGAAGAGATGTGGAGGTCACAGTAGCTTAACAAGACGGTTTTAATGCCCCTTGAAAGAGTGGTGGAGGTCGTAGTGAAATAAAAAGGCAATGTCAATGCCCGGGGAAGAGACGTGGAGGTCACAGTAGCTTTATGAGATGGTTTTAATGCCCCTTGCAAGAGCTGTAGAGTTCAGAGTGGTTTAACAAGACTGTTTTAATGCCCCTTGGAAGAGATGTGGAGGTCACAGTAGATTAAAAAGACGGTTTTAATGCCACTTGTAAGAGTGGTGGAGGTTTCAGTGCAATAAAAAGACAATATCAATGACCCATGGAAGAGACGTTGAAGGCACAATAGCTTAACAAGACAGTTTTAATGCCCATTGGAAGAGTGGTGGATATAGCAGTGGAGTAAAAAGACAATATCATTGCCCCTTGGAAGAGTGGTGGAGGTCGCAGTTGAAAAAAAAGACAATATCAATGTCACGTGGAAGAAACGAGGAGGTCACAGTAGCTTAAAAATATGGTTTTAATGCCCCTTGGAAGAGTGGTGGAGGTCGCAGTACAATAAAAATTCAGTATCAATGCCTATTGAAAGAGTGGTGAAGGTCGCAGTGCAATAAAAAGACTATATCATTGCCCCGTGGAAGAGTCGTGGAGGTCATAGTAGCTTAAAAAGACAGTTTAATGCCTCTTCGAAGAGTGGTGGAGGTTGCAGTGAAAAAAAAAGAAAATATCAATGCCCCGTGGAAGAGATGTGGAGATCACAGTAGATTAACAAGATGGTTTTTATGCCCCTTGGAAGAGTGGTGGAGGTCGCAGTGGAATAAAAAGACAATATCATTGCCCCTTGGAAGAGTGATGGAGGTCGCAGTGGAATAAAAGGACAATAACAATGCCCCGTGGAAGAGACGAGGAGGTCATAGTAGCTTAAAAAGACGGTTTAATGCCACTTCGAAGAGTGGTGGAGGTTGCAGTGGAAAAAAAAGAAAATATCAATGCCCCGTGGAAGAGATGTGGAGATCACAGTAGATTAACAAGATGGTTTTTATGCCCCTTGGAAGAGTGGTGGAGGTCGCAGTGGAATAAAAAGACAATATTAATGCCCCTTGGAAAAGTGGTGGAGGTTGCAGTGAAATAAAGACACAATATCAATACCACGTGGAAGAGACGTGGAGGTCACAGTAGCTTAACAAGACGGTTTTAATGCTCATTGGAAGAGTGCTGGAGGTCGCAGTGGAATAAAAAGGTAATATCAATGCCCCGTGGAAGAGACGTGGGGGTCACAGTAGCTTTATAAGACGGATTTAATGCCCCATGGAAGAGCTGTGAAGTTCTGAGTGGTTTAACAAGATGGTTTTAATGCCCCTTAGAAGAGATGTGGAGGTTACAGTAGCTTAACAAGATGGTTTTATTGCCCCTTGGAAGACTCTGGAAGGTCACAGTGGAATAATGAGACAATATTAATGCCCCGTGGAAGAGACGTGGAAGTAACAGTAGCTTAACAAGATGGTTTTAATGCCCCATGGAAGAGTGGTGGAGGTCGCAGTAGAATTTAAAGACAATATCACTGCCCCGTGGAAGAGACTTGGAGGTTACAGTAGCTTAACAGGACGGTTTTATTGCCCCTTGAAAAAGTCTTGGAGGTCGCAGTATAATAAAAAGCCAATATCAATGCCCCGTGTAAGAGACGTGGAGGTCACAGTGGCTTAACAAGAAGGTTTTATGGCCCCTTGGAAGAGTGGTGGAGGTCGCAGTGGAATAAAAAGACAATATCGATGCCCCGTAGAAGAGATGTGGACGTCAGTGTAGCTTAACAAGACGGTATTAATGCCCCTTGGAAGAGCTGTGGAATTCAGAGTGGTTTAACAAGATGGTTTTTATGCCCCTTGGAAGAGATGTGGAGGTCACAGTAGCTTAACAAGATATTTTTAATGCCCCTTGGAAGAGTGTTGGAGGTCGCAGTGGAATAAAAAGACAATATCAATGCCCCTTGGAAGAGTGGTGGAGGTCGCAGTGGAATAAAAGACAATATCAATGCCCCATGGAAGAGACGTGAAGGTCACAGTAGCTTAAAAAGACGGTTTATTAACCCTTGGAAGAGTGGTGGAAGTCGCTGCAGAATAAAAAAACAATATCAATGCCCCTTGGAAGAGTGGGGAAGGTCACAGTGGATGAAAAAGTCAATATCAATGCCCCGTGGAACAGACGTTGAGGTCACAGTAGTCTGAACAAGACGGTTTTAATGACCCTTGGTAGAGTGGTGGAGGTCTCATTTTAATAAAAAGATAATTTCAATGCCCCTTGGAAGCGTGGTAGAGGTCGAAGTGAAATTAGAACACAATATCAATACCCCGTTGAAGAGATGTGGAGGTCACAGTAGCTTAACAAGATGGTTTTAATGCCCCTTGAAAGAGTGCTGGAGGTCGGAGTGGAATAAAAAGGCAATATCAATGCCCCGTGGAAGAGACGTGGAGGTCACAGTAGCTTTATAAGACTGTTTTAATGCCCCTTGCAAGAGCTGTAGAGTTCAGAGTGGTTTAACAAGACTGTTTTAATGCCCCTTGGAAGAGATGTGCAGGTCACAGTAGATTAACAAGACGGTTTTAATGGCCCTTGGAAGAGTGGTGGAGGTTAAAGTAGAATAAAAAGACAATATCAGTGACCCGTGGAAGAGAGGTTGAAGTCACAGTAGCTTAACAAGACAGTTTTAATGCCCGTTGGAAGATTGGTGGAGATAGCAGTGGAGTAAAAAGACAATATCATTTCCCCTTGGAAGAGTGGTTGAGGTCACAGTGGAATAAAAAGACAATATCATTGCCCCCTGGAAGAGACGAGGAGGTCACAGTAGCTTAAAAATATGGTTTGAATGCCCCTTGGAAGAGTGGTGGAGGTCGCAGTACAATAAAAATTCAATATCAATGCCCATTGAAAGAGTGGTGAAGGTCTCAGTGGAATAAAAAGACAATATCAATTCCCCTTGGAAGAGTCGTGGAGGTCATAGTAGCTTAAAAAGACGGCTTAATGCCTCTTTGAAGAGTGGTGGAGGTTGCAGTGGAAAAAAATGAAAATATCAATGCCCCGTGGAAGAGATGTGGAGATCACAGTAAATTAACAAGATGGTTTTTATGCCCCTTGGAAGAGTGGTGGAGGATGCAGTGGAATAAAAAGACAACATCAATGCCCCTTGGAAAAGTGGTGGAGGTTGCAGTGAAATAAAGACACAATATCAACACCACGTGGAAGAGACATGGAGGTCACAGTAGCTTAACAAGGTTTTAACGCTCCTTGGAAGAGTGCTAGAGGTCGCAGTGGAATAAAAAGGAAATATCAATGTTCCTTGGAAGAGACGTGGAGGTCACAGTAGCTTTATAAGATGGTTTTAATGCCCCAAGGAAGAGCTGTGAAGTTCTGAGTGGTTTAACAAGATGGTTTTAATGCCCCTTAGAAGAGATGTGGAGGTTATAGTAGCTTAACAAGATGGTTTTATTGCCCCTTGGAAGACTCTGAAAGTTCACAGTGGAAAAATGAGACAATATCAATGCCCCGTGGAAGAGACGTGGAGGTCACAGTAGCTTAACAAGAAGGTTTTATTGCCCCTTGGAAGAGTGGTGGAGGTCGCAGTGGAATAAAAAGACAATATCGATGCCCCGTGGAATAGACGTGGACGTCAGTGTAGCTTAACAAGACGGTTTTAATGCCCCTTGGAAGAGACGTGGAGGTCACAGTAGCTTACCAAGATAGCTTTAATGCCCCTTGGAAGAGTGGTGGAGGTCGCAGTGGAATAAAAAGACAATATCAATGCCCCGTGGAAGAGACGTGAAGGTCACAGTAGCTTAAAAAGACAGATTATTAACTCTTGGAAGAGTGGTGGAGGTCGCTGCAGAATAAAAAGACAATATCAGTGACCAATGTTAGAGACGTGGAGGTCACAGGAGCTTAAAAAGATGGTTTTAATGTCCCTTGGAAGAGTGGTGGAGGTCGCAGTGGAATAAAAACACTATATCAATGCCCCGTGGAAGAGACGTGGAGGTCACAGTAGCTTAGCAAGACGGTTTTAATGCCCCTTGGAAGAGCTGTGGAGTTCAGAGTGGTTTAACAAGACGGTTTTAATGTCTGTTGGATGAGACGTGGAGGTCACAGTAGCTTAACAAGATGGATTTAATGCCCCTTGGAAAAGTGGTGGAGGTTACAGTGGAATAAACAGACTATTTGAATGCCACATGGAAGAGACGTGGATGTCACAGTAGCTTAACAAAACGGTTTTAATGTCCCTTGGAAGAGCTGTGGAGTTCAGAGTGGTTTAACAAGGAGGTTTTAATGCCTCTTGGATGAAACATGGAGGTCACAGTAGCTTAGCAAGATGGATTTAATGCCCCTTGGAAAAGTGGTGGAGGTTACAGTGGAATGAACAGACTATATGAATGCCCCGTGGAAGAGACGTGGAGGTCACAGTAGCTTAACAAGACGGCTTTAATGCCCCTACGAAGAGTGGTGGAAGTCGCAGAGGAATAAAAAGACAATATTAATGCACTGTGGAAGAGACGTGAAGGTAACAGTGGCTTAACAATACCGTTTTAATGCCCCTTGGTAGAGTGGTGTGGGTCGCAGTGGAATAAAAAGACAATATCAATGCCCCATGAAAGAGATGTGGAGGTCACAGTAGATTAACAAGATGGTTTTATTGCCCGTTGGAAGAGTGGTGGAGTACAGAGTGGTTTAACGAGATGGCATTTATGCCCCATGAAAGAGATGTTGGTGTCACAGTAGCTTAACAAGACGGTTTTAATTCCCCTTGGAAGAGTGGTGGAGGATACAGTGGAATAAAAAGACAATATCAATTCCCCCATGGAAGAGACGTGGAGGTCACAGTAGCTTAATAAGATGGTTTTAATGCCCTTGGAAGAGTGGTGGAGGTCGCAGTGTAATAAAAAGACAATATCAATGCACCTTGGAAGAGTGGTGGATGTCGCAGTGGAATAAAAAGACTATATCAATGCCCCGAGGAAGAGATGTGGAGGTCACAGCAGCTTAACAAGACGGTTTTAATGCCCCTTGGATGAGACGTGGAGGTCACAGTAGCTTAACAAGACGGATTTAATATGCCTTGGAAAAGCTGTGGAGGTTACAGTGGAATAAAAAGACTATATGAATACCCTGTGGAAGAAAGATGGAGGTCACAGTATCTTAACAAGACGGTTTCAATGCCTCTTCGAAGAGTGGTGGAGGTCGGAGTGGAAAAAAAACCCAATATCATTGCACCGTGAAAGACACATGGAGGTCACAGTAGCTTAACAGGACGGTATTATTGCCCCTTGGAAGAGTGGTGGAGGTTGCAGTGGAATAAAAAAACAATATCATTGCCCCGTAGAAGAGACGTGGAGGTCACAGTAGCTTAACTAGACAGTTTTAATGCCCCTTCAAAGAGTGGGGGAGGTCGCAATGGAATGAAAAGACAATATCAATGTGCCATGGAAGAGACGTGATGGTTACAGTAGTTTAACAAGATGGTTTTATTATCCCTTGGAAAAGTGGTGGAGGTCGCAGTGGAATAAAAAGACAATATCAATGCCCCGTGGAAGAGACGTGGAGGTGAGAGTAACTTAACAAGACGGTTTTAATGCCTCTTGGTAGGGTGGTGAAGGTCGCAGTGGAATAAAAAGACAATGCCCAGTGGCAAGACGGTTTTAATGCCCTTTGTAAGAGCTTTGGAGTTCAGAGTGGTTTAACAAGACGGTTGTTATAACCTTTGGAAGAGACATGGAGGTGACAGTAGCTAAACAAGATGGTTTTAATGCCCCTTGGGAGAGTGGAGTAGTTTACAGTGGAATTAAAAGAAAATATCAATGCACCGTAGATTAACAAGATGGTTTTTATACCCCTTGGAAGAGTGGTGGAGGTCGTAGTGGAATAAAGAGAAAATATCAATGCCCCTTGGAAGAGTGGTGGAGGTCGGAGTGGATTAAAAAGACAATATCAATGCCCCGTGGAAGAGACTTGGAGGTCACAGTAGTCTTAACAAGATGGTTTTAATACGCCATGGAAGAGACGTGGAGGTCACAGTAGCTTATCAAGATGGTTTTAATGCCTCTTCGAAATGTGGTGGAGATCACAGTGGAATAAAAAGACAATATCAATGCACCGTGGAAGAAAAGTGGAGTTCACAGTAGCTTAACAAGATGGTTTTATTGTCCTAGGAAGAGTGGTGGAGGTCGCAGAGGAATAAAAAGACAATATCAATGCCCCGTGGAAGAGACGTGGAGGTCACAGTAGCTTAACAAGACAGTTTTAATGCCCCTTGGTAGAGTGGTGAAGGTCGCAGTGGAATAAAAAGACAATATCAATGCACCTTGGAAGAGTGGGGTGGTCGCAGTGGATTAAAAAGACAATATCAATGCCCCGTGGAAGAGACGTCAAGGTCACAGTAGTCTAACCAAGACGCTTTTAATGACCAATGGAAGAGTGGTGGAGGTCACAGTGGAATAAAAAGACAATTTCAATACCCTTTGGATCAGACGTGGAGGTCACAGTAGCTTAACAAGATGGTTTAATGCCCCTTGGAAGAGTGGTGGAGGTCGCAGTGGAATAAAAAGACAATATCAATTGTAACGGGTCTGGGAGGTGGAACCTCTGAGCTACTATACAAAGGGGCAAGTCTTGTAAGGAAGCGGGTGGCTCCCAGGGAAAGTGGGCAGGCAGTCACGTCAAGTGACACGGACAGTCTCTGGGTAGAAGGGCAGGAGGTCACGGAGAGTAACGAGAACAGTCTCTTGACAGGCGGGTGGTCACGGCAAGTGACAGCAGGATAAGAGTCTCTAGGCAGGCGGGTGGTCACGGCAAGTGACAGCAGGATAAGAGTCTCTAGGCAGGCAGGGGGTCACGGCAAGTGACGGCAGAGCCTCCAGGAAGGCTAGCAGGCAGGTAGCAGGTGAGCGCTCCCAGGTGAGCGGACAAGAGTCTCTGGACAGGCAGGTGGTCAGAGCAAGTGACGGCAAAGCCTCCAGGTAGGCTAGCAGGCAGGTAGCAGGTGAGCGCTCCCAGGTGAGCGGGCAAGAGTCTCTGGATAGGCAGGTGGTCACATCAAGTGACGGCTAAGCCTCCAGGTAGGCTAGCATGCGGGTAGCAGGTGAGCGCTTCCAGATAAGCGGGTAAGAGTCTCACGGCTGGCTGGCAGGTGGTCACGGCAAGTGACGGCATAGCCTCCAGGTAGGCTAGCAGGCAGGCAGCAGGTGAGCGCTCCCAGGTGAGCGGGTAAGAGTCTCACGGCTGGCTGGCAGGTGGTCACGGCAAGTGACGGCAGAGCCTCCAGGTAGGCTAGCAGGCAGGTAGCAGGAGAGCGCTCCCAGGTGAGCAGGCAGACTGATCCATAGACAAACTGGCAGGTGCTGATAGGCAGACTGTCAGACCACAGGAATGCAAGCAGATAGACAGGTATCAGGCAGGTGTCAAGCAGGAATCTGGCAGGTAACTGGCAGGTATCTGGTAACGGGACCTGAGGGCTGAAGCAGAGTTGACAGGCTTTGCAACAACACTGCTCGGGCACCTCCATTTTGGAGGAGGCGCCTTATATATGGTGACGTCCTCCGGCCGTTGGCCGGGGACTCCTTAGGACGGCGCGCGCGGCCCCTTTAAAAGGAGGGGAGCGCATGCGCTCCCTAAGCGCAGTAGCCGGGAAGCAGCGGGCACTGCCAGCAGAGCGGGAGGAAGACGCTGGGCACAGAGCGGAGAGGTGAGGGGAACGGCGTCCCTGCCTAGCAGGAGGCAGGGACGCCGACGCTACATCAATGCCCCGTGGAGGAGACATGGAGGTCACAGTAGCTTAACAAGACGAACTTTATGCCCCTTGGAAAAGTGATGGAGGTCGCAGTGGAATAAAAAGACAACATCAATGCATCGTGGAAGAGATGTGGAGGTCACAGTAGGTTAACAAGATGGTTTTAATACCCGTTGGAAGAGCTATGGAGTTCAGAATGGTTTAACAAGACGGCTTTAGTACCCATTGCAAGAGACGTGGAGGTCACAGTAGCATAGCAAGATGGTTTTAATACCCATTGGTAGAGTGGTGGAAGTTACAGTAGAATAAATAGACAATATCAATGCCCCTTGGAAGAGTGATGGAGGTCGCAGTGGAATAAAAAGTCAATATCAATGCCCCGTGGAGGAGACGTGAAGGTAACTGTAGTTAACAAGACAGTTTTATTGCCCCTTGGAAGAGTGGTGGAGGTCGCAGTGGAATAAAAAGACAATATCAATGCCCCGTAGAAAAGACGTGGTAGTCACAGTAGCTTAACAAGATGGTTTTAATGCCACTTGGAAAAGCTGTGGAGTTCAGAGAGGTTTTGCAAGACGCTTTTAATGCCAGTTGGAAGAGACGTGGACAACACTGTAGCTTTACCAGACGGTATTATTATTGCCCCTTGGAAAAGTGGTGGAGGTTACAGTGGAATAAAAAGACAATATAAATACCCCGTGGAAGAGATGTGGAGGTCACAGTAGCTCAACAATAAGGTTTTAATGCCCCTTGGAAAAGTGGTGGAGGTCGCAGTGGAATAAAAGGACAATTTCAATTCCCCTTGGAACAGTGGTGGAGGTCGCAGTGGAATAAAAAGACAATTTCAATACCCCGTGGAACAGACGTTGAGGTCACAGTAGTTTAACAAGACAGTTTTAAAGCCCCTTGGAAGAGTGATGGAGGTCGCAGTGGACTAAAAAGACAATATCAATGCCCCGTGGAAGAGACGTGGAGGTCACAGTAGATTAACAAGACGATTTTAATGACCCTTGTAAGAGTGGTGATGGTCCCAGTGGAATAAAAAGACAATATCAATGCCCCATGGAAGAGACGTGGAGGTCACAGTAGCTTAACAAGACGGTTTTAATGCCCCTTGGAAGAGCTGGGGAGTTCAGAGGGGTTTAACAAAACGGTTTTAATGCCCCTTGGAATAGACCTGGAGGTCACAGTAGCATAACAAGATGGTTTTAATACCCATTGGAAGAGTGGTGGAAGTTACAATGGAATAAAAAGACAATATCAATATTCTGTGGCAGTTACTGTTAGATGTCAGTCTGGTGCTGGGTTCAGAATGGGTCCAGGACCTTCTTTGGTCTCCCATTTCAGTCCAGCTGGGGCTGATGCTGCTCAGCATCACCATCAGCCCCAACGCCTAGCTGGCCCGCGAGCACTGTTTGTGTTCCAGGTAGTTGTGCCTTGCAATGTTAACCCTGGGTTGCAGAGGGAGACAGGGCTTGTGGAATCTAAGTCCAGGATTTGCCGCACTGAGCATGTCCGTGATCTGGCGGATCATGATTGGTGGGTTGGCACCCACCTGACCCGGTGACCTGGCACCGCCTGATTGGTCACGTGTGTCGTCACCAATGGTGCGACAGTGGGGCAGGGCTTAATCTTTAAAAGGCCCGCCCACAAACATGGCGGCGCGCTCAGATCATTTGAGCTAGCTGTGTGTGGTGTGCACGCTGACTCCGGGCTCAAAGAGCCATAGTTTCCGCTAGGCAGGTTTAGCTCCATAGAGGCAGGTTAGCTTCAAAGAGGCAGGTAGCTTCGCTTCGCTGACTGGCTCTAACCAGGGGGTTCGCCCTTACACCCCGAGCCGCCTGTGAATTAAATAGAGCGGGTCTGCTCAGTCCGGTGGCATGCCGGCTGAGTGCTCGAGTACCCGGCGGGAATCACCCGCACGCTAGCGCCGTCTCCCTGCGGTTCTTGGAGATTGTGCGTACCGTCTTACCCTTCCGTGTGCGTTAACACGAAGGGCTAAGATATTTGTTAGGTGCGTCGCCGGTCGCTCTCTCCTCCGTGCATTAAACGGAGATAGAGCGTACCGCTATACCCTGTCCGGTGTGTAGTTAACACGGAGGGGTTATCTTTAAGTTGGTTACTTTACTTTCCACCCAGAAAGTGCTCGGCAGCAGTCCTCTTGGCTGCATCGCGGACCCCGGGGTCGGTTGCGTTCCATTTAATAAAGTTGTCTGCAACCGCTCCCCCTAATAGTATCTGAGCGCCAGGGTCTTGCCGAACATGGCCGACAACCAGCAGCTGCAGCGTTATATACAGCAACTGGAGACCAGACTCAGGTCTCTGGAACTGGCGGTCCCGGTTGCTGATACCACTGCAGTAGCTACCCAGGCGACTTCTCTAGCAGCCAACATGATAAACTTGGCTGCCACCACTGCAAGTGCCCCATTACCCCGGTTTGCTCTCCCGGAAAAATTTTCTGGGGATAGTAAACTCTGTAAGGGTTTTATAAATGTATGCTCCGTTCACTTGGAGATGATGGAGACACGGTTCCCCTCCGAAAGAGCCAAAGTGTGATATATCATCTCATTGCTGTCTCACAGGGCTCTGGAGTGGGCTACTCCTCTATGGGAGCGTAATGACCCAGTGGTAGTAAATACGGGTCTCTTCCTTAAGACCCTAAAAATTGTTTTCCTGGGCCCTCAGGTCATTCATGATACGGCTCTTAAGCTCCTTGCTTTGGTCCAGGGTTCGGCCACCGCCAGTCACTATGCCGTCCAGTTCAGAACCTTGGCGGCTGAACTGGATTGGTCTGAGCGGTCGCTTATCCCAGTGTTCTGGAAGGGTCTGGCTGGGCATATTAAAGATGCTTAATCTACCAGAGAGATTCCAACCTCCCTGGAGGAGTTAATATCTCTCGCTGACCGTATAGACTTACGTCATGCAGAACACAGGTTAGAGCTAGAGGTTGGCAGTCCCCAGTACCTGTTGGCACCAGGCGTCTTTAGACCCAAACCCAAGACACCCGACCCGGAGCCTAAGGTTACGGGTGTACCCCGGTCTAAGTCTAGTTCCTCTCGTTCCCATTCTGCACCTCTCTCAGAGCACCCCGTAAATAAGCTTCAAGCAGCCGGTAAAACGAGTAGGGCTTACCACCACTGGTGGGGGTACATTAAATTCTCGGTTCTCATCCTCCAAGCTATCATATAAGGTGATCTTGTCCTTCGGTAGATCTGCAGTTGCTGCCAATGCGTGGGTGGACTCTGGTGCTGAGGGCAATTTTTTATCATCTACATTTGCCCAGAGACATGTCATCTCTACTGAGCCAATGGGTCACTCCTGGATATGCAAATCACTCATCGGTCGATCCCTCTCACCATGTCATTCCCTAAGGGCCACCGGGAGTTTCCGCTAGGCAGGTTTAGCTCCATAGAGGCAGGTTAGCTTCATAGAGGCAGGTAGCTTCGCTTCACTGACTGGCTCTAACCAGGGGGTTCGCCTTTACACCCCGGGCCGCCTGTGAATTAAATAGAGTGGGTTTGCTCAGTCCGGTGGCACGCCGGCTGAGTGCTCGAGTACCCGGCGGGAATCACCCGCACGCTAGCGCCGTATCCTATAGCATAGCACCTGTACCGAAGACAGGGCTACTGCTCATAGTCCGGTCACACGTCTCCCTGCGGTTCTTGGAGATTGTGTGAACCGCTTTAGCACCAATCCCCATAGCGTAGCGCCTGTATCAAAGACAGGGCTACTGCTGTTCCCACAGACGCACGTCTCCCTGCGGTTCTTGGAGATTGTGCGTACCGTCTTACCTTTCCGTGTGCGTTAACACGAAGAGCTAATATATTTGTTAGGTGCGTTGCCGGTCACTCTCTCCTCCGTGCATTAAACGGAGATAGAGCATACCGCTATACCCTGTCCGGTGTGTAGTTAACACGGAGGGGTTATCTTTAAGTTGGTTACTTTACTTTCCACCCGGAAAGTGTTCGGCAGCAGTCCTCTTGGCTGCATCGCGGATCCCGGAGTCGGTTGCGTTCCATTTAATAAAGTTGTCTGCAACCGCCCTCCTGACAGGTTACAGTAGCTTAACAAGACGGTTTTAATGCCCCTTGGAAGAATGGTGGAGGTCGCAGTGGAATAAAAATACAATATCAATGCCCCTTGGAAGAGTGGTGGAGGTCGCAGTGGAATGAAAATACAATATCATTACCCCGTGGAAAAGACGTGGAGGTCACAGTAGCTTTTCAATACCCTTTTAATGCCCCTTGGAAGAGTGGTGGCGGTTGCAGTGGAACAAAAAGACAATATAAATGCCCCGTGGTAGAGACGCAGAGGTCACAGTAGCTTTACAAGACAATTTTAAGGCCCCTTGGAAGATCTGTGGAGTTCAGAGCGGTTTAACAAGACGGTTTTAAAGCCCCTTGGTAGAGAGATGGAGGTCACAATTGCTTAACAAGACGGGTTTAATGCCCCTTGGAAGAGTGGTGGAGGTCACAGTGGATTAAAAAGACAATATCAATGCCCCGTGAAGGAGACATGGAGGTCACAGTAGCTCAACTAGACAGTTTTAATGCCCCTTGGAAGAATGGTGGAGGTCACAGTGGAATAAAAAGACAATAACAATGCCCCTTGGAAAAGACGTGGAGGTCACAGTAGCTTAACAAGACGGTTTTAATGCCCATTGGAAGACCTGTGGAGTTAAGAGTGGTTTAACAAGACGGTTGTAATGCCCCTTGGAAGAGACGTGGAAATCACAGTTGCTAAACAAGATGGTTTTAATGCCCCTTGGAGTAGTGGTGGAGGTCGCAGTGGAATAAAAAGACAAAATCAATGCTCTTGGAAGAGTGGTGGAGGTTGCAGTGGCATAAATATCAATGCACCGTGGAATAGACATGGAGGTCACAGTAGCTTAACAAGATGGTTTTAATGCACCTTGGAAAAGTGGTGTAGGTTGAAGTGGAATAAAAAGACAATATCATTGCCCCATGGAAGAAACGTGTAGGTGACAGTAGCTTAACAAACGGTTTTAATGACACTTGGAAGAGTGGTGGAGGTCGCAGTGGAATAAAAAGACAATATCAATGCCCCTTGGAAGAGTGGTGGAGGTCGCAGTGGAATAAAAAGACATTATCACTACCCCGTGGAAGAGACGAGGAGGTCAGAGTAGCTTAACAAGACAGTTTTAATGCCTCTTCTAAGAGTTGTGGAGGTCGCAGTGGTATAAAAAGACAATATCAATGCCCCTTGGAAGAGTGGTGGAGGTCGCAGAGGAATAAAAAGACAATATCAATGCCCCGTGGAAGAGACGTGGAGGTCACAGTAGCTTAACAAGACGGTTTTAATGCCCCTTGGAAGAGTGGTGGAGGTTACAGTGGAATAGAAAGACAATATCAATGCCCCGTGGAAGAGACGTGGAGATCATAGTAGCTTAACAAGACGGTTTTAATGTCCCTTGGAAGAGTGGTGGCAGTCGCAGTGGAATATAAAGACAATATAAATGCCCCGTGTAAGAGACGCGGAGGTCACAGTAGCTTTACAAGACAATTTTAATGCCAATTGGAAGATCTATGGAGGTCAGAGCGGTTTATCTTGACGGTTTTAATGCCCCTTGATATACAGGTGGAGGTCACAGTAGCTTAACAAGACGGGTTTAATGCCCTTAGAAGAGTGGTGGAGGTTACAGTGGAATAAAAAGACAATATCAATGCCCCGTGAAGGAGACGTGGAAATCACAGTAGCTTAATTAGAACGTTTTAATGCCCCTTGGAAGAGTGGTGGAGGTCGTAGTGGAATAAAAAGACAATATCAATGCCCTGTGGAAGAGACTTGGAGGTCACAGTAGCTTAACAAGATGGTTTTATTGCCCCTTCTAAGAGTTGTGGAGGTTGCAGTGGTATAAAAAGACAATATCAATGCCCGTTGGAAGAGTGGTGGAGGTCGCAGTGGAATAAAATGACAATATCAATGCCCCTTGGAAGAGTGGTGGAGGTTACAGTGGAATAAAAAGGCAATATCAATGCCCCGTGGAAGAGGCGTGGAGATCACAGTAGCTTAACAAGACGGTTTTAATGATGCTTGGAAGTGTGGTGGAGTTCGCAGTGGAATAAAAAGACAATATCAATGCCTTTTCTAAGAGTGGTGTAGGTCGCAGTGGATTAAAAAGACAATATCAATGCCCCGTGGAGGTCACAGTAGCTTAACATGACGGTTTCAATGCCCCTTGGAGAAGATGTGGAGATCCCAGTAGCTAAACAAAACGGTTTTAATGCCCCTTGGAAGAGTGGTGGAGGTCGCAGTGTAATAAAAAGACATTATGAATGCCTCTTGGAAGAGAGATGGAGGTTGCAGTGGAATAAAAAGACAATATCAATGCCCCTTGGAAGAGTGGTGGAGGTCGCAGTGGAATAAAAAGACAATATCAATGCGCCGTGGAAAAGACGTGGAAGTCTCAGTAGCTTAACAAGACGGCTTTAACGCCCCTTGGAAAAGTGGTGTAGGTCACAGTGGAATAAAAAGATAATATCAATGCCACGTGGAAGAGACGTGGAGATCATAGTAGCTTAACAAGACGGTTTTAATGCCCATTGGAAGAGCTGTGGAGTTCAGAGTGGTTTAACAAGATGGTTTTAATGACCCTTGGAGAAGACGTGGAGATAACAGTAGCTAAACAAGACGGTTTTAATGCCCCTTGGAAGAGTGGTGGACGTTGCAGTGGAATAAAAAGACAATATTAATGCCCCTTCGATGAGTGGTGGAGGTTACAGTGGAATAAAAAGACAATATCAATGCCCCGTAGAAGAGACGTGGCGATCAAAGTAGCTTAACAAAACGGATTTAATGCTCCTTGGAAGAGTGGTGGAGTTCGCAGTGCAATAAAAAGACAATATCAATGCCTTTTGGAACAGTGGTGAAGGTTGCAGTCGAATAAACAGACAATATCAATGCCCCGTGGAGGTCAGAGTAGCTGAACAAGATTGTTTTGACGCCTCTTGGAAGAGTGGTGGAGGTCGCAGTGGAGTAAAAAGACAATAGCAATACCCCGTGGAAGAGACGTTGAGGTCATAGTAGCTTAACAAGACGGTTTTAATGACCCTTGGAAGAGCTGTGGAGTTCACAGTGGTTTTACAAGACCGTTTTTATGCCCCTTGGGGAACACGTGGAGATCCCAGTAGATACACAATACGGTTTTAATGACCCTTGGAAAAGTGGTGGAGGTAGCAGTGGAATAAAAAGACAATATCAATGCCCCCTTGAAGAGTGGTGGAGGTCGCATTGGGATAAAAAGACTATATCAATGCACAGTGGAAGAGACATGGAGGTCACACTAGTTTAATAAGATGGTTTTAATGCCCCTTGGAGGAGCTGTGGAGTTCAGAGTGGGTTAACAAGACGTTTGTAATGCCCCTTGGAAGAGACGTGGAGGTCACAGAAGCTTAACAAGACGGTTTTAATGCCTCTTGGAAAAGTGGTGGAGGTCGCAGTGGAATAAAAATACAATATCAATGCCCCTTGGAAGAGTGGTGGAGGTTACAGTGGAATAAAAAGTCAATATCAATGCCCCGTGGAAGAGGCGTGGAGATCACAGTAGCTTAACAAGACGGTTTTAATGATGCTTGGAAGTGTGGTGGAGTTCGCAGTGGAATAAAAAGACAATATCAATGCCTTTTCTAAGAGTGGTGTAGGTCGCAGTGGATTAAAAAGACAAAATCAATGCCCCGTGGAGGTCACAGTAGCTTAACATGACGGTTTCAATGCACCTTGGAGAAGATGTGGAGATCCCAGTAGCTAAACAAAACAGTTTTAATGCCCCTTGGAAGAGTGGTGGAGGTCGCAGTGTAATAAAAAGACATTATGAATACCCCTTGGAAGAGAGATGGAGGTTGCAGTGGAATAAAAAGACAATATCAATGCCCCTTGGAAGAGTGGTGGAGGTCGCAGTGGAATAAAAAGACAATATCAATGGGCCATGGAAAAGACTTGGAAGTCTCAGTAGCTTAACAAGACGGCTTTAACGCCCCTTGGAAAAGTGGTGTAGGTCACAGTGGAATAAAAAGATAATATCAATGCCACGTGGAAGAGACGTGGAGGTCACAGTAGCTTAAATAGATGGTTTTAATGCCCATTAGAAGAGCTGTGGAGTTCAGACTGGTTTAAAAAGACAGTTTTAATGCCCCTTGGAAGAGACGTGGAGGTCACAGTAGCTTAACAAAGCTGTTTTAATGCCCCTTGGAAGAGTGGTGGAGGTTACAGTGGAATAAAAAGACAATATCAATGCCCCGTGGAAGAGATGTGGAGGTCACAGTAGCTTAACAAGACGGTTTTAATGCCCCTTGTAAGTATGATCGTGGTCGCAGTGGTATAAAAATACAATGTCAATGCCCCTTGGAAGAGTGGTGGAGTTCGCAGTGGAATAAAAAGAAAATATTAATTCCCCGTGGAAGAGACGTGGAGGTCAAAGTAGCATAACAAGAAGGTTTTAATGCCCCTTGGAAGAGTGGTGGAGGTCGCAGTGGAAGAAAAACGCAATATCAATGCCCCGTGGAAGAGATGTGGAGGTCACAGTAGCTTAACAAGACGGTTTTATTGCCCCTTGGAAGAATGGTGGAGTTCACAGTGGAATAAAAAACAATATCAATGGACCGAGGAACAGACGTGGAGGTCACAGTAGGTTAACAAGATGATTTTAATGCCCCTTGGAAGAGTGGTGGAGGTTACAGTGGAATAAAAAGACAATATCAAGGTCACGTGGAAAAGACGTGGAGATCACAGTAGCTTAACAAGATGGTTTTAATGCCCCTTGGAAGAGTGGTGAAATAAAAAGACAACATCAGTGCCCCGTGGAAGAGATGTGGAGGTCACAGTAGCTTAACAAGATGGTTTTAATGCCCCTTGTAAGTATGATCGTGGTCGCAGTGGTATAAAAAGACAATGTTAATGCCCCTTGGAAGAGTAGTGCAGGTCGCAGTGGAATAAAAAGACAATATCTATGCCCCGTGCAAGAGACGTGGAGGTCACAGTAGCTTATCAAGAAGGTTTTAATGCCCCTTGGAAAAGTGGTGGAGGTCACAGTGGAATAAAAAGGCAATATCAATGCCCCTTGGAAGAGTGGTGGAGGTCGCAGTGGAATAAAAAGACAATATCAATGCCCCGTGGAAGAGACGTGGAGGTCACAGTAGCTTAACAAGACGGTTTTAATGCCCCTTGGAAGAGTGGTGGAGGTTACAGTGGAATAGAAAGACAATATCAATGCCCCGTGGAAGAGACGTGGAAATCATAGTAGCTTAACAAGACGGTTTTAATGCCCCTTGGAAGAGCTGTGGAGTTCAGAGTGGTTTAACAAGACAGTTTTAATGACCCTTGGAGTAGACGTGGAGATACCAGAAGCTAAACAAGACGGTTTTAATGCCCCTTGGTAGAGACATGGAGGTCACAGTAACATACATAGTTTTTAAGGTTGAAGGAAGACTAAGTACATCTAGTTCAACCCAGTAGTTTAACAAGATGGTTTTAATGCCCCTTGGAAGAGCTGTGGAGTTCAGAGTGGTTTAACAAGACGGTTTTAATGCCCCTTGGAAAAGTGGTGGAGGTCGCAGTGGAATAAAAAGACAATATCAATGCCCCTTGGAAGAGTGGTGGAGGTTACATTGGAATAAAAAGACAATATCAATGCCCTGTGATAGAGGCGTGGAGATCACAGTAGCTTAACAAGACGGTTTTAATGCTCCTTGGAAGTGTGGTGGAGTTCGCAGTAGAATAAAAAGACTATATCAATGCCTTTTGTAAGAGTGATGGAAGTCGCAGTGGATTAAAAAGACAATATCAATGCCCCGTGGAGGTCACAGCAGCTTAACATGACGATTTCAATGCCCCTTGGAGAAGACGTGGAGATCCCAGTAGCTAAACAAAACGGTTTTAATGCCCCTTGGAAGAGTGGTGGAGGTTGCAGTGGAATAAAAAGACAATATGAATGCCCCTTGAAAGAGTGATGGAGGTTGCAGTGTAATAAAAAGACAATATCTATGCCCCTTGGAAGAGTGGTGGAGGTCGCAGTGGAATAAAAAGACAATATCAATGCCCCGTGGAAAAGATGTGGAGGTCACAGTAGCTTAACAAGACGGTTTTAACGCCCCTTGGAAAAGTGGTGTAGGTCACAGTGGAAAAAAAAGACAGTATCAATGCCCCGTGGAAGAGACGTGGAGGTCACAGTAGCTTAACAAGAAGGTTTTAATGCCTCTTGGAAGAATGGTGGAGGTCGCAGTGGAATAAAAAAACAATATCAATTGCCCGTGGAACAGACGTGGAGGTCAAAGTATTTTAACAAGATGGTTTTAATGCTCCTTGGAAGAGTGGTGGAGGTTACAGTGGAATAAAAAGACAATATCAATGTAACGTGGAAGAGACGTGGAGATCACAGTAGCTTAACAAGATGGTTTTAATGCTCCTTGGAAGAGCTGTGGAGTTCAGAGTGGTTTAACAAGACAGTTTTAATGCCCCTTGGAGAAGATGTGGTGTTTCCAGTAGCCAAACAAGATGGTTTTAATTTCCCTTGGAAGAGTGGTGGAGTTCGCAGTGGAATTAAAAGACAATATCAATGCCCCTTGGAAGAGTGGTGGAGGTTACAGTGGAATAAAATTACAATATCAATGCCCCGTGGAAGAGACGTGGAGATCAAAGTAGCTTAACAATACGGTTTTAATGCTCCTTGGAAGAGTGGTGGAGTTCGCAGAGGAATAAAAAGACAATATCAATGCCTTTTGGAAGAGTGGTGGAGGTCGCAGTGGAATAAAAAGACAATATCAATGCCCCGTGTAGGTCACATTAGTTTAACAAGACGGTTTTAACGCCCCTTGTGAGAGTGGTGGAGGTCGCAGTGAATAAAAAGACAATAGCAATGCCCCATGGAAGAGACGTTTAGGTCACAGTAGCTTAAGAAGACGGTTTTAATGCCCCTTGGAAGAGCTATGGAGTTCAGAGTGGTTTAACAAGACGGTTTTAATGCCACTTTGAGAAGACGTGGAGATCCCAGTAGCTAAACAAAACGGTTTAAATGCCCCTTGGAAGAGTGGTGGAGTTCGCAGTGGAATAAAAAGACAATACCAATGCCCCTTGGAAGAGTGGTGGAGGTCACAGTGGAATAAAAATATAATATCAATGCCCTTTGGAAGGGTCTTGGAGGTCGCAGTGGAATAAAAAGACGATATCAATGCCCCGTGGAAGAGACGTGGAGATCCCAGTAGCTAAACAAAACGTTTTTAACGCCCCTTGGAAGAGTGGAGGAGTTAGCAGAGGAATAAAAAGACAATATCAATGCCCCTTGGAAGGGTCTTGAAGGTCGCAGTGTAATAAAAAGATGATATCAATGCCCCGTGGAAGAGACGTGGAGGTCACAGTAGCTTAACAAGAAGGTTTTAATGCCCCTTGGAAGAGTGGTGGAGGTCGCAGTGGAATAAAAAGACAATATCAATGCCCCGTGGAAGAGATGTGGAGGTCACAGTAGCTTAACAAGATGGTTTTATTGCCCCTTGGAAGAGTGGTGGAGGTCGCAGTGGAATAAAAAGACAATATCAATGCCACGTGCAAGAGACGTGGATATCACAGTACTTAACAAGACGGTTTTAATGCCCCTTGGAAGAGCTGTGGAGTTCAGAGTGGTTTAACAAGACAGTTCTAATGCCCCATGGAGAAGACGTGGAGATCCCATTAGCTAAACAAGACGGTTTTAATGCCCATTGGAAGAGTGGTGGAGGACGCTGTGGAATAAAAAGACAATATCAATGCCCCCTGGAAGAGTGGTGGAGGTTACAGTGGAATAAAAAGATAATATCAATGCCTTTTGGAAGAGTGGTGCAGGTCGCAGTGGAATAAAAAGACAATATCAATTCCCCTTGTAGGTCACAGTAGCTTAACACGACGGTTTTAACGCCCCTTGGAAGAGTGGTGGAGGTCGCAGTGGAATAAAAAGACAATAGTAATGCCCCGGGGAAGAGACCTTGAGGTCACAGTAGCTTAACAAGACGGTTTAATGCCCCTCGGAAGAGCTGTGGAGTTTTAATGCCCCTTGGAGAAGACGTGGAGATCCCAGTAGCTAAACAAAATGATTTTAATGCCCCTTGGAAGAGTGGTGGAGGTCGCAGTGGAATAAAAAGACAATATCAATGCCCCGTGGAAGATACGTGGAGGTCTCAGTAGCTTAACAAAACGGTTTTAACTCCCCTTGGAAGCGTGGTGGAGGTCTCAGTGAAATAAAAAGACAATATCAATGCCCCGTGGAAGAGACATGGAGGTCACAGTAGTTTAACAAGACCGTTTTAATGCCCCTTGGAAAAGCTGTGGAGTTCAGAGTGGTTTAAGAAGACTGTTTTAATGCCCCTTGGAAGAGACGTGGAGGTCACAGTAGTTTAACAAGATGGTTATAATGCCTCTTGGAAAAGTGGTGGATGTTACAGTGAAATAAAAAGACAATATCAATGCCCAATGTAAGAGACATGGAGGTCACAGTAGCTTAACAAGATGGTTTTAATGCCCCTTGGAAGAGTGGTGGAGTACGCAGTGGAATAAAAAGACAATATCAATGCCTTTTGGTAGAGTGGTGGAGGTCGCAGTGGAATAAAAAGACAATATCAATGCCCCGTGGAGGTCACAGTAGCTTAACAAGACTGTTTTAACTCCCCTTGGAAGAGTGGTGGAGGTCGCAGTGGAATAAAAAGACAATAGCAATGCCCCGTGGAAGAGATGTTGAGGTCAAAGAAGCTTAACAAGACAGTTTTAATGCCCCTTGGAAGAGCTGTGGAGTTCAGAGTGGTTAAACAAGACGTAGCTTAACAAGACAGTTTTAATGCCCCTTGGAAGAGCTGTGGAGTTCAGAGTGGTTAAACAAGACGGTTTTAATGCCCCTTGTAGAAGACGTGCAGATCCCAGTAGCTAAGCAAAATGGTTTTAATGCCCCTTGGAAGAGTGGTGGAGGTCGCAGTGGAATAAAAAGACAATATCAATGCCCCTTGGAAGAGTGGTGGAGGTCGCAGTGGAATAAAAAGACAATATCAATGCCCCGTGGAAGATACGTGGAGGTCACAGTAGCTTAACAAGACGGTTTTAATGCCCATTGGAAGAGCTGTGGAGTTCAGAGTGGTTTAACAAGACAGTTTTAATGTCCCTTGGAAGAGACGTGGAGGTCACAGTAGCTTAACAAGACGGTTGTGAGGTTCTGAGACTTTCTATCATGGTTTTTTCATGTTGTGCTTAGATCTTGTTTTTTCCCTGCAGCCATCTTGCTTTCTGTTTTGTGCATCCATTTTGCCCTCAGTTGTAATGGAGTCTTCAGCCTCTATGTCTCCACCCTGTTTTTCTGCCATTTGCACTTAAGCAGCCTCAGCTGTTAGTTCAGTGCTTCTGAATCCTGTCTGCAGCCAGTCTGTAACATTGCTTCCTGAAGCCTCTGGACTAAACTCTTCAAGTCAGCTTCACTCTCTGAGGAATCCTCATAGTTTACCTGCCTGTCTGAAGTTCCCATTTATGGATCTGAGTCTTCTTACCTGCTGGATCACTGGACTACTGCTTTACTCAAAGGACTTCTCAGCACCCGTAAGAGAGACTTTGCTTATTGCTTAAAGACTGTCTTTTGTTGTTGTGCTTTTTGCAACTCTGGGGAATCCGGGGTTAATCCAGTTACACCAGGAGGTGTTCCCTTTTGCTCAGAGACTTGTATATTACTGTGCATCTGCTTGTATGACGTAATACAAGAATATTTCTTTATCAAAACCTGTGTTTCTTGTACTTCCTTGCACTCATGCCAAGACTCCATATACACTGAATTCTACACTTTACAAGATTCAGAAGCCACAAGATGGAGTCAGCTGGGTCTGGGAGTATTGATGCCCGCATTAAGAAATTGTATGAGGTGACTAACTCAATCCTCACTGATTTGCAGACTTTAAAGGCGAACTTTGCAGGTCTGCAGGATCGTAGCGATCACAGCCTACAGGTGCTTGGTCAAAATTTTCGAGATTTCTGCACCCGGACGGAAGCTTTGGAGGAGTTAGTTCGTGCACCAGTTCCTACCCCGGTATTGGGCCTCCCCAAGTTACCACCTTTTCGCTTTGGCGGAGAACGAGAAAGATTCAGGGGATTCCTCAATCAATGCAAACTGTTTTTTGCCACCCAGGCATCACAATACCCTACTGACCGATCTAAGGTACTAACAATAATCATGCTTCTCACTGACAAGGCCCTAGCATGGGCGAACCCTTTGATTGAGACTAATGATGCATGTCTGGACGATCTAAATACTTTCATATTGGCCCTGGGGCAAATGTTTGATGATCCCAATCGCAGTGCTACCGCAGAAGCTGCCATGCTAACCTTGCGTCAAGGTAAACGCTCAGTAGCAGAATATGCGCTGGATTTTAGGAGATGGGCCCTCGACACTACTTGGAATAGCTCCGCCAAGAAATCCATTTTCCGGAAGGGGTTGTCTTCTGAAGTTAAAGATGAGCTCGCCCGTGCTGACCCTCCCACTGCTTTGGGAGATTTCATCAATTTCTGCATCCGCATCGATGCCCGGCTTACAGAACGTAGACAGGAGAGATGGTCGGCAATTAATCGTGTTAACAGATACCTTCCTCCCTCTCCAACTAGAGACTTTGTTCCTCGGACTCCTCGAGAAGCTGAACCTGAACCCATGCAAGTGGACTCTCTACAGAAACGGGTCAGTGACGCACGTAAGGAGCATCGGTTGAAGGAGAATCTATGTTTCTACTGCGGTAAGTCTGGGCATTTCATTATAAACTGTCCCAGCCATTCCCGTAAGGCCACTGCTGCAGTTATACACTGTGAATGCTGTGAAAAGGGGTCTGTGATGGCGGCTCGGGAACTCTTGTCTGACCCGGCTGCACCTATAGATATTGACTATTCAGACTTAAACTCTGTCACATCTGAGCCTGATTCACATATCAATGCTGCAATTTTTCCGGTTTCCTCTGCTGTGTCTCGTCCGAACTGCAACAAGAACAGTTCTCATTGTCTTCTTTCTATTAAACTCTGGATTAATGCTGTTTGGGTGTCCACTTCAGCTATGATTGATTCTGGAGCTAGCGGCAATTTTATGGACATTTCCTTTGCCCAAAGACACGGAATACGTTCTGTGAAGAGGACAACCCCTGTACAGATGGAGACAGTGGATGGCTCTCTGTTAAGTTCAGGACCCGTGGATCAGGAGACGGTACCCGTCAAGGTTTTCATGGGGAAAGGTCATCTAGAGAGACTGTCGTTTATGCTCATCACTTCTCCACATTTCCCCATTATTTTAGGATTACCTTGGTTGCAGATTCAGAACCCTACAATAAATTGGGAAACCAAGGAGCTGCATTTCCCGTAGAAGAAGACAATTCCCGGGGTTATGATTTGCTCCACTCCGGTAATTTCCACACCATCAGTCTTCAAACTGCCGCCCATGTATAGTGAGTATGCTGACATCTGTGATAAGAAGAATGCTGACCAGCTTCCTCCCCACCGTCCCTATGACTGCCCAATTGAACTATTACCAGGTGCAGCAATACCCTTTGGTAATATTTACCCTCTGGCAGGCCCAGAACTAAAGGCGCTGAAAGACTATATCGATGAAAATCTAGCTAAAGGCTTTATACGTCCCTCTTCTTCCCCTGCAGGTGCACCCATCTTTTTTGTAAAGAAAAAGGACGGATCTCTTAGACCCTGTATAGATTATCGGGAGCTTAATAAGGTCACCATCAGGAATCGCTACCCACTACCCTTGATCCCCGAATTGTTGGAGAGGGTACGACAGGCTAAGATTTTTACTAAATTAGATCTTCGTGGGGCCTACAATCTGGTCCGCATTAGGCCAGGTGATGAGTGGAAGACAGCTTTCAGGTCACGTTACGGACATTTTGAATATCAAGTCATGCCGTTCGGCTTATGCAATGCGCCAGCAACATTTCAACATTTAGCCAATGACATCTTCAGGGATCTTTTGGATACATTTGTGGTGATTTATTTGGACGATATTTTAATTTTCTCTAATTCCATAGATGAACATCATGAACATGTGAGGACGGTCTTGGGACGTCTAAGAATGCACCGCCTCTATATCAAGCCTGAGAAATGCGAGTTTCATGTAACTAAGATCCAGTTTTTGGGGTACGTAATTTCTTCACAGGGAATAACCATGGACGTGAGGAAGACTCAGGCTATTCAGGACTGGCCAGTGCCCAGGAATGTGAAAGAGGTTCAGCGCTTCATCGGGTTTGCAAATTTTTACAGGCGTTTTATCAGGAACTTTTCTGAAATAGTGTCACCCATCACACAGCTGACCCGTAAGAAGTCTACCTTTGCCTGGACCTCTCAAGCCCAAGAAGCGTTCTCCCGTCTTAAGACCAGATTCACGACGGCACCCATCTTGGTGCATCCAGATCCTGAACTCGCTTTCATAATAGAGGTGGATGCTTCGGACTGTGCCATTGGAGCTATACTCTCCCAAAGGATAGGTGAGAACAGTATTTTACATCCTTGTGCTTTCTTTTCTCAGCGATTGTCGTCAGCAGAAAAGAACTATGACGTAGGGAACAGAGAACTGCTGGCCATTATTGCTGCCTTCAAGGAATGGAGACATCATCTTCAAGGAGCATCTCAGCAGATAGTTGTACTGACGGACCACCGCAATCTGGAATTCATTAGGTCGGCCAATTTCGTAATTTCCTATAGGCCTGGTTCCCGCAATGGAAAGGCTGATGCATTATCTAGGATACACTCAATTGAGACCACTACAATCATGACACCTAAGACCATTCTTCCTGATTCCAAGGTCCTGGGGGTGATCCATAATCAAGATTTATTAAACGACATTAAGGAAGCTTATCAACTGGATTCCTTGTTAGAACAACCTTCTAACGAGGTAAGTCTGACTTATAAGAATGGTGTGTGGATGCAGGGACAACGCTTGTATATACCTGAGACTGTCAGATTGAGAGTACTGCATTTAGTTCATGACTCTAAGATGGCGGGTCACAGAGGAAGTCTAAAGACTCAGGAGTTTCTATCCCGTTTCTTTTGGTGGCCCACCTACAGGAAGGATGTCCTAAATTATGTTGCTTCTTGTGAAGTCTGCGCCAGATTCAAGACACCACGTTCCTCACCTACAGGTCTTTTGCAGCCCTTGCCCATCCCATCCCGCCCTTGGGGCTCAATTTCTATGGATTTCATTGTGGAGTTGCCAAACTCTCAGGGGAAAAACTCCATTTTGGTGGTGGTGGATCGTTTGACAAAGGCAGCTCACTTTATTGCTTGTACCGGTTTACCTTCTGCCAAACAGACATCAGACTTAATCGTTCAAAATGTGTTTCGCCTACATGGAGTACCAGATGAAGTAATTTCTGATCGGGGGGTGCAATTCACTTCAAAATTTTGGCAGAGTTTCTGCGCTGCTTTAGACATTAAAGTTAATCTCTCTTCTGCATTTCACCCCCAGACAAATGGACAAACTGAACGCACCAATCAGACCCTGGAGCAATATCTCCGCTGCTTTATTTGCCATCTGCAGGATGATTGGGTGGATCTTCTCCCATTGGCTGAGTTTTCATATAATAACTCACAGAGCGCTTCCACAAAGCAATCTCCATTTTTTGCCAATTTAGGCTATCATCCTAACATTCTTCCTCGGTTTCCCATAGATACGCCTCTACCAGCTGTGGCCGACAGAATTTATTCCCTGCAACAAAATCTGGAGGTGTTAAAGGAGAATCTGGAATCAGCTCGGGAAAGGTATAAAAAAGCAGCTGATAAATTTCGAAAGCCAGCACCAGACTTCAAGGTAGGAGATTTAGTCTGGTTGTCAACCAAGAATTTGAACTTAAGAATTCCATCATCTAAACTTGGACAAAAGTACGTGGGTCCTTATAAGATTAACAAGATTATAAGTGCAGTGGCTTATCGTCTTCAACTTCCTAAATCTATGAGAATTCACCCAGTGTTTCACGTGTCTTTACTTAAGGCAGCAGTTCCTAATATGTTTCTTGGACGGTCTCCTTCCCCTCCTGATCCAGTGTTGATTGATGGACAGGAAGAATTTGTGGTGGAAAAGATTCTGGACTCTAGGCTGCACAGAAATCGTCTCCAATACTTGATCAAATGGCAGAGCTACTCAGTGGAAGATAACTCTTGGGAACCAGTTGACAACATCAATGCCCCCCGTTTACTCTGCCAGTTCCATCAGAGGTACCCAGACAAACCTGGTTCGGAGCCGTCCGGAGGCCGTCCTCAAGGGGGGACTAATGTGAGGTTCTGAGACTTTCTATCATGGTTTTTTCATGTTGTGCTTAGATCTTGTTTTTTCCCTGCAGCCATCTTGCTTTCTGTTTTGTGCATCCATTTTGCCCTCAGTTGTAATGGAGTCTTCAGCCTCTATGTCTCCACCTTGTTTTTCTGCCATTTGCACTTAAGCAGCCTCAGCTGTTAGTTCAGTGCTTCTGAATCCTGTCTGCAGCCAGTCTGTAACATTGCTTCCTGAAGCCTCTGGACTAAACTCTTCAAGTCAGCTTCACTCTCTGAGGAATCCTCATAGTTTACCTGCCTGTCTGAAGTTCCCATTTATGGATCTGAGTCTTCTTACCTGCTGGATCACTGGACTACTGCTTTACTCAAAGGACTTCTCAGCACCCGTAAGAGAGACTTTGCTTATTGCTTAAAGACTGTCTTTTGTTGTTGTGCCTTTTGCAACTCCGGGGAATCCGGGGTTAATCCAGTTACACCAGGAGATGTTCCCTTTTGCTCAGAGACTTGTATATTACTGTGCATCTGCTTGTATGACGTAATACAAGAATATTTCTTTATCAAGACCTGTGTTTCTTGTACTTCCTTGCACTCATGCCAAGACTCCATATACACTGAATTCTACACTTTACAACGGTTTTAATGCCCTTTGGAAAAGTGGTGGAGGTTACAGTGGAATAAAAAGACAATATCAATGCACCATGGAAGAGACGTGGAGGTCACAGTAGCTTAACAAAACGGTTTTAACGCCCCTTGGAAGAGTGGTGAAGGTCGCAGTGGAATAAAAAAACAATATCAATGCCCCGTGGAAGATACGTGGATGTCACAGTAGTTTAGCAAGGCGGTTTTAATGCCCCTTGGGAGAGCTGTTGAGTTCAGAGTGGTTTAACAAGACAGTTTTAATGCCCCTTGGAAGAGACGTGGAGGTCACAGTAACTTAACAAGACGGTTTTAATGCCCTTTGCAAATGTGGTGGAGGTTACAGTGGAGTAAGAAGACAATATTAATGCCCCATGGAAGAGATGTGGAGGTCACAGTAGCTTAACAAGATGGTTTTAATGCCCCTTGGAAGAGTGGTGGAGCTAACAAGAGCCCTACAGTACAGCATCTTAAAAATATTATTTCCATTATTGGGGAATGGGTCTCCCACAGTCTTTGCTTATGCCTTAAAAGCAAAAGCTGACAAAAATAAGGATGGAAGAACTTTCAATAATGGCAACACAGACCATGGTCACCCTGGTGGTATAGTGGTATAGGCTGAGGATAAGGAGAAGAACATAAAACTGCCGAAATGAAGAAGCGTATACCCATGTGTGGGTGTGAAGCGGTGCATGTGAATACACCTCCTGAAATAACACAGTAGATTTGACTTTGTTACTCTGCTGTCATTTGGTGGTGATGAGAAGTCTGGCCTAATCCAGCCCTTGTTCATTTTTATAAGGGTCAGCTTGTCAGCATTGTCAGTTGACAAGCGAGTGCGCTTATCAGTTATAATTTCCCCAGCAGCACTAAAAACATGCTCTGATAACATGCTAGCGGCAGGGCAGGCCATGACCTCCAAGGCGTACAGAGCGAGTACACTCCAAGTGTCCAGCTTGGATACCCAATAATTAAAAGGCACAGAGGAATCACGGAGGACGCTGGACGGTCGGCAAGGTACTCCCTCACCATCTTTTGAAACTTTCCACTCCTTGTGAGAGTACCCCGCGCCTCAGGGTCTGTCCGAAGGGAGGATCTGAGAAAACTGTCCCAGAACGTTGACAGTGTTCCCCTGCCTCTGCTGGATTGGAGTTTCATCTCTCTCGCACGTACGCCTTGGTTGGGCAACGAACTGTGACCTCTGCTGCTAGCGTGTTCAGATGGGAATTTTTTTTAACAGTTCTGCAGCAAGGGCCTTCTGGTACTGCCCCATTTTTGTAGGCCTCTCCAACTCAGGAATAAGAGAGTGAAAGTTCTCCTTGTAGCGGGGGTCTAAAAGTGTCACCAACCAGTAATGACTGTCACCCAACATTTTGACAACGCAAGGGTCACAGTTAAGGCAGCGTAACATAAAGTCAGCCATGCGTGCTAGACTGGTAATGGGCAAGACTTACGTGTCCTCACCAAGATGACGACTGACCATGCTCTCCTCCTCCCCCTCCTCCTCCTCCTCCATGTCCTCAGGCCACCCACGCTGAGCCGACGGTATGACAGTTGTACAGATACTACCGTCTACAGCGCATAATACAAGCTCCTGTTCTTCCTCCTCCTCATCCTCCTCTTCTCCCTCATTGTCCCCCAATGCACGTTGGGATGAGATGAGGCTGGGCTGTGTGTAAACGACCGCTACGGCTTCTTGATCCATCTCATCATACTCTGGCTTCAATGCCTCCTCTTTAATTCTCTGCAGAGAGCATTGCAAAAGACAGACAAGTGAAATGCTGACACTAATGATGGCATCATTGCCACTCACCATCTTGGTGGACTCCTCAAAGTTTGTCAAGATGGTACATATGTCAGACATCCAGGTCCACTCCTGAGTCTTATGTGTGGAGTCTGACCTGATTATCGACGGCCTTGTTGCAGCTGGTACTCCACAACTGCTCACAAATCCTTTGCAACATGTGGAGGAGAGAGTTCCAATGTGTGGGGACAACATACACCAGTCGGTGTGACGGAAGCTGCAAACACTGCTGCAACACAGCAAGGGCGGGGGAGGCTGTAGCTAACTTGCGAAAATGAGCTGACAGGCGGCTTACTTTGACCAGCAGATCTGGCAACTCGGGGTATGATTTAAGAAACCGCTGAACCACGAGGTTAAGCACATGAGCCAGGCATGGTACTTGTGTGATCTTGCCTCGCCTCAGAGCCGCCACCAGGTTATGGCCATTGTCACACACGACCATGCCTGGATGTAGGTTCAGCAGTCTCAGCCACAGATCTGCCTGCTCGTTCACAGATGTCCACAACTCACAAGCAGTGTGAGGTTTCTCACTTAAGCTTATGAGTAGTGTTGAGCCACCCCCTTAGTGTTCGGGTTCAGTTCAGTTCGTCGAACACTGGGATGTTCGAGGAACTGTTCGTCGAACTGTTCGTCGAACACCTTAGAACACCGTCGAACACCGTTAAAACCAATGGCAGGCAAACAAAAACACATAGGAACACATAGAAAACACCTTCAAAGGTGTCCAAAAGCTCACAAACTGCTCAGAAGACGCTTTCTTTAAAAAAGCCGGCCGGCAATTCAGCAGCGACATACACCGGTACCCGACAATTTAGACATGAAGGAATAGAGCATCACACATAGATTAGATAGATAGAAACATGTCAGTCACATATATATGAAGTACAGTGACAGTGTTGCTTACTGTACTTGTCATTTAGTGTAAAGGATTTATTAAAAAATATAATAGTGTTTTCATGCACCGTCTCTTTAAAAAAGCCGGCCGGCAATTCAGCAGCGGTACCCGACAATTTAGAACAGAAAGATAGAGCTTCACACATAGATTAGATAGATAGAAACATGTCAGTGACATATATGTTAAGTACAGTGACAGTGTTGCTTACTGTACTTGTCATTTACTGCAAAGGATTTATTAAAAAAAATAATAGTGTTTTCATGCACCGTCTCTTTAAAAAAGCCGGCCGGCAATTCAGCATTTGTACCCGACAATTTAGAATAGAAGGAATAGAGAATCACACATAGATTAGATAGATAGAAACATGTCAGCCACATATATATGAAGTACAGTGACAGTGTTGCTTACTGTAATTGTCATTTAGTGTAAAGGATTTATCAAAAAAAATAATAGTGTTTTCATGCACCGTCTCTTTAAAAAAGCCGGCCGGCAATTCAGCACCTGTACCCGACAATTTATAACAGACAGAATAGAGCTTCACACATAGATTAGATAGATAGAAACATGTCAGTCACATATATAATAAGTACAGTGATAGTGTTGGTTACTGTACTTGTCATTTAGTATTAAAATAAAGGATTTATTATTAAAAAAAATTGGCGTGGGGTTCCCCATAATTTTAGTCTCTAGCGGAGGTTAAGCAGACAGCTGGGGCAGATGTTTGAAGCCTGGGAAGGGGGTAATACCCACGGAGCTTCCCGGGCTACTAATATCAGCCCCCAGCTGAATACCTAGCCTTTACTGGCTATTAAAATGGAGGACCCCCCCAAAAAAAATGACGTGGGGTCCCCCATAATTTAATAGCTAGCAAAGGCTAGGCAGACAGCTGGGGGCTGATATTAATAGCTCAGGAAGGGTGCCATGAATATTGGCCCCCTCCCAGGCTAGAAACACCAGCCGTCAGCCGCCCCAGAAATGGCGCATCCATAGGATGCGCCAATTCTGGCACTTAGCCTCGCTCTTCCACGCTGCCCTGGTGTGGTGGCAGGGGGTAATAGGGTTGGGGTTGATGTCAGCTTATAATGCCAGCTGACATCAAGCCCAGGTTAGTAATGGAGAGGCGTCTATAAGACACCCCCATTACTAACCCCATAGTCAAAGTTAAAAGAAAAACACAAACACCCAGAATAAAGTCCTTTAATTGAAATAAAGACACAATTCTTTATTGTTCTAAATTAAACCATACTTACCATCACGCCCATTCCAGCTGAAGCCAACGATCTCCTGCAATAAAAGAAAAATAATAAAGCAACCTCATCCTTACCTTTCCATGGTTCCCAGGACAGCTTCAGCTCTGCTACATCGAGATGACAGGCTGGACCTGCAGAACGCTGCCATCCAGCCTGTCATCCCGCAGACACTGAGAAGCGCAGGCATGCTTGCGCTCCTCAGTGTCTGACTGTGACGGCATCCAGATGAGCCGACAATGAACTCGGCTCACCTCATGTACGTCACTGACAGCGTGGGAAAATTCTCCTGCACTCAGCGCTTCAGCGTGAGAATTTTCCCACGCTGTCAGTGACGTGCATGAGGTGCGCCGAGTTCATTGGACATGACCTCGGCTCATCTGGATGCCGTCACAGCCAGACACTGAGTAGCGCAAGCAAGCCTGCGCTTCTCAGTGTCTGCGGGATGACAGGCTGGATGGCAGCGTTCTGCTGCGGTCCAGCCTGTCATCTCGATGTAGCAGAGCTGAAGCTGTCGTGGGAGCCATGGAAAGGTAAGGATGATGTTCCTTTATTATTTTACTTTTATTGCAGGAGATCATTGGCTTCAGCTGGAATGGGCGTGATGGTAAGTATGGTTTAATTTAGAACAATAAAGAATTGTGTGTTTATTTCAATTAAAGGACTTTTTTCTGGGTGTTGTGTTTTTTTTAAATACTTTACTAGAAATTCATGGTGGTCATGTCTAATATTGGCGTGACCCCATGAATTTCGGGCTTAGGGCCAGCTGATAATGCCAAGCTGGCCTTAACCCCTTTATTACCCAGTGAGCCACCGCACCAGGGCCCTGGATGAGTTGGGTACAGCGCCAGAAGATGGCGCTTCTATGAACGCGCCATTTTCCGGGGCGGCTGCGGACTGCAATTTGCAGCGGGTGGGGCCCAGAAAGCTTGGGCCTCCCTGCGCTGCAGATTCCAGCCCCCAGCTGCCTAGTTGTACCTGGCTGGACACAAAAATAGGGCGAAGCTCCACGTATTTTTTTTTTTAATTCATGAAATTCATGGAATAATTAAGAAAAAAAGGGCTTCCCTATATTGTTGTGTCCGGCTAGGTACAAATAGGCAGCTGGTGGTTGGGAGCAGCCCGTCCCTGCCTGCTGTACCTGGCTGGACACAAATATAAGGCGAAGCCCCACATCAATTTTTTTTTCATTATTTCATGAATTTCCTGAAATAATTTAAAAAAAATTGACGTGGGGCTTCGCCCTATATTTGTGTCCAGTCAGGTACAGCAGGCAGGAACGGGCTGCCCCCAACCACCAGCTGCCTATTTGTACCTGGCCGGACACAACAATATAGGGAAGCCCTTTTTTAAAAAAATTATTTCATGAAATAATTTAAAAAAAATTGACGTGGGGCTTCGCACTATATTTGTGTCCAGCCAGGTACAGCAGGCAGGTACGGGCTGCCCCCAACCACCAGCTGCCTATTTGTACCTGGTTGGACACAACAATATAGGGAAGCCCTTTTTTTCTTAATTATTCCATGAATTTCATGAAATAATTAAAAAAAAAAATGCGTGGGGCTTCGCCCTATTTTTGTGCCCAGCCAGGTACAACTAGGCAGCTGGGAGCTGGAATCCGCAGCGCAGGGAGGCCCAAGCTTTCTGGGCCCCACCCGCTGCAAATTGCAGTCCGCAGCCGCCCCAGAAAATGGCGCGTTCATAGAAGCGCCATCTTCTGGCGCTGTACCCAACTCATCCAGGGCCCTGGTGCGGTGGCTCACTGGGTAATAAAGGGGTTAAGGCCAGCTTGGCATTATCAGCTGGCCCTAAGCCCGAAATTCATGGGTCACGCCAATATTAGACATGACCACCATGAATTTCTAGTAAAGTATTTAAAAAAACACAACACCCAGAATAAAGTCCTTTAATTGAAATAAAGACACAATTCTTTATTGTTCTAAATTAAACCATACTTACCATCACGCCCATTCCAGCTGAAGCCAACGATCTCCTGCAATAAAAGAAAAATAATAAAGCAACATCATCCTTACCTTTCCATGGTTCCCACGACAGCTTCAGCTCTGCTACATCGAGATGACAGGCTGGACCGCAGCAGAAAGCTGCCATCCAGCCTGTCATCCCGCAGACACTGAGAAGAGTACGCATGCTTGCGCTCCTCAGTGTCTCGCTGTGACGGCATAAAGATGAGACAAGTTCATGTCCAATGAACTCGGCGCACCTCATGCACGTCACTGACAGCGTGGGAGAATTCTCCTCCACTCAGCGCTACAGCGTGAGAATTCTCCCACGCTGTCAGTGACGTGCATGAGGTGAGCTCATTCATGTCCAATGAACTCAGCTGACCTCATGTACGTCACTGACAGCGTGGGAGAATTCTCACGCTGAAGTGCTGAGTGCAGGAGAATTTTCCCACGCTGTCAGTGACTTGAATGAGGGGCGCCGAGTTCATTGGACATGACCTCGGCTCATCTGGATGCCGTCACAGCCAGACACTGCAGAGCGCAAGCATGCCTGCGCTTCTCAGTGTCTGCGGGATGACAGGCTTGATGGCAGCTTTCTGCTGCGGTCCAGCCTGTTATCTCGATGTAGCAGAGCTGAAGCTGTCGTGGGAACCATGGAAAGGTAAGGATTATGTTGCTTTATTATTTTTCTTTTATTGCAGGAGATCGTTGGCTTCAGCTGGAATGGGTATGATGGTAAGTATGGTTTAATTTAGAACAATAAAGGAATGTGTCTTTATTTCAATTAAAGGACTTTATTCTGGGTGTTTGTGGTTTTTTTTTAACTTTCACTATGGGGTTAGTAATGGGGGTGTCTTATAGACGCCTCTCCATTACTAACCTGGGCTTGATGTCAGCTGGCATTATAAGCTGACATCAACCCCAACCCTATTACCCCACTGCCACCGCTACAGGGCAGTGGGAAGAGCGAGGCTAAGTGCCAGAATTGGCGCATCCTAAGGATGCGCCATTTCTGGGGCGGCTGACGGCTGGTGTTTCTAGCCTAGGAGGGGGCCAATATTCATGGAACCCTTCCTGGGCTATTAATATCAGCCCCCAGCTGTCTGCCTAGCCTTTGCTAGCTATTAAAATAGGGGGGACCCCACGTCATTTTTTTGGGGGGTCCCCATTTTAATAGCTAGTAAAGGCTAGGTATTCCGCTCGGGGCTGATATTAGTAGCCTGGGAAGCTCCGTGGGTATTACCCCCTTCCCAGGCTTCAAACATCTGCCCCAGCCGTCTGCTTAACCTCCCCTAGAGCCTATAATTATGGGGATCCCCACGCCAATTTTTTTTTAAATAAATCCTTTATTTTAACACTAAATGACAAGTACAGTAATCAACACTGTCACTGTACGTCATATATATGTGACTGACATGTTTCTATCTATCTAATCTATGTGTGATTCTCTATTCCTTCTATTCTAAATTGTCGGGTACAGATGCTGAATTGCCGGCCGGCTTTTTTAAAGAGACAGTGCATGAAAACACTATTATTTTTTTTAATAAATCCTTTACACTAAATGACAAGTACAGTAATCAACACTGTCACTGTACTTCATATATATGTGACTGACATGTTTCTATCTATCTAATCTATGTGTGAAGTTCTATTCTGTCTGTTATAAATTGTCGGGTACAGATGCTGAATTGCCGGCCGGCTTTTTTAAAGAGACAGTGCATGAAAACACTATTATTTTTTTTAATAAATCCTTTACACTAAATGACAAGTACAGTAAGCAACACTGTCACTGTGCTTCTTATATGTGTGACTGATATGTTTCTATCTATCTAATCTATGTGTGAAGCTCTATTCTTTCGGTTCTAAATTGTCGGGTACCGGTGTATGCCGCTGATGAATTGCCGGCTTTTCATGTTTCACTGTGAGCACTGTTCCCATCGATTTGGGCAATCACTGTAATGCCACAACCACCATGGCTGTGGCATTACAGTGAGTGGCAGACAATCCCTGCATGATTGGTGCTCTAAATAGCGCCAGACATGCAGGACACGCTTTTGGTGCACGAACAGTTATAGAACATAACCTCGAACAGCCGAATTTTTTGCAAATCGTTTGGGTTCGTCGAACAACTCGAACACCGCCCAAAACAGCTCGAATTTGAGATTGGCGAACAGTTCTAGTCGAACACCGCTCATCTCTACTTATGAGTAGTGTTGAGCCACCCCCGTAGTGTTCGGGTTCGGTTCGGTTCATCGAACACCGGGATGTTCGAGGTACTGTTCGTCGAACTGTTCGTCGAACACCTTAGAACACCGTCGAACACCGTTAAAACCAATGGCAGGCAAACAAAAACACATAGGAACACATAGAAAACACCTTCAAAGGTGTCCAAAAGCTCACAAACTGCTCAGAAGACGCTTTCTTTAAAAAAGCCGGCCGGCAATTCAGCAGCGGCATACACCGGTACCCGACAATTTAGACATGAAGGAATAGAGCATCACACATAGATTAGATAGATAGAAACATGTCAGTCACATATATATGAAGTACAGTGACAGTGTTGCTTACTGTACTTGTCATTTAGTGTAAAGGATTTATTAAAAAATATAATAGTGTTTTCGTGCACCGTCTCTTTAAAAAAGTCGGCCGGCAATTCAGCAGCGGTACCCGACAATTTATAACAGACAGAATAGAGCTTCACACATAGATTAGATAGATAGAAACATGTCAGTCACATATATAATAAGTACAGTGACAGTGTTGGTTACTGTACTTGTCATTTAGTATTAAAATAAAGGATTTATTATTAAAAAAAATTGGCGTGGGGTTCCCCGTAATTTTAGTCTCTAGCGGAGGTTAAGCAGACAGCTGGGGCAGATGTTTGAAGCCTGGGAAGGGGGTAATACCCACGGAGCTTCCCAGGCTACTAATATCAGCCCCCAGCTGAATACCTAGCCTTTACTAGCTATTAAAATGGAGGACCCCCCCCAAAAAAAATGACGTGGGTCCCCCCTAATTTAATAGCTAGCAAAGGCTAGGCAGACAGCTGGGGGCTGATATTAATAGCCCAGGAAGGGAGCCATGAATATTGGCCCCCTCCCAGGCTAGAAACACCAGCCGTCAGCCGCCCCAGAAATGGCGCATTCATAGGATGCGCCAATTCTGGCACTTAGCCTCGCTCTTCCACGCTGCCCTGGTGCGGTGGCAGGGGGTAATAGGGTTGGGGTTGATGTCAGCTTATAATGCCAGCTGACATCAAGCCCAGGTTAGTAATGGAGAGGCGTCTATAAGACACCCCCATTACTAACCCCATAGTCAAAGTTAAAAAAAAAAACACAAACACCCAGAATAAAGTCCTTTAATTGAAATAAAGACACAATTCTTTATTGTTCTAAATTAAACCTTACTTACCATCACGCCCATTCCAGCTGAAGCCAACGATCTCCTGCAATAAAAGAAAAATAATAAAGCAACCTCATCCTTACCTTTCCATGGTTCCCAGGACAGCTTCAGCTCTGCTACATCGAGATGACAGGCTGGACCGCAGCAGAACGCTGCCATCCAGCCTGCCATCCCGCAGACACTGAGAAGCGCAGGCATACTTTACTAGAAATTCATGGTGGTCATGTCTAATATTGGCGTGACCCCATGAATTTCGGGCTTAGGGCCAGCTGATAATGCCAAGCTGGCCTTAACCCCTTTATTACCTAGTGAGCCACCGCACCAGGGCCCTGGATGAGTTGGGTACAGCGCCAGAAGATGGCGCTTCTATGAACGCGCCATTTTCCGGGGCGGCTGCGGACTGCAATTTGCAGCGGGTGGGGCCCAGAAAGCTTGGGCCTCCCTGCGCTGCAGATTCCAGCCCCCAGCTGCCTAGTTGTACCTGGCTGGACACAAAAATAGGGCGAAGCTCCACGTATTTTTTTTTTAAATTCATGAAATTCATGGAATAATTAAGAAAAAAAGGGCTTCCCTATATTGTTGTGTCCGGCTAGGTACAAATAGGCAGCTGGTGGTTGGGAGCAGCCAGTTCCTGCCTGCTGTACCTGACTGGACACAAATATAGTGCGAAGCCCCACATCAATTTTTTTAAATTATTTCATGAATTTCCTGAAATAATTTAAAAAAAACTGACGTGGGGCTTCGCCCTATATTTGTGTCCAGTCAGGTACAGCAGGCAGGAACGGGCTGCCCCCAACCACCAGCTGCCTATTTGTACCTGGCCAGACACAACAATATAGGGAAGCCCTTTTTTAAAAAAATTATTTCATGAAATAATTAAAAAAAAATTGACGTGGGGCTTCGCACTATATTTGTGTCCAGCCAGGTACAGCAGGCAGGGACGGGCTGCCCCCAACCACCAGCAGCCTATTTGTACCTGGTTGGACACAACAATATAGGGAAGCCCTTTTTTTCTTAATTATTCCATGAATTTCATGAAATAATTTAAAAAAAAAATGCGTGGGGCTTCGCCCTATTTTTGTGCCCAGCCAGGTACAACTAGGCAGCTGGGAGCTGGAATCTGCAGCGCAGGGAGGCCCAAGCTTTCTGGGCCCCACCCGCTGCAAATTGCAGTCCACAGCCGCCCCAGAAAATGGCGCGTTCATAGAAGCGCCATCTTCTGGCGCTGTACCCAACTCATCCAGGGCCCTGGTGCGGTGGCTCACTGGGTAATAAAGGGGTTAAGGCCAGCTTGGCATTATCAGCTGGCCCTAAGCCCGAAATTCATGGGGTCACGCCAATATTAGACATGACCACCATGAATTTCTAGTAAAGTATTTAAAAAAACACAACTCCCAGAATAAAGTCCTTTAATTGAAATAAACACACAATTCTTTATTGTTCTAAATTAAACCATACTTACCATCACGCCCATTCCAGCTGAAGCCAATGTCTTCTGCAATAAAAGTAAAATAATTAAGCAACCTCATCCTTACTTTTCCATGGTTCCCACGACAGCTTCAGCTCTGCTACATCGAGATGACAGGCTGGACCGCAGCAGAAAGCTGCCATCCAGCCTGTCATCCCGCGGACACTGAGAAGCGCAGGCATGCTTGCGCTCCTCAGTGTCTCGCTGTGACGGCATAAAGATGAGACAAGTTCATGTCCAATGAACTCGGCGCACCTCATGCAAGTCACTGACAGCGTGGGAGAATTCTCCTGCACTCAGCACTTCAGCGTGAAAATTCTCCCACGCTGTCAGTGACGTACATGAGGTCAGCTGAGTTCATTGGACATGAATGAGCTCACCTCATGCACGTCACTGACAGCGTGGGAGAATTTTCACGCTGTAGCGCTGAGTGCAGGAGAATTTTCCCACGCTGTCAGTGACGTGCATGAGGTGAGCTCATTCATGTCCAATGATCTCAGCTCACCTCATGCACGTCACTGACACTGACAAATTCTCCTGCACTCAGCGCTACAGCGAGAGAATTCTCCCACGCTGTCAGTGACGTGCATGAGGTGCGCCGAGTTCATTGGACATGAACTCGTCTCATCTTTATGCCGTCACAGCCAGACACTGCAGAGCGCAAGCATGCCTGCGCTTCTCAGTGTCTGCGGGATGACAGGCTGGATGGCAGCGTTCTGCTGCGGTCCAGCCTGTTATCTCGATGTAGCAGAGCTGAAGCTGTCCTGGGAACCATGGAAAGGTAAGGATGAGGTTGCTTTATTATTTTTCTTTTATTGCAGGAGATCGTTGGCTTCAGCTGGAATGGGCGTGATGGTAAGTATGGTTTAATTTAGGACAATAAAGAATTGTGTGTTTATTTCAATTAAAGGACTTTATTCTGGGTGTTTGTGTTTTCTTTTAACTTTGACTATGGGATTAGTAATGGGGGTGTCTTATAGACGCCTCTCCATTACTAACCTGGGCTTGATGTCAGCTGGCATTATAAGCTGACATCAACCCCAACCCTATTACCCCACTGCCACCGCTACAGGGCAGTGGGAAGAGCGAGGCTAAGTGCCAGAATTGGCGCATCCTATGGATGCGCCATTTCTGTGGCGGCTGACGGCTGGTGTTTCTAGCCTGGGAGGGGGCCAATATTCATGGAACCCTTCCTGGGCTATTAATATCAGCCCCCAGCTGTCTGCCTAGCCTTTGCTAGCTATTAAATTAGGGGGGACCCACGTCATTTTTTTGGGGGGGGGTCCTCCATTTTAATAGCTAGTAAAGGCTAGGTATTCAGCTGGGGGCTGATATTAGTAGCCTGGGAAGCTCCGTGGGTATTACCCCCTTCCCAGGCTTCAAACATCTGCCCCAGCTGTCTGCTTAACCTCCGCTAGAGACTAAAATTACGGGGAACCCCACGCCAATTTTTTTTAATAATAAATCCTTTATTTTAATACTAAATGACAAGTACAGTAACCAACACTGTCACTGTACTTATTATATATGTGACTGACATGTTTCTATCTATCTAATCTATGTGTGATGCTCTATTCCTTCCATTCTAAATTGTCGGGTACCGATGCTGAATTGCCGGCCGGCTTTTTTAAAGAGACAGTGCATGAAAACACTATTATTTTTTTTAATAAATCCTTTACACTAAATGACAAGTACAGTAATCAACACTGTCACTGTACTTCATATATATGTGACTGACATGTTTCTATCTATCTAATCTATGTGTGAAGCTCTATTCTGTCTGTTATAAATTGTCAGGTACCGCTGCTGAATTGCCGGCCGGCTTTTTTAAAGAGACGGTGCATGAAAACACTATTATTTTTTTTGATAAATCCTTTACACTAAATGACAAGTACAGTAAGCAACACTGTCACTGTGCTTCTTATATGTGTGACTGACATGTTTCTATCTATCTAATCTATGTGTGAAGCTCTATTCTTTCGGTTCTAAATTGTCGGGTACCGGTGTATGCCGCTGATCAATTGCCGGCTTTTCATGTTTCACTGTGAGCACTGTTCCCATCGATTTGGGCAATCACTGTAATGCCACAACCACCATGGCTGTGGCATTACAGTGAGTGGCAGACAATCCCTGCATGATTGGTGCTCTAAATAGCGCCAGACATGCAGGACACGCTTTTGGTGCACGAACAGTTATCGAACATAACCTCGAACAGCCGAATTTTTTGCAAATCGTTCGGGTTCGTCGAACAACTCGAACACCGCCCAAAACAGCTCGAATTTGAGATTGGCGAACAGTTCTAGTCGAACACCGCTCATCTCTACTTATGAGTAGTGTTGAGCCACCCCCGTAGTGTTCGGGTTCGGTTCGGTTCGTCGAACACCGGGATGTTCGAGGAACTGTTCGTCGAACTGTTCGTCGAACACCTTAGAACACCGTCGAACACCGTTAAAACCAATGGCAGGCAAACAAAAACACATAGGAACACATAGAAAACACCTTCAAAGGTGTCCAAAAGCTCACAAACTGCTCAGAAGACGCTTTCTTTAAAAAAGCCGGCCGGCAATTCAGCAGCGGCATACACCGGTACCCGACAATTTAGACATGAAGGAATAGAGCATCACACATAGATTAGATAGATAGAAACATGTCAGTCACATATATATGAAGTACAGTGACAGTGTTGCTTACTGTACTTGTCATTTAGTGTAAAGGATTTATTAAAAAATATAATAGTGTTTTCGTGCACCGTCTCTTTAAAAAAGCCGGCCGGCAATTCAGCAGCGGTACCCGACAATTTATAACAGACAGAATAGAGCTTCACACATAGATTAGATAGATAGAAACATGTCAGTCACATATATATGAAGTACTGTGACAGTGTTGCTTACTGTACTTGTCATTTACTGCAAAGGATTTATTAAAAAAAATAATAGTGTTTTCATGCACCGTCTCTTTAAAAAAGCCGGCCGGCAATTCAGCATCTGTACCCGACAATTTAGAATAGAAGGAATAGAGAATCACACATAGATTAGATAGATAGAAACATGTCAGCCACATACATACGAAGTACAGTGACAGTGTTGCTTACTGTACTTGTCATTTAGTGTAAAGGATTTATTAAAAAATATAATAGTGTTTTCGTGCACCGTCTCTTTAAAAAAGCCGGCCGGCAATTCAGCAGCGGTACCCGACAATTTATAACAGACAGAATAGAGCTTCACACATAGATTAGATAGATAGAAACATGTCAGTCACATATATATGAAGTACAGTGACAGTGTTGCTTACTGTACTTGTCATTTACTGCAAAGGATTTATTAAAAAAAATAATAGTGTTTTCATGCACCGTCTCTTTAAAAAAGCCGGCCGGCAATTCAGCATCTGTACCCGACAATTTATAACAGACAGAATAGAGCTTCACACATAGATTAGATAGATAGAAACATGTCAGTCACATATATAATAAGTACAGTGACAGTGTTGGTTACTGTACTTGTCATTTAGTATTAAAATAAAGGATTTATTATTAAAAAAAATTGGCGTGGGGTTCCCCGTAATTTTAGTCTCTAGCGGAGGTTAAGCAGACAGCTGGGGCAGATGTTTGAAGCCTGGGAAGGGGGTAATACCCACGGAGCTTTCCAGGTTACTAATATCAGCCCCCAGCTGAATACCTAGCCTTTACTAGCTATTAAAATGGAGGACCCCCCCCAAAAAAAATGACGTGGGTCCCCCCTAATTTAATAGCTAGCAAAGGCTAGGCAGACAGCTGGGGGCTGATATTAATAGCCCAGGAAGGGAGCCATGAATATTGGCCCCCTCCCAGGCTAGAAACACCAGCCGTCAGCCACCCCAGAAATGGCGCATCCTTAGGATGCGCCAATTCTGGCACTTAGCCTCGCTCTTCCACGCTGCCCTGGTGCGGTGGCAGGGGGTAATAGGGTTGGGGTTGATGTCAGCTTATAATGCCAGCTGACATCAAGCCCAGGTTAGTAATGGAGAGGCGTCTATAAGACACCCCCATTACTAACCCCATAGTCAAAGTTAAAAAAAAAAACACAAACACCCAGAATAAAGTCCTTTAATTGAAATAAAGACACAATTCTTTATTGTTCTAAATTAAACCATACTTACCATCACGCCCATTCCAGCTAAAGCCAACGATCTCCTGCAATAAAAGAAAAATAATAAAGCAACATCATCCTTACCTTTCCATGGTTCCCAGGACAGCTTCAGCTCTGCTACATCGAGATGACAGGCTGGACCGCAGCAGAACGCTGCCATCCAGCTTGCCATGCCGCACACACTGAGAAGCGCAGGCATACTTTACTAGAAATTCATGGTGGTCATGTCTAATATTGGCGTGACCCCATGAATTTCGGGCTTAGGGCCAGCTGATAATGCCAAGCTGGCCTTAACCCCTTTATTACCCAGTGAGCCACCGCACCAGGGCCCTGGATGAGTTGGGTACAGCGCCAGAAGATGGCGCTTCTATGAACGCGCCATTTTCCGGGGCGGCTGCGGACTGCAATTTGCAGCGGGTGGGGCCCAGAAAGCTTGGGCCTCCCTGCGCTGCAGATTCCAGCCCCCAGCTGCCTAGTTGTACCTGGCTGGACACAAAAATAGGGCGAAGCTCCACGTATTTTTTTTTTAAATTCATGAAATTCATGGAATAATTAAGAAAAAAAGGGCTTCCCTATATTGTTGTGTCCGGCTAGGTACAAATAGGCAGCTGGTGGTTGGGAGCAGCCAGTTCCTGCCTGCTGTACCTGACTGGACACAAATATAGTGCGAAGCCCCACATCAATTTTTTTTAAATTATTTCATGAATTTCCTGAAATAATTTAAAAAAAACTGACGTGGGGCTTCGCCCTATATTTGTGTCCAGTCAGGTACAGCAGGCAGGAACGGGCTGCCCCCAACCACCAGCTGCCTATTTGTACCTGGCCAGACACAACAATATAGGGAAGCCCTTTTTTAAAAAAATTATTTCATGAAATAATTAAAAAAAAATTGACGTGGGGCTTCGCACTATATTTGTGTCCAGCCAGGTACAGCAGGCAGGGACGGGCTGCCCCCAACCACCAGCTGCCTATTTGTACCTGGTTGGACACAACAATATAGGGAAGCCCTTTTTTTCTTAATTATTCCATGAATTTCATGAAATAATTAAAAAAAAAAATGCGTGGGGCTTCGCCCTATTTTTGTGCCCAGCCAGGTACAACTAGGCAGCTGGGAGCTGGAATCCGCAGCGCAGGGAGGCCCAAGCTTTCTGGGCCCCACCCGCTGCAAATTGCAGTCCGCAGCCGCCCCAGAAAATGGCGCGTTCATAGAAGCGCCATCTTCTGGCGCTGTACCCAACTCATCCAGGGCCCTGGTGCGGTGGCTCACTGGGTAATAAAGGGGTTAAGGCCAGCTTGGCATTATCAGCTGGCCCTAAGCCCGAAATTCATGGGGTCACGCCAATATTAGACATGACCACCATGAATTTCTAGTAAAGTATTTAAAAAAACACAACACCCAGAATAAAGTCCTTTAATTGAAATAAACACACAATTCTTTATTGTTCTAAATTAAACCATACTTACCATCACGCCCATTCCAGCTGAAGCCAATGTCTTCTGCAATAAAAGTAAAATAATTAAGCAACCTCATCCTTACCTTTCCATGGTTCCCACGACAGCTTCAGCTCTGCTACATCGAGATGACAGGCTGGACCGCAGCAGAAAGCTGCCATCCAGCCTGTCATCCCGCGGACACTGAGAAGCGCAGGCATGCTTGCGCTCCTCAGTGTCTGGCTGTGACGGCATAAAGATGAGACGAGTTCATGTCCAATGAACTCGGCGCACCTCATGCACGTCACTGACAGCGTGGGAGAATTCTCACGCTGTAGCGCTGAGTGCAGGAGAATTTTCCCACGCTGTCAGTGACGTGCATGAGGTGAGCTCATTCATGTCCAATGATCTCAGCTCACCTCATGCACGTCACTGACACTGACAAATTCTCCTGCACTCAGCGCTACAGCGTGAGAATTCTCCCACGCTGTCAGTGACGTGCATCAGGTGCGCCGAGTTCATTGGACATGAACTCGTCTCATCTTTATGCCGTCACAGCCAGACACTGAGCAGCGCAAGCATGCCTGCGCTTCTCAGTGTCTGCGGGATGACAGGCTGGATGGCAGCGTTCTGCTGCGGTCCAGCCTGTTATCTCGATGTAGCAGAGCTGAAGCTGTCGTGGGAACCATGGAAAGGTAAGGATGAGGTTGGTTTATTATTTTTCTTTTATTGCAGGAGATCGTTGGCTTCAGCTGGAATGGGCGTGATGGTAAGTATGGTTTAATTTAGAACAATAAAGGAATGTGTCTTTATTTCAATTAAAGGACTTTATTCTGGGTGTTTGTGTTTTCTTTTAACTTTGACTATGGGGTTAGTAATGGGGGTGTCTTATAGACGCCTCTCCATTACTAACCTGGGCTTGATGTCAGCTGGCATTATAAGCTGACATCAACCCCAGCCCTATTACCCCACTGCCACCGCTACAGGGCAGTGGGAAGAGCGAGGCTAAGTGCCAGAATTGGCGCATCCTAAGGATGCGCCATTTCTGGGGCGGCTGACGGCTGGTGTTTCTAGCCTGGGAGGGGGCCAATATTCATGGAACCCTTCCTGGGCTATTAATATCAGCCCCCAGCTGTCTGCCTAGCCTTTGCTAGCTATTAAAATAGGGTGGACCCCACGTCATTTTTTTGGGGGGTCCCCCATTTTAATAGCTAGTAAAGGCTAGGTATTCCGCTGGGGGCTGATATTAGTAGCCTGGGAAGCTCCGTGGGTATTACCCCCTTCCCATGCTTCAAACATCTGCCCCAGCCGTCTGCTTAACCTCCGCTAGAGACTAAAATTACAGGGAACCCCACGCCAATTTTTTTTTAAATAAATCCTTTATTTTAACACTAAATGACAAGTACAGTAATCAACACTGTCACGGTACTTCATATATATGTGACTGACATGTTTCTATCTATCTAATCTATGTGTGATTCTCTATTCCTTCTATTCTAAATTGTCGGGTACCGATGCTGAATTGCCGGCCGGCTTTTTTAAAGAGACAGTGCATGAAAACACTATTATTTTTTTTAATAAATCCTTTACACTAAATGACAAGTACAGTAATCAACACTGTCACTGTACTTCATATATATGTGACTGACATGTTTCTATCTATCTAATCTATGTGTGAAGCTCTATTCTGTCTGTTATAAATTGTCAGGTACCGCTGATGAATTGCCGGCCGGCTTTTTTAAAGAGACGGTGCATGAAAACACTATTATTTTTTTTGATAAATCCTTTACACTAAATGACAAGTACAGTAAGCAACACTGTCACTGTGCTTCTTATATGTGTGACTGACATGTTTCTATCTATCTAATCTATGTGTGAAGCTCTATTCTGTCTGTTATAAATTGTCGGGTACCGCTGCTGAATTGCCGGCTGGCTTTTTTAAAGAGACGGTGCATGAAAACACTATTATTTTTTTTGATAAATCCTTTACACTAAATGACAAGTACAGTAATCAACACTGTCACTGTACTTCATATATATGTGACTGACATGTTTCTATCTATCTAATCTATGTGTGAAGCTCTATTCTTTCGGTTCTAAATTGTCGGGTATCGGTGTATGCCGCTGATGAATTGCCGGCTTTTCATGTTTCACTGTTGGCACTGTTCCCATCGATTTGGGCAATCACTGTAATGCCACAACCACCATGGCTGTGGCATTACAGTGAGTGGCAGACAATCCCTGCATGATTGGTGCTCTAAACAGCGCCAGACATGCAGGACACGCTTTTGGTGCACGAACAGTTATCGAACATAACCTCGAACAGCCGAATTTTTTGCAAATCGTTCAGGTTCGTCGAACAACTCGAACACCGCCCAAAACAGCTCGAATTTGAGATTGGCGAACAGTTCTAGTCGAACAACGCTCATCTCTACTTATGAGTTACAGCACACCCTGTTGCCGCTTGGCGGAGGCAGTACTGCAGTGATTCCAGCTTGTAACTGATGTGGTGATATCTGAGAAGGAGGCTGAACATGAGGAGGAGGAGGAGGATGATGCGCAAGAGCTGTACACTGTGGGGGCAACTCTGACTGACATTGGGCCAGCAATCCTCGGTGTGGGGCGGATGTGTTCCGTCCCAAGGTCCGACTGGGTCCCAGTTTCCACTATGTTTACCCAGTGTGCCGTCAGGGAGATGTACCGTCCCAGGCCACAAGCACTTGTCCACGTGTCCGTTGTCAGGTGGACTCTCCCAGTAACTGCATTGTTGAGGGCACGGCAGATGTTTTGGGACACGTGCTTGTGTAGTGCGGGGATGGCACACCGGGCAAAATAGTGTCGGCTGGGGACCGAGTACCGAGGGCCGGCCACCGCTATAAGGTTGCGGAAGGATTCCGTCTCCAACAGCCTAAAAGGCAGCATTTCCAACGGAAGCAGTCGTGAAATATGCGAATTTAGGACTGTGGCCTGTGGGGCGTTAGCTGCGTATTTTTCCGCTTTCGTTCAAAGGTCTGGGATATGGACAATTGAATGCTGCGGTGGGACGTGGACGTGGACGTTGATGCTGTTTCTTTAGAAACTGCCATAACAAGTGAAGACTGAGAGGAGGGGGCATCTTTGCATGCAGTATGGACAGGGGATTGCCTTGCACACACAACAGGGGGTTCTATTGCATGCACAACACCTGTAGAAGCAGTGGTGACACCTGCTGACACTGGTCTTGGAACCTGGAGTTCACCCCACAAAGTCGGGTGCTTTGCTGCCATGTGCCTGATCATGCTGGTGGTGGTCAGGCTGGTAGTTTTGTCACCCCTGCTGATTCTGGCATGGCAGGTGGTACAAATGGCCTCTTGGGGGTTATCAGCAGAGTCTTTAAAAAACTTCCAGACTCCGGAAGACCTACAGGTTGTACTTGCAACGTCCCTCGTGTTGGTGTTACGGGGAACTGTTGCCTGCCTTCTGTGTGCGGCCATCACACTGCTTCTTCCTGCCTGTTGGGGTACTCTGCCTCCCTCACCCTGTGTGCCGCTGGCCTCGCTCTGCATGTCCTCCTGCCACGTTGGGTCAGTTACTAGATCATCCACCACCTCCTCCTCTTCCACTTGCACACCATGATCCTCCTCCTCACTTCCTGGCAATGGTGTCTCACCATTATCCACCTCTTGTGACAAATTGCCAGCGTCGACTTCCTGTGGCTGTGGCAGTTCAAATATTTGGGCATCGCTACATGGGATCTCCTCTTCCACCACTTCAAGCGGAGCAGGCGAGGGGCACAAATCTGGAAATGGACCAGTGAACAGCTCTTCAGAGTGTCCAAGTGTGGGATCAGTTGCTGTCTGACGACACTCGGCATGGTGGGAGGAAGGAGCATCAGGGTGAGGAGGAGTATGCGGTGGAAACTCAAGGCTACTAAGATTTGACCGTGTGGAAGACAGACCGGAGGTGGTGGTGCCCAGATAACTGGAAGTATTATCTGCTATCCAATTAATAACCTGTTCACACTGATCAGTTCACAATACTGGTGTTGTTCTGTGCTTCCCTGGTAAATCGGTCAAGAAGTGGGAGTGAGAAGATGTGGCTGTTGGTTGTGGCACATTTTCACCTTGGCCACGGCCCCGTCCTCTGCACTCACAATCACCAGAACGTCCGGTTCCACGTCCCTTACCATGCGCCTTGCCCATTGTAAAGGAAATAAAATATCTTACACTCGCAATATCAATGGAAAAAGGGTAATAAAAAGTAGATTAGATCCGTGGAAGAGGAAAACCACAGTTCTATTTCTCTGGCCTACACCCGACTAATTTAAACAATCTAAACAATCAGGGAGAAACTATTACTGTTTTTCTTTATAAAAAAAATACCAAAAGCTGAATAATACAGATTTTTTACCGTGGAATGGCAAAACCACAGTTATTGTTTACTGGGGTATACCAGACAATTTTAAATAGATGTATTTGCGGCTGAACAGTGAGAGCGACACACTCAAACTGTTTTTTTTAAGGCAAAAATGGCCCAAAGGTGGATAATACAGAGGATTGAACTGTGGAACTGCCAAACCACACTTCTATTTATCTGGCCTTCACCAGACTAATTTAAACAGATATATTTGTGTCTGAACAATCAGGAGCCACTATTACTGTTTTTCTTTACGGAAAAAATACCAAAAGCTGGATAATAGAGATTTTTTACTGTGGGAGGCAAAAACACAGTTATAATTTACTGGTGTATACCAGACTCTTTTAAACAGATATATTGGTGTCTGAACAATCAGGAGACACTATTACTGTTTTTCTTTACGGAAAAAATACCAAAAGCTGGATAATAGAGATTTTTTAATGTGGAACGGCAAAACCACAGTTATAATTTACTGGTGTATACCAGACTCTTTTAAACAGATATATTGGTGTCTGAACAATCAGGAGACAATATTACTGTTTTTCTTTATGGAAAAAATACTAAAAGCTGGATAATAGAGATTTTTTAATGTGGAACGGCAAAACTACAGTTTTAATTTACTAGTGTATACCATACTCTTTCAAACAGATATATTGGTGTCTGAACAATCAGGAGACACTATTACTGTTTTTCTTTACGGCAAAAAATGCCAAAAGCAGGATAATACAGAGATTTGACTGGTGGAACTGCAAAACCACACTTCTATATCTCTGGCCTGCACCAGACTATTTTCAACAGATATATTTGTGTCTGAACAATCAGGAGACACTATTACGGCTTTTCTGTACAGCAAAAAATGGCAAAAGCAGCACAATACAGAGATTTGACCCGTGGAACTGCAAAACCACACTTCTATTTCTTGGGCCTACACCAGACTATTTTCAATACATATATTTGTGTCTGAACAATAAGGGAGACACTATTACTGATTTTCTTTATGGCAAAAAATGGCAAAAGCAGGATAATACTGAGATTTGACCCGTGGAACTGCAAAACCACACTTCTATTTCTCGGGCCTACACCAGACTATTTTCAACAGATATCTTGGTGTCTGAACAATCAGGAGACACTATTACTGTTTTTCTTTATGGAAAAAATATCAAAAGCTGGATAATAGAGAGTTTTACCGTGGGAAGGCAAAACCACAGTTATAATGTACTGGTGTATACCAGACTCTTTTAAACAGATATATTAGTGTCTGAACAATCAGCAGACACTATTACTGTTTTTCTTTACGGCAAAAAATACCAAAAGCAGGATAATACAGAGATTTGACTCGTGGAACTGCAAAACCACACTTCTATATCTCGGGCCTACACCAGACTATTTTCAACAGATATATTTGTGTCTGAACAATCAGGAGACACTATTATGGTTTTTCTTTACGGCAAAAAATGGCAAAAGCAGAACAATACAGAAATTTGAGCCGTGGAACTACAAAACCACACTTCTATTTCTTGGACCTACACCAGACTATTTTCAACAGATATATTTGTGTCTGAACAATCAGGGAGACACTATTACAGTTTTTTTTACGGCAAAAAATGACAAAAGCAGGATAATAGAGATTTTTTACCGTGGCATGGCAAAACCACAATTTTAATTTACTGGTGTATACCAGACTCTTTTAAACAGATATTTTGGTGTCTGAACAATCAGGAGACACTATTACTGTTTTTCTTTATGGAAAAAATATCAAAAGCTGGACAATAGAGAGTTTTACCGTGGGAAGGCAAAACCACAGTTATAATGTACTGGTGTATACCAGACTCTTTTAAACAGATATATTAGTGTCTGAACAATCAGCAGACACTATTACTGTTTTACTTTACGGCAAAAAATACCAAAAGCAGGATAATACAGAGATTTGACTCGTGGAACTGCAAAATCACACTTCTATATCTCGGGCCTACACCAGACTAATTTCAACAGATATATTTGTGTCTGAACAATCAGGAGACACTATTACTGTTTTCATTTACGGCAAAAAATGGCAAAAGCAGGACAATACAGAGATTTGACCCGTGGAACTGCAACTGCAAAACAACACTTCTATTTCTCTGGCCTACACCAGACTATTTTCAACAGATATATTTGTGTCTGAACAATCAGGGAGACACGATTACAGTTTTTTTTTACGGCAAAAAATGACAAAAGCAGGATAATAGAGATTTTTTACCGTGGAAGGCAGAACCACAGTTATAATGTACTGGTGTATACCAGACTCTTTTAAACAGATATATTGGTGTCTGAACAATCAGGAGACACTATTACTGTTTTTCTTTACGGCAAAAAATGCCAAAAGCAGGATAATACAGAGATTTGACCCGTGGAACTGCAAAACCACACTTCTATTTCTCGGGCCTACAACAGACTATGTTCAACAGATTTATTTCTGTCTGAACAATCAGGAGAAACTATTACTGTTTTTCTTTATGGCAAAAAATGGCAAAAGCAGGATAATACAAAGATTTGACCCGTGGTACTGCAGAACCACACTTCTATTTCTTGGGCCTACACCAGACTATTTTCAACAGATATATTTGTGTCTGAACAATAAGGGAGACACTATTACAGTTTTTTTTTACGGCAAAAAATGACAAAAGCAGGATAATAGAGATTTTTTACTGTGGAACTGCAAAACCACAGTTCTATTTCTCGGGCCTACACCAGACTATTTTCGACAGATATATTGGTGTCTGAACAATCAGGAGACACTATTACTGTTTTTCTTTATGGAAAAAATATCAAAAGCTGGATAATAGAGAGTTTTACCGTGGGAAGGCAAAACAACAGTTATAATGTACTGGTGTATACCAGACTCTTTTAAACAGATATATTAGTGTCTGAACAATCAGCAGACACTATTACTGATTTTCTTTATAGCAAAAAATACCAAAAGCAGGATAATACAGAGATTTGACTCATGGAACTGCAAAACCACACTTCTATATCTCGGGCCTACAAAAGACTATTTTCAACAGATATATTTGTATCTGAACAATCAGGAGACACTATTACTGTTTCTCTTTATGGCAAAAAATGGCAAAAGCAGGATAATACAGAGATTTGACCCGTGGTACTGCAGAACAACACTTCTATTTCTCGGGCATACAATAGGCAATTTTGAACAGATATATTTGTGTCTGAACAATCAGGGACACACTATTACAGTTTTATTTTTACGGCAAAAAATGACAAAAGCAGGATAATAGAGATTTTTTACAGTGGAATGGCAAAACCACAGTTAAAATTTACTGGTGTATACCAGACTCTTTTAAACAGATATATTGGTGTCTGAACAATCAGGAGACACTATTACTGTTTTTCTTTACGGAAAAAATACCAAAAGCTAGATAATAGAGATTTTTTACTGTGGATGGCAAAACCACATTTATAATTTACTGGTGTATACCAGACTCTTTTAAACAGATATATTAGTGTCTGAACAATCAGCAGACACTATTACTGTTTTACTTTACGGCAAAAAATACCAAAAGCAGGATAATACAGAGATTTGACTCGTGGAACTGCAAAATCACACTTCTATATCTCGGGCCTACACCAGACTAATTTCAACAGATATATTTGTGTCTGAACAATCAGGAGACACTATTACTGTTTTCATTTACGGCAAAAAATGGCAAAAGCAGGACAATACAGAGATTTGACCCGTGGAACTGCAACTGCAAAACAACACTTCTATTTCTCTGGCCTACACCAGACTATTTTCAACAGATATATTTGTGTCTGAACAATCAGGGAGACACGATTACAGTTTTTTTTTACGGCAAAAAATGACAAAAGCAGGATAATAGAGATTTTTTACCGTGGAAGGCAGAACCACAGTTATAATGTACTGGTGTATACCAGACTCTTTTAAACAGATATATTGGTGTCTGAACAATCAGGAGACACTATTACTGTTTTTCTTTACGGCAAAAAATGCCAAAAGCAGGATAATACAGAGATTTGACCCGTGGAACTGCAAAACCACACTTCTATTTCTCGGGCCTACAACAGACTATGTTCAACAGATTTATTTCTGTCTGAACAATCAGGAGAAACTATTACTGTTTTTCTTTATGGCAAAAAATGGCAAAAGCAGGATAATACAAAGATTTGACCCGTGGTACTGCAGAACCACACTTCTATTTCTTGGGCCTACACCAGACTATTTTCAACAGATATATTTGTGTCTGAACAATAAGGGAGACACTATTACAGTTTTTTTTTACGGCAAAAAATGACAAAAGCAGGATAATAGAGATTTTTTACTGTGGAACTGCAAAACCACAGTTCTATTTCTCGGGCCTACACCAGACTATTTTCGACAGATATATTGGTGTCTGAACAATCAGGAGACACTATTACTGTTTTTCTTTATGGAAAAAATATCAAAAGCTGGATAATAGAGAGTTTTACCGTGGGAAGGCAAAACAACAGTTATAATGTACTGGTGTATACCAGACTCTTTTAAACAGATATATTAGTGTCTGAACAATCAGCAGACACTATTACTGATTTTCTTTATAGCAAAAAATACCAAAAGCAGGATAATACAGAGATTTGACTCATGGAACTGCAAAACCACACTTCTATATCTCGGGCCTACAAAAGACTATTTTCAACAGATATATTTGTATCTGAACAATCAGGAGACACTATTACTGTTTCTCTTTATGGCAAAAAATGGCAAAAGCAGGATAATACAGAGATTTGACCCGTGGTACTGCAGAACAACACTTCTATTTCTCGGGCATACAATAGGCAATTTTGAACAGATATATTTGTGTCTGAACAATCAGGGACACACTATTACAGTTTTATTTTTACGGCAAAAAATGACAAAAGCAGGATAATAGAGATTTTTTACAGTGGAATGGCAAAACCACAGTTAAAATTTACTGGTGTATACCAGACTCTTTTAAACAGATATATTGGTGTCTGAACAATCAGGAGACACTATTACTGTTTTTCTTTACGGAAAAAATACCAAAAGCTAGATAATAGAGATTTTTTACTGTGGATGGCAAAACCACATTTATAATTTACTGGTGTATACCAGACTCTTTTAAACAGATATATTGGTGTCTGAACAATCAGGTGACACTATTACTGTATTTCTTTATGTCAAAAAATGCCAAAAGCAGAATAATACAGAGATTTGACCCATGGAACTGCAAAACCACAGTTCTATTTCTCAGGCCTGCACCAGACTTTTTTCAACAGATATATTTGTGTCTGAACAATCAGGGAGACACTATTACTGATTTTCTTTAAGGCAAAAAATGGCAAAAGCAGGATAATATTGAGATTTGACCCGTGGAACTGCAAAACCACACTTCTATTTCTCGGGCCTACACCAGATTATTTTAAAGAGATATATTGGTGTCTGAACAATCAGGAGACACCATTACTGTTTTTCTTTATGGAAAAAATATCAAAAGCTGGATAATAGAGAGTTTTACCGTGGGAAGGCAAAACCACAGTTATAATGTACTGGTGTATACCAGACTCTTTTAAACAGATATATTAGTGTCTGAACAATCAGGAGACACTATTACTGTTTTTCTTTACGGCAAAAAATACCAAAAGCAGGATAATACAGAGATTTGACTGGTGGAACTGCAAAACCACACTTCTATATCTCTGGCCTGCACCAGACTATTTTCAACAGATATATTTGTGTCTGAACAATCAGGAGACACTATTACAACTTTTCTTTACAGCAAAAAATGGCAAAAGCAGCACAATACAGAGATTTGACCCGTGGAACTGCAAAACCACACTTCTATTTCTTGGGCCTACACCAGACTATTTTCAATACATATATTTGTGTCTGAACAATAAGGGAGACACTATTACTGATTTTCTTTATGGCAAAAAATGGCAAAAGCAGGATAATACTGAGATTTGACCCGTGGAACTGCAAAACCACACTTCTATTTCTCGGGCCTACACCAGACTATTTTCAACAGATATCGTGGTGTCTGAACAATCAGGAGACACTATTACTGTTTTTCTTTATGGAAAAAATATCAAAAGCTGGATAATAGAGAGTTTTACCGTGGGAAGGCAAAACCACAGTTATAATGTACTGGTGTATACCAGACTCTTTTAAACAGATATATTAGTGTCTGAACAATCAGCAGACACTATTACTGTTTTTCTTTACGGCAAAAAATACCAAAAGCAGGATAATACAGAGATTTGACTCGTGGAACTGCAAAACCACACTTCTATATCTCGGGCCTACACCAGACTATTTTCAACAGATATATTTGTGTCTGAACAATCAGGAGACACTATTACTGTTTTTATTTATGGCAAAAAATGGCAAAAGCAGGATAATACTGAGATTTGACCCCTGGAACTGCAAAACCACACTTCTATTTCTCGGGCCTACACCAGACTATTTTCAAGAGATATATTGGTGTCTGAACAATCAGGAGACACTATTACTGTTTTTCTTCATGGAAAAAATATCAAAAGCAGGATAATAGAGATTTTTTACCGTGGAACGGCAAAACCACAGTTATAATTTACTGGTGTATACCAGACTCTTTTAAACAGATATATTGGTGTCTGAACAATCAGGAGACACTATTACTGTTATTCTTTACGGCAAAAATGCCAAAAGCAGGATAATACAGAGATTTGACCCGTGGAACTGCAAAACCACACTTCTATTTCTCGGGCCTACACCAGACTATTTTCAACAGATATATTTGTATATGAACAATCAGGAGACATTACTACTGTTTTTCTCTACAGGAAAATATGGCAAAATTAGGATAATACAGAGATTTTTTACTGTGGACAGCAAAAACCACAGTTATAATTTACTGGTGTATACCAGACCTTTTTAAATGTATATATTTGCGGCTGAACAGTGAGCGACACACTCACACTGTTTTTTAGGTACAAATGGCCCAAAAGTGGATAATATAGAGGTTTGAAACGTGGAATTGCAAAATCGCACTTCTGTTTCTCTGGCCTACACAAGACTCATTTAAACAGATATATTTGTGTCTGAACAATCAGGGAGAGACTATTACTGTTTTTCTTTACGGAAAAAATACCAAAAGCTGGATAATAGAGATTTTTTAAGGTGGGACAGCAAAACCACAGTTATAATTTACTGGTGTATACCAGACTCTTTTAAACAGATATATTGTATGAACAATCAGGAGACACTATTACTGTTTTTCTTTACTGCAAAAAATACCAAAAGCAGGATAATACAGAAATTTGACCAGTGGAACTGCAAAACCACAGTTCTATTTCTCGATCATACACCAGACTATTTCAACAGATATATTTGTGTCTCAACAATCAGGGACACACTATTACAGTTTTTTTTTACGGCAAAAAATGACAAAACCAGGATAATAGAGATTTTTTACAGTGGAACGGCAAAACCACAGATATAAATTACTAGTGTATACCAGACTCTTTTAAACAGATATATTGGTGTCTGAACAATCAGGAGACACTATTACTGTTTTTCTTTACGGAAAAAATACCAAAAGCTGGAAAATAGAGATTTTTTACTGTGGGATGGCAAAACCACAGTTATAATTTACTGGTGTATACCAGACTCTTTCAACCAGATATATTGGTGTCTGAACAATGAGGAGACACTTTTACTGTTTTTCTTTACGGCTAAAAATGGCAAAAGCAAGATAATACAGAGATTTTTTACGGTGGAACAACAAAACCACAGTTATAATTTACTGGTGTACCAGACTTTTTTAAACATATATATTTGCCGCTGAACAGTGAGCAACACACTCAAACTGGGTTTTTTTAGGTACAAATGGCCCAAAAGTGGATAATACAGAGGTTTGAACCGTGGAACTGCAAAACACACTTCTGTTTCTCTGGCCTACACCAGACTATTTTAAACAGATATATTTGTGTCTGAACAATCAGGAGACACTATTCCAGTTCTTTTTTTACGGCAAAAAATGCCAAAAGCAGTTTAATAGAGATTTTTTACCGTGGAACAGCACAACCACAGTTATAATTTACTGGTGTATACCAGACTTTTTTCAATATATATATTTGCGGCTGAACAGTGAGCGACACACTCAAACTGTTTTTTTTTTAGGTATAAATTGCCCAAAAGTGGATAATACAGAGGTTTGGCCCGTGGAACTGTAAAACCACACTTCTCTTTCTCTGTCCTACACAAGACTATTTTAAACAGATATATGTGTGTCTGAACAATCAGGAGACACTATTACTGCTTTTCTTTACGACAAAAAATGGCAAAAGCAGGATAACAGAGGTTTGAATAGTGGAACTGCAAAACCACACTTCTGTTTCTCTGGCCTACACCAGACTATTTTAAACAGAAATATTTGTGTCTGAACAATCAGGTGGACACTATTACTGTTTTTCTTTACGGAAAAAATACCAAAAGCTGGATAGTAAAGATTTTTTACCTTGGGATGGGAAAACCACAGTTATAAATTACTAGTGTATACCAGACTCTTTTAAACAGATATATTGGTGTTTGAACAATCAGGAGACACTATTACTGTTTTTCTTTACGCAAAAAATACCAAAAGCTGGATAATAGAGATTTTTTACTGTGGGATGGCAAAACCACAGTTATAATTTACTGGTGTATACCAGACTCTTTCAACCAGATATATTGGTGTCTGAACAATGAGGAGACACTTTTACTGTTTTTCTTTACGGCTAAAAATGGCAAAAGCAAGATAATACAGAGATTTTTTACGGTGGAACAACAAAACCACAGTTATAATTTATTGGTGTATACCAGACTTTTTTAAACATATATATTTGCGGCTGAACAGTGAGCAACACACTCAAACTGTTTTTTTTTTAGGTACAAATGGCCCAAAAGTGGATAATACAGAGATTTGAACCGTGGAACTGCAAAACCACACTTCTGTTTCTCTGGCCTACACCAGACTATTTTAAACAGATATATTTGTGTCTGAACAATCAGGAGGCACTATTACTGCTTTTCTTTATGACAAAAAATGGCAAAAGCAGGATAACAGAGGTTTGAACAGTGGAACTCCAAACAACACTTCTCTTTCTCTGGCCTACACCAGACTATTTTAAACAGAAATATTTGTGTCTGAACAATCAGGGAGACACTATTACTGTTTTTCTTTACAGAAAAAATGCCAAAAGCTGGATAGTAAAGATTTTTTACCATGGGACGGCAAAACCACAGTTATAATTTACTGGTGTATATCAGATTCTTTTAAACAGATATATTGGTGTCTGAACAATCAGGAGACACTATTACTGTTTTTCTTTATGGCTACGAATGGCAAAAGCAGGATAATACAGAGATTTGACCCGTGGAACAGCAAAACCACAGTTCTATTTCTCGGGCCTACACCAGACTATTTTCAACAGATATATTTGTGTCTGAACAATCAGGAGACATTATTACTGTTTTTCTTTACGGAAAAATATGGCAAAAGCAGGATAATACTAAGATTTTTTACTGTGGAACTGCAAAACCACAGTTATAATTTACTGGTGTATACCAGACTTTTTTTAAGATATATATTTGCGGCTGAACAGTGAGCGACACACTCAAACTGGGTTTTTTTTAGGTATAAATGGCCCAAAAGTGGATAATACAGAGGTTTGAACCATGGAACTGCAAAACCACACTTCTGTTTCTCTGGCCTACACCAGACTATTTTAAACAGATATATTTGTGTCTGAACAATCAGGAGACACTATTCCAGTTCTTTTTTTACGGCAAAAAATGCCAAAAGCAGGAAAATAGAGATTTTTTACCGTGGAACAGCACAACCATAGTTATAATTTACTGGTGTATACCAGACTTTTTTCAATATATATATTTGCGGCTGAACAGTGAGCGACACACTCAAACTGTTTTTTTTTTAGGTATAAATTGACCAAAAGTGGAAAATACAGAGGTTTGGCCCGTGGAACTGTAAAACCACACTTCTCTTTCTCTGTCCTACACAAGACTAATTTAAACAGATATATGTGTGTCTGAACAATCAGGAGACACTATTACTGCTTTTCTTTACGACAAAAAATGGCCAAGCAGGATAACAGAGGTTTGAATAGTGGAACTGCAAAACCACACTTCTGTTTCTCTGGCCTACATCAGACTATTTTAAACAGAAATATTTGTGTCTGAACAATCAGGGAGACACTATTACTGTTTTTCTTTACGGAAAAAATACCAAAAGCTGGATAGTAAAGATTTTTTACCTTGGGATGGCAAAACCACAGTTATAATTTACTGGTGTATATCAGACTATTTTAAACAGATATATTGGTGTCTGAACAATCAGGAGATACTATTACTTTTTTTCTTTACGGAAAAAATACCAAAAGCTGGATAGTAAAGATTTTTTACATTGGGATGGCAAAACCACAGTTATAATTTACTGGTGTATACCAGACACTTTTAAACAGATATATTGGTCTCTGAACAATCAGGAGACACTATTACTGTTTTTCTTTATGGCTACAAACGGCAAAAGCAGGATAATGCAGAGATTTTTTACCGTGGAACAGCACAACCACAGTTATAATTTACTGGTGTATACCAGACTTTTTTCAATATATATACTTGCGGATGAACAGTGAGCGAGACACTCAAACTTTTTTTTTTTAGGTATAAATGGCTCAAAAGTGGATAATACAGAGGTTTGAACCGTGGAACTGCAAAACCACACATCTCTTACTCTGTCCTACACAAGACTATTTTAAACAGATATATGTGTGTCTGAATAATCAGGAGACACTATTACTGTTTTTCTTTATGACAAAAATGGCAAAAGCAGGATAAAAGAGGTTTGAACAGTGGAACTGCAAAACCCCACTTCTGTTTCTCTGGCCTACACCAGACTACTTTAAATAGAAATATTTGTGTCTGAACAATCAGGGAGACACTATTACTGTTTTTTGTATGGAAAAAATACCAAAAGCTGGATAGTAAAGATTTTTTACCGTGGATCTGCAAAACCACACTTCTCTTTCTCTATCCTACACAAGACTATTTTAAACAGATATATTTGTGTCTGAACAATCAGGAGACACTATTACTGTTTTTCTTTATGGCAAAATATGGCAAAAGCAGGATAAAACAGAGATTTGACCCGTGGAACTGCTAAACCACACTTCTATTTCTCTGGCCTACACCAGACTATTTTAAACAGATATATTTGTGTCTGAACAATCAGTGAGACACTACTACTGTTTTTCTTTACGGAAAAAATACCAAAAGCTGGATAGTAAAGATTTTTTACCGTGGGACGGCAAAACCACAGTCATAATTTACTGGTGTATATCAGACTCTTTTAAACAGATGTATTAGTGTCTGAACAATCAGGAGATACTATTAGTTTTTTTCCTTTACGGAAAAAATACCAAAAGCTGGATAGTAAAGATTTTTTACCGTGGAACGGCAAAACCACAGTTATAATTTACTGGTGTATACCAGACTCTTTAAACAGATATATTGGTGTCTGAACAATCAGGAGACACTATTACAGTTTTTCTTTACGACAAAAAATGGCAAAAGCAGGATAACAGAGGTTTGAACAGTGGAACTGCAAAACCACACTTCTGTTTCTCTGGCCTACACCAGACTATTTTAAACAGAAATATTTGTGTCTGAACAATCAGGGAGACACTATTACTGTTTTTCTTTACGGAAAAAATACCAAAAGCTGGATAGTAAAGATTTTTTACCGTGGAACTGCAAAACCCCACTTCTCTTTCTCTGTCCTATACAAGACTATTTTAAACAGATATATTTGTGTCTGAACAATCAGGAGACACTATTACTGTTTTTCTTTATGGCAAAATATGGCAAAAGCAGGATAATACAGAGATTTGACCCGTGGAACTGCTAAACCACACTTCTATTTCTCTGGCCTACACCAGACTATTTTAAACAGATATATTTGTGTCTGAACAATCAGGAGACCCTATTACTGTTTTTCTTTACGGAAAAAATACCAAAAGCTGGATAATAAAGATTTTTTACCGTGGGACGGCAAAACCACAGTTAAAATTTACTGGTGTATACCAGAATCTTTTAAACAGATATATTGGTGTCTGAACAATCAGGAGACACTATTAATGTTTTTCTTTATGGAAAAAATAGCAAAAGATGGATAATAGAGATTTTTTACCATGAAACAGCAAAGCCACAGTTATAATTTACTGGTGTATACCAGACTCTTTTAAACAGATATATTGGTGTCTGAACAAGCAGGAGACACTATTACTGTTTTTCTTTACGGCTAAAAATGGTAAAAGCAAGATAATACAGAGATTTTTTACGGTGGAACAACAAAACCACAGTTATAATTTACTGGTGTATACCAGACTTTTTTAAACATATATATTTGCGGCTGAACAGTGAGCAACACACTCAAACTGTTTTTTTTTAGGTACAAATGGCCCAAAAGTGGATAATACAGAGGTTTGAACCGTGGAACTGCAAAACCACACTTCTGTTTCTCTGGCCTACACCAGACTATTTTAAACAGATATATTTGTGTCTGAACAATCAGGAGGCACTATTACTGCTTTTCCTTATGACAAAAAATGGCAAAAGCAGGATAACAGAGGTTTGAACAGTGGAACTCCAAAACAACACTTCTCTTTCTCTGGCCTACACCAGACTATTTTAAACAGAAATATTTGTGTCTGAACAATCAGGGAGACACTATTACTGTTTTTCTTTACAAAAAAAATGCCAAAAGCTGGATAGTAAAGATTTTTTACCATGGGACGGCAAAACCACAGTTATAATTTACTGGTGTATATCAGATTCTTTTAAACAGATATATTGGTGTCTGAACAATCAGGAGACACTATTACTGTTTTTCTTTATGGCTACGAATGGCAAAAGCAGGATAATACAGAGATTTGACCCGTGGAACAGCAAAACCACAGTTCTATTTCTCGGGCCTACACCAGACTATTTTCAACAGATATATTTGTGTCTGAACAATCAGGAGACATTATTACTGTTTTTCTTTACGGAAAAAAATGGCAAAAGCAGGATAATACTAAGATTTTTTACTGTGGAACTGCAAAACCACAGTTATAATTTACTGGTGTATACCAGACTTTTTTTAAGATATATATTTGCGGCTGAACAGTGAGCGACACACTCAAACTGTTTTTTTTTTAGGTATAAATTGCCCAAAAGTGGATAATACAGAGGTTTGGCCCGTGGAACTGTAAAACCACACTTCTCTTTCTCTGTCCTACACAAGACTAATTTAAACAGATATATGTGTGTCTGAACAATCAGGAGACACTATTACTGCTTTTCTTTACGACAAAAAATGGCAAAAGCAGGATAACAGAGGTTTGAATAGTGGAACTGCAAAACCACACTTCTGTTTCTCTGGCCTACACCAGACTATTTTAAACAGAAATATTTGTGTCTGAACAATCAGGGAGACACTATTACTGTTTTTCTTTACGGAAAAAATACCAAAAGCTGGATAGTAAAGATTTTTTTACCGTGGATCTGCAAAACCACACTTCTCTTTCTCTATCCTACACAAGACTATTTTAAACAGATATATTTGTGTCTGAACAATCAGGAGACACTATTACTGTCTTTCTTTATGGCAAAATATGGCAAAAGCAGGATAATACAGAGATTTGACCCGTGGAACTGCTTAACCACACTTCTATTTCTCGGGCCTACACCAGACTATTTTAAACAGATATATTTGTGTCTGAACAATCAGGGAGACACTATTACTGTTTTTCTTTAAGGAAAAAATACCAAAAACTGGATAATAGAGATTTTTTACCGTGGGACGGCAAAACCACAGTAATAATTTACTGGTGTATATCAGATTCTTTTAAACAGATATATTGGTGTCTGAACAATCAGGAGACACTATTAATGTTTTTCTTTATGGAAAAAATACCAAAAGCTGGATAATAGAGACTTTTTACCATGAAACAGCAAAACCGCAGTTATAATTTACTGGTGTATACCAGACTCTTTTAAACAAATATATTGATTTCTGAACAATCAGGAGACATTATTACTGTTTTTCTTAACGGAAAAAATACCAAAAGCTGGATAATAAAGATTTTTTACCGTGGGACGGCAAAACCACAGTTATCTTTTACTGGTGTATATCAGATTCTTTTAAACAGATATATTGGTGTCTGAACAATCAGGAGACACTATTAATGTTTTTCTTTATGGAAAAAATACCAAAAGCTGGATAATAGAGACTTTTTACCATGAAACAGCAAAACCGCAGTTATAATTTACTGGTGTATACCAGATTCTTTTAAACAGATATATTTGTGTCTGAACAATCAGGAGACACTATTACTGTTTTTCCTTATGACAAAAAATGGCAAAAGCATAATAACAGAGGTTTGAACAGTGGAACTGCAAAACCACACTTCTGTTTCTCTGGCCTACACCAGACTATTTTAAACAGAAATATTTGTGTCTGAACAATCAGGGAGACACTACTACTGTTTTTCTTTACGGAAAAAATACCAAAAGCTGGATAGTAAAGATTTTTTACCGTGGGACGGCAAAACCACAGTTATAATTTACTGGTGTATATCAGACTCTTTTAAACAGATGTATTAGTGTCTGAACAATCAGGAGATACTATTAGTTTTTTTCCTTTACGGAAAAAATAACAAAAGCTGGATAATAGAGATTTTTTACCGTGGAACGGCAAAACCACAGTTATAATTTACTGGTGTATACCAGACTCTTTAAACAGATATATTGGTGTCTGAACAATCAGGAGACACTATTACAGTTTTTCTTTACGACAAAAAATGGCAAAAGCAGGATAACAGAGGTTTGAACAGTGGAACTGCAAAACCACACTTCTGTTTCTCTGGCCTACACCAGACTATTTTAAACAGAAATATTTGCGTCTGAACAATCAGGGAGACACTATTACTGTTTTTCTTTATGGAAAAAATACCAAAAGCTGGATAGTAAAGATTTTTTACCGTGGAACTGCAAAACCCCACTTCTCTTTCTCTGTCCTACACAAGACTATTTTAAACAGATATATTTGTGTCTGAACAATCAGGAGACACTATTACTGTTTTTCTTTATGGCAAAATATGGCAAAAGCAGGATAATACAGAGATTTGACCCGTGGAACTGCTAAACCACACTTCTATTTCTCTGGCCTACACCAGACTATTTTAAACAGATATATTTGTGTCTGAACAATCAGGAGACCCTATTACTGTTTTTCTTTACGGAAAAAATACCAAAAGCTGGATAATAAAGATTTTTTACCGTGGGACGGCAAAACCACAGTTAAAATTTACTGGTGTATACCAGAATCTTTTAAACAGATATATTGTTGTCAGAACAATCAGGAGACACTATTAATGTTTTTCTTTATGGAAAAAATACCAAAAGCTGGATTATAGAGATTTTTTACCATGAAACAGCAAAGCCATAGTTATAATTTACTGGTGTATACCAGACTCTTTTAAACAGATACAGTTATATGAAAAAGTTTGGGCACCCCTATTAATCTTAAGCTTAATGTTTTATAAAAATTGGTGTTTTTGCAACAGCTATTTCAGTTTGATATATGTAATAACTGTTGGACACAGTTTCTGCCTTGAAATGAGGTTTATTGTACTAACAGAAAATGTGCAATCTGCATTCAAACAAAATTTGACAGGTGCATAAGTATGGGCACCTCACCAGAAAAGTGACATTAATATTTAGTAGATCCTCCTTTTGCAAAAATAACAGCCTCTAGTCGCTTCCTGTAGCTTTTAATGAGTTCCTAGATCCTGGATGAAGGTATGTTTGACCATTCCTCTTTACAAAACAATTCCAGTTCAGTTAAGTTTGATGGTCGCCGAGCATGGACAGCCCTCTTCAAATGATCCCACAGATGTTCAATGATATTCAGGTCTGGGGACTGGGATGGCCATTCCATAACATTGTAATCGCTCCTCTGCATGAATGCCTGAGTAGATTTGGAGCGGTGTTTTGGATCATTGTCTTGCTGAAAGATCCATCCCCTGCTTAACTTCAACTTAATCACTGATTCTTGAACATTATTGTCAAGAATCTGCTGATACTGAGTGGAATCCATGCGCCCCTCAACTTTAACAAGATTCCCGGTGCCGGCATTGGCCACACAGCCCCAAAGCATGATGGAACCTCCACCAAATTTTACTGTGGGTAGCAAGTGTTTTTCTTGGAATGCTGTGTTTTTTAGCCGCCATGCATAACGCCTTTTTGTATGACCAAACAACTCAATCTTGGTTTCATCAGTCCACAGGACCTTCTTCCAAAAAGAAATTGGCTTCTCCAAATGTGCTTTTGCATACCTCAGCCGACTCTGTTTGTGGCGTGCTTGCAGAAACGGCTTCTTTCGCATCACTCTCCCATACAGCTTCTCCTTGTGCAAAGTGCGTTGTATAGTTGACCGATGCACAGTGACACCATCTGCAGCAAGTTGATGCTGCAGCTCTCTGGAGGTGGTCTGAGGATTGTCCTTGACTGATCTCACCATTCTACTTCTCTGCCTTTCTGATGTTTTTCTTGGCCTGCCACTTCTGGCCTTAGCAAGAACTGTCCCTGTGTTCTTCCATTTCCTTACTATGTTCCTCACAGTGGAAACTGACAGGTTAAATCTCTGAGACAGCTTTTTGTATCCTTCCCCTGAACAACTATGTTGAATAATCTTTGTTTTCAGATCATTTGACAGTTGTTTTGAGGAGCCCATGATGCCACTCTTCAGAGGAGATTCAAACAGGAGAACAACTTGCAAGTGGCCACTTTAAGTAGCTTTTCTCATGATTGCATACACCTGGCAATGAAGTTCAAAGCTCAATGAGGTTACAAAAACAAAAAGAGTGCTTTAGTAAGTCAGTAAAAAATAGGTAGGAGTATTTAAAACAAGAAAATGATAAGGGTGCCCATACTTATGCACCTGTCAAATTTTGTTTGAATGCAGATTGCACATTTTCTGTTAGTACAATAAACCTCATTTCAAGGCAGAAACATTACTGTGTCCAACAGTTATTACATATATCAAACTGAAATAGCTGTTGCAAAAACACCAATTTTTATAAAATACTAAGCTTAAGATTAATAGGGGTGCCCAAACTTTTTCATATAACTGTATATTGGTGTCTGAACAAGCAGGAGACACTATTACTGTTTTTCTTTACGGCTAAAAATGGCAAAAGCAGGATAATACAGAGATTTTTTACTCTGGAACAGCAAAACCACAGTTAAAATTTGCTGGTGTATACAAGACTTTTTTAAATATATATATTTGCGACTGAACAGTGAGCGAGACACTCAAACTGCTTTTTTTAAGGTAAAAATGGCCCAAAATTGGATAATACAGAGGTTTGAACCGTGGAACTGCAAAACCACACTTCTGTTTCTCTGGCCTACACCAGACTATTTTAAACAGATATACTTGTGTCTGAACAATCAGGGAGACACTATTACAGTTTTTTTTATGGCAAAAAATGCCAAAAGCAGGATAATAGAGATTTTTTACCGTGGAACAGCACAACCACAGTTATAATTTACTGGTGTATAACAAACTTTTTTCAATAAATATATTTGCGGCTGAACTGTGAGCGACACACTCAAACTGTTTTTTTTTTTAGGTACAAATAACCCAAAAGAGGATAATACAGAGGTTTGAACCGTGGAACTGCAAAACCACACTTCTGTTTCTCTGGCCTACACCAGACTATTTTAAACAGATATATTTGTGGCTGAACAATCAGGGAGACACTATTGCTGTTTTTCTTTAAGGAAAAAATACCAAAAGCTGGGTAATAGAGATTTTTAAACGTGGAATGGCAAAACCACAGTTATCATTTACTGTTGTATACCAGACTATTTTAAACAGATATATTTGTGTCTGAACAATCAGGAGACACTATTACTGTTTTTCTTTACGGCAAAAAATGCCAAAAGCAGGATAATACAGAGATTTGACCCGTGGAACGGCAAAACCACAGTTCTATTTCTCGGGCCTACACCAGACTATTTTCAACAGATATATTTGTGTCTGAACAATCAGGAGACACTATTACTGTTTTTCTTTACGGCAAAAGATGGCAAAAGCAGGATAATAGTAAGATTTTTTACTGTGGAACAGCAAAACCACAGTTATAATTTCCTGGTGTATATCAGACTCTTTTAAACAGATATATTGGTGTCTGAACAATCAGGAGATACTATTACTTTTTTTCTTTATGGAAAAAATAACAAAAGCTGGATGATAGAGATCTTTTACCGTGGAACGGCAAAACCACAGTTATAATTTACTGGTGTATACCAGACTTTTTTAAATATATATATTTGCGGCTGAACAGTGAGGGACACACTCAAACTGTTTTTTTTTAGGTAGAAATGGCCCAAAAGTGGATAATACAGAGGTTTGGACCATGGAACTGTAAAACCACACTTCTGTATCTCTGGCCTACACCAGACTATTTTAAACAGATATATTTGTGTCTGAACAATCAGGAGACACTATTACTGTTTTTCTTTATGGCAAAATATGGCAAAAGCAGGATAATACAGAGATTTGACCCGTGGAACTGCGAAACCACACTTCTATTTCTCGGGCCTACATCAGACTATTTTAAACAGATATATTTGTGTCTGAACAATCAGGAGACACTATTACTGTTTTTCTTTACGGAAAAAATACCAAAAGCTGGATAATAAAGATTTTTTACCGTGGGACGGCAAAACCACAGTTATCATTTACTGGTGTATATCAGATTCTTTTAAACAGATATATTGGTGTCTGAACAATCAGGAGACACTATTACTGTTTTTCTTTACGGCTAAAAATGGCAAAAGCAGGATAATACAGTGATTTTTTACTCTGGAACAGCAAAGCCACCGTTAAAATTTACTAGTGTATACCAGACTTTTTTAAATATATATATTTGCGGCTGAACAGTGAGCAAGACACTCAAACTGCTTTTTTTTAAGGTAAAAATGGCCCAAAAGTGGATAATACAGAGGTTTGAACCGTAGAACTGCAAAACCACACTTCTATTTCTCTGGCCTACACCAGACTATTTTAAACAGATATATTTTTGTCTCAACAATCAGGGAGACACTATTACAGTTTTTTTTACGGCAAAAAATGCCAAAAGCAGGATAATAGAGATTTTTTACCGTGGAACAGCACAACCACAGTAATAATTTACTGGTGTATAACAAACTTTTTTCAATATATATATTTGCGGCTTAACAGTGAGCGACACACTCAAACTGGTTTTTTTTTTAGGTACAAATAACTCAAAAGAGGATAATACAGAGGTTTGAACCGTGGAACTGTAAAACCACACTTCTGTTTCTCGGTCCTACACCAGACTGTTTTAAACAGATATATTTGTGTCTGAACAATCAGGGAGACACTATTGCTGTTTTTCTTTAAGGAAAAAATACCAAAAGCTGGATAATAGAGATTTTTAAACGTGGAATGGCAAAACCACAGTTATCATTTACTGTTGTATACCAGACTATTTTAAACAGATATATTTGTGTCTGAACAATCAGGAGACACTATTACTGTTTTTCTTTACGGCAAAAAATGCCAAAAGCAGGATAATACAGAGATTTTTTACTGTGGAATGGCAAAACCACAGTTATAATTTCCTGGTGTATATCAGACTCTTTTAAACAGATATATTGGTGTCTGAACAATCAGGAGATACTATTACTTTTTTTCTTTATGGAAAAAATAACAAAAGCTGGATAATAGAGATATTTTACCGTGGAACGGTAAAACCACAGTTATAATTTACTGGTGTATACCAGACTTTTTTAAATATATATATTTGCGGCTGAACAGTGAGGGACACACTCAAACTGTTTTTTTTAGGTAGAAATGGCCCAAAAGTGGATAATACAGAGGTTTGGACCATGGAACTGCAAAACCACACTTCGGTATCTCTGGCCTACACCAGACTATTTTAAACAGATATATTTGTGTCTGAACAATCAGGAGACACTATTACTGTTTTTCTTTATGGCAAAATATGGCAAAAGCAGGATAATACAGAGATTTGACCCGTGGAACTGCGAAACCACACTTCTATTTCTCGGGCCTACACCAGACTATTTTAAACAGATATATTGGTGTCTGAACAATCAGGAGAAACTATTACTGTTTTTCTTTACGGAAAAAATACCAAAAGCTGAATAATAAAGATTTTTTACCGTGGGACGGCAAAACCACAGTTATAATTTACTGGTGTATATCAGATTCTTTTAAACAGATATATTGGTGTCTGAACAATCAGGAGACACTATTACTGTTTTTCTTTACGGAAAAAATACCAAAAGCTGGATAATACAGAGATTTTTACGGTGGAACAGCAGAACCACCGTTATAATTTACTGGTGCATACCAGACTTTTTTAAACATATACAGTACAGACCAAAAGTTTGGACACACCTTCTCATTTAAAGATTTTTCTGTATTTTCATGTCTATGAAAATTGTACATTCACACTGAAGGCATCAAAACTATGAATTAGCACATGTGGAATTATATACTTAACAAAAAATTGTGAAACAATTGAAAATATGTCTTATATTCTAGGTTCTTCAAAGTAGCCACCTTTTGCTTTGATGACTGCTTTGCACACTCTTGGCATTCTCTTGATGAGCTTCAAGAGGTAGTCACTGGAAATGGTCTTCCAACAATCTTGAAGGAGTTCCCAGAGATGCTTAGCACTTGTTGGCCCTTTTACCTTCATTCTGCGGTCCAGCTCACCCCAAACCATCTCGATTGGGTTCAGGTCTGGTGACTGTGGAGGCCAGGTCATGTGGCGTAGCACCCCATCACTCTCCTTCTTGGTCAAATAGCTCTTACACAGCTTGGAGGTGTGTTTCGGGTCATTGTCCTGATGAAAAATAAATGATGATCCAACTAAACGCAAACCGGATGGAATAGCATACCGCTGCAAGATGCTGTGGTAGCCATGCTGGTTCAGTATGACTTCAATTTTGAATAAATCCCCAACAGTGTCACCAGCAAAGCACCCCCAGACCATCACACCATCACACCATCACACCTCCTCCTCCATGCTTTACGGTGGGAACCAGGCATGTAGAGTCCATCCGTTCACCTTTTCTGCATCGCACAAAGACACGGTGGTTGGAACCAAAGATCTCAAATTTGGACTCATCAGACCAAAGCACAGATTTCCACTGGTCTAATGTCCATTCCTTGTGTTCTTTAGCCCAAACAAATCTCTTCTGCTTGTTGAGTGTCCTTAGCAGTGGTTTCCTAGCAGCTATTTTACCATGAAGGCCTGCTGCACAAAGTCTCCTCTTAACAGTTGTTGTAGAGATTTGTCTGCTGCTAGAACTCTGTGTGGCATTGACCTGGTCTCTAATCTGAGCTGCTGTTAACCTGCCATTTCTGAGGCTGGTGACTCGGATAAACTTATACTGAGAAGCAGAGGTGACTCTTGGTCTTCCTTTCCTGGGGCGGTCGCCATGTGAGCCAGTTTCTTTGTAGCGCTTGATGGTTTTTGCAACTGCACTTGGGGACACTTTCAAAGTTTTCCCAATTTTTCGGACTGACTGACTTAATTTCTTAAAGTAATGATGGCCACTCGTTTTTCTTTACTTAGCTGCTTTTTTCTTGCCATAATACAAATTCTAACAGTCTATTCAGTAGGACTATCAGCTGTGTGTCCACCTGACGTCTACACAACACAACTGATGGTCCCAACCCCATTTATAAGGCAAGAAATCCCACTTATTAAACCTGACAGGGCACACCTGTGAAGTGAAGACCATTTCCGGTGACTAACTCTTGAAGCTCATCAAGAGAATGCCAAGAGTGTGCAAAGCAGTCATCAAAGCAAAAGGTGGCTACTTTGAAGAACCTAGAATATAAGACATATTTTCAATTGTTTCACACTTTTTTGTTAAGTATATAATTCCACATGTGTTAACTCATAGTTTTGATGCCTTCAGTGTGAATGTACAATTTTCATAGTCATGAAAATACAGAAAAATCTTTAAATGAGAAGGTGTGTCCAAACTTTTGTTCTGTACTGTATATTTGTGGCTGAACATTGAGCGACACACTCAAACTGTTTTTTTTTTAGGTACAAATGGCCCAAAAGTGGATAATACAGAGGTTTTAATTTTGGAACTGCAAAACCACACTTCTGTTTCTCTGGCCTACACCAGACTAATTTAAACAGATATATTTGTGTCTGAACAATCAGGGAGACACTATTACAGTTTTTTTTTACCCCCAAAAAATGCCAAAAGCAGGATGATAGAGATTTTTTACCGTGGAACAGCACAACCACAGTTATCATTTACTGGTGTATACCAGACTCTTTTAAACAGATATATTGGTGTCTGAACAATCAGGAGACTCTATTACTGATTTTCTTTACAGCAAAAAATGCCAAAAGCAGGATAATACAGAGATTTGACCCGTGGAACGGCAAAACCACAGTTCTATTTCTCGGGCCTACACCAGACTATTTTCAACACATATATTTGTGTCTGAAAAATCAGGAGACACTATTACTGTTTTTCTTTATGGCAAAATACGGCAAAAGCAGGATAATAGAGATTTTTTACTGTGGAATAGCAAAACCACAGTTATAATTTACTGGTGTATACCAAACTTTTTTTTAAAAAAAAGGCTGCACAGTGAGCAACACACTCAAACTGTTTTTTTTTAGGTTCAAATGGCCCAAAAGTGGATAATACAGAGGTTTGAACCGAAGAACTGCAAAACCACACTTCTCTTACTCTGTCCTACACAAGACTATTTAAAACAGATATATTTGTGTCTGAACAATTAGGGAGACACTATTACTGTTTTTTTTTACGGCAAAAAATGCCAAAAGCACAATCATAGAGATTTTTTAGCATGGAATAGCACAACCACAGTTATAAATTACTGGTGTATACCAGACTTTTTTCAATATATATATTTGCGGCTTAACAATGAGCGACATACTCAAACTGTTTTTTTTTAGGTACAAATGGCCCAAAAGTGGATAATACACAGGTTTGAACCGTGGAACTGCAAAATGACACTTCTATTTCTCGGGCCTACACCAGACTATTTTAAACAGATATATTTGTGTCTGAACAATCAGGGAGACACTATTACTGTTTTTCTTTAAGGAAAAAATACCAAAAGCTGAATAATAGAGATTTTTTAACGTGGAATGGCAAAACCACAGTTATAATTTACTTTTGTATATCAGACTCTTTTAAACAGATATATTGGTGTCTGAACAATGAGGAGATACTATTACTTTTTTTCTTTATGGAAAAAATACCAAAAGCTGGATAATAGAGATTTTTTAACGTGGAACGTGAAAACCACAGTTATAATTTACTGGTGTATACCAGACTCTTTTAAACAGATATATTGGTGTCTGAACAATCAGGAGACACTATTACTGTTTTTCTTTACGGCTACAAATGGCAAAAGCAGGATAACACAGAGATTTTTTTACCGTGGAACAGCACAACCAAAGTTATAATTTACTGGCGTATACCAGACTTTTTTCAATATATATATTTGCGGCTGAACAGTGAGCGACACACTCAAACTGTTTTTTTTAGGTAAAAATGGCCCAAAAGTGGATAATATAGAGGTTTGAACCATGGACCTGCAAAACCACACTTTTGTTTCTCTGTCCTACACCAGACTATTTTAAACAGATATATTTGTGTCTGAACTGTCACAGACACACTTTTTTTTTTTATTTTGAAGGAGGGGGACACTAAAAGGTTAATAAGACGGGTATTTGTACGGTGTGAAGGAGGGAAAAAAAAAAGAGGATTTAGATGAGAAAAAAAGGATTTTTCCTGGCCCCTAGGAACTGGAGCTGAGTCCAGAAATTTCAGCAACAGGAGCACACAGGACTGTAATGCAATGTTTTCTGCTTTAACCTTTGCGTCTCCTATACAGCCTGCCTGCCTGCCTGCCTGACATTTGGGATGGATATTAGTCCTGAGAAGGACTGTTTCTTTGATTTGGCAGCCTTTACAGACCCTAAACTAACTATTTCGCAGTATAAATCTCTCCCTAGCTCAGCAGTGCTTTCCCTACACTGGCTAATCCAGAGCGACTGTGTCCAAGATGGCGGAGCCCGGTTTTAAATACTCGAGGTGACGCTGTGCAGCCAGCCAATCAATGTAATGCCCGCAACCAACATGGCTGCGGCATTACAGTGACTGGCTGGCAATCCCTGCATGATCATTGGCTCTGTAAAGGTGCCAAACATGCAGGGCGGAGACCCGAGCTCCCGCCCGAGTAACCTGGAAATGCTCGGTGCTCGCCGAACATCCCGAGGGGTGTGATGCTCGGGCGAGTACCGAGCAGTGTCGAGCATATTCGCTCAACACTACTACTGTGACCTCCACGTCTCTTCCACGGGGCATTTATATTGTCTTTTTATTCCAGTGCGACCTCCACCACTCTTCCAAGGGGCAAGAAAACCGTCTTGTTTAGCTACTGTGACCTACACGTCTCTTCCACGCAGCATTGATACTGTCTTTTTATTCCACTGCGACCTCCTCCACTCTTGCAAGGGGCATTGATATTGTCTTTTTATTCCACTGGAACCTCCACCACTCTTCCAAGGGGCATTAAAACCATCTTGTTAAGCTACTGTGGACTCCACGTCTCTTCCACGGGGCATTGATATTGTCTTTTTATACCACTGTAACCTCCACCACTTTTCCAAGGGGCATTAAAACCATTTTGTTAAGCTACTGTGACCTCACTTCTCTTCTAAGGGGCATTAAAACCATCTTGTTAAGCGATTCTGAAATCCACAGCTCTTCCAGATTGCATTGAAACCGTCTTCTCAAGCTACTGTAACCTCCACGTCTCTTCCACGGGGCATTGATATTGTCCATTTTATCCACTGCAACTTCAACCACTCTTCCAAGGGGCAATAAAACCATCTTGTTAAGCTACTGTGACCTCCACATCTCTTCCACGGAGCATTAATATTGTATTTTAATTCCACTGCGACCTCCTCCACTCTTCCAGGGGGCATTGATATTGTCTTTTGATTCCACTGCGATCTCCACCACTCTTCCAAGGGGCATTAAAACCATCTTGTTAAACCACTTTGAACTACACAGCTCTTCCAAGGGGCATTAAAACTGTCTTGATAAGCTACTGTAACCTCCACGTCTCTTCCACGGGACATTGATATTGTCTTTTTATTCCATTGCGACCTTCACCACTTTTCCAAGGGACATTGATATTATCTTTTTATTCCACTGCGACCTCCACCACTCTTCCAAAGGGCACTGATATTGTCTTTTTATTCCACTGCAACCTCCACCATTCTTTCAAGGGGCACTAAAACCATATTATTAAGCTACTGTGACCTCGACGTCTCTTCCACAGGGCATTGATATTGTCTTTTTATTTCACTGTAACCACCACATCTCTTCCACTGGGCATTAAAACCGTCTTGTTAAGCTAATTTGACCTACACGTCTCTTCCAAGGGGCATTAAAACCATCTTGTTAAACCACTCTGAACTCCACAGCTCTCCCACAGGGCAATAAAACCGTCTTGTTAAGCTACTGTGATCTCCACATCTTTTCCATGGGGCATTGATATTGTCTTTTTATTCTACTGTAACCTCCACCGCTCTTCCAAGGGCATTAAAAGCCACTTGTTAAGCTACTTTGACCTCCATATCTCTTCCAAGGGGCATTAAAACCATCTTGTTAAAACACTCTGAACTCCACAGCTCTTCCAAGGGGCATTAAAACCGCCTTGTTAAGCTACTGTTATCTCCACGTCTCTTCCACGGGGTATTGATATTGTTCTTTATTCCACTGCAACCTCCACCACTCTTCCAAGGGGCATTGATATTGTCTTTTTTTTTCCACTGCGACCTCAACCACTCTTCCATGGGGCATTGATATTGTCTTTTTATTCCACTGCGACCTCCACCACTCTTCCAATGGGCATTAAAACAATCTTGTTTAGCTACTGTGACCTCCACGTCTCTTCCACAGGGCATTGATATTGTCTTTTTATTCCACTCTAACCTCCAACACTGTTCCAAGGTGCATTAAAACCATCTTCTTAAACAACTCTGAACTCCACTGCTCTTCCAAGGGCATTGAAACCGTCTTGTTAACCTATTGGGACCTCCTCGTCTTTTCTACTGGGCATTGATATTGTCTTATTATTCCACTGCGACCTCCACCACTATTCCAAGGGGCATTAAAGCCTTTTGCTAAGCTACTGTGACCTCCATGTCTCTTCCAAGGGGCATTGATATTTTCTTTTTATTCCACTGCGACCTCCAACACTCTTACAAGGGGCATTAATATTGTCTTTTTATTCCACTGCGACCTCCACCACTCTTCCAAGGGGCATCAAAACCGTCTGGTTTAGCTACTGTGTCCTCCATGTCTCTTTCACGGGGCATTGATATTGTCTGTTTGTTCAACTGTAACCTACACCACTCTTCCAAGGGGCATTAAAACCATCTTGTAAAGCTACTGTGACCTCCTCGTCTCTTCCAAGAGGCATTAAAACTGTCTTGTTAAACCACTCTGAACTCCACAGCTCTTCAAAGGGGCATTAAATCCATCTTGTTAAGCTACTGTGACCTCCACGTCTCTTTCGCGGGGCATTGAAATTGTCTTTTTGTTTCACTGCAACCTCCACTATTCTTACAAGGGGCATTAAAACTGTCTTCTTAAGCTTCTGGGACTTGCACGTCTCTTCAGCGGGGCATTGATATTGTCTTTTTATTTCACTGCGACCTCCACCTCTCTTCCAAGGACATTGATATTGTCTATTTATTCCACTGCGGCCTCCACCACTCTTTCAAGGGGCATTAAAACCATCTTGTAAAGCTACAGTGACCTCCACGTCTCTTCCACGGGGCATTGATATTGTCTCTTTAATCCTCTGTAGACTCCACCACTATTCCAAGGGGCATTAAAACCATTTGGATAAGCTACAGTGACCTCCATGTTTCTTCTAAGGGGCATTAAAACCGTCTTGTTAAGCTACTGTGACCTCCATGTCTCTTCCACGGGGCATTGATATAGTTTTTTTATTCCACTGCGACTTCCACCACTCTTTCAAGGGGCATTAAACCATATTGTTAAGTAACTGTGGCCTCCTCGTCTCTTCCACGGGGCATTGATATTGTTCTTTTATTCCACTTCGACCTCCACCACTCTTCCAAGGGGCAATAAAGCCGTCTTTTTAAGCTACTGTGACCTTCACGTCTCTTCCACGGGTCATTGATATTGTCCTGTTATTCCACGGGAAACTCCACCACTCTTTCAAAGGGCATTAAAACTGTCTTGTTAAACTACTGTGAGCTCCACGTCTCTTCCAAGGGGCATTAAAACCATCTTGTTAAGCTACTGTGATCTCCAAGTCTCTTCCACGGGGCATTGATATTGTCTTTTTGTTCCACTGCGACCTGCACTACTCTTCCAAAGTGCAATAAAACGTCTTGTTAGGCTACTGTGACCTCCACGTCTCTTCGATGGGGAAATTGATATTGTCTTTTTATTCCACTACGACCTCCACCACTCTACCACGGGGCATTAAAACAGTCTTGTTAAGCTACTGTGACCTCCACATCTCTTCAAGGGGCATTGTTATTGTCCTTTTATTCCACTGCGACCCCCACCACTATGCCAAGGGGCATATATATTGTTTTTTTATTCCACTGCGACCTCCACCACTCTTCCAAGTGGCAATAAGACCGTCTTGTTAAGCTACTGTGACCTCCACATCTCTTTCACGGGCCATTGATACTGTCTTTTTTTTCCACTGCTACCTCCACCACTATTCCAAGGGGTATTAAAACCGTGTTGTTAAGCTACTGTGACCTCCAAGTCTCTTCCAGGGGCATTGTTATTGTATTTTTATTCCACTGCGACCTCCCCCACTATGCCAAGCGGCACAGATATTGTTTTTTGATTCCACTGCGACCTCCACCACTCTTCCAAGTGGCATTACAACCGTCTTGTTAAGCTGCTGTGACCTCCACATCTCTTTCAAGGGCCATTGATATTGTTTTTTTATTCCACTGCGACCTCCACCACTAATCCAAGGGGCATAAAAACTGTCTTGTTAACCTACTGTGACCTCCACGTCTTATCCACAGGGCATTGATGTTGTCTTTTTATTGCACTGCGACTTCCACCACTCTTCCAAGGGGCATTGATATTGTAATTTTATTCCACTGCAACCTCCACCACTCTTCCAAGGGGCATTGATATTGTCTTTTTATTCCATTGCAACCTGAACCACTCCTCCAAGGGGCACTAAAACCATCTTGTTAAGCTACTGTGACCTCCACGTCACTTCCACGGGGCATTAATATTGTCTTTTTATTCCACTGTAACCTCCACCACTCTTCGAAGGAGCATTAAAACCGTCTTACTAAGCTACCGTCACCTCCACGTCTCTTCTAAGGATCATTAAAACCATCTTGTTAAACCACTCTGAACTCCACAGCTCTTCCAATATGGCATTGATATTGTCTTTTTATTCCACAGCGACCTCCACCATTCTTCCAAGGGGCATTAAAACTATATTGTTAAGCTACTGTGACCTCCATGTCTCTTCCACGGGGCATTGATAGTCTTTTTATTCCACTGCGACCTCCACCACTCTTCCAAGGGGCATTAAAACTATATTGTTAAGCTACTGTGACCTCCACATCTATTCCACAGGTCATTGATATTTTCTTTTTATTCCTCTGTAACCTCCAACAGTCTTCCAAGTGGCATTAAAACCATATTGTTAAGCTACTGTGACCTCCACGTCTCTTCCAAGGGGCATTAAAACTGTCTTGTTAAGCTACTGTGACCTCCAATTGTCTTCCACGGGGCATTGATATGGTTCTTTTATTCCACTGCGACTTCCACCTCTCTTCCAAGGGACATTAAACCGTTTTGTTAAGCTACTATGGCCTCCAGGTCTCTTCCACAGGGCATTGATATTGTCTTTTTATTCCACAGCGACCTTCACCTCTCTTCCAGGGGCAATAAAAACGTCTTGTTAAGCTAATGTGACCTCCAAGTGTCTTCCACAGGGCAATGATATTGTCTATTTATTCCACTGCGACCTTCACCACTCTTCCAAGGGGCATTGATATTGTCTTTTTATTCCACTGCGACCTCCAGCACTCTTCCAAATAGCATTAAAAACCTCTTGTTAAGCTACTGTAATTTCCATTTCTGTTCCACGGGGCATTGATATTGTCTTTTTATTCCACTGCGACCTCCATCACTCTTCCAAGGGGCATTAAAACTGTCTTGATTAGCTAATGTGACCTCCACGTCTCTTCCATGGGACATTGATATTGTCTTTTTATTCCACTGCGACCTCCACCACTTTTCCAAGGGACATTGATATTATCTTTTTATTCCACTGCGACCTCCACCACTCTTCCAAAGGGCACTGATATTGTCTTTTTATTTCACTGCAACCTCCACCATTCATTCAAGGGGCAGTAAAACCATATTATTAAGCTACTGTGACCTCGACGTCTCTTCCACAGGGCATTGATATTGTCTTTTTATTCCACTGTAACCACCACCTCTCTTCCACTGGGCATTAAAACAGTCTTGTTAAGCTAATGTGACCTACACGTCTCTTCCAAGGGGCATTAAAACCATCTTGTTAAACCACTCTGAACTCCACAGCTCTCCCATGGGGCAATAAAACCGTCTTGTTAAACTACTGTTACCTCCACGTCTCTACCACGGGGCATTGATATTGTCTTTTTTTTCCACTGCGACCTCCATCACTCTTACAAGGGCCATTAAAAACGTCTTGGTAAGCTACTGTGACCTCCAAATCTCTTCCACGGGGCATTGATATTGTCTTTTTATTCCACTGCGACCTCCACCACTCTTTCATGGGGCATTGATATTGTCTTTTTATTCCTCTGCGACCTCCACCACTCTTCCAAGGGGCATTAAAAATATGTTGTTAAGCTACTGTGATCTCCACATCTTTTCCATGGGGCATTGATATTGTCTTTTTATTCCACTGTAACCTCCACCACTCTTCCAAGGGGCATTAAAACCATCTTGTTAAGCTACTTTGACCTCCATGTCTCTTCCAAGGGTCATTAAAACCATCTTGTTAAAACACTCTGAACTCCACAGCTCTTACAAGGGGCAATAAAACCCTCTTGTTAAGCTACAGTGATCTCCACGTCTCTTCCACGGGGTATTGATATTGTTTTTTAACCCACTGCAACCTCCACCACTCTTCCAAGGGGCATTGATATTGTCTTTTTTTTTCCACTGCGACCTCAACCACTCTTCCATGGGGCATTGATATTGTCTTTTTATTCCACTGCGACCTCCACCACTGTTCCAAGGGGCATTAAAACCATTTTCTTAAACAACTCTAAACTCGACAGCTCTTCCAAGGGTATTGAAACCTTCTTGTTAACCTACTGGGACATCCTAGTCTCTTCTACTGGGCATTGATATTGTCTTATTATTCCACTGCGACCTCCACCACTATTCCAAGGGGCATTAAAGCCTTCTTGCTAAGCTACTGTGACCTCCACGTCTCTTCCAAGAGGCATTGATATTTTCTTTTTATTCCACTGCGACCTCCACCACTCTTCCAAGGGGCATTGATATTGTCTTTTTATTCCACTGCGAACTCCACCACTCTTCCAAGGGGCATCAAAACAGTCTGGTTTAGCTCCTGTGTCCTCCATGTCTCTTTCACGGGGCATTGATATAGTCTGTTTATTCCACTGTAACCTACACCTCTCTTCCAAGGGGCATTAAAACCGTCTTGTTAAGTACTGTGACCTCCACTTCTCTTCCAAGGGGCATTAAAACTGTCTTGTTAAACCACTCTGAATTCCACAGCTCTTCCAAGGGGCATTAAAACCATCTTGCAAAGCTACTGTGACCTCCACGTCTCTTCCTAGAGGCATGAAAACCGTCTTGTTAAACCACTCTGAACTCCACAGCTCTTCCAAGGGGCATTAAACCGTCTTGTTAAGCTACTGTGACCTCTAAGTCTCTAAAACGGGTCACTGACATTGTCTTTTTATTCCACTGCGACCTCCACCACTCTTCCAAGGGGCATTAAATCCATCTTGCTAAGCTACTGTGACCTCAATGTCTCTTTCGCGGGGCATTGGTATTATCTTTTTGTGTCACTGCAACCTCCACTACTCTTACAAGGGGCATTAAAACTGTCTTGTTAAGCTTCTGGGACCTGCACGTCTCTTCTTTGGGGCATTGATATTGTCTTTTTATTCCACTGCGACCTCCACCTCTCTTCCAAGGGCATTGATATTGTCTTTTTATTCCACTGCAACCTCCACCACACTTTCAAGGGGCATTAAAACCGTTTGGATAAGCTACAGTGACCTCCATGTTTCTTCTAAGGGGCATTAAAACCGTCTTGTTAAGCTACTGTGACCTCCATGTCTCTTCTTCCACGGGGCATTGATATAGTTTTTTTTTTCCACTGTGACTTCCACCACTCTTCCAAGGGGCATTAAACCATCTTGTTAAGTTACTGTGGCCTCCTCGTCTCTTCCATGGGGCATTGATATTGTTCTTTTATTCCACTGCGACCTCCACCACTCTTCCACGGGGCAATAAAGCCGTCTTTTAAAGCCACCTTCACATTTCTTCCACGGGTTATTGATATTGTCCTGTTATTCCAAGGGAAACTCCACCCCTTTTCCAAAGGGCATTAAAACTGTCTTGTTAAGCTACTATGACCTCCACGTCTCTTCCAAGGGTCATGAAAACCGTCTCGTTAAACCACTCTGAACTCCACAGCTTTTCCAAGGGGCATTAAAACCATCTTGTTAAGCTACTGTGATCTCCAAGTCTCTTCCACGGGGCATTAATATTGTCTTTTTATTCCACTGCGAGCTGCACTACTCTTCCAAAGTGCAATAAAACATCTTGTTAGGCTACTGTGACCTCCACGTCTCTTCGACAGGGGAAATTTATATTGTCTTTTTATTCCACTACGACCTCCACCACTCTACCAAGGGGCATTAAAACCATCTTGTTAAGCTACTGTGACCTGCACGTCTCTTCAAGGGGCATTGTTATTGTCCTTTTATTCCACTGCGAGCTCCACCACTATGCCAAGGGGCATATATATTGTTTTTTTATTCCACTGCGACCTCCACCACTCTTCCAAGTGTCATTAAGACCGTCTTTTTAAGCTACTGTGACCTCCACATCTCTTTCATGGGCCATTGATATTGTCTTTTTATTCCACTGCGACCTCCACCACTATTCCAAGGGGCATTAAAACCATCTTGTTAAGCTACTGTGACCTCCAAGTCTCTTCCAGGGGCATTGTTATTGTCTTTTTATTCCACTGCGACCTCCACCACTATGCCAAGGGGCAAAGATATTGTTTTTTGATTCCACTGCGACCTCCACCACTCTTCCAAGTGGCATTAAGACCGTCTTATTAAGCTACTGTGACCTCCACATCTCTTTCACGGGCCATTGATATTGTTTTTTTATTCCACTGCGACCTCCACCACTATTCCAAGGGGCATAAAAACTGTCTTGTTAAGCTACTCTGAACTCCACGTCTTATCCACAGGACATTGATATTGTCTTTTTATTGCACTGTGACCTACACCACTCTTCCAAGGGGCATTGATATTGTAATTTTATTCCACTGCGACCTCCACCACTCTTCCAAGGGGCATTGATATTGTCTTTTTATTCCACTGTGACCTGAACCACTCTTCCAAGGGGCACTAAAACCATCTTGTTAAGCTACTGTGATCTCCACGTCACTTCCATGGGGCATTAATATTGTCTTTTTATTCCACTCTAACCTCCACCACTCTTCGAAGGAGCATTAAAACCGTCTTATTAAGCTACCGTGACCTCCACATCTCTTCCAAGGGTCATTAAAACCATCTTGTTAAACCACTCTGAACTCCACAGCTCTTCCAATGGACATTGATATTGTCTTTTTATTCCACTGCGACCTCCACCAGTCTTCCAAGTGGCATTAAAACCATATTGTTAAGCTACTGTGACCTCCACGTCACTTCCAAGGGGCATTAAAACTGTCTTGCTAAGCTACTGTGACCAATTGTCTTCCACGGCGCATTGATATGGCTTTTTTATTCCACTGTGACTTCCATCACTCTTCCAAGGGACATTAAACCATCTTGTTAAGCTACTGTGGCCTCCAGGTCTCTTCCACAGGGCATTGATATTGTCTTTTTATTCCACAGCGACCTCCACCTCTCTTCCAGGGGCAATAAAAATGTCTTGTTAAGCTACTTTGACCTCCAAGTGTCTTCGAAGGGGCATTCATATTGTCGTTTTATTCCACTGCGACCTCCATCACTCTTCCAAGGCGCATTGATATTGTCTTTTTATTCCACTGTCATCTCCACCACTCTTCCAAGGGGCATTGATATTGTCTTTTTATTCCACTGCGACCTCCAGCACTCTTCCAAGGGGCATTAAAACCGTCTTGTTAAGATACTGTGATTTCCATTTCTGTTCCACGGAGCATTGATATTGTCTTTTTATTCCACCGCGACCTCCACAACACTTGCAAGGGACATTGACATTGTCTTTTTATTCCACTGCGACCTCCACCAATCTTCCAAGGGGCATTAAAACCATCTTCTTAAGCTACTGTGACCTCCACGTTTCTTCCTCGGGACATTGATATTGTCTTTTTATACCGCTGTAACCTCCAGCACTCTTCCAAGGGGCACTAAAACCGTCTTGTTAAGCTACTGTGACCTCCACGTCTCTTCAACGGGGCATTGATATTGTCTTTTTATTCCACTGTAACCTACACCACTCTTCCACGGGGCATTAAAACCGTCTTGTTAAGCTGCTGTGACCTCCACGTTTCTTCCAAGGAGCATTAAAGCCATGTTGTTAAAACACTCTGAACTCCACAGCTCTTCCAAGGGGCATTAAAGCCGTCTTTTTATGCTACTGTTACCTCCAAGTCTCTTTCACGGGGCATTGATATTGTCTTTTTATTCTACTGCGACCTCCACTACTCTTCCAAGGGCATTGATACTGTCTTTTTAATCCACTGTGACCTGCACCACTCTTCCAAGGGGCAGTAAACTGTCTAGTTGAGCTACTATGACCTCCACGTCTCTTCCAAGGGGCATTAAAACCGTCTTGTTAAACCACTCTGAACTCCACAGCTCTTCCAATAGGCATTAAAACCATCTTGTTAAGCTGCTGTTACCTCCAAGTCTCTTCCACGGAGCATTGATATTGTCTTTTTATTCTACTGCGACCTCCACCACTCTTCCAAGGGGCATTAAAAACGTCTTGTTAAGCTACTGTGACTTCCACATCTCTTCCACGGGGCATTGATATTGTCTTTTTATTCCACTGTGACGTCCACCACTCTTCTAAGGGGCATTATAACCATCTTGTCAAGCTACTGTGACCTTCAAGTCTTTTCCAAGTGACAATTAAACCGTAATGTTAAACCACTGTGAACTGCAAAGTTCTTCCAAGGGGCATTAAAACCGTCTTGTTAAGCTACTTTGTCCTCTATATCTCATCGAAAGGACATTAAAACCGTCTTATTAAACCACTCTGAACTCCACAGCTCTTCCAAGGGGCATTAAAAACGTCTTTTTAAGCTACTGTTACCTCCAAGTCTCTTTCACGGGGCATTGATATTGTCTTTTTATTCTACTGTGACCTCCACCACTCTTCCAAGGGCATTAATACTGTCTTTTTAATCCACTGTGACCTGCACCACTATTCCAAGGGGCAGTAAACTGTCTAGTTGAGCTACTATGACCTCCACGTCTCTTCCAAGGAGCATTAAAACCGTCTTATTAAACCACTATGAACTCCAAAGTTCTTCCAAGGAGCATTAAAACTGTCTTGTAAAGCTACAGTGACCTCCACCTCTCTTCCAAGGGGCATTGATATTGTATTTTTATTCCACTACAACCTCCACCACTCTTTCAAGGGCCATTAATAACGTCTTGTTAAGCTGCAGTGAACTCCATGTCTCATCCAAGGGGAATTAAAACCGTCTTGTTAAACCACTCTGCACTCCACAGCTCTATCAAGGGGCATTAAAACAGTCTAGTTAAGCTACTGTGACCTCCACTTCTCTTTCAAGGGGCATTGATATTGTCTTTTTATTCCACTGCGACCTTCACCACTCTTCCAAAGGGCATTAAAACCGTCTTTTTAAGCTACTGTGAACTCCACGTCTCTTCCATGGGGCATTGATATTTTCTTCTTATTCCACTGTAACCTTCACCACTCTTCCAAGGGGCATTAAAAACGTCTTGTTAAGCTACTGTGACCTACACTTCTCTTCCAAGGGGCATTAAAACCATCTTGATAAACTACTCTGAACTCCATAGCTCTTCCAAGGGGCATTAAAACCATCTTGTTAAGCTACTGTGACCTCCACGTCTCTTCCACTGGTCATTGATATTGTCTTTTTATTCCACTGCGAACTCCACCACTCTTCCAAGGGGCATTAAAACCGTCTTGTTAAGCTACTGTGACCTCCACGTATTTTCCATGGGGGATTGATAATGTCTTATTCCACTGCGACCTCCACCACTCTTCCAAGGGGCAATAAAACAAACTTGTTAAGCTACTGTGACCTCCACGTCTCTTCCACCTGCTATTGATATTGTCTGTTTTTTCCAAAGCGACCTCCACCACTCTCCCAAGGGTCACTAAAACCGTTTTGTTAAGCTACTGTGACCCCCACGTCTATTCCACCGGGCATTGAAATTGCCTTTTTATTCCACTGCGACCTCCACCAGTCTATCAAGGGGCATTGATATTGTCTTTTTATTCCACTGCGACCTCCACCACTCTTCGAAGGGGCATTAAAACCGTCTTGTTAAGCTACTGTAATCTCCAAGCCTCTTCCATGGGGCATTGATATTGTATTTTTATTCCACTGTAACCTCCACCAATCTTCCAAGGGGCATTAAAACCGTTTTTTTAAGCCACTGTGACCTTAACGCCTCTTCCAAGGGGCATTAATCCCGTCTTGTTAAACCACTCTGAACTCCACAGCTCTTCCAAGGGGCATTAAAACCGTCTTCTTAAGCAACTGTGACCTCCACGTCTATTCCACGGGGAATTGATATCGTCATTTTATTTCATTGTGATCTCCACCACTCTCCCAAGGGGCATTAAAACCGTCTAGTAAAGCTGCTGTGACCTCCACGTCTCTTCCACGGGGCATTGATATTGTCTTTTTATTCCACTGCAACCTCCACCACTCTTCTAAGGGGCATGAAAACCGTCTTGTTAAGCAACTGCGACCTCCACCACTCTTCCAAGGGACATTGATGTAGTCTGTTTATTCCACTGCAACCTCCACCACTCTTCTAAGGGGCATGAAAACCGTCTTGTTAAGCAACTGCGACCTCCACCACTCTTCCAAGGGGCATTGATATTTTCTTTTTATTCCACTGTAACCTACACCACTCTTCTAAGGGGCATGAAAACCGGCTTCATAAGCTACTGTGACCTCCACATCTCTTCCACGAGGCATTAAAACCATCTTGTTAAACCACTCTGAACTCCACAGCTCTTCCAAGGGGCATTAAAACTGTCTTGTTAACCTACTGTGACCTCCACCTCTCTTTCAAGGGGCATTAAAACCGTCTTGTTAAGCAACTGCGACCTCCACCACTCTACCACGGGGCATTGATATTGTTTTTTTACTCCACTGCGACCTCCAGCACTCTTCCAAGGGGCATTAAAACCATCTTGTTAAGCTACTGTGACCTCCACGTATATTCCACGGAGCATTGATATTGTCTATTTTTTCCACTGCGACCTCCACCACTCTTCCAAGGGGCACTAAAACCGTCTTGTTAAGCTACTGTGATCCCCACGTCACTTCCACAGGGCATTGATATTGTCTTTTTATTCCACTGTAACCTCCACCACTCTTCCAAAGGGGATTAAAACTGTCTTTTTGAGCCACAGTGACCACCACGTCTCTTCCACGGGACATTGATGTTGCCTTTTTATTCCACTGCGACCTCCACCAGTCTTCCAAGGGGCATTGATATTGTCTTTTTATTCCACTGCGACCTCCACCACTCTTCCAAGGGGCATTAAAACCGTCTTGTTTAGCTACTGTGACCTCCACGTCTCTTCCACGGGGCACTGATATTGTCTTTTTATTCCACTGTAATCTCCACCAATCTTCCAAGGGTCATTAAAGCCGTTTTGTTAAGCCAATGTGACCTTCACGCCTCTTCCAAGGGGCATTAATCCCGTCTTGTTAAATCACTCTGAACTCCACAGCTTTTCCAAGGGGCATTAAAACCGTCTTGTGCAGCTACTATGACCTCCATTCCTTTTCCACGGGGCATTTTTATTGTCTTTTTATTCCACTGCGACCTCCACCAGTCTTCCAAGTGGCATTGATATTGTCTTTTTATTCCACTGCGACCTCCACCACTCTTCCAAGGGGCATTAAAACTGTCTTGTTAAGCTAATTTGACCTCCACGTCTCTTCCACGTGCTTTTGAACCGTCTTGTTAAACCACTCTGTACTCCACAGCTCTTCCAAAGGGCATTAAAACAGTCTTGTTAAGCTACTGTGACCCCCACGTCTCTTCCAAGGGGCAATAAAACCGTTTTATTAAACCACTCTTCATTCCACAGCTCTTCCAAGGGGCATTAAAACTATCTTGTTAAGCTCCTGAAACCTCCACATCTCTTCCACGGGGCATTGATAATGTCTTATTATGCCACTGCGACCTCAATCACTCTTCCAAGGGGAAATAAGAGTCTTGTTAAGCTATTGTGACCACCACGTCTCTTCCACGGGTCATTGATATTGTCTTTTTATTCCACTGCGAACTCCACTATTCTTCCAAGGGGCATTGATATTGTCATTTTATTCCTCTGCGACCTCCACCACTTTTTCAAGGTTCATTAAAACTGTCTTGTTAAGCTACTGTGACCTCCACTTCTCATCCAGGGGGCATTAAGACCGTCTTGTTAAACCACTTTGCACTCCACACCTCTTCCAAGGGGCATTGAAGCAGTCTTGTTAAGCTACTGTGACCTTCACATATCATCCAAGGGCCATCAAAACAGACTTGTTAGACTACTCTGAACTCCACATCTCTTCCAAGGGGCATTAAATCCCTCTTGTTAAGCTTCTGTGAACTCCACGTTTCTTCCAAGGGGCATTAATATTGTCTTTTTATTGCACTGCGACCTCTACCACTCTTCCAAGGGGCATTAAAACCATCTTATTAAGCTACTGTGACCTCCACGTCTCTATCACGGGGCATTGATATTGTCTTTTTATTCCCTTGTAACCTCCACCACTCAACCAAGGGGCATTAAAACTGTCTTGTTAAGCTACTGTGACCTCGACGTCTCTCCCAAGGGGCATTGATAATGTCTTTTTATTCCACTGCGACCTCCACCACTCATCCATAGGGCATTAGAAGTGTCTTGTTAAGCTACTGTGACCTCCACGTCTCTTCCACGGGGCATTGATATTGTCTTTTTTATATCACAGCAACCTCCACCACTCTTCCAAGGGTCATTAAAACCGTCTCGTAAAGCTACTGTGACCTTCACGTCTTCTCCCCGGGGCATTGATATTGTCTTTTTATTCCACTGCGTCCTCCACCACTCTTCCATGGGGCATTGATATTGTCTTTATATTCCACTGCGACCTCCACCACTCTTCCACGGGGCATTGGTATTGTCTTTTTATCCACAGCTACCTCCAACACTCTTCCAAGGGGCATTAAAACCGACTTGTTAAGCTACTTTGACCTCCACGTATCTTCAACGGGGAAATTATATCATCTCTTTATTCCACTGCGACCTCCACCACTCTTCCAATGTTCATTGATATTGTCTTTTTATTCCACTCCGACCTTCACCACTCTTTCAATGGGCATTAAAACCGTCTTGTTAAGCTACTGTGACCTCCACTTCTCTCCCACGGGGCATTGATACGGTCCTTTTCTTCCACTGAAACCTTCATCACTCTTCCAAGGGGCATTAATATTGTCTTTTTATTCCACTGCGACCTCCACCACTCTTCCAAGGGGCACTAAAACCGTCTTGTTAAGCTACTGTGATCCCCACATCACTTGCAAAGGGTATTGATATTGTCTTTTTATTCCACTGTAACCTCCACCACTCTTCCAAAGGGGATTAAAACTGTCTTGTAGAGCTACTGTGACCAACACGTCTCTTCCACGGGAAATTGATGTAGCCTTTTTTTTCCACTGCGACCTCCACCAGTCTTCCAAGGGGCATTGATATTGTCTTTTTATTCCACTGCGACCTCCACCACTCTTCCAAGGGGCATTAAAACCGTCTTGTTTAGCTACTGTGACCTCCACGTCTCTTCCACGGGGCATTGATATTTTCTTTTTATTCCACTGTAACCTACACCACTCTTCTAAGGGGCATGAAAACCGGCTTCATAAGCTACTGTGACCTCCACATCTCTTCCACGAGGCATTAAAACCATCTTGTTAAACCACTCTGAACTCCACAGCTCTTCCAAGGGGCATTAAAACCGTCTTGTTAACCTACTGTGACCTCCACCTCTCTTTCAAGGGGCATTAAAACCGTCTTGTTAAGCAACTGCGACCTCCACCACTCTACCACGGGGCATTGATATTGTTTTTTTATTCCACTGCGACCTCCAGCACTCTTCCAAGGGGCATTAAAACCATCTTGTTAAGCTACTGTGACCTCCACGTATATTCCACGGAGCATTGATATTGTCTATTTTTTCCACTGCGACCTCCACCACTCTTCCAAGGGGCACTAAAACCATCTTGTTAAGCTACTGTGATCCCCACGTCACTTCCACAGGGCATTGATATTGTCTTTTTATTCCACTGTAACCTCCACCACTCTTCTAAAGGGGATTAAAACTGTCTTTTTGAGCTACTGTGACCACCACGTCTCTTCCACGGGACATTGATGTTGCCTTTTTATTCCACTGCGACCTCCACCAGTCTTCCAAGGGGCATTGATATTGTCTTTTTATTCCACTGCGACCTCCACCACTCTTCCAAGGGGCATTAAAACCGTCTTGTTTAGCTACTGTGACCTCCACGTCTCTTCCACGGGGCACTGATATTGTCTTTTTATTCCACTGTAATCTCCACCAATCTTCCAAGGGTCATTAAAGCCGTTTTGTTAAGCCAATGTGACCTTCACGCCTCTTCCAAGGGGCATTAATCCCGTCTTGTTAAACCACTCTGAACTCCACAGCTTTTCCAAGGGGCATTAAAACCGTCTTGTGCAGCTACTATGACCTCCATTCCTTTTCCACGGGGCATTTTTATTGTCTTTTTATTCCACTGCGACCTCCACCAGTCTTCCAAGTGGCATTGATATTGTCTTTTTATTCCACTGCGACCTCCACCACTCTTCCAAGGGGCATTAAAACTGTCTTGTTAAGCTAATTTGACCTCCACGTCTCTTCCACGTGCATTTGAACCGTCTTGTTAAACCACTCTGTACTCCACAGCTCTTCCAAAGGGCATTAAAACAGTCTTGTTAAGCTACTGTGACCCCCACGTCTCTTCCAAGGGGCAATAAAACCGTTTTATTAAACCACTCTTCATTCCACAGCTCTTCCAAGGGGCATTAAAACTATCTTGTTAAGCTCCTGAAACCTCCACATCTCTTCCACGGGGCATTGATAATGTCTTATTATGCCACTGCGACCTCAATCACTCTTCCAAGGGGAAATAAGAGTCTTGTTAAGCTATTGTGACCACCACGTCTCTTCCACGGGTCATTGATATTGTCTTTTTATTCCACTGCAAACTCCACTATTCTTCCAAGGGGCATTGATATTGTCATTTTATTCCTCTGCGACCTCCACCACTTTTTCAAGGTTCATTAAAACTGTCTTGTTAAGCTACTGTGACCTCCACTTCTCATCCAGGGGGCATTAAGACCGTCTTGTTAAACCACTTTGCACTCCACACCTCTTCCAAGGGGCATTGAAGCAGTCTTGTTAAGCTACTGTGACCTTCACATATCATCCAAGGGCCATCAAAACAGACTTGTTAGACTACTCTGAACTCCACATCTCTTCCAAGGGGCATTAAATCCCTCTTGTTAAGCTTCTGTGAACTCCACGTTTCTTCCAAGGGGCATTAATATTGTCTTTTTATTGCACTGCGACCTCCACCACTCTTCCAAGGGGCATTAAAACCATCTTATTAAGCTACTGTGACCTCCACGTCTCTATCACGGGGCATTGATATTGTCTTTTTATTCCCTTGTAACCTCCACCACTCAACCAAGGGGCATTAAAACCGTCTTGTTAAGCTACTGTGACCTCGACGTCTCTCCCAAGGGGCATTGATAATGTCTTTTTATTCCACTGCGACCTCCACCACTCATCCATAGGGCATTAGAAGTGTCTTGTTAAGCTACTGTGACCTCCAGGTCTCTTCCACGGGGCATTGATATTGTCTTTTTTATATCACAGCAACCTCCACCACTCTTCCAAGGGTCATTAAAACCGTCTTGTAAAGCTACTGTGACCTTCACATCTTCTCCCCGGGGCATTGATATTGTCTTTTTATTCCACTGCGTCCTCCACCACTCTTCCATGGGGCATTGATATTGTCTTTATATTCCACTGCGACCTCCACCACTCTTCCACGGGGCATTGGTATTGTCTTTTTATTCCACAGCTACCTCCAACACTCTTCCAAGGGGCATTAAAACCGACTTGTTAAGCTACTTTGACCTCCACGTATCTTCAACGGGGAAATTATATCATCTCTTTATTCCACTGCGACCTCCACCACTCTTCCAATGTTCATTGATATTGTCTTTTTATTCCACTCCGACCTTCACCACTCTTTCAATGGGCATTAAAACCGTCTTGTTAAGCTACTGTGACCTCCACTTCTCTCCCACGGGGCATTGATACGGTCCTTTTCTTCCACTGCAACCTTCATCACTCTTCCAAGGGGCATTAATATTGTCTTTTTATTCCACTGCGACCTCCACCACTCTTCCAAGGGGCACTAAAACCGTCTTGTTAAGCTACTGTGATCCCCACATCACTTGCAAAGGGTATTGATATTGTCTTTTTATTCCACTGTAACCTCCACCACTCTTCCAAAGGGGATTAAAACTGTCTTGTAGAGCTACTGTGACCAACACGTCTCTTCCACGGGACATTGATGTAGCCTTTTTTTTTTACTGCGACCTCCACCATTCTTCCAAGGGGCATTGATATTGTCTTCTTATTCCACTGCGACCTCCACCACTCTTCCAAGGGGCATTAAAACCGTCTTGTTTAGCTACTGTGACCTCCACGTCTCTTCCACGGGGCATTGATATTTTCTTTTTATTCCACTGTAACCTACACCACTCTTCTAAGGGGCATGAAAACCGGCTTCATAAGCTACTGTGACCTCCACATCTCTTCCACGAGGCATTAAAACCATCTTGTTAAACCACTCTGAACTCCACAGCTCTTCCAAGGGGCATTAAAACCGTCTTGTTAACCTACTGTGACCTCCACCTCTCTTTCAAGGGGCATTAAAACCGTCTTGTTAAGCAACTGCGACCTCCACCACTCTACCACGGGGCATTGATATTGTTTTTTTATTCCACTGCGACCTCCAGCACTCTTCCAAGGGGCATTAAAACCATCTTGTTAAGCTACTGTGACCTCCACGTATATTCCACGGAGCATTGATATTGTCTATTTTTTCCACTGCGACCTCCACCCCTCTTCCAAGGGGCACTAAAACCATCTTGTTAAGCTACTGTGATCCCCACGTCACTTCCACAGGGCATTGATATTGTCTTTTTATTCCACTGTAACCTCCACCACTCTTCTAAAGGGGATTAAAACTGTCTTTTTGAGCTACTGTGACCACCACGTCTCTTCCACGGGACATTGATGTTGCCTTTTTATTCCACTGCGACCTCCACCAGTCTTCCAAGGGGCATTGATATTGTCTTTTTATTCCACTGCGACCTCCACCACTCTTCCAAGGGGCATTAAAACCGTCTTGTTTAGCTACTGTGACCTCCACGTCTCTTCCACGGGGCACTGATATTGTCTTTTTATTCCACTGTAACCTCCACCAATCTTCCAAAGGTCATTAAAGCCGTTTTGTTAAGCCAATGTGACCTTCACGCCTCTTCCAAGGGGCATTAATCCCGTCTTGTTAAACCACTCTGAACTCCACAGCTTTTCCAAGGGGCATTAAAACCGTCTTGTGCAGCTACTATGACCTCCATTCCTTTTCCACGGGGCATTTTTATTGTCTTTTTATTCCACTGCGACCTCCACCAGTCTTCCAAATGGCATTGATATTGTCTTTTTATTCCACTGCGACCTCCACCACTCTTCCAAGGGGCATTAAAACTGTCTTGTTAAGCTAATTTGACCTCCACGTCTCTTCCACGTGCATTTAAACCGTCTTGTTAAACCACTCTGTACTCCACAGCTCTTCCAAAGGGCATTAAAACAGTCTTGTTAAGCTACTGTGACCCCCACGTCTCTTCCAAGGGGCAATAAAACCGTTTTATTAAACCACTCTTCATTCCACAGCTCTTCCAAGGGGCATTAAAACCGTCTTGTTAAGCTCCTGAGACCTCCACATCTCTTCCACGGGGCATTGATAATGTTTTATTATGCCACTGCGACCTCAACCACTCTTACAAGGGGAAATAAGAGTCTTGTTAAGCTATTGTGACCACCAGGTCTCTTCCACGGGTCATTGATATTGTCTTTTTATTCCACTGCGAACTTCACTATTCTTCCAAGGGGCATTGATATTGTCATTTTATTCCTCTGCGACCTCCACCACTCTTCCAAGGGGCATTAAAAACGTCTTGTTTAGCTAATGTGAATTCCAAGTCTCTACCACGGGGCATTGATATTGTCTTTTTATTCCACTGTAACCTCCACCACTTTTTCAAGGTTCATTAAAACTGTCTTGTTAAGCTACTGTGACCTCCACTTCTCATCCAGGGGGCATTAAGACCGTCTTGTTAAACCACTTTGCACTCCACACCTCTTCCAAGGGGCATTGAAGCAGTCTTGTTAAGCTACTGTGACCTTCACATATCATCCAAGGGCCATCAAAACAGACTTGTTAGACTACTCTGAACTCCACACCTCTTCCAAGGGGCATTAAATCCCTCTTGTTAAGCTTCTGTGAACTCCACGTTTCTTCCAAGGGGCATTAATATTGTCTTTTTATTGCACTGCGACCTCCACCACTCTTCCAAGGGGCATTAAAACCATCTTATTAAGCTACTGTGACCTCCACGTCTCTATCACGGGGCATTGATATTGTCTTTTTATTCCCTTGTAACCTCCACCACTCAACCAAGGGGCATTAAAACCATCTTGTTAAGCTACTGTGACCTCGACGTCTCTCCCAAGGGGCATTGATAATGTCTTTTTATTCCACTGCGACCTCCACCACTCATCCATGGGGCATTAGAAGTGTCTTGTTAAGCTACTGTGACCTCCACGTCTCTTCCACGGGGCATTGATATTGTCTTTTTTATATCACAGCAACCTCCACCACTCTTCCAAGGGTCATTAAAACCGTCTTGTAAAGCTACTGTGACCTTCACGTCTTCTCCCCGGGGCATTGATATTGTCTTTTTATTCCACTGCGTCCTCCACCACTCTTCCATGGGGCATTGATATTGTCTTTATATTCCACTGCGACCTCCACCACTCTTCCACGGGGCATTGGTATTGTCTTTTTATTCCACAGCTACCTCCAACACTCTTCCAAGGGGCATTAAAACCGACTTGTTAAGCTACTTTGGCCTCCACGTATCTTCAACGGGGAAATTATATCATCTCTTTATTCCACTGCGACCTCCACCACTCTTCCAATGTTCATTGATATTGTCTTTTTATTCCACTCCGACCTCCACCACTCTTTCAATGGGCATTAAAACCGTCTTGTTAAGCTACTGTGACCTCCACTTCTCTCCCACGGGGCATTGATACGGTCCTTTTCTTCCACTGCGACCTTCATCACTCTTCCAAGGGGCATTAATATTGTCTTTTTATTCCACTGCGACCTCCACCACTCTTCCAAGGGGCACTAAAACCGTCTTGTTAAGCTACTGTGATCCCCACATCACTTGCAAAGGGTATTGATATTGTCTTTTTATTCCACTGTAACCTCCACCACTCTTCCAAAGGGGATTAAAACTGTCTTGTTGAGCTACTGTGACCAACACGTCTCTTCCACGGGACATTGATGTTGCCTTTTTTTTCCACTGCGACCTCCACCAGTCTTCCAAGGGGCATTGATATTGTCTTTTTATTCCACTGCGACCTCCACCACTCTTCCAAGGGGCATTAAAACCGTCTTGTTTAGCTACTGTGACCTCCACGTCTCTTCCACGGGGCACTGATATTGTCTTTTTATTCCACTGTAACCTCCACCAATCTTCCAAGGGTCATTAAACCGTTTTGTTAAGCCACTGTGACCTTCACGCCTCTTCCAAGGGGCATTATTCCCGTCTTGTTAAACGACTCTGAACTCCACAGCTTTTCCAAGGGGCATTAAAACCGTCTTGTGCAGCTACTATGACCTCCATTCCTTTTCCACGGGGCATTTTTATTGTCTTTTTATTCCACTGCGACCTCCACCAGTCTTCCAAGGGGCATTGATATTGTCTTTTTATTCCACTGCGACCTCCACCACTCTTCCAAGGGGCATTAAAACTGTCTTGTTAAGCTAATTTGACCTCCACGTCTCTTCCACGTGCATTTGAACCGTCTTGTTAAACCACTCTGTACTCCACAGCTCTTCCAAAGGGCATTAAAAAAGTCTTGTTAAACTACTGTGACCCCCACGTCTCTTCCAAGGGGCAATAAAACCGCTTTATTAAACCACTCTTCACTCCACAGCTCTTCCAAGGGGCATTAAAACCGTCTTGTTAAGCTCCTGAGACCTCCACATCTCTTCCACGGGGCATTGATAATGTCTTATTATGCCACTGCGACCTCCACCACTCTTCCAAGGGGAAATAAAAGAGTCTTGTTAAGCTACTGTGACCACCACGTCTCTTCCACGGGTCATTGATATTGTCTTTTTATTCCACTGCGAACTCCACTATTCTTCCAAGGGGCATTGATATTGTCTTTTCATTCCTCTGCGACCTCCACCACTCTTCCAAGGGGCATTAAAAACGTCTTGTTAAGCTAATGTGAATTCCAAGTCTCTACCATGGGGCATTGATATTGTCTTTTTATTCCACTGTAACCTCCACCACTTTTTCAAGGTTCATTAAAACCGTCTTGTTAAGCTACTGTGACCTCCACTTCTCATCCAGGGGGCATTAAAACCGTCTTGTTAAACCACTTTTCACTCCACACCTCTTCCAAGGGGCATTGAAGCAGTCTTGTTAAGCTACAGTGACCTTCACATCTCATTCAAGGGCCATCAAAACAGACTTGTTAGACTATTCTGAACTCCACACCTCTTCCAAGGGGCATTAAATCCCTCTTGTTAAGCTTCTGTGAACTCCACGTTTCTTCCAAGGGGCATTGATACTGTCCTTTTATTCCACTGCGACCTCTATCACTCTTCCAAGGAGCATTAATATTGTCTTTTTATTGCACTGCGACCTCCACCACTCAACCAAGGGGCATTAAAACCGTCTTGTTAAGCTACTGTGACCTCGACGTCTCTTCCAAGGGGCATTAAAACCATCTTATTAAACCACTCTGAACTCCATCACTCTTCCAAGGTTCATTAAAACCATTCTGTAAAGCTACTATGACCTCCATGTCTCTTCCAGGGGGCATTGATATTGTTTTTTTATTCCACTGCGACCTCCATCACTCTTCCAAGGGGCATTGATATTGTATTGTTATTGCACTGCGACCTCCACCACTTTTCCAAGGAGCATTAAAACCATCTTATTAAGCTACTGTTACCTCCAAGTCTCTTCCAAGGGACATTGATATTGTCTTTTTATTCCACTGCGACCTCCAACACTCTTCCAAGGGGCACTGATATTGCCTTTTTATTCCACTGCGTCCTCTACCACGCTTCCAAGAGGCATTAAAACCGGCTTGTTAAGCTACTTTGACCTCCATGTCTCTTCCACGGTGCATTGATATTGTCTTTTTATTCCACTGTAACATCCACCACTCTTCCAAGGGGCATTAAAACCGTCTTGTTAAGCTACTGTGAACTCGTCTCTTCCAAGGGGCATTAAAACCATCTTGTTAAACCACTCTGAACTCCACAGCTCTTCCAAGGGGCATTAAAACCATCTTGTGCAGCTACTATGACCTCCACGCCTTTTCCACGGGGCATTTATATTGTCTTTTTATTCCACTGAGACCTCCACCACTCTTCCAAGGGGCATTGATATTGTCTTCTTATTCCACTGCGACGTCCACCACTCTTCCAAGGGGCAGTAAAACCGTCTTGTTGAGCTACAGTGACAACCACGTCTCTACGAAGGGGCATTGATATTGTCTTTTAATTCCACTGTGACCTCCACCACTCTTCCAAGGGGAATTAAAACCATCTTGTTAAGCAGCTGTGACCTACAAGTTTCTTCCAAGAGGCAATGATATTTTCTTTTTATTCCACTGCGACCTCCAGCACTCTTCTAAGGGGCAATAAAACCGTCTTGTTAAGCTACGGTGACCTACACTTCTCTTCCAAGGCACATTAAAACCATCTTGATAATGCACTCTGAACTCCACAGATCTTCCAAGGGGCATTAAAACCATCAATTTAAGATACTGTGACCTCCACGTCTCTTCCACGGGGCATTGATATTGTCTTTTTATTCCACTGCGACCTCCACCCCTCTTCCATGGGGCATTAAAATCGTCTTTTTAAGATACTGTGACCTCCACGTCTCTTCCACGGGGCATTGATATTGTTTTTTTATTCCACTGCGACCTCCACCACTCTTCCAAGTCGCATTAAAACCATCTTGTTAAGCTACTGTCACCTACAAGTCTCTTCCAAGGGCATTAAAACCATCTTAATAAACCACTCTGAAATCCACAGCTCTTCCAAGGGGCATTAAAAGCATCTTGTTAATCTACTGTGACCTCCACTTCTCTCCCACAGGGCATTGATACTGTCCTTTTCTTCCACTGCGACCTTCATCACTCTTCCAAGGGGCATTAATATTGTCTTTTTATTCCACTGCGACCTCCACCATTCTTCCAAGGGGCATTAAAGCCATCTTCTTAAGCTACTGTGACCACCATGTCTCTTCCACGGGACATTGATATTGTCTTTTTATTCCACTGTAACCTCCACCACTCTTCCAAGGGACATTAAAACCGTCTTGTAAGCTACTGTGACCTCGACGTCTCTTCAAAGGGGCATTGATATTGTATTTTTATTCCACATAACCTCCACCACTCATCCAAGGGGCATTAAAACCGTCTTGTTAAGCTACTGTGACCTCCACGTCTCTTCCAAGGTGCATAAATACCATCTTGTTAAACCACTCTGAACTCCACAGCTATTTCAAAGGGCATTAAAACCGTCTATTTAAACTACTGTGACCTCCACGTCTCTTCCATGGGGCATTGATACTGTCCTTTTATTCCACACCTACCTCCAACACTCTTCCAAGGGGCATTAAAACCGACTTGTTAAGCTATTGTGACCTCCACGTCTCTTCCACGGAGTATTGATATTGTCAGTTTATGCCACTGCGACCTCCACCACTCTTCCAAGGGGCATTAAAACCATCTTGTTAAGCTACTGTGACCTCCACGTCTCTTCAACGGGGAATTGATATCATCTTTTTATTCCACTGCGACCTCCACCGCTCTTCCAATGTTCATTGATATTGTCTTTTTATTCCACTCTGACCTCCACCACTCATCCAACGGGCATTAAAACCGTCTTGTTAAGCTACTGTGACCTCCACGTATCTTCCAACGGGCATTAAAACCGTCTTGCTAAGCTACTGTGATCTCCACGTCTCTCCCACGGGGCATTGATACTGTCCTTTTCTTCCACTGCGACCTTCATCACTCTTCCAAGGGGCACCAATATTGTCTTTTTATTCCACTGCGACCTCCACCACTCTTCCTAGGGGCATTAAAGCCATCTTGTTAAGCTACTGTGACGTCCATGTCTCTTCCACGGGGCATTGATATTGTCTTTTTATTCCACTGTAACCTCCACCACTCTTCCAAGGGACATTAAAACCGTCTTGTAAGCTACTGTGACCTCGACGTCTCTTCAAAGGGGCATTGATATTGTATTTTTATTCCACAAAACCTCCACCACTCATCCAAGGGGCATTAAAATCATCTTTTTAAGCTACTGTGACCTCCACGTCTCTTCCAAGGTGCATAAAAACCATCTTGTTAAACCACTCTGAACTCCACAGCTATTCCAAAGGGCATTAAAACCGTCTATTTAAGTTACTGTGACCTCCACATCTCTTCCACGGGGCTTTGATAGTCTTTTTATTCCACAGCGACCTCCACCACTCTTCCAAGAGGCATTAAAACCATCTTGTTAAGCTGCTGTGACCTTCACGTCTCTTCCACGGGGCATTGATACTGTACTATTATTCAACTGCGATCTCTATCACTCTTCCAAGGGGCATTAAAACGGTCTTGTTAAGCTATTGTGACCTCCATGTCTCTTCCACGGGGCATTGATATTGTCTTTTTATTCCACTGTAAACTCCACCACTCATCCAAGGGGCAATAAAACCGTCTTCTTCAGCTACTGTGAGCTCGACGTCTCTTCCAAGGGGCATAAAAACCGTCTTTTTAAACCACTCTGAACTCCACCACTCTTCCAAGGTGCATTAAAACCATCTTGTTTACCTACTATGACCTCCATGTCTCTTCCACGGGGCATTAATATTGAGTTTTTATTCCACTGTATCCACCACCGCTCTTCCAAGGGGCATTGATATCATCTTTTTATTCCACTGCGACCTCCACCACTCCTCCAAGGGGTCATTGATATTGTCTTTTTATGCCACTGTGACCTCCACCACTCTTCCAATGGGCATTGATATTGTCTTTTTATTCCACTGCGAAATCCACCACTCTGCCTAGGGGCATTAAAACCATCTTGTTAAGCTACTATGACCTCCACGTCTCTTCCTCGGGACATTGATATTGTCTATTTATTCCACTGCGACCTCCACAACTCTTCCAAGCAGTGTTGATATTGTCTTTTTATTCCAATGCGACCTCCACCACTCTTCCAAGAGGCATTAAAACCATCTTGTTAAGCTACTGTGACCTCCACGTCTCTTCCAAGGGGCATTAAAACCATCTTGTTATACCAATAGGAACTCCACAGCTCTTCCAAGCCGCAATAAAACCAATTATTTAAGCTGCTGTGACCTCCCCGTCTCTTCCACGGAGCTTCAATATTGTCTTTTTATTCCACAGCGACCACCACCGCTATTCCAAGGGGCATTAAAACCGTCTTGTTAAGCTACTGTGACCTCCACGAGTCTTTCACGGGGCATTGATATTGTCTTTTTATTGCACTGTAACCACCACCCCTCTTCCACGGGGCATTGATATTGTCTTTTTATTCCACTGCGACCTCCACCACTCATCCAAGGGGCATTAAAACCGTATTGTTAAGCTGCTGAGAACTCCACGTCTCTTCCAGGGGGCATTAAAACCATCTTGTTTAACCACTCTGAACTCCACAGCTATTCCAAGGGGCATTAAAACCGTCTATTTAAGCTACTGTGACCTCAACGTCTCTTCCTCGGGGCATTGATAATGTCTTTTTATTCCACAGCGACCTCCACCAATTTTCCAAGGGGCATTAAAACCATCTTGTTAAGCTACAGTGACCTCCACTTCTCTTCCACAGGGCATTGATACTGTCCGTATATTACACTGTGACCTCCACGTTTCATGCGCGGGACATTGATATTGTCTTTTTATTCCACTGCGACCTCCACCACTTTTCCAAGGGGCATTGATATTGTCTTTTTATTCCACTGCGACCTCCACCACTTTTCCAAGGGGCATTGATATTGTCTTTTTATTCCACTGAGACCTCCACCACTCTTCCAAGGGGCATTAAAACTGCCTTGTTAAGCTACTGTGACCTCCACGTCTCTTCCAAGGGTCATTGATATTGTCTATTTATTCCACTGTAGCCTCCACCACTCTTTCAAGGGGTATTAAAACCTCCTTGTTAATCTACTGGGACCTCGACGTCTCTTCCAAGGGGCATTGATATTGTCTTTTTATTCCACTATAACCTCCACCACTCATCCAAGGGGCATTAAAACCGTCTTGTTACGCTGCTGTGACCTCCATGTCTCTTCCAAGGGGCATTAAAACAATCTTGTTAAACCAATCTGAAATCCACAGCTATTCCAAGGGGCATTAAAACCATCTATTTAAACTACTGTGACCTCCACGTCTCTTCCACGGGGCTTTGATTTTCTCTTTTTATTCCACTAAAACCTCCACTACTCATCCAAGGGGCATTAAACCCGTCTTGTTAAGCTACTGTTAACTCCATGTCTCTTCCACGGGGCATTAATACTGTCCTTTTATTCAACTGCAACCTCCATCACTCTTCCAAGGGGCATTAATATTGTTCTTTTATTCCACTGCGACCTCCACCACTCTTCCAATGGGAATTGATATTGTCTTTTTATTCCACTGTGACCTCCACCACTCTTCCAAAGGGCATTAAAACCATCTTGGTAAGGTACAGTTGCGTCAACGTCTCTTCCATGGGGCATTGATAATGTCTTTATATTCACTGTAACCTCCACCACTCTTCCAAGGGGCATTAAAACCATCTTGTTAAGCTACTGTGACTTCCACGTCTCTTCCAAGAGGCATTAAAACCATCTTGTTAAGCCACTATGAAATCCACATCTCTTCCAAGGAACAATAAAACCATTTATTTAAGCTACTGTGAACTCCATGTCTCTTCCACGGGGTTTTGTTATTATCTTTTTATTCCACAGCGACCTCCACCACTCTTCCAAGGGTCATTAAAACCATCTTGTCAAGCTACTGTGACCTCCACGTCTCTTCCACAGGACATTGATATTGTATTTTTATTCCACTGCGACCTCCACCACTCATCCAAGGGGCATTAAAACTGTCTTGTTAAGCTACTGTGACCTCCATGTCTCTTCCACGGGGCATAGATATTGTCTTTTTATTACACTGTAACCTCCACCACTCTTCCAAGGGACATTAAAACCGTCTTATAAGCTACTTTGACCTCGATGTCTCTTCGTAGGGGCATTGATATTGTCTTTTTATTCCACTGTAACCTCCACCACTCATCCAAGGGGCATTAAAACCGTCTTGTTAAGCTACTGTGACCTCCAATTCTCTTCCAAGGTGCATAAAAACCATCTTGTTAAACCTCTCTGAGCTCCACAGCTATTCAAAGGGGCATTCAAACCGTCTATTTAAGCTACTGTGACCTTCACGTCTTTCCCACGGTGCTTTGAAATTGTCTTTTTATTCCACAGCGACCTCCACCACTCTTCCAAGGGGCATTAAAACCATCTTGTTAAGCTACTGTGACCTCCACGTTTCTTCCACGGGGCTTTGATACTGCCCTTTTATTCAACTGCGACCTCTATCACTCTTCCAAGGGGCATTCATATTGTCTTTTTATTCCACTGCGACCTCCACCACTCTTCCAAGGGGCATTAAAACCATCTTGTTAAGCTACTGTGACCTGCACATCTCTTACATGGGACATTGATATTGTCTTTTTATTCCACTGCGACCTCCACCACTCTTACAAGGGGTCATTGATATTGCTTTTTATTCCACTGCGACCTCCAATACTCTTCCAAGGGGCATTGATATTGTTTTTTCATTCCACTGCGACCTCCACCACTCTGCCTAGGGGCATTAAAACCATCTTTTAAAGCTACTGTGACCTCCACGTCTCTTCCAAGGAGCATTGATATTGTCTTTATTCCATTGCGACCTCCATCACTCTTCCAAGGGGCATTAATATTGTCTTTTTATTCCACTGCGACCTCAACCACTCTTCCAAGGGGCATTAAAACCATCTTGTTAAGCTACTGTGACCTGCACATCTCTTACATGGGACATTGATATTGTCTTTTTATTCCATTGCGACCTCCACCCTCTTACAAGGGGCATTGATATGGTCCTTTTATTCCACTGCGACCTCCATCACTCTTTCAAGGGGCAATAATATTGTATTTTTATTCCACTGCGACCTCCAACACTCATCCAATGGGCATTAAAACTGTCTTGTTCAGCTACTATGACCTCCACGTCTCTTCCACGGGGCATTGATATTGTCTTTTTATTCCATTGTAACCACCACCCCTCTTCCAAGGGGCATTGACATTGTCTTTTTATTCCACTGCGACATCCACCACTCATCCAAGGGGCATTAAAACTGTCTTGTTAAGCTACTATGACTTCCACTTCTCTTCCAAGGTGCATAAAAACCATCTTGTTAAACTACTCTGATCTCCACAGCTATTCCAAGGGGCATTAAAACCATCTATTTAAGCTACTGTGACCTCCACGTCTCTTACTCGGAGCTTTGATATTGTCTTTTTATTCCACAGTGACCTCCACCAATCATCCAAGGGGCATTAAACCGTCTTGTTAAGCTACTGTGGCCTCCACGTCTCTTCCTTTGGGCATTGATACTGTCCTTTTATTCCACAGCTACCTCCAACACTCTTCCAAGGGGCATTAAAACCGACTTGTTAAGCTACTGTGACCTCCACGTCTCTTCCACGGGGTATTGATATTGTCAGTTTATGCCACTGCGACCTCCACCTCTCTTCCAAGGGGCATTAAAACCATCTTGTTAAGCTACTGTTACCTCTAAGTCTATTCAACGGGGAATTGATATCGTCTTTTTATTCCACTGCGACCTCCACCACTCTTTCAACGGGCATTAAAACCGTCTTGTTAAGCTACTGTGACCTCCACGTATCTTTCAACGGGCATTAAAACCGTCTTGTTAAGCTACTGTGACCTCCATGTCTCTCCCACGAGGCATTGATACTGTCCTTTATTTCCACTACGACCTTCACCACTCTTCCAAGGGGGATTAATATTGTCTTTTTATTCCACTGCAACCTCAACCACTTTTCCAAGGGGCATTAAAGCCATCTTGTTAAGCTACTGTGACCTCCATGTCTCTTCCACGGGGCATTGATATTGTCTTTTTATTCCACTGTAACCTCCACCACTCCTCCAAGGGACAGTAAAACCGTCTTGTAAGCTACTGTGACCTCGACGTCTCTTCAAAGGGGCATTGATATTGTATTTTTATTCCACATAACCTCCACCACTCATCCAAGGGACATTAAAACCATCTTGTTAAGCTACTGTGACCTCCACGTCTCTTCGAAGGTGCATAAAAACCATCTTGTTAAACCACTCTGAACTCCACAGCTATTCCAAAGGGCATTAAAAGCATCTATTTAAGCTACTGTGACCTCAACGTCTCTTCCACGGGGCTTTGATAGTCTTTTTATTCCACAGTGACCTCCACCACTCTTCCAAGAGGCATTAAAACCATCTTGTTAAGCTGCTGTGACCTTCACGTCTCTTCCACGGGGCATTGATATCACCTTTTTATTCCACTGCGACCTCCACCACTCTTCCAAGGGGTCATTGATATTGTCTTTTTATTCCACTGTGTACTCCACCACTCTTCCAAGGGGCATTAATATTGTCTTTTTATTCCACTGCGACCTCCACCACTCTGCCTAGGGGCATTAAAACCATATTGTTAAGCTACTATGACCTCCACGTCTCTTCTTTGGGACATTGATATTGTCTTTTTATTCCACTGCGACCTCCACAACTCTTCCAAGCGGTGTTGATATTGTCTTTTTATTCCAATGCGACCTCCATCACTCTTCCAAGGGGCATTAAAACCATCTTGTTAAGCTACTGTGACCTCCACGTCTCCTCCAAGGGACATTAAAACCATCTTTTTAGGCTGCTGTGACCTTCACGTCTCTTCCACGGGGCATTGATACTGTTCTATTATTCAACCAAGGGGCATTAATATTGTGTTTTTATTCCACTATGACCTCCACCACTCCTCCAAGTGGTATTAAAACCGTCTTATTAAGCTACTGTGACCTCCACGTCACTTCCACGGGACATTGATATTATCTTTTTATTCCACTGCGACCTCCACCACTCTTCCAAGGGACATTAAAACGGTCTTGTTAAGCTATTGTGACCTCCATATCTCTTCCACGGGGAATTGATATTGTCTTTTTATTCCACAGTAACCTCCACCACTCATCCAAGGGGCAATAAAACCGTCTTCTTCAGCTACTGTGAGCTCGACGTCTCTTCCAAGGGGCATAAAAACCGTCTTATTAAACCACTCTGAACTCCACCACTCTTCCAAGGTGCATTAAAACCATCTTGTTCACCTACTATGACCTCCATGTCTCTTCCACGGGGCATTGATATTGAGTTTTTATTAAACTGAATCCACCACCCCTCTTCCAAGGGGCATTGATATCATCTTTTTATTCCACTGCGACCTCCACCACTCTTCCAAGGGGTCATTGATATTGTCTTTTTATTCCACTGTGACCTCCACCACTCTTCCAAGGGGCAGTGACATTGTCTTTTTATTCCGCTGCGACCTCCACCACTCTGCCTAGGGGCATTAAAACCATCTTGTTAAGATACTATGACCTCCACATCTCTTCCTTGGGCCATTGATATTGTCTTTTTATTCCACTGCGACCTCCACAACTCTTCCAAGCGGTGTTGATATTGTCTTTTTATTCCAATGCGACCTCCACCACTCTTCCAAGGGGCATTAAAATCATCTTGTTAAGCTACTGTGACCTCCATGTCTCTTCCAAGGGGCATTAAAACCATCTTGTTAAGCTGCTGTGACCTTCACGTCTCTTCCACGGGGCATTGATACTATCCTATTATTCAACTGCGATCTCTCTCACTCTTCCAAGGGGCATTAGTATTGTGTTTTTCTACAACTTTGAACTCCACCACTCTTCCAAGGTGCATTAAAACCATCTTGTTCACCTACTATGACCTCCATGTCTCTTCCACGGGGCATTGATTTTGAGTTTTTATTAAACTGTATCCACCACCCCTCTTCCAAGGGGCATTGATATCATCTTTTTATTCCACTGTGACCTCCACCACTCTTCCAAGGGGCATTGATATTGTCTTTTTATTCCACTGCGACCTCCACCACTCTGCCTAGGGGCATTAAAACCATCTTGTTAAGCTACTATGACCTCCACGTCTCTTCCTCGGGACATTGATATTGTATTTTTATTCCACTGCGACCTCCACAACTCTTCCAAGCGGTATTGATATTGTCTTTTTATTCCAATGCGACCTCCACCACTCTTCCAAGGGGCATTAAAACCATCTTGTTAAGCTACTGTGACCTCCACGTCTCTTCCAAGTGGCATTAAAACCATCTTGCTAAACCAATAGGAACTCCACAGCTCTTCCAAGCCGCAATAAAACCAATTATTTAAGCTGCTGTGACCTCCCCGTCTCTTCCACGGAGCTTCAATATTGTCTTTTTATTCCACAGCGACCTCCACCGCTATTACAAGGGGCATTAAAACCATCTTGTTAAGCTACTGTGACCTCCACGAGTCTTCCACGGGGCATTGATATTGTCTTTTTATTGCACTGTAACCACCACCCCTCTTCCACGGGGCATTGATATTGTCTTTTTATTTCACTGCGACCTCCACCACTCATCCAAGGGGCATTAAAACAGTCTTGTTCGGCTGCTGAGAACTCCACGTCTCTTCCAAGGGGCATTAAAACCATCTTGTTAAACCACTCTGAACTCCACAGCTATTACAAGGGGCATTAAAACCGTCTATTTAATCTACTCTGACCTCAACGTCTCTTCCTCGGGGCATTGATTGTCTTTTTATTCCACAGCGACCTCTACCAATTTTCCAAGGGACATTAAAACCACCTTGTTAAGCTACAGCGACCTCCACTTCTCTCCACGGGGCATTGATACTGTCCGTATATTACACTGTGACCTCCACGTTTCATGCACGAGACATTGATATTGTCTATTTATTCCACTGTGACCTCCACCACTCTTCCAAGGGGCATTGATATTGTCGTTTTATTCCACTGAGACCTCCACCACTCTTCCAAGGGGCATTAAAACTGCCTTGTTAAGCTACTGTGACCTCCACGTCTCTTCCAAGGGGCATTGATATTGTCTATTTATTCCACTGTAGCCTCCACCACTCTTCCAAGGGGCATTAAAACCTTCTAATTAATCTACTGGGACCTCGACGTCTCTTCCAAGGGGCATTGATATTGTATTTTTATTCCACTATAACCTCCACCACTCATCCAAGGGGCATTAAAACCGTCTTGTTATGCTGCTGTGACCTCCACCTCTCTTAAAAGGGGCATTAAAACAATCTTGTTAAACCACTCTGAAATCCACAGCTATTCCAAGGGGCTTTAAAACCGTCTATTTAAACTACTGTGACATCCACGTCTCTTCCACGGGGCATTGATATTGTCTTTTTATTCCACAGCGACCTCCACCACTCTTCCAAGGGGCATTAAAACCATCTTGTTAAGCTAATGTGACCTCCATGTCTCTTCCACGGGGCACTAATACTGTCCTTTTATTCAACTGCGACCTCCATCACTCTTCCAAGGGGCATTAATATTGTCCTTTTATTCCACTGCGACCTCCACCACTCTTCCAATGGGAATTGATATTGTCTTTTTATTTCACTGCGACCTGCACCACTCTTCCAAGGGGCATTAAAACCGTCTTGTTAAGCTACTGTGACCTACATGTCTCCTCCAAGGGGCATTAAAACCGTCTTATTAAAACACTCTGCACTCCACATCTCTTCCAAGGGAAATTTATATTGTCTTTTTATTCCACTGTGACCTCCACCACTCTTCCAAGGGGCATTAAAACTGTCTTGTTCTGCTACTGTGACCTCGACGTCTCTTCCAAGCGGCATTAAAACCATCTTATTAAACCACGCTGAACTCCACCACTCTTCTAAGCGGCATTAAAACCATTTTGTTCAGCTACTATGACCTCCATGTCTCTTCCACGTGGCATTGATATTGAGTTTATATTTCACTGTAACCACCACCCCTCTTCCAAGGGACATTGATATCGTCTTTTTATTCCACTCCGACCTCCACCACTCTTCCAAGGGGTCTTTGATATTGCTTTTTATTCCACTTCGACCTCCAATACTCTTCCAAGGGGCATTGATATTGTCTTTTCATTCCACTGCGACCTCCACCACTCTGCCTAGGGGCAATAAAACTATCTTTTAAAGCTACTGTGACCTCCACGTCTTTTCCACGGGGCATTGATATTGTATTTTTATTCTACTGTAACGTCCACCACTCTTCCGAGTGGCATTAAAACCATCTTGTTAAGCTACTTTGAACTCTACGTCTCTTCCAAGGGGCATTGATATTGTCTTTTTATTCCACTGCGACCTCCGCCACTCTTACGAGGTGCATTCATATTGTCTTTTTATTACACTGCGACCTCCACCATTCTTCCAAGGTGCATTAAAAACGTCTTGTTAAGCTACTGTGACCTCCACGTCTCTTCCAAGGGGTATTGATATTCTCTTTATTCCATTGCGACCTCCATCACTCTTCCAAGGGGCATTAATATTGTCTTTTTATTCCACTGCGACCTCAACCACTCTTCCAAGGGGCATTAAAACCATCTTGTTAAGCTACTGTGACCTCCACATCTCTTACATGGGACATTGATATTGTCTTTTTATTCCACTGCGACCTCCACCAATCTTACAAGGGGCATTGATATGGTCTTTTTATTCCACTGCGTCCTCCACCACTCTTCCAAGGGGCATTAAAACCATCTTGTTAAGCTACTGTGACCTCCATGTTTCTTCCACAGTGCATTCATATTGTCTTTTTATTCCACTGTAAACTCCACCACTCATCCAAGGGGCATTAAAACCCTCTTGTTAAGCTACTGTGACCTCCACGTCTCTTCCAAGGGGCATTAAAACCATCTTGTTAAACCACTCTGAAATCCACAGCTATTCCAAGGGGCATTAAAACCGTCTTATTAAGCTACTGTGACCTCCACATCTCTTCCACGGGACATTGATATTGTATTTTTATTCCACTGCGACCTCCACCACTCTTCCAATGGGCATTGAAATTGTCTTTTTATTCTACTGCGATCTCCACCACTCTTCCAAGGGGCATTAAAACCATGTTGTTTAGTTACAGTGACCTCCACGTCTCTTTCAAGGTGCATTAAAACCACCTTGTTAAACCACTCTGAACTCCACCACTCTTCCAAGGGGCATCAAAACCGTCTTGTTCAGCTACTATGACCTCCCCGTCTCTTCCACGGGGCATTTATATTGTCTTTTTCTTCCACTGTTACCAACACCCCTCTTCCAAGGTGCACTGATATTGTCTTTTTATTAAACTGCGACATCCACCACTCATCCAAGGGGCATTAAAACTGTCTTGTTAAGCGACTGTGACCTCCACTTCTCTTCCAAGGTGCATAAAAACCATCTTGTTAAACTACTCTGAACTCAACAGCTATTCCAAGGTGCATTAAAACCATCTATTTAAGCTACTGTGACCTCCACGTCTCTTCCTCGGAGCTTTGATATTGTCTTTTTATTCCACAGTGACCTCCACCAATCATCCAAGGGGCATTAAACCGTCTTGTTAGGCTACTGTGACCTCCATGTCTCTTCCACGGGGCATTGATATTGTCTTTTTATTCCACTGTAACCACCACCCCTCTTCCAAGGGGCATTAATATTGTCTTTTTATTCCACTGCGACATCCACCACTCATCCAAGGGACATTAAAACCGTCTTGTTCAGCTACTATGACCTCCACGTATCTTCCACGGGGCATTGATATTGTCTTTTTATTCCACTGTAACCACCACCCCTCTTCCAAGGGGCATTGATATTGTCTTTTTATTCCACTGCGACATCCACCAGTCATCCAAGGGGCATTAAAACTGTCTTGTTAAGCTACTTTGACCTCCATGTCTCTTCCATGGGGCATTGGTATTGTCTTTTTATTCCACTGTAACCTCCACCACTCTTCCAAGGGACATTAAAACCGTCTTGTAAGCTACTGTGACCTCGACGTCTCTTCGTAGGGGCATTGATATAGTCTTTTTATTCCACTGTAACCTCCACCACTCATCCAAGGGGCATTAAAACTGTCTTGTTAAGCTACTGTGACCTCCAATTCTCTTCCAAGGTGCATAAAAACCATCTTGTTAAACCACTCTGAACTCCACAGCTATTCCAAGGGGCATTCAAACTGTATATTTAAGCTACTGTGACCTCCACGTCTTTTCCACGGTGCCTTGATATTGTCTTTTTATTCCACAGCGACCTCCACCACTCTTCCAAGGGGCATTAAAACCATCTTTTTAAGCTACTGTGACCTCAAAGTCTCTTCCATGGGGCTTTGATATTGTCTTTTTATTACACTGTAACCTCCACCACTCTTCCAAGGGGCATTAAAACCATATTTTTAAGCTAATGTGACCTCCACGTCTCTTCCACGGGGCTTTGGTACAGTCCTTTTATTCAACTGCGACCTCTATCACTCTTCCAAGGGGAATTCATATTGTCTTTTTATTCCACTGCGACCTCCACCACTCTTACAAGGGGCATTAAAACCGTCTTGTTATGATACTGTGACCTTCATGTCTCTTCCAAGGGGCATTGATATTGTATTTTTATTACACTGTAACCTCCACCACTCTTCTAAGGGGCATTAAAACAGTCTTGTTCTGCTACTGTGACCTCGACATCTCTTCCAACGGCATTAAAACCGTCTTATTAAACCACTCTGTACTCCACCACTCTTCCAAGGGGCATTAAAACCATTTTGTTCAGCTACTATGAACTCCATGTCTCTTCCAAGGGGCATTGATATTGAGTTTTTATTCCACTGTAACCACCACCCCTCTTCCAAGGGGCATTGATATCATCTTTTTATTTCACTGCGACCTCCACCACTCTTCCAAGGGATCATTGATATTGTCTTTTTATTCCACTGCGACCTCCACCACTCTGCCTAGGGGCATTAAAACCATCTTTTAAAGCTACTGTGACCTCCACGTCTTTTCCATGGGGCATTGATATTGTCTTTTTATTCCACTGTAACCTCCACAACTCTTCCGAGGAGTATTAAAACCGTCTTGTTAAGCTACTGTGAACTCTACTTCTCTTCCAAGGGGTATTGATATTGTCTTTTTATTCCACTGCGACCTCCACCACTCTTCCGAGGTGCATTCATATTGTCTTTTCATTACACTGCGACCTCCAGCATTCTTCCAAGGGGCATTAAAACCGTCTTGTTAAGCTACTGTGACCTCCACGTCTCTTCCAAGGGGCATTGATATTGTCTTTATTCCACTGCGACATCCATCACTCTTCCAAGGAGCGTTAAATCCATCTGGTTAAGCTACTATGACCTCCACGTCTCTTCCAAGGGGCATTAAAACCATCTTGTTAAACCACTCTGAACTCCACAGCTCTTGCAAGGGGCGTTAAAACCGTCTTGCTAAGCTACTGTGTCCTTCACGTCTTTTCCACGGGGCATTGATATTGTCTTTTTATTCCACAGCGACCTCCACCACTCTTCCAAGGGGCATTAAAACCGTCTTCTTAAGCTACTGTGACCTCCAAGTCTCTTCCACGGGGCATTGATATTGTCTTTTTATTGCACTGCAACCTCCACCACTCTTCCAATGGGCATTAAAACCGTCTTGTTAAGCTACTGTGAGATCCACGTCTCTTCCACGGGACTTTGTTATTATCTTTTTATTCCACAGCGACCTCCACCACTCTTTGAAGGGGCATTAAAACCATCTTGTTAAGCTACTGTGACCTCCACATTTCTTCCAAGGGACATTGATATCGTATTTTTATTCCACTGCGACCTCCACCACTCATCCAAGGGGCTTTAGAACCGTCTTGTTAAGCTACGCTGACCTCCACGTCTCTTCCAAGGGGCATTAAAACCATCATGTTAAACCACTCTGAACTCCTCAGCTATTCCAAGGGGCATTAAAACCATCTATTTAAGCTACTGTGACCTCCAAGTCCATTCCTTGGGGCTTTGATATTGTATTTTTATTCCACACCGACCTCCACAACTCTTCCAAGGGGCATTAACATTGTCTTTTTATTCCACTGCGACCTCCACCACTCTTCCAAGGGGCATTAAAACCGTCTTGTTATGCTACTGTGACCTCCACGTCTCTTCCACGAGGCATTGATACTGTCCTTTTATTCCACTGCGACCTCCATCACTCTTCCAAGGGGCATTAATATTGTCTATTTATTCCACTGCGACCTCCACCACTCTTCCAAGGGGCATTAAAACCGTCTTGTTAAGCTACTGTGACCTCCACATCTCTTACATGGGACATTGATATTGTCTTTTTATTCCACTGTGACCTCCACCACTCTTACAAGGGGCATTGATACTGTCTTTTTATTCCACTGCAACCTCCATCACTCTTCCAAGGGGCATTAAAACCATCTTGTTAAGCTACTGTGACCTCCATGTCTCCTGCACAGTGCATTGATATTGTCTTTTTATTTCACTGTAACCTCCACTACTCATCCAAGTGGCATTAAAACCTTCTTGTTAAGCTACTGTGACCTCCACGTCTTTTGCACGGGGCATTGATATTGTCTTTTTATTCCACTATAACCTCCACCAATCTTCCAAGGGATATTAAAACCGTCCTGTTGAGCTACTGTGACCTCCATGTCTCTTCCAAGGGGCATTGATATTGTCTTTTTATTCCACTGCGACCTCCATCACTCTTTCAAGGTACATTTAAACCGTCTTGTTAAGCTACTGTGACCTCCAGGTCTCTTCCCCGGGGCATTGATATTGTCTTTTTATTTCACTGCGACCTCCACTACTCTTCCGAGGGACATTAAAACCGTCTTGTTATGCTACTGTGACCTCCAAGTCTCTTCAACGAGGCATTGATATTGTCTTTTTATACCACAGCATCCTCCACCACTCTTCCAAGGGGCAATAAAACCGTCTTGTTAAGCTACTGTGACCTCCACTTCTCTACCAAGGGGCATTGATACTGTCCTTTTATTACACTGCAATCTCCATCACTCTTCCAATGGGTATTAATTTTGTCTTTTTCTTCCACTGCGACCTCCAACATTCTTCCAAGGGCATTAAAACCATCTTGTTAAGCTACTGTGACCTCCACGTCTCTTCCAAGGGGCATTAAAACCATCTTGTTAAACCACTATGAACTCCACCGCTCTTCCAAGGGGCAATAAAACCATTTATTTAAGCTACTGTGACCTCCACGTCTCTTCGCCGGGTCTTTAATATTGTCTTTTTATTCCACTATAACCTCCACACTCTTCCAAGGGGCATTAAAACTGTCTTGTTAAGCTACTTTGACCACCACGTCTCTTCCAAGGGGCATTGATATTGTCTTTTTATTCCACTGCGACCTTCATCACTCTTCTAATGTGCAGTAAAACCGTCTTGTTAAGCTACTGTGAGATCAACGTCTCTTCCAAGGGGCATTGATATTGTCTTTATTCCACTGCGACCTCCATCACTCTTCCAAGGCGCATTAAAACCATCTAGTTAAGAAACCGTGACCTCCACGCTTCTTCCAAGGGGCATTAAAACCATCTTGTTAAACCACTCTGAACTCCACAGCTCTTGCAAGGGGCATTAAAACCGTCTCATTAAGCTACTGTGACCTCCTCGTCTCTTCCATGGGGCATTGCTATTGTCTTTTTATTCCACAGCGACCTCCAAAACTCTTTCAAGGGGCATTAAAACTGTCTTGTTAAGCTACTGTGACCTCCATGTCTCCTCCACGGGGCGTTGATACTGTCCTTTGTTTCCACTGCGATCTCCATCACTCTTCCAAGGGGCATTAATATTGTCTTTTTATTCCACTGCGATCTCCACCACTTTTCCAAGGGGCATTAAAACCGTCTTATTAATCTACTGTGACCTCCACTTCTCTTCCACGGGACATTGATATTGTCTTTTTCTTCCAATGCGACCTCCACCACTCTACCAAGGGGCATTGATATTGTCTTTTTTTATTCCACTGCGACCTCCACCACTCTTCCAAGAGGCATTAAAACCATCTTGTTAAGGTACTGTGACCTCCATGTCTCTTCCACGGGGCATTGATATTGTCTTTTTATTCCACTGTAACATCCACAACTCTTCCAAGGGCCATTAAAACGGTCTTCTTATGCTACTGTGAACTTGACGTCTCTTCTTAGGGGCATTAAAACCATCTTGATAAACCATGCTGAACTCCACATCTCTTTCAAGGGGCATTAATACCATCCATTTAAGCTACTGTGACATCCACGTGTAACGGGTCCGGGAGGCGGAACCTCTGAGCTACGATACAAGGGGCCGGCCCTTGTAAGGGAGCGGGTGGCAGTCTCTGGATGAACGGACAGGGAGTTACGGCAAGTGATCAGGGCAGTCTCTGGGTAAAGGGTAGGTACGACCTGAGATGGCAGAGCCTCCGGGTAGGCTAGCAGGCAGATGGTAGATGTGTGCTCCCAGGTGAGCAAGCGAGAGTCTCTGGAATAGCAGGTGGTCACGGCACGTGACGGCGGAGCCTCCGGGCTGGCAGGCGGGCAGGTAACGGAGAAGCGCTCCCAGGTGAGCGGGCAAGAGTCTCTGAAATAGCTGGTGGTCACAGCACGTGACAACGGGACCTCCGGGCTGGCAAGCAGGCAGGTAACGGAGAAGCGCTCCCAGGTGAGCGGGCAAGAGTCTCTGAGATAGCTGGTGGTCACAGCACGTGACAACGGAGCCTCCGGGCTGGCAAGCAGGCAGGTAACGGAGAAGCGCTCCCAGGTGAGCGGGCAAGAGTCTCTGAGATAGCTGGTGGTCACAGCACGTGACAACGGAGCCTCCGGGCTGGCAAGCAGGCAGGTAACGGAGAAGCGCTCCCAGGTGAGCGGGCAAGCTGGTCCATAGACAGACTGACCGGAGTAGTAAGGCAGACCGTCGGACCTCAGGCAAGCAGGCAGGTAGCTGATATGCGCTCCCAGGTGAGCGGGCAGGCTGGTCCTTTAGACAGACTGACAGGAGTAGTAAGGCAGACCGTCGGACCTCAGACTGGCAGACTGGTAACAAGTATACAGGCAGAAATCAGGCAGGTAACTGGCAGGTAACAGGCAGGTAACAGGCAGGTAACTGGCAACAGGACCTGAGGGCTGAAGCACAGGTGAAACACAGGTGCAAACAACATTGCTCGGGCACCTCCATTTTGGAGGAGGTGCCTTATATATGATGAAGTCCTCCGGCCATTGGCCGGGGACTCCTTAGGACGGCGCGCGCGGCCCCTTTAAGAGGAGGGGAGCGCGCGCGCGCGCGCCCTAAGCACAGGGGCCGGGAAGGAGCGCGCGCTGAGAGCAGAGCAGGAGGAGGACGCCGGGAAGGAGCGCGCGCTGACAGCAGAGCGGAGGGAGGACGCCGGGCACGGAGCAGAGCGGTGAGGGGAGCAGCGTCCCTGCCTAGCAGAGGGCAGGGACGCCAGCGCTACAGTACCCCCCCCTTTAGGCCCCCCCTTTTTTAGGCCAGACAGAAATTTAGCTAGGATGAGAGGGGCATGGATGTTCTCCCGGGGCTCCCACGTTCTCTCCTCAGGACCAAACCCCTTCCAATCTACCAGAAAAAAGGTCTTTCCTCTTACCCTTTTGGTGGCAAGAATGTTCTCTACCTCAAACTCGTCCTCAGCAGAAACCGGAGCAGGAGGCGTACCTGTAGACTTGGAAAAAGAGTTAAGTACCACAGGTTTGAGGAGAGATACATGGAAGGAGTTAGGGATCCGTAAGTTGGCCGGGAGTTTCAATTTATAGGCCACCGGGTTGATCTGACTGATGACCTCCAGTGGGCCGATGAACCGAGGCCCTAACTTATAGGAAGGGATCTTGAGCCGGACATATTTGGACGAGAGCCAGACTTTATCCCCAGGACGGAATTGAGGAGGGTCCAGACGTCCTTTGTCAGCGTGTCTTTTCATACGCTCGGATGACAGAAGGAGTGCGGACCGGGTACTCTCCCATATGGAGGAAGACTCGCTCTCGTGATTGTTGTACGAGAATTCGGCCCATGGCAGGAGATCCACCCAGTCAGAATGGTGAGCATTAACGAAGTGCCGGAGGTAACTGGTCAGGTTCTGATTGATCCGCTCCACTTGACCATTAGACTGTGGGTGGTAAGCGGAGGAGAAGTCCAGAGTGACGTCTAGCAATTTACAAGTGGCTCTCCAGAAACGAGAAGTGAACTGTACTCCTCGATCCGACACGATGTGACGGGGCAGGCCATGAAGACGGAAGATGTGGCGGATAAAGTCTTTAGCCAGCTCGGGTGCAGACGGAAGACCTGGCAGGGGAATGAAGTGAGCCATCTTGGAAAAGCGGTCAGCGACCACCCAAATGACCGTACAACCGGCAGAGACGGGCAGATCAGTTATGAAGTCCATCGCTATATGCTGCCAGGGGGCAGCAGGTACTGGCAGAGGAAGAAGGCGGCCGGCCGACAGGTGTCTCGGAACTTTGTTGCGGGCGCAGGACACACAGGCAGAAACAAAGTCCATAACATCCTTGTGCAGGTTAGGCCACCAGTAGTGCCGGGTAATAAGCTGGAGGGTCTTTTTCTGACCGGCGTGGCCAGCTAGTTTAGACGAATGACCCCAGTGTAGGATCCTCTCCCGATCAGGTACCGATACGAACGTCTTACCAGGAGGGAGACAATTTAGACTCACGGGAGCCACCTGCATTACTCTGGCAGGATCGATGGGGTAGTCACATGGTCTATGAGGTGGTAATGTCTCTGCCTCCTCCATATCAAAGACATCAGCACAAGACCAATAAGGAATCGGAAGTCCAGGTAGATTAGCTGGGATAGGAGAGGGACGGACGGAATGGACGGGAACCAGGCAGGTTTTATGACAGTCTTGTCCCCAGCGAAGGACTTCTCCGGTTTGCCAGTCAAGCACGGGTGCATGTCTCTGGAGCCAAGGCAGACCTAGCAAGAGGGCGTGAGAGAGTCCAGGCAGAACGTGAAGGGAGATACTCTCTGAATGCAGCATTCCCACCTGCAGAGTAATGGATTCGGTGATGAATTGGATGGGGCGAGGTAAGAGGCCCCCATCCACGGCAACAACGGACAAGGGTACAGCCAGAGGTTTGGTGGGGATGCGGTATTTCTCCACCAGGGACTGTGAAATAAGATTTCCGGCTGCTCCAGAGTCAAGTTGGGCTAGTTCGGAATAACGATTCTCCCCGCAGATGACTGAGACTGACAGCAGCAGGGATGGAGAGGATTTATTTTTGTCTAGATCGACCCCTCTGAGCGAACCTAGACACAGGCGTTCTCCCGACCTCTCCGGGCAGGCACGGATCCGATGCTCCTTACTGCCACAGTAGAAGCAGCTCCCCTCGGCACGGCGTAAGTCCTGACGGGATTTGACCATCTTGGTCTGGTCGACCTGCATAGGCTCAGGAGAGTGTACCTGGGGAGAAACGGAAGGAGTGACGGGTTTCAGAAAAGTAGGAACTAGACGTGGAAACCCCTTTTCACGGGTGACCTCTTTGGCACGCTCCTGGAACCGTAGGTCAATCCGGGTGGCAAGAGTTATTAGGTCATCGAGAGTGGTAGGAATGTCCCGACCAGCAAGTTCATCTTTATTACGGCCGGACAGACCCTCCCAGAAGACGGATACCAGAGCCTCGTTATCCCAGGCCAGCTCCGAGGCAAGGGTACGGAACCGTATGGCATATTGACCCACGGTGAGGCTTCCCTGACGGAGGCGTAGCAGAGATGATGCGGATGAGGTCCTCCGTCCGGGTTCGTCGAAGGCTTTCCGGAAAGCCATGAGAAAGGCAGGCAAGTCGGACACCAGGGGGTCTCCTCTCTCCCATAGAGGATTTAGCCAGGCCAGAGCCTCCCCGGTGAGATGGGACATGATGAATGCAATTTTGGCTCGGTCGGAGTTAAACTGGTGGGACAATAGTTCAAAATGCAGGGTGCACTGATTTATGAAGCCCCGAGCCTGGACGGAGTCGCCTCCGAAGCGAGGAGGTGCAGAGAGCCGGGGTCCGGAAAAGGATACCATGGTACTGGCCGTGGTTGCAGGTGGTGTAGTCAGAGTGTCCAGGCGAGTATTAACATTCCGCAGGTGACCCAGGATGGACTCCTGTTGGGACCTTTGACGGGAGAGTTCATGACACAGGTCCGTGAGCGAGGGAGCTTGGGTGCCACCGGGTTCCAGGGCCCGAGCAAACTGTAACGGGTCCGGGAGGCGGAACCTCTGAGCTACGATACAAGGGGCCGGCCCTTGTAAGGGAGCGGGTGGCAGTCTCTGGATGAACGGACAGGGAGTTACGGCAAGTGATCAGGGCAGTCTCTGGGTAAAGGGTAGGTACGACCTGAGATGGCAGAGCCTCCGGGTAGGCTAGCAGGCAGATGGTAGATGTGTGCTCCCAGGTGAGCAAGCGAGAGTCTCTGGAATAGCAGGTGGTCACGGCACGTGACGGCGGAGCCTCCGGGCTGGCAGGCGGGCAGGTAACGGAGAAGCGCTCCCAGGTGAGCGGGCAAGAGTCTCTGAAATAGCTGGTGGTCACAGCACGTGACAACGGGACCTCCGGGCTGGCAAGCAGGCAGGTAACGGAGAAGCGCTCCCAGGTGAGCGGGCAAGAGTCTCTGAGATAGCTGGTGGTCACAGCACGTGACAACGGAGCCTCCGGGCTGGCAAGCAGGCAGGTAACGGAGAAGCGCTCCCAGGTGAGCGGGCAAGCTGGTCCATAGACAGACTGACCGGAGTAGTAAGGCAGACCGTCGGACCTCAGGCAAGCAGGCAGGTAGCTGATATGCGCTCCCAGGTGAGCGGGCAGGCTGGTCCTTTAGACAGACTGACAGGAGTAGTAAGGCAGACCGTCGGACCTCAGACTGGCAGACTGGTAACAAGTATACAGGCAGAAATCAGGCAGGTAACTGACAGGTAACAGGCAGGTAACAGGCAGGTAACTGGCAACGGGACCTGAGGGCTGAAGCACAGGTGAAACACAGGTGCAAACAACATTGCTCGGGCACCTCCATTTTGGAGGAGGTGCCTTATATATGATGAAGTCCTCCGGCCATTGGCCGGGGACTCCTTAGGACGGCGCGCGCGGCCCCTTTAAGAGGAGGGGAGCGCGCGCGCGCGCGCCCTAAGCACAGGGGCCGGGAAGGAGCGCGCGCTGAGAGCAGAGCAGGAGGAGGACGCCGGGAAGGAGCGCGCGCTGACAGCAGAGCGGAGGGAGGACGCCGGGCACGGAGCAGAGCGGTGAGGGGAGCAGCGTCCCTGCCTAGCAGAGGGCAGGGACGCCAGCGCTACACCACGTCTCTTTCACGGGGCTTTGATATTGTCTTTTTATTCCACTGCGACCTCCACTACTCTTCCAAGGGGCATTAAAACTGACTTGTTTAGCTACTGTGATCTCCACGTCTCTTCCACGGGGCATTGATATTGTCTTTTTATTCCACTGTAACCTCCACCACTCTTCCAAGGGGCATTAAAACCATCTTGTTAAGCTACTGTAACCTACACATCTCTACCACGGGGCATTAAAACCATCTTGTTAAATCTCTCTGAACTCCACAGCTCTTCCAAGTGGCATTAAAACCAATATTGTTAAGCTACTGTGACCTCCACTTCTCTTTCACAGGGCATTCAAATTGTCTTTCTATTCCACTGCGACCTCCACCACTCTACCAAGGGGCATTAAAACCGTCTTGTTAAGCTACTATGAACTCCACGTCTCTTCCACGAGGCATTGATATTGTCTTTTTATACCACACCAACCTCCACCACTCTTCCAAGGGGCAATAAAACCATCTTGTTAAGCTAATGTGACCTACACGTATCTTCCAACGGGCATTAAAACCATCTCAATAAACCTCTCTGAACTCAACGTCTCTTATAAGGAGCATTAAAAGCGTCTTGTTAAGCTCCTTTGACCTCCACGTTTCTTTCACGGGGCATTGATATTGTCTTTTTATACCACACCAACCTCCACCACTCTTCCAAGGGGCAATAAAACCATCTTGGTAAGCTACTGTGAGCACGACGTCTCTTCGAAGGGGCATTGGTATTGTCTTTTTATTCCACTGCGACCTCTACCACGTTTCCAAGGTATATTAATACTGTCTTGGTAAGCTGCTTTGACCTCCACGTCTCTTCCTCGGGTCATTGATATTGTCATTTTATACCACAGCAACCACCACCACTCTTACAAGGAGCAATAAAACCATCTTGCTAAGCTACTGTGACATCCACGTCTCTTCCCCGGGGCATTGATATTGTCTTTTTATTCCGCTGCGACCACCACTACTCTTCCAAGGGACATTAAAATCGTCTTTTTAAGCTACTGTGACCTCGACGTCTCTTCCAAGTAGCAATGATACTGTCCTTTCATTCCAATGCGACCTCCATCACTCTTCCAAGGTGCATTAATATTGTCTTTTTATTCCACTGCGACCTACACCACTCATCCAAGGGGGATTAAAACAGTCTTGATAAGCTACTGTGACCTCCACGTCTCTTCCAAGTGGCATTGATATTGTCTTTTTATTCCAATGCGACCTCCACCACTCTTCAAAGGGGCATTAAAACCATATTGTTAAGCTACTGTGACCTCCACCTCTCTTCCACGGGTCATTGATATTGTCTTTTTATTCCACTGCGACATCCACCACTCTTCCATGGGGCATTGATATTGTCTTTTTATTCCACTGTAACCTCCACCACTCTTTCAATGGGCATTAAAACCATCTTGTTAAGCTAATGTGACCTACACGTATCTTCCAAGGGGCATTAAAACCATCTCAATAAACCTCTCTGAACTCGTCTCTTCCAAGGAGCATTAAAAGCGTCTTGTTAAGCTCCTTTGACCTCCACGTTTCTTCCACGGGGCATTGATATTGTCTTTTTATACCACACCAACCTCCACCCCTCTTCCAAGGGGCAATAAAACCATCTTGTTAAGCTACTGTGAGCACGACGTCTCTTCGAAGGGGCATTGGTATTGTCTTTTTATTCCACTGCGACCTCTACCACGTTTCCAAGGTACATTAATACTGTCTTGGTAAGCTGCTTTGACCTCCACGTCTCTTCCTCGGGTCATTGATATTGTCATTTTATACCACAGCAACCACCACCACTCTTACAAGGAGCAATAAAACCATCTTGCTAAGCTACTGTGACATCCACGTCTCTTCCCCGGGGCATTGATATTGTCTTTTTATTCCACTGCGACCACCACTACTCTTCCAAGGGACATTAAAATCGTCTTTTTAAACTACTGTGACCTCGACGTCTCTTCCAAGTAGCAATGATACTGTCCTTTTATTCCAATGCGACCTCCATCACTCTTCCAAGCGGCATTAATATTGTCTTTTTATTCCACTGCGACCTACACCACTCATCCAAGGGGGATTAAAACAGTCTTGATAAGCTACTGTGACCTCCACGTCTCTTCCAAGTGGCATTGATATTGTCTTTTTATTCCAATGCGACCTCCACCACTCTTCAAAGGGGCATTAAAACCATATTGTTAAGCTACTGTGACCTCCACCTCTCTTCCACGGGTCATTGATATTGTCTTTTTATTCCACTGCGACATCCACCACTCTTCCATGGGGCATTGATATTGTCTTTTTATTCCACTGTAACTTCCACCACTCTTCTAAGGGGCATTAAAACCATCTTGTTAAACCACTCTGAGCTCCACAGCTCTGCCAAGGGGCATTAAAGTTATCTTGTTAAGCTACTGTGACTACCACGTCTCTTCCACGGGGCATTGATATTGTCTTTTTATTCCACTGCGACCTCCACCACTCTTCCAAGGGGCAATAAAACCATCTTCTTAAGCTACTGTGACCTCGACGTCTCTTCCCCATGGCATTGATATTGTCTTTTTATTCCACTGCCACCTCCACCACTCTTCCAAGGGGCATTAAGAGCTTCTTGTTAAGCTACTGTGACCTACATGTCTCTTCCAAGGGGCAATAAAACCATCTTGATAAACCACTCTGAACTCCACAGCTCTACCAAGGGGCATTAAAGCCATCTTGTTAAGCTACTGTGACTACCACGTCTCTTCCACGGGGCATTGATATTGTCTTTTTATTCCACTGCGACCTCCACCACTCTTCCATTGGCCATTGATATTGTCTTTTTATTCCACTGCGACCTCCACCACTCTTTCAAGGTACATTTAAACCGTCTTGTTAAGCTACTGTGACCTCCACGTCTCTTCCCCGGGGCATTGATATTGTCTTTTTATTCCACTGCAACCTCCACCACTCTTTCAAGGTACATTTAAACCGTCTTGTTAAGCTACTGTGACCTCCACGTCTCTTCCCCGGGGCATTGATATTGTCTTTTTATTTCACTGCGACCTCCACTACTCTTCCAAGGGGCAATAAAACCGTCTTGTTAAGCTACTGTGACCTCCACGTCTCTACCAAGGGGCATTGATACTGTCCTTTTATTACACTGCGATCTCCATCACTCTTCCAATGGGCATTAATTTTGTCTTTTTATTCCACTGCGACCTCCACCACTCATCCAAGGGGCATTACAACCATCTTCTTAAGCTACTGTGACTTCATCGTCTATTCCAAATGGCATTGATATTGTCTTTTTCTTCCACTGCGACCTCCAACATTCTTCCAAGGGCATTAAAACCATCTTGTTAAGCTACTGTGATGTCCACGTCTCTTCCAAGGGGCAATAAAACCATCTTGTTAAACCAATATGAACTCCACCACTCTTACAAGGGGCAATAAAACCATTTATTTAAGCTACTGTGACCTCCACGTCTCTTCGACGGGTCTTTAATATTGTCTTTTTATTCCACTATAACCTCCACACTCTTCCAAGGGGCATTAAAACCGTCTTGTTAAGCTACTAGGAGATCCACGTCTCTTCCACGAGGCATTCATATTGTCTTTTTATTCCACTGCAAACTCCAGCACTCTTCCAAGGGGCATTAACAACATCTTGTTAAGCTACTGTGACCTACACGTCTCTTCCAAGGGGCATTAAGACCATCTTGATAAACCTCTCTGTACTCAGCGTCTCTTCCAAGGGGCATTAAAAGTGTCTTGTTAAGCTACTGTGACATCCACGTTTCTTCCACGGGGCATTGATATTGTCTTTTTATACCACAGCAACCTCCACCACTCTTCCAAGGGGCAATAAAACCATCTTCTTAAGCTACTTTGACCACCACGTCTCTTCCAAGGGGTATTGATATTGTCTTTTTATTCCACTGCGACCTTCACCACTCTTCTAATGTGCAGTAAAACCGTCTTGTTAAGCTACTGTGAGATCCACGTCTCTTCCAAGGGGCATTGATATTGTCTTTATTCCACTGCGACCTCCATCACTCTTCCAAGGCGCATAAAAACCATCTAGTTAAGCAACCGTGACCTCCACGTTTCATCCAAGGGGCATTAAAACCATCTTGTAAAATCACTCTGAACTCCACAGCTCTTGCAAGGAGCATTAAAACCGTCTTATTAAGCTACTGTGACCTCCTCGTCTCTTCCACGGGGCATTGCTATTGTCTTTTTATTCCACAGCGACCTCCAAAACTCTTTCAAGGGGCATTAAAACTGTCTTGTTAAGCTACTGTGACATCCACGTATTTTCCACGGGGCATTGATATTGTCTTTTTATTCCACTGCGACCTCCAACACTCTTCCAAGGGGCATTAAAACTGTCTATTTAAGCTACTGTGACCGCCATGTCTCTTTCTCGGGGCTTTGGTATTGTCTGTTTATTCCACAGCGGCCTCCAGCACTCTTCTAAGGGGCATTAAAACCGTCTTGTTAAGCTACTGCGACCTCCATGTCTCCTCCACGGGGCATTGATACTGTCCTTTGTTTCCACTGCGATCTCCATCACTCTTCCAAGGGGTATTAAAACCGTCTTATTAATCTACTGTGACCTCCATGTCTCTTCCACGGGACATTGATATTGTCTTTTTGTTCCAATGCGACCTCCACCACTCTACCAAGGGGCATTGATATTGTCTTTTTTTATTCCACTGCGACTTCCACCACTCTTCCAAGGGGCATTAAAACCGTCTTGTTAAGCTACTTTGACCTCCATGTCTCTTCCACGGGGCATTAAAATTGTCTTTTTATTCCACTGTAACCTCCACCACTCTTCCAAGAGCCATTAAAACGGTCTTCTTATGCTACTGTGAACTTGACGTCTCTTCCAAGGGGCATTAAAACCATCTTGATAAACCACGCTGAACTCCACATCTCTTTCAAGGGGCATTAATACCATCTATTTAAGCTACTGTGACATCCACGTCTCTTTCACGGGGCTTTGATATTGTCTTTTTATTCCACTGCGACCTCCACCACTCTTCCAAGGGGCATTAAAACTGACTTGTTTAGCTACTGTGATCTCCACGTCTCTTCCACGGGGCATTGATATTGTCTTTTTATTGCACTGTACCCTCCACCATTCTTCCAAGAGGCATTAAAACCATCTTGTTAAGCTACTGTAACCTACACGTCTCTACCACGGGGCATTAAACACATCTTGTTAAACCTCTCTGAACTCCACAGCTCTTCCAAGGGGCATTAAAACCAATATTGTTAAGCTACTGTGAACTCCACTTCTCTTTCACAGGGCATTCAAATTGTCTTTCTATTCCACTGCGACCTCCACCACTCTACCAAAGGGCATTAAAACCATCTTGTTAAGCTACTATGAACTCCACGTCTCTTCCACGAGGCATTGATATTGTCTTTTTATTCCACTGTAACCTCCAGCACTCTTCCAATGGGCATTATAACCATCTTGTTAAGCTAATGTGACCTACACGTATCTTCCAAGGGGCATAAAGACCATCTCAATAAACCTCTCTGAACTCAACGTCTCTTCCAAGGAGCATTAAAAGCGTCTTGTTAAGCTCCTTTGACCTCCACGTTTCTTCCACGGGGCATTGATATTGTCTTTTTATACCACACCAACCTCCACCACTCTTCCAAGGGGCAACAAAACCATCTTGTTAAGCTACTGTGAGCACCACGTCTCTTCGAAGGGGCATTGGTATTGTCTTTTTATTCCACTGCGACCTCCACCACTCTTCCAAGGGGCATTAAAACTGACTTGTTTAGCTACTGTGATCTCCACGTCTCTTCCACGGGGCATTGATATTGTCTTTTTATTCCACTGTAACCTCCACCACTCTTCCAAGGGGCATTAAAACCATCTTGTTAAGCTACTGTAACCTACACGTCCCTACCTCGGGGCATTAAAACCATCTTGTTAAACCTCTCTGAACTCCACAGCTCTTCCAAGGGGCATTAAAACCAATATTGTTAAGCTACTGTGACCTCCACTTCTCTTTCACAGGGCATTCAAATTGTCTTTCTATTCCACTGCGACCTCCACCACTCTACCAAGGGGCATTAAAACCGTCTTGTTAAGCTACTATGAACTCCGAGTCTCTTCCACGAGGCATTGATATTGTCTTTTTATTCCACTGTAACCTCCACCACTCTTCCAATGGGCATTAAAACCATCTTGTTAAGCTAATGTGACCTACCCGTATCTTCCAAGGAGCATGAAAACCATCTCAATAAACCTCTCTGAACTCAACGTCTCTTCCAAGGAGCATTAAGAGCGTCTTTTTAAGCTCCTTTGACCTCCACGTTACTTCCAAGGGGCATTGATATTGTCTTTTTATACCACACCAACCTCCACCACTCTTCCAAGGGGCAATAAAACCATCTTGTTAAGCTACTGTGAGCACGACGTCTCTTCGAAGGGGCATTGGTATTGTCTTTTTATTCCACTGCGACCTCCACCACTCTTCCAAGGGGCATTAGAACCATCTTGTTAAGCTACTGTGACCTACACGTCTCTTCCACGGGGCATTGATATTATCTTTATTCCACTGCGACCTCCACCACATTTTCAAGAGGCATTTAAACCGTCTTGATAAGCTACTGTGACCTCCATGTCTCTTCCTGAGGGCATTGATATTGTCTTTTTATTTCCCTGTAACCTCCACCACTCATCCAAGAGACATTAAAACCGTCTTGTTCAGCTACTGTGACCTCCACCACTCTACCAAGGGGCATTAAAACCGTCTTGTTAAGCTACTATGAACTGCACGTCTCTTCCACGAGGCATTGATATTGTCTTTTTATTCCACTGTAACCTCCACCACTCTTCCAATGGGCATTAAAACCATCTTATTAAGCTAATGTGTGACCTACACGTATCTTCCAAGGGGCATTAAAACCATCTCAATAAACCTCTCTGAACTCAACGTCTCTTCCAAGGAGCATTAAAAGCGTCTTGTTAAGCTACTTTGACCTCCACGTTTCTTCCACGGGGCATTGATATTGTCTTTTTATACCACACCAACCTCCACCACTCTTCCAGGGGGCAATAAAACCATCTTGTTAAGCTACTGTGAGCACGACGTTTCTTCGAAGGGGCATTGGTATTGTCTTTTTATTCCACTGCGACCTCTACCACGTTTCCAAGGTACATTAATACTGTCTTGGTAAGCTGCTTTGACCTCCACGTCTCTTCCTCGAGTCATTGATATTGTCATTTTATACCACAGCAACCACCAGCACTCTTACAAGGAGCAATAAAACCATCTTGCTAAGCTACTGTGACATCCACGTCTCTTCCCCGAGGCATTGATATTGTCTTTTTATTCCACTGCGACCACCACTACTCTTCCAAGGGACATTAAAATCGTCTTTTTAAGCTACTGTGACCTCTACGTCTCTTCCAAGTAGCAATGATACTGTCCTTTTATTCCAATGCGACCTCCATCACTCTTCCAAGGGGCATTAATATTGTCTTTTTATTCCACTGCGACTTACACCACTCATCCAAGGGGGATTAAAACAGTCTTGATAAGCTACTGTGACCTCCACGTCTCTTCCAAGTGGCATTGATATTGTCTTTTTATTCCATTGAGACCCCCACCACTCTTCAAAGGGGCATTAAAACCATATTGTTAAGCTACTCTGACCTCCACCTCTCTTCCACGGGTCATTGATATTGTCTTTTTATTCCACTGCGACATCCACCACTCTTCCATGGGGCATTGATATTGTCTTTTTATTCCACTGTAACCTCCACCACTCTTCTAAGGGGCATTAAAACCATCTTGTTAAACCACTCTGAACTCCACAGCTCTACCAAGGGGCATTAAAGCCATCTTGTTAAGCCACTGTGACTACCACGTCTCTTCCACGGGGCATTGATATTGTCTTTTTATTCCACTGCGACCTCCACCACTCTTCCAAGGGGCCATAAAACCATCTTCTTAAGCTACTGTGACCTCGACGTCTCTTCCCCGTGGCATTGATATTGTCTTTTTATTCCACTGCCACCTCCACCACTCTTCCAAGGGGCTTTAACAGCTTCTTGTTAAGCTACTGTGACCTACATGTCTCTTCCAAGGGGCAATAAAACCATCTTGATAAACCACTCTGAACTCCACAGCTCTACCAAGGGGCATTAAAGCCATCTTGTTAAGCTACTGTGACTTCCACGTCTCTTCCACGGGCCATTGATATTGTCTTTTTATTCCACTGCGACCTCCACCACTCTTCCATTGGCCATTGATATTGTCTTTTTATTCCACTGCCACCTCCACCACTCTTCCAAGGGGCATTAAAACTGTCCTTTAAAGCTACTGTGACCTCCACGTCTCTTCCAAGGGACATTGATATTGTCTTTTTATTCCATTACGACCTCCACCACTCATCCAATGGGCATTAAGAAAGTTTTGTTAAGCTACTGTGACCTACACGTGTCTTCCAAGGGGAATTAAAGCCATCTTGTTAACACACTCTGAACTCCACAGCTATTCCAAGGGGCATTAAAACCGTCTATTTAAGCTATTGTGACCTCCACGTCTCTTCCACGGGGCATTAATATTGTCTTTTTATTCTACTGCGACCTCCATCACTCTTCCAAGGGGCATTAAAACCATCTTGTTAAGCTACTGTGACCTCCATGTCTCTTCCTTGGGACATTGATATTGTCTTTTTATTCCAGCGTAACCTCCACCACTTTTCCAAGGGGCATTAAAACCATCTTGTTAAGCTACTGTGACCTCCACGTCTCTTCCAAGGGGCATTAAAACCATCTTGATAAACCACTCTGAACTCCACAGCTCTTCCAAGGGGCATTAAAACCATCTTGTTAAGCTCCTGGGACCTCCACGTCTCTTCCACGGGGCATTGATATTGTCTTTTTATTCCACTGCGACCTCCACAACTCTTCCAATGGGCATTGATATTGTCTTTTTATTCCACTGCGACCTCCACCACTTTTGCAAGGGACATTAAAACCGTCTTTTTAAGCTACTGTGACCTCCACGTCTCTTCCAAGGGGCATTAATATTGTCTTTTTATTCCACTGCGATGTCCACCACTCAATCAAGGGGCATTAAAACAGTCTTGCTAAGCTACTGTGAACTCCACATATCTTCCAAGGGGCATTAAAACAATCTTGTTAAACCACTCTGAACTCCACAGCTATTCCAAGGGGCATTAAAAACATCGATTTAAGCTACTGTGTCCTCCACGTCTCTTCCACGGGGCTTTTAAACCATCTTGTTAAGCTACTGTGACCTCCACGTCTCTTCCACGGGCCATTGATATTGTATTCTTACTCCACTGTCACCTCCACCACTCTTCCAAGAGACATTAAAACGGTCTTGTTAAGCTACTGTGACCTACATATCTCTTCAAAGGGGCATTAAAACCGTCTTGTTAAACCACTCTGAACTCCACAGCTCTTCCAAGGGGCATTAAATCTATCTTGTTAAGCTACTGTGACCTCCACGTCTCTTCCACGGGGAATTGATTTTGTCTTTTTATACCACAGCGACCTACACCTCTCTTCCAAGGGGCATAAAACCTTCTTATTAAACTACTGTGACCTCCACGTCTCTTCCCCGTGGCATTGATATTGTCTCTTTATTCCACTGTGACCTCCACCACTCTTCCAAGGGGCATTGATATTGTCTTTTTATTCCACTGCGACCTCTACCACTCTTCCAAGGGGTATTAAGAACGTCTTGTTAAGCTACTGTGACCTCCACGTCTCTTTCTCGGGGCATTGATATTGTCTTTTTATTCCACTGCGACCTCCAACACTCTTCCAAGGGGCATTAAAACCATCTTTTTAAGCTACTGTGAACTCCACATCTATTCCATGGGCATTGATATTGTCTTTTTATTCCACTGTAACCTTCACTACTCTTCCAAGGAGCATTAAAACCATCTTGATAAACCACTCTGAACTCCACAGCTCTTCCAAGAAGCATTAAAACCATCTTGTTAAGCTACTGTGACCTTAACGTCTCTTCCACGGCGCATTGATATTGTCTTTTTATTCCACTGCGACCTCCACCACTCTTCCAATGGACATTGATATTGTCTTTTTATTCCTCTGCGACCTCCACCACTCTTCCAAGGGCATTAAAACTGTTTTAAAGCTACTCTGACCTCCACCTCTTTTCCACGGGGCATTGATATTGTCTTTTTATTCCACTGTAACCACCACCACTCTTCCAAGAGACATTAAAACCATCTTGTTAAGCTACTGTGACCTCCACGTCTCTTCCAAGGGGCATTTATATTGTCTTTTTATTCCACTGCGACCTCCACCACTGATCCAAGGGGAATTAAAACCGTCTTGTTAAGCTACTGTGACCTCCACGTCTCTTCCACGGAGCATTGATATTGTCTTTTTATTCCACGGTAACCTCCACCCCTCTTCCAAGGTGCATTGATATTGTCTTTTTATTCCACTGTGACCTCCACCACTCTTCCAAGGGGTCATTGATATTGTCTTTTTATTCAACTGCGACCTCCACCACTCTTCCAAGGGGTCATTGATATTGTATTTTTATTCCTCTGTGACCTCCACCACTCTGCCTAGGGGCATTAAAACCGTCTTGTTAAGCTACTGTGACCTCCACGTCTCTTCCAAGGGGCATTGATATTTTCTCTTTATTCCACTGTAACCCCCACCACTCTTCCAAAGGGAATTAAAACCGTCTTTTGTTAAGCTACTGTGACCTCCATGTCTCTTGCAAGGGGCATTAAAACCGTCTTATTAAACCACACTGAACTTCACCACTCTTCCATGGGTCATTAAAACCATCTTCTTCAGCTACTATGACCTCCACGTCTCTACCACGGGGCATTGATATTGTCTTTTTATTCCACCTTTACCTGCACCCCTCTTCCAAGGGGCACTGATATTGTCTTTTTATACTACTGTAACCTCCACCACTCTTCCAAGGGGTCAATGATATTGTCTTTTTATTCAACTGTGACCTCCACCATTCTTCCAAGGGGCATTGATATTGTATTTTTATTCCACTGCCACCTCCACCACTCTGCCTAGGGGCATTAAAACCATCTTGTTAAGCTACTGTGACCTCCACGTCTCTTCCATAGGGCATTGATATTGTCTTTTTATTCCACTATAACCCCCACCACTCTTCCAAGGGGAATTAAAACCGTCTTTTGTTAAGCTACTGTGACCTCCCCGTCTCTTCCATGGGGCATTAAAACCGACTTATTGAACCACACTGAACTCCACCACTCTTCAAAGGGGTATTAAAACCATATTGTTAAGCTACTGTGACCTCAACGTCTCATCCACGGGTCATTGATATTGTCTTTTTATTCCATTGCGACCTCCACCACTCTTCCAAGGGGCCATAAAACCATCTTCTTAAGCTACTGTGACCTCGACGTCTATTCCCCGTGGCATTGATATTGTCTTTTTATTCCACTGCCACCTCCACCACTCTTCCAAGGGGCATTAAGAGCTTCTTCTTAAGCTACTGTGACCTACATGTCTCTTCCAAGGGTCAATAAAACCATCTTGATAAACCACTCTGAACTCCACAGCCCTACCAAGGGGCATTAAAGCCATCTTGTTAAGCTACTGTGACTTCCACGTCTCTTCCACGGGCCATTGATATTGTCTTTTCATTCCACTGCGACCTCCACCACTCTTCCATTGGCCATTGATATTGTCTTTTTATTCCACTGCCACCTCCACCACTCTTCCAAGGGGCATTAAAACTGTCTTTTAAAGCTACTGTGACCTACATATCTCTTCAAAGGGGCATTAAAACCGTCTTGTTAAACCACTCTGAACTCCACAGCTCTTCCAAGGGGCATTAAATCTATCTTGTTAAGCTACTGTGACCTCCACGTCTCTTCCACGGGGAATTGATTTTGTCTTTTTATACCACAGCGACCTACACCTCTCTTCCAAGGGGCATAAAACCTTCTTATTAAACTACTGTGACCTCCACGTCTCTTCCCCGTGGCATTGATATTGTCTCTTTATTCCACTGTGACCTCCACCACTCTTCCAAGGGGCATTGATATTGTCTTTTTATTCCACTGCGACCTCTACCACTCTTCCAAGGGGTATTAAGAACGTCTTGTTAAGCTACTGTGACCTCCACGTCTCTTTCTCGGGGCATTGATATTGTCTTTTTATTCCACTGCGACCTCCAACACTCTTCCAAGGGGCATTAAAACCATCTTTTTAAGCTACTGTGAACTCCACATCTATTCCATGGGCATTGATATTGTCTTTTTATTCCACTGTAACCTTCACTACTCTTCCAAGGAGCATTAAAACCATCTTGATAAACCTCTCTGAACTCCACAGCTCTTCCAAGAAGCATAAAAACCATCTTGTTAAGCTACTGTGACCTTAACGTCTCTTCCACGGCGCATTGATATTGTCTTTTTATTCCACTGCGACCTCCACCACTCTTCCAATGGACATTGATATTGTCTTTTTATTCCTCTGCGACCTCCACCACTCTTCCAAGGGCATTAAAACTGTTTTAAAGCTACTCTGACCTCCACCTCTTTTCCACGGGGCATTGATATTGTCTTTTTATTCCACTGTAACCACCACCACTCTTCCAAGAGACATTAAAACCATCTTGTTAAGCTACTGTGACCTCCACGACTCTTCCAAGGGGCATTTATATTGTCTTTTTATTCCACTGCGACCTCCACCACTGATCCAAGGGGCATTAAAACCGTCTTGTTAAGCTACTGTGACCTCCACGTCTCTTCCACGGAGCATTGATATTGTCTTTTTATTCCACGGTAACCTCCACCCCTCTTCCAAGGTGCATTGATATTGTCTTTTTATTCCACTGTGACCTCCACCACTCTTCCAAGGGGTCATTGATATTGTCTTTTTATTCAACTGCGACCTCCACCACTCTTCCAAGGGGTCATTGATATTGTATTTTTATTCCTCTGTGACCTCCACCACTCTGCCTAGGGGCATTAAAACCGTCTTGTTAAGCTACTGTGACCTCCACGTCTCTTCCACGGGGCATTGATATTTTCTCTTTATTCCACTGTAACCCCCACCACTCTTCCAAAGGGAATTAAAACCGTCTTTTGTTAAGCTACTGTGACCTCCATGTCTCTTGCAAGGGGCATTAAAACCGTCTTATTAAACCACACTGAACTTCACCACTCATCCATGGGTCATTAAAACCATCTTCTTCAGCTACTATGACCTCCACGTCTCTACCACGGGGCATTGATATTGTCTTTTTATTCCACCTTTACCTGCACCCCTCTTCCAAGGGGCACTGATATTGTCTTTTTATACTACTGTAACCTCCACCACTCTTCCAAGGGGTCAATGATATTGTCTTTTTATTCAACTGTGACCTCCACCATTCTTCCAAGGGGCATTGATATTGTATTTTTATTCCACTGCGACCTCCACCACTCTGCCTAGGGGCATTAAAACCATCTTGTTAAGCTACTGTGACCTCCACGTCTCTTCCATAGGGCATTGATATTGTCTTTTTATTCCACTATAACCCCCACCACTCTTCCAAGGGGAATTAAAACCGTCTTTTGTTAAGCTACTGTGACCTCCCCGTCTCTTCCATGGGGCATTAAAACCGTCTTATTGAACCACACTGAACTCCACCACTCTTCAAAGGGGTATTAAAACCATATTGTTAAGCTACTGTGACCTCAACGTCTCATCCACGGGTCATTGATATTGTCTTTTTATTCCATTGCGACCTCCACCACTCTTCCAAGGGGCCATAAAACCATCTTCTTAAGCTACTGTGACCTCGACGTCTATTCCCCGTGGCATTGATATTGTCTTTTTATTCCACTGCCACCTCCACCACTCTTCCAAGGGGCATTAAGAGCTTCTTCTTAAGCTACTGTGACCTACATGTCTCTTCCAAGGGTCAATAAAACCATCTTGATAAACCACTCTGAACTCCACAGCCCTACCAAGGGGCATTAAAGCCATCTAGTTAAGCTACTGTGACTTCCACGTCTCTTCCACGGGCCATTGATATTGTCTTTTTATTCCACTGCGACCTCCACCACTCTTCCATTGGCCATTGATATTGTCTTTTTATTCCACTGCCACCTCCACCACTCTTCCAAGGGGCATTAAAACTGTCTTTTAAAGCTACTGTGACCTCCACGTCTCTTCCAAGGGGCATTGATATTGTCTTTTTATTCCATTACGACCTCCACCACTCATCCAATGGGCATTAAGAAAGTTTTGTTAAGCTACTGTGACCTACACGTGTCTTCCAAGGGGAATTAAAGCCATCTTGTTAAACCACTCTGAACTCCATAGCTATTCCAAGGGGCATTAAAACCGTCTATTTAAGCTACTGTGACCTCCACGTCTCTTCCACGGGGCATTAATATTGTCTTTTTATTCTACTGCGACCTCCATCACTCTTCCAAGGGGCATTAAAACCATCTTGTTAAGCTACTGTAACCTCCATGTCTCTTCCTTGGGGCATTGATATTGTCTTTTTATTCCACCGTAACCTCCACCACTTTTCCAAGGGGCATTAAAACCGTCTTGTTAAGCTACTGTGACCTCCACGTCTCTTCCAAGGGGCATTAAAACCATCTTGATAAACCACTCTGAACTCCACAGCTCTTCCAAGGGGCATTAAAACCATCTTGTTAAGCTCCTGGGACCTCCACGTCTCTTCCACGGGGCATTGATATTATCTTTTTATTCCACTGCGACCTCCACAACTCTTCCATGGGCATTGATATTGTCTTTTTATTTCACTGCGACCTCCACCACTCTTGAGAGGGATATTAAAACCGTCTTTTTAAGCTACTGTGACCTCCACGTCTCTTCCAAGGGGCATTAATATTGTCTTTTTATTCCACTGCGATGTCCACCACTCACGCAAGGGGCATTAAAACCGTCTTGTTAAGCTACTGTGAACTCCACGTATCTTCCAAGGGGCATTAAAACAATCTTGTTAAACCACTCTGAACTCCACAGCTATTCCAAGGGGCATTAAAACCATCGATTTAAGCTACTGTGTCCTCCACGTCTCTTCCACGGGGCTTTTATATTGTCTTTTATTTCCACAGCGACCTCCACCACTCTTCCAATGGGCATTAAAAACATCTTGTTAAGCTACTGTGACGTCCACGTCTCTTCCAAGGGGCATTGATATTGTCTTTTTATACCACAGCGACCTACACCTCTCTTCCAAGGGGCATAAAACCATCTTATTAAGCTACTGTGACCTCCACGTCTCTTCCCCGTGGCATTGATACTGTCTCTTTATTCCACTGTGACCTCCACCACTCTTCCAAGGGGCATTGATATTATCTTTTTATTCCACTGCGACCTCCAACACTCTTCCAAGGGGCATTAAGACCGTCTTTTTAAGATACTGTGAATTCCACGTCTATTCCATGGGGCATTGATATTGCCTTTTTATTCCACTGTAACCTTCACAACTCTTCCAAGGGGCATTAAAACCATCGTGATAAACCACTCTGAACTCCACAGCTCTTCCAAGAAGCATTAAAACCATCTTGTTAAGCTACTGTGACCTCCACGTCTCTTCCACGGGGCATTGATATTGTCTTTTTATTCCACTGCGACCTCCACCACTCTTCCAATGGACATTGATATTGTATTTTTATTCCTCTGTGACCTCCACCACTCTGCTAGGGGCATTAAAACCGTCTTGTTAAGATACTGTGACCTCCACGTCTCTTCCACGGGGCATTGATATTGTCTTTTTATTCCACTGTAACCCCCACCACTCTTCCAAGGGGAATTAAAATCGTCTTTTTTTAAGCTACTGTGACCTCCACGTCTCTTGCAAGGGGCATTAAAACCGTCTTATTAAACCACACTGAACATCACGACTCTTCCATGGGTCATTAAAACCATCTTGTTCAGCTACTATGACCTCCACCTCTCTACCACGGGGCTTTGATATTGTCTTTTTATTCCACCTTTACCTCCACCCCTCTTCCAAGGGGCACTGATATTGTCATTTTATACTACTGCGACCTCCACCACTCTTCCAAGGGGTCACTGATATTGTCTTTTTATTCAATTGCAACCTCCACAATTCTTTCAAGGGGCATTGATATTGTATTTTTATTCCACTGCGACCTCCACCACTCTGCCTAGGGGCATTAAAACCGTCTTGTTAAGCTACTGTGACCTCCACGTCTGTTCCATAGGGCATTGATATTGTCTTTTTATTCCACTGTAACCCCCACCACTCTTCCAAGGGGCATTAAAACCATCTTGTTAAACCACTCTGATATCCACAGCTCTACCAAGGGGCATTAAAGCCATCTTGTTAAGCTACTGTGACTACCACGTCTCTTCCACGGGGCATTGATATTGTCTTTTTATTCCACTGCGACCTCCACCACTCTTCCATTGGCCATTGATATTGTCTTTTTATTCCACTGCCACCTCCACCACTCTTCCAAGGGGCATTAAAACTGTCTTTTAAAGCTACTGTGACCTCTTTGTCTCTTCCAAGGGGCATTGATATTGTCTTTTTATTCCATTACGACCTCCACCACTCATCCAATGGGCATTAAGAAAGTTTTGTTAAGCTACTGTGACCTACACGTGTCTTCCAAGGGGAATTAAAGCCATCTTGTTAAAAAACTCTGAACTCCACAACTATTCCAAGGGGCATTAAAACCGTCTATTTAAGCTACTGTGACCCCCACGTCTCTTCCACGGGGCACTAATATTGTCTTTTTATTCTACCTCGACCTCCACCACTCTTCCAAGGGGCATTAAAACCGTCTTGTTAATCTACTGTGACCTCCATGTCTCTTCCTTGGGGCATTGATATTGTCTTTTTATTCCACCGTAACCTCCAGCACTTTTCCAAGGGACATTAAATCTGTCTTGTTAAGCTACTGTGACCTCCATGTCTCTTCCAAGGGGCATTAAAACCATCTTGATAAACCACTCTGAACTCCACAGCTCTTCCAAGGGGCATTAAAACCATCTTGTTAAGCTCCTGGGACCTCCACATCTCTTCCACGGGGCATTGATATTGTCTTTTTATTCCACTGCGACCTCCACAACTCTTCCAATGGGCATTGATATTGTCTTTTTATTCCACTGCGACCTTCACCACTCTTGCAAGGGACATTAAAACCATCATTTTAAGCTACTGTGACCTCCATGTCTATTCCAAGGGGCATTAATATTGTCTTTTTATTCCACTGCGATGTCCACCACTCATTCAAGGGGCATTAAAACCGTCTTGTTAAGCTACTGTGAACTCCACGTATCTTCCAAGGGGCATTAAAACAATCTTGTTAAACCACTCTGAACTCCACAGCTATTCCAAGGGGCATTAAAACCATTGATTTAAGCTACTGTGTCCTCCACGTCTCTTCCACGGGGCTTTTATATTGTCTATTATTTCCACAGCGACCTTCACCACTCTTCCAATGGGCATTAAAAACATCTTGTTAAGCTACTGTGACGTCCACGTCTCTTCCAAGGGGCATTGATATTGTCTTTTATACCACAGCGACCTCTACCACTCTTCCAACGGGCATTAAAACATCTTGTTAAGCTAATGTGACGTCCACGTCTCTTCCACGGGGCATTGCTATTGTCTCTTTATTCCACTGCGACCTCCACCAATCTTCCAATGGGTATTGATATTGTCTTTTTATTCCTTTGTGACCTCCATCACTCTTCCAAGTGGCATTTAAACCATCTTGTTAAGCTACTGTGACCTCCACGTCTCTTCCACGGGGCATTGATATTGTATTCTTACTCCACTGTCACCTCCACCACTCTTCCAAGAGACATTAAAACGGTCTTGTTAAGCTACTGTGACCTCCACGTCTCTTCCACGGGGAATTGATATTGTCTTTTTATACCACAGCGACCTACACCTCTCTTCCAAGGGGCATAAAACCATCTTACTAAGCTACTGTGACCTCCAAGTTTCTTCCCCGTGGCATTGATATTGTCTTTTTATTCCACTGTGACCTCCACCACTCTTCCAAGGGGCATTGATATTGTCTTTTTATTCCACTGCGACCTCTAGCACTCTTCCAAGGGGTATTAAGAACGTCTTGTTAAGCTACTGTGACCTCCACGTCTCTTTCTCGGGGCATTGATATTGTCTTTTTATTCCACTGTAACCTTCACCACTCTACCAAGGGGCATTAAAACCATCGTGATAAACCACTCTGAACTCCACAGCTCTTCCAAGAAGCATTAAAACCATCTTGTTAAGCTTCTATGACCTCCACGTCTCTTCCACGGGGCATTGATATTGTCTTTTTATTCCACTGCGACCTCCACCACTCTTCCAATGGACATTGATATTGTCTTATTATTCCTCTGCGACCTCCACCACTGTTCCAAGGGCATTAAAACTGTGTTTTAAAGCTACTCTGACCTCCACGTCTTTTCCACGGGGCATTTATATTGTCTTTTTATTCCACTGCGACCTCCACCATTCATCCAAGGGGAATTAAAACCGTCTTGTTAAGCTACTGTGACCTCCACGTCTCTTCCACGGGGCACTGATATTGTCTTTTTATTCCACGGTAACCTCCACCCCTCTTCCAAGGTTCATTGATATTGTCTTTTTATACTACTGCGACCTCCACCACTCTTCCAAGGGGTCACTGATATTGTCTTTTTATTCAACTGCGACCTCCACCATTCTTCCAAGGGGCATTGATATTGGATTTTTATTCCACTGCGACCTCCACCACTCTGCCTAGGGGCATTAAAACCGTCTTGTTAAGCTACTGTGACCTCCACGTCTCTTCCATAGGGCATTGATTTTGTCTTTATATTCCACTGTAACCCCCACCACTCTTCCAATTGGTATCAAAACCGTCTTTTGTTAAGCTACTGTGACCTTCCCGTCTCTTCCTAGGGGCATTAAAACCGTCTTATTGAACCACACTGAACTCCACCATTCTTCCATGGGGCATTAAAACCATCTTGTTCAGCTACTATGACCTCGACGTCTCTTCCACGGGGCATTGATATTGTCTTTTTATTCCACTTTAACCTTCACCCCTCTTCCAAGGGGCATTGATATTGTCTTTTTATACCACTGCGACCTCCACCACTCTTCCAAGGTGCATTGATAATGTATTTTTATTCCACTGCGACCTCCACCACTCTGCCTAGGGGCATTAATACAGTCTTGTTAAGCTAAAGTGACCTCCACTTCTCTTCCACGGGGCATTGATATTATCTTTTTATTCCACTGTAATCTCCACCAATCTTCCAAGGGGCATTAAAACCGTCTTTTGCTAAGCTACTGTGACCTGCCTGACTCTTCCAAGGGGCGTTAAAACCGTTTATCTAAGCTACTATGACCTCCACGTCTCTTTAACAGGGCATTGATATTGTCTTTTTATTCCACTGCGACCTCCAGCACTTTTCCAATGGGCATTGATATTGTCTTTTTGTTCCACTGCGACTTCAACCACTCTTCCAAGGGGTATTAAAACTGTCTTTTTAAGCTACTCTGACCTCCACGTCTCTTCCACAGAGTATTAAATCCATCTTGTTAAACCACTCTGAACTTCACAGCTCTTTCAAGGGGCATTAATAAGGTCTATTTAAGCTACTGTGACCTCCACGTCTCTTCCACGGGGCTTTGATATTGTCTTTCTATTCCACAGCGAGCTCCACCACTCTTCCAAGGGGCATTAAAACCGTCTTGTTAACCTACTGTGACCTACACGTCTCTTCCAATGGGCATTAGAACCATCTTGTCAAAGCACTCTGAACTCCACAGCTCTTCCAAGGAGCATTAAAACCACCTTGTTAAGCTACTGTGACCTCCACGTCTCTTCCACGGGGCATTGATATTGTCTTTTTATACCACAGCGACCTCCACCACTCTTCCAAGGGGCAATAAAACCATCTTATTAAGCTACTGTGACCTCCACATATCTTCCCCGTGGCATTGATATTGTCTTTTTATTCCACTGCGACCTCCACCACTCTTCCAAGGGGCATTGATATTGTCTTTTTATTCCACTGCAACCTCCACCACTCTTCCAAGGGGCATTAAAACCGTTTTTTAAATCTAATTTGAACTCCACGTTTTTTCCACAGGGCATTGATATTGTCTTTTTATTCCACTGTAACCTCCACTACTCTTCCAAGGGGCATTAAAACTGCCTTGTTAAGCTACTGTGACCTACACGTCTCTTCCAAGGTGCATTAAAACCATCTTGATAAACCACTCTGAACTCCAAAGCTCTTCCAAGGGGCATTAAAACCATCTTTTTAAGCTACTTTGACCTCCACGTCTCTTCCAAGTGGCATTGATATTGTCTTTTTATTCCAATGCGACTTCCACCACTCTTCCAAGGGGCAATAAAACCATCTTATTAAGCTACTGTGACCTCCACATCTCTTCCACAGGGCATTGGTATTGTTTTTTTATTCCACTGCGACCTCCACTACTCTTCCAAGGGGCATTAATATTGTCTTTTTATTCTACTGTGACCTCCACCACTCTTCCAAGGGGCATTAAAACCAACTTGTTAAGCTACTGTGATCTCCACGTCTCTTCCAAGGGGCATTGATATTGTTTTTTTATTCTACTGTAACCTCCACCGCTCCTCCAATACGCATTAAAACCGTCTTGCTAAGCTACTCTGACCTACACGTCTCTTCTAAGGGGCATTAAAACCATCTTGATAAACCCCTTAGAACTTCACAGTTCTTCCAAGTGTCATTAAAACCGTCTTGTTAAGCTACAGTGACCTCCACGTCTCTTCCACAGGGCATTGGTATTGTTTTTTTATTCCACTGCGACCTCCACTACTCTTCCAAGGGGCATTAAAACCGTTTTTTTAATCTAATTTGAACTCCACGTTTTTTCCACGGGGCATTGATATTGTCTTTTTATTCCACTGTAACCTCCACCACTCTTCCAAGGGGCATTAAAACTGCCTTGTTAAGCTACTGTGACCTACACGTCTCTTCCAAGGTGCATTAAAACCATCTTGATAAACCACTCTGAACTCCAAAGCTCTTCCAAGGGGCATTAAAACCATCTTTTTAAGCTACTTTGACCTCCACGTCTCTTCCAAGTGGCATTGATATTGTCTTTTTATTCCAATGCGACTTCCACCACTCTTCCAAGGGGCAATAAAACCATCTTATTAAGCTACTGTGACCTCCACATCTCTTCCACAGGGCATTGGTATTGTTTTTTTATTCCACTGCGATCTCCACTACTCTTCCAAGAGGCATTAATATTGTCTTTTTATTCTACTGTGACCTCCACCACTCTTCCAAGGGGCATTAAAACCAACTTGTTAAGCTACTGTGATCTCCACGTCTCTTCCATGGGGCATCGATATTGTTTTTTTATTCTACTGTAACCTCCACCACTCTTCCAAGGGGCATTAAAACCATCTTTTTAAGCTACTGTATACTCCACGTCTCTTCCACGGGGCATTGATATTGTCTTTTTATTCCACTGTAACCTCCACCACTCTTCCAAGGGGCATTAAAACTATTTTGCTAAGCTACAGTGACTTCCACGTCTCTTCCACAGGGCAATAAATCCATCTTGTTAAACCACTCTGACCTCCACAGCTATTCCAAGGGGCATTAAAACCGTCTATTTAAGCTACTATGACCTCCACGTCTCTTCCACGGGGAATTGATATTGTCTTTTTATTCAACTGCGACCTCCACCACTCATCCAAGGGGCATTAAAACCGTGTTATTAAGCTACTGTGACCTCCACGTCTCTTCCACGGGACATTGATATTGTCTTTTTATTCCACTGCGACCTCAACAACTCTTCCAAGGGGCATTAATACCATCTTGTTAAGCTGCTGTGACCTCCATGTCTCTTCCACGGGGCATTGATATTGTCTTTTTATTCCACTGTAACCTCCACCACTCTTCCAAGTGGCATTAAAACCATCTTTTGTTGAGCTACTGGGACCTTGACGTCTCTTCCAAGGGGCATTTAAACCATCTTATTAAGCCACTCTGAAATCCACCACTCTTCCAAGGGGCATTAAAACCATCTTGTTCAGCTACTGTGACCTCCATGTCTCTTCCACGTGGCAGTGATATTGTCTTTTCATTTCACTGTAACCTCCACCACTCTTCCAAGGGACATTAAAACCGTCTTGTCAAGCTACTCTGACCTCCACTTCTCTTCCAAGGGTCATTAAAACCATCTTGATAACCACTCTGAACTCTACAGCTCTTTCAAGGGGCATTAAAACCGTCTATTTAAGCTACTGTGACCTCCACGTCTCTCTCACAGGGCTTTGATATTGTTTTTTTTTTCCACAGCGGCCTCCACCACTCTTCCAACGTGCTTTAAAACCATCTTGTTAAGCTACTGTGACCTGCACCTCTCTTCCAATGGGCATTGATATTGTCTTTTTATTCCAATGCGATCTCCACCACTCTTCCAATGGGCATTAAAACCATGTTGTTAGGCTACTGTGTTCTCCAAGTCTCTTCCACGGGGCATTGATATCGTCTTTTTAATTCCACTGTAACCTCTACCACTCTTCCAAGGGGCATTTAAATTGTCTTGTTAAGCTACTGTGTTCTCCACGCCTCTTCCACGGGGCATTGATATAGTCTTTTTATTCCACTGCGACATGCACCACTCTTCCAAGGGGCATTGATATTGTCTTTTTATTCCACTGTAACCTCCACCACTCTTTCAAATAGCATTAAAACCGTCTTGTTAAGCTACTGTGTTCTCCAAGTCTCTTCCACAGGACATTGATATCGTGTTTTTATTCCACTGTGACATCCAGCACTCTTCCAAGGGGCATGAAAACCTTCTTGTTAAGCTACTGTGACCTCCACCTCTCTTCCACGGGGAATTGAAATTGTCTTTTTATTCCACTGTAACCTCCCCCACTCTTTCAAGGGACATTAAAACCATCTTGTTAAGCTACTGTGACCTCCACGTCTCTTCCAAGGGGCATTAAAACCGTCTTGTTAGAACACTCTGAACTCCATGTCTCTTCCAATGGGCATTAAAACCGTCTTGTTAAACCACTCTGAACTCAACGTCTCTTCCAAGGGGCATTAAAATCTACTTGTTAAACCACACTTAACTCCACGTCTCTTCTAAACGGCACTAAAACCGTCTTTTTAGGCTACTGTGACCTCCAAGTCTCTTCCAAGGGGCATTAAAACCTTCTTGTTAAACCACTCTGAACTCAACGTCTCTTCCAAGGGGCATTAAAATCGACTTGTTAAACCACACTTAACTCCACGTCTCTTCTAAACGGCACTAAAACCGTCTTTTTAGGCTACTGTGACCTCCAAGTCTCTTCCAAGGGGCATTAAAACCGTCTTGTTGAACCACTCTGAACTCCATGTCTCTTCCAATGCGCATTAAAACAGTCTTGTTAAGCTACTATGTCCTCCACGTTTCTTCCAAGGGGAATTAAAAGCGTCTTGCTAAACCACTTTGAACTCCACGTCTCTTCCAAGGGGCATTGATATTTTCTCCTTATTCTACTGTGACCTCCACGTCTCTTCCAAGGGGCATTAAAACCGTCTTGTTAAACCACTCTGAACTCCATGTCTCTTCAAAGTGGCATTAAAATTGTCTTGTTAAGGTACTATGACCACCACGTCTCTTCCAAGGGGCATTAAAACCATCTTGTTAAACCATTCTGAACTCCACGTCGCTTACAAGGGGCATTAAAACCGTCTTGTTAAACCACTCTGAACACCAAGTCTCTTCCAAGAGGCATTAAAACCATCTTGTTAAGCTACTGTGACCTCCACGTCTCTTCCAAGGGGCATTAAAAACGTCTTGTTAAACCACTCTGAACTCCACGTCTCTTCCAAGGGGCATTAAAACCGTCTTGTTAAGCTACTGTGACCTCCACGTCTCTTCCAAGGGGCATTAAAAACGTCTTGTTAAACCACTCTGAACTCCACGTCTCTTCCAAGGGGCATTAAAACCGTCTTGTTAAGCTACTGAGACCTCCACGTCTCTTCCATGGGGCATTAAAAATGTCTTGTTAAACCACTCTGGACTCCACGTCTCTTTCAAAGTGCATTAAAATTGTCTTTTTAAGCTACAGTGACCTCCATGTCTCTTCCAAGGGGCTTTAAAACCGTCTTGTTAAGCTACTATGACCTCCACGTCTCTTCCAAGGGCCATTAAAACCGTTTTGCTAAACCACTCTGAACTCAACCTCTCTTCCAAGGGGCATTGATATTGTATCTTTATTCCACTGTAACCTTCACCACTGTTCCAAGGGGCATTGATATTGTCTCTTTATTCCACTGTGACCTCCACGTCTCTTCCAAGGGGCATTAAAACCGTCTTGTTAAGCCACTCTGAAATCCACGTCTCTTCCAAGGGCCGTTAAAACCATCTTGTTAAACCACTCTGAACTCCACGTCTCTTCCAAGTGGCATTAAAACCGTCTTTTTAAGCTACTGTGACCTCCACGTCTCTTCCAAGGGGCTTTAAAACTGTCTTGTTAAACCAATCTGGACTCCACGTTTCTCACAAGGGGTAATAAAACCGTCTTGTTAAACCACTTTGAACCCCAAGTCTCTTCCAAGAGGCATTAAAACCGTCTTGTTAAGCTACTGTGACCTCCACGTCTCTTCCAAGGGGCATTAAAACCGTCTTATTAAACCACTCTGAACTCCACCACTCTTCCAAGGGGCATTAAAACAGTCTTGTTCAGCTACTATGACCTCCCCGTCTCTTTCACTGGGCATTGATATTGTCTTTTTATTTCACTGCGACCTCCACCACTCTACCAAGGGGCATTGATATTGTCTTTTTATTCCACTTCGACCTCCACCACTCATCCAAGGGGCATTAAAAACCGTCTTGTTAAAAAACTCTGAACTCCACAGCTCTTCCAAGGGGCATTGATATTGTCTTTTTGTTCCACTGCGACTTCCACCACTCTTCCAAGGGGCATTAAAACTGTCTTGTCTAGCTATTCTGACCTCCACGTCTCTTCCACAGGGTCTTAAAACCATCTTGTTAGACCACTCTGAACTCCATGTCTCTTCCAAGGGGCATTAAAACCGTCTTGCTAAGCTACTGTGACCTCCACGTCTCTTCCAAGGGGCATTAAAACCTTCTTGTTAAACCACTCTGAACTCAACGTCTCTTCCAAGGGGCATTAAAATCGACTTGTTAAACCACTCTTAACTCCACGTCCCTTCTAAACGGCACTAAAACCGTCTTTTTAGGCTACTGTGACCTCCACGTCTCTTCCAAGGGGCATTAAAACCGTCTTGTTAAGCTATTGTGACCTCCACGTATTTTCCAAGGGGCATTAAAACTGTCTTGTTGAACCACTCTGAACTCCACGTCTCTTCCAAGGGGCATTAAAACCATCTTGTTAAGCTACTATGTCCTCCACGTCTCTTCCAAGGGGCATTAAAACCGTCTTGCTAAACCACTCTGAACTCCACGTCTCTTCCAAGGGGCATTGATATTGTATCTTTATTCCACTGTAACCTCCACCACTCTTCCAAGGGGCATTGATATTGTCTCTTTATTCTACTGTGACCTCCACGTCTTTTCCAAGGGGCATTAAAACCGTCTTGTTAAACCACTCTGAACTCCAATTCTCTTCCAAGAGGCATTAAAACCATCTTGTTAAGCTACTGTGACCTCCACGCCTCTTACAAGGGACATTAAAAACGTTTTGTTAAACCACTCTGAACTCCACGTCTCTTCCAAGGGGCATTAAAACCGTCTTGTTAAGCTACTGTGACCTCCACGTCTCTTCCAAGGGGCATTAAAAACGTCTTGTTAAACCACTCTGAACTCCACGTCTCTTCCAAGGGGCATTAAAACCGTCTTGTTAAGCTACTGTGACCTCCACGTCTCCTCCAAGGGGCATTAAAAACGTCTTGTTAAACCACTCTGAACTCCACGTCTCTTTCAAAGCGCATTAAAATCATCTTTTTAAGCTACAGTGACCTCCATGTCTCTTCCAAGGGGCTTTAAAACCGTCTTGTTAAGCTACTATGACCTCCACGTCTCTTCCAAGGGGCACTAAAACCGTGTTGCTAAACCACTCTGAACTCAACCTCTCTTCCAAGGGGCATTGATATTGTATCTTTATTCCACTGTAACCTCCACCACTCTTCCAAGGGGCATTGATATTGTCTCTTTATTCCACTGTGACCTCCACGTCTCTTCTAAGGGGCATTAAAACCGTCTTGTTAAACCACTCTGAAATCCACGTCTCTTCCAAGGGCCGTTAAAACCATCTTGTTAAACCACTCTGAACTCCACGTCTCTTCCAAGGGGCATTAAACTTGTCTTGTTAAACCAATCTGGACTCCATGTTTCTTACAAGGAGTAATAAAACCGTCTTGTTAAACCACTCTGAACTCCAAGTCTCTTCCAAGAGGCATCAAAACTGTCTTGTTAAGCTACTGTGACCTCCACGTCTCTTCCAAGGGTCATTAAAAACGTCTTTTTAAACCACTCTGAACTCCACGTCTCTTCCAAGGGGCATTAAAACCATCTTGTTAAGCTACTGTGACCTCCACGTCTCTTCCAAGGGGCATTAAAAACGTCTTGTTAAACCACTCTGAACTCCACGTCTCTTCCAAAGTGCATTAAAATCGTCTTGTTAAGCTACAGTGATTTCCATGTCTCTTCCAAGGGGCATTGATATTGTCTTTTTATTCCACTGCGACCTCCACCACACTTTTAGTCAGCTTTTGCTTTTCAATGCATAAGTGAACACTAAGGGAGACCCACTCCCCAATAATGGGTAGAAGGTTTTTAGTACGCTGTAATCCACGTCTGTTTTAAGGGGCATTGCAGTTCCTCATAATTTTTGGAAAGCTTTCCATTCACTGCTTAGGCCAACAGTGTACAGGAGACCCAGTTGCTATAAATGGAAAAAAAGGTTTAGTTAAGGCCCTCTGACCTCCATGTCACTTCTAAGGGGCATTGGAGTGCCTCAAAATTTTTGGTAGGCATTGCACTCACTGTATACCCTATAACTGTGTAGCCAAACCTCTCCTTTTGGTACAGAAACATATCCTACAAGACATGTGTGGTTGACTGACCTGACATTGGTGTGAATGGTTCCTGTTCCTCCTGCTCTTTCTCCTTTGCCACCACCTCATCCATCATTCATCACATCAAGCTTTTTTTAAACGGGAGTCATAGAACAGGGATAGTAGCAGGAAAACATCCAGCAATCCTCGTAGGAGGTAGGATATGCGCCAAAACGCTGACCACCTCAGGCCTAGCTGCTACTACATACATGCGCTTGCATTCCAAGGAACAGAAAGCTAAGGAGATGGATGGCCTCATGATCATGAATAATTTACTCGTTGTGTAGGAGGCCGACCACTGCTGCTGTCTACCTTCGGAACTTTGTCAGTCAACATAACTGACCAATAGAGTCATGCAGAAATTTAGTAGGAGGGACCCAAACGTGACGCTGTTCAACGTCAACTAGTAAGTATATCAAATAGAAAAAAGACGTAAACTGAATATTATCCAAAAAATACAAAGAATTCTTTATTAGTAATATTTAAAATCAGACAAAAACACAATGTTTAAAAAAAGGCAGTAAGTATTAATAATTAACCAAAAAAAAAAAGAAAAGAGCACCATAATAGATACCCACATGAGCATGAATTACAGTAGTACAGGTCAAACAATGAAAAATAGAAAAAATCTTTATAAAACTTGTTCAAGCCAAGTCACTAAGCAAATCATCAATCTAGATCATATGAGGATCTGTACCTCACCTCACCTCACCTCATATGATCTAGATTGATGATTTGCTTAGTGCGCATGTGGGAGACCTCGTTTCTGAAACTCTATGATGTGTACCATTGCTATCACTGTTCCAAAAAGCCCATTTTTGATGTCTTTCAAATGGCTGCTGAGTTTCAGTGAAAATACGCGTGCGACTTTCAGTGAAAATACAGCAGATAGTCCTACTGAAAGATTGTTAGAATTTGTATTATGGCAAGAAAAAAGCAGCTAAGTAAAGAAAAATGAGTGGCCATCATTACTTTAAGAAATGAAGGTCAGTCTGTCCGCAAAATTGGGCAAACTTTGAAAGTGCAGTTGCAAAAACCATCAAGCGCTACAAAGAAACTGGCTCACATGAGGACCTCCCCAGGAAAGGAAGACCAAGAGTCACCTCTGCTTTTGAGGATAAGTTTATCCGAGTCACCAGCCTCAGAAATCACAGGTTAACAGCAGCTCAGATTAGAGACCAGATCAATGCCACACAGAGTTCTAGCAGCAGACACATCTCTTCAACAACTGTGAAGAGGAGACTTTGTGCAGCAGGCCTTCATGGTAAAATAGCTGCTAGGAAACCACTGCTAAGGACAGGCAACAAGCAGAAGAGACTTGTTTGGGCTAAAGAACACAAGGAATGGACATCAGAACAGTGGAAATCTGTGCTTTGGTCTGATGAGTCCAAATTGAGATTTTTGGTTCCAACCACCGTGTCTTTGTGAGACGCAGAAAAGGTGAACGGATGGACTCTCAATGCCGGGTTCCCACCGTGAAGCATGGAGAAGGAAGTGTGATGGTGTGGGGGTGCTTTACTGGTGACACTGTTGGGGATTTATTCAAAATTGAAGGCATACTGAACCAGCATGGCTACCACAGCATCTTGCAGCGGCATGCTATTCCATCTGGTTTGCGTTTAGTTGGACCATCATTTATTTTTCAACAGGACAATGACACCAAACATACCCCCAGGCTGTGTAAGGGCTATTTGACAAGAAGGAGAGTGATGGGGTGAAACGCCAGATGACCTGGCCTCCACAGTCACCAGACCTGAACCCAATTGAGATGGTTTGGGGTGAGCTGGACTGAGTGAAGGTAAAAGGGCCAAAAAGTGCTAAGCATCTCTGGGAACTCCTTCAAGATTGTTGGAAGACCATTTCCGATGACTACCTCTTGAAGCTCATCAAGAGAATGCCAAGAGTGTGCAAAGCAGTCATCAAAGCAAAAGGTGGCTATTTTGAAGAACCTAGAATATAAGACATATTTTCAGTTGTTTCACACTTTTTTGTTAAGTATATAATTCCACATGTGTTAATTCATAGTTTTGATGCCTTCAGTGTGAATGTACAATTTTCATAGTCATGAAAATACAGAAAAATCTTTAAATGAGAAGGTGTGTCCAAACTTTTGGTCTGTACTGTATATATTCTGTTTTGTATATTATAGTGACTGTCGGGGGCGCTCTTTTACACCTCTCCCCGTGGAGCTCCGCACACTCTTCACTATGTCGGGGCTGTGGACAAATGGGAAAAGTCACATTCTGGCAAAACTGAATAATCAGTGCTGAGTGTAATTTTTTATATTGCAAAAAGTGACAATGCAAGTTTTATTAATCTGGAAAAAAAAGAATTTTGCCCAAACACAAAGTATAAGAGTGTAAAAATAGAAAAAATATATAACAGTGCATAAAAAAATCCTGTTTGACCTGTGATGTTTGCTCCATTAAAAACATGAGCAATTCCATAAAAAAGCATTAAAACTACAATAAAAAGCCAGAAGAGGCATCTAGATTGCAGAGTGTATGAGAAGCTCCTGGAATCAACTACGATCTAGTGGTGTCAGTGCTGAACTGTCTACATTGGAGTTGTTCTCTTGAGGCCCTCACTCCAGCAACTCCGATCTAGTCACCTCAACACTGAAGCATCTAGAGTGGAACTGTTAAAACGGTTAACACAAAAGATAAACTCCAATCTAGACACCTCAGCACTGAAAGCACTAGATCGAAGAGGAGAATGTGAGAACCTCAAAAGATAAACTCCGATCTAGACGCCTCAGCACTGAAAGCACTAGATCGAAGAGGAGCATGTGAGAACCTCAAAAGATCAACTCCGATCTAGAAAGTTCAGCAGTGAGGCGTCTAGAATGGAGTGGCTAAAGTGAGGACCACAAAAAATCAACTGCGATCTAGACGCAACCGTGTAATGAGACAAGGATCTGACAATTGGCCACTTCCTGTTTCATAAGTTGCAATGGAATCTGAGCAAAAGGACCTGCATGACTCACTTCTGGTCATGTGATCAGGTCACATGATCGCAAACACGGAAGTAACAAGCACAAATGTGTATGTCGCCACCCGGTGTCATGTTATTGGATCTGCAATAACCCAGATCCAAATAGAAAAGAAAAAAATAGGTAAAGGCAGTTAAAATGAATGGGGAATATATATATAATAGAATCACAGGTGTTCATAAAGCGTAGACCTCTGGCTACCAATGGTATTAGTAAGAAAAATATAGTAATACATGTTTAAGGGATAAACTAGACCAAGGGGAAAAAAATATAAGGAAAAATAATTTAGGGAAATATACTGATCACTACCCAATGTAGTATTAGATTGAAATAAAAGAAAAGAAAGGAAGAGAAGAAAATAGAGAGGAGTAGGTGATATCTAGCATTAATCAACAGACAACATCATCACCCACAGGAGTGAATAAAGTTCTATGAGAAGAAATGTGATTTCATGCAGTTCCAGAGAAAGGAATCAAGTAGTACGTGTCTGAAACAGAAAAACAATAATTAATACATTTACAGAAAGCTAGATAACTCATACTCTCTATTTAAATCCCGAGGTTACAACGTATCCAACGTATGGATCTAAAAAGCTTCACGACGTTTTAATGCCTGAATCCTATTATCCCCACATATTAATGGTGGTACATGTTCCAGAACCTGAAAATTGACTTGTTCTACGGAGTGCTTCTTTAAATTAAAATGGTAAGATAAGGGGAGATAAGTCTTCCCACATCTTATACTCGACTTGTTTTGAGATATGCGGTCTCGTATAGGTTAGGTTGTCTCACCAACATATATGAGACCATCAAGGACATTTGATCGCATACACTACAAAAGAAGAATCACAAGTAAAAAAACCTTGAATTCTAATCCCGGTATGGGGGTGGAAAAAAGTATCACCCCGCTGTATATTGCTACATTGCGGGCAGCGTAGGCATGGGTATGTACCTTTTTTTCTGAGTTCGTAGAAAGGTTTGTATTGGCGTCTTTCTCAAGGAATGCCAATACAAACAAGTTGAAAGAGTACTTGTTTAAAATTTGCTCGAATCTTTTACAAAAATTGTCATTATCTTTAAACATTGTTGGTTGAAAGTTTACCCTCAAGCCATGTGGTATTCTTTGTGCCAAATCACTGGGAATTCAGACATTGGAAATAATTTCAGCTACTTCATTTGTAGTATAAGAAAAGGTTTCACTAGACATACAGTTAGGTCCATATATATTTGGACAGAGACAACATTTTTCTAATTTTGGTTCTAGACATTACCACAATGAATTTTAAACAAAACAATTCAGATGCAGTTGAAGTTCAGACTTTCAGCTTTCATTTGAAGGGTATCTGTGTCACCCTGACCTGGATGCCACAAGTGTAATTAAAGCTGTGTCTGAGAGCAAGGGGGAGGTTCTCTAGTCAGGGGAACATTAGCATGCAATGCCTCCTGTCTCAGGCCAGTAGGGGGAGCAGGCTGCCCCTATAAAAGCTGGTACTGAGGGCAGGGTTAGAGAGAACTGGATTGCCTGTCTCAGCACTGAGACGTGTCCCAGAGTGGAGCAGGGACAGAAAGTTGATTGCACCTAAGAGGAAGTGTGGCAGTAGGAGAGCCACAAGTCAGAGACAAGAGGCGAAGAGAGCCTGTCTTGGCAGAGAAAAGACTTAACTTTACCAGACTTTGGTGTCTGAGGCTGGAAGGATTCCACATCCCCCAGCAGAGAACCAGTCCGCAAGGGACTGTACATTCCTTGGCCTAAGAAGCCTGGAGGCCCTGCCACAACCGAAGGGACCAGTAAAGCCGTACAAGGCTGGGAGCAGAAAGGAACCCACGTCGCAGGCCATACAGGCGAGAATACACGGAGAGCTCGGAAACGTGGGCTGTTATCCTATCAGGAGGAGATAGCCAGAAGGAGCGCAGAAAGCACGGTAGACCTACACCCTCACCCTGACCAGGGCCAATTTCCCCGTTGCTCTCAGACATCCAGGTCCCCTCCTAGCCGGGACTGTTTGTGGGTCAATTTACCTGTTTTAGTAAAGACCCTGGACTGCAACCTGTTGTCTGTGTGCTCCTTGCTCCTCCAGCACTACCAGCACTGGGACTCTCACTACCATCACTCCCACCATCCACTATACTGCCCTGGGGCCGCACTCTTCCCGTGGGGAGTCACACTACCCTAGCTGCACACCTCATCAGCCCCAGCGGTCTGCATGCAGCGGCGGTTCCTAATAACCGCAATCCACGGGTGGCGTAGTCGGACATAAACATCAGTACATAACGGACTACCACTGGCCTGACCACCCTGAGCCACGGAACCGGGTTGCCACTACTACTCCCACCGTTTCCCTATTGCCCGGATCCGAGTGCCCCACGGCCCAGGGGGCGAGTCAGCTTTGGCGTAGTCGGCAGGATTTCGTGCCCGCAACCACCGGGTACTGCGTGCCTGAAAAAGACTTTTGTAACTTACCTGTGGAGTCGTTTCCCGCCATCCGGAGCCGATTCCCGCCATTAGACGCCATCTTGGACCGTTTCCCGCCGTCCGGAGTCGTTTCCCGCCATCCGGAGCCGATTCCCGCCATCAGACGCCATCTTGGACCGTTTCCCACCGTCTTCGGCCGTCTTCCCGCCATCCGCGGCTGCTTCCCGCCATCGGACGCCATCTTCAGGACGCCGCGCGGGAAGAAGAGGGGCGTGGACGTCAAAACCGCGCGAGATCCGAAGCTCCGCCCCACGCACCGACGCTGCGCAAGGTCCTGGAAGGGAGAGAGAGCGACGCTGACGTCATCAGGACGCGACGCCAGGTCCTCGTCCATAGCAGCAGCAGCGGAGCCGCGGCCTACAGAAGAGGATCGTCGGAAGGTAGGCCACGCTTAACTAGGGGGGAGGAAGATGTCGGACACAGAGGCGCCCACTACCACCAACGCAGCAGCAGCAGCGGTGATGCCCTTTTCCCTGCCCTACATCCCTGGAGCGGCCTGGCTGCCCAAATACTCAGGGGAGCCCCATGCCCTAACTGACTTCAAGGAAAGGCTATACAGTTTGTTCCAGGTTTACCCCCTGACAGAGGAGCAGAAGGTCAGCATATTAACAGGGCAGTTAACTGGCGCAGCCCAAAGGGAGGTAAAATCATGGCCCACTGAGGAGAAAAGGACTGTGAAGGGTATTCTGGCCCGGCTGCGGGGTACCTTTGATACACGTACCTCCGCTGAGATTAAAATGAGGTTCTATGGATGTAAGCAGCGGGCACAGGACAGCATCAGAGACTATGCCCTAAATCTGCAGGAAGCCTTGAGGGCTATTCAACAAACTGACCCTGGCAGTGTGCAGGAAACCGATAAGCTGCTAACAGAACAATTCATAGAAGGTCTGCTGTCTAGCGCCCACAGGGCCCAACTGCGCCTCATGTTCTTTCAGAACCCCGACCTGACCTTTGCCCAATTTAAGGACAGGGCCATAAGGGTGCTCCGTGAATCTGCAACCAGTGGCGCTATAAAACCCCCGGCGCCCTGCTATCACCTACCACCAGGAGGCGGCGCCCTCCTCTATGGACTCCGTGGAGGCTGATGCACAGGCCCTGAACCAAGCCCCGTCGAAAGGCCTGCACCACCAAGTCCAGGAGCTGACCAGGAGCGTCGCGGCGTTGACCAGGACCGTCCAGGCGTTGCAAGTGGACCCGTCAAGACCCATCGAGCTGGCTTCAAGTCCGGAGGATGTCCCGTGGCGTCGACAGAGGAGGATCCCGTCGTTCCGAGGGAGGCCCACAGACCGCTACGCAGAGGATGGACAGCCCATTTGCCGTCGATGCAACCAGCCCGGACACATTTCCAGGTGCTGTAATTTAAACGGGTCCTACCTGGGGCAGAGGGCCGACCCCCAGGCATAAGATCACCAGGCCCTTATAATTGGCGTGATAAGTACATTGGGGGGCGCCCGGTTTTACCCGAGGTGCTGGACGGTATCCCCATGAGCGCCTTGCTGGATACTGGGTCGCAAGTAACCACAATCCCTTATGTACTTTTTAAGCAGTATTGGACTGATGCTGATATCACACGGTATCCAGACAGTAACTTGAGCATCATCGCCAGTAATGGCTTACCCGTGCCGCAGATGGGGTTCAAGGAGATGACCATTAAAATTGGTAAAGTTGAACTGCCGGCACAGGGAGTGATTATTGTGGACATTGACCGTCATGAAAGTCACCCTAAAATAACTGTGGGTACTAACATAATTGAAAATTGTCTTTCAGAGGTAATTGTAATTCAACAACAGGTGGCGGTGAATGCTAGTTCCAGCCAACAGAGGGTCCTCAACAAGGAGATAAAAGCCCTGATGAGACGGCAGCAGGTAGAACTGTCTGGTGGTGAGATCGGTAGCGTAAGACTCAGTGATCCATTCCCCATTTCCATGCCTCCCAAAAGTGAAATGATGATCTGGTGTCGGACTGCAATCGGGTTGAGAGGTAGAGACTACCAAGCCATGGTAGAACCCGTGTACTCAGACAGCAGGCCCACCATTTTGACAGCCCGGGGGGTGGTTGATGTCCGTCATGGGAGGGTGCCCGCCCGCATCCTCAACATTGGGGAGAGGGAAGTACACTTACCCAGGTACGCTACACTCGCCAAACTGTTTGTTGTCGAACACCAAGCTATCAGGGCTGTGGAACCCTTGCCTCCATCTCCTCAGGCGGAGGGTAATGGCTCCCAGAAACAAAAAGAGGACTGGTGCCAGAAACTCCACGTGGGTGCTGACTCCACTCCCCTGCACCAAAAACAAGGAGTCTACCGGGTGGTACAGGAGTACGAGAGAGTCTTTAGTAAGCACCCGCTAGACTTCGGCAGAGTAAAAGGGATAGAACACCACATCCCCACAGGGAGCCACCCACCAATAAAAGAGAGGCACAGACCTGTACCCCCTGCACATTATCAGAACGCCAAGGGTATGCTGCGGGAAATGAAAGAAGCTGGGGTCATTAGAGATAGCTGTAGCCCCTGGGCAGCCCCCTTGGTTCTGGTGAAAAAGAAAGACGGCACCATGAGAATGTGCGTGGACTATAGACAAATCAACCGTATCACCCACAAAGACGCATATCCGCTGCCTAGAATAGAAGAGTCTTTAGCCGCACTAAAATCTGCTAACTTCTTTTCTACTTTGGACCTTACTAGCGGGTACTGGCAGGTTCCTGTGGCAGAGGCTGACAAGGAGAAGACCGCCTTCACCACCCCGATGGGACTGAGCGAATTCAACTGTATGCCTTTCGGGCTCTGCAACGCACCAGGGACCTTCCAGCGGCTGATGGAATGCTGTCTAGGGCACCGAAACTTCGAGACGGTCCTCCTTTACCTGGACGACGTGATCGTCTATTCGAAGACCTACGAGGACCATCTCAAGCACCTGGCCGAGGTGTTCGAAGCCCTGGCAGGCTATGGCCTGAAGGTGAAACCATCGAAGTGTCACCTGCTGAAACCAAAGGTCCAGTACCTAGGGCACGTGGTAAGTGCGGAAGGAGTAGCCCCCGACCCTGACAAGGTCACGGCAATCAAGAGCTGGCCAAGCCCCTCGAACATCAAAGAGGTGAGACAGTTTCTCGGGTTGGTAGGCTACTACCGAAGGTTCATCCCCGGGTTCACTAAGATGGCAGCTCCTATGCAGGACCTCCTGATCGAACAGTCCAAGTCCAGGAGTCAAAAGCCACCCTTCAAGTGGGATAAACCGGAAGAGGAGTCCTTCCGCCAGCTAAATATGGCCCTCACGGGGGATGAGATCCTGGCCTACCTTGATTACGGCCAGCCTTTCATTCTCCACACAGATGCCAGTAATGTGGGACTGGGAGCCGTACTGTCCCAAAACTAACAGGGCACAGAACGGGTGATCGCATACGCCAGCCGGAAGCTGAGGCCCACCGAGAGGAACCCGGAGAATTACAGCTCCTTCAAGCTAGAATTCTTGGCGGTGGTGTGGGCCGTGACGGAACGCTTCAAGCATTACCTGGCCTCCGCGAAGTTCACCGTGTACACGGACAACAACCCGTTGACACACCTGGACAATGCAAGACTGGGTGCCCTGGAACAGCGGTGGATGGCCCGTCTCTCCAACTATGACTTCTTGATCAAGTACCGGGCAGGCAAAACCAACGCCAACGCGGACGCCCTATCAAGAATGCCTCACTTACCTGAAGGTAACGAAGACACAGAAGAGCTGGAGGAGGTAGAACTCCCCGCGTTTCACCGGTATGGAGCCTCTCAACACTCTCACCGCGTGAAGGAGGAGGATCTAACAACTGTGATGATGAATCCCCTACCTCACCACAGCTGGGCCGAGACCCAAGATAGTGACCCTGCAGTCCGCCTGGTGAAAGATCTGCTGACCCGGGAAGACGCCCGCCTAGATCCAGATGCCCCAGAGGAAGCCAAGCAGCTATGAAAGGAGAAGAGCAAGCTGTTCCTCTACGAAGGCAAGTTGTGCAGAAGGATTGTCAACCACCGGACGCACGAGCTGACCTGGCAAGTCCTGGTCCCAAGGCGGGATGCAGCTATGGTCCTGGGGGCTTACCATGACAGAGCGGGACACTTCGGTTGGAAGAAACTGGAGTTCCTACTAAGAGGAAGGTTCTTTTGGGTCGGCATGAGAGGAGCAGTAGAAAAGTGGTGCAGAGACTGTGTCCCTTGTCACCTGAGGAGGAAGGACCGCACCAGCCAGAAGACATCCTTGAGGCCCATCGTCACCACGCAGCCTCTTGAGCTGGTAGCTCTGGACCACGTCAAGTTGGCTCCAAGCCGGTCCGGATACATCTACGCACTGACAATCGTGGACCACTATTCCCGTTTTCTAGTGGTGGTCCCGGTAAAGGACTTGACAGCCCAAACAGCGACCAGAGCCTTCCAGCAGTACTTCTGCCGTCCACACGGGTATCCGGAACAGGTCCTGACAGACCAGGGTCCAGCGTTCGAGGCTGAAATCTTCCAGGAGTTCTGCAACCTCTATGGCTGTAAGAAAATTCGTACAACGCCTTACCACCCGCAAACCAACGGGATGTGTGAGAAGATGAACAATATAGTCATTGATCTCCTGAAGACGTTGCCCCTGGAGGAACGCAGCCAGTGGCTAGAAAAACTGCCGGACCTGATAGACCTATACAACAATATCCCGGTGAATGCTACAAACTGCACCCCGGCTTATCTGATGCGAGCTAGACCAGGTAAGCTGCCTGTAGACCTGGAGATGGGAGTCCTAATACCTGAGGACACCTCCCCGGATGCAGACTGGGATACGGAAAGGCAACTGCAGTACAAGAAGGTACAGGAGAGTGTGGAGAAGAGCCTGGCCCAGGTGAGAGAGAGGCAAGAAAAACTCTTCAACCAACACACCCCTGCTGGTCCCCTAGACCCTGGTGAGCAAGTCCTAAAGCGGAAGAGAAGGCTACATAAGTTGGACGACCAGTGGGAAAGGGAACCCTACACCGTACTGCAGTCTGACCACGACAACCCAAAGGTGTGCGTAATCACCAAGGACGGAGGAGAAACCACTAGTGTCGTCTCCAGAGACGACCTCAAAAGGTGCCCCGAGCAACTCTGTAGTGCAGAAGAAGATCAGAGTGACCTTGAACCCGCAGAGGAGAAGGAAGAAATGATTAGCACCGTTCTCGGAGAGATCCCTCAGTCCTGGACTCGCATAAATGATGCTATAGTGGTACCCGTCCTGCATTTCCTGCAACCGGCCCAGCAACAACCAACACTAGAGCCGGAAGGTGAAGAGGAGCAAGCGGTTCCAGAGGCAGAAGAGCCTGTTCCAGCAGCCCAGGAGAGTCAACCCTCTGCTGACAGTGAGCCTGCCATACCTGCGGTAAGCCAAAGGACCCGCAGACAGCTGCCTGCCCTACCTGTACACCCAGCTGGTAGCTGTACCCCTAACGCTAGTGGGGAGAGCCAAGTTGGTCCACCACCAGACAGTGGGCTACGTAGGTCAACCAGGAGCACAGAGGGGCAGATACCCGCTCGCTGGAGAATATAGAGTGTGCTAAATTGTAAATAACCCTGTTGCCAAATGTTGAAATGTTTGCCAAGTTACCTGCATGTTTATTAATAGTGTGTTTCAGTTTCTTGCAGCTACCGTAAGGACTCACAGGTTATGGACTTTTTATAACCGGGACCTTGTATGGACTGCATTCTGAGCCTAACCCAGGAATGAACTAAGACTGTGAAGGACTTGGGGTAGGACAGACCCCCACCTGGTTAAGGCTCCCGTTGTTTTGGTGATATGGACACCTGGTCACAGACCACACTGTGACCTTAAGAACTCAATTTGTGCGTCGTCTGTCTATTAATGTTTTATTGTTATGTATATTATCTTTGTTTACTGTTTAGTCCCGGAGTACTAAATTTCACTAGGGGGGAATGTGTCACCCTGACCTGGATGCCACAAGTGTAATTAAAGCTGTGTCTGAGAGCAAGGGGGAGGTTCTCTAGTCAGGGGAACATTAGCATGCAATGCCTCCTGTCTCAGGCCAGTAGGGGGAGCTGGCTGCCCCTATAAAAGCTGGTACTGAGGGCAGGGTTAGAGAGAACTGGATTGCCTGTCTCAGCACTGAGACGTGTCCCAGAGTGGAGCAGGGACAGAAAGTTGATTGCACCTAAGAGGAAGTGTGGCAGTAGGAGAGCCACAAGTCAGAGACATGAGGCGAAGAGAGCCTGTCTTGGCAGAGAAAAGACTTAACTTTACCAGACTTTGGTGTCTGAGGCTGGAAGGATTCCACATCCCCCAGCAGAGAACCAGTCCGCAAGGGACTGTACATTCCTTGGCCTAAGAAGCCTGAAGGCCCTGCCACAACCGAAGGGACCAGTAAAGCCATACAAGGCTGGGAGCAGAAAGGAACCCACGTCGCAGGCCATACAGGCGAGAATACACGGAGAGCTCGGAAACGTGGGCTGTTATCCTATCAGGAGGAGATAGCCAGAAGGAGCGCAGAAAGCACGGTAGACCTACACCCTCACCCTGACCAGGGCCAATTTCCCCGTTGCTCTCAGACATCCAGGTCCCCTCCTAGCCGGGACTGTTTGTGGGTCAATTTACCTGTTTTAGTAAAGACCCTGGACTGCAACCTGTTGTCTGTGTGCTCCTTGCTCCTCCAGCACTACCAGCACTGGGACTCTCACTACCATCACTCCCACCATCCACTATACTGCTCTGGGGCCGCACTCTTCCAGTCACACTACCCTAGCTGCACACCTCATCAGCCCCAGCGGTCTGCATGCAGCGGCGGTTCCTAATAACCGCAATCCACGGGTGGCGTAGTCGGACATAAACATCAGTACATAACGGACTACCACTGGCCTGACCATCCTGAGCCACGGAACCGGGTTGCCACTACTACTCCCACCGTTTCCCTATTGCCCGGATCCGAGTGCCCCACGGCCCAGGGGGCGAGTCATATCCACATTAAAATTGGATGAAGGGTTTAGGAGATGCTCGGCGCTCGGTGAGTACTTCCTGGATGCTCGGGCGGGAGCTCAAGTTCCCGCACCCACATGTTTGGCGCTGTTTAGACAGCAAATAAACATGCGGGGATTGCCTGCCAGTCACTGAAATGCCGCGGCCATGTTGGTTGTGGCGTAACAGTGATTGGCTGGCCGCATAGCGTCATCTGGTCTATAAAAGACTCGATGACCTATGCTCATCACAGTCTACAGTTCAGACAGGCAGAGCTGCAGCTGAGTGAGGGAGAGAATTGGTGGTTTATTTAGTGAGGTATTCCACAACAATAAACATCTAAACTAACAGTCCTCCTAAGGACTAACCCATATGCATATCAATCCTGGTGATAGCAGGAGTTAGGCAGGCATAGTTTGTGGAGAGTGTATAGAACAGAATAGGGTGCATTGCACATTCTGTCTGCTGCTGTTACTGATATCCATAGCCCTATATATCAGGGCTAATATTCTTTTTGGTCTTAATCCTGATTATTTGCTTGAAAAGCAATATAATACATAATTGTTACAGCTCCATTTGCTTGTTAGCAGCATACAGCCAGGTTTGTTTGATTTTAATAGCATTGCTGTATTGTAGAAGCAGAGAAACTTGTCCGTCATCTCAAGTAATCTGATATTACTGTGGTAATAATCCATTTTTGGGAACGTGACAAATATTATACTCCATTGAAAGTCTGCCAGTTGTGTGTTGTTCAAACCTATTCACACTTGGTCCCTTACCAACATAATACTACTAGGTCACTGCCTAAAACCGTGGTCATCAGACGTGATCCGATATTATAGTAATAATGCTGTCATTTTTGGGAGCGTGCCTAATATTACACTCCTTTTAAAGTCTGCCAGTTGTGTGTGGATCAAACCTATTTACACTTGGTCGCTGACCAATACAATACTATTAAGCCAGTGCCCAAAACCGTGGTCATCAGACGTGATCCGATATTATTGTAATAATGCTGACATTTTTGGGAGCGTGCCAAATATTACACTCCATTTAAAGTCTGCCAGTTGTGTAATGTTCAAACCTATTCACACTTGGTCACTGATCAATACAATACTATTAAGCCAGTGCCTAAAACCATGGTCATCAGACGTGATCCGATATTATTGTAATAATGCTGACATTTTTGGGAGCGTTCCAAATATTATACTCCATTTAAAGTCTGCAAGTTGTCTTTTGTTCAAACCTATTCACACTTGGTCGCTGAGCAATACCATACTATAAGGCCGCTGCCTAAAACCGTGGTAACCAAACATGATCCGATATTAGAGCAGTTATAATGCTGACATTTTTGGGACTGTGACAAACATTATACTCCATTTAAAATGGGCAAAGCGCATAGCAAAGGACTGGGAAGTGGACGTGATGGTGATGGTGCACGCAGAGGCTGAAGCCGTGGGCAAGCTGAAATTGTGCCTGCTGAGGGAGCACAATAAGCACCCACATCATGTCACTCTACCTTCCTGTCCATTTTTGTAAGTGGCCGTAGAACACCACTATTGAAGCCAGAGCAGAGTGAAAAGTTGTTGGTTGGATAGCAGATAATGCTTCCAGTAAGTTTGCCACCAAAACTACCTTGTCTTCCACATGGTTTAGTCTCTGTAGCCTTAAGTCTGCACCACATATTCCTCACCCTGATCATTAATCCCACCATGCCGAGTGCCTGGAGACAACTGATCCCACACTTGGACACGCCAAAGAGCTGTTCACTTTTCCATTTATAGATTCGGACCTCTTGCCCGGTCCGCTTCAAGCTGGGCAAGAGGAGATCACATGTAGCGATGCCCAAGTATTTGAGCAGCCATGGTCACACGAAGACAATGGTGGGAAAGTGCAATTACTGTGGCAAGAGGTGGGTGATGATGATGAGACACAACTGCCAGCAAGTCAGGAGGAGGCTTAGGGTGTGTATGTGGATGACGAGGTGGTGGACGATGAAGTCACTGAGCCAACCTGGCAAGCAAGGAGGGCAGCACAGAGGAGGAGGAAGGTGTAGCACCACAACAGGCAGGAATAAGCAGTGGGGTGGTCACAGACACAAGGCGGGCAGTTGTTCCCCAGAACATCAATATGAGGGAAGTTGCCAGTCCAACTGTTAAGTCTTCCAAAGACTGTCAAGTTAACCACAAAAAGGCCATTTGCAACATGTGCCATGCCAGAATCAGCAGGGGCAGCAAAACTACCAGCCTGACCACAACCAGCATGCTCAGGCACATGACAGCAAAGCACCTGTCTAGTTGGGCCGAATGCCAGGGTCCAGAAACAGTGTCTAAGGGAGACACCACTGCCAGTTCTGCTGTTGAGCATGCACGCCAATCCCCTGTCCATGGTGCAGGCGAAGATGCCTCCTGCCATGCACCTGTCATTGCACATTTATAACCACCATCATCAGCAACCAAGTCCACAATCTTGTCCCAGGGCAGCGCCTCTAAAAATTTTCCCCACAGGCATCATAAACACCCTTAAAAAATTATGTGGCTGTTGCATCTCGGTCACCATAGTGATATGGTGGTGGAGGATGAGGAGAAGGACAAGAAGGACAACATAAAATAGGTATACGCTTCAGGATTTTGTCTGTCTCGGTGTGAAGAGGTTAATGGGAATAGACCCCCACAAAACCCCCACTGGATTTGACTTCATGTTCCGCTGCTATCATCCAGTGGTGTTGAGAAGTCTGGCCCAATCCAGCCTGTGAGGCAGTGACCGGGATCGTATACGAGGGACATTATATATCCCCCAGAATGTGTACAGAGACCTATTAAGTCCATTGGAGTGCATTGCAGTTGTAGCACCCCGAGGGTTCGGTTGCTACAGAGGTATTGCATCTCACCCAGATGTGCGATATCTCACTTCCAGGTAAGGATGGAGTGTGGCTCAGGACCCTAACACCCACATGCACTACACCACATTTCCGGGGGACAGCTCGACGGTGCTCCCATTAGTTATGCAGGCACGAGTGAGCATGTCCCTGGCTGGAGTGGGGGGAGGGAACACCTAGAGAAGGGAACCCGGTAATGTGTGCGTGGGGGAAGTAGATCCTGGGTGCACTCTGTACAGGAGTATAAGAGGGGGGCACCATTTTGGAAAAGGAGTGAGTTCAGAGAGGAGAAGCCAGAGAGCAGAGCTGCTTTATGGGCTCTGCTCCACAGGCAAGGAGAAGCCAGGGAGCAGAGCTGCTTTATGGGCTCTGCTCCACAGGCAGGCCCTGTCAGGAGGAGAAGCCAGGGAGCAGAGCTGCTTTATGGGCTCTGCTCCACAGGCAGGCCCTGTCAGGAGGCCTGAGCCTGGAGGAGGGAAGAAGGAGGAAGAGGAGCAGACTGGGCTCCAAGAAGGACAGAGGGGACCCCAGGGGTGTGGACTGGCTAGTAGCCACCACACGCCCGCCGCTACCCGAGTAGGGGGGTCAGGTCAAGAAGAAGGGAACCGGATCCCAAATTAGTGGAGGAGAGAAACTATCCTCAACTAAGAACCGGAGGCTGCGACATTACATGTGGAGCAGCCCCTCACCAAACCCGCTAGAAAGGCACCACATAGGACCTGGGAAACGCAGGCCAACGTTTGCCCACCAAGAAGGTCCGAGGCAGCTGGACATAAGCGTGGTCACTAGTGGGGTTGAAGACCAGAGACAGGAGACATAAAGGGGGTCCTGCAAAGCACTCCAGAAAGACCTGGGGGTTAACCGAGCCCCTCACCTGGTGAGCACAGCGCGACACAGGCGGCCACCTCTGCAGCGGTGGCCTGGAGCAGTAACCGAGTAACCGTGAGTAAAGACCCTGAACTGCACCATCAAGACTCCGAGTTATCTTTGTTGCGCTCGTGTACCACCATCACCCCCATCATCCGCACAAGCTGCCCTGAGGCCATACCTCTCCCATTGGGGGTTATACCACCATTGCTGCACACATACCACCGGCCTCAGCGGACTGTTCTGCAGTGGCGGCTTCAAAGCCGCACTCAACGGGTGGCGTAGTCGACATTCATCCAACATCTACTGCTAGTACTCTGCCACTTAGTCTGACTCCCTGGGCACGGACCGGGTCACCGCCACGAGACTACAACCCTCAACAGATCCGGCTCCGGGTAAGCTCCCGCGTGCGCAACGCAGCGCGACACAGGCCCAGGGGCGCGTCACAGTCACAAACTCACCTGCGGCTGCAATGCAGGAATGAAGGTGAGCATTGATCTGGTCAGGCTATCTGGCTAAGGCAGATTAAGTAAAACCTGGCAGGGCCTTCATTTCTTGGGGGAGGCTACAGGAAGGCAGTGGGACGGCCTCCTCCCTCCAACCGGGGTTTTCCAGTAGCTCTTGCCACAGGTCCTTTAAAAACCCTGCACTAAGGATTAGTGTTGTTCTGTATTGGAACCTGCTAGGAGCTTAGCAGGAAAGCTCAGCAGGATTGAGTGTGGCTGAACCCACGCCTGGGAAGGCTCTGCACATGTCAGGCTCTGAGCGGCCCGGCATGGCCGTTGCCCACGGCAACCGTTGTTTAAGGAATCGTGTTAACCCGGCTGCAAACCGGAGGACTTTTCTGTTTCCCCGTGAGTTGCTGAATAAAGCTTGCTTGGATTTGCTTGGGTCACCGTCTCAGTTACATAACGGTGTGAACACTGCCGCCTTACAGCTTGGTGGAGAATGCGGGCATAGTGCCTGAGGCATACCCCACCGGCAGCTGCATGACCACAATCCGGCCGGCCATCTTTCCGCCCCACCCCGTTGACAAAATGGAGCAGCTGGTACTTACCCAGCAGCAGCAGCTGCAGTGTCAGTGGCAACAGCAGGAGCAGCACCAGAATCTCCAACAGCAACAGCAGGAGCGGGAACAGCAGCATAAGCAGCAGCAGCTACTGTACCAGCAGCAGCAAAAAACAAATGAACTGTTGCTGCAACAGATTGCTGCCCTGCGGGAGACGCCAACAGCACCAGCCTCAGAACGTAGTGAGGCCCGGGACAAGGTTCGCTCAGCGAAGATGGGACTGGAGGACGATGTGGAAGCCTTCCTGACCAGCCAGTCAGTGGGCAGAAGTGGTGGCTCCGTTTCTGGTCGGCGATTCCCAAAAGGCCTACTTCGACCTCAGTCGGGAGGACGCCCAGGACTACCAGAGGCTCAAAGGTGAGATCCTTGTCCGACTGGGGGTCAATATATATGTGAGGGCTCAGCGTGTATTTACATGGGCCTATGTGGAGACCCAACCCGCCCGTTCTCAGGCTTATGACCTGCTGCAGCTGGTAGAGGTGGCTCCAGCCTGAGACTTTGTCTCCAGCCCAGATGGTGGAGAGGGTGGTGGTTGACCAGCTGCTGAGGACTCTGCCAGCCGCTATCCAACGTTGAGTGGGGCAAGGGGACCCCGGCACACTCGACCAAGTGGTCAGCCTGATCGAGCGCTACTCGGCCACTCAGGACTTTATCTGGGACTCTGCCCCCTCACGGCTGTCACGCCGATCCCTGTCAACCCAGGAACCGGGAAAGGGGTCGCGTCCCTCTGCTGAGGACAGTCAGCACCGTACCCGTGCTGAAGGGGTATCCCGGAATGAGAGTGGTAGGAGACCAGTTCCCTCCCAAACAGTCATAAGACCTAACAGTACCTCCACCATTAGGTGCTGGCGGTGTCAGGGGCCGGGACATGTGATTGCTAACTGCCCCCTGACTACGGAACCCATGGACTGCGGGTTTATCCGCCAGGTCTCAATGTACGCCCAGACTGTCTGCACTGCGAGTGCCGACCCCCCGGACAGTGAACCCCAACTGTGCCAGGTACTGGTTAATGGGTACCACACGGAGGCCCTCTTAGATTCGGGAAGCCTAGTGACTTTGGTACATGGGTCACTGGTGGCAGGAGACAACCCCAGTGGATGGACAGTCGGGGTTGTGTGTATCCATGGGGACCTCTGAGAGTACCCAACCGTGGAGGTAGTTTTGTCCACGCCTTGTGGAGACATAAAACATGTGGTGGGGGTGGTAAAAACTCTTCCCTATGGGACTGTGTTGAGAAGAGACTTGACCCTGTTCTGGACTCTATGGAAAAACAAAATCCACTCTCCCCCGGTAAAATGTGTTACAGGCGCTGTACCCGATGAACCCGAGTCACGGGTACCTGCTGTAGGGGTGTCCAACCTAGGGACAGAGTGTGACCCCGATAGGTTTCCCCTAGAGGTGCTGGCAGGAGAGGTCGAGGAGACCCCATCGATCCTGGAGCTGGAAGTGTCCCGGGGCACGTTTGGGACAGCTCAGCTACAGGATCCTACTCTGACTCGGAGCTGTGGGAAAGGGTGTTAAAGGTAAATGGCGTAGCTCAACAGCCCGGTGCAGATACTGTATTTCCACGCATGGTAGTCAACGGTGAGTTGCTCTATAGGGTAGACAAAATCAGGGACGAGGTCGTGGAACAGTTAGTGGTACCTCAGTCGTACCGTTCTGGAGTTGGCACACACACACCTTCTGGGTAGACACTTAGGGGTTAAAAAGACGCAAGAGCGTATCTTGCAGCGGTTCTTTTGGCCGGGGATTTACGCGGCGGTCCAAAAGTACTGCGAATCCTGCCCCGAATGTCAGTTGACCACACCCACCGCAAGTTTCCGTAGCCCATTGGTACCTCAGCCAGTAATAGAGGTACCTTTTGAACGAATTGCAATGGACTTGGTAGGGCCCATTGTAAAATCCGCTCGTGGCCACCAACATATACTGGTGGTCGTCGACTATGCCACCCAGTACCCGGAGGCTATACCGCTACACCGCTACGCCACACTTCGACAAATCTGATTGCACGGGAGCTGTTTGCCATGTTCTGTTGCCTTGGACTACCTAAGGAGATACTGACGGATCAGGGGACCCCTTTTATGTCCAAAGTGACAAGGGAACTGTGCAAACTGCTAAACATTAAACAATTGCGCACCTCGGTGTACCATCCTCAAACCGACGGGCTAGTAGAACGGTTCAATAAAACCCTCAAGTCCATGTTAAAAAAGGTGGTTCTAAGGACGGAAGGGATTGGGACATGTTGCTACCCTATTTGATGTTCGCCGTCCGTGAGGTACCCCAGACTTCCACAGGGTTCTCTCCCTTTGAGTTATTGTACGGCAGACACCCTAGGGGTCTGTTGGACATAGCCAAAGAGATGTGGGAACAAGAGCCGACTCCACATAGGAGTATAATTGAACATGTGGCTAGTATGCAGGACCGGATCGCGGCGGTCATGCCCATCATGAAAGAACATCTGTTAGATGCCCAGGCAGCCCAGAGACACACATATAATAAAAGAGCCAGAGTCAGGTCTTTTAATAAGGGCGATCAGGTGTTAGTACTGGTACCCATAGCTGAGAGTAAGCTCATGGACAAGAGGCAAGGGCCATATGAGGTTTGAGAAAAGGTGGGGGAGGTAAATTACCGGGTGTATAAACCCGGAAGGAGGAAACCTGAGCAGCTTTATCATGTAATCCTGCTAAAACCTTGGAAAGATCGAGAGTGTTTAGTTACAGACGTCACTCTGGGCATATCGCCAGAGAGTTCTCTACCTTCAGCCAGGGATGCGTCCGGGGGAGAGGTGAGGATAAGTGATGCTCTCACTAAACAGCAGCGACGGGAGGCTCGCTCACTGGTGCAGCAGAATACCGATATGTTCTCAGAGCTACCGGGTAGGACTACAGTTCTCCAACATGACATTGTCACCGAACCTGGGGTAAAGGTGCGAATGAGACCGTACCGGGTACCCGAAGCCCAGAGGCAAGCCATCACGGCTGAGGTAAAACAAATGCTCCAGTTAGGCGTCATCGAGGAATCACTGAGTGAGTGGGCTAGCCCCAACGTACTGATTTCGAAACCAGACGGATCGTTACGCTTCTGTAACAATTTCCGAAAACTAAATGAAGTGTTGAAGTTTGACCTTTATCCAATGCCCAGGGTGGATGAGCGGATTGAGAGACTGGGGCAGGCCCAGTACTTTACCACGCTCGATCTCACCAAGGGTTACTGGCAGGTGCCTCTCACGAAATCGGCGAAGGATTTGAACGCCTTCATAACTACGGAGGGTCTATATCACTATGTGGTTTTACCTTTTGGGCTACATGGGGCCCCGGCTACATTCCAGTGGTTGATGGACATAGTGCTCAAGTCTCATCAGGTGTACGCGTCCGCGTATCTAGATGATATTATCATCTTTAGCACCGACTGGCATACGCATCTATCCCAGGCACAAGCAGTGCTGGATTCTCTCAGAGCCGCTCGATTAACGTCAACCCCAAAAAAATGTGTGATAGGGCTAGAGAAAGCCCGATATTTGGGGTATGTGATTGGCCGAGGAATTATCAAGTCCCAAATCAATAAAGTTGAGGCCATAAAAAATTGTCCTAAACCGTCAAGTACAAAGCAGGTGAGGGCGCTCCTTGGCATTCTTGGGTATTACCGCCGGTTTATACCTAATTTTGCTGGGAGAATGGTGGCCCTGACCGATCTCTTGAAAGGAAAAAAATCAAGTAATGGTTCGGTGGAACCCTCAGGCAGAAAAAGCCTTTCAGTAAATGAAGTTGGCCCTGTGTGGACAGCCGGTCCTCATCAGCCCCAACTTCAAGGAAACCTTCATTGTACAGACAGATGCCTCGGAGGTAGGCCTAGGGGCGGTATTGTCACAAAAAGTGAATGGTGAAGAGCACCCGGTCACCTACTTGAGTAGAAAACTTGTCCCGGCAGAGAAAAACTATAGCGTGGTAAAGAAAAAGTGTTTGGCTATTAAGAGGGCCTTGGAATCGCTACGTTATTATTTACTCAGGCGTCAGTTCCACTTGGTGACGGACCACTCACCCTTGGTATGGATGAAAAATGCCAAGGAGAGGAATGCGCGAGTCACCGGGTGGTTCGTGTCACTGCAAAATTTCAGGTTCTCTGTAGAACATCGCCCTGGAAAGTCGCAGGCAAACGCGGATGCCCTGTCCCGGGCACCCTGTATGATGTCAAATGTTCAACCCCACAAGTTTGAACAGAGGGGGGGGATATGTGAGGCAGTGACCGGGATCGTATACGAGGGACGTTATATATCCCCCAGAATGTGTACAGAGACCTATTAAATCCATTGGAGTGCATTGCAGTCACAAACTCACCTGCGGCTGTCACCTGGGAAGGCTCTGCACCTGTCAGGCTCTGAGTGGCCTGGCGTGGCCGTTGCCCACAGCAACCGTTGTTTAAGGACTCGTGTTAACTCGGCTGCAAACCGGAGGACTTTTCTGTTTACCCGTGAGTTGCTGAATAAAGCTGTTTGTGCTGGACTTGCTTGGGTCACTGCCTCAGTTACTGCATGGTGTGAACACCGCCGCCTTACAAGCCCTTGTTCATTTTTATAAGATGCGCCTATCAGTTATAATGCCCCCGGCAGCACTAAAAACGCGCTCTGACAAAACACTAGCTGCAGGGCTGGGCCTCTAACTCCAAGGCATAGAGTGCCACGTGTCCAGCTCGGATACCCTATAGTTATAAGGCACAGAGGAATCACGGAGGACGTTGGTACGGTCATCAAGGTACTCTTTCAGCATCTTCCAAAACTTTTCCATTATGTCAGAGTACCCCGCGCATCAGGGCCTGGGCACTGGGAGGGGCTGAGAAAGCTGTCCCAGACCTTTGACAGTGTTCCCCTGCCTCTGCTTCATCGTATTTGTGTCTCCCTCTCCTGTACTCCTTGGTTGTCCAACAAACTGTGAAATCTGCCACCAGCGTTTTGAGATGGGAATTTTAAGAATTCTTCAACAAGAGCCTTCTGGTACTGCAACATTTTATTAGATCTCTCCGACACGGGAAGAAGAGATAAAAAGTTCTTCTTGTAGCATGGGTCTAGAAGTGTGACCAACCAGTAACTAGTGTTGACCAAAATGCATACAATGCGAGGGTCACGGGAAAGACAACGGAACATAAAGTCAGCCATGTGTGCCAGATTGCCAACAGCCAAGACTTCCCTGTCCTGACCAAGAGGGCGACTGTCCATGCTCTCCTCCTCATCCTTTTCCTGGTCCTCCTCCTACCTCTCCTCAGGCAATTCACGCTGAACAGACGGTATGACTGTTGTGTGGATAGTACCGTCTGTAGTGCAGGAAAACAGCTCCTGTTCCTCCTCCTCATTATCACCCAATTCGCGTTGAGATGAGGCTGGGTTGTGTGGCATCACCCTGTATAGTTCCTTGCTCTATCTCATCGTGCTCTGCCTTTAATGCCTCCTCTTTAATTGTGAGCAGCGAGCGTTTCAGTAGGCAGAGAAGATGGATGGTGACGCTAATTATCGCATCATCACCGCACACCATCTTGGTGGAGTCCTCAAAGTTTTGTAGTGCAGCACAGATGTCAGACATCCATGCCCACTCATCAGCTCTTATGTGCGGAGGCTGACCTGAATACCGACGGGCGTGTTGAAGCTGGTACTCAACAACTGCCCTCTGCTGCTCACTAGTCCTTACCAACATCTGAAACGTTGAGTTCCATCGCGTGGTGACATTGCACACCAGTCGATGAGCTGGAAGGTGCTGAAGCACGGCAAGGTTAAGAGAAGCTGTAGGTGACTTTCTGAAATGTGCACACACGCGGCATACTGTCACAAACTGCTCAGTCAGATCCAGGTAGGTTTTGAGAAACAGCTGAACCACTAAGTTGAGCAGATGGGTCAGGCAAGGTACCTGTGCAAGGTTGCCAAGCCTCAGAGCTGCTATCAGTTTCCGGCCATTGTCACACACGACAATGCCTGGCTGTGGGTTCAGCGGTGACAGCCACAGATGTGTCTGCTCTGTTACAGCTATCTATAACTGTGCAGCGTTGTGCAGTTTGTTACCTAAGCACATTAGCTTCTGCACAGCCTGTTTCCGCTTGGCTGAGGCAGTGCTGCAGTGCTTCCAGCTTCTGACTGATGTGGTCATTTTGTAGATGGAGGCTGAAGAGGAGGAGGAGGTGCAGGAGCTATAGAATATGGAGGCAACTCGGATTGACCCAGGGCCCGCAATCCTTGGCGTCGGGAGGACTTGTTCCGTCCCAGGGTCCGACTGTGTCTCAGCTTCCACAATATAAACCCAGTGTGCCATCAGTGAGGTGTACCGTCCCTGGGACTTGTCCACATGTCCGTGGTCCCAGTAACTGCGTTGGTGAGGGTATGGCTAATGCTCTTTGACACGTGCGTGTGTAAGGTGGGGACGGCATACCAGGAGAAATAGTGGTGGCTGGGAACCGAGTACCAAGGGACGGCTGCCACCATGAGGTTGCAGAAAGATTCCATCTCCATGAGCCTAAAAGGCAACATTTCAAGTGCAAGCATTTGAGAAATGTGGCAGTTTATTTGCACTTGCGTTCAAATGACTGGGGTAGGGACAATTGAATGCTGCGCTGGAACAAGGACGTGGACGCTGATGGAGGTGGTTGCAAGTGTGCAATGACATGTCACGCATGTCACCTTGTCAGGTTGGGTTAGTGACTTCATCTTCCACCACGTCGTCTTGCACGAATGCACCCTGGGCCTCCTCTTGGCTTGCTGGCAATTGTGTCTCATCATCATCACCCACCTCTTGTGACAGTAACTGCACTTTCCCATCGTCGCCTATGTGTGACTGTGGCTACTATATGCAATCTCCTCTTTCATGGCTTGAAGAGGGCCAGGTGAGAGGCCCTAATCTGTAAATGGAAAAGTGAACAGCACTTCAGACTGCCCAAGTTTGGAATCACTTGTCACTGGGCACTCGGCATGGTGGGAGGAACGAGGATCAGGGTGAGAAATATGTGGTCCAGACTCACGACTACTGAGACTGGACTGTGTGGAAGACAGGGTGGTGGTGGTGGCAAAGAAACTGGAAGCATTATCTGCTATTCAACCAGCAACCTTTTCACACTGCTCTGGCTTCAATAGTGGTGTCCGCGGCCTCCTACAAAGTGGGACAGGAAGATAGAGCGACATGATGTGGGTGCTTGTTGTGCTCCCTCAGCAGGCACAATTTCAGCTTGCCCAAGGCCTCGGCCTTTGCGTGCACCATCACCATCACGTCCACTTTCCAGGCCCTTGCCACACGCCTTGCCCATTTTAAATGGAGTATAATATTTGGCATGCTCCCAAAAATGTCAGGATTATTACCGCAGTAATATCGGATTACGTCTGATTACCACGGTTTTAGGTAGTGGCCTTATTGGCATGGTATTGGTCAGCAACCAAGTGTGAATAGGTTTGAACAACACACAGCAGGCAGACTTTAAATGGAGTATAATACTTGTCACATTTACCAAAAAAGTCAGGATTATTACTGCATTATTATCGGATCACCTGAGATGATGGACAAGTTTCTCTGCTTCCACAATACAGCAATGCTACTAATATCAAACAAATCTGGCTGAATGCTGCTAACAAGCAAATGGAACAGTAAAAATGGTGCATTATATTTCTTTTCAAGCAAATAATTATGATTAAGAGCAAAAAGAATGTTAGCCCTGATATCTAGAGCTATGGATATCAGTAATAGCAGCAGACAGAACGTGCAATGGACCATATTCTATTCTATACGCTGTCCACAAACTATGCCTGCCTTACTCCTGCTGTGACCAGGATTGATATGCATCTGGATTAGTTATTAGAAGGTCTGTCAGTTTAGATACATATTTCTGTGGAATACTTCACTAAATAAACCGCCAATTCTCTCCATCACTCAGCTGCAGCTCTCCCTACTCTGCCTGTCTAAATGGTACACTGTGACGAGCATAGGGTCAGAGGTTCTTATATAGACCTGATGATGCTATCACTGTCATGCCACAACCAACATGGCTGCTGCATTTCAGTGACTGGCAGGCAATCCCCATATGTTTACTTGCTGTTTAAATAGTGTCAAACATCCAGGGCGGGGACTCAAGCTCCCGCCCGAGCATCCAGAAAGTACTCGCCGAGCATTTCAAACAGTGAGATGTCCAGGCGAGTACCGAGCAGTTGTGAGCACGCTCACTCATCACTACTGTAGATGCATCCGCAGTTGGTCCTTCAGGGTTCTGGACTGATTAGCACTAGACCTCTTTAAAAGGTGCTGGCTGACTGCTTACAGAGGCTCTTATTGAAGCTTGATCCATTCCCGGCCGACAACGTAGAGGTTTTTGGCTTTCAGTGGGTGACTGGGACTGCCGTTGTGGAATCCACCTATCTCCTGTGTGGATTGCTGTGGCAAAAAATAAATGCACCTGAAAGATAAGCAAAGCCTGTTTCTTTTGACTTTGGACAAGTTAATAACATTCACAATGAGGCTGAAGAAATCAGAAATCAGTGCATAAAGATTCTACATTAAGTATTTTTATACAGGTTTTTGGATTCCTCAAAACAGACAGAAAGTTCACTAGCTCATCCCTATGAGCACATGAAAGCTCAGCTTCCCTCCAAACTGTTAGAAGAGTTACATGGACTGAATTTGTATATAGCAGGCCTCAGTGATCTCCCAAACCATATTCTTGAAGCTTTTTCCACTCAACAACATGACAAGGTCCTGTCAGCTTCTTGGCATCTGCTCCACCGGCACCTGGATACACATTGGTCTACTTTAGAAATTCTGCGGTTTTTGGGAGAAAAGTTGAAAGATCAAATTGTTTATGCCCATCAATATATTATTATTATTATTTATTATTATAGTGCCATTTATTCCATGGCGCTTTACATGTGATAGGGATATACATAGCAAAAACATTTACATAATCTTAACAAAACGAGTCAGCGACTGGTACAGGAGGAGCGAGGACCCTGCCCGCGAGGGCTAACATTCTACAAGGGATGGGTGAGGATACAGTAGGTGGGGGTAGAGGAGGCCATGCAGTAATGTGGTGGAGTGGTGGTTACTGCAGGTTGTAGGCTTGTCGGAAGAGGTAGGTCTTCAGGTTTCTTTTGAAGGCTTCCATGGTAGGCGAGAGTCTGATGTGTTGGGGTAGAGAGTTCCAGAGTAGGGGGGATGCACGGGAGAAATCTTGTATACGATTGTGGGAAGAGGAGTTAAGAGGGGAGTAGAGAAGGAGATCTTGTGAGGATCGGAGGTTGCGTGCAGGTAAGTACCAGGAGACTAGGTCACAGATGTATGGAGGAGACAGGTTGTGGATGGCTTTGTATGCCATGGTTAGGGTTTTGAAGTAGGATTCTCTGGGCAATGGAGAGCCAGTGAAGGGATTGACAGAGGGGGGAGGTCGGGGAATAGCGGGGGGACAGGTGGATTAGTCGAGCAGCAGAGTTTAGGATAGATTGGAGGGGCGCAAGAGTGTTGGAAGGGAGGCCACAGAGCAGGAGGTTGCAGTAGTCAAGGCGGGAGATGATGAGGGCATGCACTAGTGTTTTTTGCAGAGTCTTTGCTGAGGAATGCACGGATCCGGGAAATATTTTTGAGTTGGAGTTGGCAGGAAGTGGAAAGGGCTTGGATATGTGGTTTGAACGAGAGATCAGAGTCCAGGGTTACCCCAAGGCAGCGAGCTTGTGGGACTGGGGACAGTGAACAGCCATTGATGTTGATGGATAGGTCAGATGGGGGATATGAATGAGAGGGTGGAAAGATGATGCACTCTGTTTTATCCATGTTGAGTTTTAGAAATCTGGCAGAGAAGAAGGATGAGATGGCGGACAGACATTGTTGGATTTTGGTTAGTAGGGAGGAGATATCGGGTCCAGAGAGGTAGATCTGTGTGTTATCAGCATAGAGGTGATACTGAAAGCCGTGAAAGTGTTAAATAGCTGTTTAGAGTTGTGAGTAGTGTTGAGCCACCCCCGTAGTATTCGGGTTCGGTTCGGTTCGTCGAACACCGGGATGTTCGAGGAACTGTTCGTCGAACACCTTAGAACACCGTCGAACACCATTAAAACCAATGGCAGGCAAACAAAAACACATAGAAACACATATAAAACACCTTCAAAGGTGTCCAAAAGCTGACAAACTGCTCAGAAGACGCTCTCTTTAAAAAAGCCGGCCGGCAATTCAGCAGCGGCATACACCGGTACCCGACAATTTAGACAAGAAGGAATAGAGCATCACACATAGATTAGATAGATAGAAACATGTCAGTCACATATATAAGAAGTACAGTGTCAGTGTTGGTTACTGTACTTGTCATTTAGTGTAAAGGATTTATTAAAAAAAATATTAGTGTTTTCGTGCACCGTCTCTTTAAAAAAGCTGGCCGGCAATTCAGCAGCGGTACCCGACAATTTATAACAGAAAGAATAGAGCATTACACATAGATTAGATAGATAGAAACATGTCAGTCACATATATATGAAGTACAGTGACAGTGTTGGTTACTGTACTTGTCATTTAGTGTTAAAATAAAGGATTTATTAAAAAAAAAATTGGCGTGGGGTTCCCCATAATTTTAGTCTCTAGCGGAGGTTAAGCAGACGGCTGGGGCAGATGTTTGAAGCCTGGGAAGGGGGTAATACCCACGGAGCTTCCCAGGCTACTAATTTCAGCCCCCAGCTGAATACCTAGCCTTTCCTAGCTATTAAAATGGGGGACCCCCCCAAAAAAAATGACGTGGGGTCCCCCCTATTTTAATAGCTAGCAAAGGCTAGGCAGACAGCTGGGGGCTGATATTAATAGCCCAGGAAGGGTGCCATGAATATTGGCCCCCTCCCAGGCTAGAAACACCAGCCGTCAGCCATCCCAGAAATGGCGCATCCATAGGATGCGCCAATTCTGGCACTTAGCCTCACTCTTCCCACTGCCCTGTAGCGGTGGCAGTGGGGTAATAGGGCTGGGGTTGATGTCAGCTTATAATGCCAGCTGACATCAAGCCCAGGTTAGTAATGGAGAGGCGTCTATAAGACACCCCCATTACTAACCCCATAGTCAAAGTTAAAAAAAACACAAACACCCAGAATAAAGTCCTTTAATTGAAATAAACACACAATTCTTTATTGTTCTAAATTAAACCATACTTACCATCACGCCCATTCCAGCTGAAGCCAACGATCTCCTGCAATAAAAGTAAAATAATAAAGCAACATCATCCTTACCTTTCCATGGTTCCCACGACAGCTCCAGCTCTGCTACATCGAGATGACAGGCTGGACCGCAGCAGAAAGCTGCCATCCAGCCTGTCATCCCGCAGACACTGAGAAGCGCAGGCATTCTTGCGCTCCTCAGTGTCTGGCTGTGACGGCATCCAGATGAGCCGACAATGAACTCAGCTCACCTCATGCACGTCACTGACAGCGTGGGAAAATTCTCCTGCACTCAGCGCTTCAGCGTGAGAATTTTCCCACGCTGTCAGTGACGTGCATGAGGTGAGCTCATATCCAATGAACTCAGCTCACCTCATGTACGTCACTGACAGCGTGGGAGAATTCTCACGCTGAAGCGCTGAGTGCAGGAGAATTTTCCCACGCTGTCAGTGACGTGCATGAGGTGAGCCGAGTTCATTGGACATGAACTCGTCTCATCTGGATGCCGTCACAGCGAGACGCTGAGGAGTGCAAGTATGCCTGCGCTTCTCAGTGTCTGGGGGATGACAGGCTGGATGGCAGCGTTCTGCTGCGGTCCAGCCTGTCATCTCGATGTAGCAGAGCTGAAGCTGTCCTGGGAACCATGGAAAGGTAAGGATGATGTTGCTTTATTATTTTACTTTTATTGCAGGAGATCGTTGGCTTCAGATGGAATGGGCGTGATGGTAAGTATGGTTTCATTTAGAACAATAAAGAATTGTGTGTTTATTTCAATTAAAGGACTTTATTCTGGGTGTTGTGTTTTTTTTTAATACTTTACTAGAAATTCATGGTGGTCATGTCTAATATTGGCGTGACCCCATGAATTTCGGGCTTAGGGCCAGCTGATAATACCAAGCTGGCCCTAACCCCTTTATTACCCAGTGAGCCACCGCACCAGGGCCCTGGATGAGTTGGGTACATCGCCAGAAGATGGCGCTTCTATGAACGCGCCATTTTCCGGGGTGGCTGCGGACTGCAATTTGCAGTGGGTGGGGCCCAGAAAGCTTGGGCCTCCCAGCGCTGCGGATTCCAGCCCCCAGCTGCCTAGTTGTACCTGGCTGGACACAAAAATAGGGCGAAGCCCCACGTATTTTTTTTTTTATTATTTCATGAAATTCATGAAATAATTAAGAAAAAAAGGGCTTCCCTATATTGTTGTGTCCGGCCAGGTACAAATAGGCAGCTGGTGGTTTGGGGCAGCCCGTTCCTGCCTGCTGTACCTGGCTGGACACAAATATAGTGCGAAGCCCCACGTCAATTTTTTTAAATTATTTCAGGAAATTCATGAAATAATTAAAAAAAAATTGACGTGGGGCTTCGCACTATATTTGTGTCCAGCCAGGTACAGCAGGCAGGAACGGGCAGCCCCCAACCACCAGCTGCCTATTTGTACATGGCCGGACACAACAATATAGAGAAGCCCTTTTTTTTTAAATTATCTACTATATAATTGTCTTATCCCGTCTGTCTGTCTGTCTCTCTGTTTGTCCAGGAAATCCCACGTCGCTCATTGGTCCGGCAGCGGCCAATCAGCGCCGCGGAATTTCTGAAAAAAGATGGCGGCCGTTAGCGGCTCATCTGCGGGAAGGAGCTCAGCAGCAATGCAGCCAAGAGATGAGCGGCGCGAGACGCTCATCTCCCGGCTGGTAACAGCAGAAGGACCCCGACCGCCGGACCCATCTGCGGGACGGAGATGCAGCCGGGAGATGAGCGGCGCGAGGCGCTCATCTCCCGGCCGGTAGCAGCGGAAGGACCGCCGGCGTCGCTGACCTCCATGCAGAAGGGAGTACCGGGGAGCGGCGCTGCGGGTCGAGATACTTCTGCTGCGAGCGCCCGCTCATGTCTCGGGTTCTCGCAGCGGAAGTAGCCGCACAGGCAGCGCCGCTCCCCGGTCCTCACCAAGACGATTCGATGATTTTTCGCGGTCTTCGGACCCGACCAATCACTGATCTTACCGCAAAAGTTAAACACCGCTGTGCTGATTGGTCGCGTATGCTGCCCGCGACCAATCACCGATTTGGTCGCCACATTTAAATATCGGCCGCGACCAATCAGCACAGCGGTGTTTAAATGTGGAGCCAAGATCGGTGATTGGTCGCGGCCGATATTTAAATTTGGCGCACAAATCGGTGATTGGTCGCGGGCAGCGTCCGCGACCAATCAGCACAGTAGTGTTTAACTTTGGCTGCAAGATCAGTGATTGGTCGCGGGTCAAGACCGCGACCAATCACCGATTTGTGCGGCACATTTAAATAGCGGCTGCGACCAATTGGATGTCAGCGCCGCTCCCCTGTCCTCCCTTCACACCCTAGCCGCATGGATGTCAGCGGCGCTGCCTGTGCGGATACTTCCACTGCGAGAACCAGGGACATGAGCGGGGGCTCACAGCAGAAGTATCCCGACCCGCAGCGCTGCTCCCCGGTCCTCCCTTCACACCCTAGCCGCTGATGTCCCCACAGTATCCGCATGGTGTTACAAAGGTCCAGACATTTGTGTTAAAAATCGCTGATTGGTCGCTGGCGCTGCCCGCGACCAATCACCGATTTGGGCGCCAAATTTAAATATCGGCCGCGACCAATCACCCATCTTGGCTCCACATTTAAACACCGCTGTACTGATTTTTTCGCGGACGCTATTTAAATGTGGCGCAAAAATCGGTGATTGGTCGCGCCCAGCGTCGGCAACCAATCAGCACAGCGGTGTTTAAATGTGGAGCCAAGATCGGTGATTGGTCGCGGCCGATATATTCAAATTTGGCGCCCAAATCGGTGATTGGTCGCGGACAGCGCCAGCGACCAATCAGCGATTTTTAACAGAAATGTCCGGATCTTTATAACATCATGCGGATACTGTGGGGACATCAACGGCTAGGGTGTCAAGGGAGGACCGGGGAACGGCGCTGCGGGTCGGGATACTTCTGCTGCGAGCAGTCGCTCATCTCCCGGCTTCTCGCAGCGGAAGTATCCGCACAGGCAGCGGCGCTCCCCGGTCCTCACCAATACGATTCGCTGATTGGTCGCGCTCTCTGCACGCGACCAATCAGTGATCTTGGCGCTAAAGTTAAACACCGCTCTGCTGATTGGTCGCGGACTCCAGTCACGACCAATCAGCGAGATTGGCACCAAATTTAAACCCCGCTCTGCTAATTGGTCGCGGATGCCAGCCGCGACTAATCAGCATTATTGGCGCCAAATTTAAACACCGCTCTGCTGATTGATCGCGGTCGCTGGCCGAGATCAATCAGCAATATTGCCGCAAAATTTAAACACCGCTCTGCTGATTAGTCGCGATCGCCGTCCGCGACCAATCAGCAGTATTGGCGCCAAATTTAAACCCTGCTCGGCTGACTGGACGCGGTTGCAGGCCGCGACCAATCAGCAGTATTGGCGTCAAATTTAAACCCGGCTCTGCTGATTGGTCGCGGCCGCCGGCCCTGGTGCGGTGGCTCACTGGGTAATAAAGGGGTTAGGGCCAGCTTGGCATTATCAGCTGGCCAGTTCATGGGGTCACGCCAATATTAGACATGACCACCATGAATTTCTAGTAAAGTATTTAAAAAAAACACAACACCCAGAAAAAAGTCCTTTAATTGAAATAAACACACAATTCTTTATTGTTCTAAATTAAACCATACTTACCATCACGCCCATTCCAGCTGAAGCCAACGATCTCCTGCAATAAAAGTAAAACAATAAAGCAAAATCATCCTTACCTTTCCATGGTTCCCACGACAGCTTCAGCTCTGCTACATCGAGATGACAGGCTGGACCGCAGCAGAACGCTGCCATCCAGCCTGTCATCCCCCAGACACTGAGAAGCGCAGGCATGCTTGCGCTCCTCAGTGTCTCGCTGTGACGGCATCCAGATGAGCCGAGTTCATGTCCAATGAACTCGGCTCACCTCATGCACGTCACTGACAGCGTGGGAGAATTCTCATGCTGAAGCGCTGAGTGCAGGAGAATTTTCCCACGCTGTCAGTGACGTGTCTGAGGTGAGCCAAGTTCATTGGACATGAACTCGTCTCATTTTTATGCCGTCACAGCGAGACACTGAGGAGCGCAAGCATGCCTGCGCTTCTCAGTGTGTGCGGCATGGCAAGCTAAATGGCAGCGTTCTGCTGCGGTCCAGCCCGTCATCTCGATGTAGCAGAGCTGAAGCTGTCGTGGGAACCATGGAAAGGTAAGGATGATGTTGCTTTATTATTTTACTTTTATTGCAGGAGATCGTTGGCTTCAGCTGGAATGGGCGTGATGGTAAGTATGGTTTAATTTAGAACAATAAAGTATTGTGTCTTTATTTCAATTAAAGGACTTTATTCTGGGTGTTTGTGTTTTCTTTTAACTTTGACTATGGGGTTAGTAATGGGGGTGTCTTGTAGACGCCTCTCCATTACTAACCTGGGCTTGATGTCAGCTGGCATTATAAGCTGACATCAACCCCAGCCCTATTACCCCACTGCCACCGCTACAGGGCAGTGGGAAGAGCGAGACTAAGTGCCAGAATTGGCGCATCCTATGGATGCGCCATTTCTGGGACGGCTGATGGCCGATGTTTCTAGCCTGGGAGGGGGCCAATATTCATGGCACCCTTCCTGGGCTATTAATATCAGCCCCCAGCTGTCTGCCTAGCCTTTGCTAGCTATTAAAATAGGGGGAACCCCACGTCATTTTTTTGGGGGGGTCCCCCATTTTAATAGCTAGTAAAGGCTAGGTATTCAGCTGGGGGCTGATATTAGTAGCCTGGGAAGCTCCGTGGGTATTACCCCCTTCCCAGGCTTCAAACATCTGCCCCAGCCGTCTGCTTAACATCCGCTAGAGCCTAAAATTATGGGGAACCAAACGCCAATTTTTTTTTAAATAAATCCTTTATTTTAACACTACATGACAGGTACAGTAATCAACACTGTCACTGTACTTCATATATATGTGACTGACATGTTTCTATCTATCTAATCTATGTGTGATTCTCTATTCCTTCTATTCTAAATTGTCGGGTACTGCTGCTGAATTGCCGGCCGGCTTTTTTAAAGAGATGGTGCATGAAAACACTATTATTTTTTTTAATAAATCCTTTACACTAAATGACAAGTACAGTAAGCAACACTGTCACTGTACTTCATATACTGTATATGTGACTGACATGTTTCTATCTATCTAATCTATTTGTGATTCTCTATTCCTTCTATTCTAAATTGTCAGGTATCGCTGCTGAAATGCCGGCCGGCTTTTTTAAAGAGACGGTGCATGAAAACACTATTATTTTTTTTAATAAATCCTTTACACTAAATGACAAGTACAGTAAGCAACACTGTCACTGTACTTCATATATATGTGACTAACATGTTTCTATCTATCTAATCTATGTGTGATTCTCTATTCTTTCTGTTCTAAATTGTCGGGTACCGGTGTATGCCGCTGCTGAATTGCCGGCTTTTCATGTTTCACTGTGGGCACTGTTCCCATCGATTTGGGCAATCACTGTAATGCCACAACAACCATGGCTGTGGCATTACAGTGAGTGGCAGACAATCCCTGCATGATTGGTGCTCAAAAATAGCGCCAGACATGCAGGACATGCTTTTGGTGCACGAACAGTTATCGAACATAACCTCGAACAGCCGAATTTTTTGCAAATCGTTCGAGCTCGTCCAATACCGCCCAAAACAGCTCAAATTTGAGATTGGCGAACAGTTCTAGTCGAACACCGCTCATCTCTAGTTGTGAGATAGGGAGGATATGAGAGATGAGAAGTAGGATTGTTTTGCTGTAGTGAGTGCGGACTTGAAAATAGTGAGGGATTGTTTGAATGCGATGAAGTGCTCGATGGAGTGAGACCTTTTCCATCTCTGCTCCGCAACCCTGGAGGCCCGTCGCAGTTCTTTAGTAAGTTTGGTGTGCCAGGGTTGCCTGTTGATTGTGCGAGATTTGGTATGTGTGAGAGGGGCGATCGAGTCGAGAGCTGCAGCTATTGTGGTGTTATGTGGTGTTATATGAAGCTGCAGCAACATCTGCATTGTGTAAGGAATTTATGTCTGCAAGAGGGAGGAGGGATTCAGAGAGTGAGTGTAGGTCAAGGTGTTTGAGATTTCTGCGAGCGTGTGTAAGTTTGTGGAGTGGGGATTGTGCACCTGGACAGGAGAGGGTAGAGAATGTGAGGAGGTTATGGTCAGAGAGAGGGAGGGGTGAGTTAGAGAGGTTAGATAGGGAAAAGAGGCGGGTGAAGATGAGGTCCAGTGTGTGGCCATCTTTATGAGTAGCTGCCGAAGACCATTGAGCAAGGCCGAAGGAGGAAGTGAGGAATAGGAGCTTAGAGACAGATGAGTGGGAAGTGTCAATGGGGATGTTGAAGTCACCCATTATGATAGTGGGGATGTCAGTGGAAAGGAAGTGAAGCAGCCAGGTGGTGAAGTGGTCTAAGAAAGTGGTGGCTAGCCCTGGGGGTCGGTAAATGACGGCCAGTTAGAGGTCAGAGGGGGAATAGATGCGCACACAGTGCACCTCAAAAGAGGGGAGTATAACAGAGGGTGGCAGTGATATTTGGGTGAAAACGCAGGTATCTGACAGGAGAAAACCTACGCCTCCGCCATGTTTGCCATTGGGGCGGGGGGTGTGGGTGTGTTAGAGGGGGTGAGCCAGGTTTCGGTGATGGCGAGGAACGAAAGTTTGTTAGTAATGAAAAGGTCGTGGATGTAGGAAAGTTTGTTGCAGACGGAGCGAGCGTTCCATAGAGCTCCTGTTAGAGCAACTAAGGAAGTGGGGATTAGTTGGATGGGTATGAGGTTAGAAGGGTTGCGACAGTTTGTGGAAGGTCGTGGATAGGAGGTAGAAGTAACTGTGGGGATATGGCGAGGAGGACCAGGATTTGGAGAGATATCTCCAGCAGTGAGGAGGAGCAGAGAAGGTGTTAGCAGGTGGGAGCAAGAGAGAGCATGAGGTGGCTGTCTGTGTTTGGAGATCCAGGATTGAATTTTGAGGAATAATTCGGAGGAGGAGGTGAGATGAATGGGGAGGATGGAGGGAGAGATGAAGAGTTTCTTACTAGGTGTAGGGATTTGAGGGGTTACTAGAAAGTGGAGGACTATAGAGGAAAAAGTGAGAGCTAACAGAAACATAGTTAAAAGAGAGTAAGTGGTCAAAGTGTTGGTTACCTGACTCCTGCCCTGACTAACTGCCTCTGAAATAACTGCCACTTATCTCCGAAGCCACTTTGCACAAGAAGACGGTGCACAACCCAGCACGTGTGCACCCCTTAAAGATCTTCTAAATATAGAGGGCACACTAAACCATCAGGTGAGGGGCATTGTGGGAGCTGCTTGTGGCTAAATTAGCAGCTGGTCATCTCACCAGGAGATGGCTGGGTGATCAAACACAGAGCTAGGACTCTGTAGGCTCTGCAGTTTGGCACCTCTAAACATCAGATAAAATCTACAGTGGGGATAGGACAGACATATGTGAGTATTGAGTGGAATGGGACAGATAAAGTAGAAATATCAAGCAGAGAATTCTACCAGTGAGTTGAATCAGGAGAGCAGAGCATTAGATGGCGGCATATACAGCAGGCAGAGGAATTGTGCAGGAGAAGAGCATGTACCTGTGTGAAAAGAGAAGAAGACGGGTGTTAGTCCATGGCCTCTGAAATAACTGCCACTTATCTCCGAAGCCACTTTGCACAAGAAGACGCGTGCACAACCCAATATATCAATCTGATTCGAGAAAACGTAATAAACGTGAGCTTATTAGAGGAGTAAATATTCAAAGGGTTCGTCTCTCTGAAGCATGGAGTAGTCACATGTACAGTTTCTGTCAGTGGCGTACTGCCAATGGCGGCAGACTACGCCACTGCTATGGGGCGCGTGGCTGGAGGGGGCCCGTGAGGGCCCCAAGCAGCGTGGGAGCGAGGAGGATAGGTAAGTAGGAGGTTGCAGCGGCAGAGGAGCGGGTTGCGGCAGTGGAGGAGCGGAGCACACACAGTAGCCGCTGCTGCAGCTACCACGTGTGCCCGCTGCTAAAGGTACATGAATATTCCCTCTTCTCCACTCCCATGGGCGTGGAGAAGACGGAATATTCATTCTCTTTAGTAGCGGGCACGGAGGAGCGCTGAGCCCCGGCTCCTGCTGTCAGTGCCTGCCCGCCGCTAAAGAGAAAGCATATTCAAGCTTCTCCACGCCCATAGTCTCGGCGTGGAGAGGAGTGAATGTGCCAGCAGCAGCAGCAGCTCACCTCAGCTTCTGAGAGCGCGCGCAGCTCAGATGCCGACATGAGCTGCTGGAGCAGAGGTGAGGAAGGAAGGTGAGTATAAGTGTTTATTGTTTTATGTGTGCAGTGATTGAGGGGTTGAGGAGGCCACACATACCAGGATACATGGATTGAGGAGGCCACACATACCAGTATTTGGGGATTGAGGAGGCCACACATACCAGGATTTGGGGATTGAGGAGGCCACACATACCAGGATTTGGGGATTGAGGAGGCCACACATACCAGGATTTGGGAATTGAGGAGGCCACACATACCAGGATTTGGGGATTGAGGAGGCCACACGTACCAGGATTTGGGGATTGAGGAGGCCACACGTACCAGGATTTGGAGATTGAGGAGGCCACATTTACCAGGATTGGGGGATTGAGGAGGCGACACATACCAGGGATTGTGGGATTGAGGGGGCCACACATACCAGGGATTGTGGGATTGAGGGGGCCACACATACCAGGGATTGTGGGATTGAGGGGGTCACACATACCAGGGATTGTGGGATTGAGGGGGTCACACATACCAGGGATTGTGGGATTGAGGGGGTCACACATACCAGGGATTGTGGGATTGAGGGGGCCACACATACCAGGGATTGGGGGATTGAGGAGGCTACACATACCAGGGATTGTGGGGGCCACACATACCAGGGATTGTGGGATTGAGGGGGCCACACATACGAGGATGGGGAAATGTACCAGTAGCTGCTGCATTTCTCACTCTTCAGTCTTGCACGCAAGCAGAGGGAAGGAGACCGGGGGCCGTCGGAAGGTGAATATATCTTATTTTTTATTTTATTCTTGTTTTTACAGCTTTTTAATGGTACCTGGGTGTGGAGGAGAGTCTCCTCTCCTCCACACCCGGGTACCATCCGCACATTAGAATGCGCCAATAACGCAAGTACAAATGCAGTCTTGCGGTATTGGCGCGTTCTAATGCAAGTCAATGGCGGCAAAAACGCCGCGTTTCTGAAAAATTAATGGACATGCTGCGGATTTTTGAGCGCAGCATAAACGCTGCAGAAAAATCCGCAGCATGGGTACAGCACATGCGGATTATCATTGGGAACATTGCTGCCCTTCTACCATGCGTTTTTAATGTGTTTCCGCAGCGTTTCCGCAGCTGCAAAAGCGCTGCGGAAACGCATTAAAAACGCATTGTGTGCACACAGCCTAAAGGCTGGAAAGTTATGAGAGCTGCTCTTCTGTGACATAGACAAATATTTATTTTTTGTAGGGGGGGGGGCCCAATTAGAGCTTCTGCTATGGGGCCCCATGACTTCTATGTACGCCCCTGCTTTCCGTGTATAAAGGAGACGTGGACTTTATTTATTCTACTTTTTGATCATAGAAGCAAAGGATATTATTCAGAGTTTCTGCACATTAATGAGTACGATATTGCAGCATTACCAATGGAACTCTGTCAATCAAGAAAAGGGACTGACTTTAATTTGAAAATGGTAGGGTGTAATGATCTAAGAAGACATAATTAGCCAAGCCAAGGGTGCACATAAGAGCCCTAATTTGCATCTAAAACATGAAATAATAAATTATAACCTGGGCTATGTCTCCAATAGAAATGTGTAAGCAAATTAATTGGCATTTTGGGAGTGAACCACTCCGTTTAAATGTCCTTTGTACACATGTACTGCTGAGAAGAGTGCTTTTCTTTGTGCACAGGATGATCATGTTAATATTCGTTCTGTGCACATGAAAGCAAAATGACATCCTGTCTAAACAGGTTATTATGGGACTGCCGATTGGCTTCATATAGCAGATCAGCGATCATTTAAAGGCTGAAACTGACCAATGTAAATGCACATTAGATATAAGTACCTGACTCCATGATGATTTTTCCAGAAATAGTACCAAATGACATTGTCATTATAATGCCACCTGAATACTACCCCTGCTACCCCATTTTCCATACAGAACTCCCTCATGCTATCCCAGTCTCCATACCGAGGCCCCATGCTACCCCATTTTCCATACCGAGCCCCCTCATGCAACTCTATACTCCTTACCGAGCCCCCTCATGCTACCCCATTCTTCATGCCAAGCCTCCCCATGCTACCACATTCTCCATGACAAACCCCACTATGATATACCTTCTCCATATCAAGCTTTCTCATCTCATACTACCTCTTCTCCATACCAAGCCCCCATGCTACCCTATTCTTCTTACCAAGCCCCTCATGCTACATTATTCTCCACATTGAGGCCCCCACACTACCCCATTCTTCATGCTGAGCCTGCCCATGCTATCCCATTTTCTTTTATGAGCCTCCCATGTTACCCCTTCTCCATACTGAGCCCCCTCATGCTACCCCTTCTCCATAGCGAACACCCTCATGCTACCCTTTCTCTATTATCGAGCCCTCCTCCCTATTCTCATACTAAGCCCCTCACCCCATTCTCCATACTAAGGACCATCACATTCACCATACCAAGGCCCCCACCCCATTCTCCATACCAAGGCACCCCCGAGTATATTTGTCTCTATGAGTCATTACCTGCTGCAGGATTTGGCTTTTCCTTCTTCATGGTGCTCTGCAATGACATCAGTAGGGTGATGAGTTGACCTCATCGCGCTGCAGTGACATCAGCAGCATGAGTACATCTCTGTACATTGGATCAGGGAGCTGATTGGAGCTCAACTAACCCAGTGTCACGCAAGGTGTGGGAAAGACTTAGTGCAAAACAGAGGGAAGAGGGAAAGGGAGCCCAGACACTAGGGAAAGGGGGGAGTGGAGACCTCCTAGTCTGGTCTAGTGTCACCCAGCCTCAACTATCGACCCTGTATTGGCTCTTAACCAATTGCCGCACGCGTTCCTCGCCCTGTCTTTCCCTGGCGTTAGACTCAGGCTAGGGAAGGGAGGAGATGAGCACTAGCCGATCTCCACTGAACTCAAAAGACTAAAAGGAGGGACAAACAGGGCAAATTGCTTAGCTTTTAGATGACTCCAAACAAATATGCACATGTCCTCAAACACCAGAGAAGAGGAAGTACTGCTGTTGCTGAAGTCTTCACTAGGAGTAATAAATATCGCCGGCAACTCCCTCTGAAACACAGAAGGTATTTATACACCCAGGCCAGGTAGCCGCTGGGTCCTAGAGAAAACCTCAAGAAAATGTGTATAATGCCAAATGTAGAGATCTCCTGCGAACAACTGTAGGGCGACTGTCTGTCACCTCTGACACACCCGTGACAGTACCCCTTCCTCTACGAGTGGCCTCCGGACACTCAGGACCGGGTTTCTCAGGATAAGAGGTGTGGAATGATCGAACCAACCTGGGAGCGTTCACCTCTGACGCTGAAACCCACATACTCTCCTCTGGACCATAGCCTTTCCAGTGCACCAAGTATTGTAGAGAACGACGTTGGAGACAAGAATGTACAATCCTTGAAATTTGAAACTCCAGATTGTTGGTATATGCAACAGTTGTGGACTTCTTTGTTAGTGTGAAGGAGGACTTTATGCTGATCTGACAGTAGATGGCGATGTTGTGTAAAGTTTCCTTGTTTACTGTATTGTAAAAAGAAAAAAAATCTCTCTTGTATTTTCTGTTTTGTTCTTACTTCCTGGTGCAGTACTGTGTGACTGTGCGTTTTTTCCTTTACCTCATGTTCTGAGAAGTAATACCTTGTTATCCCAAGTACTCTGCTCTGTGAAGTTTCTACTGCAACTGTGGGTATCCAGAAGCTGTGCAACACAGATTACCATCAACTATTACTGGGGGCGGTGGTAGAGGTGAGGGCTCAAGAGGTTCCATATACTTTTTGAGTAAGGGCCTGTAGAACACATTGTGGACCTTAAGGGCCTGAGGAACTTCAAGACGAAACGCTGCTGGGTTAATGATGGCGGTTTATTTTATAGGGACCAATAAACCTAAGTCCCAGTTTCCAAGAAGGAACTTTCAATCTTATATTCCTGGTAGACAACCACGCAAGGTTATTTACATTCAAGTCCAGACCTGGCAAGCATTTTCTGTTAGCCATACGTTTATACCTGTCTCCCATGATCTTTAAATTACTCAGAACACCCTGCCATACCGAGGAAAGCGACAAAGCATACCATTCCACCTCAGGAACTCCTGAAGCTCCTCCCCCACTAAAGGTACCAAACTGTGGGTGATAAACGTATGCACCGAAGAACGGTGACCTGCCAGCGGATTCTTGACGATGATTATTAATGGCAAATTCTGCCAGCGGTAAGTAAGATGCCCAATCCTCCTGATTTTCGGAGATGAAACACCTGAAGTAGGTCTCCAAATTCTGATTGACACGCTCGCTCTGACCATTCGACTGAGGGTGAAAGGCAGAAGAAAAGGACAGCTGCACCCCCAGTCGAGAACAGAATGCCTTTCAGAACTTGGAAACAAACTGGGTCCCCCAATCTGACACCACATCGGAGGGAACCCCGTGAAGCTTCACAATCTCATTTATGAACATCTGTCTTGGCATTTGGAAGTGCAGGCAATGTGACAAAGGGAACCATTTTACTGAACCTATCTATTACCTCCAAAACCACCGTTTTGACTGCAGAAACTGGTAGGTCAGTAATAAAATCCATGGACAAGTGTGTCCATGACCTACTAGGGATAGGTAGCGGAAGAAGAGTACCAGATGGACGGGTATGAGAAAACCTTAGAACGCGCGGAAATACTACAAGCAGCTACGTGTTCAATCACATCCTGATGTAACCCCGGCCACCAATAACGATGAGAGAGGAGGTCCGCGGTTGCCTTACCACCTGGATGCCCAGAAAGCACAGAGTTATAATGCTCTTTAATTACTTTGTGGTGCAGATTTAATGGTACAAATAACCTTCCTGAAGCGCAGGAGGCAGGAGTGTCCCCCTGAGCCTCCAACACCTCACCCTCCAGTTCAGAATACAGTGCCAAAATGACTACCCCTTTCTGTAATGTTGGGACAGGGTTCTCATGTTCACCACCACCAGGAAAGCTCCGGGACAAAGCATCACTCTTGACATTTTTGACCCGTGGATGAAAAGTGACATCAAAATTGAACCTAATTAAAAAACAGGGACCATCTGACTTGCCTAGGTTTGAGATGTTTAGCTGACTGGAGATATGACAGGGTCTTATGGTCAGTAATAACAGTAACAGGATGGACAGCCCCTTCCAACCAATGTCGCCATTCTTCGAACGCCAATTTGATCGCCAAAAGTTCCCTATTACCCACGTCATAATTTCTCTAAGCCGAAGACAATTTTTTTAGAAAAGAAGGCACATGGACGCCATTTACCAGGGGACGGACCCTGAGACAACACAGCCCCAATCCCGAAATCCGACGCACCAACATCCACATAAAGGGTTGGGAAACATCGGGTTGACTGAGTATAGGTACAGTTCTTTAAAGAAGAAAAAACCTGGACTGAGGCATCCGACCATTTGGAAAAATCAAACTCCTTCTTAGTCATGTCAGTAAGGGGTTTCACAATTACAGAGTAATTTTGGATGAATTTCCAGTAAAAATTAGTAAAGCCCTCAGGTTCTCGGGACGTTCCCAATCAAGGACTGCACGGATCTTCTCCGGATCCATCTGAAAACCTGAAGACGACAACAAGTACCCCAAAAACTGCACCACCTGAACAGCAAAAACACATTTTTCCAGTTTGGCATAAAGTTTGTTGTCCCTTAATATCTGAAGAACCTGCTTAACATGCCCCCGATGAGTTTCAAAATCTGGTGAGTAAACCAAAATATCGTCCAGATAGACCACCACAAACCGCCCCACCAAACAATTAAAAATATCATTTATGAAATGCTGGAATACCGCAGGTGTATTAGTCAAACCAAAAGACATAACCAAACTCCATTCGTCCCCTTCTCTGACTCTAACCAGATTGTAGGCTCCCCTTAGATCCAACTTGGAGAATACCTAAGCTCCCACAACCTGGCTGAACAAATCAGGAATCAGAGGATTCCTGTCCCTTCTTCAGACTCTCCACAATGAAATCCTTCATGACTTATCTCTCAGGGCCAGAAAGATTATACAGTCTGGATTTCGGTAGTTTAGCACCGGGGGTCAGGTAATAGGACAGTTTTAAACACGATGAGGAGGAAAATCCTGACTCCCCCTCTCAGAAAAAACATCCTCAAAACCAGACAGAAAAGCAGGTAATATTTCTGTAGAGACAGTAGCAAGGGAAATATCTAAACAATTTGCATGGCAGTAATCTCCCTATTCAATAATTTCCCCGATTGCCAGTCCACCAATGGCTTATGTTTAACAAGCCACGGAATACCCAAAACAATCGGTGTAGGAAGATTGTCCAGGACATAGCAAGGAATAATTTCACGATGAACTGACCCCACCCTCAGTTTTACATTATGTACAATCTGAGTAAATGCTTTCTGTGCAAGTGGCGCCGAGTCGATGGCAAAAATGGAAATAGGTTTATCTAAAGTACAGCAAGCAAGACCATGAGTCTTCACAAACTCAGCATCAAGCATGCTGACTCCGGCTCCGCTGTCAACAAACACAGAAATTTTTGTCGGTTTAGCACCACCTCTGCTGTCAGGACAAAGCGGGAACTGCAGTTTGGCCTCAAATGCACCACTTGTTTATCTAACTCCAGACTACCAAGAGTTAATCGAGTCTCCTTTTGTTTAGGAATTGAAGGACAGGTCCCATCAAAATGGCCTTTTTTCCCACAACAAAAATATACACCTTTTATCTTGCGAATCTCCAGGGAGATGTATAATGCAGAGACACCCCCTAACTGCATGGGTTCCTACACCTCCCCCAGTACTGGTTCACCCCAGACTGCTCCCCCCGACAGAGGTACACAACCCCGACAAGAAGGCCACGGAGAAGGTGGTCTCACCTGTCTATACTGAAGTCATCTATCAAGATGTATGGCCAACGACATGGCAGCCTCCAAGGACTGAGGGGTTTCATATAATGCCAAGGCATCTTTCAACCTTTCAGTAAGCCCCTCACAAAATTGACTTCTAAGGGCTGAGTCATTCCATTTGGAATCCGTTGCCCATCTACGGAATTCCGAACTGTACGTTTCTACTGACCGATTCCCCTGCAGAAGGCTATATAGCCTAAACTCAGCCAAGGAGACTCGGTAAGGGTCATCATAGATGAGGGCCAAGACCGAGTCCTGCGGTAAAGAAAACCCTCACGTCTGAGGATCTCTCTGCAGTACAGCGATCACAATTCAAACCTGTTGCTCCTCATTTCCGGAGAAGTAAGGATGAAGTTTGAAATACAGTTTGCATGCCTCCTTGAATACAAACAAATTGTCCCTACCTCCTGAAAACCTGTCTAGGAGGGAAACTTTGGGTTTAGGCTGGACAGGCCTACCTGCAGAGACCCCCACATTGGCGACCTGTAACCGCTGATGCTGCTGCTGTACCTCACCGCGGACATCATTCACCTCCAGCGACAGCATGTGCAGCCGCTCTGCGAGCTCTGCAACTGAACCCATACCAAGGGAGAAAGAGAAAAAAAAAAGGTCCATGCCCAAAAACACACAGAGAAAAAAAAACCCAAAGTGTCAGTTTTCTACTTTTTTTTTCTCCTTTCAAAATGTGCTCAGCCGGTGATAATGTCACGCAAGGTGTGGGAAAGACTTAGTGCAACACAGAGGGAAGAGGGAAAGGGAGCCCAGACACTAGGGAAAGGGGGGAGTGGAGACCTCCTAGTTTGGTCTAGTGACACCCTGCCTCAAATATCGACCCTATATTGGCTCTTAACCAATAGTGTTCCTGGCCCTGTTTTTCCCTGGCGTTAAAAACAAAGAGCCCAGCCAGAACAGTAAACAGATTTTTTTAAAAATTCCAAAATCAAATTAGAAAACAGGAAAAGGCAGTGGTAGTTACCAGCCATGATGTCAAGGAAAATGCAGAACAGGACGCAGCAGGGCCCCTTTTGTTAGAAGGAGGTAACACAGGTGCAGAATGCTAATGAACAATCACTCTCATCCTCTCATCCTGATTGCCTAGCACTAAAACTGCACACAGATGAAACTTGGAATAGGGTGCAGGTCACATACATGTGGCATCGTGCCTAGCCAGCATCCTATTAGACGCCCCTACTATTCGATTAGGTTGGATGCCCGGCACCCTATCCGTGTATCACAGAGGTGCCAGCCCCTAATTCACAAGGTCACCATTAATGGGCCTGGCTGTGTCCTGTCAGATAAAAAAGTGCAAAAATATCATATGAGGTATTAGTTAATATTTTGGCCAAAATACGTAAGGTCGCAATCCCCGTCAAGGGTCCCCACGATTTTGCGAGTCCCTACTTTATCGTTATCTTCATTCTGCACCTGTGTTACCTCCTTCTAACAAAAAGGGGCCCGCTGCGTCCTGTTGTGCATGTTCCTTGACATCCTGGCTGGTAACTACCATTGCCTTTTTGCTGTTTCCCCCTTTCCCTGGCGTTAGACTAAGGGTAGGGAAGGGAGGAGAGGAGCACTAGTCAATCTCCACTGAACTCTACAGACAAAAAGGAATGACAAACAGGGGAAATTTCTTAGCTTTTAGACGACTCCAGAAAAATGTGCACATGTCCTCAAACACCAGAAAGGAGGAGTTACTGCTCTTACTGAAGACTTCACTAGGAGTAATGAATATCGCCGGCAACTCCCTCTGAAACACAGCATTGGTCCTAGAGACAGTCTCAAGAAGATAGTAACAACTAGTGTGGGATATATAAATCCAAACCACCACAAAGAGTAACTAAGGTTTAAAATATATTATATTTATTGGTATTCTTTAAAATTAAAGATATAAAAAAACAGTGGATAACCCATACCACAGATGTAGGGTGTTAAACCATGAATCATTACAAGAGATGTATATACATGCTACTACTTGGCAATATATTTGGGAGGTAAATGATACTGAATTGGGCCCTAATATGCATAGAGAGATATATATTTAACAGGTGAACAGATCAATCCACATCAAAAGATATACACATGCATAATAAATAAGAGCCCAGATTACCTTAAGCCAATGTTTGTATGAATGAAAGCATGGTAAACACCCACCGCTCCGACGATCGTTTCAACACCTTTTTCAAGGAGCGCTGCATATGGGGTGTGCATGTGTTCATTTATATAGGAGTGATGAGATTGAGTTAATCCCCCACAGCTGTGTGAAAGGAACTGCAGAGCCATGTGGCGCGCATGCCTGATGACTTAGCAGTAGTGTATGCTTATTAATATTATTCACACACACACTAATTTCATTTACATTCTTGTATTTGTTCTATGCACTTTCCTTTTGTAACTGTTTTACATTTCGCACTCCCAACACACACAATTTTTTATTGTTAATCCATATTTACATAATGGGTCTAATAGGTTTTGGCACATTCAATGGATAATTTTAATTTATTTATTTATTTATTTATTTATTTATTTTATTTTTTAATTTACTTTGCATGTATATTGTAGGTTTGAGATACAATAGTTAGGGCATGTTGCAGATTAATTGTGTGAGGTTGAGGTATGTACTCTATGTGTGTCCAAAGAATATATCTTTAAGAATGTTTATTAATATTTGTAAATTAACCCGTTTATTTAGGCTATGCTTGGCGCATAGGATAATTATATATGGTATTTGTTTTGGGTCTTGATGGCCTGTGTGATATAACAATCTTGGATTTATATATACGCACATATAGTATATACATGCATTTGTACACTCATACATATTGTATGCAGCAGTCATTGTTATATATAAATTTTTCCTTCTCATATACATCTCAGTCCCTAGTGGTATAATATACATGTGCACCCGTACACTTATATATATATCACGCATTGGTACTGTTATATATAAAATACTCTCATTTTCTCATATACATATTTATCTTACTCTCCAGCGATAATATTCATTCAGTCTCTTCACTCATTCACCCCAATGTTGTTATAATACTTACCGATGCTTTAGCAGACAGGTCGCGCATGCAGGAAGTCTTTGACTTCCGGCACTTCCCCACACGGATCATGTGACCACTGGCACGCACGTTGCATAGCAACCGAGTGCTTGCTGGTCACCGTCCGTGGAAGGAAGTTGCCTGATAGGAAGCAGTCATCAGGCATGCGCGCCACATGGCTCTGCAGTTCCTTTCACACAGCTGTGGGGGATTAACTCAATCTCATCACTCCTATATAAATGAACACATGCACACCCCATATGCAGCGCTCCTTGAAAAAGGTGTCGAAACGATCGTCGGAGCGGTGGGTGTTTACCATGCTTTCATTCATACAAACATTGGCTTAAGGTAATCTGGGCTCTTATTTATTATGCATGTGTATATCTTTTGATGTGGATTGATCTGTTCACCTGTTAAATATATATCTCTCTATGCATATTAGGGCCCAATTCAGTATCATTTACCTCCCAAATATATTGCCAAGTAGTAGCATGTATATACATCTCTTGTAATGATTCATGGTTTAACACCCTACATCTGTGGTATGGGTTATCCACTGTTTTTTTATATCTTTAATTTTAAAGAATACCAATAAATATAATATATTTTAAACCTTAGTTACTCTTTGTGGTGGTTTGGATTTATATATCCCACACTAGTTGTTACTATATTGATTGAGTTTGGCGGTGGAGGTTAATTTCCTCCGTTCGGATACCATCTGGAACCTGTTTAGATAGTCTCAAGAAGATGTCTGTAATGCCAAATGTAGAGATCTCCTGCAACTAACTTCAGGGCAACTGTCTGTCACCTCTGACACACCCGTGACACCCAGGAAGTGTCGGCACGTTCAGAGATTCATTTGTATTTGAGTCATAAAGACGCAAATACAAATGAATGCAACACTCTTCATCCCTCATCCAAAAAAATGTTGGTTCTGTTAACGAGTCTGGAGGAGGGAAATTTAATCCCTAAGTTGCCGAGCCAATTGTAACATTATTGACCAGGCCATAGAATTGAAATCTGACCAGTGTCACTTCATGTGGTAATAACTTCAACGTATCCCAGTGATCCTGAGATTTGTTTTTTTCGTGACACATTTTACTTTGCTTGTTGTAAATTTAGATCGATAGGTTTTGGGTTTATTTGTGAAAATATCATAATTTTGATGAACTTTCAATGTTTATATGCTCAAAGTTGTTAGTCATACTGTACAAATACCATTTCCCATATGTTGCTTTAGCCACAATTTTTTTTCTTTAAAAGGAATAGTACGAGAAAATGGACTCCACAATTTCTTACCTAGTTTCTTCTGAGCACACTGATACCCCATGTGGTCAGAAACCTCTGTTTGGAGAAAGGGCCAGGCCCGGAAGGGAAGGAGCACCATTTGAATTTTGGAACACAAATTTGACTGAAATAGATTGTGGGCATCATGTTGCATTTCCATGGCCCCTAGGGTACCCAAACAGCAGAAAACTCCTAGAAGTGACCCCCGTTTTGTAAACTATACCCCTCAAGGATTTTATCCAGGGGTATGGTGAGCATTTTAAATCCACAACTACTACACAGAATTTGATAACATTTGGTCTCCACATTGAAAATGTTCATTTAATTTTTCACGAAAATGTTGCTTTAGCCCCAAATTTTTACTTTTGCAAGAGGTATCATAAAAAAGGTGACAGCGCGATTTGCTGCCTAATTTCTTCTGAGCAAGGCGATACCCCACATGTAGTCAAAAAGTTCTGTTTGACACACGACAGGGTTTGGAAGAAGCGACATTTGGTATTTTGAATGTAAATTTGACTACAATGGATTGCAGAAATCATGTCTCATTTGCAGAGCCCCGGAGGTACCAAAACAACAGAAAGCCCCACAAGTGACACCACTTTGGAAGCTAGACCCATCAAGGAATTCATGTAGGGGTTTGTTGAGCTTGCTAAACCAATGGGTGCTTCACAGAACTTTTTAAAATGTGGATGTGAAAATGAAAATTACTTTTCTATGCTAAAATATGGTTTTATCCCCACCCCAAATTTGAAATTTCCAGAGTGTATAATAGGAGAAAACAGAAACTTAAATTTGTTATGCAATTTCTTCCGAACATAAAGATACTGTCACGCAAGATGGATGAACACTAACAACTAAAGACAACAAAGGAAACAAACATGGGGAAAAGTAACTTAGCTTGAGCCAACTTTAGAGAGATTATTCCTAACGTCCTCCAAGCACAAAAGAGAAAGTAAGCAGACTGCAACAGCTCCAAGCCTTCTCAAGAGAACAAGTGAATATCACCGGCAACTCCCTCTATCAAACAGCAAGTATTTCAACAGCCAGGCCTGGGTGTCAGTTAGCCAGAGGGAGGTAGACGCTGGGTCCTAGAGTGAGACAGATAAGAAGGTGTCTGTAATGTCAAACGAAAAGATATTCTGCAAACAACTCGAGGGCGACTGTCTGTCACATCTCACACACACATGACAGATACCCCATATGTGACGAAAACTGGCACATGGCATGGAAAGAGCGCTATATGATTTTTGAAGCATAAATTTGTCTGGAATAGATTGTTAATGCCAAGTCGCATTTGCAGAGCCCCTGACAGGTCAAACAGCTGAAACCCCCATAAGTGAACCCATTTTGGAAATTAAACCCCTCAAGGAATTGATAAAGGGGTGTATTGATCATTTTTAACCTACAGGTGATTCACAAAACTATAACATTTAGATGTGAAAACAAAAAATTTAATTTATTCCACTAAAATACTGTTTTAGTGCCAAATATATAATTTACATGTGATATAATATGAGAAACTGGACCCCAGTATATGTTATGCAATGTTTACTGAACATGGCAGCACCCCATATGTGGTTGTACACTACTGTTTGAGCACACGGCAGGGATCAGATTGGAAGGAGCTCTACTTGACTTTTAGTACGCTGATTGTTTGAATAGCACGGTGGCTCAGTGGTTAGCACTGCAGCGCTGGGGTCCTTGGTTCAAATCCCACCAAAGACAACATCTGCAAGGAGTTTGTATGTTCTCTCAGTGTTTGTGTGGGTTTCCTCCGGGTTCTCCGGTTTCCTCCCACACTTCAAAGACATACTGATAGGGAATTTAGATTGTGAACCCCAAAGGGGACAGTGATGATAATGTATGTAAAGAGCTGCGGAATATGTTAGTGATATATAAAATAAAGATTATTATTATTATTATTATAGATTGTGGGTCCTTGAGACAAGCCTCTGAAGTGCCAGATCAGCAGAAACCCCACCAGGTGACCCCATATTGGAAACTTCACTGCCTAAGGGATTCATCTAGGGGTGTAGTGAGTATTTTGAACCGACAGGTGCCTTGCAGAATTTCATAACATTGGGATGTGTAAATATAACATTTTAGTTCTAAAAATGTCATTTTTGTATTTGCTGCAAATTTGTCAGTTACACAAGGGTTAATAGGTAAAAATGGAACCCACAATTTATTGTGCAATTTCTACCGAATGCGGTAATACCCTATATGTTGTCGGAAACTATTATTTCCTTCAACTCGTCCAAGATGTTGGCCCCAAAATATACAGATGCCATCAACAGGCCAGAGATCAAGGATAAGCTCCAACGCTTCCAAAATAACATGTACGAACTTAAAGCAGAAGGCGTACACCTGGCAGTAAGGAACCTTAACAACATACTCTATGCCATGGCAGAAATGTCCGACCCAAAAAGATGTAGCAACAAGAGGTTGAGTAAACAAAATCCCAACAACTGGTTTGACAAGGAATGTAAAGCTATAAGGAAGGTTCTAAGAACGACCTCAAATAAAAAACACAGAGACCCAAACAACTCTACTCTGAGAGAAAATTACCACACCATGCAACAAAATTAGAAATCCATCCTCAAAAGGAAAAAGAAAAAACACATTTCCACAAAACTCCTCCAACTCCAAGATGCCCTTGAAGACAACAGCTTTTGGGAACTATGAAACCACCTAGGATCCAACCAAAAAAGCTACAACCTCCATATCCAGACCAGGAACATATGGCTCCAGTACTTCAAGGACCTTTACAAAGACATCCCAAGTGGGGGCGTGGCCAGGACCTCAATGTGAGAGGAAGTGTGTGTGAGGAGCTCCTGCTGAGCTGAACACAATAGAGGCATAGAAAAGGCAGAGTGCCGGCATTTTCACCTCAATTACAGCACACATGGGGCCACGACATGCTAGGACACCGGCATCCACTCCAGGGCCAGTGATAGCGACCGCACTGGACACCTTTCTTCAGAAGGACTCAGCACCTCATGGTGTCCCGGAGCCATCTTGGCTGGAACAGACCGGGATGCAGCAGCTTCAGACAGAGCACAGAGGTGAGGGGAGTGGGAACCAATCTCAGCTTGCAGCCCCTGCTGATGTGGATTTGCCGGGGCAGATAACAGCAAAAAGCCAAGGCAGAGCTGTGGGAGTCGTCTCCTCTGCAAATAAGACTGTTGCAGCTCACATGAGGTGCACATCAGAGCCCCCCTCCCCCTCCTCCCCTCAGACAATTGCACAAATAACAGCATGTGCTGCTGATCATCCCCAGCCCCCATCAGAAGATGGAGGGACCTTCTCTATGCATTCCCATGGGAAAAGGAGCAGACAGGCAGCCGGGGAGATTGAAGGAGAGCGGAATATTTTCACTGTCCATGATAAAGGGGTGGAGACTTGTCCTCTTCCCCTGGCTGTACTGAGGATGAATGGCGGGTTGGGAGCCTGCAGTTCTGTGCCCCCCCCCACCCTCCATGGCAGAAGTACCTAGAGCATTTACCCTCCAAGACAGACTTCAAAAACCTTATAAAGGAAGTCAAGGATACCTGCAGTTCAGAGATTGCTTATGTGAGACAAGACCTGAGGCACTTGGCAAATCGTATAGAAATACTGGAGGAAGATCATAATACTACTAGAGCTCATGTAACCAAACTACAACAAGTGACCACCCAGCAAGAATCAGTGATGCAGGATATGCATGCCCACATTGAAGATCTTGATAATAGGGAAGAAGAAGCAACATACGGGTGAGGGGTCTCCCCGAGTCGGAGGGGGGGGGGATCTCAGAGCTATACTTCAGGAGATCTTCAACTCTATCCTGGGTGATAACCAGCCTGCCTCGATCAAATTTCATAGAGCTCACAGAGCCTTGAAGCCAAAAGGTATTACAGCATTTCCTGCTTGCATGACTTTGAGCTGAAAGAAAAGATAATGGCCAAGGCAAGGGCCCAGAAAGCCATAAAGTATAGGGGAGGCGGACATCCAGCTCTTCCCGGACCTGTCTAGAATTACCCTGCAGAAGAGAAAGCTGTTAGAACCCTCCTGTTAGTTTTTTTTCTATTTTGTTGGTCACATGACTTTCTGCCTATATAATCCAGCTCCGCCCTTCTGGCCTTACTGGACTTCAGGGTTACATTTACTCTTAAGCTAGCCAGGTGCCTTGTACCTTACTCTGTAGTTTGCTTGGTCTTTTGACCACTAGTACTTTTTGTTTGTCTTTGCTCTGCTACAATTTCTGTTAGGAGGTGTCCAACTATATCCCTGTCCTTAGTTCTTGTAGGGACCCCTCCCTTATATCTATAGGTGTGCGTTCAGACTAGCCGAGGACTTAGGCGGGTCTGTTCACAAGGAACAGGTCCCCCGCTGCATCGTAGGGAATCAGCTTAGTCCTATTGTAGGGACAGTTTTCCTATCTTTCCTTAGTGTTTGTAGCAGTTCGTAACAGTAAGTCCAGCCCAAAAAAAACACTCTAAGGAAAGAAATCCAGATTTCAGCACAGTGTCAGTTCAGGAGTTGGCTCAACGCCTGCACGGACTGTCTTTGGAGGTGGCCGAGCTCCAGCAACACGTGAGTAGCTGTCCTGGAGCTCATTTTGTCGAACCGAAGGTAGGACTGCCAGATTTTTTTATGGTAAACAGCAATATTTTTTTTCCTTTAAAAACGCTTGTTTATTATATTTTCGTTTAAGACCCAGATCCTCGGGGAATGAATCACAGCGCATTGGGTTTATAATGTCACTTTTGCGCAAAGAACCACAGGGATGGGCCTTTTCTCTACAACCTAATGATCCGTGTTTTAGATCTGTGGAAGATTTTTTTTCTGCTATGGGGTTGTTGTATGATGATCCTGATCGAGTCTCATCTGCTGAAACTGAATTAAGACGTTTGAAGCAGGGATCAGGTGATGTGGAAAATTATTGTACATACTTCAGAAGATGGTCAGCTGAAGTGGAATGGAATGACTCAGCATTAAAATGTCTGTTTCTTGCTGGTCTAGGTGAAAGGGTTAAGGATCTGCTGACTGCCTTCCCAAAACCTGGAACCTTGCAGGAGGCAATGCAATTAGCTATACGTGTGCACAGGAGACTGCGTGCTAGGATTAATGAAGAGAAATCTACTGCTATGGCAGCTCCTAGTTTGCAGAGGGTCTGCTCGGAAGGTGGAGAACCGATGGAGATTGGGGCCATGTCACCCCACTCTCAGGAAAAAGACCGCAGGTTTGCTAAGGGATTATGCTTTTATTGCGGTAAATCTGACCACTTTATTTAGAACTGTGTGCTTCGTTTGAACAAGGAAAAAAAAAAGGTCAGTTACGCCCGTATAGCTTGTTCAAACTCAAAAGGAGTATTTCTTTCTGGAAGCACCTCATTCCAGGAGGAGTTGTTTGAATTTCAGGTATTTGTGGATTGTGGTTCTACACTCAATGTGATTGATGAGGGATTTTTGGAAAAATTTAAATTAGAATCTAAACTTTTGTCATCCCCTATTTCTGTGGTTGCTGTTGATGGCTCTCCCTTGAAATGTATTACAAGGTTTTTGAATTTCCCCTCACCATTAATGGTATTCACCAAGAGAATTTGGATTTGGCGGTATTAAATAATTTGCCTTCTCCAGTGGTTTTGGGGTTACCTTGGTTAAAATTGCACAATCCTGTACTGGACTGGTCTACCAATGAAATTAAGTCTTGGAGTCCTAAGTGTTATGATAAATGTTGTAACGGTTGCATTGCTGCTGTGAAAGAGGGGAATTACCTGTACCTATTCAGGATTTTGGAAGGTTTTTTCTGAGAAGGAGTCGCAAGTTTTGCCTCCTCATAGGGACTATGATTGTACTATTGAGTTTGTCCCTGGAGCTACTTTTCCCAGGAGTCGCTTATTTAATCTTACTATCCCTGAGAGAAAGGCCTTGGAGGAATACATACAGACAAGCTTGGCCGCCGGTCACATTAGACCTTCTAAGTCACCTGTGGCTGTTGGATTTTTTTTTGTAAAAAAAAAAGGACGGCGGTTTACGTCCATGTCTGGACTTTCGCGAAATTAATAAAATTACAGTACGCAATTCCTACCCACTGCCATTAATTCCTGACTTGTTCAACCAGTTAGTGGGGGCCAAGTGGTTCTCTAAAATTGATCTCCGGGGGACATACAATTTGTTATGTATGAAGGAAGGTGATGAGTGGAAAACTGCTTTTAACACTCCGGTGGGTCATTTTGAGAATCTGGTTATGCCTTTTGGTCTTACCAACGCACCAGCGTTTTTTCAGAACCTTATTAATGACATCCTAAGACCATTGATCGGTAAGAATGTGGTGGTGTATTTGGATGACATTTTGATTTATTTGCCGGATCTGGAGTCTCATTGGCAGAGCGTACGTGAGGTATTGCAGTTGTTAAGTGACAATTCACTTTTTGCTAAGCTGGAGAAATGTGAGTTCGCTGTGCAGAGAATTCGTTTTTTGGGCTACATTATCTCCTGCGAGGGCTTTGAGATGGACCCGGTGAAGGTTCAGGCGGTACAGGAATGGCCTAGGCCTATTGGTTTGAAATCGATACAGAGATTTTTGGGTTTCGCCAATTATTACAGAAAATTCATTAAGAATTTTTCTATAATTGTTAAGCCGCTGACCGATCTCACCAAGAAAGGTGCGAATACGGTCCAGTGGACTACTGAGGCCATTGAAGCTTTTGTGTATCTCAAGGAGAGGTTCAGTGCTGCCCCCATCCTTATGCAAAACCTACAAAAGACAAAAAATATATCTCATACCCTACCATCATTATAAATAAATGTAAAGCTTTACATTTATTTATAATGATGGTAGGGTATGAGATATATTTTTTGTTTTTTGTAGGTTTTGCATCTTTTTGCTAGTGTGAACATGCTCCTATTTCTTGCATGTGTACCATCTTAGTCCTCAGTTCACATTGCTTGGTTTTTTGTCTTGTTTGCATTCTGTGCAAATTAGGGGTGTGGCATCCCCCTTGTTGAGCTGGTTAGTATATATGTAGCTTACCACGGGCTTAGGTGGTCTGATATTGGGACCCGGTTCTATTTGTCTACTCTTTTTTATATGCATTACTTCAACTTTGATATACAGTAAGGTTTTTAATATAGACAGTGTAGGACCGTCCCAATTTAGGGTCACCTTGTCGCTGGTGGGACGGCTTGTATACTTTTTTTGATCAAAAATAGTTCACTAAGTACCCTATATTTCATATGCAACTTTGCTTTACATTTATTTATAATGATGGTAGGGTATGAGATATAATTTTTGTCTTTTGTAGGTTTTGCATCTTTTTGCTAGTGTGAACATGCTCCTATTTCTTGCATGTGTACCATCTTAGTCCTCAGTTCACATTGCTTGTTTTTTTGTCTTGTTTGCATTCTGTGCAAATTAGGGGTGTGGCATCCCCCTTGTTGAGCTGGTTAGTATATATGTAGCTTACCACGGGCTTAGGTGGTCTGATATTGGGACCCGGTTCTATTTGTCTACTCTTTTATATGCATTACTTCAACTTTGATATACAGTAAGGTTTTTAATATAAACAGTGTAGGACCGTCCCAATTTAGGGTCACCTTGTCGCTGGTAGGACGGCTTGTATACTTTTTTTGATCAAAAATAGTTCACTAAGTACCCTATATTTCATATGCAACTTTGCTTTACATTTATTTACAATGATGGTAGGATATGAGATATATTTTTTGTCTTTTGTAGGTTTTGCATCTTTTTGCTAGTGTGAACATGCTCCTATTTCTTGCATGTGTACCATCTTAGTCCTCAGTTCACATTGCTTGGTTTTTTGTCTTGTTTGCATTCTGTGCAAATTAGGGGTGTGGCATCCCCCTTGTTGAGCTGGTTAGTATATATGTAGCTTACCACAGGCTTAGGTGGTCTGATATTGGGACCCGGTTCTATTTGTCTACTCTTTTTTATATGCATTACTTCAACTTTGATATACAGTAAGGTTTTTAATATAGACAGTGTAGGACCATCCCAATTTAGGGTCACCTTGTCGCTGGTGGGACGGCTTGTATACTTTTTTTGATCAAAAATAGTTCACTAAGTACCCTATATTTCATATGCAACTTTGCTTTACATTTATTTATAATGATGGTAGGGTATGAGATATATTTTTTGTCTTTTGTAGGTTTTGCATCTTTTTGCTAGTGTGAACATGCTCCTATTTCTTGCATGTGTACCATCTTAGTCCTCAGTTCACATTGCTTGGTTTTTTGTATTGTTTGCATTCTGTGCAAATTAGGGGTGTGGCATCCCCCTTGTTGAGCTGGTTAGTATATATGTAGCTTACCACGGGCTTAGGTGGTCTGATATTGGGACCCGGTTCTATTTGTCTACTCTTTTATATGCATTACTTCAACTTTGATATACAGTAAGGTTTTTAATATAAACAGTGTAGGACCGTCCCAATTTAGGGTCACCTTGTCGCTGGTGGGACGGCTTGTATACTTTTTTTGATCAAAAATAGTTCACTAAGTACCCTATATTTCATATGCAACTTTGCTTTACATTTATTTACAATGATGGTAGGATATGAGATACATTTTTTGTCTTTTGTAGGTTTTGCATCTTTTTGCTAGTGTGAACATGCTCCTATTTCTTGCATGTGTACCATCTTAGTCCTCAGTTCACATTGCTTGGTTTTTTGTCTTGTTTGCATTCTGTGCAAATTAGGGGTGTGGCATCCCCCTTGTTGAGCTGGTTAGTATATATGTAGCTTACCACAGGCTTAGGTGGTCTGATATTGGGACCCGGTTCTATTTGTCTACTCTTTTTTATATGCATTACTTCAACTTTGATTTACAGTAAGGTTTTTAATATAGACAGTGTAGGACCGTCCCAATTTAGGGTCACCTTGTCGCTGGTGGGACGGCTTGTATACTTTTTTTGATCAAAAATAGTTCACAAAGTACCCTATATTTCATATGCAACTTTGCTTTACATTTATTTATAATGATGGTAGGGCATGAGATATATTTTTTGTCTTTTGTAGGTTTTGCATCTTTTTGCTAGTGTGAACATGCTCCTATTTCTTGCATGTGTACCATCTTAGTCCTCAGTTCACATTGCTTGGTTTTTTGTCTTGTTTGCATTCTGTGCAAATTAGGGGTGTGGCATCCCCCTTGTTGAGCGAGTTAGTATATATGTAGCTTACCACGGGCTAAGGTGGTCTGATATTGGGACCCGGTTCTATTTGTCTACTCTTTTATATGCATTATTTCAACTTTGATATACAGTAAGGTTTTTAATATAGACAGTGTAGGACCGTCCCAATTTAGGGTCACCTTGTCGCTGGTGGGACGGCTTGTATACTTTTTTTGATCAAAAATAGTTCACTAAGTACCCTATATTTCATATGCAACTTTGCTTTACATTTATTTATAATGATGGTAGGGTATGAGATATATTTTTTGTCTTTTGTAGGTTTTGCATCTTTTTGCTAGGTGAACATGCTCCTATTTCTTGCATGTGTACCATCTTAGTCCTCAGTTCACATTGCTTGGTTTTTTGTCTTGTTTGTATTCTGTGCAAATTAGGGGTGTGGCATCCCCCTTGTTGAGCTGGTTAGTATATATGTAGCTTACCACGGGCTTAGGTGGTCTGATATTGGGACCCGGTTCTATTTGTCTACTCTTTTTTATATGCATTACTTCAACTTTGATTTACAGTAAGGTTTTTAATATAGACAGTGTAGGACCGTCCCAATTTAGGGTCACCTTGTCGCTGGTGGGATGGCTTGTATACTTTTTTTGATCAAAAATAGTTCACAAAGTACCCTATATTTCATATGCAACTTTGCTTTACATTTATTTATAATGATGGTAGGGCATGAGATATATTTTCTGTCTTTTGTAGGTTTTGCATCTTTTTGCTAGTGTGAACATGCTCCTATTTCTTGCATGTGTACCATCTTAGTCCTCAGTTCACATTGCTTGGTTTTTTGTCTTGTTTGCATTCTGTGCAAATTAGGGGTGTGGCATCCCCCTTGTTGAGCTGGTTAGTATATATGTAGATTACAGCGGACTTAGGTGGTCTGATATTGGGACCCGGTTCTATTTGTCTACTCTTTTTTATATGCATTACTTCAACTTTGATATACAGTAAGGTTTTTAATATAGACAGTGTAGGACCGTCCCAATTTAGGGTCACCTTGTCGCTGGTGGGACGGCTTGTATACATTTTTGATCAAAAATAGTTCACTAAGTACCCTATATTTCATATGCAACTTTGCTTTACATTTATTTATAATGATGGTAGGGTATGAGATATATTTTTTGTCTTTTGTAGGTTTTGCATCTTTTTGCTAGTGTGAACATGCTCCTATTTCTTGCATGTGTACCATCTTAGTCCTCAGTTCACATTGCTTGGTTTTTTGTCTTGTTTGCATTCTTTGCAAATTAGGGGTGTGGCATCCCCCTTGTTGAGCTGGTTAGTATATATGTAGCTTACCACGGGCTTAGGTGGTCTGATATTGGGACCCAGTTCTATTTGTCTACTATTTTTTATATGCATTACTTCAACTTTGATATACAGTAAGGTTTTTAATATAGACAGTGTAGGACCGTCCCAATTTAGGGTCACCTTGTCGCTGGTGGGACGGCTTGTATACTTTTTTTGATCAAAAATAGTTCACTAAGTACCCTATATTTCATATGCAACTTTGCTTTACATTTATTTATAATGATGGTAGGGTATGAGATATATTTTTTGTCTTTTGTAGGTTTTGCATATTTTTGCTAGTGTGAACATGCTCCTATTTCTTGCATGTGTACCATCTTAGTCCTCAGTTCACATTGCTTGGTTTTTTGTCTTGTTTGCATTCTGTGCAAATTAGGGGTGTGGCATCCCTCTTGTTGAGCTGGTTAGTATATATGTAGCTTACCACGGGCTTAGGTGGTCTGATATTGGGACCCGGTTCTATTTGTCTACTCTTTTTTATAGGCATTACTTTCAACTTTGATATACAGTAAGGTTTTTAATATAGACAGTGTAGGACCGTCCCAATTTAGGGTCACCTTGTCGCTGGTGGGACGGCTTGTATACAGTTTTGATCAAAAATAGTTCACTAAGTACCCTATATTTCATATACAACTTTGCTTTACATTTATTTATAATGATGGTAGGGTATGAGATATATTTTTTGTCTTTTGTAGGTTTTGCATCTTTTTGCTAGTGTGAACATGCTCCTATTTCTTGCATGTGACGCGCCCCTGGGCCTGTGTCGCGCTGCGTTGCGCACGCGGGAGCTTACCCGGAGCCGGATCTGTTCAGGGTTGTAGTCTCGTGGCGGTGACCCGGTCCGTGCCCAGGGAGTCAGACTAAGTGGCAGAGTACTAGCAGTAGATGGTTGATGACTACGCCACCCGTTGAATGCAGCTATGGAGCTGCCGCTGCAGGGCAGACCGCTGAGGCCGGTGGAAGGATGGTGCAGCGTGGATGGTATAACCCCCAACGGGAGGGGTATGGCCTCAGGGCAGCCGACGTGGATGATGGGGGTAGCAGGAACCACTCAGAGACGGTGCGGTGTAGTTCAGGGTCTTTACTGGTGACAAAGATAGACCCTCCCGGAGTACTTGCTAGTGATCGGGGCCTGGTCAGTCCTTGAGCAGATGGGATCTCCCCTGGCCAGGCGGAGTTGTAGGCCTTCCCAACTAACTGTACTCTTCTGGCTACCTTGCTAGAGGCGGGAATAAGTAGCCCACGTCCCTGAGTGTACCGTGTGGTGCTCACCCGTATGGCCGGTGACTCGGGGCCTTCTAATGGCTTCCGCTCCACGATGGCGGTGCTGGTCCCACGCGTGTGACCGTGCCTTCGGGCTTCTGGGCCAGAGGACCTGAAATCCTCTGCCGGACGGTTTCTGCTGCTGGGTAGGAGTTAGTCCCCACAGCCTCGGACTCCGGGTCCGGTAAGAAATCTTCTCAGTCAGGGCGAGCTCTGCAGCTGCCAGCCCCTGACTCGTTCTAACACTGCTCCCCACAGAGCTCCTGATGTTTCTTGCTATGCTGCTTCTCTTCTCTACTCTTGTTCTGTCTTCCTTCTCACTAACCCTGCCTCAGCCCCAGGTTTATATAGGGGAAGTCCTTCCCCTCCCAAGACTGGGCAGGAGGTGTGGCATGCACAGGATCCCTGACCAAAGGACCTCCCACCTGCTCTCAGACATAACATTACATTACTGTGGAAACCAGACCCCTGGGGTGCCACATTCCCCCCTAGTAAAATTTAGTACTCCGGGACTAAACAAATTTTAGAAAAACATAACAAGATATAACAACAACAATAATAATACAATAAGAAAAACACATAAAGATGGTCACGGCATGTCCGTAACCGGGTGCAGTCTTTGAAGAAAAGCAAGGTGTCCATTTCACCAAAACAGGGAGACGTAACCAGGTAGGGGTCTGTCCTACCCCGAGTCCTTAACAGTCTTTAGTCCGTCCTGGGTTACGCTCCAACTATATACAAAGGATTCCCGGTAAATCCACCAAGGACTCCTAAAAACAACTAGAAACACAAAATTACACACAAGCAACTATAGACAGCAAAACATTATAAAATAGCTTAAACATTTAGATCCTCCAACGTGCAGGTAACTGGCCTCTAGTGGCCCTAGTGGACCTACGGAGCTAACTGTCTGGCCCTGAACTACAGGGTGTAGGAGCTGTCAAGGGTAAACTGGGCAGCTGTCTATGGGCCCTCTGGCTCACTAGGGGTATGGCAGGCTCACTATAAGCAGAGGGTTGATTTTCCGGGTCTGCTTGTGTAGAGTCTTCTGCCTCCTGGACCGGCTGTTCTTCCAGCTCTACCGGTTGCTCCGTAGGTACTTGGGATGATGGTTGGAGGAAGGTGAGTACGGGTACCACAACTGCACCATTGACTTGAGTCCAAGACCGAGGGAAGTCCCCGAGCACGGTACTAACCATATCTTCCCTTTCCTCTACGGGTCGTTGGTCTTCTTGTTCCTCTTCAGGGTTCCTCAGTTGTTCGGGACACTTCTTCAGGTGGTCCTGGGATACAATGGCTGTGGTTTCCCCTCCGTCTTTACTGATGGTACAGACCTTCGGGTTCTCGTGGCTTGAGGGCAGTACGGTGTACGGGTCCTTCTCCCACTGGTCATCCAACTTGTGGAGCCGTCTTTTCCTCTTCAAGACCTGCTCTCCGGGTACCAGGGGAACAGCGGGAGCATACTGGTTGTAAGTTTTCTCTTGCCTTTCCCTAGCCTGACAGAGACTTCGCTCCACGCTCTCCTGTACTTTCCGGTACTGCTGTTGCCTCTCTGTGTCCCAGTCTGCCTCTGGTGAAGTGTCCTCAGGTGTCAGGACTCCCATTTCCAGGTCAACATGTAACTTACCAGGTCTCGCCCTCATTAGGTAAGCCGGGGTACAGTTGGTGGAACCTACCGGGATGTGGTTGTATAGGTCCACCAGATCGGGCAACTTCTCAGGCCACAGACTGCGTTCTTCCAGGGGCAACGTTTTTAGAAGATCCATTACCACCTGGTTCATTTTTTCACAAAGTCCATTAGTTTGCGGATGGTAGGGTGTCGTCCTTATCTTCCGGCAGCCATACAGATTGCAGAATTCCTGGAAGACCTCCGCTTCAAAGGCAGGTCCCTGGTCCGTCAGCACTTGGTCCGGGTACCCGTGTGGACGGCAGAAGTGCTGCTGGAAGGCTCTAGCTGCTGTTTGAGCCGTTAAGTCCTTGACGGGGACGACAACCAAGAACCGGGAGTAATGATCCACGATGGTTAACGCGTAGACGTAGCCACTTCTGCTTGGGGTCAGTTTTACATGATCCAAGGCTACCAGTTCCAACGGTTGCCGGGTGACGATGGATTGCAGGGGAGTCTTCTGGCTGGCCCGGTCCTTCCTTCTCAGATTGCACGGGCCACAGTCTCTGCACCACTTCTCGATGGTTCCCCTCATGCCTACCCAGTGGAACCGCTCGCGCAGCAGGAACTCCAGCTTCTTCCACCCGAAGTGTCCAGCTCCGTCGTGGTATGCCTCCATCACCATGGCTGCATCTCTTCGTGGCACCACTACTTGCCAGAGTAGTTCATGCGTCCGGGAGTTGACCATTCTGCGGCACAACTTCCCCTTGTAAAGGAACAGTCGACTCTTCTCCGCCCATAGTTGTTTGGCTTCCTCCGGAGCGTCTGGTTCAAGGCGAGCCTCCGGCCGAGTCAGCATCTCCTTCACCAGTCGGACGGCAGGGTCGCTGTCTTGCGTTTCCGCCCAGTTGTAGTGAGGTAAGGGGTTCAACGTAGCAGCCTGCTTACTCCTTACCCGGTGGGAATACTGGATAGTCCCATGACGGTGGAACGCAGGGAGTTCAATTTCTTCCAGTCCCTCCGGATCTTCTCCTTCGTCCGGCAGGTTGGGCATCCTGGACAGGGCGTCCGCGTTAGTATTGGAGCGTCCTGCCCGGTATTTAATTGTGAACTCGTAGTTGGACAGACGGGCCATCCACCTCTGCTCCAGGGCACCGAGTCTTGCCGTGTCCAGGTGTGTCAACGGGTTGTTATCCGTGTACACGGTGAACCGGGAAGAAGCAAGGTAATGCTTAAAGCGCTCGGTGACTGCCCATACCACGGCCAGGAACTCTAGCTTAAATGAGCTATAATTCTCGGGGTTCCTTTCGGTGGGTCGCAGTTTTCGGCTGGCGTAGGCGATTACTCGTTCTTTCCCCTGCTGGATCTGGGACAGTACGGCTCCTAGCCCGATGTTACTGGCGTCGGTGTAGAGGATGAAGGGCTGGCTATAATCCGGGTACGCCAAGATTTCATCCCCCGTGAGGGCCATCTTCAGCTGGCGGAAGGACTCTTCTTCCAGCTCCTCCCATTTGAAGGGCGGCTTCTGGTTCTTGGCCTTCCGGGACTGGCCTATCAGGAGGTCCTGCATAGGCGCTGCCTTTTTGGTGAAACCGGGAATAAACCTTCGGTAGTAGCCTACCAACCCGAGGAACTGCCGCACTTCTTTTACGCTGGAGGGGCTTGGCCATCCCTTAATTGCGGTGATCTTATCAGGGTCGGGAGCCACTCCGTCAGCGCTCACCACGTGTCCCAGGTACTGCACCTTTGGTTTCAGGAGGTGACACTTGGAGGGTTTCACTTTTAGGCCGTAACTCGCCAGAGCTTCGAACACCTCCGCCAGGTGTTTCAGGTGGTCCTCATAAGTCTTGGAATATACGATGACATCGTCCAGGTACAACAGGACCGTCTCGAAGTTTCTGTGGCCCAGACAGCACTCCATTAATCGTTGGAAGGTTCCTGGGGCGTTGCAGAGTCCGAACGGCATGCAGGTGAACTCGCTAAGTCCCATCGGGGTGGTGAATGCGGTCTTCTCCCGGTCCGCCTCTGCTACAGGAACCTGCCAGTACCCGCTAGTGAGATCCAAGGTAGAGAAGAAGTTAGCAGATCTTAAAGCAGCCAATGACTCCTCTATCCTTGGTAAGGGGTACGCATCCTTGTGTGTGATACGGTTGATTTTCCGGTAATCTACACACATCCTCATGGTGTTGTCTTTCTTTTTTACTAAAACTAGTGGGGCTGCCCAGGGGCTACAGCTATCCCGGATTACCCCAGCCTCCTTCATGTCTCTAAGCATCCCCTTGGCGTGTTGGTAGTGTGCAGGGGGTACGGGTCGATACCTCTCTTTTATGGGAGGATGATCTCCCGTGGGGATGCGGTGTTCTACCCCCTTGACTCGCCCGAAGTCTAACGGGTGTTTACTAAACACTCTCTCATACTCTTGAACCACCCGATAGACTCCTTGTTTCTGGTGTGAGGGAGTGGAGTTAGTACCCAGATGTAGTTGCTGACACCAGTCCTCCATGTCTTTCTTAGAGCCGTTACCTTCCTCCGGGTGAGATGGAGGCAAGGGTTCCACAGATTGTATAGAATTTTGGTTAAGGGTATATAATTTGGCTAACGTGGCATACCGGGGCAGGTACACTTCCCTCTCCCCGATATTTATTATGCGAACGGGCACCCTCCCATGGCGTACATTGATCACCCCCCGTGCTGTCAAAATGGTGGGCCTACTGTCTGAGTAAACTGGTTCTACCATTGCCTGGTAATCCCTACCTCTCAGACCAATAGCTGCCCGGCACCAAATCATCATTTCACTTTTTGGGGGCATAGCAATAGGAAAAGGGTCACACATTCTTACGCTACCAATCTCACCGCCGGAGAGTTCCACTTGTTGCCGTCGCATCAGTGCCCGGATCTCTTTCTGGAGCACCCGCTGCTCGCCGGAGCTGGCGTTCTTGGCAACCTGCTGTAAAAGGAAAATCACCTCTGCAAGACAATTTTCAATTACATTAGTTCCTAGAGTTATTTTTGGGTGACTCTCATGTTTGTCAATATCTACAAAGATCAGTCCCTGTGCGGCCAGTTCGACTCTACCGATTTTGATGGTCACCTGTTTAAATCCGATCTGTGGCACGGGCTGGCCATTGCTGGCGATGATACTCAAGTCGTCGTCAGGGTAGCGGGTAATATCCGAGTCATTCCAGTACTGCTTAAAGAGCACGTACGGGATGGTGGTGACCTGTGACCCGGTGTCCAGTAGGGCACTCATGGGAATGCCATCCAGTACCACAGGCAAGACTGGACGTCCTCCCACATATCTGTCGCGCCAGTTCGATGGGCCTGGTGATCTTTTTCCTGGGGGTTGGCCCTCTACCCCAGGTTGTGCCCGTTTAAAGAACAGTACCTTTCCATATGTCCGGGTTGATTGCAGCGGCGGCAGATGGGTCGTCCGTCCTCGCTGTATCGGTCACTGGGTCTTCCTCTGGCCGGTGGGGTCCTCCTTGGTCGACGCCACGGGATGTCCTCCGGTCCGGATGGCAGCTGGATCTTCCCTGGGGTGGAAACCTGTAAAGACTGCACAGTTCGGGTTAGCGCAGCAACGCTCTTAGCTAGCTTTTGGACCTGATGGCGTAGGTCTGGAGCCGGGTCATTGTCCAAAGCCTGCGCATCAGCTCCCACAGGCCCTGCCGACAAGGGCGCCGCCTCCTGGTGGTAAGTGATAGCTGGGCGCCTGTGGGTCACAACGCCACCCGGTGCCGGTTCTCGGAGCACCCGGATGGCTCTGTCCTTGAACTGTGCAAAGTCCAGATGGGGATCCTGTAAGGCCATTGCCCGCAACTGGGTTCGGTGGGCATTGCAATATAAACCCTCTATAAATTGTTCAGTCAACAGCCTGTCCTCGTTTCCCACCCCATCAGGGTCGGTCTGCTTTATGGCCCTCAGGGCCTCTTGTAGGTTTAGTGCATAGTCCCTTATACTCTCATGCGCTCGCTGCTTGCACCCGTAGAATCTAAGCTTAATCTCGGCTGAGGTGCGGGTATCAAAGGTGTCCTTCAGCCGGGTTAGTATCCCTGCGACAGTCTTCCTCCCAGGTGGCCAGGATTTTACTTCCCTTTTGGCTGCCCCGGTTAGTTGGGCCACCAGGATGCTCACTTTTTGCTCTTCTGTGAGGGGGTACACCTGGAAGAGGCTATCCAGCTTTTCTCTAAAGTCATGCAGGGTATGTGACTCCCCTGAGTACTGGGGTAGCCAAGCTGCTCCCGGGATATAGGGCATGGTGAAGGGCATAACTGCAGCAGCGGTGGCGCTGGCGGGGGTTGAGGCAGTGAAGCTCTCCTCCGTATCCGACATCTTCCTCCCCCCTAGTGGACCGTGGCCTACCTTGCGATGATCCTGTTCCGTAGGCCGCGGCTCCGCAGTGGATCGTCAGGGTTGAGGACCTTCCGTCGCGCTCCGGTGACGTCGGCGTCTGCTGGGCTCCTTCCAGGACCTTACGCAACGTCCGGACGTGAGGCGGGGCTTCAGTTCTCGCGCGCTTTCGGAGTCCACGCCCCTCTTCTTCCCACGCGGCGTCCTCAAGATGGCGTCCAATGGCGGGAAAACTCCACGGATGGCGGGAAGAAGGTCGAAGATGGCGCCGGATGGCGGGAAAACTTCGCGGATGGCGGGAAGAAGGTAGAAGATGGCGCCGGATGGCGGGAAACCTTCACGGATAGCGGGAATCTTCACCACTGGTAAGTTTGAACAGTCTTTGCTTTTCAGGCACGCAGTACCCGGTGGTTGCGGGCACGTAATCCTGCCGACTACGCCAAAGTTGACGCGCCCCTGGGCCTGTGTCGCACTGCGTTGCGCACGCGGGAGCTTACCCGGAGCCGGATCTGTTGAGGGTTGTAGTCTCGTGGCGGTGACCCGGTCCGTGCCCAGGGAGTCAGACTAAGTGGCAGAGTACTAGCAGTAGATGGTTGATGACTACGCCACCCGTTGAATGCAGCTATGGAGCTGCCGCTGCAGGGCAGACCGCTGAGGCCGGTGGAAGGATGGTGCAGCGTGGATGGTATAACCCCCAACGGGAGGGGTATGGCCTCAGGGCAGCCGACGTGGATGATGGGGGTAGCAGGAACCACTCAGAGACGGTGCGGTGTAGTTCAGGGTCTTTACTGGTGACAAAGATAGACCCTCCCGGAGTACTTGCTAGTGATCGGGGCCTGGTCAGTCCTTGAGCAGATGGGATCTCCCCTGGCCAGGCGGAGTTGTAGGCCTTCCCAACTAACTGTACTCTTCTGGCTACCTTGCTAGAGGCGGGAAAAAGTAGCCCACGTCCCTGAGTGTACCGTGTGGTGCTCACCCGTATGGCCGGTGACTCGGGGCCTTCTAATGGCTTCCGCTCCACGATGGCGGTGCTGGTCCCACGCGTGTGACCGTGCCTTCGGGCTTCTGGGCCAGAGGACCTGAAATCCTCTGCCGGACGGTTTCTGCTGCTGGGTAGGAGTTAGTCCCCACAGCCTCGGACTCCGGGTCCGGTAAGAAATCTTCTCAGTCAGGGCGAGCTCTGCAGCTGCCAGCCCCTGACTCGTTGTAACACTGCTCCCCACAGAGCTCCTGATGTTTCTTGCTATGCTGCTTCTCTTCTCTACTCTTGTTCTGTCTTCCTTCTCACTAACCCTGCCTCAGCCCCAGGTTTATATAGGGGAAGTCCTTCCCCTCCCAAGACTGGGCAGGAGGTGTGGCATGCACAGGATCCCTGACCAAAGGACCTCCCACCTGCTCTCAGACATAACATTACATTACTGTGGAAACCAGACCCCTGGGGTGCCACACATGTGTACCATCTTAGTCCTCAGTTCACATTGCTTGGTTTTTTGTCTTGTTTGCATTCTGTGCAAATTAGGGGTGTGGCATCCCCCTTGTTGAGCTGGTTAGTATATATGTAGCTTACCACGGGCTTAGGTGGTCTGATATTGGGACCCGGTTCTATTTGTCTACTATTTTTTATATGCATTACTTCAACTTTGATATACAGTAAGGTTTTTAATATAGACAGTGTAGGACCGTCCCAATTTAGTGTCACCTTGTCGCTTGTGGGACGGCTTGTATACTTTTTTTGATCAAAAATAGTTCACTAAGTACCCTATATTTCATATGCAACTTTGCTTTACATTTATTTATAATGATGGTAGGGTATGAGATATATTTTTTGTCTTTTGTAGGTTTTGCATCTTTTTGCTAGTGTGAACATGCTCCTATTTCTTGCATGTGTACCATCTTAGTCCTCAGTTCACTATTGCTTGGTTTTTTGTCTTGTTTTTATTCTGTGCAAATTAGGGGTGTCGCATCCCCTTTGTTGAGCTAGTTAGTATATATGTAGCTTACCACGGGCTTAGGTGGTCTGATATTGGGACCCGGTTCTCTTTGTCTACTCTTTTATATGCATTACTTCAACTTTGATATACAGTAAGGTTTTTAATATAGACAGTGTAGGACCGTCCCAATTTAGGGTCACCTTGTCGCTGGTGGGACGGCTTGTATACTTTTTTTGATCAAAAATAGTTCACTAAGTACCCTATATTTCATATGCAAGAGATATCACTATAAGCACAAAAAATACAGTTCAGAGAGTAGGAATGTAAGATTATATCTATTATTAAGGATATGGAACTAAGAGGTCTGGAATTTTACTGATATAATCTTACATTCCTACTCTCTGAACTGTATTTTTTGTGCTTATAGTGATATCTCTTGACCACACTGCCTCAATTTTATTGGGGCTTTCTATGTCTTAGGGGTTTTTTGACTTGATTTTATGGGGTGTGTGTATGTCTTGTGATAACAGTAATAAAAATTTGAAATAGCAGATTTACTGAGTACCTTGATCTCTTTATTTAAATTATCAATGTAGAATGAGGAATGAGAAATAATTGGTTAGTATATATGTAGCTTACCACGGGCTTAGGTGGTCTGATATTGGGACCCAGTTCTATTTGTCTACTCTTTTTTATATGCATTACTTCAACTTTGATATACAGTAAGGTTTTTAATATAGACAGTGTAGGACCGTCCCAATTTAGGGTCACCTTGTCGCTGGTGGGACGGCTTGTATACTTTTTTTGATCAAAAATAGTTCACTAAGTACCCTATATTTCATATGCAACTTTGCTTTACATTTATTTATAATGATGGTAGGGTATGAGATATATTTTTTGTCTTTTGTAGGTTTTGCATCTTTTTGCTAGTGTGAACATGCTCCTATTTCTTGCATGTGTACCATCTTAGTCCTCAGTTCACATTGCTTGGTTTTTTCCCCATCCTTATGCAGCCTGATGAGACCAAGCCTTTTTTGGTCGAGGTTGATGCTTCTTCGGAGGGGGTCGGTGCTGTTTTGTCTTAGGAAAACAAGGATGGAGTACATCCCTGTGCTTTTTTTTCAAAAAAATTTTATGAGACCGAACTTAATTACGATGTCGGTAATCGGGAATTTCTGGCGATTAAACTCGCATTTGAACATTGGCGTCATCTCATGGAAGGTGCTAAATTTCCTATTCAGGTTTTCACTGATCATAAGGATCTGATCTATCTTGATGCTGCCAAGCGCTTGAATGCCCGTCAGGCTAGGTGGGCACTTTTTTTTTCGTGGTTTAATTTTTCTGTTACTTACATCCCAGGTACCAAGAATGTAAAAACTGATGCTTTATCTCGCAGTTTTTCTCCCATGGTTGGTACCGAGAAGGAGGAGAGCATTTTACAGGAAGGTGTTGTGATAGCAGCATTGGACTCCGTTTTGGAAGATGGGATTCTGAAAGCCCAGGAGGATGCCCCATCTAACACTCCCATTGGGAGGTTGTTTGTACCTAGGAACTTTAGGAGAGATTTGTTTGTGGAGTGTCATGAGTCTCGGTTGGCAGGTCATCCAGGAATTTCGGAGACTAAGAGACTTGTAGGTCGCAGTTTTTGGTGGCCTGGATGGCAGAAGGAAGTCATTAAGTGGGTGCGTCAATGTACTGTGTGTGCTAGATCAAAGTCTTCACATGCTCTTGCTGCGGGGTTGCTTTGCCCTCTGGAAGTTCCTAGTGCACCTTGGACGCATCTTGCTATGGATTTTATTACTGACCTTCCTGCCTCTGAGGGTTTCACTGTCATCTGGGTGGTCGTGGACCGTTTTAGCAAGATGTGTCACTTGGTTCGCTTCATCAAATTGCCCTGCGCTAAGACACTCGCTAAGGCTTTTGTTAAGGAAATTAACTCCACCTGATGAAGGCAGCAGACCGCTGCAGAAATGCGTTGTGGGCATTAATACTTCAATAAAGAGGTTTGTTTTATCCTTTTCCAGCGCCTTATCCAGTTTCTAGCGCCCCACTGACCACTTCAATTTGCACACTTTGTTAAGGAAATTGTCAGGCTCCATGGCGTTCCTACCAACATTGTTTCCGATAGGGACCTCAGTTTGTGGCTCGTTTTTGGCGTGCCTTTTGTGACAGGTTGGGAGTTCATTTGTCATTTTCATCTGGATATCATCCTGAGTCTAATGGACAGACAGAAAGAAAGAACCAAGATGTTGAACAGTTTTTGTGTTGTTTTGTGGCTGACAATCAAGAGGGGTGGTCTGAGTTTTTGCCACTGGCTGAATTTGCTCTTAACAACCATACATCCTCTTCTGCTGGGTGTTCTCCATTTTTTTGTTGTACTGGGAGACATCCGTCGTTTGGGTCATTCTCCAAATTGGTATCGGCTGAGCCGGAGGAGGAGAATTTTTCCGGTGATTTGGAGAGAGTTTGGACTGATGTACGTTGTAACCTTCAAGAGGCTAACAAAAAGTCCAAGAGGTACTTTGACGGGAAACGTCAAGAGTAGTGTTGAGCATTCCGATACTGAAATATCGGGTATCGGCCGATATTCGCAGTATCGGAATTCCGATACTTAATTCCGATACTTTTACAATATCGTATACCGGAATCGGAAGTTCCCATAATGCAATGAGCCAGTTTCATTTTATTCAGCCAATGAGGATCCTAAGAATTGTGGGCACATCCTGTTAGGCATGTAGGCATCTTAACTAATGGCATGGCTGTGATTGGCTGCTGAAATGATGTCATGATGCACTATAAAAGCCGCCGCCGCCATTTTCAGCTCACTCTGCTGTGAATTCAGTTAGGAATAGGACGCTGTTGTTCTGAGGGACAGTTTTAGCTACCTATTTGGTCTATTCTGCTTTACCCAAGCTACTTTATAAATCGCTGTGCCTTGCAGCGCTAGTGCACAGTTCTCTGTGCTGTTCACCGCTGTCTGCAAGGTCTCTGTGTGTGAGTGCAGCTCACCCTGTAGTGTGTGCTTCAACCACGTCTGGTTGTAGTGCACTCAGTGTGTGTCACTGCCTCATACATTGTCCTTTTTTGCTAATTCATAATTTTTCCTGATATCTACTATTAGTGTGGTGGTTCCATCCGTATTCAGCTAAATTGGTTCCAAACACACTATATAGGAGTAGATAGAGAATTTTTTTTTGTCTTGCAGCGCTAGTGCACAGTGCTCTGCATCTGCACTGTTCACCGCTGTCAGCAAGGTCTGTGTGTGTGAGTGCAGCTCACCCTGTAGTGTGTGCTTCAGCCACGTCTGGTTGTAGTGCACTCAGTGTGTGTCACTGCCTCATACATTGTCCTTTATTGCCAATTCATAATTTTTCCTCATTTCTCCTATTAGTGTGGTGGTTCCATCCGTATTCAGCTAAATTGGTTCCAAACACACTATATAGGAGTAGTTAGAGGAGCCTTTCTGCAGCATTGTGCCCTGCAGCCCCAGCCAGATTAGTATTAGCCTATTTTCTGTAGCCTCATCTATTGCATTGTAGGTTACCTTCCTACATTGTAATAGCTACAAAAAGTTTGTGATACTATCGGTATTACATCTTTGGGCACATCCAGTGTCTTTTTGTGACAAAAAAAACTAAATAAAGTTCACCAAACACTCCACTTTACAGTTGTGTAGGCCACATTAGCTCATATTAAAGTCTAGTCCACACTTTATAAAATGAGTGTTTCTTATACCTGTTAGCAGCTGTTCAGGAATAAGCACACTAAGCCCTTAGTACATTTCTGCCTATCTTTATCAGTCTATCAAGATGAAGAAGGCAGGGAGTAAGGCATGTGGTCGTGGTCGTGGAGTTTCTGCAGGGAGAGGACATGAGGATTCTGTGCCTTCATGGAGAGGACAGGGGGATTCTGTGCCTGCTGCGGGCACCAGTGACTCAGCATCCCCCAGTTTTACCAGGGAACAGTCCTTTATGCGCAGGTTTGTAGGAGCTAGCCGTACCCCACTGCTGCGGGAGGACCAAATTGAAGCCGTTGTCGGATGGATGGCAGCTAACGCATCGACTTCAATTAGTTCCAGATCCTCTCAAGTCCTGAGCACTGAAGAGCACCCATCTGTCTCTTCACCGCCTGCCAAATTGCCCAGACAGTCAGAGAGCCCTGGACAGGAGCCATCTCTACTTCTGTTCTCTGAATCTCTTGGCTTGGAAAGAGGGGGCCAGCCAAGCAGAATTCAAGAATTTGAAGAAGAGGTAGTATGCAGTGATGCACAACCGTTTTGTCTTTCTGAATCTGAAGAGGCAGGTGGGCCAGTGCCTATGGTCAGCAGCACACCTCAGTACGCATCTGATGATGAGACTCAGGTGCCACTTTCTGGTGCGTACTGTGCTGTCGAGACTACCCAGGAGAAGCAGTTGTTTGAAGAGGGTGGTGTAGATGATGAGGTCTTTGACCCATCATGGCGTGAGGGACAGGAAGGTGGTGGGAGCAGCTCTGAGGAAGAGATTCCCCGAACGGTCCAAAAAGGAGGGAGAGGGAGGGAGCAGACTTGGTTGCCTGTAGCCTCCACTTCGGCACCCATTAGGAGCATGGCTATTCCAAAATCCAAAGCGTGCGCTCCCAAGACTTGCAGTGCCTGGTCCTTTTTTGACACAGTTGAAGATGACATTTGCTTTGTCAAATGCAAGCTGTGTAATCAGACGGTGAAAAGAGGGAAAAGTGTCAGCAACCTCAATACCACAAATATGTGGAAACATGTGCGGACCAAGCACGTGGTGGAGTTACAAAAACACACTGAAGACCTAGGCCAACCTACAGTGCCACCTACCACCTCTTCAGCTCGTGTTGTAGCCTCTTCCTCCAGCTCACACACAGCTGGTTCGGCTTCCTCACAGGATCGCCATGGAAGAATCTCTGGCACTGTTGTACAGAGACACAGTGTAATTCCACCCACAGCACCACTTTCCCTGTCATCCTCACACTCCCAGGCCAGTCTACAGCCATCGTTAGCACAGGCATGGGAGAAAAGGCACCCATACTCGGCAAACCACCCCCGAGCACAGGCTCTGAATGCTGGCATTGCTAAACTACTGGCCCTTGAAATGCTATCATTCAGGCTGGTGGAGACTGACACCTTCCGTAACTTTATGGCATTGGCAGTCCCACAATACAACGTGCCCAGCCGCTTTTATTTCAGCAGGCAAGCTGTCCCTGCCCTGCAACGTCATGTGGAGGGAAAAATTAAACATGCGCTACAAAACGCCGTCAGTAGCAAGGTCCACCTGACCACCGATGTGTGGACCAGTAAGCATGGACAGGGACGATACCTTTTCCTCACTGCCCATTGGGTAAATGTTGTGGAGCCGGGTACAGATCTTGAGAGTGGCGCTGTACGTGTTCTGCCAACTCCAAGGATTGCAGGAATCCAGTCTGTACACACTGGCTCCTCCTCATACTCCAGTTCCTCTGAATCAGCGCTGCAGTAGCCGTCACGGTCTACCTCCACATCGACCCGTGAACGGTTACCTGCTGTGATGACCGATATGAGCACAGCCGTGGCCAAAGGTCAACAGGCCGTATTAAAATTAATTTCTTTGGGGAATCGAAGCCACACAGCGCAGGAGCTCTGGAATGCCATCAAGCAGCAGAGCGACGTGTGGTTTGTGCCAGCGAATCTCCAGCCAGGCATGGTAGTGTGTGACAATGCCCGAAATCTGGTGGCAGCTCTGGGCCTAGGCAACCTCACTCACATCCCATGTCTGGCACATGTGCTCAACTTGGTCGTGCAGAGTTTTTTGAGGGACTATCCGAATCTTGATGCACTGCTTCACAAGGTCCACATAGAGTGCCCTCACTTGCGGCGTTCCAGCATCGCAAGATCGCGCATTGCAGCTCTGCAGCGGCAATTACATCTTCCGGAACATCGCATCATATGTGACCTACCCACCAGGTGGAATTCAACGTTACATATGTTGGAGAGTTGTGTGAGCAGCAGGTAACAGTAATGGAGTACCAGCTGCAGCAGGCGCAAACAAGTCGCAGTGCGCGCCGTTCACACTTCACCACCACTGAGTGGGCCTCTATGAAGGACATTTGCCACGTTTTGTGTGCCTTCGATTATTCCACGTGGATGGCGAGTGCAGATGATGCACTAGTCAGCATGACTATCCCCCATATCTGCCTGCTTGAAAAAACACTGCAAGCACTAAGGGACGAGGTTTTGGAAGAGGTGGAGCATGAGGAGTCACAAATGCCATCTGCTTCTCTACAGTCTGCGCAACATGGTTCCTCACAAAGGCCTACGCAGGGGACACTTTGTGAGGAGGATGAGGAGGAGTCAATGGAGGAGGAATACATCTGTCCAGAGGAGGGAGGTACACAATGCTCTAGTAGTCAGTATCTAGAGCGAGGGTGGGGTGATGCAGAGCAGGCAGAGATCACGCCTCAAGCAGGGGACAGCGTTTCTTGGCCAGTTGGCAGTCTGCAGCACATGGTTGATTTCATGCTGCAGTGCCTGAGAAACGACCGCCGCATCGCCCACATTCTCAACACGGCTGATTATTGGGTGTCCACCCTCCTAGATCTTCGCTACCGGGACAACTTACAAAGCCTCATAACACCGTTGAACCGGGAGTCTAAAATGCGGGAGTACCAAGACGCACTGGTGCATTCCATCATGTTCTCCATTCCAACCGAGAGCAGTGCTGTTAGTGCTTTACAAAGCAGCTCAGTGCGTCGAGACAGTGGAGGAAGCTCTACACAAAGAGGGAGCAGAAGCAGCGCCTCAGCACAAGGCAAGACCAGTATGGCCCAAATGTGGCAAAGTTTTGTGTCCCCGCCGCCACAAATGTCTACACCATCACAGACGGCTCCAGTCAGCAGGAGGCAACGTTTCCGTCAGATGGTGACAGACTACATGTCTTGCCCTCTCAGTGTACTCCCAGACGGCTCTTCTCCCTTCAAGTTTTGGGTCTGTAAGCTGGATACATGGCCAGAGCTTAGCCAGTATGCATTGGAGGTGCTAGCTTGCCCTGCTGCTAGTGTATTATCGGAACGCGTCTTTAGTGCCGCAGGTGGTGTACTAACAGACCGTCGCATGCGACTATCCTCCGATAACGTTGACCGGCTTACTTTTCTCAAAATGAACAAGGCCTGGATCTTGCATGAATTTGCCAGTCCTCTTCCAGAATAAATAATTGGTTGGCAACAGTATCCAGGTCTCCTGTTGTGTTCATGTTTCTACCACCTGAACTGTAATCCCTGAGCTCCAACACTGCCAGTTGCTGCTCAGAAGTGCTGTCTGCACAGTCAACACTTGCTGCCGTGTTATTGGGGTTCAGTAACGTCGGCTGTTCCCCTGCTGTGCGGACGGCAATTTCTCCTGCTCTGTCCTCATTCACACTACTACAGATTTTAAAGTTGCTCCAATTACACCTCTGGCTCCTCTGTTTTCAGTATTATCCCTGAGTTCCAACACCGCCAGTTGGCGCTCGGAAGTGCTGTCTGCACAGTCAACACTTGCTGCCGTGTTATTGGGGTTCAGTAACGTCAGCTGATCCCCAGCTGTGTGTCTGGCAAATTCTCCTGCCTTGTCCACATCCACTGTACTACTGATTTAAAACTTGCTCCAATTACACCTCTGGCTCCTCTGTTTTTAGTATTTACCCTGGGCTCCAATACCGCTAGTTGTGCTCAGAAGTGCCGTCTGCACAGTCAACGCTTGCTGCCGTGTTATTGGGGTTCAGTAACATCATCTGTTTCCCTGCCGTGTGTCCGGCAAATTCTCCTGCTCTGTCCACATTCACACTACTATTGATTTTAAACTTGCTCCAATTAGGCCTCTGGCTCTACTCTGTTTTTAGTATTTACCCTGGGTTCCAGCACCGCCAGCTGTTTCCCAGCGGTGTCTTTGGCACGGGTACTCCCTCCTGCCCAGCCTGTTTCCAGCACGCCAGCTGTTTCCGGGTAGTGTCAACGTCACTTTGCCTCCAATGCGTTGTCCTGTCGTGTTGCGGTCGGGTTAGCCGACTCTGTGGTGCCTGCAGTTTAGGTGACTCCTATGTGGGCTGCAGGATCTGGCAATGAAGGCTGGTTCCATAGTGCCAATAGGACAAGCACCCCCTGTAGGACTGTGGGTTTTGGTACTGCGGCCGGCTCGCGGCCTTGCAACTTTTTTTTACATGGGTACCTTCTGCTACCCATCCGGGTTCCAGTACCGTCAGCTGGTTCTCGGCAGTGCCTTTGACTTAGGTGCCTCCTTCTCGGTATCCAAGTTCCACCAACGTCTGCTGGTCCTTGGTAGTGCTTTCTGGCACAGGTACCTCCTGCTCAGTAACCGAGTTCCAGTACCGTCAGCTGGTCCTCGGTAGTTCCATTGGCTCTTGTACCTTCTGCTACCCATCCAGGTTCCAGTACCATCAGCTGGTTCTCGGCAGTTCCTCAGCCTTCTTGTACCTTCTGCTACATTTCCAAGTTCAAGCTTTTTGAAATGGTTTTTGGTAATCACTCTGGATCTCCCTGACCAGGACCCTGAAGACGAGGACCCTGAAGACCACCCCGAAGAAGACGAGGACCCCGAAGACGAGGACCCTGAAGACGAGGACCCTGAAGACCAACCCGAAGAAGACGAGGACCCCGAAGACGAGGACCCTGAAGACCAACCCGAAGAAGACGAGGACCCCGAAGACGACGACCCTGAAGACGAGGACCCTGAAGACGACCCCGAAGAAGACGATGACCCCGAAGACGACCCTGAACACAAGGACCCTGAAGACCACCCAGAAGAAGACGAGGACCCTGAAGACGATGACCCTGAAGACGAGGACCCCGAAGACGAGGACCCGGAAGACAACGACCCTGAAGACGCCGACCCTGAAGATCACCCCGAAGAAGACCAAGAAGATGACCCTGAAGAAGTTGACCAAGAGGACAAAGAAGAAGAAGACAACCACCAAGATACAGAAGAACAAGAGACAGATAACCAAGAAGCAGAAGTACAAGAAGCTGCAGAACAAAAAGCGGAAGAACATTAAGCATAAGACTAAAAATCAGAGCAAAAGATAATATCTAAATTATAAGCAGAAGATGACTAAGCAGTGTATGGGGGTGAGTCTGTTCCTCCTCGTGGTGCCCCTGGAAAAGACCTGCTACTGCAGGCCAAACTGAACGCGGACATATCCTGTTGTAAATCTTTTGTGACGGACAGAACAAAAGGTGTAATGTTCAAACTTTTATAGATAACAACTACAGGAATGCCTTTCACAAAAAAGAATATGATGAAGAAGAAGAAGATGAAGAAGATGAAGAAGTAAAATATGAAGAATAATAGTTGAATAAGAAGAATATGAAGAATGTAAAAAAAAAAGAATAATAGGAAGAAGGTGAAGAAGAAGAAGAAGAAGAAGAAGAAAAAAAAGATGTAGAAGGTGAAGAAGAAGTTGATGAAAAAGATGCTGATGCTGAGGATGATGAATGGGGAAAGTGTGGGAGAAGTAAAAAAGAAGGTGAAGAGCATGGAAGTAATGAAACATAAATATCTGACAAAATATAAAAAAACTTAACATAGTCAATATTTCCGTAACTCAGAACGTCTTAAAAAATATTAATTCCTGCTATTCCATTTGATTGGGCTAAACCTCTATGCCTTTATTGTCTCCCCCACCTCCCCCAATACATTATACATTATTCTTAGTTGTTTTCCTTCATGTAGAATTAACCTACAAGGAAAGAAAGGGTTTATTTTTATTCCGATATTTCTGTCCCATTGACTTGCATTGGTTTCCGGTATCGGTATCGGAATCGGCGATATCCGATACTTTTTGGGTATCGGTCCGATCCGATATTTCCCGATATCGGAAGGTATCGCTCAACACTAGTCAAGAGGTTTTGTTTACGGTTGGTGACATGGTTTGGTTGTCCTCTAAGAATCTGCGGTTGAGGATTCCTTCTAAGAAATTGGGCCCGAAGTTTGTAAGGCCGTTTAAGGTGCTTCAGGTAGTTAACCAATCTGCTGTTAGGTTGGAGGTTCCTACCTCCTGGAAGATTAATCCGGGTGTTTCATGTTTCCTTATTGAAAAAAGCTGATGTTTCTGATAGGGACGCCACTGTCTCTGTTCCTCCGGTGGTGAAAGACGGTGAATATGAAATTTCTCGCATTCTTAATTCTAGATGGCATAGAGGGAGATTGCAGTATCTCGTCGCTTGGAAAGGTTTCGGTCCCGAGGATAACTCCTGGGTAAGGGCGGATGATGTCTCTGCTCCTAGACTTGTCGGAGCGTTTCACAGGAGGTTTCCTGATAGACCTGGGCCTGGAGGATCCAGAGGATCCTCATAGAAGAGGGGATACTGTTAGAACCCTCCTGTTAGTTTTTTTCCTATTTTGTTGGTCACATGACTTTCTGCCTATATAATCCAGCTCCGCCCTTCTGGCCTTACTGGACTTCAGTGTTACATTTACTCTTAAGCTAGCCAGGTTCCTTGTACCTTACTCTGTAGTTTGCTTGGTCTTTTGACCACTAGTACTTTTTGTTTGTTTGTCTTTGCTCTGCTACAATTTCTGTTAGGAGGTGTCCAACTATATCCCAGTCCTTAGTTCTTGTAGGGACCCCTCCATTAGATCTATAGATCTGTGTTCAGACTAGCCGAGGACTTAGGCGGGTCTGTTCACAAGGAACAGGTCCCCCGCTGCATCGTAGGGAATCAGCTTAGTCCTATTGTAGGGACAGTTTTCCTATCTTTCCTTAGTGTTTGTAGCAGTTCGTAACAAAAGCATCTTAAACCTCTGCTCAGCATGCTCCTGGATAAGAAGATTCCCTATAGATGGGGCTTCCCCTTTGCTTTAATGGCTCGCAGGCATGGGGTGTCAGCAGCGCTCCGCTCTATGGGGGATTTGGACAAGTTTTGTGGGGACCTCTAACTAACAGCACCGAACATTCCGGAATGGAACAATCTTTGCCCCACGGAGGCTCCACCTCCCGTATGGCAAAAGGTGGGGAGGCGGGGCAAAGAGGGAACGACGCCTCGCAGGCCTGGGGAGCAGGGCCCGTCCTCTGGAGTGCATAAGAATAACTATGGTTGACTGTAAAACCCAGAGCATAAGCGGCTTCGCTAGAGGGTTTACTTTTTGTCTTTATCGCTCTTTTTCACTTACAAGCCGGTACTCAACGTCAAGTTCTGAAATACTTATGTTTGATTTTTTTCTATGCCTTAAATGAATGAATATTTTAAAGTGTCACTTTGACAACCTGTTTATAAATGCCCAGTGGGGTTCCTTGGGTTTCAGGACAAGGATTTTGGTTATTGTTTCTCATCTCACAGGAAAGTTTTTTTTCCCCTTTTTCTGGACTCCCTCCAATATATTTTTCCAAAGGGTTGTTGGATAGCAAGAACATTGTGATTTCCCTTAACTGCATACTACGTTTTTGAAACTTAGTGGGCTCACCTTGTGCCACAGTAATAACCCTTTTCCAAGAGTTACTCTTGGGAAAATTGTTCTGATCTGTATTGATATTTGTACATGTTTTCTCTTTATGTTGGTTTGTTTCAGTCTGTGTCTCCCCCGCATCCCACTGTCTTTCCCCTCCCTCCTTTTTACCTTTTCTTTTCCTTATCAAGAGAGCAGGGGTTATTCATGGAGCTCCTTGGCAGGTCATTATGGGGCGGGAGGCTGCAACGATTGTCAGTGAGTATGATTATAAGCAGTAGCTCACCTTTTCTCACTAGCAATGGTTAAGTTGATCACTTTGAATGTAAAGGGGCTTAATTCCCCTAGAAAAAGAAGGCTCACACTGCAGGAGTTGAAGGCTCAGAGAGCGGACATTGCCTTTTTACAGGAGACGCATTATAACCGGAGTGGGACGTTTAGATTTGCGGTGCATCATTACCCTTTTGCCTACTCTGCCTATAACAATAATAAAAAGGGTGGAGTGGCCATACTTATATCATCTTTATGTCCAATTCAAATCTCTAAATCTCATGAGGACCCGGCAGGTAGATTCTTGATACAGGAGGGCTTTTTTCAGGGCAAAGCAATAATATTGTGCAACATTTACGCCCCAAATTCGGGCCAAATACCCTTTATTCGCAAGGTTCTAGCTAGCCTTCGACGGCTGCAGCCTGGGGCATTGTTGGTGGGGGGGGACTTTAATATCCCGTTCTCAGAAATAAATGATAGGCTTGCCTTGAGGGGGAACCCTCCATCTGCTGGTTCGTCCCGATTATCATTGGAATTTAGAAAATTGATCCGGGCAAATTTCCTTTTTGATATGTGGAGAATAGATCATCCCAAAGAAAAAGCTTACACTTTTTATTCAAATCCGCATCAGACTCATACCAGAATTGATTACTTTTTTGCTAATATTGTCACACTTAGAATTATAGAGAATGTAGAGGTGGGGTCCATAACATGGTCGAATCATGCGCCGGTAATATTAAATTTTAAGTTGGGTCTCAGTTCATCCAGAGCCTGTCACTGGCGACTGCATGAATTTCTGGTAAAGGATCCCTGTATTCGAAAATCTTTATCAGATCATTTAACCCAGTATTTTGAACTAAATTTGGGATCTGTGCCCTCCCTTCCTATTTTGTGGGAAGCGCATAAGGCGGTAATAAGAGGGTGCTGTATTGCAGAGGGAGCGAGGCTTAAAAAAAATTCAAGGCAATTTTTCTCGAATCTTAATTCTCAGATTCGCCTTCTGGAACCTAGATTTGCCTCTTCTCCGTCAACTGGGACTCTGAGGAAGCTGTTGGCCACTAGGTACAAATTGAAGGATCTCTCCATCTGTAAAGTGGAGAAGATGCTTGTATTTTCAAAACAGAAATATTATGAAAAGGGGAACAAGGCCCATACCTTGTTGGCTAGGCAATTGCAGGATCGCTCTGTGGCCGCGGCTCCTCAGGCTCTTAGAGACGATGAGGGAACTACCCACTATGACCCGGGGGAATTGTCAAATATCTTTTATAAATTTTATAAGAAATTATATAATCTTCAGGACCCACTGGCAGGCAATCCAGAATATATGCGATCAAAGATAGACAGCTGTTTTCGGAAAATTAGTCTACCAGTTCTTTTGACGGAGGCACAAGATTCCCTTAAAAAACAGATCACTCTTGAGGAATTAACTGACATTTTGAAAGATTTGCCCCTGGGTAAGTCACCAGGACTGGACGGTTTGACCTATCTATATTATAAAACTTTTGCGGATATACTACTCCCCTATATGGTTGACCTTTTTAACTCCTTCCTGATGGGAACCCCGATTCCTAGCTCGCTGTCTCATTCATATTTGGTGTTAATTCACAAGGCTGGTAGAGATCCCCTTGACTGCGCCAGCTATAGGCCCATAGCCCTCTTGAACTCGGACTTAAAAATATTTACCCGTCTCCTTGCAAACAGACTGAATGTCTGGCTTCCGCACATGATTCATAAGGATCAGGTGGGGTTTGTGCCCTTCAGGCAGGGAAGAGACAACACAAGGATGGCTGTGGACCTGGTGGATGTGGTCAATAGGAATAAGTCTCGGGCGCTTCTCCACAGTCTTGATGCGGAAAATGCTTTTGACCGCCTTAATTGGCCCTTGTTAAATGGTTAATTATGGAAATTCATTTGGAATGTTAATCGATAATCATTTTTCTGAGTTCTATGCCTCAGCCATCGTGTCTAGTTGACATGCGCTATTTGTGTGTGTATTTTTGGTTCACTACCATATGTAGAACAGGTGTCCATAAAACTGGCTATAAAAGCCCATGGTACAGAAAGGGGGGGCTCTCTTGCTCTTCCCACCCCACAAGAAGAATCTTCATGCTGAGAAGTATCTGACATGTAGGCCTGGACACGTGCTGGACAAAGACATGATTTACCAGCCAGGATCCAAGGAAAGATGGGTGAATCTCAACAATTAAGCTAATTATGGACAAATGGACAATTACTTTATAACTAATTATTGTATGTACCTGCTGCAATCTGATTCTTTTTAATGGACAATCCAAGAATAAATAGATACATTTTTTTATAAGAATATCGTGATATTGATACTTTGCGAAGTCCTCAGTAGGAAAAAATAATACAGGAAGAGTATTATTTTACAATGGTGAGCCAGCCAGTCCTGTTTTTTCGTTTTTTTTTTAAATTAAGTAAGTGAATTTCTTCCGTGAACAAGGGGGGAAGTCCTGACGAGCTGAACAGCTGTTGTTCACGTGTCAGTAAATTCACTAATTTGTCACGAGAAGCAGAAAGGACCTACACACAGGAAAAGAATCAGACGAACTAAAGACAGGACGTGCTGATAAAGAGAAGCTAAGGAATCTTAAGGTAAGCAAAATATGGATATAATTTCTTCTTTTGCTAAACAAAGTAATATTAATTTCAAAGTTAATGTAGGAGATGATATAGAAGTTTTGTGGCTCAGTTTATACAAAGAATGTGAATTGCAGAATTTACAGTTAACTTCTAAATTGGTAAATAGAGACAAACAGAAATTGAGAAATATTCTACATTTGGTAGATTTTTTTCATAGTCTTGTGTTAGAGATTTCTAAGCAGGAAAATAGTGTAGAAGTGTCAGATGGTGATACTGATTCTGACTGTAATGTGGAAAATGAACAAGAAGTAAGACACGTGTCTGTAACTGAAGGTGACCTTGGGTCTGACCAAGAGACGGACATACAGAAACCTGACATGGGAGGAGACATGACTGACATACGAGAAACTGACATATTAGGTGAAGTGGGAGGAGACGTGAGTGACGTAGGAGGAGCGGACGTTCAAGAGCCACTAAAAATATCAGAGAATTCAGGAATTACCCAGGCTCAACTACAAATTAAAATGAGGAAAAATTTGCTGAAATTATACAAAATCATGCCAAAATATGATGTCAAAATCCATGCCTGTAGAAATTCAGAGACATTTGAGAGCTTCTCTGATAAGTTTGATTTATCCAATGAGGAGAGGAATCAATTATTTAAAATATGGATTCCTGTCACATTGTCCAGACGTTTACATTTAATGCCCTGTGAAAATGACTCTCCTAATGGATGGGAAAATGATTCGGACAGATTAAGATATTTGATTTATTGTGTCACAAAAGATTTTCCCAACATAGAAGATCTGCAGAAACTAAGGATTGGTAGGAAGGAATGTACATATACATTCATGTCCATATTTGAACGGTTGTACAAAGCTCTCATCAAAAATGGAAAAGTACAACAAATGATAACAACTTTTGTACAAAAATTCAAATTCCTAGATCCAGTATCTAGAGTTATAGCGTCACAAAAAGAATCCCTATTCAAATGTGCGCAGTTGCTGGATTCTGTTAGAAAACATGAGAATCGTGCAAAGAAAATAAATCAAGTTAATTTTATAAAACCAGGAAAGGTAAAATCTTACCAAAAGCCAATATCAAACTCTCCTAGACTGAGTCATCCCCATAGTGAACTCTATCAAATACGCAGGAGATTTCATATCTGTTATAAGCCATATCAGCCAGTGTAAAGATCCATCTCTCCACAGAATGAGTTAATTCTCAGTCAGAACTGTGATTCTCTAAAAAGGAAAATGGCCGAAATAGACGGACAGAGACAGGTGAGACGACCGGCTCACAGTGACGTCATGGAATGTGGACAGAAGAACAGACAGTTCTCTGAGGTTTTGAAGGATAGAAAAATGTCTTTCCTAAATAGGGCGTTCCTGGAGATATTTGAGAGAGACAGAAGATTTGGTTTAGGGAGTGGCTAAGGAAAAACTGTAATTATGATGTTGTATCAAAATGTTATACAATGTCTCAATATTTATTTATAATCTTATGCAGTAAAATTGTAGTTACATAGTTTCTAGTAGTTCATGTATGTATATATATATATACACTTGTCTAAGTAGAGATTGTGTATAATTGTATTTATATATATGTTTATAAAATATATATATATTAATTAATAAATTAGAACTTCATATATAAATTTAAGTAACAATATTTTGAATTACATTAGAACCAACCAATATATGTATAACATATTTAAATAATTCTGTTTCTGTATGAATTTGATATTTAATTTTATTTTCTTATATTTCCTTAGAGTTTTCATTCCAAAGCAGGATTTGATCAAACAACTCTAAAATGGATTTATTTCTTTATTCACACAGGAAGTGGAAAAAATTGCATGATTTTATGTGTGTTACATTTTAAAATAATAACAATATAACTAGTTGGACTATAATATATATGTAATACTTATTAATTCTTTTGTGTTGCTAATATTTTCTGTGCATGAAGTGTTCGTTTTAACCTGTAGCTTTACAGCATGACGTGTGACAGCTGCGGCCTTTGAATTTTGAGCTAATAGTATAGGATCCCATTCATTCTATTTCCAGCTGATGTAACTTAAAACCTGGCAGCCAGTGAGTAAAAAAAAAAAAAGGAACCTAAGGACATTTCTATTTTTGCAAGACAATAGTTTTTTTAAGTGTCTGAAATTTAAGTGACTTACTCTCATATTATATAATATGTATTTGGGGAATATTCAAAGAAATATTAAGATATTAAATGCGCATTAATAAATTGGGATACAACAATTTTGGGTTAAATATATATATCTAAAACTTCATATGTGGAATGTTTGAGTTGAACAGATCTGTGAATGTCAGAGTGAAGGTGACAGATGAGCAAATCAGCAGCTGCTAAGCGTGATTGATGTGACGGAGGGCTTGTACGTTTGTATGTTTGAAAAAAAATAAATAAATGTTTCTTTATGTGAAGGTACACAAATATATTTAATTCTGAGAAAAATTATAATACATAATTAGGTATTATCTACATATATATATATATATACTTCTATATTTCTTAATAATTATTATTTCTTGATTTAACTAATAGTGGATAAGAGCAACCACACATCAAAATGGTTTACAAAGCAAATTTATATTTAGAATAATTTTCCACATGATAATATTCTTGAATAACTATGATATTATTTTTAATGGTTACCTAAATAGGTACACACCTCTCTTTAGACAAATCTATGCTACTCATCGACATGAAATTTATGCACAATATTTCTAGAAGAATAACTATTTTTAATTTGGTTCTGATATATACATAAATTTTATAAAATAATATTTTTGGTATTAAGGGGGAAAATGTGTTTTTGATCCTGATTACATAATCACTTTTGATCAATACTTATTTTCCACACATTTTAATAAAGAAGAAACAATAATAAGGTACAATGATATAATTAAGAAGGGTGTTACATGCAAAGTTGCATAGTTTAATAATTTTTTGGTGATACAAGGTTATGACAAATATGAAATCATCCAGATAATGGAGATATAAGGGTATTTTTTATGGAGAATATAATTACTCTGCATTTGTCATTAAAATTTAAAGGCCTTATTTTTATTTTTATTCTTATTTTTACTCTTAATTTTATTTTTCATTTTTCAAATTTTATTCTTACTTATTTTCTTATTTTTCCATTTTTCATTTTTAATTTTCAATTTTGATTTTAATTCAGTTCAATATTTCAATTGAGAAAACACATTAATATTTAATGGGGTAATGTCAAGTACAAAGAATATTGCTTCATTAAATATAATGATGATATGAATAACTATAAGAAAAATGTTTACATTTTCTGAGTAAACACAACAATTCATTCATTCATTTATTCATTCATTCATTCATTCATTCATACATACATACATTCATATATTTATTCATTTTTGATCCATGAGTATACATACATTCTTTGGTATTATTGGTTTAATAAAGATATAAACACTTGTTGTTTCAAAACACACTGACACCTATGGGTTGAAAAAGGTAATTACACCTATGACATAAAAATATTTTATCACATGGAGAACTTGATTGAATTATTATCTATTATTGTTTATTATTCCAAACATAATTTATTTTAATATTTTGATAATAATTAGATGGATATTATTGATTGCTATGGTACGCTGTGATATTATAGGTTAGGAAAATTGCCAGATTTGGTATCAGATTAGGGAATGAAGACTTCAATCAAGACATCGCAATTATGAATTCTATCTTAATAAAGACTTTTAATTTTTATAAATCAAAGAGATTCTCAAAAGTTACAAAAAGAAGCAACTGATATCCGGACGTCTCAGAAGGTGTGAATGCTGAGTGATAATAGACTGTGTCAATTACATACAATACAATTCACACCACTGATCACCAGGACGGCAGAGGACGATGATCCTGAATGAACTGTGTTGTGTTCAAGTTTCATCACGTTCCAGTGGTTTCTTATCACCTGTAACGCTTCAATGAAAGCTGGTGAACAGGTAATACCTGGCATATGTGTCCTGTATATAAAGGACTGAGTACTGGTTATGGTGCTATATAAAGCAGCGAAGTGTCAAGTTAACCCTTGCTTTACTGACCAAAGACGTCACATCTGTTCCAAAAGTGACACTAGACCAGTGCGGACATATGGAAGATTCCAGAATATCGCACAGATATTAAAGCTACATTTCATCCATGGACTTTGTTTTCTTATCAGTTGATACACATGATCTTTCTAATAAAGAGTACAGTTTATGGACTGCACAATAATGAACACAATTATGGACTGTACCATATCTACACGCTGTAATTTATTTCAAAGGAGTTTTCATCTAAAGACTGTGTTATAAAAGAACCAAGAAGAAGATGAGACGAAGACCCGATGACATCAGATGATGACGATTGAACCCGCGATTACTTCAATTTAGATATAGGGAAGTATAATTATACATATTAAATGAATATTAGTCACGGCTTACCATAACATGAATTCACATCATTATATAACAATAATCCGATATTGATACTATTATTACTATTATTATTATTATGGAAATTTAATGATATTGCCAAGGAAGAAGGAAAGAAAAAAATGATTGATGAATGTATCTTCTTTTGAGAATTTTCAGTTAAAGTCCTTTTATTCTCAAAAAAGGGGGAAATGTTAAATGGTTAATTATGGAAATTCATTTGGAATGTTAATCGATAATCATTTTTCTGAGTTCTATGCCTCAGCCATCATGTCTAGCTGACATGCGCTATTTGTGTGTGTATTTTTGGTTCACTACCATATGTAGAACAGGTGTCCATACGACTGGCTATAAAAGCCCATGGTACAGAAAGGCGGGGCTCTCTTGCTCTTCCCACCCCACAAGAAGAATCTTCATGCTGAGAAGCAGATGACATGTAGGCCTGGACACGTGCTGGACAAAGACATGATTTACCAGCCAGGATCCAAGGAAAGATGGGTGAATCTCAACAATTAAGCTAATTATGGACAAATGGACAATTACTTTATAACTAATTATTGTATGTACCTGCTGCAATCTGATTCTTTTTAATGGACAATCCAAGAATAAATAGATACATTTTTTATAAGAATATCGTGATATTGATACTTTGCGAAGTCCTTGGTAGGAAAAAATAATACAGGAAGAAGTATTATTTTACAGCCCTTTATGTTTGAGACAGTGAAGACTTTTGGGATATCAGGTGCTTTTCTAACAGCACTAAAGGCCCTTTATTCTTCTCCCACAGCGTCCATTAAACTTCCCCATTGTGTATCACCCAGTTTCTCTATAGTAAATGGCACAAGGCAAGGCTGTCCTTTATCCCCGCTCTTGTTTGCCATGTGTATCGAGCCTCTAGAGGCAGCAATAAGAGTTAATCCTGACATATCGGGGGTGGAGGTAAGGGGTAAAGTATTTAAAATTTCCCTATTTGCAGACGATGTGCTACTGACCCTTACGAATCTGCATATCACCCTCCCTAATCTTAAAGTGATATTTCGGGAATATGGCATGATCTCAGGATATAAGATTAATGCTAAAAAAACAGAAGCACTTCCACTAAACCTTCCCCATTGTAGCATCGGCAGCTCTGCCCCCCTGCCAGGCAGAGACGCCATCCCACTCACCTCCTCGCTCCCCGCTCTGCGTTCACCAGCGCTCCTCTTCCTGCTGCTGGCGCGCGCAGCTCCCCGGGCACTGTGCTTAGGACACGCGCGCTCCCTCCCTCTTAAAGGGGCCGCGCACGCCGTCCTAAGGAGTCCCCGGCCAATAGCCGTGGGTCCTCCCATATATAAAGCACCTCCTCCAAAAAGGAGGTGCCCGAGCAAAAGTTGTTGCACAGTGTTTCTGACCTCTGCTTCAGCCCTCAGGTCCCGCTGCTAGCCTGACTACCAGTCTTGCCCGCCAGCCTGTTACCTGCCTGTTACCTGTCGTGCCTGCCAGCCCGCTCACCTGGGAGCACTTGCCTGTTACTTGCCGTGTCTGCCAGCCCGCTCACCTGGGAGCACTTTCCTGTTACCTGCCTGTTACCTGCCGTGCCTGCCAGTCTGCTCACCTGGGAGCACTTGACTGTTGCCTGCCTGTTACCTGCCGTGCCTGCCAGCCCGCTCACCTGGGAGCACTTGCCGTGACCACCTAGAGACTCCTGCAGTCACTTGCCGTGACCACATCGAGACTCCTGCCGTCACTTGCCGTGACTACCTGCCAGCCCACCTAGAGACTCCTGCCGTTATTTGCCGTGTTTTCCTGATAGCCTACCTGGAGGCTTCCGCTCGCCAGCCTGCCTGCTGTTCCGGTCAGTCCCTGCCATCTGTACCGTGGGAGTCACCTGCTCCCTTACAAGGTGGTCCCCAGAGTAGCACCTGGTCCCTCGGCTCGGTCCCTCCCTGGTCACGGAGTTAGCCGCCGTACGACCAGGGTCGGTCCAGCAGGTTGATACTTAGTTACGCCCCTCTGGGTCCCTCCTTGCACCGTAGCACAGAGGTTCCACCCCCCGGACCCGTAACACGCATGAAGAATTAGATCATCTTAAGCTGAATTAAAAATTCCGGTGGAAGTCAGAGAGTATCAAATATCTGGGGATTAACATAACGTCAGACTATGGGACCCTGTTTGCTCATAATTTTCTGCCCCTTTTTAAAGAATTGAAGGGTCTTATGGTCAAGTGGGCCAATCTTCATATCTCATTTTTGGGGTGGATATCGGCGGTGAAAATGTCCCTTATTCCTAAACTCAACTACTATTTTGAAACTCTACCAGTTGGGGTTCCTATGGGGGAGTTGAGGGCTCTCCAATCCTGCATAATGAAGTTTATATGGAATAATGGGAGGCATAGAATCTCCAAGCAGGTACTGATCTCGGGGAGGGAGCAGGGGGGGTTATCGGTCCCGGATGTGGTAAAATACTATTGGGCGGCTCACTTGAGAAGGATTCCTTCGTGGTCATCCCTTTGGGCATATAATTAGTGGACAGAAATTGAAAAATTATGGATAGCCCCAGTTCATCCGAATTCACTGCTGTGGTCTGAGAAATCTGTTAAACTCCAAACCACTTTACTGGGCCCTATGCAATTCACTAGAGACATATGGGACACCTGTAGGAGGAGATTTCCTCTTTCTTCTAAACACTACCCGATGATATCGTTTGTCTTTCAGCCTTTGCTCCCTCAGAGCCTAGAATCATCGATGGTTCACCCCTGGATCAATGCGGGATTATTTAGATTTGCGGATATAGTGGACAGAAACACCTTAGTAATAATCAGTTTGATTATTTAAAAGAAAGTTTTAACATCACTAATCGGGAATTCTATAAGTACATACAGATTCAGTATTTTGCAAGATCCCTGTTTGGCTAATATAAAGTGTCCATCCCCACGGAGTTTGAGAGGCTGTGCAGGAGAGATCCCTCTACCAAGGGGTTGATCTCGGATATATATAAAACAATCAATTCACCGGTGGGTGGACCCATCTTCCAGCACCCCTATATGTCTAAGTGGGAGGGATTCTTGGGAAGGAGGCTTTCCCCTCAGACATGGCAGACAATATGGTCTAAAGCAGCTAAGACATCAATTTGCACCCTATACAAGGAGAACCAATATAAAATTTTAATGCACTGGAACCATACGCCGGATATCCTGAATAAAATAAACCCGCAGGTCCCGAGTATATGCTGGAGATGTGGATCATCTGTCGGCACTCTGACACGTTTTCTGGACCTGCAGCAAAATAGTTCCTTTTTGGGAAACAATAAGAAAACTGGTTCAGGAGGTGATATTTACAGAGATTTCTCTGGAGCCCTCTGTTTTCATTCTCAATGTGACCCCTAGGGGAATGGGTAAACATTCTTCCAAATTGCTCCTCCACTTGTTGACAGCAGCGAGATGCATGATTGCTCTATGCTGGAAAAGGGACTCACCACCCTCTAGACAAGAGTACTACGCTAGGGTCTGTGATGTGAGGTGGATGGAGTCTTTGAACACAAGTCTTAATGCAAAGATGGACCTGTTCAAGACAGTATGGGCCCCATGGAACTACTATTGGGCGCAGCGTAGTGAATGACCAACTGTTTCATGATCTTTGTCTATATCATTCTTCCTTTCCCTTCTTTCTCTCAGTGTTGTCTTAGTTTTTTTTTTTTTCTCTTTTTCTGTGTTTCATGGACTGTTATTTAAAATGGATTTCATATCAGATATTTGAATTTGAAAGCTTTAAAGTGATCTCTAATGGGTCGTCCTGTTGGAGGCCTAAGTGTTTTCTCTGATATGAAAATGTGAATGACTTCTCTGTGTTCTATGTTTCCTAAAAATATGTGAAAAATTTTAATAAAAATTACAGTTATAAAAAAAAGACATCCCAAATGATGACCTGAACGTGGCACACAAAGAGTTTGTGAACAAACTGAAGGATATGGAGAAAAAATTCAAAGACTTCCAAAACCCTCTGAACACACCAATTACATTGGCAGAAATAACAGAAAGGATCACACTGATGAAAGGTAAAAAAAAAAGCCAGCGGCCCAGATTGGATACTCCCAGAAATGATAAAATACAGCCCGCCAGACATCCAGGGTGCGATAGCAAAACTATTCAATATTGTACTGCAGACTGGCTACTTTCCCAAAAACTGGAACTGAGGACTCATAACCCCGATACATAAAAATGGGGATAAGTACGACCCAGCAAACTACAGGGGAATATGTGTCAGCAGCAACCTGGGGAAACTCTTAAACTGCATCCTGAACAAGAGGATCATCATCTTCCTCAACCAATACAATGTCTTCAGCAAAAGCCAAGGAGGTTTTATGCCAAATCTCTGCACCACCGACCACATCTACACCCTGCACAGCCTCATCAAGAACCATTTCCACAATACAAAGCATGAGAGGGTCTATGCCTGCTTTATAGACTTCAATTAGGCCTTCAAATCAGTGTGTTACCCAGGGCTAGTCCTAAAACTGCTGGGGAGCAGAATATGATGCAGAACATATGATGTCATCCAAAGCTCCTACACTGAGAACAGCTGCAGCATGAGGGTAAATGCAAGGAGGATGGCCTGTTTCCAACAGAACTGAGGAGTAAGACAGGGCTTCAGCCTCAGTCCAACGCTCTTCAATATTTACATCAACAAGCTGGTGGTGGCTCTGGAGTCCTTCTCAGCACCAGGACTCACCCTGACACAGAGGTGAAATTTCTGCTCTATGCTGATGACCTTGTGCTGTTATCACCAACTAAGAGAGGCCTCCAAGTTAATCTGAAATTCCTAGAGACCTTCAGCACCACAGGGGCACTGCCAATCAACCGGAAGAAAACTAATACCATGGTGTTCCAAAAAAGAAAGCAGATACCAGCAGGCCGCACCCCCTTCATAATAGACAGCTGTCTACTTACGGAAACCAACAAGTACACCTACCTGGGCCTTGAACTCGGCCAATCAGGGAGCTTTAAGCAAGCCATACAGTTGCTGAAAAACAAGGCGTGCAAAGCCTTCTATACCATCAGAAGACATCTTTACCATCTTAAGGCGCCTGTAACCATCTGGCTAAAAATCTTTGATACCATCATTGCCCCAATCCTTCTGAATGGCAGAGAAGTCTGGGGTCCAGTCTCATACCCGAACTGATCCAAGTGGGAACGTTGGACCAACAGAAATATTCCACCTAGAGATCTACAAACTGCTCCTCCAAGTCCATCGGAGCACATCAAACAGCGCCGGCCAAGCAGAGCTGGTCATATTCCCATTACACCTTGAGACCCAGAAGAAGGCAATATCATTCTCATCTATAAAGTAGTAGTCTCAGCTACTACCATCAACAAAGCCTCGCTACATCAGGAAGCCCCAGGAGAACGAACCCCCCAACACAAATCATCCCAAACCAGCCTGACCAAGCCACCAACCTGCATGGCCTGACAAAAGGTTAAATCCGGAAGATGGTACACAACGGCAAAGAGGAATATATCAGTGTCTGGAGGAACGACATAAACAAATCACAGAAACTGATGATATACCAGAACCTACAGAAGGGATACAAACTGGCCCCATAGCTAAAGAAACTAGCAAACTCCAAAGAGCGACAGATTCTGAGCCAGTACAGACTGAGCGCCCACAGTCTATTCATCCAATCCGGGAGGCACTGACAGAACTACATGCGGGAAGAGCGCAGACTCTGCCAGCAGTGCCCCCAGGAGGTCTTGGAGAATGAGGTCCACTTCTTGCTGAGGTGCCCCAAATACTCAGCAGTGAGGGACACTCACTTCAGGACACTGTCTGATCTCCTCCCAGACTTCACCTCCATTGAGGAGGAAGAGGAAAGTGCAGCGGCCACAGCAGTGCAATATGTCAGTGCCTGCCACAAACTTGGGAACCCCCTATAGTTCCAGTGACAGATGACTAACCTGACTGGAGGTTGGCTTTGAGCAGGATAAGTTAGGGTTTTTATTGGTAACATTTTGGGGTACATAACATTTTTGATTGCTTTCAGTATAAGTTCTACGCTGAGCACTTAAGTTGGGGTTTCCGTGTAAATCCCGCAAAAATGCGATATAAACTAAATCCCCCACGGAACCACTCACTGTAATGAGGCAGATGGAGATACTTTGGACTCTGTTTGCTATCTGTTCCATGGTATCCATCTTCAGACGTGCACAGAACTGTGGTCGACCACACGTGTGCGCTAAAAAGACACTTAAAATGATAAAACGTTGCCGGAACAGAGACCAGACTGAGTCTAAAGTGACTCCATCTGCCTTATCTGAATCACATTTTTTGGGGGGATTTGTGTGTCACCCCAGGCCTGGATGCCACAAATATTAAAGGCTGTGTCTGAGAGCAGGAGGGAGGTTATCTGGTCAGGGACAATTAGCATACAGCACCTGCTGTCCCAGGCCAGTAGGGGGAGCTGGCTGCCCCTATAAAAACTGGAACTGAGGGCAGGGTTAGGGAGAACTGGATGACCTAGCTCAGGACTGAGACTAGTCCGAGAGAAGTAGGGACAGTTCAGCTGTAGCCGAGGAGTCCATGATGCAGAGGAGAAGCTGCGAGCCAGGGACAGAGGGGACGAGAGCCGGTCCAGGCTGAGAGAACTACACTACCGGACATTGGGGTCCGAGGCTGTCAGGGTTGCAAGCCCAGCAGCAGAGAACCAACCCGCGAGGGATTTCAGGTCCCTTGGCCTAAGAAGCCTGGAGGCTCCGCCACACAGAGGGACCAGTACAGCACGGAGAAGCAAAAGGTGCCTAAGGCCCGAGTCGCAAGCCATACAGGCGAAGTACACGGCCAGCTCAGGGACGTGGGCTATTACAACACGAAAAGGGGGATAGTCAGCAAGGGCAGAGAGAGAACGGTAGGCCTTCACACTCACCCTGACCAGTGGGTCTCGCCCGAATGCTCTCAGACACCCAGGCCCATTCCTACCCGGTACTCCTGTTGGGTCATTAGTAATACCTACAATAAAGACCCTGGACTGTTTGAAGCGGATTCTGAACTCTTATTATTGCGGCCTGCACTATCACCTCCAGCATTCACATACGCTGCCCTGAGGCTACACTCTTCCCGTGGGGAGTTATCCTATCCCTGTGCAGCACACCAACATCAGCCTCAGCGGTCTGCCTTGCAGCGGCTGTCATCCCTGACCGCAATCCACGGGTGGCGTAGTCGGACATTCATAACTCTACAAATAGACTGCCACAGCATTTGGTCTGACCACCCTGAGCCACGGGATCGGGTTGCCACTACTACCCCCATCATCGCACTGAAGCCCGGTTCCGGGTGCCCCACGGCCCAGGGGGCGAGTCAGCTTTTGGCGTAGTCGGCAGGATTGTGACCAACCCGCCACAAACGGGTATTGCGTGCCTGAAAAGACTGCAGAGATTTCCTGCCATCCGGAGCCGTTTCCCGCTATCGGACGCCATCTTCAGGACGCCGCGCGGGAAGAAGAGGGGCATGGACGTCAAAAACGCGTGAGACTTGAAGCTCCGCCCTATGCTGAGACGCTGCGCAAGGTCCTGGAAGGGGAGAGAGCGACGCTGACGTTATCACCCCGCGACGCAAGGTCCTCATCCAGAGCATCGCGAGCGGAGCCGCGGCCTACAGAAGAGGATCGTCGGAAGGTAGGCCACGGTTAACTAGGGGGGAGGAAGATTCGGACGCGGAGGGACCCTCTACCACCAGCGTAGCCGCTGCAGCTGTGATGCCGTTTTCCATGCCCTATATCCTGGCTACCACAGTATGCTGGCGAGTCGCATACCTTGGGCGACTTTAAAGAAAGACTGTATAGCTTATTCAAGGTTTATCCCCTGACAGAAGAACAGAAAGTAAGCATACTAATAGGGCAGTTAACTGGTGCGGCCCAACGTGAGGTAAACTCTTGGAAAGCTGAGGAGAAAAGGACTGTAAAGTGGGTTCTGACCCGTCTGCGGGACACCTTTGACACCCGTACCTCAGCAGAAATCAAAGTGCGGTTCTATGGCTGTAAGCAGCGAGCCCAAGATAGTATCAGAGACTATGCCTTGAACCTGCAAGAAGCTCTGGGAACAATCAAGCAAGCTGACCCTGGCAGCGTGCAGGACACTGATAAACTGTTGACTGACCAGTTCATAGAAGGTCTGCTGTCCAGCGCCCACAGAACCCAGCTGTGCCTCATGGCCCTACAGAACCCCGATTTGACTTTTGCGCAGTTCAAAGATAGGGCCATCCGGGTGCTCCGAGAACCCGCACCAGGTGGCGCTGTGGTTTCCCGGCGCCCCGCCATCACTTTCCACCAGGGGGTGGCGCCCTACCCCGCAGACCTTGTGGGGGCTGATGCGCAGGCCCTAGATCCATCCCAGCCTGCAAACCTGCACCATCAGGTCCAAGAACTAACAAAGAGTGTGGCTGCACTGACCAGGACCGTACAGTCGTTGCAGATGGAACCGTCAAGACCAATCAAGTTGGCTTCCAGTCTGGAGGATGTCCCGTGGTGTCGACAGAGAAGGATCCCGTCATTCAGAGGGAGGCCCACCGACAGTTACACTGAGGATGGACAGCCGATTTGCCGCCGTTGCAGCCAGCCAGGACACATAGCCAGGTACTGTACTTTAAATGGGTCCGACCTGGGGCAGAGGGCCAACCCCCAGGCATAAGGTCATCAGGCCCGTGTAATTGGCGCGATAAGTACGTGGGGGGACGCCCGGTCTTACCCGTAGTGCTGGACGGTATCCTCATGAGTGCACTGCTGGACACCGGGTCTCAAGTGACTACCATCCCCTACGTACTTTTCAAGCGGTACTGGAGTGACACTGATATAACCCGTTATCCAGACGATGACTTAAGCATCATTGCCAGCAATGGCCAACCCGTGCCGCAGGTGGGGTTCAGAGAGGTGACCATCAAGATTGGTAAGGTTGAACTGCCGGCACAGGGAGTGATCATTGTGGACATTGACCGTCGTGAAAGTCACCCTAAAATAACCTTGGGTACTAATGTGATCGAAAACTGTCTTTCAGAAGTAATTGTGATTTTGCAGCAGGTGGCGATGAATGCGAGCTCCAGTCAACAGAGGGTCCTCCAGAAAGAGATAAGAGCCCTGATGAGACGGCAACAGATAGAACTGTCTGGTGGTGAGATCGGTAGCGTGAGGATAAGCGACCCGTTCCCCATTGCCATGCCTCCCAAAAGTGAAGGGAGTGGAACACCACATCCCCACGGGGAGCCACCCACCAATAAAAGAGAGACACAGACTTGTACCCCCTGCACATTATCAGAACGCAAAGGGCATGCTGAGAGAAATGAAAGAAGCTGGGGTCATTAGAGATAGCTGTAGCCCCTGGGCAGCTCCCTTAGTTTTGGTAAAAAAAAAAAGACGGTACCATGAGAATATGCGTGGACTATAGGAAGGTCAACCGTATCACCCATAAAGACGCGTACCCGTTACCTAGGGTAGAGGAGTCTTTAGCAGCCCTAAAATCAGCTAACTTCTTCTTTACTTTGGACCTTACTAGCGGGTACTGGCAGGTTCCTGTGGCAGAGGCTGACAAGGAGAAGACCGCCTTCACCACCCCGATGGGATTAAGTGAATTCAACTGTATGCCATTCAGGCTCTGCAATGCACCAGGGCCTTCCAGAGGCTGATGGAATGCTGACTAGGGCACCGAAACTTTGAGACGGTCCTACTCTACCTGGACGATGTTATTGTCTATTAAAAGACCTACTAGGACCATCTAAAGCACCTGGCCGAGGTGTTCGAAGCCCTGGCAGGCTATGGCCTGAAGGTGAAACCCTCAAAGTGTCACCTGTTAAAACCGAAGGTACAGTACCTAGGGTACGTGGTGAGCGCTGAGGGAGTAGCCCCCGACCCCGACAAGGTCACAGTAATCAAGAGCTGGCCAAGCCCCTCTAACATCAAAGAAGTGAGGCAATTCCTCGGGTTGGTAGGCTACTACCGAAGGTTCATCCCCGGGTTCACTAAGATGGCAGCCCCTATGCAAGACCTCCTGATAGGGCAATCTAAGACCAGAAGCCAAAAGCCACCCTTCAAGTGGGACAAGCCGGAAGAGGAGTCGTTCCGACAGTTGAAGATGGCCCTCACGGGGGATGAGATCCTGGCCTACCCTGATTATGGCCAGCCTTTTATTCTCCACACCGACGCCAGTAATGTGGGGCTGGGAGCCGTACTGTCGCAGAACCAACAGGGCAGAGAAAGGGTGATCGCGTACGCCAGCCGGAAGCTGAGGCTCACTGAAAGAAACCAGGAGAATTACAGCTCCTTCAAGCTAGAATTCTTGGCAGTGGTGTGGGCCGTCACAGAACGGTTTAAGCATTACCTGGCCTCCGCAAAGTTCACTGTGTACACGGACAACAACCCGCTGACACACCTGGACAATGCAAGACTTTGTGCCCTAGAACAGCGGTGCATGGCCCGGCTATCCAATTATGACTTCACAATCAAATACCGGGCCGGCAGAACCAACGCCAACGCAGACGCCCTATCAAGAATGCCCCACCTACCTGAAGGAGAAGACGACTCGGAAGAGCTGGAGGAAGTAGAGCTCCCTGCGTTCCACCGGTATGGGGCCACGCAGTACTCTCACCGGGTAAGAGACAAAGACCTAACCACCGTCATGTTCAACCCCTTACCCCACCACGGCTGGGCCGAAACGCAAGATAGTGACCCTGCAATTCGCCTGGTGAAAGACCTGTTAACCCAGGCAGACGCTAGCCCTGGATTGGATGCTCCAGAGGGAGCCAAGCAGTTGTGGAAGGAGAAAAGCAGGCTATTCCTCTATGAAGGTAAGCTGTGCAGAAGGCTTGTCAACCACCGGACGCACGAGCTGACCTGGAAGGTAGTGGTCCCAAGGCGAGATGCGGCAATGGTCCTGGAGGCCTACCATGACAGAGCGGGACACTTCGGGCGGAAGAAACTGGAGTTCTTACTGAGAGAGCGGTTCTACTGTGGATCGGTATGAGAGGGGCCATAGAGAACTGGAGCAGGGACTGCGGCCCATGTCACCTCAGAAGGAAGGACCGTACCAGCCAGAAGACACCCTTGAGGCCCATCGTCACCAGGCAGCCTCTTGAGCTGGTAGCTCATGTGAAGTTGGCTCCAGCCGGTCCGGCTACATCTATGCCCTCACGATTGTGGACCATTACTCCTGGTTCCTGGTGGTGGTTCCTGTTAAAGACCTGACAGCCCAAACAGCGGCCAGAGCCTTCCAGCAACATTTCTGCCGTCCAAACGGGTATCCGGAACAGGTCTTGACAGATCAAGGTCCAGCGTTTGAGGCGGAAGTCTTCCAGGAGTTCTGCAACCTCTACGGCTGTAGGAAGATTTGGACAACGCCTTAGCACCCGCAAACCAACGGGCTGTGTGAGAAAATGAATAATATCATCATTGATCTCCTCAAGACGTTGCCCCTGGAAGAACGCAGCCTGTGGCCGGAGAAGCTGCCAGACCTGATTGACTTGTACAACCATACCGCGGTGAATGCTACAAATTGCACCCCGGCTTACCTGATGCGGGCAAGACCAGGTAAGCTGCCGATAGACCTGGAGATGGGAGTCCTGACACCCGAGGACACCTCCCCAGAAGCGGACTGGGATACGGAACGGCGGCTACAGTACAAGAAGGTACAGGAGAGTGTGGAGAGGAGTCTGGCTCAAGCGAGAGAAAAGCAAGAGAGGCTCTTCAACCAACACGCCCCTGCTGGCCCCCTGGAACCTGGTGAGCAGGTCCTGAAGTGCAAGAGAAGGCTTCACAAGCTGGACGAACAGTGGGAGAGAGACCCGTACACAGTACTGCAGTCCGACCACGACAACCCGAAGGTATGTGTGATTACCAAGGATGGAGGAGAAACCACTAACACCGTCTCCAGAGACCACCTAAAATGGTGCCCCGAGCAACTGCAGAGTCCAAGTGGAGATCAAGCTGACCTTGAACCCGCAGAGGACAAGGAAGAAATGATCAGCACCATTCTCGGAGAGTTCCCCCGGACCCGGACTCAGATAAATGACGCGATAGTGGTACCCGTCCTACACTTCCTTCAACCTACCCAGCAGGAGCCTACAGGAGAGCAGGAAGAACAAGCGGAACAAGCAGCGCCGGAGGCAGAAGGACCCATGCCAGCAGCCCAAGAGAGTCAACGCTCTGCTGACAGTGAGCCTGCCATGCCTGCGGTAAGCCAAAGAACCCGCAGACAGCTGCCTGCCCTGCCTGTGAACCCAGCTAGTAGCTGTACCATAAATGATAGTGGGGAAAGCCAGGGTAGACCACCACCAAACAGTGGGTTACGGAGGTCAATCGGAGCACTACTGGTCAAATAGCAGCTCGCTGGAAGATCTAAATGCACAGTGTATATATTTAATGTTTTATGTTTGTACCCTGGGTATTAATACTGTTTTCCAGCTTTCCTAGATACAATGGACTGACAGGTTATGGACAGTAAATAACCGGAACTACCATGTAGATAGTTGCACCTGGTGCCCTCTTTCGACGATGACCACGGAAGAAAAACCTGTCCGGCGTGGCCCCCTTGTGGTCGAAAGTAGTTAGCTTTTACCTTGCTGCCACGCCCAAGGCCAGGAACTTGGGGTTTATAGGGACAGGTCCCCACATTGTGGAAAACTATACCTAGTTGGGTGATATGGACACCCGGTCACGGAAGCGCCGTGACCTTAAGGACAAAATGTACTTGTATATATGTTATGTTATTGTTTCTACCTTGTATTTGTGTTTCCTGTTAGTCCCGGAGTACTAAATTTTACTAGGGGGGAATGTGTCACCCCAGGCCTGGATGCCACAAATATTAAAGGCTGTGTCTGAGAGCAGGAGGGAGGTTCCCTGTTCAGGTACAATTAGCATACAGCACCTCCTGTCCCAGGCCAGTAGGGGGAGCTGGCTGCCCCTATAAAACTGGAACTGAGGGCAGGGTTAGGGAGAAGTGGACGACCTAGCTCAGGACTGAGACTAGTCCCAGAGAAGTAGGGACAGTTCAGCTGTAGCCGATAAGTCCGTGAGGCAGAGGAGAAGCTGCGAGCCAGGGACAGAGGCGACGAGAGCCGGTCCTGGCTGAGAGAACTACACTACCGGACATTGGGGTCCGAGGATGTCAGGGTTGCAAGCCCAGAAGCAGAGAACCAACCCGCGAGGGATTTCAGGTCCCTTGGCCTAAGAAGCCTGGAGGCTCCGCCACACAGAGGGACCAGTACAGCACGGAGAAGCAAAAGGTACCTAAGGCCCGAGTCGCAAGCCATACAGGTGAAGTACACGGCCAGCTCAGGGACGTGGGCTATTACAACACGAAAAGGGGGATAGTCAGCAAGGGCAGAGAGAGAACGGTAGGCCTTCACACTCACCCTGACCAGTGGGGCTCGCCCGAATGCTCTCAGACACCCAGGCCCATTCCTACCCTGTGCTGCACACCAACATCAGCCTCAGCGGTCTGCCTTGCAGTGGCTGTCATCCCTGACCGAAATCCACGGGTGGCGTAGGTGGACATTCATAACTCTACAAATAGACTGCCACAGCATTTGGTCTGACCACCCTGAGCCACGGGATCGGGTTGCCACTACTACCCCCATCATCGCACTGAAGCCCGGTTCCGGGTGCCCCACGGCCCAGGGGGCGAGTCAATTTGCCCTTCACGACCTTGGACGTATCCATACGTCATGGAAGGGAAGGCTATGTCCTGAAGATTCTGCACGCACAGGAGTTGTGTGCGCGCGATTGCCACCGGGTGTTCATCTGATATAACAGTTGACACCCGGTTCTCACTGCTAAGAGCGGTCTCTGGCACTTTAACCCCATAAATGCTGCGATTAATATTGATCACAGCATTTAGAAGGCAGGGAGAGGGAGGTTGCTCGCTCTCCCCTCCGATCCGCGCTCCTGCAAAGTCATTGCGAGGGCCCGATCGTTGCCATGGTGACCTGAGCTCGTCATGACAACATCCGGATCAACATCCAGGCTACGGCAAGCCCCTTAGACCATGCTCAGATTATGGTCTAAGAGGCTTGTGTCAGTGCACCACTGCACAACTGACAGATAAAGCACTGTAATTAAGGTTGAGCGAGTATGTTCTGTACGAGTATGTTCTGTCTGAGTATGCTCGGGCCGAGCTCCGAGTATTTACAGCTGCTCAGTGATATGTTTGAATCCCTCCCGTGTGCATGATTTGCGACTGCTTGACATCTTTATTACATGTGAGGAATGTGTAAGAAACAGACATTCCTCACATGTAATAAAACTGTCAAACAGTTGCAAATCATGCACACAGGAGCGATTCAAACATATCACCGAGCAGCTGTAAACACTCGGAGCTCGGCCCGAGCATACTCGGCGAAAGGGTTAATAGAACATACTCGCTCAACACTAACTGTAATGCTTGGGCATGCTTTATAACAGCGATCAAAGTGAAAGTCCACTTGATGGACTAAGTCGAAAGATTTTTTAAAAAGTTTAAAAAATTTGTAAAAATGTAAAAAAAAAAAAATAGTGAAATAATAATTAAAAATTACATTAAACCAATAAATAAGTATTTTTATGTAAAAAAAAAACCAAAAAAGTAAACATATTTGGTATTGCCGCGACCCGACCTATAAAACTGTCAAACTAGTTAACCCCTTTAGTGAACACAATAAAAATAAATATTTTAAAAAAGAGGCAAAAGCTATGCTTTTTTATCATACTGCCGAACAAAAAGTGGAATAAAACAACAATCAAAAAGACGAATGTAAATAAAAATGGTATAGCTGAAAATGCCATTTTGTCCGGCAAAAAGCAGGTTGCCAAACAGCTTCATCAGGAAAAACATAAAAAAGTTATAGCTCTCAGAATAGAGTAATGCAAAAATAATTATTTTTTCTATAAAATAGTGTTTATTGTTTACAAAATAGAGTCACTGATAGGGGTTTTTCACTGTTTAGGCACATCAGGGGCTTTCCAAATGCGACATGGCGTCCACTCTCGATTCCAGCCATTTTTGAGTCCAAAAAGTCAAACTGAGCTCTTTACCTTCCGAACCCTGCCATGTGCCTATAGAGTAGTCTTCTCCCACATATGGGGTATCAGCAGGGCCAGCATCAGCACTTGGGCAAGCGGGGGTGCTCACTCACCGTTAGGGACCCTGGTGCGCTATGGGGCCAGTGAGTCGGGGGAGCATGGTGCCAGCATTCGCGAGTGAGCCCCCATGCTTTGTTCAGGGCCCTGGCATTTATACTTACCTCATCTCAATGCTCTGCAGCTCCGGTGTCTTCCGTGTCTTCTGACACTGTGATGTGTCAGGGCAGAGGGCGCAATGACATCAGTACACTGCGCCCTCAGCTCTGACAGTGCAGAGAGTCAGAAGACGCTGAGGAGTCCTGACCTGCCACCAGCAATGAAACGTGAGTATTTATTTATTTTTTTTAAATGTATGGAGCATTATATGGAGCCCATTCTCTATGGAGCATTATATGGGGCCCATTCTCTATGGAGCGTTATATGGGACCCATTCTCTATGGAGCATTGTATGGGGCCCATTCTCTATGGAGCATTATATGGGGCCCATTCTCTATGGAGTATTATATGAGGCCCATACTGTTTGGAGTTTTATATGGGGCCCATTCTATATGGAACATTATATGGGGCCCATTCTCTATGGAGCATTATATGGGGCCCATTCTCTATGGAGCATTATATGGGGCCCATTCTCTATGGAGCATTATATGGGGCCCATTCTCTAAGGAGCATTATACGGGGACCATTCTCTATGGAACATTATATGGGACCCATTCTCTATGGAGCATTATATGGGGCCCATTCTCTATGGAGCATGTGCCCAGAGGCATAGCTAAGGGTTGGGTTCAGGGGGGGCAAAACTTCTGAGTGGGCCCCTAACCATGTAACCCTGATTACAAATATGGTGGTGCACCCTAATAGTGGAAGTAGGAGAACTTCAGCAGATGACCGTGCTGTTGCTAAAAGAAATCTTTATACAATGATTAACACTGATATTACTGCCATACTGTGTTGACCATATAGTAGTAGATACCAGTATTGCAGAGCATATAAGAGATTACAGTACAGATATATATAGTACCTTACAGGTGACGTCCTTTCTGCTAGAGTCATTCACTTTTCCCGTCTTTTCCACCTGTCCCAGACCGATATAACGACTTCTCCAGCCACAGCTCATCTGCAGAGATCACAACAAAGACACATATGACTTCTCACATTTCAGGCACCAGCCCCATCTATCCCAACCTGCACAAACCCCTCATCCTGCTGATACCCCAATGCTGAGCCGCTGCTGCTGAATGTGTCCCTATTACTGATCCTCTTAGTATCCCAAATAATAAAGCCCACCACTGTGCCCCCTCATAATAATGCTAACACTGTGCCTCTTACAAAGTAAAATCCCCCCTTTGTGCTCTCTAGATGGTAAAACTACCCCTTTAAAATATTACTGCCCTGTGCAAGTGCCCTAGAAAACAGTGCCCACATTTTGCCCCTAAAAGTAATAATGCGTCAGGTGCACCGTTGACGGCCACAATACCGTAAGTGCCCCTATAACAATAATGATTCTTAAGTGCCCACTTAACATTTAATAATGTCCACTGATTCCCCCATGTACAGTAATAATGACCCATGAGTCCCCAGCATTGTTTATGTGGTCGGTTAGTCATGTGACTACATGTATGTTATTTGCATGTGTTGACTAGACTCTCACAGCTTGTCTCAATTCTCTTGTATTGAGAGAAGCTAGTCGACATATGCAAATAGCATACATGTGGTCACATGCCCGCCCGATCCCACTGTTGAAATTGGGGGCTCATGACAGCAGGCGCACCATACCCTGTCATGATTTGCCCGTCTGCAGTCACATAGAGTGACTGCAGACTTTTATCCCAAGCCCGCACAACCCCTTTAATAACTTTATACAAATAATAAGCTGCTTATTATGAAATTATTATTAAAGGGATTGTCTAGTCTGAAGCTACAAGTCTGCTGTGACTATGTGACTGCAGACTTGTGAATCCTCACATTGCATGCACAGCACACTGTCTAGGCTCTCTGGTTCGGGGAGCGGGTTGTCATGAGACCTCAAGTATGCGATTTGCATACACCTGGCCACATTCCGACTAGACTGTTTCCGGTCTTGCTCAATACACTTGTATTGAATGGGGCCGCGAAGTTGGAATGGGGCCAGGAGCATGTAAATCACATACTTAAAGGGGATTTCCCACGAACAAAAGTACATTTTAATCAATAGTTACTGTAATAATAATCATTTCTACAATTGGATGTATTTATAAAAATGTTCCTGTGCTGAGATAATCTTATAAATGTTCCCCTGCTGTGTACTGTGTAATGGTTGTGTCTGACCGTACAGAAACATGGTCTGATTGTACCACACCTCCTGGGCAGGGGAGGAAGCAAAAGAGCGTAATGTACAGACATTACAGCCGGGGAGCACAGCTGATTCTTTCTTTTAAGTAAAACATTGTTTAAAATGGACAGGGAAATGTTTTACCTCACAGAAAGAATCATCTGTGATCCCGTGCTATAATGTCAGTATACTCTTTTGTTTCCCACCCTGTCCAGGAGATGTGGTATGATCAGACCATGTTCCTGTATGGTCAGACATTACACAGTACACAGCAGGGGCACATTTATAAGATTATCTCAGCACAGGAACGTTTTATTTAAACACATCCAATTGTGGAACTTATTATTATTCCAAGATCTATTGATTAAAATCAACTTTGGTTCATGGGAAAAACCCTTTAACCCCTTAAGCCTCGGAGCATTTTCCGTTTTTGCATTTTCGTTTTTGCTCCCCTTGTTCCCAGAGCCATAGCATTTTTATTTTTTGGTCAATATGGCCATGTGAGGGCTTATTTTTTGCGGGACGAGTTGTACTTTTCAACGCCATTACTAGTTTTACCATATCGTGTACGGGAAAACGGGAAAAAAATTCCAAGTGCGGTAAAATTCAAAAAAAGTGCAATACCACAGTTGGTTTTTTTTTTTTACCACGTTCACTGAATCCTAAAACTGACCTGCCCTTCTTATTTTACAGGTCATTACGAGTTCATAGACACCAAACGTGTATAGGTTCTTTTATATTTAAGTGGTGAAAAAAATTCCAAAATTTGGTAAAAAAAAAAAAAATAGCGCCATTTTCCGACACCCATAGCGTCTCCATTTTTCGTGATCTGGGGCTGGGTGAGGGCTTATTTTTTGTGCGCCGGGCTGACATTTTTATTGATAAAATTGTGGGGTAGATCCGATGTTTTGATCGCCCGTTATTGCATTTTATTGCAATTTTGCGGCGACCAAAAAACGTAATTCTGGCGTTTAGAATTTTTTTCTTGTTACACCGTTTACCGATCGGATTAATTATTTTTTTATATTGATAGATCGGGCGATTCTGAACGCGGCGATACCAAATATGTCTATGTAGGTTTTTTTTTTTAATATTTTATTTTGAATGGGGCGAAAGGGGGGTGATTTAAACTTTTATATTTTTTTACTTTTTTTTATATTTTTAAAAACTTTTTTTTTTTACTTTTTGCATGCTTCAATAGTCTCCATAGGAGACTAGAAGCAGCAACTGTCCGATCGGCTCTGCTACATACAGGGGACGAGCAGGTCCCCTGCATGCAGCAGAAATGGTCCTGTGCTATGAGCGCCGACCAATAGGTGGCGCTCATAGCGACCAGATCATGACAACCACAGGCGTCTGCTGCAGACCTTGGGTTGTCATGCCCACCCATCGGTGATCCGCGATCACGTGACGGGGTCGCTGATGGGCGGGGCTTATGCCGCGCTACCCGGAAGCGCGCGTTAAATGCCACTGTCGGAGATTGACAGCGGCATTTAACATGTTAACAGCCGCGGGTGGATCGCGATTCCACCCGCGGCTGTTGCGGGCACATGTCAGCTGTAATAATCAGCTGACATGTGCTCCGTTCAGTGCGGGCTCAGCGCCGGAGCCCTCACTGAACGGGGGGTACGCAAATGTGCGTACCAATACGGCAAGCGTTGTTAAGGGGTTAAGGTCACATGACAACCCGCTCCCCGAACCAGAGAGCCCAGACAGTGTGCTGTGTGTGTAATGTGAGGATTCACAAGTCTGCAGCCACATAAAGTAACTACAAAAGACAAAAAATATATCTCATACCCTACCATCATTATACAGTTATATGAAAAAGTTTGGGCACCCCTATTAATCTTAAGCTTAATGTTTTTTAAAAATTGGTGTTTTTGAAACAGCTATTTCAGTTTGATATATGTAATAACTGTTGGACACAGTAATGTTTCTGCCTTGAAATGAGGTTTATTGTACCAACAGAAAATGTGCAATCTGCATTCAAACAAAATTTGACAGGTGCATAAGTATGGGCACCCTTATCATTTTCTTGTTTTAAACACTCCTACCTACTTTTTACTGACTTACTAAAGCACTTTTTTTGGTTTTGTAACCTCATTGAGCTTTGAACTTCATAGCCAGGTGTATGCAATCATGAGAAAAGCTACTTAAAGTGGCCACTTGCAAGTTGTTCTCCTGTTTGAATCTCCTCTGAAGAGTGGCATCATGGGCTCCTCAAAACAACTGTCAAATGATCTGAAAACAAAGATTATTCAACATAGTTATTCAGGGGAAGGATACAAAAAGCTGTCTCAGAGATTTAACCTGTCAGTTTCCACTGTGAGGAACATAGTAAGGAAATGGAAGAACACAGGGACAGTTCTTGTTAAGGCCAGAAGTGGCAGGCCAAGAAAAACATCAGAAAAGCAGAGGAGAAGAATGGTGATATCAGTCAAGGACAATCCTCAGACCACCTCCAGAGAGCTGCAGCATCAACTTGCTGCAGATGGTGTCACTGTGCATCGGTCAACTATACAACGCACTTTGCACAAGGAGAAGCTGTATGGGAGAGTGATGCGAAAGAAGCCGTTTCTACAAGCACGCCACAAACAGAGTCGGCTGAGGTATGCAAAAGCACATTTGGAGAAGCCAATTTCTTTTTGGAAGAAGGTCCTGTGGACTGATGAAACCAAGATTGAGTTGTTTGGTCATACAAAAAGGCGTTATGCATGGCGGCAAAAAACCACAGCATTCCAAGAAAAACACTTGCTACCCACAGTAAAATTTGGTGGAGGTTCCATCATGCTTTGGGGCTGTGTGGCCAATGCCGGCACCGGGAATCTTGTTAAAGTTGAGGGACGCATGGATTCCACTCAGTATCAGCAGATTCTTGACAATAATGTTCAAGAATCAGTGATAAAGTTGAAGTTACGCAGGGGATGGATCTTTCAGCAAGACAATGATCCAAAACACCGCTCCAAATCTACTCAGGCATTCATGCAGAGGAACAATTACAATGTTCTGGAATGGCCATCCCAGTCCCCAGACCTGAATATCATTGAACATCTGTGGGATCATTTGAAGAAGGCTGTCGATGCTCGGCGACCATCAAACTTAACTGAACTGGAATTGTTTTGTAAAGAGGAATGGTCAAAAATACCTTCATCCAGGATCCAGGAACTCATTAAAAGCTACAGGAAGCGACTAGAGGCTGTTATTTTTGCAAAAAGAGGATCTACTAAATATTAATGTCACTTTTCTGGTGAGGTGCCCATACTTATGCACCTGTCAAATTTTGTTTGAATGCAGATTGCACATTTTCTGTTAGTACAATAAACCTCATTTCAAGGCAGAAACATTACTGTGTCCAACAGTTATTACATATATCAAACTGAAATAGCTCTTGCAAAAACACCAATTTTTAAAAAACATTAAGCTTAAGATTAATAGGGGTGCCCAAACTTTTTCATATAACTGTATATAAATGTAAAGCAAAGTTGCATATTAAATATAGGGTACTTAGTGAACTATTTTTGATCAAAAAAAGTATACAAAAATAGTTCACTAAGTACCCTATATTTAATATGCAACTTTGCTTTACATTTATATATAATGATGGTAGGGTATGAGATATATTTTTTGTCTTTTGTAGGTTTTGCTTCTTTTTGCTAGTGTGAACATGCTCCTATTTCTTGCATGTGTACCATCTTAGACCTCAGTTCACATTGCTTGGTTTTTTAGCCACATAAAGTAATTGCAGACTTGTACATTTAGACCAGACAATCCCTTTAAATGTTGTACAGCTCATGCCATGGTTAGTGTATGGGGGTTTGTTATACTATCAGGCAGGGGCTTATAATAAGACCTAAACGGTAAATATAATAAGGCTGGTTTCACATGTCCGTATATTTCCGGTATCGGAAAAACCGGTACTGGAGATATCTGTTTCTTGTATGCCGGTGTGTGTTATACGTGTTGCACCCGTGTGCGGCCCGTGTGCCGCATCAGGATCACACGTACGGGCGGCTGGGAATCAGTGTCCAGGTAGCGCTGCCGAACGCTGCCCTCATCATGGTTCAGTGCCATCACTGCGATCATCACCAGCAGTGGCAATGATGAGGGTAGTAGTAGTGTCTGCTCCTGCAGTGTCCCTGTGTAAAAATAAGAATAAAATAATAAAATCCGTGTGGTATGTTTTGCGGACCGTGCATCTGCAAAAAAACGGACATGTCAGTGTGTGGAGCACACGGACACACGGTCTGTGAAAACACACTGACATGTGATCAGACCCATAGATTTGAATGGGTCTGCGTGTGTCAGTGTCTCTAGTACGTGTGGAAACTGTCACCACTCGTACCAGAGATCCTGACCTGTGAACGAGCCCTAAGTCCCCTACCTCCCTATCTCCACCCTCCCCAGACAGCAACTATGACATGAGATTGCACATAATCTCAGAACGCAAGGCCCTCAGCGCCACCCCCACCCCCACTAGCCCAATTCAGCTCCCCCTCTTCCCCTCACATTCACCCCACTGTCTCCCACAGTAACATCATATGCTGTCATTTATTTTAAAACTAAAAAAACTGGTTCCAGCAGCACTTACATATGAAGGTGATTGATGACTGGTCCGGGCCAGGCCCTGTCTTGGCACAGGTTGCACAACCTAACTGCAGCAGCTCACTAGGACCCAGGGTCCAGCGTGGACCAATCAGAGCACTGATGGTGTGGAGCTAACCGCAGCGCTGCCAGCCTGTAGAAGAAGATGAGGTTAGCAGCACTTTAGCCCTCACCGTGCACTGCACTGAGACTCTGCAATTGGCTGCTGTGCTGTGCAGCCTGCAGAGTCTCAGCTCAGAAAGAGAACAGCAGCGTCACCTCAGAGAGCCGCGGTCGCCTTCTGCTTAACAGGGTGGGCCCCTCAACGTGACGCCCCCTTTACCCCCCAGTAGGTACGCCACTGATGGGGCCCATTCTCTATGGAGCATTATATGAGGCCCATTCTCCATGGAGCACTATATGGGGCCCATACTGTATGCAGTATTATATGGGGCCCATTATTCTGTATGGAGCATTATATAGGGCCATTATACTGTATGGAGCAATATATGGGGCTCATTATACTGTATGAGGCATTATATGGAAGCCCTTATTCTGTATGGAGCATTATATAGGGCCCATTATTCTGCATGGAGCACTATATGGTGCCCATTATTCTGTATGGAGCATTATATGGGGTCCATTATTCTGCATGGAGCAATATACAGGGCTCATAATACTGTATGGAGGACTATGTGGTGCCCATAATACTGTAAGGAGGACTATGTGGTGCCCATAATACTGTATGGAGGACTATGTGGTGCCCATAATACTGTATGGATGACTATATGGTGCCCATAATACTGTATGGAGGACTATGTGGTGCCCATAATACTGTATGGAGGACTATGTGGTGCCCATAATACTGTATGGATGACTATGTGGTGCCCATAATACTGTATGGAGCACTATGTGGTGCCCATAATACTGTATGGATGACTATGTGGTGCCCATAATACTGTATGGAGGAATATGTGGTGCCCAGAATACTGTATGGAAGACTATACTGTTCGGTCTAAAATGAAGACTTTAGAATCCCCCCAGGTCACGCCCTGTGCGCTGCGGGGATTCACCAGTTTCTGAGCTATTTACAATAGATATCACTCATGTAATGTAAGAAATAAGTGAAATCTTGGGCATTGTACTATACCTACAGTATATTTCTCTGCTGTATCTGTGCATCATGTACCATGGTATGTGTAAAAGGGGCCCATGAGACACTTTCGCCCAGGGTCTACGAAAAACTGGAGCCGGCCATGGGTATCGGAGTACTCTGGAAAAATTGCACAACAAATTTTGGGGTGCATTTTATCCTGTTACCCTTGTGAAAATATAAAATTTGGGGCTCAAGCAACATTTTTGTGAAACAAAGTAAAATGCTAATTTTTTTCTTCCACGTTGTTTTAATTCCTGTGAACCAATTGAATGGTTAATAAACTTCTTGAATGTGGTTTTGAGGACTTTCAGGCTATGTGCCCACGATTAGGCTATAGCAGTGCTTTGGGCACAATGTATTTTCGGTGCGTCCAAAAAGCTGGGACCGATCACGCAGGTGTTCATTAAACACATGCGGATTTACTGCATCCAATACATTCTATTGGGGAAATTTCTGTTGCGGAAATGCTGACATGCTGCGGCTCGTAAAAACCGCGCCACGGGTGAGTTTACGCGGCATCAAATAGAAGCACAGTGGGCATGGGATTTCTATAAATCCCACCACTATGCTTCCAATATGGAACAAAGCGTTTTGGACGCAGCACTGCTATTACGGATCGTGGGCACGTACCCTGAAGGGTTCAGTTTTTAGAATGGAGTCACTTTTGGGTATTTTCTGTCATATAGGCCCCCCATAGTCACTTCAAGTGTGATGTGGTCCCTGAAAAATGGTTTTGTAAATTTTGTTGGAAAAATTAGAAATTAATGGTCAACTTTAAACTCTTCTAACTTCCTAAAAAAAAAAAAGTTTAAAAAAATAGTGCAGATGTAAAGTAGACATGTGGGAAATGTTATTGATTAACTATTTTGTGTGACATAACTCTCTGTTATAAGGACATAAAAATTAAAAGTTTGCAATTGCGAAATTTCAGATTTTTTCACAAATAAACGCAAGTCATATTGAACAAATTTTACCACTGGCATGAAGTACAATAAGTTAGCAAAATAAAATTTCAGAATCACCGGGATCCTGTTGAAGCGTTCCAGAGTTATTACCAGATAAACGGACGCTGGTCAGAATTGTAAAATTTGCCTGGTCAGGAAGGTGAAAACAGGCTTTTAGGGTGAAGGGGTTAAAAGGAACCCCCAATGTAAGCGGTCAATGGAGAGCGCAGGATAAACGTGACCTGAGTTTTATTCTGATTTTTGGTAGGTAGAATGAACAAAAAAATAGCAGTACAATAGTCCTTATTTTTATTTTTGTGCGGTTCCTCGTGCTGTATAAGAGATAAGGTGGATTTATTCTTGGGTCGGTACAATTACAGCGAAACCAGCGTTATATATATTTTTTATGTTTTGCTGCCATCACAGTATAAAATGCTTTTTTATAAAAAATATTTTTTTCATCGCCATATTCTGAGAGCTGTATTTTTTTTATTGTTTGGCGAACAGAGCTGCACGAGGTCTTATTTTTTGCGCGAAGCCCCATTTTGGGGAACAACATTTTTTTGATCACTTTTTATTCAAATTCTTTAGATGCAGAATGAAGAAAAAACAGCAATTAAATGATTGATTGTTTCAATTTATTTTTGTGTGGTTGATGTTATATAATTTTTAAGGTTTGCTACTTTTATACACTAAAAACAATATTTTACAAAAATGGATTTGTTTTTGCTCCGCCATGTTATGAGAGCTATAAGTTTTATTTTTTTCTAGAGTAAGTCATATTAGGGCTTGTTTTTTGCGGGACAATTTTGAGCTTTCTTTTATACCATTTTTCTTTATATATGTATTTTTGATAACTTTTTATTCCATTTTTTGTGTGTTAGTATGATGAAAAAGCGACATTTTTGGTGTTATTTTTTTTTTACTGTGTTCACCATACGGATTAAATAATGTGACAATTTTATAGATCTGGTCGTTTCAGACGCGAAAATTCCAATTATGTGTACGAGTTTTTATCTTTGTTATAACGCAAATGCTGCTTTTTGTGATGTGTGTGCTTCTTTTTGGATTTTTACAGACATTTTATTTTTTTTTTGTTTTACTTTTTCACTTAGTCTCACTGCGGGACATATATAATTTTTACTTTGATCGTCGTTGGTCTCTAACAAGCCACTGTACCCTGTGGTCATCACATGGGGTCATTTAACCCTTTAGATACAGCTGTTGCAAGTAACAGCGTTATTTAACGGGTTAATCGGACCCCATCGGTTCCAAATCCGTCCGGGCCGATGCCACAGAATGCCAGCTGTCATTTAAGGGGATAATAAATATTTTTAATCTTGATTCAGGCGTCGCTCCCTAAACACTGGACCCCCGTGCCTAGTGGCGAATACGGACCTGTGTACTGTGCATATAGTGTACATGGATGTACACATGTGGGTGACTGTGCTGTGTGTCAGTGCAAGGATTTCCATATGTGTGGCTATATACACATTACTCCAGGATAAAGGCCTGGGAGAATAGCACTGGGGACTCTCTCAGCAGCCTGCTCTGTAGGCAGACTAGAATCCCCTCCATTCCAGCAGCCATGTCACTGATAAACTGTCTACAGCTGGTGCCTGCTGTGATAGCCTCCCCTTCAGGGGCTCCAGTCTGGTCACCTCTATTCAGAATGGAGACCTGTTGGAAGCCATATTCCACACACAGCAAAAGCAGCTTCCCTTCCTGGAGACAACAGCAATGAGAGCCGTGTGACGTGGAGGCTCCGCCCCTCCCGATGACGTCACCGCAGAGTCTAGCATCTCTAGCTAACGCCCGCAGAGGCAGTCGCTGGTATACTGCGTGCAGTACACAACGTATCTGGCGGGAGCGGGTGAGAGAGAGCGACCGTTACTACAGATACAGCGACATCCACTGCGAACAAGAAGACATCTTCTCATCTCCAGGAGACTGTGGCAGCTGGCAGGAGATGGCCATTCTATCAACACCTAAAATGGCGAGGCTGGTAAGTTACAAGATGGAGGCGCTGTGTGCTGATGGGCTGTGAGAAGAGCAGGCAATAGAACTTCCCTGCCTAATCAGCCCTGATGTTACTGAGTGGAAAAAAGCTTTAGAAATCATTTCTACTGTCCCTGTTTCCTGTGCTAATGAGGGCTTTGCCTAGTGGGTGTTAGGTCCCTCCTTCCCATGTTGTCAGGCCCCTGTTGGTGTGATAACATCATTTGCGCGAGCGACATCATCGCCGCTCATGCAAATCTCGCGCATGCGCCGCTCATTCCGGCAGCGTCACTGCATCTCTGAAGCCAGGTGTACAATTCCCCGCATCAGAGGCACACTGCGCATGTTCGGAGGTTTAGAAGATGGTTTGCGCCTCTGATGCGGGGAAGCGTACACCCGGCCTCGGAGAAGCAGTGACGCTGCCGGAATGAGCGTCGCATGCGCAAGATTAGCATCAGCTGGCGATGACGCCGCTCGTGCAAATTATGTCATCACGCCAACAGGGGCGTGACAACATGGAAAGAGGGCTGACTAGTCTGGGGAACGAACGCCCTATCGACTAGTCAAACCTTCGTTAGCATAGGTAATGGGGAACTTGTGAATGTTTTTTAAACCTTATTTTCACTCAGTAACGTTATACGGGGCTGGTTAGGCAGGGAATTTGCTGATACATAGGTGAATGCTTCTGGGTTGGAGGGCATGGGGGACCTGACAGGTTCCCTTTAAGCATATTCACATAAGGGCAGCACGCTGCATTGTATTTTATTAATGTCATTTTTTTTGTGGTAAAACCTGTAAAAAAACAGAAAAAAATAAATTGCAGAATAAGAAACCTACTTCAGCATCGTGCTTGGGCTTCTGATCTTTTCTGACCTTAAAGCGCACCTGTCAGCAGGATTGTGCTCAGTAATCTACATACACTGTCAGGTGGGCGCCATTACCATGAATAATATGACACCTTGGCTGATGAAATCCATCCAGTGGTTCTTGTTTAACCCCTTCATGACCAGACCAGTTTCCATTTTTGTGTTTTCGTTTTTTGCTCCCCTTCTTCCCAGAGCCATAACTTTCTTATTTTTTGGTCACTATGGCCATGTGATGGCTTATTTTTTGCGGGACAAGTTGTGCTTTTGAACAGCACCACTGGTTTTACTACATCGTGTACTGGAAAACAGGAAAATTCCAAGTGCGGTGAAATTGCAAAAAAGTGCAGTTCCACAGTTGTTTTCTTGGGGTTTTGTTTCACCATGTCTGCTGAATGCTAAAACTGACCTACCATTATTATTCTCCTGGTCATTATGAGTTCGTAGACACCAAACAGGTATAGTTTTTTTACTTAAGTGGTGAAAAAAAATCCAAAGTTTGCTTAAAAAAAAAAAAAAAATGGCTCCATTTTCCGGGACCCATACCATCTCCATTTTTTACGATCTGGAGCTAGATGAGGGCTTATTTTTTGCGCGCCAAGCTGACGTTTTTATTGATACCATTTTGGGGTAGATCCGATGTTTTAATCGCGGTTATTGCAATGTTGCGGCGACCAAAAAAAAGTAATTATAGCATTTTGAATTTTTTTCACGTCACACCGTTTATCGATCGGATTAAATATTTTTTCATATTGATAGATCAAGTGATTCTGAATGTGGATATGTGTATGAGTGATTTTTTTTGTTTTATTGTGAATGGGGCGAAAGGGGGTGATTTAAACTTTAATATAATTTTTTTAATATTTTTAAACTTTTTTTACTTTACACTAGCTTCAATAGTCACAATGGGAGACTAGAAGCTGCAATTCTCTGATCGCCTTTGCTACACACAGGGGATGATCAGATCTCCTGTGTGTAGCAGAAATGCTCACCTGCTATGAGCGCCGACCACAATCTGGCAATGACAATGGCTAGGGTCTCCTGCAGACCTGGGTTGTCATGCCAACCTATCGGCGACCCACGATCATGTAACACGGTCGCCGATGTGCGGAGCCAACGACACGCTTCCGGGAAGCGCGAGTTAAATGCCGCTGTCAGAGATTGAGAGCAGAATTTAACTACACTGTGTTCCAAATTATTATGCAAATAATATTTTCTCAGATTTTCCCAAATTACCTATATGAATTGCAGTCATTGTAATTTTCCAGTCAAATAACTATTAGAGTACAATTGAAAGGTTTTTGTACAAACTGCCTATGATAACAGTATAGTTTTAAAAAATAAAAACTCAACTGCACTCAAAATGCATGTTCCAAATTATTATGCACAGCAGAGTTTTCAACCTTTTCATTTTAATAAAGAACAAAAAATTGTCATTTTTGAAATTATAAGCATTAGCAGGTTATTACAAACTGAAATCAAACAGTTTTCAACTCAAAACTTTATTCTAGGTGATGTTACATTTGCACATAGGACCGCTTGTTCGAAAGGAGCTTCTGAACTTTTTCATCCATTGAATTTGTCAGGTTTTGGATGGTTTCTGCTTCCAATTGTTTTGCCTGAGGACAGAATACCCTCCCAGAGCTGTTGCTTAGATGTGAACTGCCTCCCGCCATCATAGACACTCCTTTTGATGATGCCCCAGAGGTTCTCAATGGGGTTGAGGTCAGGGGAGCATGGGTGCCACACCATTAGTTTGTCCCCTTTTATGCCCATAGCAGCCAGAGATGCAGATGTGTTATGTGCAGCATGAGACGGGGCATTATCATGCATGAAATGATCTCGATGGTCCAGATGGATGGATTGGAGGATGGCTGGTTGATGGACACCCCATGCAAACACGGCTACGGCGCTAACAAGGAGGAGGTGGAGTAATGTTTTGGGCTGGAATCATGGGGAGAGAGATTGACGGCCCTTTTAGGATCCCTGAAGGGGTAAAGATGAACTCCATAATGTATGTTGAGTTTCTCAAACAGCACTTCCTTCCATGGTTCAAGAAGAAGAACCGTGCATTCCGCAGCAAGATCATTTTCATGCATGATAATGCCCTTTCTCATGCTGCACATAACACATCTGCATCTCTGGCTGATATGGGCATAACAGTGGACAAACTTATGGTGTGGCACCCATGCTCCCCTGACCTCAACCCCATTGAGAACCTCTGGAGCATCATCAAAAGGAGTGTCTATGATGGTGGGAGGCAGTTCACATCTAAGCAACAGCTCTGGGAGTCTATTCTGTCCTCAGGCAAAACAATTGGAAGCAGAAACCATCCAAAACCTGACAAATTCAATGGACGAGAGAGTTCAGAAGCTCCTTTCGAACAAGCGGTCCTATGTGCAAATGTAACATCCCCTAGAATAAAGTTTTGAGTTGAAAACTGTTTCAATTGTACTCTAATAGTTATTTGACTGGAAAATTACAATGACTGCAATTCATATAGGTAATTTGGGAAAATCTGAGAAAATATTATTTGCATAATAATTTGGAACACTGTGTAGTTAACAGCCACGGGGGGGGGGGGGGGGGGGGTGGGTGGATCGCTATTCCACCCGCAGCTGTTGCGGGCACATGTCAGCTGTATATATCAGCTGTCGTGTACCTGGAAAGCTGCGGGCTCAGTGCTGGAGCTCGCACCAAACAGGGGGTTCTCACGTTTGTCATACTATTATGGCACACGTCAAAAAGGGGTTAATTTTTACTTATAGTTTGGAGATGATGATATGCTCGTGCTCTGGGACAGCCTGTAGGGTGGGCTCTATCTGGTGCTCTGCTTATACAGTCAGCTATATGCTCTTATGACAGGTCACTGATCGTTCAGTTACCTGCCTCCTATTTTACATGTTATATACATAATGTGGGGTTAGAAAAAACAAACAAATCAAGCAAAATGGCGCCCGCACAGGCACAATAGCATCTATCGCTTGGCCATAGATGCTACTGTGCACGTGCCGTGGCCATTTTGTTGGAGCAAAAGAAAAATTTGTCTCCAGAAAAATGGCCACGTCACGTGCGCAGTGGCATCTATCAGCAATCGAGGCTCTTAATCTGCGCAAGCCCCGCCCACTGGTGGCTGGCTCTTGCGCATATTGAGAGCATCACTTGGCGATAGATACTATTGCAATTGCTCCGCTGTCATTTTGTTGGAGCAAAAAATCTGGCTCCAGCAAAATGGCCACAGCACGTGAGCAGTTGAATCTATCGGCAAGCGATGCTCTTACTTTGCGCAGGCCTTGCCTACTGGTGGGCGCCGCTTGCGCAGAATAAGAGGATCACTTGCCGATAGATGCTACTGCACTTGCGCCGCAGACATTCTGCTGGAGAATAATTTTTTTACTCCAACAAAATGGCCGTGGCATGAGATAGATGCGCCTGCGCGAGCGCCATTTTGATTGATGTCATTTTTTTCCCCCCATAATGTATACACTATGTAAATTAAAAATTGGAGGCATGTCAGTGATCGATCAGTGAGCTGTCATAAGAGCATACAGATGTAAGCAGAGCACCAGATAGAGCCCACCTCACAGACTGCCCCGGAGCACGAGCATATCATTATCTCCAAACTGAAAGTAAAAATTACACAAGAACCACGGGACGGATTTCATTAACCAAGGTATCATTTTAATGTGTGTAACAGCGCCAACCTGACAGTGTATGTAGTTTACTTAGCACAATCCTGCTGACAGGTTAATTTTCAAGGAGTTGTCTGCTCTAAATCATTAAGTCTGCAGTCACTCTGTGTGCCTGCAGACTTCTGAATCCCCACAGAGCACAAGGTTTAAAAAACATTTATATGGTCCTCATTTCCTATGCTAATTAGGGATTCGACTAGTGGGTGTTAGTTGCTCCCAGAAGAGTCAGCCTCCTTTCCATGTTATCACGCCCGTGTTGGCGTGATAATTTGCCGCTCATTCTGGCAGCGTCACTGCATCTCTGAAGCCAGGTGTATGCTTCTCCGCATCAGAGGCGCACTGTGCATGTTCGGAAGTTTAGAAGATGACTTCCGTACATGTGCAGTGTGCCTCTGTAGCCAAGAAGCGTACACCCGGCCTCAGAAAAGCAGTGACGGTGCCGGAATGAGCGGCGCATGTGCAAGATTTCCATGAGCGACAATGACGCCGCTCGTGCAAATTATGTAATCATGCCCCATCAACTAGTCAAAGCCCTCATAAGCATAGGCAATGGGGAGCATGTGAATGTTTTGTAAACTTTGTTTTCACTCAGTAATGTTATACGGGGCTGGTTAGGCAGGGAAGTTGCTGATACATAGGTGAATGCTGCTGGGTTGGAGGGTATAGGGGATGTGACAGGTTGCCTTTAAGCTTACTCACATAAGAGCAGCGCACTGTTTTGTATTTTATTAATGTAATTTTCTTTGTCGTAAAACCCGTAAAAAACCCCAGAAAAAATAAATTGCCGAAAAAGAAATCTACTTCAGCATCGTGCTTATGCCTCTGATCTTTTCTGACTTTAAAGCGCACCTGTCAGCAGGATTGTGATTGTGTGCCCACACTGTCAGGTGGGCGCCATTACACTGATTAAAATGATACCTTGTTTGACGCTTGGCGATAGATAATACTGCTCATGGTCTGCGGCCATTTTGTTGGAGCAAAAAAAATTAGTCTTCAGCAAAATTGCTGCATCGTGTGGGCAGTTGCATCTATCAACAAGCGATGCTTTTAATCTGCGCAAGGTGGGCAGCGCTTGCCCAGTTTGAGAGCATCTCTTGGTGATAGATACTACTGCACACGCACCACTGCCAATCTGGCTCCAGCAAAACGGCCACGGCGCATGCTCAGTTGCACATATCAGCAAGCAATGCTCTTAATTTTATCATTTTAATCAGCGTAACGCTGCCAACCTGACAGTGTATGTAGTTTACTTAGTACAATCCTACTGACAGGTGCACTTTAAAGGGGTTGACAACTCTAAATCTATAAGTCTGCAGTCCCTCTATGTAACTGCAGACTTATGAATCCCTCAGAGCACACACTGTGAGCTGCGGGGATTCGCCTGTGTCTGAGCCATATGCGTTATACATACTCCTGGCCAGATTCCGACTAGTGGGTGTGGCTTCGCTTCATGCACTTGCATAAAGTGAGGCTGCGCCCCAACTAGTGACTCGACTGTTCAGTGAGCGTGGCTTATATGTAAAGATGGTCTGAGATCAGTGGCCCAAAGTCATTTAACCCTTGAAAAACACCAGTTACTGGCTATTTGCCCCCTTTGATGGCAGTTCTCATGCCCAGAGCATATTTAAACGGGCTAGAATGACCTGAACTTGATGCGCCCATCACTATGTATGTAATGGTGGTCAGAGATCAGTGACCCAAAGTCATTTAACCCTTGAAAAACACCAATTATTTATTCAAATATGTGAAAATTGGTTATATCTCCACTTTGATGTCAGTTTTGATACCCAAAACTTATTTTGGCCAGGCTGGAGTGACTTGTATTTGATGCGGGCAATCACTATGTAATGGTGGTGTGAGATCAGGGGCCCAAAAACACTTAACCCCACTGCCCACTTTGATGCCCATTTTTGTGCCATTGTTATAACTTTTGTAGCTGCTCTTAATTGTATTCTAATCAGGGCACCTCGCTGCATTGTATTATATTAATGCATTTTTTTTTGTCAAAGCGCACCTGTCAGAAAGATTGTGCTCAGTAAACCACATACACGGTCAGGTGAGCGACATTAAACTGATTAAAATTATGAAATCCATTCTGTGGTTCTTGTGTAATGTTTACTTTCAGTTTGGAGATAATAATATGCTCGTGATCAGGGACGGCCTGAGGAGCCTCCTATTTTACATAATGCATCCATTAGTGCGGGGTAAAATAAGAGTCAGGTCAGTGAAGGCACAGTGACCTGTAATAAGAGCATACAGATGAATATGTAAGCAGAGCACCAGATAGAGCGCCCCCCCCCCCACAGGCCGCCCCGAAGCACGAGCATATCATTATCTCCAAACTGAAAGTAAAGACTACACAAGAACCACAGGACGGATTTCATCAACCAAGGTATAATTTTAATCAGTTTAATGTCGCCCACCTGACAGTGTATGTGGTTAAGGCTGTGTGCCCACGATGCCTCCCAGCCTATGGCCCCGATGCTGCGGAGGGGCCGCATGCGGATATTCAAATGAGCGGCACCTTTTTTTTTTACCTACGGACTTTCCCCATAGAGGTTAGGTCTATGGGGAAAGCCTGCAAGCGGACCTGCAACTGAAATTGACATGCTACGGTCTGGAAAGACGCGCCACATGTCAGTTTCCGTGAGTGAGCCACAGACGCATACTAGACATAGAATTTCTAGAAATGCCATCCACTGTACTGTAACATTTGTCTCCTGCTTATTTGACGCTGCATAAGTCCGCAGCGTCAAACCTGCAGCGGCTCCGGATCGTGGGCACACAGCCTACTGAGGACAGTCCTGTTGACAGGTGCGCTTTAAATCTGTAAAAAACAGAAAAAAATAAATTACCTAATAAGAAACTGCCTAATAAGAAACCAACTGCAGCATCGTGCTTCACACAGCTTCATACTACTACAGTGGTGGCCAAAAGTATTGTCACCCCTAAAATTCTGTCAGATAATACTCAGTTTCTTCCTGAAAATGATTGCAATCACAAATTCTTTGGTATTATTCTCTTCATTTAATTTGCTTGCAAGGAAAAAACACAAAAGAGAACGAAGCAAAAATCAAATCATTGATCATTTCACACAAAACTCCACGGTATGCGTGGCCCCCTCAACCCCCAATCCTAGGATGCGTGGCTCCCTCATCCCCCAATCCTGAGATGAGTGTCCCTGTCATCCCCCAATCCTGGGATGCGTGGCCCCGTCATCCCCCAATCCTGGGATGCGTGGCCCCCTCATCTCCCAATCCTGAGATGAGTGGCCCCCTCATCCCCCAATCCTGGTATACGTGGCCCCCTCATCCCCCAATCCTGGTATGTGTGGTCCCCTCATCCCTTTCACGCTGCACACATACAAAAAAATAAACATTTATACTCACCTTTCTTCTCTGTGCTCCAGCGCTGCGGTGTCCTGTTCTTCTGAGGAGTGCGGCGCCGGAGTACGCACGTGCCCATACTTCGCTGTCCTGTGCCATTTTGCTGAAGACACACTGAAAATGTGTCTTCAGTAAAATGGCACCGGATAGCGCTATACGCATACGCCGACTACGACACCTTCACTCCTGCCCTGGTCTCTGGCGAGAAGAGAGGTGCTGTGGCAACGCTCCTCCCGGTCAGGTAAGTATGTAAGTATGGCGCCGGAGATCGTGGTATGCGTTCAGTGTCTTTTCATACTGCGAACTTTGGCGCCATATACTCCTCTTACCTGTAACAGCTCCATGCATTTATCTGTCTGGAGCCAGACTGCGCAGGCGTGTCTAGCTTGTGCAGTCTATAGAGGCTTCAGACAGAGGGACGCTTGTAGTGTTATATTATAGATACACATGCACAGCTTCACACTATAAGGTATGATAGTAGTGTGACGCTGTGCCTGTGTATATAACATCTAGTGGGGAGTTCACACTATAAACTATAAAGTGTTTACATAGCTCTATACTATATACTATTATATATTATATACCTCGTCGTGTAAAGCTGTGCATGTGTATATAATATATAATGAAGCGTTCACACTACATACCATAAAATGTATACATATCACTATACTATATACAAGAGCATCTCACTAAATTAAAATGTCATCAAAATGTTAATTTCAGTTCTTCAATACAAGAAGTGAAACTTATAGAGTCATTAAAAACAGAGTGATCTATTTCAAGTGTTTATTTCTGTTAATGTTGATGATTATGGCTTACAGCCAATGAAAACACAAAAGTTATTATTTCAGTAAATTAGAATAATTAACAAAAAACAAGCTTTTAAAAATGTCCCTTAGTCTGTTTCAGTAGGCTCCACAATCATGGGGAAGACTGCTGACTTGACAGTTGTCGAAAAGACAGTCATTGACAAACTCCACAAGGAGGGTAAGCCACAAAAGGTCATTGCTAAAGAAGCTGTCTTTTTACACACTGCTGTATCCAAGCATATTAATGAAAAGTTGCGTGGAAGGAAAACGTGTGGTAGATAAAGGTGCACTAGCAACCGGGATAACCGCAGCCTTGAAAGGATTTTTAAGAAAAGGCTATTCAAAAATTTGGGGGAGATTCACAAGGAGTGGACTGCTTCAAGAGCCACCACACACCGACGTATCCAGGACATGGGCTACAAGTGTCGCATTCCTTGTGTCAAGCCACTCATGACCAATAGACAACGCCAAAAGCGTCTTACCTGGGCCAAGGAGAAAAAGACCTGGACTGTTGTCAGTGGTCTAAGGTGTTGATTTCAGATGATAGTAAATTTTGCATTTCATTTGGAAATCAAGGTCTCAGGAGTCTGGAGGAAGAGTGGGGAGGCCACAATCCAAGCTGCTGGAGGTCTAGTGTGAAGTTTCCACAATCAGTGCTGGTTTGGGGAGCAATGTCATCTGCTGGTGCAGGTACACTGTGTTTTATCAAGACCAAAGTCAGCGCAGCCGTCTGCCAGGATATTTTATAGCACTTCATGCTTCCCTCTGCCGACAAGCTTTTAAGAGTTGAAAATTTCTCCAGCAGGACTTGGCACCTGTCCACACTGCCAAAAGTATCAATACCTGGTTTAAAAACAACAGTATGGCTGCGTGCACACGATGCTTTTTTCATGCGTTTATGCTGCGGATTTTCCGCTGCTTAAACGCATCAAAAACGCATGGTAATCCGCACCCCATGGTCCCCAATGGCATTCCGCAATGTCAATGCACATGCTGCGGATTTTTCCGCAGCGTTTCTGCAGCGCAAATAAATCCGCAGCATGTTCATTAATTTTGCGGAAGCGCCGCCATTGACTTGCATTGAGACGCATATAATGCGCGTCTGTACATTTATACAAGCGGATTATATGCGTCTCTATGTGCGGATGGTACCCAGTTCTGGAGGAGAGGAGACTCTCATCCAGACCTGGGTACCATTGTACCTGTAAAAAAAAGAATAAAATAATAAATAAAGTTTATATTCACCTGTCCGGCGGCCCCTGCAGCGCTTCTCCTTCCAGGACCTGAGATGACGTCGCGGTCATGTGACCGCAGGCTGTCTCGCGAGATGCCGGCAACCCGGAAGAAGCCAGGACGAGCGCGACAGCACACGCGGCGGGGGATCGGGGGTGAGTATAGCTTTATTTTTTTATTTTTACGGTCACACTATGTAAATCCATGCCTTTTGCATGGATTTAAATTGTGTGACCTAGTTGTCAAGCACTTTCCAAGTGATGCTATCGCTTGGAAAGTGCTCGTCAGTCCGCATGCAGAAACACATGCGTTAACGCATGTGGGTACGCATGTGAATCCGCATGTATTCTGCAGGAAAAACGCATGCACAATCTGCATGCGTTTTTTCTGCCAGGGAGATGCAGAAATGCTGCAGAAATTTTCTGCTTCATTTCTGCATCGTGGGCACATAGCCTATCACTGTGATTGATTGGCCAGCAAACTCGCCTGACCTTAACCCCATAGGCAATCTATCGGGTATTATCAAGAGGAGGATGAGATACACCAGACCCAACAATGCAGACGAGCTGAAGGCTGCTATCAAAGCAACCTGGGCTTCCATAACACCTCAGCAGTGCCACAGGCTGATCGCCTCCATGCCACATTGCCGCATTGATGCAATAATTGAGCCCCGACCAAGTACTGAGTGCATTCACTGAACATACATTTCAGTAGGCCAGCATTTTGGATTTTAAATTAATTTTTCAAGACGGCGTTATGAAGTATTCTAATTTACTGAGATAATGACTTTTGTATAATGATTGGCTGTAAGCCATAATCATCAACATTAACAGAAATAAACACTTGAAATAGATCACTCTGTTTGTAATGACGCTATATAATATATGAGTTTCACTTTTTGTATTGAAGAACTGAAATAAATTAACTTTTTGATGATATTCTAATTTAGTGAGAAGCACTTGTATACAGTGCTGAGCATAAGTGAGTACACCCCCTGTATTATCAGTACATTATTTTTACAATGCTCAGCATAAGGGCGGTTTCATGCGTCTGGATATTTCCGGGACTGGAAAAACCCATATCGGAGATATACATATCCGGTGTGTCTGTGTGTGTCACACTTGTGGCGCATCAGGATCACCCGTACCGGCGCCTGGGAATCAGTGTACAGTTCCCAAGCCCTGGGTGCTATATTCTGCCCTCATCATTGTTCTTTGCTCGCGCTGTGATCAGCACGAGCAAGAGACAAAGTTGGGTGTAGTAGTGTCTGCTCCTACAGTGTCTCAGTGTAAAATAAGATTAAAATAATAAAATACATTTACTCGCCTGTCACCACACGTACTGGACACACTGACATGTGAAAGAGCCCTAAGTAGGTACTCCCCCTTATTATTGGTACATTATATATACAGCACTCAGCTTAAGTAAGTACACCCCTCTATTATCAGAACATTATATACAAAGTGCTCAGTGTGTGTACACCCGTTTATTATTAGTACTTTATATAGCACTCAGCATAATTGAGTACACCCCCATATTATCAGTGCATTATATATACAGCAATCAGCATAAGTGAGTACAAACCCTGTATTATCAGTATATTATATAGAGTGCTTAGAGTAAGTGAGTGCACCCCCTGTATTTTCACAAAATTATATATAAAGCTCTCAGAATAAGTGAGCACACTCCTGTATTATCAATACATTATACATAAAGTACAGACCAAAAGTTTGGACACACCTTCTCATTTAAAGATTTTTCTGTATTTTCTTGACTTTGAAAATTGTACATTCACACTGAAGGCATCAAAACTATGAATTAACACATGTGGAATTATATACTTAACAAAAAAGTGTGAAACAACTGAAAATATATCTTATATTCTAGGTTCTTCAAAGTAGCCACCTTTTGCTTTGATCACTGCTTTGCACACTCTTGGCATTCTCTTGATGAGCTTCAAGAGGTAGTCACCGGAAATGGTTTTCACTTCACAGGTGTGCCCTGTCAGGTTTAATAAGTGGGATTTCTTCTTGCCTTATAAATGGGGTTGGGACCATCAGTTGTGTTGTGCAGAAGTCAGGTGGATACACAGCTGATAGTCCTACTGAATAGACTGTTAGAATTTGTATTATGGCAAGAAAAAAGCAGCTAAGTAAAGAAAAACGAGTGGCCATCATTACTTTAAGAAATGAAGGTCAGTCAGTCCGAAAAATTGGGCAAACTTTGAAAGTGTCCCCAGGTGCAGTTGCAAAAGCCATCAAGCGCTACAAAGAAACTGGCTCACATGAGGACCGCCACAGGAAAGGAAGACCAAGAGTCACCTCTACTTCTGAGGATAAGTTTATCCGAGTCACCAGCCTTAGAAATCGCAGGTTAACAGCAGCTCAGATTAGAGACCAGGTCAATGTCACACAGAGTTCTAGCAGCAGACACATCTTTTCAACAACTGTTAAAAGGAGACTTTGTGCAGCAGGCCTTCATGGTAAAATAGCTGCTAGGAAACCACTGCTAAGGACAGGCAACAAGCAGAAGAGACAAGTTTGGGCTAAAGAACACAAGGAATGGACATTAGACCAGTGGAAATCTGTGCTTTGGTCTGATGAGTCCAAATTTGAGATCTTTGGTTCCAACCACCGTGTCTTTGTGCGACGCAGAAAAGGTGATCGGATGGACTCTACATGCCTGGTTCCCACCGTGAAGCATGGAGGAGGAGGTGTGATGGTGTGGGGGTGCTTTGCTGGTGACACTGTTGGGGATTTATTCAAAATTGAAGGCATACTGAACCAGCATGGCTACCACAGCATCTTGCAGCGGCATGCTATTCCATCCGGTTTGCGTTTAGTTGGACCATCATTTATTTTTCAACAGGACAATGACCCCAAACACACCTCCAGGCTGTGTAAGGGCTATTTGACCAAGAAGGAGAGTGATGGGGTGCTACGCCAGATGACCTGGCCTCCACAGTCACCAGACCTGAACCCAATCGAGATGGTTTGGGGTGAGCTGGACCGCAGAGTGAAGGCAAAAGGGCCAACAAGTGCTAAGCATCTCTGGGAACTCCTTCAAGATTGTTGGAAGACCATTTCCGGTGACTACCTCTTGAAGCTCATCAAGAGAATGCCAAGAGTGTGCAAAGCAGTCATCAAAGCAAAAGGTGGCTACTTTGAAGAACCTAGAATATAAGACATATTTTCAGTTGTTTCACACTTTTTTGTTAAGTATATAATTCCACATCTGTTAATTCATAGTTTTTATGCCTTCAGTGTGAATGTACAATTTTCATAGTCATGAAAATACAGAAAAATCTTTAAGTGAGAAAGTGTGTCCAAACTTTTGGTCTGTACTGTATATATATATATATATATATATATATATATACACACACACACATACAGCGCTTAGCATAAGTGAGTACACCCCTGTATTATCAGTACATCCTATATAATGCTGGACTCGTCTTTCTTTCCAAAGCCGGGATGGGCGGAGACTGCTCAGTGTGGCGCCGGAGTCAGCACGTGCGCATACCGCACTACGGCGCCATTTTATTGAAGACACTGTGCTTGCGAATTCGCAGATACAGTGTCTTCAACAAAATGGAGCTGGATATCGCAGGATGCGCACGTGTCTACTCCTGCACCATTTTATTGAAGAATTCTACTACAACATCAGTATAGCAGTGCTCACAAGCCGGCCATCACCATTATCCTTATAGTCAGCTTGTGCGCACTGCTATGTTGACGTTGGAGTACATTACTTCAATAAAATAGGCGCTGTTTTATTGAAGACACTGTGTATGCAAATTTGCAGACCCAGTTTCTTTAAAAAAATGGTGCAGGATAGCGCTGTATGTGCACATGCTGACTCCAGCGCCATTAAAGGGGTTGTCCAGTACTTTATATTACCCCCCCCCCCCAATGTATCCCCCCGGGTCCCCTAAGGATTTTTGTAATTACCTTATGTTGCAGATACTGCCTGTGAGCAGCACGATCACTGGCCGCTCACAGGCATGACGTGAACCCCGACTACAGCCGGCTCTGACATCCGCTGATGTCACGACAAGTGCTGGCAGCAGCCAGGGGTCTCTGTCTTCTGCGTTCCGCGGTGGATGCCAGGCTGTGAGCGGGGTTACCCTCTACCCGCGTCACACCCAGCATCTACTGTGTGCTCTGCCTCTCCCCATTCATTGGGAAAGCGCGCGGTGGATGCTGGGTGTGACACGGGGTAGCCCCGCCCACAACCCAGCAGCCACCGCGGGGACCGCATCACTGATGTCACTCCTCACTTGTTGTGATGTCAGCGCGGGGTCACGTGATGCCTGTGAGCGGCCAAGGATAGCACCGCTCACAGGTAGAAACAGCAACCTAAGGTATTTACAAAAATCCTTAGGGGCCCCGGGGGGGGGATCCATTGTGGGGTAATAAAAAGTACTGGACAACTTCTTTAATAAAATTAAAAATGTACCAGTAAAAATGCTTGCCACGTGGGCGTAGAACGTGTTTAATAGCTAGTGCAATATATAGTGAGGCATTCACACTATAAGCTATACAGTTTATACATAGCTCTATACTGTCATATAGTAGATGCCTCGTTGTGTGAAACTGTGCCTGTGTATATAATATATAGTGGGTAGTTCACACTTTATATTGTATACATAGTAATACGCTATACTATCATATAGTATATACCTTGTATATAGTATAGAGCTCCGTAGATCACTACTAGCTTCACGATCACCCAATTAAGATTATTAGCTGCCACCACCAATCAGTTCCGGTCGATTGGATGCCTTATAGGTAGCGTGTGGCTTTGGGGGAGGAACGATTACAGAGCAAAAGAAACAGAACTATTACATTTTATATTTAATCCAAAGGGAGACAGTGTTTATGAAAAAATATACAAAAGATTTTACAAAGGGAGACAAAACAATACAGCATATACAGTTACAGAAATAAAAGGGATTAACAGAAAAGCTTACTATACCGATCGCAGAGACGATTCAGTTTAGATGAAGGAAAGCGCTTCGATTTGACTGTTAAGGAACGTGGCCCTTGCTTACACGAAAATATGTATCTTCCAGCATGAGCGAAGATCAATATTCGGCTTGATCTTTTATGCCTGATTGGGCCCTGCCCACACACTCCCCTGTGATGATGTCACGTGGGCTGGTCTGCGCCCTTCATGTTTTTTTTTAAATCTCTTAATTTCTGTGATATCTCCTCGCTCGATGATCGCAGAAGTTAGCAAGTGAATCCATATTTTTTATTGTGATTTTACTTTTCCTTAGAGATCAAACATGACATGGCTGCTTTCAGTTATCTTTGCCCTGTTGCGTTACAGCTCAACGGCAGGGCTCGCAGATATGGAAAAATATGCATACTGTTCCCCACATAGCCCCGCTGCTAAAAATATAGGTCCCATCACAATCAGAATTATAGAAATTCCCCTATTCCACACTTACTTTCGGTACCTAAAAGTCTGGAGATTAAACGCATTTGCAACTGGAAATGACCCGGCTATTCTCAGGAGTGTGATAGATTCCCTTTGAAGCCTAAGGAGATGTTTCCTATCTCTCTCAGGTGTCATAATGGTTACCTTTACACAACTCATTCAGTCTCTAGTCCAGGGGTCCTCAAACTTTTTAAACACGGGGCCAGTTCACTGTCCCTCAGACTATTGGAGGGCTGGAATATAGTTTTTTTTAAAAAAAACTATGAACAAATTCCTATGCACACTGCACATATCTTATTTTGATGTAAAAAAACAATACAGGAACAAATACAATATTTAAAATGAAGAACAAGTAAAGTTAGATAAACCGGTATTTCAATAGGCAAGTAAATGTCCCCAATAGACACCATAGGCCCCAATAGGCAGGTAAATATCCCCAATAGGCAGCATAGGTCCCCAATAGGCAGGTAAATATCCCCAATAGGCAGCATAGGTCCCCAATAGGCAGGTAAATGTCCCCAATAGGCAGGTAAATGTCCCCAATAGGCAGCATAGGTCCTCAATGGGGAGGTAAAAGTCCCCAATAGGCAGCATAGGTCCTCAATGGGCAGGTAAATGACCCCAATAGGCAGCATAGGTCCTCAATAGGCAGGCTATTTCCCCCTTATAATGCCCCATGCAGGCTGTTCCCCCCTTATAATGCCCCATGCAGGATGTCACCCCCCATATAATGCCCCATGCATGATGTCCCTTTCTCCCACCATATAATGCCCCATGCAAGATATCACTCCCCTGTCTTTATAATGTCCCATGCAGGATGTCACCCCCCCATATAATGCCCCATGCAGGATGTCACTCCCCTGTCGTTATAATGCCCCATTCCGGGTGTCACCCCCATATAATGCCCCATGCAGGATGTCCCTTTCTCCCACCATATAATGCCCCATGCAAGATATCACTCCCCTGTCTTTATAATGCCCCATGCAGGATGTCACCCCCCCCATATAATGCCCCATGCAGGATGTCACTCCCCTGTCGTTATAATGCCCCATGCAGGATGTCACCCCCCCATATAATGCGCCACGCAGGATATCACTCCCCTGTCGTTATAATGCCCCTTTCAGGATGTCACCCCCCATATAATACCCCATGCAGCATGTCACTCCCCCATATAATACCCCATGCAGGATGTCACCCCCCCATATAATGCCCCATGCAGCATGTCACCCCCCCATATAATGCCCCATGCAGGATATCACTCCCTTGTTGTTATAATGCCCCATTCAGGATGTCACCCCCCCCATATAATGCCCCATGCAGGATGTCACTCCCCTGTTGTTATAATGCCCCATTCAGGATATCATCCCCCCATATAATGCCCCATGCAGGATGTCACTCCCCTGTCGTTATAATGCCCCATGCAGGATGTCACCCCCCCCCATATAATGCCCCATGCAGGATGTCACTCCCCTGTCGTTATAATGCCCCATTCAGGATGTCACCCCCCCATATAATGCGCCACGCAGGATATCACTCCCCTGTCGTTATAATGCCCCTTTCAGGATGTCACCCCCCCATATAATACCCCATGCAGCATGTCACTCCCCCATATAATGCCCCATGCAGCATGTCACCCCCCCATATAATGCCCCATGCAGCATGTCACTCCCCCATATAATGCCCCATGCAGCATGTCACCCCCCCATATAATGCCCCATGCAGGATATCACTCCCCTGTCGTTATAATGCCCCATTCAGGATGTCACCCCCCCCATATAATGCCTCATGCAGCATGTCACCCCTCCCCCATATAATGCCCCATGCAGGATGTCACCCTTAATATTATGTCCCATGCCTCCATACATTAAAAAAAAAATGCAATTCTCACCTCCCTCCTCCTCACCTGCTGCAGCTGCTCAATTCCGGACTCCAGCGTTGCCGGCCTCATCCTGCTCTGCGCTGCCTGTGATGGCTCAGGGGAGGGCACGGTGTAAAGACGTCACCGCACCCTCTGACCTGACACGTCACAGGGAGCATGCTCCAGGAAGACAGTGGATCTGCGGAGGCACGAGAGGTAAGTATCCGGCTGCCGGGGCCATGAGCAAGCGGGGGGAAGGGCGGGCGCTGGCACCGCTCTCCTCTGCCCCCAGCTCGGCGGGCCGGATAAAAATCCTCCGCGGGCCGTAGTTTGAGGACCCCTGCTCTAGTCCATATGTTTCAAGGTGTCTATTCATCGCATGTGTCTTTTACTAAGGGCTCCATTTCTTATGGTAATTAGCCTGAATAATTAAGTTTGGCACTTCTTGTGTGCACTGCCACTTTACATTGAAGCAGCTTTTTAGATTGTCAGCTTTACTCCTTACTATGGTATAGGGTTTGTGGGGATGAGGGGCTTGGAGAGAGAGATATTTTTTATATTTCCTGACAAATAGTATACAGTATGGAGCTATGTATACAATATGTAGTATATAGTGTGAACTCCCCACTATATATTATATGCACAGGCACAGCTTTACACAATGAGGTATATACTATGTGATAGTATGTGGTATAGCACTTTGTATACAAGATATAGTGTGAATGCCCCACTAAATATGATGTACACATGCAAAGCTTCACTCTGAGCTATATACTATACAATAATATATAGTATAGAGTATGTATACATTAGTATATAGTGTGAACTCCCCACTGCATATTATATACACAGGTACAGTTTTACACTACGAGGTGTCTACTAGATGATGGTATATAGCAATGTTTCCCAAACTCCAGTCCTCATGGCCCCCACAGGTCATGTTTTCAGGATCTTCTTAGTATTGCACAGGTGATGGAATTACTATCAAGGCATCATGAATTCTCTAACCTGTGCAATACTAAGGAGATCCTGAAAACATGACCTGTGGGGGCCATGAGGACTGGAGTTTGGGAAACACTGGTATATAGTATAGTGCTATGTATACATTATATGGTATGTAGTGTGAACTCCCCACAATAGTGATGGTCCGAGTCAAAATCAGGTCACTTTAACTTGTCTCAAGCATTAGAACTGGTATTTTTAGGGGTTAAATTACTTTGGTTCACTGATCTCACACCACTGTTACACATATAGGGATGCCCTTCATCAAACATAAATTCTCTAGCCCAGCTTAAACGGGTTCTGTGCATCAGGACTGACATCAAAGTCGGCAATTAGCTTATTTTTACAGATTTGCATAAGTTACTTTTTTTAATTGGTTAAAGGGGTACTCCGGGGAGATAAAAAAAAAAAAAGTTGTACTGTTCCTGCACTCATACACTATAAAGATGATATGCCCAGCGCGCTATAATAATCTTTATAACTCCTGCTCCCTGCTAGTAGCCCTGTGAATGAGACATTATCAAGGGGCTGCTATTAGAAGCTGTGAGCAGGCGATGCCCTCGACATGTCCCCTCACCTGGGACTGCAGACAGGGAGACATTATGGGGCTGGTGTGACAGGCGCTGCTTTTCACTGCACTGCTCACCCCTCTGTCTGGGACATTACAGCAGTGTGCAGCTCCTCGCTGTTATTACCCAGTCTAATAGTTGTTTCCCTGCCGACAACGGGAGTTGCCTTGCCTCCTCTCCTCAGGCTACCTGTTCCCTACATGCGGGAGCAGCACTTAGTGTATGATGTAATGACCCAGGCGGGAGGGGGTAGCAGTGAAAGAGCAGATCCTGTCACGGAATTAAAAGGGTTAAAAAGATTATGTATCTGCACTGGGCATCTCCTCTTTATAATTTGAGTGCAGGAACAGTCCAAAATAAATGTCTATCTCCCTGGGGTACCCCTTTTAAATAACTGTGGGCCAGTGATCTCACATCACTGTTATACAATAGTGATGCCCTGCATGAGATTCAGGTCACTCCAGCATGGCCCAAATGGGTTCTGGGCATGTGAACTGGCATCAAAGTGGGCAAATGGTTGTATGACTTAGTACTACTGGTTTTACTGCACCACCACACAGAAGAGGAAGACCCACATCACAGTTTCCTTCTGGATGGCCAAAGTGGTTATTAATCAGAAAAGCTGGCATCAAGGTGGGCAAATTTCAACTTTGTCGTGGGTTGAATAAGTTACTGATTTAGTTTTTTTTAGAGTTTAAGGGGTTGTCCGGCCTTAGGCTACTGTATGTACCTGCAGACTTGTGAATCCTCACATCGCAAATATTGCTCACTGTAAGATTTCTCCGATGGCGGCACAAGGAGTTGGCGGTCATGTGTAATTTGCATACTTCAGCCATATCCTGACTATATGAGCGTGACCTCCCTCAATGCAAGTGTATTAAGTGAGGCTGGATACAATCTAGTCAGAAAGTGGCTGGAAGTATGCAATTTGCATACTTGTGGTCACATGACTGCCCACTAATGGCGCTGGCACTGGAGGATCCTCACAGTGAGCAGTGTGTGCATTGTGAGGATTCACAAGTCTGCAATCACATGCAGTGACTTCAGACTTGTAACCTAAGGCCGGACAACCCCTCTAACTCTAAAAATAAACCAGTAACTTCTTCAAATCAGTACAAAGTTACAATTTTTGTCCACTTTGATGCCAGCTTTTCAGATCAGTAACCACTTTGACCATCCTGAAGGAAATTGATTATAATATGGGTGTTCCTCTTCTGTGTGCTGGTGATGTAAGACCAATATTCATTCAACCATTTAGCAACACCAGATACTTATTCAAATCTGTGAAAACTGGCTAATTGCCTACTTTGATGCCATTTTTGATACCCAGAACCCATTTGGACTAGGCTGGAATTACCTGAATTTGATGCAGGGCATCACTTTTTCTGTAATTATGGTGTGAGATCAGTGGCTCAGGGTTATATAACCCTTCAAAAACACAAGTTATTCGGCTGTGTGCCCACGATGCTTTTTTGGTGCGTTTTTTGTTGCGTATTTGCAGCGCATAAACGCTCCAGAAACGCATTGCATACCTTTTCCCATGACTTCCTATGACATTCTGCAAGTTCTGTGCACATGGTCAGGATTTTTTCTGCGCAGAAAATTTTCTAATAACTCAATTTGGTGACAGTTCTATTGCCCAGAACCTGTTTGGGCCAGGTTGGAGGAACGTGTTTGATGCGTAGTATCACTCTCTGTGTAAATCCTAAATACTTGACATTTTTTTTTCTTCAGCAGACAAAGCTTAAACGGCACAGAAGAGGGTAAGTCTGATTTCATTCTCTTATGTCCATTACTAGGACAATATCTTTATAAATACTGTGTTTTCCTGGATATAAAACCTACACCTAAAATAAGCCTTTGCATGATTTTACAGAGTTTTTGGCGTATGCTTGAAATATAATCCCCAAAAATAAGCCCTAGTTACAGTTAAGGCCAGCATTAAAGTGGGTGGAGAGCAAACTGGGCAATTGACCAAGACCCCAACTCTCGTCGGTTGTGTGCCCACGATGCGTTTTTTAAGTGTTTCCGCAGCGGCAAAAACGCTGCAGAAATGCTTAAAAAACGCATGGTAGAAGGCCTGCCATGTTCCCCAATGATAATCCGCACGTGCTGTGCACATGCTGCAGAAATTTACGCTGTGGATTATCATTGCGGAAAAAAACGCAGCACTACCAATTATTTTGCGGAAGTGCTACGTTTTCGCCGCCATTGACTTGCATTAGAACAAATGGATTACGCATCACTGTATATGTAGATGCACATTCCATGCGTTCTAATGTACGGCTGGTACCCAGGTCTAGAGAAGAGGAGACTCTCCTCCGGACCCGGGTACCATAGAAACTGTGAAAAAAAGAATAAAATAAAAAATAAATATGATACTTACCTTCTGGCGGCCCGCGGCGCGCTCCTCCTTGCTTGGTGGCAGTTCGCGATGGAATGAAGGACCTGCGCTGACGTCACAGTCATGTGACGGGTCACGCGACGCTGACGTCGGCAAGTCCTTCAGTTTACCACTGCCAGCAGTCGGGACGGTGAAGCAAGCCAGCATGGGCCATCGGAGGGTAAGTATATATTTATTTGTTTATTTTTTGACATTCTCTCGGGTCACACTATATGCCGGTTGCATGGATTCATATAGTGTGACCAAGTTGACAAGCACTTTCCAAGTGATGCTAAAATCGCTTGGAAAGCGCTTGACAACCCGCATGCGGAAATGCCAGTGAAGAACACTTCACTTCCGCATGTACCTGGCAGGAAAACCGCATGTACAATCCGCATGTACAATCCGCATGTACAATCTGCATGTACAATCCGCATGTACAATCCGCATGTACAATCCGCATGTACATTCCGCATGTACAATCCGCATGTACAATCCGCATGTACAATCCGCATGTACAATCCACATGTACAATCCGCATGTACATTCCGCATGTACAATCCGCATGTACAATCCGCATGTACAATCCGCATGTACATTCCGCATGTACAATCCGCATGTACAATCCGCATGTACAATCCGCATGTACAATCCACATGTACAATCCGCATGTGTTTTTTTCTGCCAGGGAGATGCAGAAACGCTCGTGAAAAATCCTGAGCATTTCTGCATCGTGGGCACATAGCCTTAGAGGTCACCAGCGTTTTTATTCCGAGGTTAAGACTTCCTAAGGACGTTTGGTGACATCAAGGTCATTTGACCATGATCTCACCAAATTTTATTTAACCCCTTCACCCCCCAAGCTTGTTTTCATCTTTCTGCCAGCCCAATTTTTACAATTCTGACCACTTTATGAGGTAATTACTCTGGAACGCTTCAACGGATCCCACTGATTCTGAGATTGTTTTTTCATGACGTATTGTACTTCACGTTAGTGGTAAAATTTGTTCAATATGACTTGCGTTTATTTGTGAAAAAAATGGAAATTTGGTGAAAATGTCGCAATTTTCAAACCTTTAATTTTTATACCCTTAACCCCTTTACAACCTTGGACGTATGAGTATGAATCCTGAACAATTTACCTCCCCCACTATTATGCCAAAACCAGAATGAGATTTTTTTTTTCACTGTACTTAATTTACATGCATAAAAGAGACAAAGCATGAACAAGAGATAATTCTGCAAAAAAAAACTCCAAAAACGCACCAAAACAACATAAATAATGCAGCAAAACCTCTGTTTTTGACCCAGCTGATTTCCTTCCAGAGATCAGTTTTGCTGCAGATTTTTGACATAAAAAAACAACATGTGTGAACAGGGCCTAAAAATTACACGCCTCAAAGTCCTCAAAACCACATTCAAGAAGTTTATCCCTTCGCAGGAATTAATGCATCACAAGAATTAATGTGGAAGGAAAAAAATTAACATTTTATTTTTTTTCTAAAATTTGTAACTTTAGCCCCAAATTTTTTATTTTCACAAATGGACTCCAAAATATTTTGTGCTATTTCTCCTGAGTGCGCCAATAACACATATGTGGGGGAAAGCTACTGTTTTGTCGCACAGCGGCTCGGAAGGGAAGGAGCACTGTTTGACTTTTTGAATGCAAAAAATGGATGGAATCGACTGCGGACGCCATGTCACTTTTGGAGACCCCCTGATGTGATTTAAAAATGGAAACCTCCATAAACTAGACCATTCAAGGCGGGGGCGAACACTGACATCTTGGGGACCCTGTGCAAGAAATGTGCCTAGAACCCCTCCTTTTATGGCATTTTATATATGTAATAAAAGAGGGCACTGTGACTAACAGAAATAACAAGAATACACTTGTTATACAGTACAGACCAAAAGTTTGGACACACCTCATTTATAGATTTTTCTGTATTTTCATGACTATGAAAATTGTACATTCACACTGAAGGCATCAAAACTATGAATTAACACATGTGGAATTATATACTTAGCAAAAAAGTGTGAAACACCTGAAAATATGTCTTATATTCTAGGTTCTTCAAAGTAGCCACCTTTTGCTTTGATGACTGCTTTACACACTCTTGGCATTCTCTTGATGAGCTTCAAGAGGTAGTCACCGGAAATGGTCTTTCAACAATCTTGAAGGAGTTCCCAGAGATACTTAGCACTTGTTGGCCCTTTTACCTTCACTCTGCGGTCCAGCTCACCCCAAACCATCTTGATTGGGATTAGGTCTGGTGACTGTGGAGGCCAGGTCATCTGGCGTAGCGCCCCATCACTCTCCTTCTTGGTCAAATAGCCCTTACACAGCCTGGAGGTATGTTTGGGGTCATTGTCCTGTTGAAAAATAAATGATGGTCCAGCTAAACGTAAATCGGATGGAATAACTTGCCGCTGCAAGATGCTGTGGTAGCCATGCTGGTTCAGTATGCCTTCAATTTTGAATAAATCCCCAACAGTGTCACCAGCAAAGCACCCCCACACCATCACACCTTCTCCTCCATGCTTCACGGTGGGAACCAGGCATGTAGAGTCCATCCGTTCACCTTTTCTGCGTCGCACAAAGACACGGTGGTTGGAACCAAAGATTTCAAATTTGGACTCATCAGACCAAAGCACAGATTTCCACTGGTCTAATGTCCATTCCTTGTGTTCTTTAGCCCAAACAAGTCTCTTCTGCTCGTTGCCTGTCCTTAGCAGTGGTTTCCTAGCAGCTATTTTACCATGAAGGCCTGCTGCAAAAAGTCTCCTCTTAACAGTTGTTGTAGAGATGTTGCTGCTAGAACTCTGTGTGGCATTGACCTGGTCTCTAATCTGAGCTGCTGTTAACCTGCGATTTTTGAGGCTGGTGACTCGGATAAACTTCTCCTCAGAAGCAGAGGTGACTCTTGGTCTTCCTTTCCTGTGGTGGTCCTCATGTGAGCCATTTTCTTTGTAGCGCTTGATGGTTTTTGCAACTGCACTTGGGGACACTTTCAAAGTTTGCCCAATTTTTCGGACTGACTGACCTTCATTTCTTAAAGTAATGATGGCCACTCCTTTTTCTTTACTTAGCTGCTTTTTTCTTGCCATAATACAAATTCTAACAGTCCATTCAGTAGGACTATCAGCTGTATATCCACCTGACTTCTGCACAACACAACTGATGGTCCCAACCCCATTTATAAGGCAAGAAATCCCACTTATTAAACCTGACAGGGCACATCTGTGAAGTGAAAACCATTTTGGGCGACTACCTCTTGAAGCTCATCAAGAGAATGCCAAGAGTGTGCAAAGCAGCCATCAAAGCAAAAGGTTACTTTGAAGAACCTAGAATATAAGACATATTTTCAGTTGTTTCACACTATTTTGTTAGTATATAATTCCACGTGTGTTAATTCATAGTTTTGATGCCTTCAGTGTGAATATACAATTTTCAAAGTCATGAAAATGCGGAAAAATCTTTAAATGAGAAGGTGTGTCCAAACTTTTGGTCTGTACTGTATATATATATTCAGTCAGTCTGAAAAATTGGGAAAACTTTGAAAGTGTCCTCAAGTACAGTTGAGGCCTCTCCTCACTCCATTCATTGTTCTCTCCCCACCCCCATCATTGACCTCTCTGCACCCCCCCATTATAATCTCCCCCACTCCTCATTGTCCTCTCCCCACTCCATTCATTGTCCTCTACCACAGGCGCGCACTACATGCTGATGTCATCAAGCCGTGCGCGCCTGTATGAGAGAGAAAGCACTGGGCAGGAAGCAGAGGATGGATTCGTGCAGCTCCACAGCCATTATCTTATCTCCTGTTGGCAACGGAGATGCATCAATCGCTCCCTGCCCGCTGCTCATAATGAGGGCAATTGCCCTCATTATTAGCCACCCTGCAAGGGCCCCCCTGCACCTCCGAGCCCACGTGCAGCTGCACCGACGGTATGTCCGCCCCTGTTTCATGGAATGTATATAGATGTGTGTTGAACACGTTGAACTTCCAGATGCTTCACAGAAGTTTATAATGTAGAGCCGTGAAAATAAAAAGTCACATTTTTCCCACAAAAATGTTCATTAAGCCCCAAATGTAGATTTGATGAAAGCCGGCCGGTGGGTGCAGCTCTCTGGCTTCCCCTTACCTCTCAGGTGAGTCAAGGTACTGCACCTAGAGTAAGTGGTGCCAGGAAGCTGCTACCAGGGGGGGAAAGCACGGTGGTGTGTTGTCCCTTACACGTCACCAATCCGTGACGCCACGATACAGGCACAACTCTCTGGCGCCCCCTTGCCTCTCAGGTCAGTCAAGGTACTGCACCTAGAGTGAGTGGTCGCCGGAGAGGCCGTCCTGTAGCCCTCTGGGTATTTGAGGCCCTCTTCAGTGAGGGCGGTATATATATTCCCCTGGCTGCGGCAGTAATATATATCCACACCTCTGACCGTCACTGCTAGCCTTCCTCAAATCCCCCAGATGGTATGCTGCCACCAGTTCTCGTTTGATACAAGCCCGGTCCGTTAATAGACTTGTATCGGGTCAGGAACCAACCCAGTAGCGTTTCAGCCAAGCGTTTCCGGACCAATGGATTCGTATATGCAGAGTAAAGGATACAGCCCACGATTAATTTATGATTTAATCGATTATAAGAATACACTAGATTACAAGGCTATACCATTAACTATACAATGGTATTTTGGCCAGAATAAGAAATATAGCAATTAGAAGTACAAAACACAGGAATAACAACGATAAATCAGTTACCGTTCTTGTGGTGCAAGGGAGGATTGCGATCCCACAGGTTCAAGCTTAGTTGCAGTCGTCCAGGCCTCAGTAGCACATGGCAAAGGTGCTCCTCCCACTCAGATACCTGGACCCGACGGTAGGAGTTGTTCACATCATCTCCTGGGTCAAACTGAGGGGGTTTCTGACTGTCGGCTATACTAAAGTCCTGTCACGCCCACTCTTGGTGATGTCAGTTTACTAAAACCCGCCCCCCAACCAATGCTCATTTTAGCTTCATTTTAGAAAAGTACCCATAACTTTCCCTGGGGTGACCTCATCGTATCACCAGAGGTCTCATCGTGATCCTCCTCTTGTGGGGAAGCCATTGACTCTAAACATGCCTCCCCTGAGACCTTGTATATGGTTCTTCTAAATATCCAGCTTTCCAGGCCACTCAGGGATTTATGAGTCCCATGATTGTGTCCGCGGGCACCTTCCTCACATGATACATTTTATTTGGGTTCCCTAACTTGTATCGTGTGGTTAGAAATTGATACTGTATCTTGTAGCTTTTGGGTGGCCATTTTCCACAAAGAAAGCACATGGTTCCTGGACAATGGAAAGGTTTGCAGGCATGCACAAATGGTTTGCTTTTGGTTTCCAGTGACATCAAGGTGTTAATTACCCCCCTGGGGCCTAGCTGACTCTGTCCTTCTTGGACACAGAAAAAATGGCCCATCTATTTACCATATCAAAAACGTTTCTGGAGACTGATCTCCAGAGGTGGGGGCGAATTGCTCTGTTTACCAGGGGCTGCAGAAATCTGACATGGTAGAAGCTGTGTGACAATAGGGAATATCTTCAGGTATGACGTATCATACCTAAGATGGCGGCTAACTTTCATGACACAGTAGAATTTTCACAAGGGTAAGAAAATGCACAATACAATTTGCTGTGCAGTTTCTTCTGAGTACGCCAATACCCCATATGTGGAGGAAAAGTACTGTTGGTGCGAATATCAGGTCTCGGAACAGACGTGCCATTTGAGTTTTTGAATGCAATATTGGCTGGCATCATTAGCGGATGCCATGTGGTGTTTGGGGAGTTCCTGGTGTGTCTGAATAGTGGAAAGCCATCCCCCACAAGTCAACCCATTTGGGAAACTAAACCCCTGAAGGAATGTATCTAGATGTGTGTCGAGCACCTAGAATTCCCCAATACTTCGCAGAAGTTTATAACATAACTTATGAAAAAAAAAAAATCAAATTTTTCCCAACAAAATTTTTAGCCCCAAATTTTGCATTTTCACAAGGGTAACAGGAGGAAGTGCACTTTACAATTTGTTATGCAGTTTTTCCTGAGTACACCGATGACCAATATGTGATGGAAAACTACTGTTTGGGCGCATGGCAGGGTTCGGAAGGGAAATAATTATTTGACTTCTTGAATGCAAAATTTGCTGGGATCACTAGCGGACGCCATATCGCATTTGGAGAGTCCCTGATGTGCTTAAACAATAGAAACTAGACCCCTCAAGGAATGTATCCAGATGTGTGGTGAGCAACTTGAACCCCCGGGTTCTTCATAGAAGTTTATAAAGTTGAGCTGTGAAAATAAAAAAAATCAAATTTTTACAAAAAAAATGTTCTTTTAACCCCAATTTTTTTTTTTTTCACAAGGGCAACAGGAGAAATTGCACCATACAGTTTGATGTGCAATTTCTCCTAAGTTTGCCGATACCCCATATGTTGTGGAAATCTACTGTTCGGGTGCAAGGCTCAAATGGGAAGGAACGCCATTCAACTTTTTGAATGCAAAATTGTCTGGAATCGGTAGCGCATACCATGTTTTTTTTTTCATTATTTTGTGATTCTTTAACCCTTTCCTGACTAGCAGTATATGTACGGCGCCACGGGAGCTGCTATCCCGCAAACCGCCTACATATACTTCCTCGCATCGGGCAGGCTCACAGAGACCGCCACCGCGATCAAGTGCGAGTGTTAGCTCTATATGAGGACTGACACCCTGTAGCAGTGCCCATGATCAGTGCTAGCACTGATCGCGGGCTTTTAACCCCTATGATGCTACTATCAATAGTGACAGCGACATCGAGGAGTTTCACAGAGGGAGGGAGCTCCCTCTCTGCGCCCATCGGCGTTGTGCCGATGGTCTCCATGGTGACCCTGGGCCGAAAGATGGCCGCGGGGTCACCCAGGGGCGATGACCTGTAAGCTCCTGAATTTTATTTAAGAAAAATGTCCCGAAAAGCTAATTTATGAATCATAATAGGACCAGTTAAAACATAAATTTTTATTGACGAGGGTTTTTAAAATGTCAAAAATATGACCACGAACACACAGACACCATAAAGTGTTAGGGTGCATGCACACGGTCAGTGTTTGCTGCGGATTGGACGCAGCACACTTGGTCTGCTTCCAATCTGCAGCGGCCAGATGTTACAGCATAGTGGGTGGGATTTATATAAATCCCATGCCCACTATCCGTCTGTCTGCTCCTGCGGCTCACCCGCGGAGAAGGACATGCGACACGTCTTCACAGACCGCAGCATGTCAATTTCTCTTGCTGAAATGCTAGTCTCCGCAAGAGAAATTGACATGCTGCTGTCTGTGAAGACTATACATTACACTAGTAGAATTTCTCTTCCATACTGCAAAAGAAATTCTACTAGTGTAATGTATAGGCTGCGGTGACGCCGCATGTGTTCAATAAACACATGCGGATTTACCTGTGTGCAGCGCTTTGGACGCAGCATCAGTATGCTGCTTTCAAAGCGCTGCCATTCCTGACAGTGTGCACATACCCTTACCCAAAAGAAACTTTTCAAATACCTCAAAATTCTGTATATTGACTATCTAAATGACCCTAATTTAACACCTATCAATTTCCCTGCCTAACAGCGGAGGTTGGCACCCTATCGGGAAAGCGTTACGGCGCCCCCGCTCCACGGCGGCTAGCCCTCAGATGCCCTGGATGACCCGAGTCAAATGTCTATATCCAACAGGAGAATGGAAAAAATCTTCAGGCACCACTGTGTGATATTTATATAGCTGAACACCAGCAGTGATAAAGGACAATAATAGTGGTGCAAAGGCTAAAGGATGGCATCTATGCAACAAGTAGAAAAATGAATAGCAGTACTCACCTTAGTCCTTTGGCTAAAAAGTCCTTTATTTCGATGCAGCGGTCTATCGGAGGTGCAGCGCAGACAGCGGGGAGACGAGAGGACGACGGCCGTTTTGCGTCTTACAAGCGCTTCTACACATAGGAGGAGTTTAGTATATATAATTAAAAGTTAATTGATTAACATAAAAACATTCATTAAAAAAAACATACAGATGCTATACAATATTTTAGAAAGAGACTGCCATATCTAGGTTTTCATTTAGCCCTAGTAGGGCCCTGGGCTTCTGCTTTTAATATCCATTTCCCTTCTCTTGCTAACAGGAACTGATTGTGATTTCCCCCTTGTATGGGGTATTTTAACTGTTCAATGCCTGGAAATTGCAGTACACGAGGGTTTGCATTGTGACACTCCCGAATGTGTTGAATCAATCTAGGTGAGCCTTTACCAGAGGAAATGGAATCATAGTGTTCTCTAAATCTGACAAATGGTTTTTCCAATATAATAGAATTTACATGGACAGTATAATATTATAATATAATATTTATTCCTTCTATATGAAAATAATGGTTTGTTCAAAGCTATATCACAGAGATCCGGATCACTTTCAAGTAAATGCCAATTGTTCCTTACTGCATTCTGTATTAGATCTGTGTTGGCACTTTGTTTAAAATTAAAAATACATTTTCTCTTTTGGTTAGAATCTACTTTTGCATTTTTATGTTGTTGTTTGATTAATTCATGTTGTTTTTTCTTGTGTGCTCTATCTTGTGCTTCTCTCGGTAGTGTAATTGGGTATCTATCCTCTCCTAGAGAACCTGTTAGTTCCTCTGCCTGTTTCAAAAAACCTTGATCAGTATTGTTAATTTTTCTTATGCTCAAGTATTGACTATATGGTACAGTTCTTTTAGTATGAGAAAGATGTGCACTGTCATAATGAAGTAGCATATTGGTAGCTGTTACTTTTTTTCATATAAAAGGAATAAAAATTTGGGAGATTTATTGATACATAATAGATTTAGACGCACTACCGAAAAAAAGACATAGTTAGAAGAAAATTCGTTGACTGGAAATTACAGGTGTGGTAATTGTTCTTTTTGCCAGGCACACATTACAGGGAAAAATCTAAAAATAGGAGCTATATGGCACGAAGTAAAATAATTTCTCATGCAGGACCAAACATGTGGTATATACACTGCTCAAAAAAATAAAGGGAACACTCAACACATGATCTGAATGAATGAAATCTTCTCATTGAATACTTTGTTCTGTACAAAGCTGAATGTGCTGACAACAAAATCACACATAAATCACCAATGGAAATCAAATTTATTAACCAATGGAGGCCTGGATTTGGAGTCACCCCCAAAATTAAAGTGGAAAAACACACTACAGGCTGATCCAACTTTGATGTAATGTCCTTAAAACAAGTCAAAATGAGGCTCAGTATTGTGTGTGGCCTGCACGTGCCTATATGACCTCCCTACAACACCTGGACATGCTCCTGATGAGGTTGAGGATGGTCTCCTGTGGGATCTCCTCCCAGACCTGGACTAAAGCATCCGCCAACTCCTGGACAGTCTGTGGTGCAAAGTCACGTTCGTGGATGGAGCGAGACATGATGTCCCAGATGTGCTCAATCAGATTCAAGTCTGGGGAACGGACGGGTCAGTCCATAGCTTAAATGCCTTCATCTTGCAGGAACTGCTGACACACTCCAGCCACATGAGGTCTGGCATTGTCCTGCATTAGGAGGAACCCAGGGCCAACTGCACCAACATATGGTCTCACAAGGGGTCTGAGGATCTCATCTCATTACCTAATGGCAGTCAGGCTACCTCTGGCGAGCACATGGAGGGCTGTGCTGCCCTCCAAAGAAATACCACCCCACACCATTACTGACCCACTGCCAAATCGGTCATGCTGAAGGATGTTGCAGGCAGCAGATCGCTCTCCACGGCTTCTCCAGACTCTGTCACATGTGCTCAATGTGAACCTGCTTACATCTGTGAAGAGCATAGGGTGCCAGTGGTGACTTTGCCAATCCTGGTGTTCTGTGGCAAATGCCAAGTGTCCTGCACGGTGTTGGGCTGTGAGCACAACCCTCATCTGTGGACTTCGGGCCCTCATACCATCCTCATGGAGTCGGTTTCTAACCGTTTGTGCAGACACATGCACATTTGTGACCTGCTGGAGGTCATTTTGCAGGGCTCTGGCAGTTCTCCTCCAGTTCCTCCTTGACCAAAGGCGGAGGTAGCGGTCCTGCTGCTGGGTTGTTGCCCTCCTAAGGCCCCCTCCACGTCTCCTGGTGTACTGGCCTGTCTCCTGGTAGCACCTCCAGACTCTGGACACTACGCTGACAGACACAGCAAACCTTCTTGCCACAGCTCGCATTGATATGTCATCCTGGATGAGCTGCACTACCTGAGCAACTTCTGTGGGTTGTAGAGTCCGTCTCATGCTACCACGAGTGTGAAAGCACAACTAACATTCAAAAGTGACCAAAACATCAGCCAGAAAGCATTGGTACTGAGATGTGGTCTGTGGTCCCCACCTGCAGAACCACTCCTTTATTGAGGGTGTCTTGATAATTGCCAATAATTTCCATCTATTGTCTATTCCATTTGCACAACAGCATGTGAAATTGATTGTTAATCAGTGTTGCTTCCTAAGTGGACAGTTTGATTTCACAGAAGCTTGATTTACTTGGAGTTACATTCTGTTGTTTAAGTGTTCCCTCTATTTTTTTGAGCAGTGTATATTATACTGTCCATGTAAATTCTATTATATCGGAAAAACCATCCGCCCTTTATTTGTCAGATTTAGAGAACACTATGATTCCATTTCCTCTGGTAAAGGCTCACCTAGATTGATTCAACACATTCGGGAATGTCACAATGCAAACCCTCGTGTACTGCAATTTCCAGGCATTGAACAGTTAAAATACCCCATACAAGGGGGAAATCACAATCATTTCCTGTTAGCAAGAGAAGGGAAATGGATATTAAAAGAAGAAGCCCAGGGCCCGCTAGGGCTAAATGAAAAGCTAGATATGGCAGTCTTTTTATAGAATATTGTATAGCATCTGTATGTTTTTTTAATGAATGTTTTTATGTTAATTAGCTTTTAATTATGTATACTAAACTCCTCCTATAAAGGAAGAATCTTTTGCACTTCCTTTAAAGTTTGGACCCGTAGAAGCGTTTGTAAGTCGCGAAACGGCCGTCGTCCTCTCGTCTCCCCGCTGTCTCCGCTGCACCTCCGATAGACCGCTGCATATGATTGTCCAGAATGCTATGACAAAAAGGACTTTTTAGCCAAAGGACTAAGGTGAGTGCTGCTATTCATTTTTCTATTTGTTGCATAAATGTCTATATCTCCTAACAGGAAGCTCTGTTTCTATACATAGATCACTCCTAGTGTGCTAAGGGTAAGTCATAATGCAACAAATGATAATCAATCAAATTATATGAAATTAAAGTAGTGTCATTATCACACACCTCTGTTTGAAATCACTATCTTACTGATAATAATGGAAAGAGAAGTGATTCAAAGTTCATAGTGCTATAACAATCAGGTCCATAGCAGATCAATATTTAGTTGATCAGACCTATACATTTTAAAAGATTATACCATAGTTTAAGTGCACTGTGCATGAGACAAAATTGACCATATAAATGTGATTTAACCAATTGCACCAGCAGCCCATATGGATCACACTTATATCGATTTATGAATACATATAAGGAGACTTTAATAATATCTTCCTTAGCAATGTGAGCAATTATACTTCAAGGATAATAAACCATGATAGAAACAAAGTACTTATCAATGTGTGATAAAGATCCTCTACATCGCCTCTACACGTTTCGCCCTGTTAGCTCTTCAGGAGGCCTGATGGCAGGTAAATGTGGTGGATATTTGCATGTCTGTCTGATTCAACACATGTCCTTTTATACATAAATAGGAGAACTATTGAGTATAATGGCATAAGAAGCTTTATTTCATAAATAATTCATTTAAAATTAGTACATCACATCAAAAATATGAAATATTATAAAGACAGAGACATGCAGACAAATAGTCCCAATTTTTATTGCTGACCTCTACGAAGGGTCCATCCAAGGGGTCATAAAGCATACTAGTGCAGGGATAGAGAGAGAAGCAAGTGATCAAACGGCTTACATGCAATTATACTAAGTTCATGGAGCCCACTCTACCACAAGAGCTAAATTGCACCTCACTCACCGAGTAAAGGAGAGCCCAAGTCTGAGAGGAACGGCACAGGGACTGGTCAATGGCAAAAGAGAGCCTCGACGCGCGTTTCGCCGGTGATTATCCTTGGCTTTCTCAAGAGACGTGTGTGGTTGCGCTTTCAGGACCTTTAAATATGCCCCCAAGAGATCATGTGTATTGTCACGTGACTCTCCAATATGGCCGCCGAACATCAGATGAAAGGCTGCGCATGTGCTGCTGCTACCACCGCCTCCATGTGCGCGCCCCAGCCGTCATGACTTCGGCACGTGACTGGAAGTGCGGGTAAGCGCTATTCCCGGCGACGCGCTGAAGGCTTATTGACAGCTGAGCGCTACCATAGGGCGGGAGAGACCGGGCGCATGAGCACAACATCTGCTCACAGACAGGCATAGGGGGAAATATGTATGTAATGGACAAATCTACTGCCAAGAATCAATGTGGTAGCAAATTAAAGTGCCATCCGATCATAATAATATTCATGCATTGAACCTAATATCACAAAGTATGAGGGATTATAGCACTCAATGATAATCATAAGTATGCTAGCAAACATCAAAATGCAAAGGGGAAACATACATTATACAAAATATATGTGCATATATTCTTCGCCATCTATCCAATCTATTACAGATATCAGGATGAGAGGGGTCCACAGACAAAGTTCGTCTCTACAAATGGTATAGAGTAGACGGTTTCTAAAGCGCAATCACTATATAAAAGAAGTGAGTACAAATAATAAGAACAAATAAAAACATAGAACCATGGTCCCTAAATTAGGGACCATGGTTCTATGTTTTTATTCTTAATTTTTTAAAATTTTATTTGTTCTTATTCTTTGTACTCACTTCTTTTATATAGTGATTGCACTTTAGGAACCGTCTACTCTATACCATCTGTAGAGACGTATTCTGTCTGTGGACCCCTTCCATCCTGACATCTGCAATATATTGGATAGATGGTGAAGAATTTGTGCATATATATTTTCGTATAATTGATGGCGCCTTAAGAACCGTCTATCCCATACCATTTGTAGAGACGAACTTTGTCTGTGGACCCCTCTCATCCTGATATCTGTAATAGATTGGATAGATGGCGAAGAATATATGCACATATATTTTTGTATAATGTATGTTTCCCCTTTGTATTTTGATGTTTGCTAGCATCCTTATGATTATCATTGAGTGCTATAATCCCTCATACTTTATGTGATATTAGGTTCAATGCATGAATATTATTATTTCCCCCTATGCCTGTCTGTGCACAGATGTTGTGCGCATGCGCCCGGTCTCCCCCGCCCTATGGCTGCGCTCAGCTGTCAATAAGCCTTCGGCGCGTCGCCGGGAATATCGCTTACCCGCACTTCCGGTCACGTGCTGACGTCATGACGGCTGGGACGCGCACATGGAGGCGGTGGTAGCCGCAGCACATACGCCGCCTTTCATCTGATGTTCGGCAGCCATATTGGAGAGTCACGTGACTATACACGTGATCTCTTGGGGGCGTATTTAAAGGTCCTGAAAGCGCAACCACACATGCCTCTTGTGAAAGCCAAGGTTAATCACTGGCGAAACGTGCGTCGAGGCTCTCTTTTGCCATTGACCAGTCCCTGTGCCGTTCCTCTCAGACTTGGGCTCTCCTTTACTCGGTGAGTGAGGTGCAATTTAGCTCTTGTGGTAGAGTGGGCTCCATGAACTTAGTATAATTGCATGTAAGCCGTTTGATCACTTGCTTCTCTCTCTATCCCTGCACTAGTATGCTTTATGACCCCTTGGATGGACCCTTCGTAGAGGTCAGCAATAAAAATTGGGACTATTTGTCTGTATGTCTCTGTCTTTATAATATTTCATATTTTTGATGTGATGTACTAATTTTAAATGAATTATTTATGAAATAAAGCTTCTTATGCCATTATACTCAATAGTTCTCCTATTTATATATATATGGTTTTGAGTAGGCACTTGTGTGTGAAGATGGGGGTTGGCCCTCCTCTTTAGACCCCCTACCCACACTATCTATTATGTGGGCCGCAGTTTGTTTACATGTCCTTTTATATAGAGCTCCCTCTCAAACAGTCTCCTCCCCAATCATTTTGATAACTTCCTGTGTAACCGCCCCTTTGACCCTCTCTAGATATAACCCCCATTACTCAATAATCGCCGCTCAGTGTGCCCTGATATAAACCACATATGAAGCAGTCAGGCTAAGATCATTTAAAGCTCAGAAAGCGCAACCCATCCACCACCATACATTATCACGGAGTACGCGCCTATCAGCCACCGCAGGAAGTGACGCGTCCCACTGATGCGATGCGTTCCGACTCAGGATGCTCACCTTAATGCTATGGAACACACAGTACTGCACATGACCGGAAACTTTACACCGGAAATAACGTGTGCAGATGAAGCAGTGCGATCCAGCCTCAGACATTCTCCTTGCTACTGTGGAGCGCACGGTACTGTGCATGACCAGAAACTCCGCTGGATAACAGCAACAACCAATTTAGGTGTGCCCAACCCTCTGATTCGCTCCAAACGGGAGCGCAACCACTGACCACCAATATACATAGCCAAAGATAAAACTGTGGATACCATATTTATCACAACTACTCTATTGGTTGATAAACGGGGAAATTGAGAGACAGATAAAATTGCAATTACTCTCTAAACCTCACCTTCAATACTTATACATATGATAGAGTATTTTATAATCACATATATTTACAGAGCGGCAAGGCAAAAAATTATACTAAAAATAAGGGGATGATGAAGACTGATGATACAATAACTTTTTTTAGGGAGGGGTAGAGGACAAGACAAGAAGAGGGGAGAGCAAGGAGGAGCTCCATTGACCATATAGGACAATCAAATGTGTATGTGTGTATATCTGTAAATATATATACACTACAGACCAAAAGTTTGGACACACCTTCTCATTTACATATTTTTCTGTATTTTCATGACTATGAAAATTGTACATTCACACTGAAGGCATCAAAACTATGAATTAACACATGTGGAATTATATACTTACCAAAAAAAGATTGAAACACCTGAAAATATGTCTTATATTCTAGGTTCTTCAAAGTAGCCACCTTTTGCTTTGATGGCTGCTTTGCACACTCTTGACGAGCTTCAAGAGGTAGTCAACGGAAATGGTTTTCACTTCACAGGTGTGCCCTGTCAGGTTTAATAAGTGGGATTTCTTGCCTTATAAATGGGGTTGGGACCATCGTTGTGTTGTGCAGAAGTCAGGTGAATACACAGCTGATAGTCCTACTGAATAGACTGCTAGAATTTGTATTATGGCAAGAAAAAAGCAGCTAAGTAAAGAAAAACGAGTGGCCATCATTACTTTAAGAAATGAAGGTCAGTCAGTGCGAAAAATTGGGAAAACTTTGAAAGTGTCCCCAAGTACAGTTGCAAAAACCATCAAGCGCTACAAAGAAACTGGCTCATATGAGGACCGCCCCAGAAAAGGAAGACCGAGAGTCACCTCTGCTTCTGAGGAGAAGTTTATCCGAGTCATCAGCCTCAGAAATCGCAGGTTAACAGCAGCTCAGATTAGAGACCAGGTCAATGCCACACAGAGTTCTAGCAGCAGACACATCTCTTCAACAACTGTTAAGAGGAGACTTTGTGCAGCAGGCCATCATGGTAAAATAGCTGCTAGGAAACCACTGCTAAAGACAGGCAACAAGCAGAAGAGACTTGTTTGGGCTAAAGAACACAAGGAATGGACATTAGACCAGTAGAAATCTGTGCTTTGGTTTGATGAGTCCAAATTTGAGATCTTTGTGCGACGCAGAAAAGGTGAACAGATAGGGTATGTGCACACGATGCAGAAATGAAGCAGAAAATTTCTGCATCATTTCTGCATCTCCCTGGCAGAAAAAACGCATGCAGATTGTGCATGCGTTTTTCCTGCGGAATACATGCGGATTCACATGCGTTTCCGCATGTGGATTGACAAGCGCTTTCCAGGCGATTTTAGCATCACCTGGAAAGTGCTTGACAACTAGGTCACACTATATAAATCCATGCAAACAGTATGGATTTATATAGTGTGACCCGAGAGAGTGGTAAAAATAAAAAATAAATGTATACTTTACCCTCCGATGGCCCGCGCTGTCCAGCTCACTCCGTTCTCCCTTCCGGCAACACTGAATTTAAAGACCTGCCGACGTCAGCGTCACGTGACCTGTCACATGACTCTGACGTCAGCGCAGGTCCTTCAACTCACTGCAAAGTGCCGGGAACCAAGCAGGAGCGGTACGCGGGCCGACAGTAGGTAAGTATACATTTATTTTTTATTTTATTCTTTTTTTTACAGATTTTTTAATGGTACCTGGGTGTGGATGAGACTCTCCTCTCATCTACACCCGGGTACCATCCGCACATTAGAACGCGTGGATTACGCATCTACATATACAGTGATGTGTAATCCATGCGGTCTAATGCAAGTCAGTGGCGACGAAAACGCCGCATTTCCGCAAAATTAATGGACATGCTGCGGAGTTTTGAGCGCAGCATAAACGCTGCGGAAAAATCCGCAGCATGGGCACAGCATATGCGGATTTCCATTGGGGAACATTGCTGCCCTTCTACCATGCTTTTTTAATGCGTTTCCGCAGCTTTTCCGCAGCTGCGGAAACGCATAAAAAACGTATCGTGTGCACACAGCCATAGACTCTACATGCCTAGTTCCCACCGTGAAGCATGGAGGAGGAGGTGTGATGGTGTGGGGGTGCTTTGCTGGTGACACTGTTGGGGATTTATTCAAAATTGAAGGCATACTGAACCAGCATGGCTACCACAGCATCTTGCAGCGGCATGCTATTCCATCCGGTTTGCGTTTAGCTGGACCATCATTTATTTTTCAACAGGACAATGACCCCAAACACACCTCCAGGCTGTGTAAGGGCTATTTGACCAAGAAGGAGAGTGATGGGGTGCTACGCCAGATGACCTGGCCTCCACAGTCACCAGACCTGAACCCAATCAAGATTTGTTTGGGGTGAGCTGGACCGCAGAGTGAAGGCAAAAGGGCCAACAAGTGCTAAGCATCTCTGGGAACTCCTTCAAGATTGTTGGAAGACCATTTCCGGTGACTACCTCTTGAAGCTCATCAAGGGAATGCCAAGAGTGTGCAAAGCAGTCATCAAAGCAAAAGGTGACTACTTTGAAGAACCTAGAATATAAGACATATTTTCAGTTGTTTCACACTTTTTTGTTAAGTATATAATTCCACATGTGTTAATTCATAGTTTTGATGCCTTCAGTGTGAATGTACAATTTTCATAGTCATGAAAATACAGAAAAATCTATAAATGAGAAGGTGTGTCCAAACTTTTGGTCTGTACTGTATATATATGTGTAAATGTGTAAAAAGAACTGACCAGCACATCCTAAATGTGAACAGGTGCAAGCTGCAGAAACTGAATAAGATATATGAAAAGAAAGCACAGCAGCACTCTATTATGGCCAAAATACATAAAGACAATAAAAACGTTTGATATAAACTGTGATATTACTCAATGGACTTTACTTACAATAAACGGAGGTTCTTAGCGCATAAATTGGCCAATTCATGTGTGCCCATCAACCGCTGCAAGGTGACCTCCCGTCTGATGGGTACTTCTCTGCCTACGTGCCTCTCTTGGGCTACAAGCCTATAACTCTGGACAGAACATGTCACTTCTGGGCTAAAACACCTACAATTCAAATGGGCTGGTAGAATAGAATATACATCACCTGCTGGTTAAATGGGGGGAATGCCAGGTCAGACAGGAGGCAGTTACAACCTCCTATAGTAATATATAATAAGAAAACTGACCAGCACATCCTAAGTGTGAACAGGTGCTAGCTGCAGAAACTATATATAATGATGAAGTCTAATCCAGATAAAAAAATAGACACAAGAATTTGTGCAGCCCACAATGAGGGGACAAAAAACTAGCTTATATGGTCAGCCAAAACAATCCAATCGATTCAAAGGTCCATCATAACGTCTCATGGTTATAAGAAACAGGCCTATGTAATTTGTTTGTTTATCCACTTAGGGGTAAGGGAATCCACTCTAAAGGTCCATTCACATTCATGTTTCAATAGGTCCTTATCCTGATCGCACCCTCTGGGGCTAGATTTCACAACCTCAATAACTGTAAAGAGAATTTCATCTACTTCACCCAGATGTGTTGTTCTCATATGTCTTGACAGTGGGGTATGTCGATCATTCCTGATGTCACCCAGATGTTCACTCACTCTCCTCCTCAGTTCTCTCTTAGTTTTGCCCACATAATTAAGTGGATATGGGCAGGTTGCCATATAGATCACACCTGAGCTCTTACTGTGGAAAAAGCACGGTGGCTCAATAGTTAGCACTGCAGCCTTGCAGCACTGGGGTCCTGGATTCAAATCCCACCAAGGACAACATCTGCAAGGAGTTTGTATGTTCTTCCCGTGTTTGCGTGGGTTTCTTCCGGGTTCTCTGGTTTCCTCCCACACTCCAAAGACATACTGATAGGGAATTTAGATTGTGAGCCCCAGTGGGGACAGCGATGATAATGTATGTAAAGTGCTGTGAAATATGTTAGCGCTATATAAAAATAAAGATTATTAATATTGTTAATATTTTACCCATGCGGAATCAAACACAAAATTTCAAAATGGATTTCCAAAAAATCAATCTAATATTAAATTTGCAAAAAAAATAACATGTACCTCCTATGCTCCTAGCCACATCTGTACCAAAATTCAAGTTGGCATCTCAATGGGATCATACTTAACCCCTTAACCCCCGAGGGTGGTTTGCACGTTAATGACCAGGCCAATTTTTACAATTCTGACCCCTGTCACTTTATGAGGTAATTACTCTGGAACGCTTCAACGGATCCCCCTGATTCTGAGATTGTTTTTTTCGTGACATATTGTACTTCATGATTGTGGTAACATTTCTTCGATATCACTTGCGTTTATTTGTGAAAAAAATGGAAATTTGGTGAAAATGTTGAAAATTTGGCAATTTTCACAATTTGAATTTTCCCACATGTCTACTTTACATCAGCACAATTTTGGAACCAAAATTTTTTTCTGTTAGGGAGCTATAAAGGTTAAAAGTTGACCAGCGATTTCTAATTTTTTCAACAAAATTTACAAAACCATTTTTTTAGGGACCACATCACATTTGAAGTCACTTTGAGAGGTCTTCATGGCAGAAAATACCCAAAAGTGACACCATTCTAAAAACTGCACCCCTCAAGGTGCTCCAAACCACATTCAATAAGTTTATTAACCCTTCAGGTGCTTCACAGGAATTTTTGGAATGTGGAAGAAAAAAATGAACATTTAACTCTTTTCACAAAAATGTTACTTTAGACCCAATTTTTTTTATTTTCACAGGGGTAATAAAAAATGGACCGCAAAATTTGTTGTGCAATTTCCCCTGGGCACGCAGATACCCCATATGTGGGAAAAAACACTGTTTGGGCACACGGCAGGGCTCGGAAGGGAAGGAGCGCCATTTGACTTTTTCATTGTAAAATTTGCTTGAATAATTAGCGGACGAATCAATTTGTGAAGCACCTAAGGGTTCCAAGTGCTGACTATGCATCTAGATAGGTGCCTTGGGTGGTCTAGTTTCCAAAATGGGGTCACTTGTGGGGGAGCTCCAAAGTTTAGGCACGCAGGGGATCTCCAAACGCAACATGGCGTCCTCTAACAATTTGAGCCGATTTTCCATTCAATTTGTTAGCGGACACCATGTCGCGTTTGGAGAGCCCCTGATTTGTTAGCGGACACCATGTCGCGTTTGGAGAGCCCCTGATGTGCCTAAACAGTGGAGCTCCCCCACAAGTGACCCCATTTTGGAAACTAAACCCCTCAAGGATTTTATTAAGGTGTATAGTGAACATTTTGAACCCAGAGGTACGACACAGAATTTGATAACATTAGGTCATTATATTGAATAAGTTGTCATTAGTCTTGAGCGCAAGTGCTCGCTACTTGAGTTTGCATCGGGTACTCAGGTATGCACCATGTACTGCGTGTGCTCGAGTGACATGCTTGAGTCCCCGCCCGGATGTTTCACGGTTATTAGACACCCAAAAAAAAACATGCGGGGATCGCTCATGCATGGCAGACAATCCCCGCAAAGTTTTTTGGGCCGTGAAGCTTATGGGGCGGAGACTCGAGCATGTCACTCAAATACCCACGATACTCAATGCATACCAGAGCACCCGATGCAAACTCAAGTAGCGAGCACTTGCGCTCAACACTAGTCGCCTTATTGTCATGTTTTTTTTTTTTGTAAAAAATCACAACCCCATCACAACCCTAACCCCAACCCAGCCCTAACCCTAGCACAACCCTAACCCTAGCACAACCCTAACCTGAGAGTTTATTTTTTACGTCGTTCCTCATGCGGTATAAGTGATTAGACGACCTTATTCTTCGGGTCGGTGAGACTACAGCGATACCAGAATCCTATGGGGTTTTTCTGACTGACAGCTGTCACACACTAAAAGACGCATTTTTTGTAAAATCTAGTTTTTGCATCGCCATATTTTGAGAGCTATAATTTTTCCAGATTTTGGCAGACAGTCATATGACGGCTCGATTTTTGCGGGATGAGTTGACGTTGTTATTGGTGCCATTTTCAGGCACGTGACATTTTTTGATCGCTTTCTATTCCGATTTTTGGGAGGCAGAATAAACAAAAACCAACAATTCAGGAATTGTTTTTTTTGTTTTTTTTATTCTTTTCCGCGTGTGGTAAAATTGATAAGGTAGCTTTATTCCTCGGGTCAGTGCGTTTACAGCGGTACCACATTTATATCGTATTTCTATGTTTTGCACTTTTACATAATGAAAGCAATTTTATAGAAAAAAATATTTTTTAGCATTGCTTTATTCTGAGAGCTATAACTTTTTTATTTTTCGGCTGATGGAGCTGTGTGGCAGCTTGTTTTTTGGGGGACGAGATGACGTTTTCAGCGGTACCATATTTATTTATATTCGTCTTTTTGACGCGTGTTATTCCATTTTTTGTTTGGCGGTATGATGATAAAGCATTGTTTTTTGCTTCGTTTTTTTTAATTTTTTTTACCGTGTTCACTGAAGGGGTTAACTAGTGGGACAGTTTTATAGGTCAGGTTGTTCCGGACGCGGCGATACCAAATATGTGTACTTTTATTGATTGTTTTTTTTTTTTTTTTTAGAATAATATTTATTGATGGGTACATTATATTTTTATTTTTGGTTGATTATTTTTTTAATTTTTTTTTATATATTTTTACAATTCTTTTTTTTTTTTCACTTTCTGATAGTTTTTATACTTTATTACTTTGTCCCACTATGGGACTTTCACTTTTTTTTCTCTGATCGCCTGCATGGCACAGGAATGCAGCACCATCCCTGTGCCATGCAGGCTGTCAGTGCTGGACAGGGAGAAGATAGTTTGGAGATGCACTGAGCATGTCCAAACAATCTTCCTGCTGTCTGGTGACCCGGATGTTGTCATGACGACATCGGGTTGTCATGGCAACATCCTGGAAGCCACGGCAGACAGCGCTGGAAGCCAGAAGAGGAGGTGAGTATCTGCGATCACCTCCCCTTGCCCCCGCAATGCTGCGGTCGACTTCGATCGCAGCATCGCGGGGGTTAATGTGCTGGGAGCGGTGCCTGAGCGCTCCCTGCACATAGTACCGGGTGTCAGCTGTGACAATCAGCTGACACCCGGCGGCGATCACGCCCGCACAGCCTGTGTGCGCTCGTGATCGCCATGATTTACTAATACGGGTCTGGCTCTAAAGTCCCAGGGCACAGACGCGTATTAGTACGTCAGATGTTGTTAAGTGGTTAAAAAACAAACTAAAACAAAACAGTATAAACACTGTCAATTCGAAAATCTTGAATTCAGATCTGTTCAGTCTGTGGTCTAAAAGTATAAGGTCTTTTTTTACAAATAAAAAACTCATGTTTTTATAAATGTCTGCCATCACAAGAAAGAATTTGGAGTGGAAGCTGAATGGCTCTTTTTTCTACAGCTCATGGCAAAGGTGTATGTGATGGTTAAGAAGGCAGCGTGCAACGTCTTGCAGCTCGGGCTAGCCTCCAGAGGCCATATTCAGACCACATCTTAACACACCGCCAACTATTCAGCTGCAGTGAGAAAATATTCCTAACATTCAGTTCATGTACTGTACAAACCAGGACTACAAAGAAGAGGAGATTTTGTTAAAACATTAGTTACAGGAAGTAGAACCCATCACAAGAACTTCACAATACCACACTTTCATTCCACTGAGTGACACAGAAATAAAAACATTCATTCAGCAACGACAGTGAAGTCCATGAAGTGATTGAAGATGGCACAAGATTGGCAATGGTGACATAACTGGTTATGTGACCTGTGAATATGATCAGCACTGGTGGCTGCCGGCTAATGTACTCTGCCAAGATTATGCTAATGAAGAAGTAGAAGGGATTTTTCTGCATCCTTCTGGTCCGTCCCCTTCCTTTGTGTATCCAAGAAAACCAAAGCTATTAAAAGTAACCAAAAATCAGATATTAACTCAGGTGGACTCTAACACCATAACAACCATACATACTGACACAAAAGGAAACGGCCATTGTTATAAGAGATTGTTGACAAGATTAAATCTTGCCCAGTAGAAGGGACAAATTGATGAAACAAAAGGACTTACTATTAATTCAATTGTTCAGACTAGTTAATTTTGTTTTATTTTAAAGCTTGGTGATTTAACTACTATACTCTGTTTAAAAACTTGAAAAAGTACATATCTAGTGTTGTAATATTAATAATAAAAAAATTGAAACACGTGTATTTAAATAACCCTTTCTGACATTGTATGTAATAATACTGTCCTGTGCCCTGGGTCTTATGGACCAGGTACTTATTATTACTTCTCATCTTTAATGAGGCACCGTGACCGGAGTCGTAGTGATCACATTTAAATTCTGGTGCATCTTACCTCAGGGTAGATGGCGTCGTCATCCTAGGAGGATGTCACCGCCCCCCTGCAACTATGACCGCTGTGATTGGCTGTAAGAGCACCGATCACAGGCTGGTGCCTGGCAACGCCAGGCCTCACCTGAGCCCGCTATGATTGGTGTTATCGACGATGACATCGATCGCACCAGTCACAGCGCACAGATGCGCTGTGACCTGGCTGTGACTGTCCTGCACTTCCTCATAGTAGCTGAGGACTTGTACAGGGCGGTCACGCTGTCAGATTGTGTGCCGTGCTGGGCCTTGTGGTGCGACAAAAGCCTGTGACCCCACAATTGCTGCTCCTGCTGCTAGCAAATAAAGAAAATAGAAGAAAGAAGATCCCTGCCTGATCTCTCCTCATCCACCTCAATCCCCCTCTTCCTCCTTTCCCCCTCTTTTTATCAAACTCCCCACCTCCCCCTTTCTGCCACCGAGTGATGATCAGTACTTGATTTTTGGCAGATTTTTTTTTTCGTGCGTCCTGCAGCGGCTGAGCATGGATCAATGACGCAAATCACTGATCAACGTCTGTGCTCGCTGGTTTCCAGGACTTTTTTTTGTCTCTGTCCATTCCCCCCCTCCTTTGCACTACCTCTGTGCGCACATCCAGCAGCTGCCGAGCATTACACTTTTTTTCTCCCCTCCCTTTGCACCACCTCCTTGTGCACATCCATCAGCCATCGAGCGTTAGTCAGTGATGCAGATCACTGATTCACACTCGTGTTTGCTGTTTTGCACTCCCCCTCCCTTTGCACCACCTCCGTGCGCACATCCAGCAGCCGCCAAGTGTTGATCAGTGGCGCACATCTCTGATCCGCACTCATGCTTGCTGTTTTCCACTGTTTTGTTTCATAGACTTTTTTTTCTCCCCCCCCCTTTGCACCACCTCCTGTTATTGCTTTTTTTCTTTAAAAAAAAAAAAGTTTACACCAAGCACTCTCACACACACAACTGAATAAAGTACTGATACAAACACCACATACATGAAAAAAAAAATGTTGTCCCGCTTGTCCCACACACGGTATTCAGTGAAGGAGCCATACACTACTTTCCTTGCCTTCAACACTGACAGTAAGGGAGAGGATCCCACCTTTCTTTATTTTTCCTCATCCTCGTCCCCCTCTTCCTCCTCGGGTGATTCTGAACCGCCAAAAAGACGCCCTAGGACAAAAGCTGAACCAGCGCCAGCCATTATTGACCCCATGTGGACCTAGACCCTCGAAAATTATGAGCCACAGATTCCGCATATTCTGGTGCAATAAGGAATCAAGTTTGACACCACCCGCCTCACAGAAATAGACTTTTTCAAAGTCTTTTTCTCTGAGGATTTTTTAAACCTGATGGTGGGCGAAACTAATTTGTACGCTCAACAATTTTTGTCACAAAACCACTCATCATTTTCTAACTTGAAGTTAGAAGTTTTGGGGCCTGGTCCTTCACATGGGGATACTGAAGAAGCTAGAAGTTCATTGGAGTGTTAACGTTTTGTATAACACTCCATTGTTCCGAATGGTCATGATCCAGACACGTTTTGAGACCATCCACAAATTCTTGCATTAAATGATAATGTACGTTGTTCTCACCGAGATGATCCCAATCATCTTTTCAAAGTTCGGCCGGTCATCGAAGAACTTCAACAACAAGTCTACTGAAATGTACATGCCTCAAAATGACATCTACGTGGATGAGTCCCAAATTCATCTTAAGGGGAGGCTTAAATTCTGGCAGTACCTGCGCACTAAGAGGGCCAGGTACGAAATGAAGCTGTACAAACTGTGTGAGAGTACCTCAGGGTACACCCACAAGTTTAGGGTTTATGAAGGAAAGGACTCCTGCATTGAGCCCACTGAATGCCCCCCTGTCCTGAGAGTGAGTGGTAAAATTGTGTTGGATTTGGTGCGCCCACTGCTGGATCAAGTTTATCACCTCTACGTGGATAACTTTTATACCAACATCCCACTCTTTAAGTCCCTCTTTGTGTGAGGTACCGCAGCCTTGAAATACTGTCCGCAAAAATCAGATGCCTCTCGAAGATGCTAATTGGGCAGCTGCTCAGAAGGGGTGAGAGCAGAGCCCAATGCAGCAACCACATGCTGGTGGTCAAGTACTAGGACAAGAGGGATGTCCTTCTCTTGACCACCATACATGGTGATGGCAGCACTCCCAGCACTGTACGAGGTACCTCTACACAGGTCGTCAAACCAGATTGTGTACTGGGGGGGGGAGTTGATCTCTCTGATCAAGTCCACCAGCCGTACAGTGCTTTGAGAAAGGCCAAGGTGTGGTACAAGAAGGTGGCCGTGCACATCGTACAGATGGCAATGCATAACACTTTTCTTTTATCACGATGTGCAGGCCAGACCGCTACATCGTATTTTCGGTTCCAGGAGGTAGTGATCAAGGCCCTGTTATTTGGCAGTGAGGAAGGAGCAGGCCCCAGTAATTCCGGAACTGAAGGTGCTCGTATAGTACAATGCCAACATTTCCCGGGGGAAGTCCCTCAAAGCAGAAAAAAAGGTAAGTCACAAAAGAGGTGCTGAGTGTGCTACGGAATGCGACACCTGCACTGACAAACCTGTCCTGTGTATGAAAGAATGCTTCAGCCTGTACCACACATCCATGGGCTACTAAATTCATTTCTGACTTACACAACTGATATATGACAACTAGTGTTGAGCGATACCTTCCGATATCGCGAAATATCGGATTGGATCGGACCGATACCCAAAAAATATTGGATATCGCCGATTCCGATACTGGAAACCAATGCAAGTCAATGGGACACAAATATCGAAATGAAAATAAACCCTTTCTTTCCTTGTAGGTTAATTCTACATGAAGGAAAACAACTAAGAATAATGTAGAATGTATTACATGAAAAGCCGGCAATTCAGCAGCGGCATACAACGGTACCTGACAATTTAGAACAGAAAGAATAGAGCATCACACATAGATTAGATAGATAGAAACATGTCAGTCACATATATAAGAAGTACAGTGACAGTGTTGCTTACTGTACTTGTCATTTAGTGTTAAAGGATTTATTAAAAAAAATAATAGTGTTTTCATGCACAGTCTCTTTAAAAAAGCCGGCCGGCAATTCAGCATCGGTACCCGACAATTTAGAATAGAAAGAATAGAGCATCACACATAGATTAGATAGATAGAAACATGTCAGTCACATATATAAGAAGTACAGTGATAGTGTTGGTTACTGTGCTTGTCATTTAGTGTTAAAATAAAGGATTTATTAAAAAAAAAATTGGCGTGGGGTTCCCTGTAATTTTAGTCTTTAGCGGAGGTTAAGCGGATGGCTGGGGCAGATGTTTGAAGCCTGGGAAGGGGGTAATACCCACGGAGCTTCCCAGGCTACTAATATCAGCCCCCAGCTGAATACCTAGCCTTTACTAGCTATTAAAATGGGGGACCCCCAAAAAAATGATGTGGGGAATCCCCTATTTTAATAGCTAGCAAAGGCTAGGCAGACAGCTGGGGGCTGATATTAGTAGCCCAGGAAGGGTGCCATGAATATTGGCCCCCTCCCAGGCTAGAAACACCAGCCGTCAGCCGCCCCAGAAATGGCGCATCCATAGGATGCGCCAATTCTGGCACTTAGCCTCGCTCTTCCCACTGCCCTGTAGCGGTGGCAGTGGGGTAATAGGGCTGGGGTTGATGTCAGCTTATAATGCCAGCTGACATCAAGCCCAGGTTAGTAATGGAAAGGCGTCTGTAAGACACCCCCATTACTAACCCCATAGTCAAAGTAAAAAAAAAAACCACAAACACCCAGAATAAAGTCCTTTAATTGAAATAAACACACAATTCTTTATTGTTCTAAATTAAACCATACTTACCATCACGCCCATTCCAGCTAAAGCCAACGATCTCCTGCAATAAAAGTAAAATAATAAAGCAACTTCATCCTTACCTTTCGATGGTTCCCAGGATGGCTCCAGCTCTGCTACATTCACATGACAGGCTGGATCGCAGCCGAAAGCTGCCATCCAGCTTGCCATGCCGCAGACACTGAGAAGCGCAGGCATGCTTGCGCTCCTCAGTGTCTGGCTGTGACGGCATAAAGATGAGCCGAGGTCATGTCCAATGAACTCAGCTCACCTCATGCACGTCACTGACAGCGTCGGAGAATTCTACTGCGCATGCGGTGAGCGTGAGAGAATTCTCCCAAGGTGTCAGTGACGTGCATGAGGTGAGCTCATGTCCAATGAACTCAGCTCACCTCATGCACGTCATTGACAGCGTGGGAGAATTCTCCTGCACTCAGCGCTTGAGCAGGAGAATTCTCCCATGCTGGGATGGCATTGAGATGACAGGCTGGATCGCTGCTGAGCGCTGCCATCCAGCATGCCATCCTTCATAGACACTGCAGAGCGCAGGCATGCTTGCACTCTGCAGTGTCTCTGAAGGATGAAAAGCTGGATGGCAGCGTTCAGCTGCGATCCAGCCTGTCATCTCAATGCCATCCCAGCGTGGGAGAATTCTCCTGCTCAAGAGCTGAGTGCAGGAGAATTCTCCCACGCTGTCAATGACGTGCATGAGGTGAGCTGAGTTCATTGGACATGAGCTCACCTCATGCACGTCACTGACAGCATGGGAGAATTCTCTCACGCTCACCGCATGCGCAGTAGAATTCTCCCACGCTGTCAGTGACGTGCATGAGGTGAGCTGAGTTCATTGGACATGACCTCGGCTCATCTTTATGCCGTCACAGCCAGACACTTTCTCAGAATCAGTGGGATCCGTTAAAGCGTTCCAGAGTTATTACCTCGTAAAGTGACACTGGTCAGAATTGTAAAAATTAGCCTGGTCATTAACGTGCAAACAGCCTTTAAAGGGGTTAATATTGCTTCTTTTACTTTAGTATTAAACATATAAAAGTATTGTCCCAAGGAGAGATCCCAACTTGAGTCCTTGTACAAATGTAACCAAAAACACAGGTAACACTTATACCTATTTAAAATTTTTTATAACATAGTAGCTATTGAACCTGTTCTACGCCCGGGTGGCGAGCATTTTTATTGGTATATGGTCCCCCATCCTGTTATGTGCTGCCCCTATTCTGCGCCCCCATCCTGTTATGTGCTGTCCCCATCCTGATATTTGTGCTGTCCCCATCCTGGTATTTGTGCAGCCCCCATCCTGGTATTTGTGGCTCCCCATTTTGGTATTTGTGCTACCCAATCCTGTTCCCCCATCCTGTTATGTGCTGCCCCATCTTATCCTGGTATGCATGATACCCCTCATCCCTATCCTGGTATGCATGGTACCCCCTCATCCCTATCCTGGTATGCATGGTACCCCTCATCCCTATCCTGGTATGAATGGCACCCCTCATCCCCAATCCTGGTATGCATGGCAGCCCTTATACCAATCCTGGTATGCATGGCACCCCTCATCCCAATCCTGGTATACATGGCACCCCATCCCTCATCTTGGTATGCATGGCTCCCTCATCCCCAATGCTGGTATGTATGGCCTCCTTAGCCTTATCCTGGCATGCATGGGCCCCTTACCCCCATCCTGGTATGCATGGCACTCCTCATCCCCAATCTTGGTATTCATGGCACACCATCCCTCATCCTGGTGTGCTTGGTACCCCTCATCCCTATCCTGGTATGCATGGTACCCCATCCCTCATCCCTATCTTGGTATGTATGGTACCCCCTCATCCCCATCCTGGTATGCATGGCCCCTCATTCGTATCCTGGTATGCATGGCCCCTCATCCCTATCCTGGTATGCATGGTACCCCTTCATCCCTATCCTGGTATGCATGGCCCCTCATTCGTATCCTGGTATGCATGGCCCCTCATCCCTATCCTGGTATGCATGGTACCCCTTCATCCCTATCCTTGTATGCATGGTATCCCCTCATCCCTATCCTGGTATGCGTGCCACCCCTCATCTTCAATCCTGGTATACTTGGGACCCCTCATCCCCAATCCTGGTATGCATGGCCCCCCTCATCCCCAATCCTGGTATGTATGTTCCCCTCATCCTCAGTCCTGGTAAGCATGGCACCCCTCATCTCCAATCCTGGTATGCTTGGCACCCCTCATATCAATTCTGGTATGCATGGCTCCCTCATCCCCAATCCTTGTATGTATGGCCCCTCAGCCTTATGCTGGTATGCATGGTACCCCTCATCCCCATCCTGGAATGCATGGCATCCCATCCCTCATCCTGGTATGCATGATACCCCTCATTCCCAATCCTGGTATTCATGGCACCCCTCATCACCAATCCTGGTATGTATGGTATCCCTCATCCTCAATCCTGGTATGTATGGTACCCCTCATCCGTATCCTGGTATGTATGGTACCCCTCATCCCCAGTCCTGGTATGCATGGCAAATGTGTCTTCAGTAAAATGGCGCCGGATAGCGCGCTATGCGCATGCGCCGGTTCCGACCCCGCATTCCTGACCCAGTCTCCGGCCAGAACAGAGGCGCCGGGGCAACACACCTCCCGGTTAGGTAAGTATGAAAGTATGGCGCCCTAGATCGCGGTATGCGTTCAGTGCTTACGCTTACCGCGATCTCCGGCGCCATACACTCCTCTTACCTGTAATGGCTCCTTTTTAATTTGACTCCTCAAAAGCAAAATATTAGCAAACATAATCTTGTGACATGTCAAATTAAAGCTTGTACCTTTCTAAACAGAACGGTGGGAGATCTCTTTATCTTATTTCTAACCCGAGATATGACATATCAAAAATTTATCATTATGCAAGCCCAAAATTCTAACTTTTTCAAAACTTTAGAAATCTATATAAAATTAACTACCTTATTTTGAAATTCACTAAATTAGCACTGAAAAAAAAACAAAGAAAAAAAAAATCCGAAGACATCAGGTAAAAAAAATATTCAGATTTGGATCACTTGACAGAAAATGACCCATATGGGGTATTTCTACATTCAGCTAAAATTGTGGGACAATTTTTTTTGTGCCATTTTTGCCCAGTGTGAAAGTGTAAAATCTGGGGCTAAAACAAAATTTTGGTGGTAAAAATTTAATTATTTTTCTTCACTGCCCAATGGTATGTGGAGTCGGTAAGCCAAACCTTCGACTCCTCAATTTCCATGACACCGACTCCACCTTCGACTCCACGACTCCGGCTCTGACACCCTCATACATGGCTCATGTTTAAGTGATAAATTTACGGTATAAATTTCCCTTCAGAGCTTTGCACTGTGCCTCAAAAGTAGTTTTGGACCACATATAGGGTATCTGCGTACTCAGGAGAAATTGCACAACACATTTTGGGGTCCATTCTCTCCTGCTATCCTTGTAAAAATGAAAAAACTTGCGGTTAAAGCAATATTTTTGTGAGAAAAATATATATATTTTTTTTAATTTTCACAGATCAGTGTTGAAAAATTCAGTGAAGTACCTGGGGGTTCAAGGTGCTCAACACACATCTAGATAAATTCCTTAAGGGGTCTAGTTAACAAAATGGGGTCTCTTGTGGTGGGTTTCCACTCTGTAGGCACATCAGGGGCTCTCCAAATGTGACATGATGTCCTCCAATGATTTCAGCACATTTTGCATTTCAAAAGTTAAATAGCACTCCTTCCGTTCTGAGCCCTGCTGTGCGCCCACACAGTAGTTTTCCCCCATCTATGTTGTACTCTTGGGAAATTTTACAGTGTTTGAGGTCCATTTTCTCCTGTTACCCTTGTGAAAATAAAAACATTTGGGTCTAAAGTAAATTTTTTGTGAAAATAGTTAAATGTTAATTTTTTCCTTCCACATTCCTTTAGTTCCTGTGAAACAACTGAAGGAAGGGTTAATATACTTGAATGTGGTTTTGAGCACCTTGAGGGGTGCAGTTTTTAGAATGGTGTCACTTTTAGGTATTTTCTGTCATATAGACCTCTCAAAGTCACTTCAAATCTGATGTGGTCCCTAAAAATGAGAAATCGCTGGTCAACTTTTAACTTTTCTAACTTTCAAACAGAAAAAAAATATGTTTTAAAAATGATGCAGATGTAAAGTAGACATGTGGGAAATGTTATTTATTAAATGTTTTGTGTGACATATCGCTCTGATTTAAAGGTATAAAAATTACAATTTTAAAAATTGCAAAATTTTCGCCAGTTTTCAGATTTTTTTCTCTCAAATAAATACAAGTCATATCGAAGAAATTTTAACATTATTATAAAGCAGAATATGTCATGAAAAAAAGAATCTGAGAATCAGTGGGATCCGTTGAAGCGTTCCAAGGTTATTACCTCATAAAGTGACAATGGTCAGAATTGAAAAAAATGGCCTGGTTAGGAAGGTGAAAACAGGTTCTGGGTGAAGGGAATAAAAAATAATTTACAATATTTTTTTAAACCTTTTTACTTAATCTCTCTATGGGACTTTCGCAGCTCTGATCACCATAATAAAGATTCTAAAGCATAGCAATGCACAAGCATTGCAGTGATTTATAAACTGTCAGTGCTAGTTAGATCATGCACTGCTCTTGATCTAATTGGCTTGCTAGCACTCGTGACCCAGATGTCATCATGACAACGTCGAGTCACCATGGCAATGATCGGCCCCTGCCTTGTAAATGCCGCGATCGATATTGATCGCAGTGTGTAGGGGGTTAAACTGCCCTTCAGTGAGAGCTGGGTGTCAGCTGTCAGAATCGCTGAACACCCGGCGGTGTTCGTGCTCCCACAGAGTCTGTGCGTGACAAATCTGGAAGTACTTACCAACCTGGACTTATGGATACATCGAAGGTCGTGAAGGGGTTAAAGTAAAGTCTGTTAAATGGAAGCTGTGACATAAGTGCTCAGCGCAGAGCATGGGATAATTGTGAACTTAGCCTTAAAAGCAAAATGTTATCTACTGCAAAATGGTACCAAGAAAAGCTGCCACTCAACTCACAAAAAACAAGTTTTCACTCAGTTTCATCATCATGCAGTTGAAATATACAGATTTCACTCTGCAACACCAATTGCATTCTGATTTCTGGAGAACACCTGTGCAGTCCAACCGCAACTGAGAGGGTGTAATTTCCAAAATGGCTTCACTTGCAGCAGGTTTCTGCTGTTTTGGCAACCTCGAGGCTTCTCAAATGTTACATGGCAGTCTCAAAGCATTTTTGCCAAAATTCTGCATCAGAAGTCAAGTAGCCCTCCTTTTCTTCCGAGCCCTATGGTTATGGTGTGCCCAAACAGTAGTTTCCGGCCACACATCGGGTGCCGGCATATGCAGGAGAAATTGCACAACAAATTTTGGGCTCCAATTTCTATACTTGAAAGGTTAACAAACTTTTGAATGTGGTTTTTAATACCTTGAAGGGTGCCGTTATTAAAATGTGGTCTTGATTGTGGGGTTTCTGAAATATAGGCCCCTCAGTCACTTCAGAACCGAAGTGATCCATTCTAAAAAAAAAAAAAAAAAAGATTTGTAAATGTTATTGAAAAAATGCTGCTGAACATTTAAACATGTTAAGAAAAGGGATTTCAGAAATGTTGCTGACGTAAAGTAGACATGTAGTAAATGTTAGTAACTATATTTCGCATTTTGCTTGCTGGCAGGTATGAGCTTGTAAGGAGAGTCAGCGAGAGGCTGAAAGGGAAGCCTAAACCCATCTACGTGTTTGAGGAGAAGTACCCCGACTACTATTTTACTGATGGTAAGGTGTATATTTGTGTGTGTTTTGTTGTACACGTTTGTACGTATGTTTTCCTATGAAGTGCTGCATCGGGGAGTAATGTTTAGGGCTCACTCACACTGGCGTAAAACACGGCCTTGAGCTATCCAATATTTTATCGAATAGCACTCAACCCAATATTATACTAAGGGGCAGTACATAGCACCGACTATTTTCTCATGCCAATTCAGTATGAAAAAACAATTGCAGCCTGCACAGGTATGCAGCGATTGAGTTTATGAAAATGTTTTCAAATTCAATGACTGTTTTAATAAATTTAACCATCACATATGGATAATGCACAAAATGCGCATGAAATTACCTACAAGTGAGATGAACAAGGAAAATTTTTACTGTAGGCAAAAATGCAAACAATATTATAATTTAAATTTATTGAACATTCATTCTGCAACTTTATTGCAAATTAATTCTTATTCCTTTTCTTTTTCTCTTCAGTTCTCCTCTCCATGTTAATGTGGAGTGGTGGCAGGAGAACTTTAGTGGAATTAACTAAACATTCCGCAACTATGTTCTTGAATCCCAGATTGCAAAGATGTTCTTATTGACCCACTGTTTTGGCTCCAGTAATGAGTCCTATCCCGGCTGTGCCATTCTCACAAAAGCATTGGTACTTCACGCATCCTTCTTGCTGCTTAAGGAGCAATGAGAGAACTTTCAGATCACCACATATTGACCTTCCTTGATCCTTGTAATTAAAGCGGTTGTCCACTACTTTCACATTGATACCCTATCTTTAGGATAGGGCATGAATGTATGATCGGCTGGGGTCCTGAACGCGGCACCCCCGTCGATCAGCTGATATCGGTGCCTTTCGGAAGTCCTTACCTGCGGTGCTTGGCAGTCAAGTTGTAGTGGCTGGCGCTTGTTACTGCTCATCCACCTCCCATTCAATTGAATGTGCAGTACCCCCCGGCGGCCACTACAGATGGACAGCCAAGCACTGCAGGTAAGGACTTTCGGCTGGGACCGATAACAGCTGGTCGGCGAGGGTTCCCCGGCCGATCATACATGGATGTCCTTTCCTACGGGCATCAATGTGAAAGTAGTGGACAACTTCTTTAAGTTTCTTTAGAATAAAGTCAAAATTCTCATAGCATTTCTTCAAGTGCATAGAATGCTCTACAGGCACTAAAGCATACTTGCTGCCATTGTGCAGTAGCACAGCTTTCATACTTTTTCATGAATCAATAAAGAATCTCCACTTGCTCACATTGTACTCAATGTTACATTTTTCCATCAGCCTAGGAATATCAATGCAATACACTAGAGCACCGTCTTGAGTAAAGTATGGAAGGAATTCCTTTTCTCTGCTTCTGTACCAAGAATTAACAGTTAACAGGAATAGTGGGTTCTTTTCCTTTAGTCTAGAGCCTAAAAGTTGTGCAGAATATTTAGGAAGTCCTTGACTAAATCATTTTATTCAAAGTGTGAAGAAAAAGCTGTGGCTCATTGGGACTAGTATGAAACCTTCGTCAGAATCCTGCTCTTCATGTTCTGAATCAGGTGTATCTGCAAGTGTATCCAGAGATGAAAGGACAGGTATTCCTGGACCGTGAATCACAGGGCAAATCACTATGATTTCACTATGATTTCGCTACGAGTCAATGGGTGTGTGTGAAATATCGGACTGCACTCGGACTTAATCTGAGTGCAGTGTGATGTATGCGCACAGAGACAATGGAGAAGATTGAGAAATTAAGTTCTCCGTCTTCTCCACACCTGTGCTGAGATTCTCTCATGTGAGAGAATGGGATCACACTAACATGACACCCAGATCAAAATGACAGAGTTTGAGCCGAGTGTCCTTAGCATAATCAGCCCGATTCTCTCGCATGAGAGAACTTACAACAGTACAATAAACCTCATTTCAAGGCAGAAACATTACTGTGTCCAACAGTTATTACATATATCAAACTGAAATAGCTGTTGCAAAAACACCAATTTTTATAAAACATTAAGCTTAAGATTAATAGGGGTGCCCAAACTTTTTCATATAACTGTAAGAGGGATTTAGAGCCCCTTTAACTTAATGTGGGTCACTTTTGGAGAAAAACTCCATAAAATGTTTTTAAAAAAGTATGTTGCTGCATCTGTAATGACTTGATAGATAATAATGTCATTATTTATCCCACACAATGAAAACAACAAAAAAGACAGTGTAAATTGAGTGTCTCCGTAATCATAATTGAACCAAAATAATAGCATGAACATTATACTGCATGGTGAACACAATAAACATTAAGAACAATTGCACATTTATTCTTTGTTTTGTTCATCCTTGCTAACAAAATTGATTAAAAATGAGAAAATACCCCAAAATACTAGTAAAAAATACATACAGCACACTGGCTCGGTGTTTAGTACTGCAGCCTTGCAGCGCTGGGGTCCTGGGTTCAGATCCCACCAAGGAGTTTGTATGTTCTCCCCGTGTTTGCGTGGGTTTCCTCCGGGTTCTCCAGTTTCCTCCTATGCTCTAAAGACATACTGATAGGGAATGTAGATTGTGAACCCTGATGGTCACAGCGATGATAATGTATGTAAAACACTGTGGAATATGTTAGCGCTATATAAAAATAAAGATTATTATTATCCTATTCGGCAAATACACTGTGTTCCAAATTATTGTGCAAATAATATTTTCTCAGATTTTCCCAAATTACCTATATGAATTGCAGTCATTGTAATTTTCCAGTCAAATAACTATTAGGGTATGTGCACACGATGCAGAAATGCTCAGGATTTTTTCCTGAGCGTTTCTGCATCTCTCTGGCAGGAAAAAACGCATGCGGATTGTACATGCGGTTTCCTGCCAGGGACATGCGGAAATGAAGCGTTCTTCACATGCATTTCCGCATGCGGGTTGACAAGCGCTTCCCAAGAGATTTTAGCATCACTTGGAAAGTGCTTGTCAACTTCACACTATATAAATCCATGCAACCGGCATGGATTTATATAGTGTGTGAATGTCAAAAAATAAAAAATAAATCTATACTTTACCCTCTGATGGCCCCCGGTGTCCTGCTTCATCGGTCCCGGCTGCCGGCAGTGAAGACTTTAGGACCTTCCGACGTCAGCGTCACGTGAACCGTCACATGACTCTGACGTCAGCGAAGGTCCTTCATTCAACCGCGAAGTGCCCGGGAAGCCAGCAGGACGCAGCGCGGGCCGTCAGAAGGTGAGAATATATATATTTTTTATTTTATTCTTTTTTTTTTAATGGTACCTGGGTCTGGATGAGAGTCCTCTCATCCACACCCGGGTACCATCCGCACATTAGACCGCATGAAAAGCGCATCAACATATACAGTGATGCGGATTCCATGCGGTCTAATGCAAGTCAATGGCGGCAAAAGAGCAGCGTTTCCGCAAAATTAATTGACATGCTGCGGATTTTTGACCGCAGCGTTTACGCTGCGGAAAAATCCGCATCATGGGCACAGCACATGCGGATTTCCATTGGGGAACATTGCTGCCCTTCTACCATGCGTTTTTCATGCGTTTCCGCGGCGTTTACGCAACTGCAAAAACGCCGCGGAAACGCATGAAAAATGCATCGTGTGAACTCAGCCTTAGAGTACAATTGAAAGGTTTTTGTACAAACTGCCTATGATAGCAGTATAGTTTTAAAAAATAAAAAACTCAACTGCACTCAAAATGCATGTTCCAAATTATTATGCACAGCAGAGTTTTCAAACTTTTCATTTTAATAAAGAACAAAAAAATGGTCATTTTTGAAATTATAAGCATTAGCAGGTTATTACAAACTGAAATAAAACAGTTTTCAACTCAAAACTTTATTCTAGGTGATGTTACATTTGCTCATAGGACCCCTTGTTCGCAAGGAGCTTCTGAACTCTCTCGTCCATTGAATTTGTCAGGTTTTGGATGGTTTCTGCTTCCAATTGTTTTGCATGAGGACAGAATACCCTCCCAGAGCTGTTACTTAGATGTGAACTGCCTCCCGCCATCATAGACACTCCTTTTGATGATGCTCCAGAGGTTCTCAATGGGGTTGAGGTCTGGGGAGCATGGGTGCCACACCATAAGTTTGTCCCCTTTTATGCCCATAGCAGCCAGAGATGCAGATGTGTTATGTGCAGCATGAGACGGGGCATTATCATGCATGAAAATGATGTTCCTGCGGAATGCACGGTTCTTCTTCTTGAACCATGGAAGGAAGTGCTGTTTGAGAAACTCAACATACATTATGGAGTTTATCTTTACCCCTTCAGGGATCCTAAAAGGGGCCGACAATCTCTCTCCCCATGATTCCAGCCCAAAACATTACTCCACCTCCTCCTTGTTAGCGCCGTAGCCGTGTTTGCATGGGGTGTCCATCAACCAGCCATCCTCCACTCCATCCATCTGGACCATCGAGATCATTCAATGCATGATAATGCCCCGTCTCATGCTGCACATAACACATCTGCATCTCTGGCTGCTATAAGCTTTGAGTGCAGTTTGAGTTTTTTATTTTTTTAAAACTATACTGTTATCATAGGCAGTTTGTACAAAAACCTTTCAATTGTACTCTAATAGTTATTTGACTGGAAAATTACAATGACTGCAATTCATATAGGTAATTTGGGAAAATCTGAGAAAATATTATTTGCATAATAATTTGGAACACAGTGTATTAAGCCGGTGACCAAATAAAGATAATAAAAAAATGACATTGTCCAGCAGAATAGATATAACATGTCTGCTATACGGAACAATACACAATGGTGTCAATTAAATCTACAGTTCATTATGCTAAAAAATCCCTTAGGCTATGTTCACGCATTTTTGCAGCGTTTTTTATGCTTTTTTTAGTGCAAATTTTCAGCTTTTTTTTTACAGTACCAGCAAAGTCTATGAGATTTCAGAAATCCCATGCACACACCTTGTTTTTTTTCCTGACTGTTTTGTCAAAGAAATGCGTTTTTGCAAAATGTAGCATGTCACTTCTTTCAGCGTTTTTGCCGCGTTTTTTACTTAGTTGAAAGAAATGGGTAGAGCAAAAAACGCAAGTATCAGGTTTTGCTTCGTTTTTTGGTGCCAAAACCTCATGACTTTGAGTCAATTATTTTTTTATGCACTAAACTTTATCAGCATGCAGAAGAAACAAATGTACACTGACAAAAACGCCACAGAAAATGCTGTCAAAAACTCAGCAAAACCTGCTTTTTTTTACTTGCTTCTTTACTGCCAATAGAGCAGGTTTTTCCTGCAGAAAGAAACACATCAAAACGCATCTAGTGAACATAGCCTTGCACAGCTCTGTAGACTAAAATATATATAAGATATGACTCTCAGAATATGAAGGCACAGAAAATATTTTTTTTATCTAATTGTATGTTTCTCTATGTTAGCATTGGGGACACAGGATCATGATTGTACCTCCTTCCACTAGGAGGCTTGACCACAGGTGAAAAAATTAAGTGCGATATCTGCCTGGTGGCGTATACCCTATCTTAGGCATCATTCCCACGTTGGTATCTCCAGTACGTGTGGTGCCAGTTTTCACACGTACTGGAGGTACTTACACATCTAGAACCATTCAAATGAATGGGTCTTTGCACATGTCAGTGTGTTTTCACGGACCATGTGTCCGTGGGCAAAACACACTGACATGTCCGTTTTTTACATGCAGCACGGGCCGCAAAATGTCCCACACCTGTGCACATTGATGACACACTGATGGCATCCTTGTGTCATCAGTGTGACACTTACCCGCGCCTAGGAATCAGTGGTACAGTTCCCGCTGTTCCCAAGCGCTGGGTGTTGAAGGCACGTCTCATCATAGTCCCCTGGTTGGGGAGCGATCAGCGCTAGCAACAGACAATGTTGAGAGTAATATTCTGCTCCCGCTGACTCCAAGTGTAAAAATAAGAATAAAATAAAAAAATCCTTATACTCACCTGTCTGAAGATTAAATAAGTGTGCCACCCTGTAATCCATCTGACTGACATTTCTTCATCAGTGTGATCGGCGCCGTGAGGCGGCCGCACACGCTGAGGAGCTGAGTAGAATGATTCGCTACAGCGAGCGGGCCCCTGAACTGCGCTGAGCTCACAGCTGTGTCCTGTCACTCAATGATCTGCATGTATAGCTTCATGTGTAATTGTGAGCAGCGACTGTTTAAGTAGGCACAGAAGCGGGATTGTTGCACTGACTATGGCGTCATCGCTGCTCACCATCTTTGTGGAGTCCTCAAAGTCTTGGAGAACTGCACATCTGTCAGACATCCATGCCTACTCTTCAGTTATTATGTGTGGAGGCTAACCAGAATAACGATGGGAGTGTTGGAGCTGGTACTCAACCACTAGTCTCTGCTGCTCACAAAGCCTTGCCAGCAAGTGCAGTACGGAGTTCCAGCAAGTGGGCACATTGCAAACCAGTCAATGAGCTGGCACTTCCATGCACTGCTGCAGAACTGCCAGAGAGGTGGCAGCTATATATGACTTGCATAAACGGGCGCTGACGCGGTTTACCTTGACCAGAAGCTCTGGCAAATCTGGGTATGTTTTCAGAAACCGCTGAACTACCACGTTGAGCATGTGTGCCAAGCATGGTACATGTGTGAGCTTGCCAAGCTTCACACCTGCCACCAAGTTGTGCACATTATCACATACGACCATGCCTGTTTGACGGTTCAACTTCAAAAACCACAGATCTGTCTGGTCTGTTATTCCTTTAAGTAACTCTGCCGCAGTGTGCGGTTTGTTTCCTAGACAAACTCGCTTCAGCAGAGGCTGTTGCTGCTTTGCAGAGGCAGTGCTACAGAGCTTCCTGCTGATATGTGGATGATGTGCTCTGAGATAGCACATCAGAGGTGGAGGATGAGAAGGAGTAGGAGGGGATGCAGGAACTGGTGTAGAAGGTGGAGGAAACCCTGAGAGAAGTAGGGCCAGCAATCCTCGGGATTGGGAGCACATGCGCCGTGCCAAGGTGTGACTTGGCCCCAGCCTTCACAATGTTCACCCAGTAGACTGTTACGAAAATATAGCATCCCTGGCCACAAGCGCATGTCCACATGTCGGTCATTAAGTGGACAATGTTAGTAAGTACGTTGGTAAGGGCGCAGTTGATGTTCCTGTACACATGCTGATGCAAGGCGGGGACGCCAAATTGAAAGAAAAATTGGCGGCTGGGAACCAAGGAACGACCACCGCCATAAATTGGCGTAAATCCTCCGTGTCTGCCAGCCGAAATGGCAACACTAGAAACTTTCATTTTCGTTCCAAGCACTGAGGTAGGGACAGCTAAACGCTAGGCTGGGAGAAAGATTTGGAAGTGCCTGTTTATTATAAGTCACAAAGTGCAAAGATAGGTCAGTGTTTTGGACAGGGGATTGGGAATCGCCTAGCATAAGGGAAGAGGCAGAGGTGTCACCCAGGTGTCGGCCCACCGAGTCAGGTGCTTAGATGACATGTGCCTGATCATGCTGGTGGTGGTTACATTTTTAGTGGTTAGGCCCCTGCTGATCTTTGCATGTCATAGGTTGCAAATGGCCATTTTGTTTGTCTTAGAACTCTTTAAAAAGAGTCCCAGACTGGGGAACACCTAAGTCTTTGACGGAGAAATTCAGAAGTGTCGGTGTTCTGCGGAACAGTTGCCCGCCTTCTCCCTCTGGTCACCCCACTGCCTCTTCCTGTCTGTTTCAATGTTGCCAATCTCTCTCCCTCAGCGTTGCTGGCCTCGCTGTGCATGCCAGCTTCCTAGGTAAGGATGATGACTTTGTCATCCACCACCTCGACTTCCAGCATTGCACCTTGGTTCTCTTAATATCGTGACTTAACAACAAGACTTAACAGCTACTGTGTCTCATCATCATCTTCCTACTTATCCCAAATCCAGGGTCATTTTTTGTGGCCATGACTGCTGTAAGGTAAGTGCATCACTAAACAGCATGTCCCTCTTGGAACATGCAGGTTGAGAGGCCACAATCAAGAAATCATGTTGTAAAGAGCTTCTCAGTGTGTCTGTGCAATGGTGTCAGTGTGCCGGGCACCGCCTGTCCTTTTATAATGCCTAATGGTGTTAGATGGCTAGCCAATCACAGTAATGCCACAACCAAGATCGCTACAGCATTACAGTGACTCCCAGGCAATCCCCGCATGCTTATTGGCTGTGCAACAGGCGGAGGTAACGGTCCTGCTGCTGGGTTGTTGCCCTCCTATGGCTCCCTCCACATCTCCTGGTATCTGCTCCATGCTCTGGACACTGTGCTGACACACACAGCTACCCTTCTTGCCACAGCTCACACTGATGTGCCATCCTGGATGAACTTCACTACCTGAGCAACTTCTGTGGGTTGTACTGTAGACACCACCTAATGCTACTGTACATCTAGGGGTGAGAAAAATGAAAAAAGTGACCAAAACAACAGCCAAAAAGGATGAGAACAGAGAAATGGTCTGTGGTCACCACCTGCAGAACCACTCCTTTATAGGGGGTATCTTGCTAATTGCTTATCATTTCCACCAGTTGTCTGCTCCATTTGCACAACAGCAGGAAAAATTGATTCACAATCGGTGTGGCTTCATAACTGGACAGGTAGATTTCACAGAAGTGTTATTGACTTGGAGTTACATTGTGTTGTTTAAGTGTTCCCTTTATTTTTTTGAGCAGTGTATATAGGAGGCTATGTGGGGGCTCATACTGTATATAGGAGGCTATGTGGGGGCTCATACTGTATATAGGAGGCTATGCAGGGCTCATGCTGTATATAGGGGACTATGTAGGGATCATACTAAATATAGAGGGTTGTGTGGGTGCTTATGTGGTATATAGAGGGGCTATGTAGATGCTTATACTTTATATAGTGGGGCTATGTGGGGGTTCATATTGTTTATGAGGCTGTGTGGGGCTCATACTGAATAAAGTGGGTTATGTTTGTGCTTGTACTGTATATAAAGGGGCTATGTGAGTGCTCATACTGTATACAGAGGGGCTATATGGGGGCTCATACTGTATTCAAGAGGCCGTGTGGAGGCTCATGTGGGATGTAGGGGGTTTTCCGCATACTTAATTCTGCTCAATATTAAGGGAGAATATTAATATAATTATAATTAATATGTTAATATTAATATTGAGCATAATTAATTCCAGCCTATTGGTTTGGCCATCAAGATCAGTCACAGTCTCTCATGTGGACCCTCAGGAAAATTAAATGCCCACCCCTGATATATGCCATCACATCTTATCCTGTATATGCCGTCTGATGTCGGTAGCCACAGTATATGATATACCAGTGACATATTGTTCCATATACTGGACGTGCACAGACATCCTGTTATATAGAGGATAAAATGTGGCTGGTGTAATATATGATGTCTGTAATCATAGGATAATATGTGACTATTGTATATTATACCGTGTGATGGCTGTAGCCACATTATGACATATACCAGTCACATATTATTCTCCTGTATGTAATATATTATGTGTAGCTAAATGGAGAATGAGCCTGCACCACCTTCTAAGCGCATAATGACCGCACCTGAATCTTAACGGCAAATTCACATCGCATAAACCTGCGGTGCCAGCTTTAAAATGCAGAAACAATAGTCCAATAGAGAGAAGATGATGAAAAGCTACACTCACCGTTTATGTAAAAATAAGAGTCCTTTATTTCATATTCAAATAAAATGAATGGAAAGCAGGGAGTGCGGGGAGGAGGTGGAGGACAGCTGTTTCACGCTCTGACTAGCGCTTCTGCGGGTCCATGTGACACAGCTGTCCTCCACCTCCTCCCCGCACTCCCTGCTTTCCATTCATTTTATTTGAATATGAAATAAAGGACTCTTATTTTTACATAAACGGCGAGTGCAGCTTTTCATCATCTTCTCTCTATTGGAATATATTATGTGTACTGACATCAGGTTGCATATACTAAATAAGATGTGGCTGGTATAATATCTGATGTTCTGTACTCTTAGTATAATATATACCATCAGATACTATACTCTATCACATCTGATATTTGTATATCATCATATTAGTACACCATCATATTATATCATATACCAGTCACATATTATCCTGTGCACTGTATGTGGTATATTGTGGCTGGTGCATGATATACGGACTACAGAGGTTATATTCAGGATAAAATGCAGCTGGTAGAATATCTCATATTCTATGCCTTTATATACAATCACATATTATCCTGTATGTGACATGGGGTGTCAGTATATCATACACCAGACACATATTCTCCTGTATACTGGATGAGCATCAGATGTTACATACAGCATAAGGGTTCATGCAGACGTCTGTGGATATCAGTCCGATCACGGACCACAATGCACGGACTGGCCACGGGTCTACCAACCAGAACAGAAATATATGAAGCTGGAACTTTGACCAGTCCGTGCATTGTGGTTCGTGATCCACATTTGTCTGCATGAGCCCTAATATGTGATATTTCACTCTATGACCATTTTTCATGTTCTAGAGTTCAGGCGTGCATTGATATCTTGTCCAAGTGAGTAAGTTTGAAAAAAACACAAAAAGCTATTCAGAGTTACCGCTTTGCAGAATCATGGATTACAATGGTCAGGTGTAACACTACTATACTTATGACCACCTTTAGGGCTCATGCACACAACTGTTTAAATGAAACGAGCGCTGTCTGTGGTTTTGAAGGCTAGCACTCATTCCCATGTTGGCAGCACGCATGATTTGCCACAGAAAATCGGATGGCGGTTGACCATTCTAGTCTATGCGTCTGTGAAAAAAATGGGACCGGACTCAGATTATCCAGACTAACATACTGGTGAAGGTGTAGAAACTTTAGTTTTCTCTCCACCTCTGAGAAAATCAGATCCCACTCTGATTAGCAAAATTGGAGCATTTTTCTCCCCAGCCTCACACTGAGTACATGCTGATGTTTAACAGCTAAGATAACTAGTTATATTGATCCTTTATCACTGACCTCTGTTCACCTACATGATTGCACTGGTACAGACAGCAACATTTATCTGTAATTGCATAGCTGAATCCCAATAACCTTGTTACCTCTAATTTATGAAGAAGTCATGTAAATATGATACCGATGGGCTGCGACTCATGGGCCACTGTTGTGTGCTGGTTGTGTTGTATGCTTTACATTGTGAAAATCGATAGCACAATTTTACCAGAGATGCCTACATATTTACATAGAACTGTAATTCAAGTGACACACAATAGAAGTTCAACCGAACAAAATGTGGGATGAAGTAGATGTCTATGATGTCTATAATACATGAGTAATATTATGTGGCATACAGTGTGCAAAGTACAAAGCTGTCTTACCTATAAGCAGGTTACATTGTCGGTGATGAACACACTACTCCATAGCTGAGCCGTGCAGACAGATACAGTGATAACCGAGGTACGGGAGTACCCCGGTATGGAGGAAGGACCTGCTGAAGAATATACTAAACAATCCTCTCACTGAGAAGAGACAAACATAAGTGACATGAGCACCAATGGGAAATCTGGAACTGTGTGCTTCACTTGTGGTACCTATAAGGCTATGTTCACACATGGCATTTTTTAAGAGTTTTTTTATGCTGTATTTTACAGTACCAGCAAAGTCTGTAAGATTCCAGAAATCTCGTGCACACACCTTGTTTTTTGTTTGATCAGTATATTGTGCTTTGCATGTTTTTTTTTTTGAGAACAGAGCATGTCACTACTTTCAGCGTTTTTTCAGCATTTTTCATCCATTGGAACTAATGGGTGCTGAAAAAACACCTAGTGTGAACATAGCTATCAGGTTTTTCTGCGTTTTTAGTGAAAAAAGCAAGTAGAGCAGTATGTGAAACTCATTTATTTTTGTGGTTTTACCATCTTGTCTTGGTCACCTGAGATGGCAGTTTGGATTGTACAGTTTAATTAAATTAGTGATGCGTAAACATTGGCTCAGCTAGGTGTAAGATTGAACTATTCCTGTGGCCCATGTAAATTTTCACAGTATACGTGTGAAATTGAATAATGCCTGAGCAATTCATTGACAGATCATAATGTGAAAATAAATAGTATCATACAAACTCAATGCACTGCCAGTGTTTTAGTTAAACTATTCTTAAACAATTCACCTCCCCCACTTTTACATTTGAAATTATGGTTAACCCCTTAAGGACCAAGCCACTTTGTAGGTTAATGACCAGGCCTTATTTTTTTAAATCTGACCACTGTCACTTTATGAGTTAATGACTCTAGAACTCTTCAACGGATCCCACTTATTCTGAGATTGTTTTTTCGTGACATATTGTACTTCATGATAGTTGTAAAATTTATTAGATATGACTTGCGTTCATTTGTGAAAAAATGGAAATTTTCAAATTTAGAATTGTTATACCGTTAAATCAGAGCGATATGTCACACAAAATAGTTAATAAATAACATTTCCCACATGTCTACTTTACATCAGCACAATTTTGGAACCAAAATTTTTTTCGTTATAAAGTTATAAGGGTTAAAAGTTGACCAGCGATTTCTCATTTTTCCAACAAAATTTATAAAACCAATTTTTAGGGACCACATCACATTTGAAGTGACTTTGAGGGGCGTTTATGACAGAAAATACCCAAAAGTGACACCATTCTAAAAACTGCACCCCTCATGGAGCTCAAAACCACAATCAAGAAGTTTATTAACCCTTCAGGTGCTTCACAGGAACTAAAGCAATGAGGAAGAAAAAAATTAACACTTAACTTTTTCTCACAAAAAATTGAATTTAGACCCAATTTTTTTTATTTTCACAAGGGTAACAGATAAAAATGGACCCCAAAATGTATTGTGTCATTTCTCCTGAGCACACTGATACCCCATATGTGAGGGAAAACCTCTGTTTGGGCACACGGCAGGGCTTGGAGGGGACGAAGTGCCATTTGACTTTTTGAATTCAAAATTTGCTGGAATAATTAGTCGACACCATGTCGCATTTGGAGAGGTCCTGATGTGCCAAAACCGTGGAAAACCCCCACATGTGACCCCATTTTGGAAACTAGACCCCTCAATAAACTTATCTAGATGTGTGGTGAGCACTTTGAACTCCCAGGTGCTTCACAGAAGTTTGTAACGTAAAGCCGTGAAAATAAAAAATCTAATTTTTTCCATCAACAAAAATGTTTAGCCCCAAATTTTTTATTTTCACAAGGGTAACAGAAGAAAATGGACCTCTCATTTTGTTGTGCAATTTCTTCTGAGTTTGCCAATACCCTACATGTAATTAGGTCCAATATTTTTATTTTCACAAGCATACCAGGAGAAAATTGACTGAAAAAGTTGTGCAATTTCTCCCGAGTACGCTGATACCCCATATGTGGGGGAAAATCACTGTTTGGGCACACCACAAGGCTCGGAATGGAAGGAGCACCGTTTGACTTTTTGATCGCAAAATTGGCTGGAATTGAGAGCAGACCCCATGTCACATTTTGGAGAGCCCCTAATGCGCCTAAACAGTGGAAACCCCCCACAAGTGACCCCATTTTGGAGACTACACCGCTCAAGGAACTTATCTAAATGTGTGGTGAGCACTTTGAACCCCCAGGTGCTTCACAGAACTTTATGACATAGAGCCATGAAAATGAAAAGATCATTTTTTTTCCACCAACAAAAATGTTTAGCCCCAAATTTTTTATTTTCACAAGGGTAACAGAAGAAAATGGACCTCTCATTTTGTTGTGCAATTTCTTCTGAGTTTGCCAATACCCTACATGTAATTAGGAACTAATTTTGAGGCATAGTGCAAAGGTCAGAATGGAAGGAGCATTATATTGTAGTGCAGATTTTACTGTTATGGTTTGCAGGTGCCATCACCCACTGGGAGATTCCTTGAGGTGCCATAACAGCAGAATTACCCGTAAGTGACCCCATTTTACAAACTATGATCATATTGACACCACAGATGTCACAGAATTTTATACCATTGGGCAGTGATCAAAAAATAATTACATTTTTATCGCAAAAGTTTTGCTTTAGCCCCAGATTTTACATTTTAATGGATAAAACTGGCACCAAAGTGTGTACCACAATTTCTTCTGAACTTGGCAATACCCCCCCATATGTGGCTGTACAGTACTGCTTAGCCACACGGCGACACTCGGGAGGGACGGAACGCTATCTGCCTGCTGGAGTGTAGATTTTCCTAGAATAGTTTGCGGACTCAATATACAGAGCCCCTAAATGCTAGAAGAGCAGAATCCCCCCCTCAGGTGACCCTATTTTGGAAATTATACCCCTGCCAAACATGTGGATGCTAACTGTGGTTTAGGCACACACTGGAGCTCAGAAGTGGGGGGGGGGGATTAGAATTTCAGAGTGCAGAATTTGCTGAATTTCTTTTGGGGGCAATTTCACTTTTCCAGATCCTTTGTGCTACCAGTGACGTGGAAGCCCCCTGTGTTTCCATTTATAGATGGATTTTTTGTGGATTGAGTTGAAGCTTTTATTGGGAACATTTTACATAACATTTGGGATCACATTTATCCTGCGCTCTATGCTGGGCAATTGCTTTGGGGCTTCCATCCTAATCTCTGAGTGACGTGATTCAAATAACACCCCTGCAGGGATCCATTCACTCTAACGAGGTAGCAGAGTTACTCTGGACTCTGTCTGGCCTCTGTTCAGCGTTGTCCTTCTTTTCAGAGGTGCCCAAAACTGTGGCCGACCGCGTTTTCATGCACGCATAAAGACAGACGCCGCCGGATCACAGGTCAGACGGAGTACACAGTGCCTCCATCTGCCTCATTATAGGGAATCTTCCTTGGGGACAGTCGTGTGAAGGCTTGTTTTTTGCGGAATGAGTTGATGTTTTTATTTGTACCATTTTCGGGCACATGACATTTTTTGATCGCTTCCTATTCCAAATTTTAAGGAGGGAGAATGAACAAAAACCGGCAATTCAGGAATTGTTTTTTTTTTATGCTGTTCTGCGTGTGGTAAAATTGATCAGGCAGCTTCATTTTTCAGGTTGGTGCGATTACATGGGTACCACATTTATAGCTTTTTTTATGTTTTGGCGCTTTTACACAATAAAACCTTTTATAAAAAATTTTTTTTTTTTTGCATCGCTTTATTCTGAGAGCTATAACTTTTTCATTTTTCAGATGATGGAGCTGTATGGCAGCTTGTTATTTGCGGGACAAGATGACATTTTCACCAGTACCAACATTGTATTATATTCGTTTTTTTATCTCGTTTTATTCCACTTTTTTTCCAATGGTATGATGATAAAGCATTGTTTGCCTCTTTGTTTTTTTTTTTTTTTTTTTTCGGCGTTCACTGAAGGGGTTAACTAGTGTGACACTTTTATAGGTTGGGTCGTTCTGGAAGTGGCGATACCAAATATTTGTATTTCATTTATTTATTTATTTTTTACTTAAAAATGTGTATTTATTAGTGTAATATTTTTATTATTATTATTTTGTAATATTTTTTTTACTTTTTTACTTTGTATCTTTATGGGACTTTCACTTTTTTTCCTTTGATCACAGGTACAATGTATTGCAGTGCACTAGATTGTAATGCATTATACCTATAGTGAAAGCTACTGAGACCATACTGTGGGCATGGTCTCAGCAGCTTTCTGTAGCAAAATCCTGAACAAACCTTCCTGACAAGAGATCAGGCTTTGCTGCAGAAAAAAAAACGCACTGTGTGAGCATAGCCTAATGTTGATGTCTTCTTATATGGTAGGAGGGCCTGACAGCAACTTCTAACTTTGCAAACCCCCCTCTCTCCCCCCAAAAGCTACACCAACTACGGGTTATCCCTCCAATAGCTATGAGGACCCTCATTGAATTCTAATCCAATCAGCCAAGCTAGAAACAGAGATTTCACTTTTTTTGGCCTTTTTTTAGTACAAAAATGTCAAAGTGTTATTGCTTAATAAACTAGATATATTGGGTCAGCCTTATATTGGGAACACAGGTATTCTTGTTGTACCATCAGCTGTAATATCTCCTTACAGAAAATGTAGTAACAGTTTTTGGCCTGAACCTCTATGTGTGGTGAAGGGATGTTACCCACTTGGGAGCGTCGAAGGCAAACAGGAAGCGTTTTCATTTAAATGTCCATAGCGGTTTATTTACTTCATAAACCGGTCAAAAGCAAATTGCAAACAAAAAGCCTTTAGTGTAGGCAAAAACAAAGAAAACAGTACTTTAAGAAAAGTCTCTAGTAAACCGGTCCTGTGGTCACACAGGCTGGATAGCATCCAGTACACAGCTCAGTCGGGAAACAACCACACACAGGAGGCCTTCTCCCTCCAGATACACAGACAATGTGCCAAACAACAGCCTCCATTATATAGGCTGTTGACCACACCTAGAGGTGAGGTATGTCGGTAGCTAGACCCGTCCAACTCTCATAGCTACCAATAACCCGGTCCCAGGTGCACCAAATAATCTTCTTAGTGCTTACGTGCACTAGAGAAACACTCCGGGCTGCATCACGTAGGGCAGCCATCTCTATGACACATACCTCCCATCGACTATGCGACCATTAGCCACCTTTCAGTGGATAGTAAATTTTGTCCAGTGTAACAACATCATGAAAAGTGACAAAATGTGCCATCCACACACACGGGAGGGCATCCCAATAAAAGAATGCTTCACATGTGAATCATCCTTTTTGTTATATGCCATAAAATATCTATGTGGACTGATTTATAAATGATAACAGATTTATTAAGTACCTAACACATAAGGGACTGCATATCCTGCAAAAGTTGCAAAAAAAAAGAATAGATGCAATTTTCATATAGTCCGTCGCCAGCACGTTTTCCCATACTGTGCTGCCTATAGACTCCCGGTAAAAAGGTCTTTCAGCTCTATGCCATTTCCATCAAGCTAATTACACCATTGCTCAATTTAGATTTCAGGTATTGGAACACATTCACAACACAACGCTTAGACGAGTTGGTAATTATCAACAGGATTTAAAGCGAAAGGAAGCATTATAGATCCATCGGTTACAAACTCTTCACCCTAAGGGTCTTATGGGGAGTATCACATTTCCAGTTTTATACACAAATTTTTTCCCATCGCTTATAAATTGATTACTATATGGGTTTACTCACATCCCTCTTTCTACAGAATGGCTAGGACACAGATCATCCATATTATTGGTATATTCCTTTCCTTATAACAGTTTCTATTCCTCATTATCTTTTTTCCTTATTTCCCCTTTCTTTACAATATGGGCCTTTTTATCTTTCAACTTATAATCTTTCTCCTCTATCCTCTCTTTTTTTATTTCTCTGTTTAATGCATCCATATATTCCTCTCCCTTCCTCTTCTACCTCTAAAAGTCATATTCTCGATACAAACACCACTTTCCAATCTGTGACATACTCCTTATGCATGCACCACCCAAATACTTGGCAGAGGAATACTATCTATATGTAAGACACCTTAGGACTCCCATACACCCTGTACCCATGTGTATTTTACAAATAATCTCAGTATACATAATGCACATGTGCAGTTACTACCTCTCGTCATCCAAAACACGTCCCTTTATATCCGCCCAATATCACACGCTGATGTTAATCACATCCTATACAGGTGTATACAAATAGACCACAGAGGACATAGTAGAACTCCATAAATAGTAACTATGGCCACCTTTATCCAGCATTAACTTCACAATTTCTTGCCTGTGTTCTACTGTAAAAAGAAAGCCATTTTTGAAAGCAAACCATAAGAAATCCCATTTACAGTTTGCAAAAAGTCATGTAGGTGCCACAGCTAGCATATGTAAGAAGGTGCTCTGGGCAGATGAGATCAAAGTAGAAAATGTTGGGCTAAATTCAAATCACTGCGAGGTGGAAAACTAACACTACACATCACCCTGTAAACACCATCCCCACTATCAAACATGATGGTGGCAGCATTATGATGTGGAGTGGAAAGAGGCTTTTTTTCAGCAGGGAGAGAAGATGGATGGAGTTAAATACAGAACAATCCTGGAGGAAAACCTGTTTCAAGGTGAAAAACACTTGATACTGAGGCGTAGGTTCACTTTCCAGCAGGACAACGATCCTAAACATACTGCCAGACTTACAATGGTATGGTTTAGATCTAAGCATATTCTTGTGTGTGAATGGCCCAGTCAAAGTCCAGACCTACATCCCATTGAGAATCTAAGGCAAGATGTGAAAATTTCTGTTCACAAACACTCTCCATCCAATCTCACTGAGCTAGAGCTAGTAAGGAAGGAAAGAGGGGGAAGAGCTCACCACTCTGTGTAGTCACTATATCCCGGTTGTAGACTGTGTGGAGGGTGCCTGATACTGCTAGTAGAGCACAGCCAATGGCAGGAGAATTGAAAGAGTGCGGCACTTCCAACTAACGATTTAGTAAAATGGAAATTTTATTGAAATAACATTAAAACTTTGGAATCCAAATCACATGTTAAATTCCTGATGCGTTTCCAGACTACGGCCACTGTGCACCAGAAACGCATCGGACTTTTAACATGTGATTTGGGTTGCAAAGTTTTTCAATAAAGTTCCCATTTTAGTAAATCGCTGGATGGAAGTGCCGCACTCCTTTTTGTTCTCCTTCCATGAGCTAGAGCTAGTTTGCAAAGAATGGGCAAACATAGTCTCTAAATGTTCAATGCTGGTAGAGAACTACCCCAAACGACTTGTAACAGTAATTGCATCCTACAAAGTATTGACTCAGGGGGGCTGAATACAAATGTCATTTCTGGGGCAGCTGCGAGCTGCTATTTTTAACCTAGGAAGGCAAACATGTTCAGCCACTATCCCCATGATTAGCAACCAGCAGCACTTTGGATGCAGCATATTTTTGCTGCATCCAAAAAGCTGTGTTATTATGCTGCATATTGTTTTGTCAATACATGCGGATCCACCGCATGTAATGACATTTCAATCAGTCATAATCTGCAGTGGAGAGTAACGTCTCCGCTACAGAAATTGATCTGCTGTGAGTGAGTTTGGGTATGTGCCCATGATCAGGAAATGCTGCAAGTTTGAAGATGCAGCATCAGTTCTGCAGCGGCCAGATGTTACAACATAGTGGATGGAATTTCTGTAAATTCCATGTCCACTATGCATGCATCTGAGGCTGCGGAGCACCCGTGGAAACTGACGTGCTCGTGTCTCTCAGGACCACAGCATGTAAAATTTACTTGCCGAGTCGCTAATCTCTGCAACAGAAATTTAGCAACTTTAATGTATTGAATGCTGTAAATCTGCATCCGTGAACACATGCAGATTTATCTGTGTTCACTAGAACGCAGCATTTTGGACACAAAAAAATATGCTGCGTCCAAAGCGCTGCCATGTCTGGATCGTGGGCACATAGCCTAAAATTAAAAGAAATGACTTGTGCTCCCACATTTTCATAGCCAGTAGAGGGAAAGCCGACTGCTGGGAGCTGATATTAGTAGCCGGGAAAGGGGCCATTAGCCAAAAATGTTCCCTGGCTATTAATAACAGCCCACAGCTATTTGCTTAGCCTTTCAGCAGCAGAAGGGAAGAAAGGGAGACACAGATCCATTACTAGTGGGTAGGCGGAGCCCCACAGGATAGTTCCCCTCAGATTAGAAAAAGTGACGACCGGCCCCTCCAGCTTAGGCTCCTCCTACTCCCATGTTCTTCAGTCTAAAATTTGAGGTCGCAGAGGATAGTCGCTGCCTTTGCAGCTCCTCAGAAGAATTTTTTATTTTACTCCGGAGACCTGGACTCCCCGTGGTCTAGAGGTCTCAGGGGGTCTCGGTGCTGCTGGGACCCCTGACCCTCCCCTGGCAGATCTGTGTACCCCCTAAGGAGGTCCCCGCAGAAGCCTGCCGGCCCCGGGGGATACAGGGCGCTCCCTGGCGGAGACGCACACCGCTTCTGTGGGGTCCCTGCGCGCTCCGCCGTGGGGGGGAGCAAAGGGCCACGGATCCACACATCCCTGGGGGTCCCTGTGGCGCTCAGCTGGGTAAGTGCTCTCTGTGGTCTGAGGGCTTCAGCGGCTGCTGCGGCAGCCGCTGTTACTGTTTCATGTGGTGACTGCTTTTTTTGTCCCTGCAGGAGGATATCTCCGCTGCAGGCGTTTGTGTTATCGGCAGGGGAGCGGGGACAGAGGAGCGCGGGCTCCGTTAGTAGCGGCAGCAGGGGGAGTGGCTTCGCGCCTCTCTGCTGCCTGTCATCATAGCCTCAGACAGGAAGTGCCAGGAAAGCGCGCGCTGGAGCTGACCCAGCTGTGGTAGCAGAATCACACATCCTCGGTTCCTGTACCCATTGTAAGGGGTTATTACCGCCTTATCCGCGACGCTCGCAACTGTGTGGCGGCATGTCGGATCAGGGGGCGCGGACCTCTCTCCCGGCCCGCTTCAGGATCGGTCACGCGTAACTGATACGCCGGGGTCTTCGGCGTCAGGTTCGACACTGGTCGGGGGTCTCAGTGATGTTAAAGTGGAGGCGCTCACTCGCTCCATTGACAGTCTGACCTCCTGGGTCATTGGGTATCAGCTAAGTCCCAACCGACGTCACGAGGCAAGAAGCGCCACAGGCCTGTGGTGGCGCTGTCTCCTCCGCGCAGTGCGTCGGAGGCTACGGAATCACCGACAGACTTTGCTGGTGAGATCTCCGATTCTGATGAAGAGGATCGGCAGGGTCGCTCTGCTTCGCTTTCGGGCCGCGTGGACGCCTTTATTGGAGCTATGCGGGAAGCGTTACAGCTGTCTGAAGAGGCGCCCTGGCAAGTCGGCCCGGCTGTATCAGGAGTCATGTCGGGCTCGCTCGATGCTGCCAGCGCACGACGAACTTAACGAGGTGGTGGAGAAGGAACGCCTGTGTCCGGATAAACGCTTCCAGGGGATGCGGTGTTTTGATGCCGTGTATCCCTGCTCCACGGAGACGATCGCTAATTGGGTCCCCTCTCCGGAAGTGGACGTGCCATTGTCTCAGCTGAGCAAATCCTCTTTGCTTCCTGTTAAAGGGAAGGCGAGTCTACAGGAACCGCTGGACAGAAGGACGGAGTTAGCGGCGAAGTCCATCTACGAGGCCGCGGGTCATGGATTTCGAGCGGCCTTGGGGGCCATGTGGGCTAGTGAGGCTTCTCTGCGGTGGTTGGCTCAGCTGCGGACGGCGTGGCAAGATGGGACTCCGCTGTCTGAGGTGGAAAGGCTTTTCCAGCTGTTGGAAGAGGCGGCCTGATATGGCAGGGACGCAGTGCTGGATACTACTTCGGTTCTGTCCAGGACTCAATCCTCGGCCGTCACAGTCAGGAGAGCACTGTGGCTTAAACAGTGGACTGGAGATGCAGTATCCAAACAAGGTCTGCTGAGTCTGGCGTACAAGGGCGGTCAGCTTTTTGGTTCGGACCTCATGGAGCTGATTGCTAAGGCCAAGGCCAAGGATTCGGCTTTGCCGCAGCGGAAAGCAGCGGTTTCTACGTCTGGCAAGTCAAGTTCCGGTAGTGGTCATTGGTCCTTTCGGCCCAGGGGACGGTTCGGTCAGCCCTCTTGGAGATCGGGTCGTCCCTCGTCTTCCGGGAAAAAGACCACCCAGAAATCCCGTACTCCCTGGAAACAACATTTCCGTCAGGACAAACGGGAGGTTGACAAAAAGCCCGCTAAGGCGGACTGACGCCAGGAACCCTCTCGAAGGCTCTCGGGTGGGAGGTCGTCTGCTACAATTCGGGTCGATTTGGGCGTCCCACGTATCGGACGCCTGGGTGACGCGGGTTATGTTGGCAGGCTATTTCATAGAGTTTCATTCTCGACCCCCGGACAGGTTTCGTCAGTCATGTATCCCGTCCGAGCCCAAGCTAGCTGCCGCACTGCTGCGGGAGGTCGACTCTCTTCTGCAGCAGGGTGTGGTGGTTCCGGTTCCACCGGAGGACCAGGGAAGGGGGTTTTACTCCAACCTTTTTGTGGTTCCCAAAAAGGAGTACAAGTTTCGCCCCATTCTGGACCTAAAAGAATTGAATGTTCATGTATGGACCCGGAAATTCCGTATGGAGTCTCTTCGCTGTGTTCGTGGCGGCCCTGTCACAGTACGATTTCTTGGTGTCGATCGACATCCTCGACGCCTATTTGCATGTCCCTATCGGCAGGGCTCACCAGCGCTTCCTACGTTTCGCCATAGTTCAGGCCCATTACCAATTTGTGGCCCTACCATTCGGGTTGGCCTCGGTTCCCAGGGTTTTTACAAAGATTCTGGCGCCGCTCATGGCGCTCCTTCGAAGGCAAGGAGTTACGATTCTCCCCTACCTGGACGACCTGTTAATTGTGTCGCCCACAGCGGACGAGGCGGTGACAGCTCGCGATCTCTCCCTTCAGCACCTGGAGGACTTCGGGTGGCTGGTCAATTGGAAGAAGTCGTCATTGGAGCCGTCGCAGTCAATCCTGTTCTTGGGGATGCATTTCGACACTTTAGGGGCAGTGGTGTCCCTGCCTCCGGACAAACAAGCGAACCTGCGTCACCATGTCCAGGCTATGAGGTCGGCGATGGCGATGTCCCTTCGGAAGTGTATGCGCCTTCTGGGTCTGATGGTGGCGGCAATGAAAGCGGTACCGTTTGCACAATTTCATTCCCGGGGTCTCCAAGATCTTATTCTGACCCGTTGGGATTGATCGCTGGATCGCTGTATCGGTATCTCCCGCAGGGTGCGAGAATCTCTTGGATGGTGTTTACGTCCGGAGGCTTTATCCCTGGGGAAATCCTTCCTCCTCCCACGGATGTCGGTCATTACCACCGATGCCAGCCTGACTGGCTGGGGGGGGTTTGGAACGATCTCTGGGTTCAGGGGGTCTGGTCGTCAGAGGAGTCTTCTCTGCCGATCAACATCCTGGAGTTGAAAGCGATATTTCTCTGCCTCCGACATTGGACGGTCCCTTTGAGCGGTCTGCCGGTCCGGATTCAGACAGACAATGCGACAGCTGTCGCGTATATCAACCATCAGGGCGGGACGAGGAGTTCCAGACTCATGATGGAGGTCTCTCGGATCCTGGTTTGGGCTGAGTCCAGGGTTCCAGCCATTTCCGCGATTCAAATCCCAGGAGTGCTGAATACCATGACGGACTTCCTCAGTCGCGAGAAGGTGGATCCCGGAAAATGGAGTCTTCATCCGGATGTTTTTGCACTGCTGTGCTCCCGTTGGGGGACTTGATGGCATCCAGGCTGAACGCCAGGATTCCGACGTTCATGTCCAGGTACAGGGACCCGGAGGCTGTGGCGGTAGATGCTCTAGTGGCCCCGTGGGACCAGTTCGAACTGATTCCGCCGGTATCCTTACTTCCTCTGGTCATCCGGCGGATCAAACTCGAACGAATTCCGTCAATTTTGGTGGCGCCGGATTGTCCACGGAGGGCGTGGTATTCAACGCTGGTGTCTCTCCTGGCGGCGCCTCTGTTTCCACTGCCTCTTCGCCCGGACCTGTTAACCCAAGGGCCCATTTGTCATCCGGACCTGAAGTCGCTTTGTTTGACGGCGTGGCACTTGAGACCGAGATCTTGACCCGTCGTGGGTTTTTGGCCGAGGTCATTGCCACCTTGCGGGCAGCCAGAGGTCCAGCTACGACTAGGATTTATCACAGAACTTGGCAGGCCTTCTATTCATGGTGTTCTGGATTGTCAAGGAACCCGAGGGTTTTTTCCATTCCCAACTTCTTGGCTTTTCTGCAATGCGGTTTGGCCAAGGGTCTGGCGGTTGGTACCTTGCGGGGTCAGGTATCTTGCTTTTTCGGAAGGCGATTGCCTCGCGCAGGGATGTGCGCTCTTTTTTTCGTGGGGTAGCACGTCAGTTTCCGCCTCGGAGGGCGTTTGTGGCTCCTTGGCAGCTCAATCTAGTCTTGGAGGCTCTTCAGCATGGGCTGTTTGAGCCTATGGATTCAACTACGCTTTACTTGCTTTCTTGGAAGGTGGCCTTCCTGATGGCGGTCACCTCTTTTCAGAAGGGTTTCTGAGTTGGCGGCACTGTCTTGCTCGCCCCCTTTTCTCGAGTTCCACTCGGATTGCGTGGTGCTTCGTACCCGTGGCGATTTTCTGCCTAAAGTGGTGTCGCGTTTCCACGTCAATCAGGACATCGTGTTGCCCTCCCTCTGTCCGAATCCGAAAAGTCCAAAGGAGCGAGCCTTGCACTCGTTGGATTTGGTGCGGGCTTTGAAGTTCTATCTTTCAATCACACAACGGTTTCGGAAGTCGGACTCTCTTTTTGTGATTTCTGCTGGTCGTCGGCGTGGTCAGCGGGCCTCCAAGGACACTATAGCTTAGTGGATACATTCGGCTATCCTGGAAGCGTACCGGCTCAAGGGCAAGCCTTGTCCGGTTAAGGTTCGAGCTCATTCCACGAGAGCTGTTGGTTCGTCGTGGGCTTTTCATCAGGGGGCCTCGGCAGCGCAGCTCTGCCGGGCGGCTACCTGGCGCTCCATTCACACCTTTACTAAATTTTATAAAGTGGACGTGAGTGCTTCCGCCGATGCGGCCTTGGGACGCAGGGTCCTGCAGGCGGCGGTGGTTTAGGTTATCTCTTTATCTAGTTTTGGCGCTTGTTGCTCGCTTTACTAAGTTGTTGGGGTGTTGGCGATTCTGCCACTGTTTCCCACCCTTGAGTTCTGGACTGCTTTGGGACGTCCCACTAGTAATGAATCTGTGTCTCCCTTCCTTCCCTTCTGCTGCTGAAAGACGGATTTTGGTAAGACCTTACCTGTAAAATCCTTTTCAGCGAAGGAAGGAAGGGAGACACAGCACCCTCCCATGGCAGAAGTGCATTATTGTTTTCCAGATGCGGCGCGACTCCTCTCTGATGGCGGTCATCTGGGCTGGGGTCGGCGCGCTAGGGCTCTGTTCCAGTATTGCCAGCTCATCGCAGTTGTCAGGTCCAGTGAGTAGTGCCTGGGACTGTGTGTTTTTTTTCTGTTATATGCATAACCTGTTCTCTTGCATTTCTGAATTTTCGGAAGGGGTGGTGTTGTTCCGCTGGTGTTGTCTGCTCTTCCTTAGCTTGTGTACGGACTGAAGAACATGGGAGTAGGAGGAGCCTAAGCTGGAGGGGCCGGTCGTCACTTTTTATAAATCTGAGGTGAACTATCCTGTGGGGCTCCGCCTATCCACTAGTAATGGATCTGTGTCTCCCTTCCTTCCTTCGCTGAAAAGGATTTTACAGGTAAGGTCTTACCAAAATCCGTCTTTACTGGCTAGATTACAGAGGACCCCAGAATAAAATTGACATAGGGTACCCCTATAGAATCTAACCAGCAGACAGCTGTGAGCTGATTTTAATAGCGAGAGAAGGGGCCATGTATACTAGTCCCCGCTGAGGCTAATAATATCAGCTCTCAGCAGCCCCACTACTGACACGTCCATGAGATGCACCAAATCTGGCGCTTAGTCTATGCTCGCCAACTTGCCCTGGTGCGGTGGCAAGTGTAGTAATATGGTTGAGGTTCATGTAGGCCGTGTATTGGCAGCTGACATGAAGCCCAGGTTAATAATGGATGGTGTCTATAAGACACCCCCTTAATAACCCCGTAGTACAGTTTTTGACATTTTTTAAATAGACACGGCCAGAATGAAGTCTTTTATTTTAAATAAAATTCCACACGGTTTTTAATCTTTTATTTAAAAATAAAAAAACACTGTATACTCACTTAACTCCTAATTGCTGATGCCCTCATCTCCTGTAAGAAAGCAAAAATAAAAAAACACCCTAACCCGCCATGATGATGTAATCAACAGTGTCCCACAATGATCCGGGTCACTTCTACAGCAGCCACATGAGCAATCACCAATGTGGCTGTTGTAGAAGACAGCGCTGCAATACACTGACAGGAGTGTAATCACAGTGTACATTGCTGTGCTGCAGGATAGAGGTCGCTGGAGTTCAATCAGCCGATGATTAGCTGAGAGCTCCAGTGACCTCACTTACTGCATCAGTGTTGCGTGACAAAATTCACACGCAGCATCGGTGCCACAAGTGAGGTCTCCGGAGCTCGTCAGCTGGTTTTCAGCTGATGAACTCCGGTGAACTCAGTTCCAGCAGCGCTGTACACTGCCGGGAGCGATCACGCTCCCGTCAGTGTAACGCCGGATGATCAGATTGCCGTAGTACACCCTGGGTATAGCAGACAGGTGTTTTTATTTTAATATTGATTTATTTTATTTTTTTACACAGACTACTCATCCCCTCAGCCGCACCTGATCACGCTATTGTCAACGGGAGCGGCCGTCGGATCATGGGAGGAGTAGCCTCCCCCAGGCAATTCTTTGTGCTTTTATGCCACAGTTTTGACTCATTGACTTAAATTGAGTCAGTCAAATATGAAGCAAACCTCCGCAGCAAATCCACAAATATTTTTATACCTGCATTTTTGCTGCGGACTTGACTGACTCAATTCAAGTCTATGGGTGAACAATGCCGCAAAAACGCACAAAGAATTGACAAGCTGCCAATCTATACGCAGTGATAATTCTGACAGGATTGTCGTTGCATTAGCTGGCACACCGATTACCTAGCACTTTTGGTGCATTTCCGCATGGAAAAAACGCTGCAAAAACACATAAAAAATGTACAGTGTGCACATAGCCTAAGAGTGAACGCAGACAAGGAAAGAAGTCAGGACACCCTCTGGTCAAGGTGATCTGCAGCGGTGAGTGTATGTGTGGAAGAGGAAAACGGAGAAGCAGACAGACAGAGAAGGAAAGCGACTAAGAAGAGCTTGAGTGGTGACTGTGGAATACTCCTTGTAGGCGAGTTGGGGAAGTGAACTCTGATTCAGCAACTTAGGAGAGATCCTATGGGACTCCGTGAATGCTAAGGGTCAGCCAAAGCTTGAGAGCTGTGGGTCTAAGAAGAGACTAGTTAGCGAGATTGGGGGCACATACAGTTAAGAAGTTAGCCACAGACTCTTTCTTTACGTGGTTCTTGAATGTGGCTTAAGCTTGAGAAAGTAGGAAGAAGCAGCCAAAGAGGCTGTCTAGGAAGCTTGAAAGCTACTAATTCCAATAGTTTGTCTCTGTACTGCAACCTAAAGAAAGATGTCTCCTGCTGTACTTTGTGTAAAGTTTAAAATGTTCCTGTACACTGTGGTGGTCTCCTATTTGTGGGGTCGCGGGAAATCACAGCCACGCTAAGGCAGACCAGAGTGGGCAAGAAGTGTCCACAGCCACAACAGCAACAGACACACTGGAAACAGACCACTGTTTTCAGTAGCATGCCGGAGTGTCAAAGTCATGACACGTGCCTACAACTACCACCTGGTGCAATGTTACACAGTCAAGAGTAGGAGATTAAATGGAGAGAGCAGTATTTGGAGGTCTGAGGGCACGAGGAACACGGGTTGTTTAGCAGCAAGAGAACGTCAGCCATAAATTTAGAGCGGACATTCCTGGAACATCCGGGGGCCTGCAATCGAACTGAGGCACTGAGAAGTGTGTCTGAATATCTTCCTATGAGAGGCAGTCGTAGGGGTAAATGCCTAGGGGACTTGGGACTGGACTCATGAAAGATGCAGAACCGGTCAGAGATTCCCAGAGGTCAGAGATGCCAGACAGGAAAGGGTTAGCTCAGGGCAAGCGAACAGTGGACATCAGAACGTGCTGTGCTATGGACTTTGAAAACAGAAAAGTTTGTGCCCAATACTGTTTCAATATGATGAAAATGGAGAGTTAAGGAAACTTCTTTATTATAATATGAATTTGATGTCCCCTAATGTGTGTGCGAAGGTTTCTGAAGTTGAAGAACCGGAGACAGCAGAGGCCTGTGACCAAAATGTGAGTGTTACGCACCACACGCATAGCACAGGTGAATCAGGACACTGTTTATTTGTAGGGTGCCAGGGTGTGTGAACACAGCAGCCCCTCACCCATGACTACTGCCCTGTGCACCATACACCAATGGTACGAGGAACAGTTCACGGTTAGAGGGAAAAATGGATTCAATGAAATTTCAACAAATTCATGATGCAAACATAACACCATTTGTAATAAAGCTAAAGTTGAAAAGAGGATTTCTTCTACAAATGGATAATGATTCTAAACACAGGGTAAAATCCATAATAGACTACCTCAAAAGGCGCAAGCTGAAGGTATCACAATCCCCTGATCTGAACATCATTGAAAATATGTGGTTAGACCTTAAAATAGCAGTGCAGGCAAGACAACCCAGGAATCTCACAGAACTGGAAGAATTTTCCAAGGAAGAATTGATGAAAATCCCTCAAACAAGAATTGAAAGACTCTTAACTGGCTACAAAAAGCGTTTTCAAGCTGTGATACTTGCAAAAGGGGGTGCTACTAGGTACTAACCATTCAGAGTGCCCTAACTTTTACATTGGACCATTTACCTTTTTGTAATTTTTAAAATGTAAAATATGATAATATATATTTTGCCTAAAAAACAAAGGAAATCCATCATCTTTAACTTTAGGCATTTTAGAGATCATTTCATCTTCAACTTGCTTAACTGTTCACAAAAACAGTAATTTTGACCAGTGGTGCCCAAACTTTTACATGCCACCGTATTTGTGACTTGCAGAGATCGGGGCAGATTTAAATCTGCAGCATGTCAATTCTTTCAGCTTTTTGCTGCAGATTTCACTCATTCTACTGAGTTTGGAAAAAATCTGCACCAAAAAATTCATGTAAAAAACACCGCAGAAAAGCAAGTCTTTGATGACGTGTCTTTCCTGCCAAGAGGTGCAGAAATTTCTGCTCCAAATACTTAACGTGTGCACATTCCCTTGCACTTCACAAATACTTTCTACTTTGTGTTGGTATAGCATATAAAATGCAAATAAAATATATTTAATTTTGTGGGGGAGATGTGAAAAAAATGTGGAAAAGTTCACGGGATATGAATCTTGTTTCCCGACCTTCCTGTCCCAATTACTAGGGTACTGCAGCACTCCACTATTGAACCCAGAGCAGTGTCAAAAGGTTGTTGGTTGGATAGCAGATAATGCTTTCAGTGACTTTGCCACCACCACCATCCTCTCTTCCACATGGTCAAGTCTCAGTAGTGAGACCGCAAATTCCTCACCCTGATCCTCCTTCCTCCCACCATGCCGAGTGACCGAAGACAAATGATCTCACACTTGGACACTCTGAAGAGCTGTTCACTTTTCCATTTATAGATTCGGGCCTCTCTTCCGGCCAGCTTCAAGCGGGCAAGAGGAGATCGCATGTAGCGATGCCCACATATTTAAGCAGCCACGGTCACACGAAGGCGACGGTGGGAGAGTGCAATTACTGTCACAAGAGGAGGATGATGATGAGACACAATTGCCAGAAAGTCAGCAGGAGGACCAGAGTGCGGAAATCGAAGACGAGGTGGTGGATGATGAAGAACCCTTGTGAGACCATATGCTGGTGAGGTTGGCCCTGGGTTCCTCCTAATGCAGGACAATGCCAGACCTCATGTGGCTGGAGTGTGTCAGCAGTTCCTGCAAGATGAAGGTATTCAAGCTATGGACTGGCCCGCCTGTTCCCCAGACCTGAATCCGATTGAGTACATCTGGTACATAATGTCTCGCTCCATGCACCAATGTCACGTTGCACCACAGACTGTCCAGGAGTTGGCGGATGCTTTAGTCCAGGTCTGGGGGGAGATCCCACAGGAGACCAACCGCAACCTCATCAGGAGCATGCCCAGGTGTTGTAGGGAGGTCACACAGGCAAGTGGAGGCCACACACAATACTGAGCCTCATTTTGACTTGTTTTAAGGACATTACATCAAAGTCGGATAAGCCTATAGTGTGTTTTTCCACTTTAATTTTGGGGGTGACTCGAAATCCATGCCGCCATTGGTTAATAAATTTGATTTCCATTGGTGATTTTTGTGTGATTTTGTTGTTAGCACATTCAACTTTGTACAGAACAAAGTATTCAATGAGAATATTTCATTCATTCGGATCTAGGATGTGTTATTTGAGTGTTCCCTTTATTTTTTTGAGCAGTGTATTTTACTTTATATACAAGTCATTATAATGGAAAGGATGATCTTTAACATTTTTCCCATGAAAATCCACTTTGGTTTAGTTTTTGTATGTTTTATTGTGACCCTGTAAAAGTGGCAAAATACTCTGACAACATTGTTCACAGCAGTAACCTGGGAGTCAGAGATGCTTCCAGGGGTCTTCCCCATGCTGTTCCCATAGATTTGGGGAATTTTTAGGCTCCCTGCAGACCTCTGGAAAAATGCTTCAGTTTCCCATAGACATACATTGGACCCATTGCCCGGGTCAAGCTCCTGAGCATTACAATTTGCTGAACCCGAGCAATGAGCATTTTAGTGCTCGCTCATCCCTACTGGTGACAGATTCCCTTTAACCCCTTAAGGACCGGGGCCTGCTCACTGGAGCGAGTCATTTACCTTGACTCCTTGGCATGAGCGGACACATGAATTACAGTGGGGGACATCTCTGTGAGTATAAGGATTTTTTATTTTATTTTTTACACCAGGACACAGAGGGAACAGAATACTACACTCATCATTGTCCCCTGCTGGCGTATCTCGCAGCACAAGCAGGGAACTATGATGAGGACAGCATTCAGCATCCGGTGCTTGAGAATAGCACTAACTGTACACTGATTCCCAGGCGCCAGTACTGATGTCATCCTTATCAGTGTGGGACGTTTTGTGGTCTGTGCAGCGCGAAAAAAAACGGACATGTCAATGTGTTTTGACCACGGTCACGGTCTGTGGAAACACTGACATGTGCGCAGACCCATTCATTTGGTCATCTGCTTGTGTATGTGTCTCCGATGCGTGTGAAAGCTGTCACTACACACACTGGAGACACTGACGTGTGAAAGAGCCCTTGTGTCATGCAAAATAGTTAATAAATAGCATTTCCCATATGTCTACTTTACATCAGCACAATTTTTGAAATAGAATTTTTTTTTTGTTAGGAAGTTATAAGGGTTAAAAGTTGATGAGCGATTTCTAATTTTTCCAACAAAATTTATAAAACTATTTTTTTAGGGACCGCATCTCATTTAAAGTGAGTTTGAGAGGTTTGTATGACAGAAATACCCAAAAGTGACAGCATTCTAAAAACTGCACCCCTCAAGGTGCTCAAAACCACATTCAAGAAGTTTATTAACCCTTCAGGTGCTTCACAGGAACTGAAGCAATGTGGAAGGAAAAAATTAACTTTTTACTCTTTCACAAAAAAAATACATTAGACCCAATCTTTTTATTTTAACATTGTAACAAGAGATAATGTACCCCAAAAATTGTTGTGCAATTTTTCCTGAGTACGCTGCAGGGATCGGAAAGGAAGGAGCAACATTTGACTTTTTGAATGCAAAATTTGCTGGAATTGAGAGTGGACGCCATGGTGCACTTGGATTGCCCCTTATGTGCTTAAACAGTGCATAGCCCCCACAGTTGACCCCATTTTGGAAACTAAACCCCACAAGGAACTTATGAAGATGTGTGGTGAGCACCTTGAACCCCCAGATGCTTCACAGAAGTTTATGACGTAGAACAGAGAAAATAAATAAAATCAAATTTTTTCCACAAAAATTATCTTTTAGCCCCAATTTTTTTATTCACAAGGGTAGCAGGAGAAAATGGACCCTAAATTTGCTGTGCAATTTCTCATGCATTTGCCAATACCCCATGTGCGGGGCAAAACTACTTTTGAGGCAAGGTGCAAAGCTCAGAAGGGAAGGAGCGCCATATTGGCACATGCATGAGAAATTGCACAACAGATTTTGCTGGAATAGTTTGAGGGTGCCATGTCACATTGGCAGAGCCCCTGAGGTGTCAGAACAGTAGAACAACCCTATAAGTGATGTCATTTTACATGCTACACTTTTCAATTATTTCATCTAGGGGTGCACTGATCATATTGACGCCATATGAGCCTCACAAAAATTTATACCGTTCGGTGGTGAAGAAAGAATAATAACATTTTTAACACAAAAATTTTGTTTCAACCCCAGATTTTACATTTTAAAAAGAGGAAATGGGTAAAATTGGCACCAAAATTTGTCACACTATTTCTGCTGAATGTGGCAATACCCCAGATGTGGCTGTACAGTACTGCATAGCCACACGGTGAGAATCGGAAGAGAAGGAGCGCTATTTGCCTCTTCGAGCGCTGATATTCTTTGAATTGTTTGCTTACTTCATGTACAAAGCCCCTAAGTATTAGAAGAGAAGAATTCCAACTCCAGTGACCCAATTTTGTAAATTATACCCCTGCCAAAAACATGGATGCTATATGTGGTTTAGTCACACTGTGGGGCTCAGAAGGGATTGGGTCATTTGGATTTGAGAGCACATAATTTGCTGTATCTTTTTGGGGTTACAATAACAATGAGCTGGACAGTATGCTTAGTTGACAAGCACACACCTCTGCAGAGTTGTTGAAAGCTGTAACAGCAGGATGATCTGTGGTTCTCACCACTGAACCTACAGCCAGGCATGGTCGTGTGTAACAATGGCCGGAACCTGGTGGCTGCTCTGAGGCTTGGCAACCTCGCACACATACCATGCCTGGCCCATATGCTCAACATAGTAGTTCAGCAGTTTTGCAAAACCTACCTGGATCTGCCTGAGCTGCACATGTGTGCCCATTTCAGAAAGTCAGCAACAGTTTCCGCAGCCCTTGCCGTACTTAAGCAGCGTTTGCAGCTTCCAGCTCACCAACTGGTAAGTGATGTCACCACACATTGGTTGCATATGTTGGGAATGATTTGTGGGCAGCAGAGGGCAGTTGTTGAGTACCAGCTTCAACACGCCCATTGATATTCAGGTCAGCCTCCACTCATAAGACCTGATGAGTGAGCATGTGTTATGTTCTGCTACCAGAGCTAAGGAAAGAGAGGAGATCTGTCCCTACGATAGAACTCAGCTTAATCCCTACGATGTAACAGGGGACCTGATCCTGCGATCAGACCTGCTAAAGTCCTAAGCTAGTCTGTACGGAGACCTATAGATGTGGGGAAGGAATCCCTACAAGTACTAAGGACTGGGAGGAATATGGGACACCTCCTAACAGAAATAGTAGCAGACAGACGAACAAACAAAATATATAGAACATAGAGGTCAGTAGACCAAGCAAACTAACAGAGCAAGACACAGAGCACAGGCTAGCTAGAAAGTAGATATACAATGAAGTCCAGCAAAGCCAGAAGGGCGGAGCAGGCTTAAATAGGCCAACAAGGTCATGTGACCAGCAAAGGAAAAAAAAACTAAGAGCAAGGTTCTAACAGTACCCCCCCTTCTAAGAGGATCCTCCGGATCCCCTAGGACCAGGCTTATCAGGAAATCTCCTGTGAAACGCTCTGATAAGTCTGGACGCGGAAACATCATCCGACCTCACCCAAGAGTTATCCTCGGGTCCGAAACCTTTCCAGGCCACTAGATACTGCAAACTACCTCTATACAGTCTAGAGTTAAGGATGCGAGAAATTTCATATTCCCCGTCCTCCACCACCGGAGGAACAGAGGCAGAGGCGTCACAATCCGAAACAACAGCTTTTTTCAACAGAGAGACATGAAATACCGGATTAATTCTCCAGGAGGTAGGAACCTCCAACCTAACAGTAGATTGGTTGACAACCTGAAGCACCTTAAAGGGCCCTACAAACTTGGGACCCAATTTCTTAGAAGGAATCCTCAACCGCAGATTCCTAGAGGACAACCAAACCATGTCACCAACAGCGAACAAAACCTCCTGTCGTTTCCTATCAAAGTAGTCCTTAGATTTTCTGTTGGCCTCCTGAAGATTACCACGCACATCCGTCCAAACTCTCTCCAAATCACCGGAAAAATTCTCCTCCTCAGGCACGGCAGATCCCAACTTGGAGAACGACCCAAACGACGGATGTCTCCCAGAACAACAAAAAAAAGGCGAACAACCAGCAGAAGAAGATGTATGATTGTTCAGAGCAAATTCAGCAAGTGGCAGAAACTCAGACCACCCCTCTTGATTGTCTGTCACAAAACAACGCAAGAACTGCTCAACATCCTGGTTTTTCCTTTCTGTCTGGCCATTAGATTCAGGATGATATCCGGACGAGAACGATAAATGAACTCCCAACCTGTCACAAAAGGCACGCCAAAAACGAGCCACGAACTGAGGACCCCTATCAGAAACAATGTCAGTAGGAACGCCATGAAGTCTGACAATTTCCTTGACAAAGGCCTTAGCGAGAGTTTTAGCGCAGGGCAGTTTGACAAAGGGAACCAAGTGACACATCTTGCTAAAACGGTCCACGACCACCCAGATGACAGTAAAACCCTCAGAGGGGGGAAGGTCAGTTATAAAGTCCATAGCCAAATGTGTCCAAGGAGCACTGGGAACCTCCAAAGGACAAAGCAACCCCGCAGCAGGAGTATGTGAGGACTTAGATCTAGCACATATAGTACATTGACGCACCCACTTAATGACTTCCTTCTGCCATCCAGGCCACCAAAAACTGCGACCCACAAGTCTCTTGGTCTCAGAGATTCCGGGATGACCTGCCAACCGAGATTCGTGACACTCAACAAACAAATCTCTCCTAAAGGTCCCAGGCACAAACAACCTCCCATGAGGAGTGTTAGAAGGGGCATTCTCCTGTGCTTTAAGAATCTCATTTTCCAAAACGGAGTCCAAAGCAGCTATCACAACACCTTCTTGTAAAATGTTCTCCTCTTTCTCAGCACCGACTATGGGAGAAAAACTGCGAGACAAGGCATCCGCCTTAACATTCTTAGTACCAGGGATGTAAGTAACGGAAAAATTAAACCGCGAGAAAAACAGTGCCCACCTAGCCTGACGGGCATTCAGGCGCTTGGCAGCATCAAGATATATCAGATTTTTATGATCCGTAAGAACCTGAACGGGAAATTCCGCACCTTCCAAGAAGTGGCGCCAGTGTTCAAATGCGAGTTTAATAGCCAATAATTCCCGATTACCAATATCGTAATTCAGTTCAGTCTCCGAAAATTTTTTTGAAAAAAAGGCACAGGGATGTAATCCATCCCCGTTATCCTGAGACAATACTGCGCCAACCCCCACAGAGGAAGCATCAACCTCAACCAAAAACGGCCTAGTAACATCAGGCTGCATAAGGATGGGAGCAGAGGTGAACCTCTCCTTGAGATACACAAAAGCTTCAATGGCCTCAGAAGACCACTGAACAGCATCAGCACCTTTCCTGGTGAGATCAGTCAGAGGTTTGACAATACTAGAAAAATTTTTTATGAATTTTCTGTAGTAATTGGCGAAACCCAAAAACCTCTGTATCGATTTCAAACCAATAGGCCTAGGCCATTCCTGCACAGCCTGAACCTTAACCGGATCCATCTCAAAACCTTTGCTGGAGATAATGTAGCCCAAAAAACTAATTCTCTGTACAGCGAACTCACATTTCTCCAGCTTAGCAAAAAGCGAATTGTCCATTAATAACTGTAATACCTCACGCACGCTCCGCCAATGAGACTCCAGATCCGGCGAATAAATCAAAATGTCATCCAAATACACAACCACATTTTTGCCGATCAAAGGTCTAAGGATGTCATTAATCAGATTCTGAAAAAATGCAGGAGCATTAGTAAGACCAAAAGGCATAACCAGATTCTCAAAATGACCCACAGGAGTGTTAAAAGCAGTCTTCCATTCGTCACCCTCCTTCATGCGCAACAGATTGTATGCCCCCTTAAGGTCAATTTTAGAGAACCACTTGGCCCCCATTAACTGGTTAAACAGATCAGGAATCAATGGCAGTGGGTAAGGATTGCGTACAGTAATTTTGTTAATCTCACGAAAATCCAGACAAGGACGTAAACCGCCGTCCTTTTTTTTCACAAAAAAAAATCCAACCGCCACAGGAGACTTAGAGGGCCTAATGTGACCGGCGGCCAAACTTGTCTGTATGTATTCCTCCAAAGCCTTCCTCTCAGGAATAGTAAGGTTAAATAAACGACTTTTAGGAAGAGTCGCTCCAGGGACAAATTCAATAGAACAATCATAGTCTCTATGGGGAGGCAAAACCTGCGATTCCTTCTCAGAAAAAACTCTCCAAAAATCCTGAATAGGAACAGGCAATTCTCCCCTATCCAAAGCTGCAATACGCCCGTTACAACACTTGTCATAACATTTATGGCTCCAGGATTTAATTTCACTGGTAGACCAATCCAGTACAGGATTGTGAAATTTTAACCAGGGCAATCCCAATATTACTGGAGAAGGCAAGTTATTCAACACTACCAAATCCAATTTCTCATGGTGAACACCATTAATAGTGAGAGGAAATTCACAGACCTTGAGAGTAATATTCTTCAAAGGGGAACCATCCACAGAAACCACAGCAATGGGGGATGATAAAGGTTCAGGTTTTAAATTGAGTCTTTCCACGAATCCCCCATCAATTACATTCAGAGTAGACCCGCAATCAACAAATACCCGAAATTCCATTAATTTTTTCTGAGCAATCGTGGAAGCAGCTAAAAATATACCCTTGGAATTTAAACAGGCAATACGGGCGTGACTGACCATTTTTTTTTCTTTCTTCATACGAAGCTCACAGCCTTTAATCAAATGACCAGATTTTCCGCAATAGAAACACAAGCCTTCAGAAAATCGACGGTCTTTTTCTTGAGAGCGAGGTGTCACCGATCCAATCTCCATCGGTTCACCACTGTTAGTACACACATTCTCATAACCAGAAACTGACATAGCAGAGGATTTGCTCTCATTAACCCTTGCACGCAGTCTTCTATCCACCCGTATAGCTAATTGCATAGCCTGTTGCAAATCTTCAGGTGTAGGATAAGCAATTAGCAGGTCTTTAACCCTTTCACTGAGCCCAGCAAGAAAAAGACTTTTCAGAGCAGAATCGTTCCACCCTGTTTGAGTAGACCAACGACGGAAATGAGTACAATATTTTTCCACATTACCTGATCCTTGTTTTAAACGTCTCAACTCAGTCTCAGCTGATGCGACACGGTCAGGATCATCATATAATAGTCCCAAAGCAGAAAAAAAACTATCCACTGATCTGAAGCATGTATCACTAGGTTGCAAAGAAAAGGCCCACTCCTGAGGCTTTTTGCGCAAAAGTGACATTATGAACCCTACGCGCTGGGATTCATCCCCAGAGGACTTAGGTCTCAAACGAAAATACAATAAGCAAGCATTTTTAAATGAAAAAAAATTCTCGGTGTTCACCAAAAAATAAATCCGGCAAACATACCTTAGGCTCCAAGAAATGTGCTCCAGGACAGTTACTCACGTGCTGACGGAGCTCGGCCACCTCCAGAGAGAGTCCCTGCAGGCGATGAACCAAATCCTGAACCGACACCATGATGGAACAGAAAAATCTTTCCTTAGAGAATTTGCAGGCTGGACTTACTGTTATGTTCTGCTACCACAGCTAAGGAAAGAGTGGAGATCTGTCCCTACGATAGAACTCAGCTTAATCCCTACGATGTAACAGGGGACCTGATCCTGCGATCAGACCTGCTAAAGTCCTAAGCTAGTCTGTACGGAGACCTATAGATGTGGGGAAGGAATCCCTACAAGTACTAAGGACTGGGAGGAATATGGGACACCTCCTAACAGAAATAGTAGCAGACAGACGAACAAACAAAATATATAGAACATAGAGGTCAGTAGACCAAGCAAACTAACAGAGCAAGACACAGAGCACAGGCTAGCTAGAAAGTAGATATACAATGAAGTCCAGCAAAGCCAGAAGGGCGGAGCAGGCTTAAATAGGCCAACAAGGTCATGTGACCAGCAAAGGAAAAAAAAACTAAGAGCAAGGTTCTAACAGCATGGATGTCTGACATCTGTGCCATCCTCCAAAACTTTGAGGAATCCACCAAGATGGTGAGTGGCGATAACGCCATAATTAGCGCCACCATCCTGCTTCTCTGTCTACTGTAATGCCCGCTGCTCACAATTAAAGTGGTGTCATTACAGGCAGAGCACAGTGAGATGGAGCAAGGCACTATACTGAGTGATCCAACACACCTCAGCCTCATCTCATCTCAATGCGGATTGGGTGTAACAGCAGCTGGTTTCCTGCGCTACAGATGGTACTACCCACACCACATTCATACCGTCTGTTCAGCGTGGATGGCCTGAGGAGGAGGGTGAGGAGGAGAGCATGGACCGTCATCCTCTTGGTCGTGATAGAAAAGTCTTGGCTTTTGGCAGTCTGGCAAACATGGCTGACTCTATGTTCCGCTGCCTTTACCGTGATTCTCGCGTTGTACGCATTTTGGGCAACAATAATTACTAGCTGGTCACACTTAATAAAAAATTTTTTTATTTATATAGTGCCAACATATTCCACAGCACTTTACAAGTAGGGACATGTACAGACAATGAAAACAATATAATGTATCACAATTCAACAGTTATAGGAGGAGTGAGGGGCCCTGCTCGCAAGCTTACAATCTATATGGAAATAGGGGGACACAAAAGGTAGAACATGGTCATCAGCCAGTATCTATCTAAGTGCAGTTACTGTGTGCTATTGGGTACCGAGTATGTGGAGTTGCGGTGATAGGCTTGTCAGATGTGTTTTTAAAGCATCTTTAAAAACATGGGGACTAGATATTAGTCACATCGTTTGGGGTAGTGCAGCAAACTGGTGCGGCACGAGTGAAGTCTTGGAGACGGAGGTGTGAGGTTCAGATTAAGGAGTATATTAGTCTTAGATCAGTTGCAGAACGGAGGGCACAGGAAGGGTGATAGACAGAAATGAGGGATGAGATATAGGGCAGTGCAGAACTGTGTAGAGCTTTGTGGGTGAGAGAGATGAATTTGTTTTGTATTCTCTAGTGAATGGGTAAGGAGTACAAAGACTGGCACAGGGTAGAGGCATCGGTGAAGCGGCCTGATAGAAATACAACCCTATCAGCTGGATTCCGAATGGATTGGAGAGGAGAAAGTTTGTTTAGAGGGAGACCGATTAGAAGAGAGTTGCAGTAGTCCAAACGAGAGTGAATAAGAGCGACAGTATGTGTTTTTGTAGTATCAAAGGTGAGAAAAGGTCGGATTCTGGAGATGTTTTTAAGGTGAAGGTGACATGAGCGAGTGGGTGATTGTATATGGGGAATAAAGGAAAGTTGTGTGTCAAATATGACTCCAAGACAGCGGGCGTGCTGCTTGGGAGTTATGTTGGCACCACCTCAGGAAATTGCAAAGTCAGGTATTGGTAGGTTAGTAGAGGGAGGAAACACAAGGAGTTCAGTTTTGGAGAGATACAGATTCACATAGAGAGAGGACATGATGTTAGAGACAGCAGAAAGACAAGCACTGGTATTTTGTATTAGAGAGAGGGTGATGTCAGGTGAAGAGGTGTATAATTGGGTGTCATCAGCAGAGATGAAGAGATGATGCTGGAAACCAAATCTGCTGATGGTTTGTCCAATAGGGGCATTATACAAAGAGAAGAGGAGGGGGCATAGGACTGAGCCTTGATGAATCCAGATGGTAAGGGGAAGGTTAGAAGAAGAGCCGGCAAAAGATACTGTAAAGGAGCAGTCAGAGATAGAAGGAGAACCAAGAAAGAGCTGTTTCCTTGAGGCCTATAGAGCGGGACATAGTGAGGAGATGCTGGTGATCCACAGTGTCAAATGCGGCAGAGAGATCCAGGAGAAACAGCAGGGAGTAGTGACCATTGGATTTTGTTGTTAGTAGATCATTAGAGATTTTAGTAAGGGCAGTTTCAGTAGTGTGAAGAGCGGAAACTAGATTGTAAAGCGTCGAGAAGATTGCTATCTGAGAGATAGCAGATGAAATGGGAGTGAACCAAGCGTTCCAGGAGTTTAGAGATGAAAGGAAGATTAGAGACCAGTCTGTAATTAGCAGCGCAGTTCAAGTCCAGGGATGGCTCTTTAAGTAAAGGGATTATGATTGCATGTTTGAATGAAGAGGGAAAGATACCCAAAGAAAGAGCGAGGTTAAATATTTTAGGTGGGTATTGACAACTGGGGAAAGGGACTGAAGGAGATATGAGGGAATAGGGTCACTGTTGCAGGTTGTAGGACGAGAAGAAGAGAGGAGTCTGGTCACTTTTTTTTCTGTGACAGGCTCGAAGATAGAAAGTGAACTTGAGGTGCGAGAGAGAAAGAAATCCCGATTCTGAGGGCATTGTGCAAAATTGTCTTGACGGATATGATTGATTTTTTTGTAGGAAATAAGTAGCCAGACTGTCAGCACTTAGGTTGGTGACCGGGGCCTGTACTTTAGAGCTCAGGAGGGAGTAGAAGGTTTCAAAAAGTCGTTTAGGATTGTTGGCTAGAGATATGATGAAGATGGTAAAGTAAACATGTTTAGCTAGATGGAGAGCAGAGTTGTAAGTTTTGAGCATGAACTTATAGTGGATGAAGTCTTCTGCTGAAAGTGATATTCTCCACAGACTCTCAGCGCACCTTGAGCAGCGCTGGAGAAAACATGTTTGCATATTGTGCCAGGGCTGCCTTCTATGCCGGGTCATTCTGCATGTAGCAGGTGCTGCTTCATCCAGGGGACTCTGCAATGTGTTGTTATAGTGTGACAATGCTGAGTCTGGACAGGAGAGGGAGAGGATGGGAGAAAAGATGACGGTAGATTGTTCATAAGCTGCTGGGTATTGATGGCACATAGATTTCTGTGTGTATGGATCTAGACCCACACAACAAGGAGAACTTCTAGACCCACACTTTCTATCTCTCCTTCCCTTGGTGGAGAGGTCTAATAAAATGTTGCAGTACAAAAAGGATTTAGAATATTCCCATCTGATAACGCTGGCGGCAGAGGTCACAGTTCATTGGACAACCAAGGAGTATAGGTGACGGAGACACAAACCAGATGCGGGGAACAAAGGTCTGGGACAGTGCCCAGGCCCTGATACGCGGGTTACTCTGACAAGGAGGGAAAAGTTTTGGAATATGCTCAAGGGCTACCTTAGTGACCACATCAGCATCCTTTGTGACTCCTCTTTGCCTTACAACTATTGGGTGTCCAAGCTGGACTCGTGTCAAGAACTGACTCTCTATACCTTGGAGGTCCTGGCCAGCCCTGCCGCTAGCGTTTTGTCAGAGAGGGTTTTTAGTGCCGCCGGGGGCAGTATATTGAAAATGCTGACCGGCTGAGTCTTATCAAAATTAGCAAGGGCTGGATTGTGCCAGACTTCTCAACACCAACGGATAATAGCAGTGGAACATAAAGTTAAATCCAGTGTTTATTTTTTGGGGGTCTATTCCAATGCAACCCTTCACACCCAAACATGGGTATACGCTTCAGGATTTCTTCTATTTTAGGTCGTTCGCTTCCTTCTCCTCATCTTCCACCACCATATCACCAGGGTGACCATTATGCCACACCCGCATCATTTTTTTAAGGGTGTTTATGATGCCTGTGGGAACTATTTTTAGAGGCATACCTCTAACTTTACATATTGTATATGTGCACCCCCCAGGGGTCAATGTTTTTCAGACCATGCACTTAGTGCATGGCCATTACCAGTCTGGGAGACCCACTCCTTAATAATAGAAATTACATTTTTAACTGAGACCCTCCACTATGTCTCTTCAAATTGGTATTGGAGTGCGTCCTACTTTTTGGCTGCTCTTGAACTTTCTGCATATGGAATAACAGGATAGGAGACGCACTCCTTAATAATACAAAATACATGTAAACTGAGGCCCTCCGCTACGTCTCTTCAAATTGGTATTGGAGTGCGTCATAATTTTTGGCAGCCCTTAAACTTGCTGCATATGCAATAACAGTAAAGGAGACCCAATCCTATGTTGTATGTTGTAGTACCAGATTGACCTTGTTGAAGAATTATTATAAAAATTCCCATCTGACAACGCTGGTGGCAGAGGTCACAGCTTCTTGGACAACCAAGGAGTACAGGCGAAGGATGAAAGAAAGATGCAGCAGGGGCAGGGGAATGCTGTGAAAGGTCTGGGACAGTTTTCTCAAACCCTTAGAGTGCCCAGGCCCTGACGCTCAAGTTACTCTGTCAAGGAGGGAAAAGTTTTGGAAGATGCTGAAGGACTACCCTTGCCACCGTACCAGCGTCCTCTGTGATTCCTCTGTGCCTTTACAACTATTGTGGTATGCACGCTGGACACGTGGCATGAACTGTCTCTACACCATGGAGGTCCTGGCTGCTGGCGTTTTGTCATTGAAGGCCGCTGGGGGTAATATAACATATATGCAATAGCAGTATAGGAGACCTACTCCTAAACCCCTTAAGCCCCGAGGGTGGTTTGCACGTTAATGACCAGGCCAATTTTTACAATTCTGACCACTGTCACTTTATGAGGTAATTACTCTGGAACGCTTCAACGGATCCCCCTGATTCTGAGATTATTTTTTCGTGACATATTGTACTTCATGATTGTGGAAAAATTTCTTCGATATCACTTGCGTTTATTTGTGAAAAAAACGGAAATTTGGCGAAAATTTTGAAAATTTTGCAATTTTCAAAATTTGAATTTTTAAGCCCTGAAATCAGAGAGATATGTCACACAAAAGAGTTAATAAATAACATTTCCCACATGCCTACTTTACATCAGCACAATTTTGGAACCAAAATTTTTTTTTGTTAGGGAGCTATAAGGGTTAAAAGTTGAGCAGCGATTTCTCATTTTTCCAACAAAATTTACAAAACCATTTTTTTAGGGACCACGTCACATTTGAAGTCACTTTGAGAGGTCTTTATGACAGAAAATACCCAAAAGTGACACCATTCTAAAAACTGCACCCCTCAAGGTGCTCAAAACCACATTCAAGAACTTTATTAACCCTTCAGGTGCTTCACAGGAATTTTTTGAATGTGGAAGAAAAAAATGAACATTTCACTCATTTCACAAAAATGTTACTTTAGACCCAATTTTTTTTATTTTCACAAGGGATAACAAGAAAAAATTGACCCCAAAATTTGTTGTGCAATTTCCCCTGGGCACACAGATACCCAATATGTGGGGAAAAAACACTGTTTGGGCGCACGGCAGGGCTCGGAAGGGAAGGAGCGCCATTTGACTTTTTGATTGTAAAATTTGCTTGAATAATTAGCGGACACCATGTTGTGTTTGGACAGCCCCTGTGTGCCCAAACTTTGGAGCTCCCCCACAAGTGACCCCATTTTAGAAACTAGACCCCCAAGGCACCTATCTAGATGCATAGTGAGCACTTGGAACCCCCAGGTGCTTCACAAATTGATTTGTAAAAATGAAAAAAAAAAACACTTTTTCATTTTTATGAATCAATTTGTGAAGCGCCTGGGGGTTCCAAGTGCTCACTGTGCATCTAGCTAGGTGCCTTGGGGGGTCTAGTTTCCAAAATGGGGTCACTTGTGGGGGAGCTCCAATGTTTGGGCACACAGGGACTCTCCAAATGCAACATGGTATCCGCTAACAAATTGAATGGAAAATAGGCTCAAATTGTTAGCGGACACCATGTTGCGTTTGGAGAGCCCCTCTGTGCCCAAACTTTGGAGCTCCCCCACAAGTGACCCCATTTTGGAAACTAGACCCCCCAAGGCACCTTTCTAGATGCATAGTGAGCACTTGGAACCCCCAGGTGCTTCACAAATTGATTCGTAAAAATGAAAAAGTGAAAAAAAAAAACACTTTTTCATTTTTATGAATCAACTTGTGAAGCACCTGGGGGTTCCAAGTGCTCACTATGCATCTAGATAGGTGCATTGGGGCGGTCTAGTTTCCAAAATGGGGTCATTTGTGGGGGAGCTCCAATGTTTGGGCACACAGGGGCTCTCCAAACGCAACATGGCGTGCGCTAACAATTTGAGCCGATTTTCCATTCAATTTGTTAGTGGACACCATGTCGCGTTTGGCGAACCCGTGATGTGCCTAAACAGTGGAGCTCCCCCACAAGTGACCCCATTTTGGAAACTATACCCCTCAAGGATTTTATTAAGGTGTATAGTGAACATTTTGAACCCAGAGGTACGACACAGAATTTGTTTACATTAGGTCATCATATTGAATAAGTTGTCATTAGTCTTGAGCGCAAGTGCTCGCTACTTGAGTTTGCATCGGGTGCTCAGGTATGCACCATGTACAGCGTGTGCTCGAGTGACATGCTCGAGTCCCTGCTCCGCATGTTTCACGGTTATTAGACACCCAAAAAAAAACATGCGGGGATCGCTCGTGCATGGCAGGCAATCCCCGTAAAGTTTTTTTGGCTGCGAAGCATATAGGGCAGAGACTCGAGCATGTCACTCAAATACCCACAATACTCAATGCATACCAGAGCACCCGATGCAAACTCAAGTAGCGAGCACTTGCGCTCAACACTAGTCGCCATATCGTCATCTTTTTTTCTTACTTTTGAAAAAAATCCCAACCCCATCACAACCCTAACCCCAACCCCAACCCTAACCCCAACCCCAGCCCTAACCCCAGCACAACCCTAGCCCCAGCACAACCCTAGCCCCAGCACAACCCTAGCCCCAGCACAACCCTAGCCCCAAACCCAGCCCTAACCCTAGCCCAATCCTAACCCAAGAGTTTATTTTTGACGCCGTTCCTTGTGCGGTATAAGTGATTAGACGACTTTATTCTTCGGGTCGGTGTGATTACAGCAATGCCAGAATCATATGGGGTTTTTATGACTGACAGCTGTCACACACTAAAAGACGCATTTTTTGTAAAATCTAGTTTTTGCATCGCCATATTTTGAGAGCTATAATTTTCCAGATTTTGGCAGACAGTCATGTGACGGCTCGTTTTTTGCGGGATGACTTGACGTTGTTATTGGTGCCATTTTCAGGCACGTGACATTTTTTGATCGCTTTCTATTCCGATTTTTGGGAGGCAGAATAAACAAAAACCAACAATTCAGGAATTGTTTTTTTTTTTTTTTTTTTTTTATTCTGTTCCGCGTGTAGTAAAATTAATGAGGTAGCTTTATTCTTCGGGTCAGTACGTTTACAGCGGTACCACATTTGTATCATTTTTCTATGTTTTGGCGCTTATACACAATAAAAGCTATTTTATAGAAAAAAATATTTTTTTGTATCGCTTTATTCTGAGAGCTATAACTTTTTTATTTTTCGGCTGATGGAGCTGTATGGCGGCTTGTTTTTTGCGGGACGAGATGACGTTTTCAGCGGTATCATTTTTATTTATATGCGTCTTTTTGATCGCGTGTTATTCCACTTTTTGTTTGGCGGTATGGTGATAAAGCATTGTTTTTTGCTTCGTTTTTTTTTTTTTTTTTTTTACCGTGTTCACTGAAGGGGTTAACTAGTGGGACAGTTTTATAGGTCAGGTTGTTCCGGACGCGGTGATACCAAATATGTGTACTTTTATTGTTTTTTTTTTATTTTTTTTATAATAATATTTATTGATGGGTACATTATATTTTTATTTTTGGTGTATTATTTTTTTTATTTTTTTATAATATTTTTGCACATTTTTTTTTTTTTTTTTTCCACTTTCACACAGTTTATACACTTTATTACTTTGTCCCACTCTGGGACTTTCACTTTTTTTTTTCTGATCGCCCGCATGGCACAGGAATGGAGCACCATCCCTATGCCATGAAGGCTGTCAGAAGTGCACAGTGTGAAGATTGCTTGGAGATGCACTGCGCATGTCCAAGCAATCTTCCTGCTCTCTGGTGACCCGGATGTTGTCATGACGACATCGGGTCGTCATGGCAACACCCGGGAAGCCTTTGCAGACTGAGCTGGAAGCCGGAAGAGGAGGTGAGTATCGCCGATCACCTCCCCTTGACCCCGCAATGCCGCGATCGACTTCGATCGCAGCATCGCGGGGGTTAATGTGCTGGGAACGGTGCAGGACCGCTCCCTGCACATAGTACCGGGTGTCAGCTGTGACAATCAGCTGACACCCGGCGGCGATCGCGCCCGCACAGCCTGTGTGCGCGCGCGATCGCGATGACGTACTAATACGGGTCTGGCTCTTAAGTCCCAGGGCACAGACGCGTATTAGTACGTCAGATGTTATTAAGGGGTTAAAAGGACTGTTAGTGTAGATTTGTAATGCTGTGAAATACCTCACACAGAAACAAGCACCAATTCTCTTTGTCGCTAAGCAGCACCTCTCCCTACTCTGCCTGTGTCCAGAGTAGACTGTGGTGAGCATACGGCCTTTTTTTTAAATGTTTTTATCATGTCTTGTTCAATAAACTTTTTTTCATACTTTTCTATACTGGAGGTGTGCTCGTCTACTATGTAGTGTCTTTTCCTCCCATAAACTACTGTGGTGAGCATACGGTCTCAGATCTTAAATCGACCCGATGACGCTGTGCGGCTAGCCAATCACTGCAATGCCACAATCAACATGGCTACTGCATTACAGTGACTGGCAAGCAATCCATGCAAGTTAATTGGCTGTCTAAACAGCGCCAAAAGTGCGGGACGGGGATCTGCGCTCCCGCCCGAGGATTCCAAAAATACTCGTCGAGCACCGAACTTCTCGAGCACTGTGAGGCTTAGGTGAGTACCAAATAGTGGCGAGCATGCTCGCTCAGCACTTATAGTCACATGACAACTAGCTTCTCTTCCTGCTTCTCTAAGTTTTTACCTGAACATTGAGAGAATTAGGGAGAGCAGCTTGTTGGCACGAGACTAAGTTTGCAAATCAAATATGTGCTTGGTGGGAGGCATCAAACTGAATTTTTGCCCCTGGTGCCAGAAAACCTAACTACACATCTGGATCAGACAGTGTTCCTGTAAGATCAGACAAAGCCATTACTCAGAACACAGCAGGTGCATATTTATAATCTCAGCACAGGAACATTTTTTTTTTTTTTTAAAACATCCAGTTGTGGAAATTATTAATTAAATTAATTATTGATTAAAATGAACTATTATTTGTGGGATATCCCCTTTAACTTGGCTTTGTTAGAACTCTCCTGTTAGGTTTTTTTTAGTTTGCTGGTCACATGACCATTTTTGCCTATTTAATCCGGCTCCGCCCTCCTGGCCTTGCTGGACTTCATTGTATTTACTTCTCTTGAGCTAGCTTAGTGCTCTGTTGCCATTCTCTGTTAGTTTTGCTAGGTCTTCTGACCTCTATGCTTTTTGTTGTGTGTTTGTCTTTGACTGCTACTATTTCTGCTAGGAGGTGTCCAACTTATCCCAGTCCCTAGTTCTTGTAGGGATCCCTCCCTCACATCTATAGGTCTTCGTACAGACTAGCCGAGGACTTTAGCGGGTCTGATCGCAGGATCAGGTTCCCCTTACATCGTAGGGGTCTAGTTTAGTTCTGTTGTAGGGACAGATCTCCTGTCTTTCCTTAGTCCCTGTAGCAGATCATAACAGTAAGTCCAGCCCTAAAAGAAAAAAAAAAAAATTTCTCTAAGGAAAGACCTCCAGTTTTCCATCATGGTCTCGGTTCAAGATTTGGCTCAATGCTTGCAGGGACTCTCTCTGGAGGTGGCCAAGCTCCAACAACACGTGAGTAGCTGTTCTGGAGCACATTTTGTGGAACCAAAGGTATGTCTGCCTGATTTATTTTTTGGCGAACAACAAGATTTTTTTTCTTTTAAAAATGCTTGTTTATTGTATTTTCGTTTGAGACCCGGATCCTCTGGTGATGAATCACAGCGCATAGGGTTCATAATGTCACTTTTGCGCAAAGATCCTCAGGGATGGGCCTTCTCTCTCCAACCTAGTGATCCGTGCTTTAGATCAGTGGATAGCTTTTTTTCTGCTTTGGGTTTGTTGTACGATGATCCTGATCGTGTCTCATCTGCTGAGTCTGAATTGAGACGTTTGAGGCAGGGATCAGGTAATGTGGAAAAATATTGTTCTCACTTCCGTTGGTGGTCTGTCCAGGTGGGGTGGAACGATTCAGCTTTGAAAAGCTTGTTTCTTGCATGGCTAGGTGAAAGGGTTAAGGATTTACTGATTGCTTATCCCACACCTGAAAACTTGCAGGAGGCAATGCAATTAGCTATACGGGTGGACAGGAGACTGCATGCAAGGGTTAATGAGAGCAAATCCTCTGCTATGTCAGCTCCGAGTCCTGAGAGGGTCTGTGCTGACAATGGAGAGCCGATGGAGATTGGGGCGATGGCACCCCGCTCTCAGGAAAAAGACCGCAGGCTTTCTGAAGGCTTGTGCTTCTATTGCGGAAATTCTGGTCATTTTATTAAGAACTGTGTGCTTCGTATGAAGAAAGAAAAAAAAAATGGTCAGTCATGCACGTATTGCCTGTTTAAATTCTAAGGGAGTATTCCTATCTGCCACTACTGCTGCTCAGGATGAATTAATTGAATTTCGGGTATTTGTGGATTGTGGTTCTACTCTGAATGTGATTGATGGGGGATTCTTGGAAAAACTTAGATTAGAACCTAAAACTTTGTCATCCCCTATTGCTGTCGTTTCTGTCGATGGCTCTCCCTTGAAGAGTGTTACTCATTAGGTCTGTGATTTTCCCCTCACTATTAATGGTATTCATCAAGAGAATTTGGATTTGGTGGTATTGGATAATTTGCCTTCTCCAGTAATATTGGGGTTACCCTGGTTAAAATTGCACAATCCTGTACTGGATTGGTCTACCAATGAAATTAAGTCTTGGAGCCCTAAGTGTTATGACAAGTGTTGTAACGGACGTATTGCTGCGGTGGAAAAAGGGGAATTACCTGTACCTATTCAGGATTTTTGGAGAGTTTTTTCTGAGGAGGAGTCACAAATTTTGCCTCCCCATAGAGACTATGATTGTACCATTGAATTTGTCCCTGGAGCGACTCTTCCTAAAAGTCGTTTATTTAATCTTACTATTCCTGAGAGAAAGGCTTTGGAGGAATACATACAGACAAGCTTGGCCGCCGGTCACATTAGGCCTTCCAAGTCTCCTGTGGCTGTTGGATTTTTTTTTGTAAAAAAAAAAGATGGCGGTTTACGTCCTTGTCTGGACTTTCGTGAGATTAATAAAATTACTGTACACAATCCTTACCCACTGCCATTGATTCCTGATTTATTTAACCAGTTAGTGGGGGCCAAATGGTTCTCTAAAAGTGATCTCCGGGGGGCATACAATTTGTTGCGCATGAAGGAGGGTGATGAATGGAAGACTGCTTTTAACACTCCTGTGGGTCATTTTGAGAATCTGGTGATGCCTTTTGGTCTTACCAATGCTCCAGCATTTTTTCAGAATCTTATTAATGACATCCTTAGACCTTTAATCGGCAAAAATGTGGTTGTGTATTTGGATGACATTCTGATTTATTCGCCTGATCTGGAGTCTCATTGGCGGAGCGTACGTGAGGTATTACAGTTATTAATGGACAATTTGCTTTTTGCTAAGCTGGAGAAATGTGAGTTCGCTGTACAGAGAATTAGTTTTTTGAGCTACATTATCTCCAGTGAAGGTTTTGAGATGGACCCGGTTAAAGTTCAAGCTGTGCAGGAATGGCCTAGGCCTATTGGTTTGAAATCGATACAGAGGTTTTTGGGTTTCGCCAATTATTACAGAAAATTCATAAAAGTTTTTTCTATTATTGTCAAACCGCTGACCGATCTCACCAGGAAAGTTGCTAATGCGGTTCATTGGACTTCTGAGGCCATTGAAGCTTTTGTGTTTCTAAAGGAGAGGTTCACCTCTGCTCCCATCCTTATGCAGCCTGATGTGACTAAGCCGTTTTTGGTTGAGGTTGATGCTTCTTCGGTGGGGGTCGGTGCGGTGTTGTCTCAGGAAAACAAGGATGGAGTACATCCCTGTGCCTTTTTTTCAAAAAAATTTTCTGAGACTGAACTTAATTACGATATTGGTAATCGGGAATTGCTGGCGATTAAACTCGCATTTGAACACTGGCGTCACCTCTTGGAAGGTGCTGAATTTCCCATTCAGGTTTTCACTGATCATAAAAATCTGATCTATCTTGATGCTGCCAAGCGCTTGAATGCCCGTCAGGCTAGGTGGGCACTTTTTTTCTCGCGGTTTAATTTTTCCGTTACTTACATCCCGGGTACCAAGAATGTTAAAGCGGATGCTTTGTCTCGCAGCTTTTCTCCCATGGTCGGTGTTGAGGAGGAAGAGGAGAGCATTTTACAAGAAGGTGTTGTGATTGCTGCTTTGGACTCCGTTTTGGAGGATGAGATTCTTAAAGCTCAGGAGAATGCCCCATCTAACACTCCCCATGGGAGGTTGTTTGTGCCTAGGACCTTTAGGAGAGATTTGTTTGTTGAGTGTCATGAGTCTCGGTTGACAGGTCATCCAGGAATTTCTGAGACCAAGAGACTTGTGGGTCGCAGTTTTTGGTGGCCTGGATGGCAGAAAGAAGTCATTAAGTGGGTGCGCCAATGTACTGTGTGTGCTAGATCCAAGTCTTCGCATGCTCCTGCTGCGGGGTTGCTTTGCCCTCTGGAGGTTCCTAGTGCACCTTGGACACATCTGGCTATGGACTTTATTACTGACCTTCCCCCCTCTGAAGGTTTCACGGTCATCTGGGTGGTCGTGGACCGTTTTAGCAAGATGTGTCACTTGGTTCCCTTCATCAAACTGCCTTGCGCTAAGACACTCGCTAAGGCCTTGTCAAGGAAATTGTCAGACTACATGGTGTTCCTACTGACATTGTTTCTGATAGGGGACCTCAGTTCGTGGCTCATTTTTGGCGTGCCTTTTGTGACAGGTTGGGAGTTCATTTGTCGTTTTCATCCGGATATCATCCTGAGTCTAATGGCCAGACAGAAAGGAAGAACCAGGATGTTGAGCAGTTCTTGCGTTGTTTTGTGGCAGACAATCAAGAGGGGTGGTCTGAGTTTCTGCCACTTGCTGAATTTGCTCTTAACAACCATACATCCTCTTCTGCTGGGTGTTCGCCTTTTTTTTGTTGTTCTGGGAGACATCCGTGTTTTGGGTCATTCTCCAAATTGGTTTCGGCTGTGCCTGAGGAGGAGAGTTTTTCTGGTGATTTGGAGAGAGTTTGGACGGATATGCGTGGTAATCTTCAGGAGGCTAACAAAAAATCTAAGAGGTACTTTGATAGGAAACGGCAAGAGGTTTTGTTTGCTGTTGGTGACATGGTTTGGTTGTCCTCTAAGAATCTGCGATTGAGGATTCCTTCTAAAAAATTGGGTCCCAAGTTCGTAGGGCCCTTTAATGTACTTCAGATAGTTAACCAATCTGCTGTTAGGTTGGAGGTTCCTACGTACTGGAATATTAACCCGGTGTTTCATGTTTCTCTGTTGAAAAAATCTGATGTGTCGGATGGTGACGCCTCTGCCACTGTTCCTCCGGTGGTGGAGGACGGGGAATATGAAATTTCCCGCATCCTAAATTCTAGACGGTATAGAGGGAGTTTGCACTATCTCGTCGCTTGGAAGGGTTTCGGACCTGAGGATTACTCATGGGTGAGGGCAGATGATGTTTCTGCTTCCAGACTTGTCAGAGCGTTTCACAGGAGGTTTCCTGGTAAGCCTGGGCCTAGGGGATCCGGAGGATCCTCTTAGAAGAGGGGGTACTGTTAGAACTCTCCTGTTAGTTTTTTTTTAGTTTGCTGGTCACATGACCATTTTTGCCTATTTAATCCGGCTCCGCCCTCCTGGCCTTGCTGGACTTCATTGTATTTACTACTCTTGAGCTAGCTTGGTGCTCTGTTGCCGTTCTCTGTTAGTTTTGCTAGGTCTTCTGACCTCTATGCTTTTTGTTGTGTGTTTGTCTTTGACTGCTACTATTTCTGCTAGGAGGTGTCCAACTTATCCCAGTCCCTACTTCTTGTAGGGATCCCTCCCTCACATCTATAGGTCTTCGTACAGACTAGCCGAGGACTTTAGCGGGTCTGATCGCAGGATCAGGTTCCCTTTACATTGTAGGGATCTAGTTTAGTTCTATTGTAGGGACAGATCTCCTGTCTTTCCTTAGTCCCTGTAGCAGATCATAACAGGCTTTTCAGAATTTACCATAGGTTTTTTGATTGGGTTCAGATTAATTCTTGCACACTGAATCTCTTTCACCCTGTTCTTCTTCAGAAAGGCAACATGTGTGTTTTGGATCATTGTCATGTTGGAAACTTGTATGTCTACCATGGGCACAGAGTTTTGGTTGCATCTTTTCTTTCAATATAGGGCAGTACATCTTTGAACTCATGATAGCTTCAATGAAATGTAGCTCCCCAACACCAGCAGTACTCATACAGCTCCACTTAAGGACACTGCTGCCACCATGTTTACTGTAGTCATTATGGATTAGGAAATATGAATTTAGAAAAATGCATGATGCCTACAGTGAAACATGTTGGTGGCTGCAGTGTCCTTATGTGGGGCTGCATGGGTGCAGTTAATGTCGGGGAGCTTCATTTCATTGTAGGCATCATGACTTCATATTGTACTGGTCTATATTGAAAAAGTAGATGCTACCACAAGTTCTTACTAGACATACATTTTTCCAACATGGCTATGATCCAAAACACACATATGTTCATATGTTGCACTTTTGAAGAACAGAGTGAAAATGATTCAGTGACCAAGTATGTCTTCTAGTATATATGATATGCCAGGTTCCACAAGACTGTGTATAGTGATACTCTAATATTTGCATTTATAGTGGGAAATAATTACTACTGTGTAGGTATGTCCATATCTCTAGACTCTGTTATTTTTTAATACATATGATACTATTCTTGCTGTTCAGGATTTGCTAATATATATGAAATTATTCTAATTGTTCATTATTTGAGTCTTCTCTCTACAGCATTTCAAAACCTTTTTATATTTTGTTTTGACTACTTGTTGGGTACATCTAATGGAGCATTGGAGCTACATTGCGTTACCTTGAGTTTGAATCTATATCCTTGATTATTATAGGGGCAAGATTCTTCTGTGTATATATGTTTGTTTTTTTAAATGCTTTTAAGCGTATAGTATGTCTTTATATTTCTTGGAATAAAGATTTTGTATATTTATCATATGATTAGGAGGTGTGCTGGTCATTCGATGTGGTTCTTTCTCTCCACTTGTGTGCAAATATGTCTTCTAATCTGAACCCAAATGAAACACCTATGGGGAATTCTGAAGAGATAAGTTGAGCATCACGCTGCATGCAGCATCCAGGCTCTAAAAAGGTCATTTTTTTGTCGCTAAGTTGTTTATTCAACTCCTAGATGACTTTCTGTCTTTAGAAATCATGAAAGTCAGGCAAAATACTAGATGTAGTGTTTTTTTATGTGGGGTGTATTCATGTTTGCATCAACTAATTTGAGTACAACTGAAGATTTTGTCATGAAAGTTATAATATTAACCTTACTTTCTTGTTTTGGGTATAAAAAAAATGTTCGTATTTTACAAGAAATTAGACTCTGTAAACTTAAAAAATACCTTTTAATGATTCAGGATTAAAAATTCCAAATGACATACTGTATATAACACATGGACAAATAAAGTGCTATTAAAAAAGTGACTCAGCGCCAGCTCCACATTACAGATAGATTCACATACCAATGTGAACAAAGTATCCCTACAAAAATGTTCTGTGACGCTTAGTCTTGTCAAAATGTTTGAAATTGTGACTTTTCAAATGGTGTCTACTCATTTATGGTGAGCATGAAATATATATGTATATACACTATATATATATATATATATATATATATATATATATATATATATATATATATATATATATATATATATATATATATATAGATAATATGCATACATAGTATATATACCTTATTTTTCGGACTATAAGGCTGTGTGCCCACTATGCGTTTTTTAAGCTTTTCTGCAGCAGCAATTCCGCCGCGGAAACCCTTAAAAAACGCTTGGTAGAAGGTCTGCAATGGTCCCCAATGATAATCCGCATGTGCTGTGCACATGCTGCGGAAATTTCCGCTGCGGCTTATTATTGCGGAAAAATCCACAGCACATCCATTAATTTTGCGGAAACGTGGCGTAATTGCCGCCATTGACTTGCATTGAATCGCATAATATCCGCATGACTACATGTACACATGCGGATATTGAGCGATTCAATGCGCGGATGGTACCCAGGTCTGGAGAAGAGGAGACTCTCCTTCAGACCCGGGTACCATAGCACCTGTAGTTAAAAAAGAATTAAAATAAAAAAGAACATTATACTCACCTTCTGATGGCCCCCGGTCTCCTTTACGGTGTCCGGTGTCTTCGGCGGCTTGCGGTGGTGTAAAAGGACCTTCCATGACGTCATTTACTCATGTGACAGGTCATGCGACCGCTGACGACACCACCACGAGCCGTCGAAGACACCGGAGAAAGAGATCGGGGGCCATCGGAAGGTGAGTGTACCATTTTATTCTTTTTTTTTACTATTGATGTTGCATTTGGAGCATCGTAACTTGGTCACACTATATAAATCCATGCCGGTTGCATGGATTTATATAGTGTGATCAAGTTTTCAAGCACTTTTCCAAGTGATGCTAAAATCTCTTGGTAAAGCGCTTTACGACCCGCATGTGGAAACGCATGCAAAAACGCTTCACAAACGCTTCTACCTGGCAGGAAAAACGCATGTAAAATCCACATGCGTTTTTCCTGGCAAGGAGATGCAGATAAAATCCGGAGCATTTCTGCATCGTGGGCACTTAGCCTAAGACGCATCGGAACATAAGACTCACCTAGGTTTTAGAGGAGGAAAAATAGAAAAAAAATTTAAGCAAAAAATGTGGTCATGATGCACTGTTAAGGGGGAGGGGTTCTGCTGTCGGCACTATTATAGGGGTAATGTTCCCCAATTCTGTTAATATCCCCCACCCTGGTATACATGGCCCTCTCCTTCCTGTTATACATGGCCCACATCCCCATCCTGATATGCATGTCATCCCTCACCCCCATCCTGATATGCATGGCATACCTCACCCCCATCCTGATATACATGGCACCCCTCATCCCCATCCTGGTATGCATTGCACCCCAATCCCCCATCCCGGTATGCATGGCACCCCAATCACCCATCCTGGTATGCATGGAACCCCTTGATCCCCATTCTGGTATGATAGGCACCCCTCATCCTGATATGCATGGCACCCTTCATCCAAGTATGCATGCACCCCTCATCCTGGTATGCATGGCACCCCTCATCCTGGTATGCATGGCCCCCCTCATCTTAGTATGCAAGGCACCCTTCATCCCTCTTTCTGGTTACATGGCATCCCTCATCCTGGTATGTATGGCACCCTTCATCCCTTTTCCTGGTATGTATGACACCCCTTATCCCTCTTCCTGGTATGCATGCCACCCCTGATCACCATCTTGGTATGCATGGCACCCATGATCCCCATTCTGGTATGTATGGCACCCCCTCATCCCCATCCTGTTATGCATGGCACCCCCTGATCCCCATCCTGGTATGAAAAGCACTCCCTGATCCCCATCCTGGTATGCTTGGCACCACTCCATCCTGGTATGCTTGGCACCCCCTGATCCCCATCACGCTGCACACACAAAAATAAACAATCACACTCACCTCCTCTTTCCTTCAGTGCTTCATCTCGCTCTTCTTCCGACACTCACTGTGTGAGCCGCACATGGCGTCTCTTCCATGTGCCCTCAAACAGTGATATGCTGTGCCAGAATAGTCACTGCTCCCCGCGCTGGGATTCTGTGCGTGGGGAGCAGTGACCATTCACTCTCCTTAATAGCGCACACACTGTACCTGCAGCGCGGCTCCTGTTGCGGCTGGCTTTCAGTGTGCCGCTATTAAAGACCATGAATATTCACTACAACCCATGGGAGTGGATTGTAGTGAATATTCATGGACTTTAATATCGGGCACACAGACCGAGCACAGCAGGAGCCGGTAGAGTGTATGCGCTATTAAGGAAATTGAATATTCATTTTCTGTAGCAGCGGGCACAGTGGAGGCTGCAGCAGGCAGCTGCTGCCTCCTGTGCCCTGCTGCCTTTGCCCCCACATCCCCCACCACCCACAGCCATAGTTATATAGTATGGGACACAGTTTGGACTATAAGACGCACCCGCCACTTTTCTCCAAAATTTTGGAGGAAAAAAGTGTGTCTCATAATCCGAAAAATACGGTATATTTTTTTTTCACCCTGACTAATAAGTGTTTCATTACTTTACAGAGGAAGAGGAAGAGGACCCTTCACCAATAGGTATGTACTGTACATTATCATTCCATGTTTCTTAACCCTGTCTTGTAATCAGCATTAACCTTCCTGACAGCCCCATTTTTCAAGTCTGATACGTCACTTTCTGTGGTAATAACTTTAAAATGCTTCTGTCAGTGATTCTGAGATTGTGATTTTGTTTTTGTAAAACATTGTACCTGTTCGTACTGGATCAGTTGTTTAGTCGTTATTTATTAAAGTATTCCAAATTTTCTGAAAATGTAGAAAAATGTGCAATTTTTAAACTTAATTGTATACCCTTAATGAGATGTAAATATATGCTCTATATGGGGTAATGCTGCGTTCAGGAGAAATTGCATAGTACATTGTGCAGGCTAAAATTTGGGTCTGAAGTAACATTCTATCTGAATGGAATTTGACTTAATGGAATTTTTCATTTTTTGATTCCATTTTGCATTAATTAATGTAAAGCACCTTAAGGATTAGCAAATTTGAATACTTTGAAGCCTCCATTCATTGAACTGGGGTAACTTTTAGGATGTTACAATAAAGAGGCCCTTCAAAGTCACTTCAAAGGCCCTAAAATGCAGTATATTTTAAATTTCCTTGAAAATATGAAAGACTATGTACTTTGACGTAAGGCTATGTTCACACGTTACAGTTTTGCTGGATGTTTTTTTTTGCTGTGCTTTCCAGAATCCCAAAGTTCACCTTTGCTTCTATCACAGAAGCATGAACAATGGAAGGTGTTACGTCAGCAATGCAATACATATGTGAAATCATAAAACCATTTTTGGAAAAAAGGTTAATTTGCTGAAACTATTTGGGATAAAAAAAGATTTTTATGTCTGAAAAAAAAAGTGACTACTCTGAACAAAAAAGTTCATATGAGTTACTGAAAAATACACAATTGCAAATGTAACCGCCTGGAAAGTTGTATTGGTCAGGTATAGTTTATCTAAGACATTAGCTGTCACGGGTGTGTCAGAGTGACAGACAGTCGCCCTGCAGTTGGTTGCAGGAGATCTCTACGTTTGGCATTACAGACATCTTCTTAGAGGCTGTCTCTAGGACCCAGCGGCTACCTCCGTCTAATTAACACCCTGCCTGTCTGTATAAATACCTGCTGTGCTTCAGAGGGAGTTGCCGATGATATTCATTACTACTTGTGAAGGTTTAGCAAGAGTAGTACTTAGTCCTCTCTGTAGCTTGAGGACGCATGCGCATTTGTCTGGAGTCGTCTAAAGCTAAGCAATTTCCCCCTGTTTGTGTACCCTTATTGTATATAGTGTTTAGTGGAGACCGACTAGTGCTCATCTCCTTCCTTCCCTAGCCATAGCCATACGCCAGGGAAAGACAGGGCGAGGCACGCGTACGGCGATTGGTGCAGAGCCAATACAGGGACATTAAGGGAGACAGGGTGACACTAGATAGATATGATGCTGCAGATAGGAGGTCTCCACTTCCCCCCTTTACCTAGAGTCTGGGCTCCCTTTCCCTCTTCCCTTTGTGTTGCACTATGTCTTTCCCACACTTGGTGTGACATTATCACCAGCCAAGCACATTTTGAAAGGAAAAAAAAAGAAAACTGACACTTTGTTGTTTTTAGGCATGTACTTTTTTTCCCTTTCTCCCTTGGTATGAGTTCAGTTGCAGAGCTCACCGTGCGGCTGCACAAGTTGTCCCTGGAGGTGAATGACCTCCACGGTGAGGTACAGCAGCAGCACCAGCGGCTACAGGTCGCCGATGTGGGGGTCTCTTTAGGTAGGCCTGTCCAAACTGAACCCAAAGTTGCCCTCCCGGACAGGTTTTCTGGAGGTAGGAACAAGTTTTTTGTATTCAAGGAGGCATGCAAACTGTATTTTAAACTTCGTCCTTACTCCTCCATAAATGAGGAGCAACGAGTTGGAATTGTGATCTCTCTACTGCTGGAAGATCCTCAGTCGTAGGTGTTTTCTTTACTGCAGGACTCGGTTTGCCTCCAGTCTGTGGAGGGTTTTTTCGGGGCTCATCTATAATGACCCTGACCGAGTCGCCTTGGCTGAGTCTAAGCTACATCGCCTTGAGCAGGGGAATTGGTCAGTGGAAACGTACAGTTCGGAATTCCGTAGATGGGCAATGGATTCCAAATGGAATGACTCAGCCCTTAGAAGTCAATTTTGTGAGGGGCTTACTGAAAGGTTGAAAGATGCCTTGGCAGTATATGAAACCTCTCAGTCGTTGGAGGCAAACATGTCATTGGCCATACGTCTTGATACACGCCTTTGGGATAGACGGGTGAGACCGGCCTTCTCTGGGGCCTTCTTGTCGGAGTTGTGTACCTCTGCCGGGGGAGCGGTCTGGAGGTGAACTAGTACTGGGGGAGGTGGAGGAACCATGCAGTTAGGGGGTGTCTCTGCATCATACATCTCTCTGGAGATTCACAAGAAAAAAGGTGTCTTTTTTTTGTGGGAAAAAAGGACATTTTGTTGGGACCTCTCCTTCAATTTCTAAACAAAAGGAGACTCTATTAACTCTTGCTAGTCTGGAGTTGGATAAACAAGGGGTGCATTTGTGACCAAACTGCAGTTTCCAGTTTGTCCTGACAGCAGAGGTGGTACTAGAGAGCAAAACCGAGAAAATGTCTCTGCTTCTTGACAGTGGAGCTGGAGTCAGCATGGCTGATGCTGAGTTTGTGAAGATTCATGGTCTTGCTTGCTGTATTTTAGATAAACCTATTTCCAGTTTTGACATCGACTCAGCGCCACTTGCACAGAAAGCATTTACTCAGATTATATATAATGTAAAACTGAGGGTGGGGTCAGTTCATTGTGAAATAATTCCTTGCTATGTCCTGGACAATCTTCCCACACGGATTGTTTTGGGTATACCTTGGGTTGTTAAACATAATCTATTGGTGGATTGACAAACCGGCGAGATTATTGAATGGGGAGATTACTGCCATGAAAACTGTTTAGATATCTCCCTTGCTACTGTCTCTACGGAAATATTACCTGCTTTTTGGTCTGTTTTTGAAGATGTTTTTTCTGTGAGCTGGTGTCAGGTTTTGCCTCCTCATCGAGCTTATGACTGTCCTCTATTAACCTGACCCCCGGAGCTAAACTACCGAAGTCCAGACTGTATAACCTTTGTGCCCCTGAGAGACAAGCCATGAAGTATTTCATTGCGGAAAGTCTGGAGAAGGGACATATCAGACCCTCATCTTCGCCCATGGTGGCAGTGTCTTCTTTGTGAAAAAAAAAAAAGATGATGGCCAACATCCCTGTTTAGATTTCTGGGAATTAAATCAAATTACTATCCGCGATCCATACTGTCTTCCTCTGATTCCTGATTTGTTCAGCCAGGTTGAGGTAGCTAAGGTTTTCTCCAAGTTGGATTTAATGGGAGCCTATAATCTGGCAAAAGTATTGTCTGATCTCATCAGACAGTACTTACAAGGTGGATACCACCAAAATTACAAGTAGCAATAGGGAAAGGGAAAAGGGGGGAAAAGGGTGTGAGTAAAATTAATAAATCTTTATTTAATAGTGTTAAAAACCTAATAATCCGTACATTGAGGATGTATATTGAATCACGGTTAATATGAATTATAATCCTATAAACTATGATCCACTAGATTTCTGATAGGGTCAGACAGTGAATCAAATTATAAATAGAATAAATCCCTAGCCAATGTCACTTATAATTAACCCCTTCCCCACATACGCCGTACATGTACTGCTCTGCGGGAGCGCCGCCGCGATCACATGCGGGTGTCAGCCGATCGCGGGCATTTAACCCCTGTGATGCCATTGTCAGTAGTTACAACGACATCGCAGGGCATCGCAGAGGGAGTGGGCTCCCTCTGTGATCCCATCAACACAACGCGATGTGATCGCGTTATGTTGATGGTCTCTTTGGTGACCCCCGGTCCCAAGATGGCCGCGGGGTCTTTCAGGGTCCTGCAGGAAGGTGGCCTGTCAGCACCTGCTCAGAGAGCAGGAGCTGAGACGCCTCTTTCCTTCCTGTCAGACGCTGCTCTGATGCTCTGCAGTGCAGATGCATTGCAGAGCATCAGATCAGCGATCTGACAGTTTGAAGTTGATGTCCCACCCTGGGACAATGTAAAAAAAGTAATAAAACATTTAATAAAAATTCTAAAAATATTTTTTTTAAAAATCACAAAATAAAGAAAGAAAAGAAAAAATATTAATCCAATAAATATATTTATCTGTGTAAAAAAAACAATAAACGTACACATATTTGGTATCGCGTCCGTAACGACCCGACCTATAAAACTTTCCCACTAGTTAACCCCTTCAATGAACACCATAAAAAAAGGTATAAAACACGGCAAAAAATTGTTCTTTTTCATCATACTTCCGAACAAAAAGTGGAATAAAACGTGATCAAAAAGACGCCTGTAAAAAAATATTGTACCACTGAAAACATCATCTTATCCTGCAAAATACAAGCCGCCATATAGCTCCATCAGTAGAAAATAAAAAAGTTACAGCTCTCAGATTAAAGCGATGCCAAAATAATAATTTTTTTCTATAAAATAGTTTTAATTGTTTAAAAGCGCCAAAACATAAAAAGAGATATAAATGTGGTATCGCTGTAATCGTACTGACCCGAAGAATAAATCTGCCTTATCAATTTTACCACACGCGGAACGGCATAAAAAATCCCCAAAAAAACAATTCCTGAATTGCTGGATTTTGTTCATGCAGCCTCCAAAAAAATGGAATAGAAAGCGATCAAAAAATGTCACGTGCTCGAAATTGTACCAATGAATACGTCAACTCATCCCACAAAAAACAAGCCCTTACATGACTCTGTTGGCCAAAATATAGAAAAATTATAGCTCGCTAAATATGGCGATGCAAAAACTTGTTTTTACAATAAAAAGCGTCTTTTAGTGTGTGACAGCTGTCAATCATAAAAACCTCATATAAATCTGTTATCCCTGTAATCGCACCAACCCGAAGAATAAAGTCGTCTAATCACTTATACCGCACGAGGAAAGGCATAAAAATTATATAAAACCTATTCTTCACATGCTGTTGATTTATTCATTCTGCCTCCCAAAGATTGCTCAGCATACATTTATCCGGTGGACTGTGCTGAGCGTTTACACCGGGGTTTCTGTGTAAATCTCTGAAATATGTGATTGAGACGGAACCCCCGGCGGAAGATTCCCTGTAATGAGACAGATGGAGGCACTGTGGACGCCATAGGACCTGTGATCCCACGGTGTCCGTCTTTTTATTAGGCATGCATAAAAGTGCCGTCAGCCAGAGTTCTATACACTTCTGAAAAGAAAGACGACGCTGAACAGAGGCCAGACGGAGTCCAGACGAACTCTGCTGCCTCATTATAGTGGAGCGCACGAAAAACGTGATCCAAAATGTTATGTAAAATGTTCCCAATAAAAGCTTCAGTTCCATTTACAAAAAAGCTCCCACTCAGGTCCGTCATCTGTTAACAATAATATAGGGGCTTCCACAATATTGGTAGCACAAAGGCTCTGGAAAAACAAAATGGCTCCTCGCCCTCCAAAAGAAATCCAGCGCTCTCAAATCCAAATGTCCCCCTCCTTCTGAGCTCCAGGATGTGTCTAAACCGCAGTTAGCGTCCACATGTTTGGCATTCCTGTAGCAATGAGAGACTGCCTAATTAATGGGTGCATGTCTTCAGAAGAACGAGCTGGGCATAATGTACTGGTCACTACAACGTACTGTTCACTACAGTGTACTGGTCACTACAACAGCAGTTTGCAATCTTCACTTAGCAACATCCACTATGCTTGTTTCTGGAAAACACACATGGAGTCAAAATCGTCACTACAACTGTAGATAAATTCACAAAGGGGTATAATTTCCAAAATGGGGTCACTTGAGGGGGATTCTGCTCTTATAGGGTCTCTGTATATGGAATCCGCAAACTATTCTAGGAAAAGCTGCTCCCAGGAGGCAAAATGTGATCCGTCCCTCCCGAGTCTTACCGTATGGCCGTATGGCTAAGCAGTACTGTACAGCCATATATGGGGTATTTCTACATTCTGCAGAAATTGTGGGACAAATTTTGGTGTCATTTTTACCCATTTTCCAGTGTGAAAATGTAAAATCTGGGGCTAAAACAAAATTTTAGTGGTAAAACTGTAATTATTTTTTCTTCACTGCCCGGTGGTATAAAATTATGTGACACACCTGTGGTGTCAATATGATCACTACACCCCTAGATGAATTCATTGAGAGGTGTAGTTTGTAAAATTAGGTCACTTATGGGGGGGCTCAGCTGATCTGGCACGTTAGGGGCTCTACCAATGTGACATGGCACCCACAAACTAGTCCAACAAAATCTGAACTGTAATATGGTGCTTCTTCCCTTCTGAGCTTTGCACCAGGGCCGGCGTCAGCACCCGGCGTACCCGGGCAAGTGCCGGGGCCCTGGAAAATTAGAGGGGCCCAGCCGCCCACTCACTGTCGGGGCCCGGGCCCACACACCCACCCGCCCACTCACTGTCGGGGCCGGGCCCACACACCCACCCGCCCACTCACTGTCGGGGCCGGGCCCACTCACCCACCCGCCCACTCACTGTCGGGGCCGGGCCCACACACCCACCCGCCCACTCACTGTCGGGGCCGGGCCCACACACCCACCCGCCCACTCACTGTCGGGGCCGGGCTCACACACCCACCCGCCCACTCACTGTCGGGGCCGGGCCCACACACCCACTCACTGTCGGGGCCCTGGCCGCTTCCTCGGCACCTGTTCAGTGACGCAGGCGCTGCTTGATTGCCGGCACTCCCCCCAGACATGGCCGCGCGCTGTCCGGCTGTGTCTGCTAGTAATGACGCAGCAGGGTCGACGGCACTGCACCTTTAATTGTGCTTGTGTGTCGCCCCTGCCGCGTCATTACTAGCAGACACAACCGCACAGCGCGCGGCCATGTCTAGGGGAGTGCCGGCAATCAAACACCGTCGGAGGTCCTGCACAGATGGGCGGGAGGGGCCCGGACCCGAGAGCAAGTGGGCCCCTCTGATGTTCCAGGGCCATGAAGTGTGTGACACGCCGGGGGCCCTGCACTGCCCCATACCTGAGGAGCTGCTGGACAGGACACTGGACCGGGGACAGGTGAGTGAGGCTTCCCCAATCCCCATATTAAAAATATTAGTAATGGGTCTGTGTGAGTGCATGTATGTGAATGTCAGTGTATATGACTGTGTATATATATTTGTCTGTTTTATCTATGTGTATGTCTGTATGTGTACATATGTCTGCGTACCGTGTGTGCGCGCGCATATGTCTGCGTACCGTGTGTGCGCGCGCATATGTCTGCGTACCGTGTGTGCGTGCGCGTGTCTGTGTACCGTGTGTGCGCGCGCATATGTCTGCGTACTGTGTGTGCGTGCGCGTGTCTGCGTACCGTGTGTGCGCGCGCATATGTCTGCGTACTGTGTGTGCGTGCGTGTCTGCGTACCGTGTGTGCGCTCGCATATGTCTGCGTACTGTGTGTGCGTGCGCGTGTCTGCGTACCGTGTGTGCGCGCGCATATGTCTGCGTACTGTGTGTGCGTGCGTGTCTGCGTACCGTGTGTGCGCGCGCATATGTCTGCGTACTGTGTGTGCGTGCGCGTGTCTGCGTACCGTGTGTGCGCGCGCATATGTCTGCGTACTGTGTGTGCGTGCGTGTCTGCGTACCGTGTGTGCGCGCGCATATGTCTGCGTACTGTGTGTGCGTGCGTGTCTGCGTACCGTGTGTGCGCGCGCATATGTCTGCGTACCGTGTGTGCGTGCGCGTGTCTGCGTACCGTGTGTGCGCGCGCATATGTCTGCGTACTGTGTGTGCGTGCGTGTCTGCGTACCGTGTGTGCGCTCGCATATGTCTGCGTACTGTGTGCGCGCGCATATGTCTGCGTACTGTGTACACATCTCTCTGATTTAAGTACATAAAGATTAAAATTTTGAAATTTGCAAAATTTTCACCAAATTTCCGATTTTTTCACAAATAAATGTAAGTCATATCAAATAAATTCTAACACCATCATGAAGTACAATATGTCATGAAAAAACAATCTCAGAATCAGGGGGATCCATTGAAGCGTTCCAGAGTAATTACCTCATAAAGTGACAGTGGTCAGAATTAAAAAAAATGGCCCGGTCAGGAAGGTGAAAACAGGCTTCTGGGTGAAGGGGATAATGGCTGGGTTTATATTTTCAAAGTAAATGCCGTAAATTATATCAAAGTGCACTAGATTATTCTAGTATCTTCATCCAGGAGAAGGTTTTTGTCAAATTGAAGGCTCATATAGCCAATATATAATTAATAATAAACACATTATCCTAACCCAAGGAATACACTCCCCATATTATATGCAGGAAGTGTAAGACTATGTGCACACGGTGCAAATTTTGCTGCGGTTTTGACGCTGTGTGTTTATTCAGCGTCAAAATCGCAGCGGCCAGATGTTACAGCATAGTGGATGAGATTTCAAGAAATCCCATGCCCACTATGCATTTTTGTGCACCTGCGGAAGCTGACATGAGGTGCGTTTTTCAGATCCGCAGCATGTCTATTTCTCTTGCGGAAATGCATGCGGATTTTCCCCATAGACTTGCATTAGATGAGGAAAATCCGCATGCTTAAAAACCACATGTGTGTTTTATGTGCGTTTTATGTGCGTTTCCACAGCGGAAACGCACACAGAAACGCTACATGATGATCAATAAAGTTTGTTTAAAAAAAACCTATTCTCTAATTTCAACATGAAGACATGAAAAACGCATGCGGCAAAACCGCATCAAAAAATGCATGCAGCAAACCGCATGTAAAAACCGCAAGTAACCTAATTTGCATATTAGGTGCAGAAATGGTGCAGAAATTCTGCAGCGTCAAAACCGCAACAAATCCGCACTGTGTGCACGTACCCTAACAGGTCTAATCGATGTGATTATAATGAGCCTTTATACAATGATTTATTTGTCAGGACACACTATTACACCTAACTGTGTCTGTGTGGTTGATCTTAAATTATGCCTGAAGCTCCTTTATTGCGGTACGCAGTAAAGATAAGGAGGCATTAACACAGGCTTAGCCGGCTTAGATACAGTTATATGAAAAAGTTTCGGCACCCCTATTAATCTTAAGCTTAATGTTTTATAAAAATTGGTGTTTTTGCAACAGCTATTTCAGTTTGATATCTGTAATAACTGTTGGACACAGTAATGTTTCTGCCTTGAAATGAGGTTTATTGTACTAACAGAAAATGTGCAATCTGCATTCAAACAAAATTTGTCAGGTGCATTAGTATGGGCACCTCACCAGAAAAGTGACATTAATATTTAGTAGATCCTCCTTTTGCAAAAATAACAGCCTCTAGTCGCTTCCTGTAGCTTTTAATGATTTCCTGGATCCTGGATGAAGGTATTTTTGACCATTCCTCTTTACAAAACAATTCCAGTTCAGTTAAGTTTGATGGTCGCCGAGCATGGGCAGCCCTATTCAAATGATCCCACAGATGTTCAATGATATTCAGGTCTGGGGACTGGGATGGCCATTCCAGAACATTGTAATTGTTCCTCTGCATGAATGCCTGAGTAGATTTGGAGCGGTGTTTTGGATCATTGTCTTGCTGAAAGATCCATCCCCGGCGTAACTTCAACTTTGTCACTGATTCTTGAACATTATTGTCAAGAATCTGCTGATACTAAGTGGAATCCATGTGTCCTTCAACTTTAACAAGATTCCCGGTGCCGGCATTGGCCACACAGCCCCAAAGCATGATGGAACCTCCACCAAATTTTACTGTGGGTAGCAAGTGTTTTTCTTGGACTGCTGTGTTTTTTTGCCGCCATGCATAATGCCTTTTTGTATGACCAAACAACTCAATCTTGGTTTCATCAGTCCACAGGACCTTCTTCCAAAAAGAAATTGGCTTCTCCATATGTGCTTTTGCATACCTCAGCCGACTCTGTTTGTGACATGCTTGCAGAAACGGCTTCTTTCGCATCACTCTCCCATACAGCTTCTCCTTGTGCAAAGTGCGTTGTATAGTTGACCGATGCACAGTGACACCATCTGCAGCAAGTTGATGCTGCAGCTCTCTGGAGGTGGTCTGAGGATTGTCCTTGACTGATCTCACCATTCTTCTTCTCTGCCTTTCTGATATTTTTCTTGGCCTGCCACTTCTGGCCTTAACAAGAACTGTCCCTGTGTTCTTCCATTTCCTTACTATGTTCCTCACAGTGGAAACAGACAGGTTAAATCTCTGAGACAGCTTTTTGTATCCTTCCCCTGAACAACTATGTTGAATAATCTTTGTTTTCAGATCATTTGACAGTTTTTTTTGAGGAGCCCATGATGCCACTCTTCAGAGGAGATTCAAACAGGAGAACAACTTGCAAGTGGCCACTTTAATTAGCTTTTCTCATGATTGCATACACCTGGCTATGAAGTTCAAAGCTCAATGAGGTTACAAAACCCAAAAAAGTGCTTTAGTACGTCAGTGAAAAGTAGGTAGGAGTATTTAAAACAAGAAAATGATAAGGGTGCCCATACTTATGCACCTGTCAAATTTTGTTTGAATGCAGATTGCACATTTTCTGTTAGTACAATAAACCTCATTTCAAGGCAGAAACATTACTGTGTCCAACAGTTATTACATATATCAAACTGAAATAGCTGTTGCAAAAACACCAATTTTTATAAAACATTAAGCTTAAGATTAATAGGGGTGCCCAAACCTTTTCATATAACTGTATACGTGCGGCTCAGCTATGCCGCAGGCAGCCTCTCACGCTGTTCGCACACAAATTACCGGTCAGCAGGGGAGGCAGATAATATATATGGATCATGATCCCCTGGTTGTACAGGGGATCCAACAAACAATCTGCCTACTTTGATCTCAGATTCGACTCACATGTGCAGCTGTCGGATTCTCCCACACTGTCAACAAATGTGTAAGTGCGATCAGCGGGAGAGGCAATTTCGAAGTTCAACTATGTCTGCGATCTTTCAGGTCTAGATAAAGCTGACAACTAAAATGGGGTAGATATGTATCGTGCAACGTTGTAACACTGCACTCTGCAGCATGCGGTCAATTATTAGGCATAATAATTATAATGGACATTGGCTAGGGATTTATTCTATTTGTAATTCGATTCACTGTCTGAACCTATCAGGAATCTAGTGTATCATGGTTTTATAGGATTATAATTCATATTAACCGTGATTCAATATACATCATCTATGGGATGTACGGATTATTAGGTTTTTAACATTATTAAATAAAGATTTATTAATTTTACTCATACCGTTTTCTCCCCTTTCCCAATTTGCTACGAGCCTATAATCTGGTTTGAATCACAGAAGGGGATGAATGGAAAACAGGAGATTTTGAGAGTTTGGTTATGCCTTTTGGTTTGACCAATGCACCTACGGTATTCCAGCATTTCATAAATTATATTTTTCATCATTTGGTGGGGAGGTTTGTGGTGGTCTATCTGGACTATATTTTGGTTTACTCACCTGATTTTGAGACACATCGGTGGCATGTTAAGCAGGTACTCCAGATATTAAGGGATAACAAACTTTATGCTAAACTGGAAAAATGTGTTTTTGCTGTTCAGGAGGTGCAGTTTTTGGGGTACTTGTTGTCTTCAGGTTTCCGGATGGAACCGGTGAAGATCCGTGCAGTCCTTGATTACTTGTGAAGGCTTAGCAAGAGCAGTAGTTCGTCCTTTCTGGAGCTTGAGGACGTATGTGCATTTATCTGGAGTTGTCTAAAGCTAACCAATTTCCCCGTTTGTGTACCCTTGTTGTCTATAGTGTTTAGTGGATCTAGTAGGGCTCATATTCCTTCCCTAGCCATACGCCAGGGAAAGACAGGGCGAGGTACGGGTGCGGCGATTGTTGCAGAATCAATACAGGGACGTTAGGGGAGACAGGGTGAAGCTAGCTCAACCTAAGAGGTCTCCACTTTCCCCCTTTCCCTAGAGTCTGGGATCCCTTTCCCTCTTCCCTTTGTGTTGTACTAAGTCTTTCCCACACCTGGCGTGACATTAGCAGAGCATTGAGTTTTTAGCACACTGTTTAATTTCATGCATTGGTCGGCCCTCCAGTTGGTCAGGTAATGTTCAATTTCACATCTTGGTCAGTGTTACGCTCGCGCCCGGACTGACTGGCATGAGCGTGATTAGTGATCCCACTGTATAATGAACCGAGAAGTGCCTGGAGGGGCGTAACTAAGTATCTACCTGATCCGACCAAGGTCGCATGGCGGCTAACGACTCCATGAACCAAGGAGGAACCGAGCAGAGGGACCAGGTGCTACTCCAGGTCAGATCCCGGTCACAGCTCTTGACCCACACCAGGGAATGCAGGAACAGGCAGGTTAGGCTGTCATACAGACAGGTGGGTATTGGCAGGCATGGCTGGTATGCTGACAGGGGGTTACTGGTAAGCACGGCTGGTATGCAGACAGGTGGGTACTGGCAAGCACGGCTGGAGTGCAGACAGGGAAATACTGGCAAACATGGCTGGAGTGTAGACAGGTGGGTACTAGCAGGTTGGAGCGCAGGCTGGATAGAGTTCAGTACAGACTGGGAGACAGGAACAGAGCCGCAGATGCGGTAGACAAGCAGAGTAAAGCGAAACCGCCGGAGCGGAGGACAAGGCAGAGCAGAGTGGTACCGCAGGTGCGATGAACATGGCAGAGCAGAGAGGAACCGCCAGAGCGGTAGGCTAGGCAGAGCAGAGAGGAACCGCCGGAGCGGTGGGCTAGGCAGAGCAGAGGGGAACCGCCGGAGCGGTGAGCAAGCAGAGCACAACTAAACCGCAGGAGCGGTGAACACGGCAGAGCAGAAAGGAACCGCCGGAGCGGTGGGCTAGGCAGAGCAGAGGGGAACCGCCGGAGCGGTGAGCAAGGCAGAGCAGAGGGGAGCCGCCCGAGCGCTGAGCAAGGCAGAGCAGACAGAAACTGCTGGTGCAGTGAGCAAGGCAGAGCAGAGAAAATGGGCAAGTCAGAGCAGGGAGAAGCCGCCGGAGCGGTGGGGAAGGCTGAGCAAAGGGAAGCCGCTGGAGCGGTGGGCAAGTCAGAACAGAGAGAAACCCCAGGTGCGGTGAGCAAGGCAGAGCAGAGAGAAGCCGCCGGAGCGGTGGGCAAGTTAGAGCAGAGAGAAACCTCTGGTGCGGTGAGCAAGGCAGAGCAGAGAGAAGCCGCCGGAGCGGTGGGCAAGTTAGAGCAGAGAGAAACCTCTGGTGCGGTGAGCAAGGCAGAGCAGAGAGAAGCCGCCGGAGCGGTGAGCAATTCAGAGCAGAGAGAAGCCGCCGGAGCGGTGGGTAAGGCAGAGCAGAGGGAAGCCGCCTGAGCGGTGGGCAAGTCGAGCGGAGCGAAACCGCAGGTGCGGTGGACAAGGAAAATACGGGAAGATATGAAGGAAGGGAAAAGGGACTAGCAGAACCAGATACATACAAGGTACTTCCTATGAAGTAGCGAGTGGACACAAAACTCACAAACAGAAGTACAGAGACAACGAGTTGGAGTTAGGTGCAGGTTCAGACACTGCAGGAAAAGGGAGGGTACGGACATAGAGACAAAACAGGTAACAGGCTAAGAGACAGTTCAGACTGGAACTGATACTGCAACGAGATACAGGAACGAGCCTGGGTATACGGCCCCCAGAGTGGCGGAAACATACTAGAAGTCACAGATAACAGGTCTGGGAATGCAGCCCCCATAGTGGCGGAAACAGACAAGAAGCAGAACTGGACCTGGCAACTTCAGAGTCAAGGAGCACACTGAATGTTAGTGTTGCTCAGGCACCTCCTTCTGGGTGGAGGGGGTTTAAATATCCAGTGACTCACAGCAATAGGCTGGAGACGCATTAGGAGTGTGCCCACAGCAGCTATAAGAATCAGGAAGTAACCGGGCCGCCGCCCTAAGCAGTCAGTCAAAAGATATGCACACAGCATGAACTGGATGAAGCAAGGTTTGTAGGCTGGACTGACAGGTAAGATTGCAGTCTTGCATAGTGGGAGATGGTGCACTATGCAAGCACGCCGCCAGGGATGTTACAGTCAGGCAATGTTTACTTTACACACATCAGTAATTTAATTAAACTTTAGTAATCCTAACTGCCATTCTGAGGTGAGGCGACTAAGACATTATGGTTTAAACTTGGGAAAATCTCAAAAATGATAGCAGCTTCACATCTCCTGAACAAACTATTAAAGCAAGTAAAAAAAAAAAAAAAGTTTAAAAAAAGATCATATAAAAGTACAAATCACCCCCCTTTTTGTCCCATTCAAAACAAAACAATAAAAAATACACATATTTGGTATTGCCACGTTCTGAAACGCCCGATCTATCAAGTAGAGAATTAATCTGATCAGTAAACGGCGAAATGAGAAAAAAATTAAAATGCAATAACAGGCGATCAAAACATTGTATCTAACCCAAAATAGTATCAGTAGAAACGTCAGCTTGGCACGCAAGCAATGAGCCCTCACCCGGGTCCAGATCCCGAATAATGGAGACACTACAGGTCTCGGAAAAATTTTTTAAATTGTTTTTTTCACCACTTAAATAAATAAGAATGCACACATGTTTGGTATCTTCAAGCTCGTAATGACCCGGATAATCTTAATGTCAGGTTAGTTTTACCATTCAGTGAACATGGTAGAGAAAAAAGCCCAAAACATTTGTGGAATTGCACTTTTTTGCAGTTTCACTATACTTGGAAGTTTTTCCCTGTTTTCCAGTACATTATATGGTTAGTGATGGGTGAACCTGTCAGTGTTAAGAGTTCGGCTAATATAGTCAAACACCGAACAGTTTTTTTAAAGTTCGGGTACCAGAACAGTACCCAGACCCCAAACACGGACCCCATTCATGTGAATGGGGGATCCGAATTTACCTGGTATCCAGCACTGTCATTTGCGTGGCAGCACAGGAGACACAGGCTCTGATCGGCGGTAATTGCAGAGCGCTGTGGCAGTGACCCGGCGGTAAAAAGCTTACCGCGGGTCATAGGTGCCAGCTGATGGTACTACCACCATTAGCTGGCACCTCCTGCCATAGGAAGCAGCAGATACAGACGCCGCTGGATGGGAGCAGTAGTCTCCAATCCACTGGCGCCTGTGCTCTGCTGTAAGTAAAAAAAAAATTAAATTATTAAAAAAAATATTATAATAAAAATAAAACACATTATACTTACCTACACCTTTATTCCCGTTCAACTCATTGCACGCGTGGGAAAATACTCACTGCGCATGTGGTGACCTGTTTTGCCGGGAATACACTGAGTCAGTGTATTGCCGGCAAATGAACAGAGCAGTCACATACTATGTGGCTGCTCTGTTCATGGAATCTTCGTGGGACACTTGTTGTTTGGACTGCGTCGGAAATGTAAGGATGAGGTTGGTTTATTTTATTTTGTTACAGGGGACGTTGGCTTCAGCTGGAATGGCCAAGATGGTAAGTATGGTTTAATTTAGAATATTACAGGAATCCTGTCTTTATTTCAAATAAAATATTTTATTCTGGTTGTGAGTGTTTTTATTTTACATTTTACCTTCACTATGGGGTTAGTAATGGGGGGGCCTCTGCAATACTAACCTGGGTTTGATGTCAGCTGGCATTATAAGCTGATATCAACCCCAACCCTATAACCCCACCGCCACCGCTACAGGGCAGTGGGTAGAGCGAGGCTAAGTGCCAGAATTCTGGGACGGCTGAGGGCTTCTCTTTCTAGCCTCGGAGGGGGCCAATATTCATGGTCCCTTCCTAGGCTTTTAATATCAGTCCACAGATGTCTGCATAGCCTTTGCTAGCTGTTAAAATAGGGGGACCCCGTGTCATTATCTATCTGTATATCTATCTATTATATATTATCAACACACATAGTCAAAATTGTTGGTACCTCTCGTTTAATGAAAGAGAAACCCACAATGGTCACAGAAATAACTTGAATCTGACAAAAGTAATAATAAATTAAAAATCTATGAAAATGAAAAAATGAAAGTCAAACATTGCTTTTCAACTCTGCTTCCACGGAATTTTTTTAAAACTTAAACTCATGAAATAGGCCTAGACAGAAATGATGGTACCCCTGAAAATAATGTGACAAAAGGGATATGTTAAATGAAGTTGTGTCCACTAATTAGCATCACAGGTGCCTACAATCTTGTAATCAGTCAGTGGGCCTGTATTTAGGCCTACTCACTGTGCTGTTTGGTGACATGGTGTGTACCACACTCAACATGGACCAGAGGAAACAAATGATAGAGTTGTCTCAGGAGATTAGAAAAAAAATTATAGACAAGCATGTTAAAGGTAAAGGTTATAAGACCATCTCCAAACAGCTTGATGTTCCTATGACTATAGTTGCACATATTATTCACAAATTTAAGATCCATGGGACTGTAGCCAACCTCCCAGGACGTGGCCGCAGGAGGAAAATTGATGACAAATCAAAGAGACGGATGATACGAATGGTAACAAAAGAGCCCAGGAAAACTTCTAAAGAGATTAAAGGTGAACTTCAAGCTCAAGGAACATCAGTGTCAGTTCGCACCATCCTTCGTTGTTTGACCCAAAGTGGACTTCATGGGAGACGACCAAGGCGAACACCATTGTTGAAAAAAAATCAAAAAAGCCAGACTGGAATTTGCCAAACTACATGTTGACAAGCCACAAAGCTTCTGGGAGAATGTCCTATGGACAGATGAGACAAAAATGGAAGTTTTTGGCAAGGCACATCAGCTCTATGTTCACAGATGGAAAAATGAAGCATATTAAGAAAAGAACACTGTCCCTACTGTGAAACATGGAGGAGGCTCTGTTATGTTCTGGGGCTGCTTTGTTGCATTTGGCACAGGGTATCTTGAATCTGATTAGGCTACAATGAAATCTCAAGACTATAAAGGGATTCTAGAGAGAAATGTGCTGCCCAGTGTCAGAAAGATTTGTCTCAGTTGCAGGTCATGGGTCTTGCAACAGGATAATGACCCAAAACACACAGCTAAAAACACGCAAAAATGGCTAAGAGTAAAACATTGGACTGTTCTGAAGTGGCCTTCTATGAGCCCTGATCTAAATCCCATTGAGCATCTTTGGAAAGAGCTGAAACATGACGTCTGGAAAAATCAACCTTCAAACACGAAACAACTGGAGCAGTTTGCTCATGAGGAGTGGGCCAAAATACCTGTTGAGAGGGGCAGAAGTCTCATTGACCGTTACAGGAATCGTTTGATTGCAGTGATTCCCTCAAAAGGTTGTTCAACAAAATATTAAGTTAAGGGTACCATCATTTCTGTCCAGGCCTATTTCAGGAGTTTAATTTTTTTAAAACTTCTGTGTAAACAGGGTTGAGAAGCAATTTCTGACTTTCATTTGTTCATTTTCATAGATTTTTAATTTATTATTACTTTTGTCAGATTCAAGTTATTTCTGTGACTATTGTGGGTTTTTCTTTCATTAAACGAGGGGTACCAACAATTTTGACCATGTGTGTATATATCTAGCTATCCATATATCTATGGATCTATTATCTATTTATTTATCTATCCATATATGTATTTATTATCTGTTGACCTATCTAATTATCTAAGATAGATAATAGATAGATATATGGATATATAGATATACTGATATCTAGATAGATAATAGATCGATAAATAGATATGTAGATAAATAGATTTATAGATAGATAATAGTTAGATATATGGATATATTGCTAGATAATAGATATATGGATAGATACACAAATAGATTAATAGATATACGGATAGATAGATATATGGATAGATACATAGGTAAATAATAGATATATGGATAGATATAAAGATAGATAAATAGATTCATAGATAGATAGAGAAATATTTAGATTTGAGAGTCCTCAGTGGTTGATACCTTTTAACCCCTTTCCGACGAGGTCAGTAATAGTACGTAGCTGCGCCCTGGGACTTATGGACCAGATACATACTATTACGCATGCGCCGATTGCACCCGCACCGCTCCCTGCATATTAAGCCCCGCAATGCTGCTATCGAAATTGATCCCAGCATTGCAGGGGCAAGGGGGGAGGTGATCGCTATACTCATCTCCTGCCGGCATCCACCGATGTCTGCGGCAGCTTCTGGATGTTGTCATGACGACCCGATGCAGTTATGACAACATCGGGGTCACCCGGAGGCAGGACGTTACCTTGGTCATGCGCAGTGCATGAGCCCTGTGTGCAGCGCTGACAGGCTGCATGGCATAGGGAGCTGCTGCTCTCTATAGTCCCATAGTGGGACAATGTGTAAAAGTAAAAAAAAGTGCAAGAAAGTGAAAAAAAAAAAAATATAAAAAATATTTAAAAAAATGAAAAAAAAATCCCCAAAAAATAAAAATATATTGAACCCATAATATTTATTTATTATGAAGAAAAAAACAACCAATAAAAGTACACATATTTGGAATCGCCACGTCCGGAACGACCTGACCTATAAAACTGTGCCACTAGTTAACCCCTTTAGTAAACACAGTAAAAAATAAAAATAAAAAATGAAGCAAAAAACAATGCTTTATCATCATACCGCCAAACAAAAAATGGAATAACTTGCGATCAAAAAGACCAATGTAAATAAAAATGGTACCGCTGAAAATGTCATCTTGTCCCACAAAAAACAAGCCACTGTACAGCTCCATCATCCATAAAATAAAAAAGTTATAGCTCTCAGAATAAAGCGATACAAACATTTTTTTTTTTCTAGAAAATAGTTTTTATTGTGTAAAAGTGCCAAAACATAAAAAAAATTATATCAATTTGGTACCACTGACCTGAAGAATGAAGCTGCCTTATCAATTTTACCACACACGGAGATGCATAAAAAAAAAACCCATAAAAACAATTCCTGAATTTTGTTTATTCTGCCTCCCAAAAATCGGAATAGAAAGCGATCAAAAAATGTCACATGCCCGAAAATGGTGCCAATAAAAATGTCAACTTCTCCCGCAATAAACAAGCTGTCACATGACTCTATCGGCCAAAGTATGGAAAATTTATAGCTCTCAAAATATGGTGATGCAAATACTAGTCTTCGCAAAAAAAAAAAAAAGGGCTTTTTAGTATGTGACAGACGTCAATCATAAAAACCTGATATGAATCTGTTATCGCTGTAATCGCAACGACCTGAAGAATAAAGTAGTCTAATCACTTATACCACACGAGGAACGGTGTAAAAAAATAAACTTTAGGGTTAGGGTTGTGCTAGGGTTAGGGTTGTATTAGGGTTGGGGTTAGGGTTGTGCTAGGGTTAGGGTTGGGCTAGTGTTAGGGTTGAGCTAGGGTTAGGGTTGGGCTAGGGTTAGGGTTGAGCTAGGGTTAGGGTTGGGCTAGGGTTGGGGTTATGGTTGGGCTAGGGTTGGGGTTGTATTTTGGTTGGGGTTAAATTTTGGATTTTTTCAAAAGTAAAGAAAAAAAAATGATGTCGATATGGCGACCAGTGTTGAGCGCAAGTGCTCGCTACTTGAGTTTGCATCGGGTGCTCGGGTATGCACTGAGTATCGCAGGTGTTTGAGTGACATGCTCGAGTCTCTGCCCCATATGCTTTGCGGCCAAAAAAAACATTGCTGGGATCCCCTGCCATGCATGAGCGATCCCCGAATGTTTTTTCTTGGGTGTCTAACAACCGTGAAACATGCAGGTACTCGAGCATGTCACTCGAGCACCCGTGATACATGGTGCATACCCGAGTACCCGATGCAAACTCAAGTAGCGAGCACTTACGCTCAAGACTAATGACTTATTCAATATGATGACCTAATGTTATCAAATTCTGTCTTACCTCTGGGTTCAAAATGTACACTATACCCCTTGATAAAATCCTTGACGGGTCTAGTTTCCAAAATGGAGTCAGTTGTGGGGGGGGGGGGTTCCACTATTTAGGCACATCAGAGACTCCTGAAATGCAACATGGCGTCCACTCTTGATTCCAGCCAATTTTGCGTTCAAAAAGTCACACAGTGCTCCTTTCCCTTTTGAACCCTGATGTGCGCCCAAACAGTGTATTTTCCCCACATATGGAGTATTGGCGTACTCAGGAGAAATTGCACAACAGTTTTTAGGTCCTATTTTCTCCTCTTACCCTTGTGAAAATAAAAAATTTGGGGCTAAAAGATCATTTTTGTGGAAAAAGTTAGATTTTTTTTTTTTCACGGCTCCATGTGATAAACTTCTGTGAAGCACCTGGTGGTTAAGGGTGCTCGCCACACATCTAGATAAGTTCCCTGAGGGGTCTAGTTTCCAAAATCGTATGACTTGTGGGGGTTATCCACTGTTTAGGCACATCAGGGGCACATCCGCTAATTATTCAAGCAAATTTTACATTCAAAAAGTTAAATGGCGCTCCTTTCCTTCCGAACCCTGCCGTACGCCAAAGCAGTGGTTTTCCCCCACTTATGGGGTATTGACTTACTCAAGAGAGATTGCACAACAAATTGAATGGTGCCATTTCTCCTGTTACCCTTATGAAAATGCGAAACTGGGAGCTGAAAAACATTTTTGTGGGAAAAATGTGAAAATTTTATTTTCATGGCTCCATGTTATAAACTTCTGTGAAGCACCTGGGGGTTCAATGTGCTCACCACACATCTAGATAAATTCCCTGAGGGGTCTAGTTTCCAAAATGGTGTCACTTATGTGGTGTTTCCACTGTTTAGGCACATCAGGGGCTCTCCAAACGCAACATGACGTCCGCTAATTATTCAGCAAATTTTACTTTCAAAAAGTCAAATGGCGCTCCTTCCCTTCCGAACCCTGCTGTACGCCAAAGCAGTAGTTTTCCCTCACATATGGGGTATCGGCTTACTCAGGAGAGATTGCACAACAAGTTGCATGGTGCAATTTCTCCTGTTACCCTTATGAAAATGCAAAACTGGGGGCTGAAAAACATTTTTGTGGGAAAAATGTGGACATTTTATTTTCACGGCTCCATGTTATAAGCTTCTGTGAAGCACCTGGGGGTTCAAGGTGCTCACCACACATCTAGATAAGTTTCCTCATGGGTCTAGTTTCCAAAATGGTATCACTTATTGGGGTTTTTCACTGTTTAGGCACATCAGGGGCTCTCTAAACGCATCATGGCGTCCGCTAATTATTCAAGCAAATTTTACATTCAAAAAGTCAAATGGCTCCTTCCCTTCTGAGCCCCGCTGTGCGCCCAAACAGTGTTTTTTCCCCACGTAACGGGTATCTGCGTGCTCAGGGGAATTTTGACATAAAATTTTGGGGTCCATTTTTTCTGTTACCCCTGCAAAAATAAAAACATTTGGGTCTAAAGTAACATTTTTGTGAAAAAAGTTAAATCTTCATTTTTTTCTTCCACATTCCAAAAATTCCTGTGAAGCACCTGAAGAGTTAATAAACTACTTAAATGTGGTTTTGAGCACCTTCAGAGGTGCAGTTTTTAGAATGGTGTCACTTTTGGGTATTTTCTGTCATAAAGGCCCCTCAAAGTCACTTCAAATGTGATGTGGTCCCTAAAAAAATGGTTTTGCAAACTTTGTTGTAAGAATGAGAAATCGCTGGTCAACTTTTAATACTTTTAACTCCCTAACTGCTGATGTAAAGTACACATGTGGGAAATGTTATTTATCAACTATTTTGTGTGATATATTTCTCTGATTTAAAGCCATAAAAATTCAAATTTTGAAAATTGTGAAATTTTCAAAATTTTCGGCAAATTTCAGATTTTTTCACCAATAAATGCAAGTGATATAAAAGAAATTTTACCACTATCATGAAGTACAGTATGTCACGAAAAAACAGTCTCAGAATCAGCAGGATCCATTGAAGGGTTCCAGAGGTATTGCCTCATAAAGTGACAGTGGTCAGATTTGTAAAAATTGGCCTGGTCATTAACGTGCAAACCACCCTCGGGGGTAAAGGGGTTATTGGCTAACTGAAAAGATGGTAACAAGTTGCAAGCTTTTGAGACTACTCAGTTCTCTTCATCAGGCTAGTATACCCCAAAATATGAAGTCAAATATTTATACACAATAGGACACAGAAATAATGCAGTAGATGAGAAAGGTGATGAAAAGCAGAGCTATTACTAACAGTTCTGCGTGTAAATATTTTAGCAGTTCATAGATGAGGAGTGTGAAGGTTTTATTGTCCTGTGACTGGGTCTAGTGTTGTGATGACCCCACAAGTCTAATGGGCACATTCCTTAGTTGATGTAGAATGACATAAATCCATACAACACATTCATTCCTGCTCTGAAGGTGTCAAAGGTCACCATTAGTTTATATTTCCAGACTCTTCTGTCTCTCTGAGATTTGAAATTACCTTTTAATACCAGTAATTTCATGTCCTTGATGCTGTGATCAGGGAGACAAAAATGCTTGGACACAGGCAGATCTATTCTTTTTTCTTTTATTGTGTGGCGATGATTTATCCTTGTGCTAAGTTTTTGCCCTGTCTCGCCTACATACAGACCCCAGTTGGTACATATAATTAAGTACACTACATTAGATGTGATACAGCTGAAAGTACCTGGGATATTGCAGTTCTGATGTGAATTGGGGATTTTATCTTGTCTATGGTCATTATAAACGGACAGATTTTACATTTTTTATGGTTGCAGGGAAAGGTACCTGTAGCTGGTGGAGATACAGGGAGCTTCTGACAATGATGCTTCTTTGATTTGGGGGCTGCCTGAAACACAAAAGTGGGGGGTCTGGAAATATGGATTGTAATCGGGCATCTTTTTGTAATAAGGGTTGTAGTTTCCATGCATATCTCCTTAGTGCCTCCAGATTGGGATTGTAGGTGACTACTAGAGGAACCTGGTTGCTTTTTTGTTTAGTTTTGTAATGTAGGAGGTGATTCCTTGATATTCTGGTGGCTCTTGTAATCTGGTTCTCAATTTTTTTGGATGGTAGCCCTGATTCAAAAAAGTCTTTGAGGCCACCAAGGTGTTTGTCTCTATCCATAGGGTTGGAACATACCCGATTGCATCTGATGGCTTGGCTGTAGACATTAGATTTATAATTTTTTTATGTGTTTTGGATGGAAACTGTCCCATTTAAAGTATGTTGGACGGTCCCCTTTAATAAAAATAAAATAATAAACCAACCTCATCTTTACCTTGCCAACCCAGTCCAAATAACGAAGGTCCCACAAAGATTGTATAAACAGAGCAGCCACATAGTATGTGACTGCCCTTATCATTTGCCGGCAATACAATCACTCAGTGTATTCCCTGCAAAACAGGTCACCGCATGCACAGTGAGTATTTTCACACGCATACAATTAATTGAACTGAGTTCACCTCATTGCAAGCGTGGGAGAATACTCATTGCGCGTGCACTGACCTCATTTGCCGGGAATACACTGAGTCAGTGTATTGCCGGCAAATGATCAGGGCAGTCACATACTATGTGGATGCTGTGTTCATGCAATCTTTGTGGGACCTTTGTTATTTGGACTGCGTCAGCAAGGTAAGGATGAGGTTGGTTTATTATTTTATTTTTATTACAGGTATGCAATTACCGCCTATTAGAGCCTGTGTTTCCTGCGCTGTCATGCCTGAACCCGAACAGTAACACAGACTTCCATAGGAAGTCTGTGTTCGGAGTCCGGGACCGAACAGTAGATGTTTGGTACGGACACCGAACTTTACTGTTCGGGGTTGCCCAACACTGTATATGGTAAAATCAATGGTGTTGTTCAAAAGTACAACTCGCCCGGCAAAAAACAAGCCCTTACACATCCATATTGACAGAAAAATAAAAAAAATTATGGCTCTGGAAGAAGGGGAACAAAACAACGGAAGTGCAAAAGCAGAAAATGGCCAGTGGGTGAAGGTTAATTTCCATAAAAAACACTAATCAAAAACGCAATGTGTGAACATAGCTTAATACTGACAGGTATAATGCATTGCAGTGTTGGTGCATTTAAATGCATTGTACCAGTAATCAGAGTAATAAAAGTTAAAGTCCCATAGAAGGACTAAGTAAAAAAGTGGAAAAAAAAGTAAATTGTTAAAATATTAAAAAAAAATTAGAATGATAAAAATAAAAAAAAATACAAATAAATAGGTATATTTATATATAAACAAAAATAAAAGAAGTACACATATTTGTTATCGTCTCATTCGAAATAAACTGATTTATAAAATTGAAGTTAATGCCTTCAGTGAACAACATAAAAAAATAAATTAAAAACTTTGCAAAAATATGGAAAAGTAAAATTCAGTGAGCTGTTCCCTTTTACACAGAAGGCCACAGCAAAGAAACGTATACTGTACAGTATAGGTTTTCCTTACAGTGCGCCCCTATAGCGGACAGATGCCTTGACACCCATCCTGACTGTGGCCAATTATTATTTATTTATATAGCACCATTGATTCCATGGTACTGTACATAAGAAGGGGTTACATACCAAATACAAACATCACTTACAGTAACAAACAATGATATACTGGTACAGAGGGAAGAGGACCCTGCCCTTGCGGGCTTACATTCTACAGGAATGGGGAAGGCGACAGTAGTTTTGGGGGGTTGCGGTAGCTCCAGTGTTGAGGTGGCAGCAAGCAAGGTCATGGCGGACTGTAAGCTTGTTTGAAGAGGTAGGTTTTCAGGTTCAGTCTCAAGGATCCAAATGTGGAGGCTAATCTGATGTGTTGAGGCACAGAATTCCATAGCATGGGAGATATTCGGGAGAAATCTTGGAGGCGGTTGGGTGAGGAACGAAGAAGTGTGGAGAATAGAAAGAGGTCTTGGGAGGACCGGAGATTACGTAAGGCAATATATTAGAAGATTAGTTCAGAGATGTACGAAGGAGAAAGGATATGGATGGCTTTGTAGGTCAGTGTTAGTACTTTGAACTGGATATGCAGGGCAAATGGGAGCCAGTGAAGGTATTTGCAAAGGTGGGTAAGCAGAGGAGTAGTGAGGCGAGAGGTGAACTAGTCGCGCAGCAGAGTTAAGGATGGACTGGAGGGGTGCGAGAGTCTTAGCAGGTAGGCCACAGAGGAGAGTGTTGCAGTAGTTGAGGCAGGAGATGATGAGGGCATACACAAGCAGTTTAGTAGATTGAGGGTTGATGAAAGGACGGATTCTGGAAATATTTTTGAGCTGTAGGCGACAGAAGGTGGCGAGAGCTTGGGTGTGGGGCTTGAAGGACAGGGCAGAGTCAAGGGTTACTCCGAAGCAGCAGATTGCCGGTACAGGGGAAAGTGTGATGTCATTTATTGTGATAGATAGATCAGGTGGGGAAGATATGTGTGATGAGGGAAAGATGATGAATTCACCTTTGTCCACATTGAGCTTGGGAAATTGACATCGTGGACAAGGAGGATGTGACTGATAGACATTCTGGGATTAAGGACCGCAGAGAGGTGACATCTGGGCCAGAGATGTAGATATGGGTGTCATCAGCGTACAGATGGTACTGGAAGCCATGGGATTTTATGAGCTGTCCCAGCCTAAGGGTATAGATTGAAAAGAGTAGGGGTCCTAGGACAGAGCCTTGAGGGACTAAAACTGAGAGGGGGCGGAATGAGGAGGTAGTGTGGGAGAGGGTGACGCTAAGTGCGGTTAGAAAGGTATGAGGATATCCAAGATAGGGCAAGGTCTTTGACCCAAAGAAAGAGAGGATCTGTAGTAGGAGGCAGTGATCAACTGTGTCGAAGGCAGAGGACAGGTCAAGAAGAAGGAGTACAGGGAATTGTCTATTTGCTCTGGCTGTAAGTAAGTCATTAGTAATTTTGGTTAATAATTTTGGTAAGTGCAGATTTGGTGGAATGGTGGGGGCGGAAGCCAGATTGTCAGTTGTCGAAGAGAGAGATGAGAGGTGAGAGGAAAGTTCAGCGTGAACTGAATTGAAAAGGGATGGCCCCCCTCATCCCTCTTCCTGGTATGCATGGCACCCCTCATCCCCTTTCTTGGTATGCATGGCACCCTTCATCCCTCATCCTGGTATGCATGGCCCCCCTCATCCCTCTTCCTGGTTTGTATGTCATCCTTCATCCCTCATCCTGTTATGTATGGCACCCTTCATCCCTCATCCTGGCATGTATGGCACCCCTCATCCTGGTATGAATCTTATCCTTCATCCTGGTATGCATGTCACCCCTCATCCCTCATCCTGGTATGCATGACCCCCCTCATCCTGGTATGCATGGCCCCCCTCATCCTGGTATGCATGGCCCCCCTCATCCCGGTATGTATGCTCTCCCTAATCTTGGTATGCATGGCACCCTTCATCCTGGTATGCATGACACCCTTCATCCCTTCATCCCTCATCCTGGTATGCATGGCCCCCCTCATTCCTCTTTTTCTCCCCTTGTGTGCAAGTATGTCTAAACCCAAATGAAACACCTATGGGGAATTCTGAAGAGATAAGTTGAGCATCACGCTGCATCCAGCATCCAGGCTCTATAAAGGTCGGTTTATGTCGCCAAGTTGTTTATTCCACTCCTAGATGACTTTCTGTCTTTAGAAACCATGAAAGTCAGGCAAAATACTAGATGTAGTGTTTTTTTATGTGGGGTGTATTCATGTTTGCATCAACTAATTTGAGTGCAACTGAAGATTTTTTATAATATTAATCTTACTTGCTTGTTTTGGGTTACAAAAATGTTCTGTGTAACTTAGTCTTGTCAAAATGTTTGAAATTGTTGTGTCCAATGACTTTTCAAATGGTGTCTACTCATTTATGGTGAGCATGGAATATATATGTATATACAGTATGTATATATCATATACATATACAGGTGCATCTCACTAAATTAGAATATCATCAAAAAGTTAATTTATTTCAGTTTTTCAATACAAAAAGTGAAACTCATATTATATAGAGTCATTACAAACAGCGTGATCTATTTCAAGTGTTTATTTCTGTTAATGTTGTTGATTATGGCTTACAGCCAATGAAAACACAGAAGTCATTATCTCAGTAAATTAGAATACTTTATAACAACAGCTTGAAAAATGTTTGTAAAATCCAAAATGTTGGCCTACTGAAATGTATGTTCAGTAAATGCACTCAATACTTGGTCGGGGCTCTTTTTGCATCAATTACTGCTCAGTGCGGCAATGTGGCATGGAGGCGATCAGCCTGTGGCACTGCTGAGGTGTTATGGAAGCCCAGATTGCTTTAATAGCAGCCTTTAGCTCGTCTGTATTGCTGGGTCTGGAGTCTCTCATCTTCCTCCTGACAATATCTCATAGATTCTCTATGAGGTTAAGGTCAGGTGAGTTTGCTGGCCAATCAAGCACAGTGATACTGTTGTTTTTAAACCAGGTATTGGTACTTTTGGCAGTGTGGACAGGTGCCAAGTCCTGCTGGAGAATGAAATTTCCATCTCCAAAAAGCTTGTCGGCAGAGGGAAGCATGAAGTGCTATAAAATTACCTGGTAGATGGCTGTGCTGACTTTGGTCTTGATAAAACACAGTGGACCTACACCAGCAGATGACATGGCTCCCCAAACCATCACTGATTGTGGAAACTTCACACTAGACCTCAAACAGCATTGGATTGTGGCCTCTCCACTCTTCCTTCAGACTCTGGGACCTTGATTTCCAAATGAAAATTGAAACTCTGGGACCTTGTGAATTGTGTTAATGACTGCCTTCTGGACATCTGTCAAGTCAGCAGTCTTCCCCATGATTGTGGAGCCTACTGAAACAGACTAAGGGACCTTTTTAAACGCTTAGGAAGCCTTTGCTGGTGTTTTTTGTTAATTATTTTAATTTACTGAGATAATGACTTTTGTATTTTCCTTGGCTGTAATGCATAATCAACATTAACAGAAATAAACACTTGAAATAGATCACCCTGTTTGTAATGACTCTATATAATATATGAGTTTCACTTTTTGTATTGGAGAACTGAAATAAATTAACTTTTTGATGATATTCTAATTTAGTGAGATGCACCTGTTAACTTTTTGATGATATTCTAATTTAGTGAGATGCACCTGTATATATATATATATATATATATATATTTTATCACCCTGACTAATAAGTGTTTCATTACTTTACAGAGGAAGAGGAAGAGGACCCTTCACCAATTGGTATGTACTGCACATTATCATTCCATGTTTCTTAACCCTGTCTTGTAATCAGCATTAACCTGACAGCCACATTTTTAAGCATGACATGTCATTTTATGTGGTAATAACTTTAAGGCTAAGTTCACACGATGCGTTTTTCATGCGTTTCCGCGGCGTTTTTGCAGTTGCGTAAACGCCGCGGAAACGCATGAAAAACGCATGGTAGAAGGGCAGCAATGTTCCCCAATGGAAATCCGCATGTGCCGTGCCCATGATGCGGATTTTTCCGCAGCGTAAACGCTGCGGTCAAAAATCCGCAGCATGTCAATTAATTTTACGGAAACGCTGCTCTTTTGCCGCCATTGACTTGCATTAGACCGCATGGAATCCGCATCACTGTATATGTTGATGCGCTTTTAATGCGGTCTAATGTGCGGATGGTACCCGGGTGTGGATGAGAGGACTCTCATCCAGACCCAGGTACCATTAAAAAAAAAAGAATAAAATAAAAAATATATATATTCTCACCTTCTGACGGCCCGCGCTGCGTCCTGCTGGCTTCCCGGGCACTTCGCGGTTGAATGAAGGACCTTCGCTGACGTCAGAGTCATGTGACGGGTCACGTGACGCTGACGTCGGAAGGTCCTAAAGTCTTCACTGCCGGCAGCCGGGACCGAGCGAAGCAGGACACCGGGGGCCATCAGAGGGTAAAGTATAGATTTATTTTTTATTTTTTGACATTCACACACTATATAAATCCATGCCGGTTGCATGGATTTATATAGTGTGAAGTTGACAAGCACTTTCCAAGTGATGCTAAAATCTCTTGGGAAGCGCTTGTCAACCCGCATGCGGAAATGCATGTGAAGAACGCTTCATTTCCGCATGTCCCTGGCAGGAAACCGCATGTACAATCCGCATGCGTTTTTTCCTGCCAGAGAGATGCAGAAACGCTCAGGAAAAAATCCTGAGCATTTCTGCATCGTGTGCACATACCCTTAAATGCTTCTTCTTCTGTCAGTGATTCTGAGATTGTAATTTTGTTTTTGTAAAACATTGCACCTGTTCGTACTGGATCAGTTGTTTAGTCGTTATTTATGAAAGTATTCCAAATTTTCTGAAAATTTAGAAAAAATTTGCAATTTTTAAACTTAATTGTATACCCTTAATGAGATGTATATAGCTATAAAATATAAGTGTCTGCTCTATATGGGGTGATCCTGCGTTCAGGAGAAATTGCATAATACATTGTGCAGGCTAAAATTTGAGTCTGAAGTAACATTTTAGCTTAACCGCTTTAGGTTGTGTGCCCACGATGCGTTTTTTAAGCATTTCCGCAGCGGCAAAAACGCTGCAGAAACACTTAAAAAACGCATGGTAGAAGGCCTGCCATGTTCCCCAATGATAATCCGCATGTGCTGTGTACATGCTGCGGAAATTGCCGCTGCGGATTATCATTGCAGAAAAAAACGCAGCACTACCAATTATTTTACGGAAGTGCTGCGTTTTCGCCGCCATGGATTTGCATTAGAACGAATGGATTACGCTTCAATAGATAAGCACATGCGGAATATATGCGTTCAATGTGCGGATGGTACCCGGGTGTGGAGGAGAGGAGACTCTCCTCTGGACCTGGGTACCATAGAAAATTGTAAAAAAAACAATAAAATAAAAAATAAATATGATACTTACCTTCTGGTGGCCCCCGGTGCGCTCGTCCTCTCATGCCGGCAGATCGCGATGGACTGGAGGACCTGCGCTGATGTCATAGTCATGTGACTGGTCACGTGACGCTGACGTCGGCAGGTCCTTCAGTGTACCGCGATCTGCTGGCATGAGAGGACGGAGTGAAGCAAGACTGCGGGGGCCATCGGAAGGTAAGTATAGATTTATTTTTAAACATTCTTTCGGTCACACTATATAAAGTTGACAAGCACTTTCCAAGTGATGCTAAAATCGCTTGGAAAGCGCTTGTCAACCCGCATGCAGAAATGCATGTGAAGAACGCTTCACATCCGCATGTACCTGGCAAGAAAAACGCATGTACAATCCGCATGCGTTTTTTTCTGCCAGGGAGATGCAGAAACGCTCAGGAAAAATTCGGAGCATTTCTGCATCGTGGGCACATAGCCCAGGGTGGTTTGCACGTTAATGACCAACCAATTTTTACAATTCTGACCACTGTCACTTTATGAGGTAATTACTCTGAAACGCTTCAACGGATCCCCCTGATTCAGAGATTGTTTTTTCGTGACATATTGTACTTCATGACAGTGGTAAAATTTATTCGATATCACTTGCATTTATTCGTGAAAAAATTGGAAATTTGGTGAAAATGTTGAAAATTTCACAATTTTCAAAATTTAAATTTTTATTTCGTTAAATCAGAGAGATATGTTACACAAAATAGTTAATAAATAACATTTCCCACATGTCTACTATACATCAGCACAATTTTGGAATCCAACATTTTTTTCATTAGTGCGCTATAAGGGTTAAAAGTTGATCAGCGATTTCTCATTTTTCAAACACAATTTACAAAACCATTTTTTTAGGGACCACATCACATTTGAAGTGACTTTGAGGAGCCTTTATTACAGAAAATACCCCAAATTGACACCATTCTAAAAACTGCACCCCTCAAGGTGCTGAAAACCACAATCAAGAAATTTGTTAACCCTTCAGATGCTTCACAGGAATTTTTGGAATGGGGACGAAAAAAGTGAACATTTAACTTTTTTCACAAAAATTTTACTTTAGACCCCATTTTTTTTTATTTTTGCAGGGGTAACAGGAAAAAATGGACCCCAAAATTTGTTGTGCAATTACCCCTGAGCACGCAGATACCTCATACGTGATTAAAAAACACTGTTTGGGCGCACAGCAGGGCTCAGAAGGGAAAAGGCGCCATTTGACTTTTTGAATGTAAAATTTGCTTGAATAATTAGCGGATGCCATGTTGCGTTTAGAGAGCCTCTGATGTTCCTAACCAGTGGAAACCCCCCATAAGTGATACCATTTTTGAAACTAGACCCCTCAGGGAACTTATCTAGATGTGTGGTGAGCACCTTGAACCCCCCACAGAAGCTTATAACATGTAGCCGTGAAAATAAAATTTTCACATTTTTCCCACAAAAATGTTTTTCAGCCCCCAGTTTTGCATTTTCATAAGGGTAGCAGGAGAAATTGCACCATGCAACTTGTTGTGCAATCTCTCCTGAGTAAGTCAATACCCCATTTGTGGGGAAAACCACTGCTTGGGCGTACAGCAGGGTTCGGAAGGGAAGGAGCGCCATTTGACTTTTTGAATGTAAAATTTGCTTGAATAATTAGCGGACGCCATGTTGCATTTGGAGAGCCCCTGATGTGTCTAAACAGTGTAAAACCCCCACAAGTGACACCATTTTGGAAAACTAGACCCCTGAGGGAACTTATCTTGATGTGTGGTGAGAACCTTTAACCCCAGGTGCTTCACAGAAGTTTAAAACATGAAGCCGTGAAAATAAAAAAATCTAACTTTTTCCACAAAAATGATCTTTTAGCCCCAAATTTTTTACTTTCACAAGGGTAAGAGGAGAAATTGGAACCTAAAAACTGTTTTGCAATTTCTCCTGAGTACGCCAATACCCCATATGTGGGCAAAATACACTGTTTGGGCGCATGTCGGGGTTCAGAAGGGAAGGAGCACTGTGTGACTTTTTGAACGCAAAATTGTCTGGAATCAAGAGCGGATGCCATGTCGCATTTCGGGAGCCCCTGATGTGCCTAAATAGTGGAAACCCCCCACAATTGACTCCATTTTGGAAACTAGACCCCTCAAGGATTTTATCAAGGGGTATAGTATATATTTTGAACCCAGAGGTATGACAGAATTTGATAACATTAGGTCATCATATTGAATAAATTGTCATTAGTCTTGAGCGCAAGTGCTCGCTACTTGAGTTTGCATTGTGTACTCGGGTATGCACCATATATCACGGGTGCTCGAGTAACATGCTTGAGTCCCTGCCCTGCATGTTTCACGGTTGTTAGACACCCAAAAAAATACATGCGGGGATCGCTCCTGCATGGCAGGCGATCCCAGCAATGTTTTTTTTGGCTGCGAAGCATATGGTGCAGAGACTCGAGCATGTCACTCGAACACCTGCGATACTCAGTGCATACCCGAGCACCCGATGCAAACTCAAGTAGCGAGCACTTGCGCTCAACACGGGTCGCCATATTGTCATCATTTTTTTTTTCTTTACTTTTGATAAAATCCCAAATCTAACCCCAACCCTAACCGTAGCCCAACCCTAACCGTAGCCCAACCCTAACCCTAACCCTAGCCCCAACCCTAACCCTACCCCAACCCTAACCACAAACCTAACCCTAGCCCAACCCTAACCCTAGCACAACCCTAACCCTAGAGTTTATTTTTTTACACCATTCCTCGTGTGGTATAAGTGATTAGACGACTTTATTCTTCAGGTCGGTTCGATTACAGCAGTTCAAGATTCATATTGGGTTTTTATGATTGATAGCTGTCACACACTAAAAGATGCTTTTTTGCAAAGACTAGTTTTTGCATCTCCATATTTTGAGAGCTATAATTTTTCCATATTTTGGCCAACAGAGTCATGTGATGGCTTGTTTTTTGCAGGACAAGTTGAAGTTTTTATTGCTACCATTTTCGGGCATGTGACTTTTTTTTATCGCTTTCTATTCCGATTTTTGGGAGGCAGAATAAACAAAAACCAGCAATTCAGGAATTTTTTTTTTTTGCCGTTCCACGTTTGGTAAATTTGATAAGACAGCTTTATTCTTCAGGTCAGTACCTTTACAGCGGTTCCGTATTTATGTTGTTTTTTATATTTTGTCGCTTTTACACAATAAAAACTTTTCTAGAAAAAATAATTTTTTTGTATCGCTTTATTTTGAGATGGAGCTGAATGGCGGCTTGTTTTTTGTGGGACAAGATGACCATTTCAGCGGTACCATTTTTATTTACATTCGTCTTTTTGATCGCGTGTTATTCCATTTTTTTGTTTGGCGGTATGATGATAAAGCATTGTTTTTTGCTTAGTTTTTTTTTTTTTTGATGTGACATCAGCGGATGTCAGAGCAGGCTGCAGCCGGGGGTCACGTGATGTCTAAATGGCTAAATCCCCTGTGGGAGAGAGGAGACCCCCTGGTGTCCGACCTGTCGTCTTTCCTCATGGCATTCCGGAAAGTCTTCGATGAACCAGGACGTAAGACCTCATCAGCCTCCTCTCTGCTATGTCTCCGCCAAGGGAGTCTCACCGTGGGCCAATATGCCATACGGTTCCACACCCTCGCTTCTGAGCTTGCCTGGGATAACGAGGCCCTAGTGTCCATCTTCTGGGAAGGCCTTTCTGGCCGGATTAAAGACGAGCTCGCCGGTCGGGACATTCCTACTACGATGGATGACCTGGTGTCGCTGGCTACCCGGACATCCGGTTTCAAGAGCACACCAAAGAGACCACCTGTGAGAGAAGGTTTCCCTGCCTTGCTCCTACTTTCCAGAGACCTGTCTCCTCATCTGTTACTCCTCGGGTGCACTCACCTGAGCCCATGCAGATCGACCAGACCAAGATGGTCAAATCTCGCCAGGAGTCACGCCGAGCCGAGGGGAGCTGTTTCTATTGCGGCAGTAAGGAGCACCTGATCCGTTCCTGCCCAGAGAGGCCGGGAAACTCCAGTGTCTAGGACCGCTCGGAGAGGTCGCCCTATACAAAAGTAAACCCTCTCCATCCCTGACTATGTCTGTCTCTATCTCCTGGGGAGAGAGCCGTCACTTTGAACTCGCTCACCTGGATTCTGGAGCTGCTGGAAACCTCATTTCCCAGTCCCTGGTTGAGAAATATCATATCCCCACCAAGTCTCTGGCTGAACCATTGTCAGTCGCCTCCGTGGATGGAAGACTTCTTCCGGTGACCATCCTGCTCGTCACGGAACCCATAACCCTGCAGGTGGGAATGCTGCTCTCAGAAAATTTCCTTCCATGTGCTACCTGGACTCTCTCACTCCCTATTGCTAGGCCTACCTTGGCTCCAGACACATGAACCCGTGTTGAACTGGCAATCCGATGAAGTACTCCGGTGGGGGCCGGACTGCCACAAGACCTTCCTGGTTCCGGTTCATCCGATTCGTCCACCACCTACCCCAGCTAATTTACCCGGTCTTCCGGCTCCTTATTGGTCCTATGCTGACGTCTTCGGTAAAAAAGAAGCAGAAACTTTGCCACCTCATAGGCCATATGATTCCCCACTCGACCTGGTACCTGGCGCCACTCCACCCCTTGGCCGTATTTACCCGTTGTCCGCGGCCGAAACCCCGGCCATGTCTGAGTACATTGAAGAGAATCTGTCTAGGGGATTCATCCGGAAGTCTACCTCCTCGGCCGGCGCCAGATTCTTCTTTGTCAAAAAAAAGGATGGCTCGCTACGCCCCTGTATTAACTATAGAGGACCCAATCAGATCACGGTAAAGAATAAATACCCCCTGCCACTCATCTCCGAGTTGTTTGATCGCCTTAAAGGCGCCAGGATCTTTTCCAAGCTGGATCTACGTGGAGCATATAACCTGGTCCGTATCTGGCAAGGAGACGAGTGGAAGACGGCATTCAATACTCGGGACGGTCACTATGAATACCGTGTGATGCCCTTAGGTCTCTGCAATGCTCCCGTCGTCTTCCAAGAACTGGTCAACGACATCTTCCGTGATCTTCTTTACTCCTGCGTGGTGGTATACCTGGACGACATCTTGGTCTTCTCTCTCCGGATCTTCCCACACACCGGAGAGATGTTCGTCAGGTCCTGCTTAGGCTCAGGCAGAACCACCTCTATGCTAAATACGAGAAGTGCCTCTTAGAACAGACCTCTCTTCCATTCCTAGGCTATGTTATCTCCCAGACAGGCTTGCGAATGGATCCCGAGAAACTCTCTGCTGTCATAAAGTGGCCCCGTCCTAAGGGGTTGAAGGCGATTCCTGGGCTTCGCCAATTACTATCGTCTCTTCATTCCACACTTCTCGTCTCGGACGGCTCCCATATCTGCGCTCACCCGTAAGGGAGCAAATCCCAAGCAATGGTCACCCGAAGCTGAGGAGGCCTTCCTTTCCTTAAAGCAAGCCTTCTCCTCTGCCCCTGTACTGCACCGTCCGGATTGTAATAAACAATTCTACCTGGAGGTTGATGCTTCCTCCTCCGGAGCCGGGGCGGTGCTCACACAAAAATCTTCTTCCGGGAGAATGGTAACCTGCAGCTTCTTCTCCAAAATCTTCTCCTCATCTGAGCGCAACTACTCCATAGGAGACCGAGAATTGCTAGCCGTCAAATTGGCGCTGGAGGAGTGGCGCTATCTGCTTGAAGGGGCTCTATACCCGGTGATCATCTACACAGATCACAAAAATCTGGCATATCTCCAAAATGCCCAGAGACTTAATCCGCGTCAGGCCTAGTGGTCTTTGTTCTTCGCCCGCTTCGACTTCATCCTTCATTTCCGCCCGGCGGACAAGAATGTCAAAACTGATGGCTTGTCCCGATCCTTCCTGTCCTCCGATCAAGAGGAGGAGCCTATGCACATCATCGACCCCTCCAAGGTGATGAATGTGGCCCCCTTGGATTTGACTCGTCTTCCACCCGGTAAGACGTTCGTAGCGGTACCAGACCGTGAGAAGGTTCTTCGCTGGGGTCATTCTTCTAAACTAGCTGGCCATGCTGGCCAAAAGAAGACCTTCCTGCTCATTTCCCGGCATTACTGGTGGCCTACCCTGCGTAAGGATGTGGTAGACTTCGTCTCAGCCTGTTCATCTTGTGCCCGCAACAAAGTTCCCAGACACTTACCAGCCGGTCATCTCCTGCCGCTTCCCGTACCTGTTGCCCCGTGGCAACACATCGCTATGGACTTCATTACCGACCTCCCTGTTTCTGCCGGGTGTACTGTCATTTGGGTGGTCGCGGACCGCTTCTCCAAAATGGCCCACTTCATTCCCCTGCCTGGTCTCCCGTCTGCACCTGAGCTGGCTAAAGACTTTATCCGCCATATCTTCCGTCTCCATGGTCTCCACATCGTGTCGGATCGAGGGGTTCAGTTCACCTCACGCTTCTGGAGAGCGACATGTAAACTCCTGGTTGTCACCTTGGATTTCTCCTCCGCTTACCATCCTCAGTCCAATGGTCAAGTGGAGCGGATCAATCAGATCCTTACCAGCTACCTCTGGCACTTTGTTAATGTCCACCATTCTGATTGGGTAGACCTCCTTCCTTGGGCCGAATTCTCTTATAATAATCACGAGAGTGAATCCTCTTCCAAATCCCTGTTCTTTATAGTCTATGGCCAACTTCCCCGGATTCCGTTTCCCGTCTCCGCCTCTGTGGACAACCCTGCCGCAAAGTCTCTTGTCAGCGAGTTTTCCACCATTTGGGAGAGTACTAGGTCTGCACTTTTTCAGTCCTCTGGGCGGATGAAGAGATATGCTGATAAGAGACGTCTGGATCCGCCTCAATTCCGTCTGGGAGAGAAGGTTTGGCTCTCCTCCAAACATGTGCGGCTCAAGATACCCTCCTACAAGTTAGGTCCTCGCTTCATCGGCCCTTTCGAAATCCTCAAGCAAATTAATCCAGTGGCCTACAAATTAAAACTCCCGGCCACCTTACGGATTCCCAACTCCTTCCACGTATCTCTCCTCAAACCCATTGTCTTTAACTCTTTTTCCAACAATCCAGGTACTCCCCCTGCTCTGGTTTCCGCTGAGGACGTCTTTGAGGTAGAGCGTATTCTGGCCACCAAGAGGGTAAGAGGAAAGACCTTTTTCTGGTAGATTGGAAGGGGTTTGGTCCTGAGGAGAGAACTTGGGAACCCAGGGAGAACAAGAACGCCCCGCTTCTCCTTGAAAAATTTCTTTCAGGCCAAAAAAAGAGGGGGCCTAAAGGGGGGGTACTGTAGCATCAGCGTCTCTGCCCCTTGCTAGGCAGAGACTCCGTCACTCACACCTTCCCGCTCCTGGCTCGGCGTCCTCCAGCGCTTCTCTCCCCGCTGCTGCCGGCGCGCGCTCCTTCCATGGCACTGTGATTAGGGCGCGAGCGCTCCCCCTCTCTTAAAGGGACTGCGCGCGCTGTCCTAAGGAGTCCCCGGCCAATTGCCGGAGGACCTCCCATATATAAGGCACCTCCTCCAAAATGGAGTTGCCCAAGCAAAGTTGTTGCACAGTTTCTGATCTCTGCTTTAGCCCTCAGGTCCCGTTGCTAGCCTGACTCCTCGCCCTGCCTGCCAGCCTGTTATCTGCCCGTTACCTGCCAAGCCTGCCAGCCTGCTCACCTGGAGCGCTCACCTGTTACCTGCCTGTTACCTGCCCTGTCGGTCAGCCCGCTCACCTGGGAGCATCCGCCTGTTACCTGCCCTGTCTGTCAGTCCGCTCACCTGGGAGCATCCGTCTGTTACCTGCTGTGTCCGTCAGCCCGCTCACCTGGGAGCGCCCACCTGTTACCTGCCTGTTACCTGCTTTGTCTGTCTGCCCGCTCACCTGGGGGCACCCGCCTGTTTCCTGCCAGCCTGCCTGGAGACTCTGCCGTCACTTGCTGTGACCACCTGCCTGGTAAACCTAGAGACTACTACTTGCTCTGCTGTCACGAACCGTGATCACCTGTCAGCTACCAGAGACTTCTGCCTGCTTGCCGTGTCCATCCATCTTACTGGTCAGTCCCAGCCATCTGTCCCGTGGGAGCCACCTGCTGTCTTACAAGGTCGTCCCCAGAGTAGCACCTGGTCCCTCTGCCCGGATCCTCCCTGGTCACGGAGTCGTTAGTCGCCGTCCGACCAGGGTCGGTTCGGGTTGATACTTAGTCACACCCCTCTGGGTCCCTCTTTGCACCTCGGCACAGAGGTTCCTCCACCCGGACCCGTAACAATAGTATTTCCTGCAGAGGGTTTTCTGAAGGTTTTTGTGTGGATGGGAGCCTTGTGTTCTCCTATTAATTCCAAATCCAGGAATGTTATTTTAGTTCTGTCTATGGTATGTCTATGGTATGGGTGAACCACAAATTAAACTCATTGTTGTTTAAATAAGTTAAAACTCTGTAATATCATTAGTTTCACCACCCCAGATGATTAATCATCAATAAATCTGGTATAGATGATAATAGAAGAACAAAAAGGATTGTGGACACTATTTATAAAACCTGAAGGTAACTGAAGGTAACTGGATCCTTAGTCACAGTAAACAATGTTCCTGTTTGTTGTCACTCTCTCCTCTGTAGTCCTTCACTTTCTACTAACCCCTATAATCCCTACTCCTAGTAAGGAATTGGTCATCTGTCTCTCCATTCTCCCCATCCATCTCACCTCCTCCTCAGAACTGATCCTCAACATACAATCCTGTGTCTCTAAGCCCAGACAACCACCTTATGCTCTCTCCTGCTCTCACCTACTAACACTTTCTCTACTCCTCCTCACTGCTGGTGATATCTCCCCAAATCCTGCCCCCCCCCCCACCCACCACATCCCCACAGTCACATCTACCTCTCATCCTTGATCGATCACACATTTCCGCAACCTTTCTAACCTTATACCCATCCGCCCAGCCCCACTAACAGAAGCTCTATGGAACGCACACTCTGTCTGCAACAAACTTTCCTACATCCATGATCTTTTCATTACTAACAAACTTTCCTTCCTCGGCATCACTGAAATCTGGCTCACCCCCTTCTGACACAACCTCTTCATTTGCACTTTCTTATGGCGGTTTCCACCTCTCCCACACACCCCGCCCCAGCAGCAAGTATGGTGGAGGAGTTGGCTTTCTTCTGTCAGATAACTGCTCCTTCTCACATATCCCATTGCCATCCTGCATTACCCTCCCCTCTTTTGAAGTGCACTGTGTGCACAACTACTCACCCTTCAACCTCCAACTGGCTGTCATTTACCACCCCCCAGGGCCAGCTACCACCTTCTTAGACCACTTCACCACCTGGCTACTCCATTTCCTTTCTGCTGATATCCCCACTATCATCATGGGTAACTTCAACATCCCCATTGACACTTCCCAATCATCTGACTCTAAGCTTCTATCCCTCACTTCCTCCTTCTGCCTCGCTCAATAGTGTTCCGCAGCCACTCACAAAGATGGACACACATTGGACCTCATCTTCACCAGCCTCTGTTCCCTATCTAACTTCTCTAACTCACCTCTCCCTCTTTCTGACCACAACTTACTCATATTCTTTCCCCTCTCCTCTCCAGGTCTGCAATCCCCCATCCAGAAACTTGCACACGCTCGCAGAAATCTCAAACTCCTTGACCAACACTCATTCTCTGAATCCCTTCTCCCTCTTACATAAATTACTTACACGATGCAGATGCTGCTGCTGCTTTATATAACACCACAACAGCTGCAGCTCTCAATTTGGTCGCCCCCCTCACACATACCAAAGCTTGCACCATCAACAGGCTACCCTGGCACACCAGCCTGACTAAAGAACTGAGACGGGTTTCCAGAGTTGCTGAACGAAGATGGAAAAGGTCTCACTCCAACGAGCACTTCATCACATTCAAACAGTCCCTCACTACTTTCAAGTCCACACTAACTGCAGCAAAACAAGCCTACTTCTCATTGCTCATATCCTCCCTGTCTCACAACCCTAAACAGCTATTCAGTACTTTCAATTCTCTCTTCCATCCTCCAGCTCCTCCTCCTCGCTTATTTTAGCTGAAGACTTTGATCATTCTTCAAGCAGAAGATTGACAACGTAAGGCAAAGCTTTGGCCATTAGTCCCCATAGCCTCTTCTCATAACTACTCGACTCTCCGCCTCCAAAATAAGCTTCTTTGCCATTACGTAAGATCAACTTTCCTCTTTACTCTCCAAGTCACATCTTACCACCTGTGAACTTGACCCAATTCCGTCTCACCTCATCCCAAACCTCACCGCAGTCTTCATCCCAACCCTAACCCACCTCTTCAAACTGTCACTAACAACTGTCGTCTTCCCCTCATGCTTCAAACATCCTCAAAAAGCCCTCCCTTGACCAATCCACTCTGTCTAGCTATCGCCCCATCTCACTTCTCCCTTATGCCTCAAAACTACTGGAACAACACGTCCATTTTGAACTCTCCTCCCACCTGTCCTCCTACTCCCTCTTTGACCGCTTACAATCTGGCTTTCAATTGCATCGCTCCACTGAAACTGCCATGACTAAAGTCACCAACGACGTACTGACTGCCAAATCCAAGCGACACTACTCTGTTCTCCTCCTCCTGGACCTGTCCTCTGCTTTTGACACACTGGACCATTCCCTCTTACTACAGACTTGGATCTCCTCATACCTAACAGACCGGACATTCAGCGTCTCCCACTCACACACCACCTCCTCATCTCGCCCCCTATCTGTTGGTGTCCCCTAAGGCTCAGTTCTAGGACCCTTGCTCTTCTCCATCTACACCTTTGGCCTGGGGCCGCTCATAGAGTGTCACGACTTTCAGTATCACCTCTATGCTGATGACACACAGATCTACCTCTCTGGACCTGATATCACCTCCTTACTAACCAGAATCCCGCAATGTCTGTCCGCTATTTCATCTTTCTTCTCTGCTAGATTCCTAAAACTTAATATGTATAAAACTGAATTCATCATCTTTCCACCATCTCACTCAACCCCCCACCTAACCAATCTATAAAAGTCAATGGCTGTCCACTCTCCCCACTCCTGCAAGCTCTCTGCCTCGGGGTAATCCTTAACTGATCTCTCCTTCAAACCTCATATCCATGCCCTTTCCACGTCATGCTGGCTCCAACTCAAAAATATTTCCAAGATCCGTACATTCCTCAACCATGAATCTGCAAAAACACTAGTGCATGCCCTCATCATCTCTCGCCTCGACTAGTGCAACCTCCTGCTCTGTGGCCTCCCTTCTACTGCTCTCGCACCCCTGCAATCTATCTTTAGCTCTGCTGCCCGACTAATCCACCTGTCCCCCACTATTCCCCGACCTCTCCCCTCTGTCAATCCCTTCACTGGCTCCCCATTGCCCAGAGACTCCAGTAGAAAACCCTAACCTTGGCATACAAAGCCTTCCACAAACTGTCTCCTCCATACATCTGTGATCTAGTCTCCTGGTACCTACCTGCAAGCTCCGATCCTCACAGGATCTCCTTCTCTACTCCCCTCTTTTCTCCTCTTCCCACAATCGCATACAAGGTTTCTTCCATGCATCCCCCCTACTCTGGAACTCTCTACCCCAACATTTCAGACTCTCGCCCTAACGTGGAAACCTTCAAAAAGAACCTGCAGACCACCACTTCCGACAAGCCTACAACCTGCAGTAACCCTCGCTGCACGACCAGCTGTTCCCTCACCTACTGTATCCTAACCCCCCATCCTTCTAGATTGTGAGCCCTAGCAGGCAAGGTCCTCTCTCCTCCTGTACCAGTCGGCGACTTGTATTTGTTCGAACTATTGTACTTGTTGTTTGCTATGTATACCCCTTTTTCACATGTAAAGCGCCATGGAATTAATGGCGCTATAATAATAAAACACTCCTCCCACCATGCCATTCCGATGTTCGCTACTGATGGGGAGAATTTAGCCCCCATGGAAACTCCGCTGTTTTGGAGAAAAAATATTTTATTGAACAGATTTAATGAATGACTGTAGATCAGGAGAGTAAGAACTAAATTTGGACAGGTGATGATCAACTGCAGAAATAGCAACGTGGTGCGGGATGCTTGTATATAGTTCCACTCCAGCTCAAAACATCACAGCAATCTTGAATGGAACCTGGGATACGTAGGACAAGTAGTTGGAGAGCTGAATCCAGCCACTGTCCAAGGCGTTCGCTAAAGGAGCCTATGCCTGCAGCAATTGGATGCATCAGTGGTAGTTTTTCTTTTTTGTGTGTTTTGGGTAATGCATGAATAATAAGTATAGTTGGATGATTTACAATAATGAATTCAGATTCTTTTTTTGTTAAAATACCCAATGCTATTCCCTCCTGAACCAAGTGTTTTAGTTTTTCTTGGAAAAATGACCGCCGCCAGGGACCAGGGGGAGACGGACAGGTGAGTATACTTTTTTTGTATTATTTTTACTTTTTTTGTCTTTTTTTTTTACTGTGGGCTGGGCACAGCCGACTACTGCTCTCCCCAGACGTACCGCTCTCAATGTTATTAGTGGGAGCGGCGATCGGATGAGAGAAGTAGTAGTCCTCCTCTCCGGACCTGGGTACCACCCGCAGCGCGTTTCCTGCGCAAATTTGCGTCCATTGGCTTTAATTGAAACAGCAAATCCGCAGGTATAGATATTATACTTGCGGGCTTGCTGCGGTTCAATGCTGTGTTTTTTTCTGCAATTGTAATCCTGAGCGGAAATTTCCACATCATGTGCACAGCACATCAGGATTACCATTGCTATAGCTGGCAGACCTATTAACAAGCGTTTTCCCAGCGGGAAAACCGACGTGAAAAGGCATCAAAAACGCTTCGTGTGCACATAGCCTTAATCATGCGAAGAGCATTGTGGATAATAAAAATAGAGAGGATCTAATCTCCAAAAAAAAATAATTCTGGTTGAAATAAAAATATATAAAAAATGAATACGCAGATTCCAACATTAGTCCTCACCTACAATACCCATTATCCAGCTATTTCGGACATAGTAAAAAGAAATATTGATATCCTGAGAGAGGACAGTACTATGGACTTTTTTTTTTTTTTAAAGTATCAGAGTGGTGCCTCGTAGAGCACCCACAATCGGAAATAAACTGTCCCCCAGTCTTTTTAATCCCAGTCCCTCTATAAAAAACACATGGTTATCAGTGAGTGGTTTTCACAAATGTGTCTTGCTTTCATGCAGCACATGTCCATTTGCCTCTAAAAAAATTATTTTTTCTAATAACAACAAGTCTAAAATATTTTCAATTAAAAGTTTTGTAAACTGCAATTTAGAGCATGTGGTTTATGTGATTGAGTGCACTGCTTGTAAGCTCAAATACGTTGGTTCCACCACCAGAAAGTTTAAAACAAGACTGAGAGAACATTTGTACAACATTTTATTAACCACTGCTGGCCGCTCCCAGGCATAATGTGACCCCGCCGCTAATGTCATGTCAAGCGAGGCGTGACATCAGTGACACGGTCCCGCGGTGGCTACTGGATTGTGGGCGGGGTTACCCCCCGCGTCACACCCTGCATCTACTGCGCGCTTTCCCAATGAATGGTGAGAGGGAGAACGCGCTGTGGATGCTGGGTGTGACGTGCGGGGTAACCCCACCCACAGCCGAGCATCCACCATGCAACGCAGTACTGAGTCACACCCGGCTACAGTCGGAACTAGATGTGACATCAGCGGATGTCAGAGCCCGCTGCAGCCGGGGGCCACGTGATGCCTGTCAGCGGCCAGCGATAGCGCCGCTCACAGGCAGTATCACTCAAGGTATTTACAAAGAAACTTATTTTCATCATAAAAATACATTGGCCTATTTTCAACAGTAGTGGACAACCCCTTTAAAGTCCCATAGAAGGACTAGGTAAAAAAGGAGGGGAGGGGTACAAAATTGTAAAAATATTTAAAAAAAAATTACAAAGATCAAAAGAATAAAAAAAAACAATACATGCGTAAATTTATGTAAAAACAAGAATAAAAGAAGTAAACGCATTTGTTATCATCTCATCCGAAATAACCTGATTTGTAAAATTGAAGTTAATGTCTTCAGTGAACACCATAAAAAAACTAAATTAAAAACTTAGCAAAAAAAATGGAAAAAGAAATTTCAGTGGGCTGTGCCTTCCTACACAAAAGCCACAGCAAAGAAACGTATACTGTACAGTATAGGTTTTCCTTATAGTGCGCCCCTATAGCGGACAGATGCCTTGACACCCATCCTGACTGTGGCCAATGTCAGACATATATCTCTTGAGGGCATGCATCAGCCAGTGGGCACAAACACTGTGTACCTAGCCTTACAAATTATCTCTGTTCACATCAGTTTTACTTCTTTAATCTCTTGAGGTCAGAGTCACTTTGTAGGTTCATGACCAGGCCTTATTTTTTAAATCTGACCACTGTCACTTTATGAGGTAACTCTAGAACTCTTCAACGGATCCCACTGTTTCTGAGATTAATATTTCGTTACATATTGTACTTTATGATTGTGGTAAAATTTCTTCGATATCATTTGCGTTTATTTGTGAAAAAAATGGAAATTTGGTGAAAATTTTGAAAATGTTGCAATTTTCAAACTTGGAATTGTTATGCCGTTAAATCAGAGAGATATGTCACACAATATAGTTAATAAATAACATTTCTTACATGTCTACTTTACATCAGAACAATTTTGGAAACAAAATTTTTCCTTGTTAGGAAGTTATAAGGGTTAAAAGTTGACCAGCAATTTCTCATTTTCCCAACAAAATTTACAAAACCATTTTTTTAGGGACCACATCACATTTGAAGTGACTTTGAGGGGCCTTTATGACAGAAAATACCCCAAAGTGACACCATTCTAAAATCTGCACCCCTCAAGGGGCTCAAAACCACATTCAAGAAGTTTATTAACCCTTCAGGTGATTCACAGGAACTGAAGCAATGAAGAAGAAAAAAAATTAACATTTAACTTTTTTTTCACAATTTAATTTAGACCCAATTTTTTTATTTTCACAGGGGTAACAGATAAAAATGGACCCCAAAATGTACTGTGCAATTTCTCCTGATCATGCCGATACCCCATATGTGGGGGAAAACCACTGTTTGGGCACACGGCAGGCCTCGGAAGGGAAGGAGCGCAGTTGGACTTTTTGAATTCAAAATTTGCTGGAATAATTAGCTGACGCCATGTATCATTTGGAGACCCTGTAATGTGCTTAAACAGTGCAAACTCCCCACAAGTGACATCACTTATCTAGATGTGTGGTGAGCACTTTGAACCCCCAGGTGCTTCACAAAAGTTTATAACGTAGAGCCATGAAAATAAAAAATCTATTTTTTCCACAAAAATTTTCTTTTAGCTCCAAATTTTTTATTTGCACAAGACCTCTCATTTTGTTGTGCAATTTGTTCTGAGTATGCCAGAACATACCCTACATGTAATTGGTAACTACTTTTGAGGCATAGTGCAAAGGTCAGAAGGGAAGGAGCGCTATATTATGCACATTTTACTGTTATTGTTTGAGGGTGCCATCATCCACTGGGAGATCCCCTGAGGTGCCATAGCAGCCTGAGGACCCCATTTTACAAACTACACCTCTCAATGAACTCATCTAGGGGTGAAATGATCATATTGACATCATGAGTGTGTCACAGAATTTTATACCATTGGGCAGTGAAGAAAAAATAATTACGTTTTTATCTCAAAAATTTTGTTTTAGCCCCAGATTTTACATTTTTCAATGGGGTTAATGGATAAAACTGGCCCCTAAAATGTGTCCCACAATTTCTGCTGAATGTAGCAATACCTCATATGTGACTGTACAGTACTGCTTAGCCACACGGCGACACTCGGGAAGGACGGAGCGCTATTTCACTGCTGGAGTGCAGGTTTTCCTAGAATAGTTTACGGACTCCATATGCACAGAACCTAAATGCTAAAAAAGAGCAGAATACCCCCTCAAGTGACCCCATTTTGTAAGTTATACCCCTGCCAAACATGTGGATGGTAAATCTGATGTAGGCACACACTGGAGCTCTGGAGGGCGGGGGTGGGGTGGGGGAGGGGGGTAGCATTAAAACTTCGGAGCGCAGAATTTGCTTTATTTCTTTTGGGGGCGAGGAGCCATTTCACTTTTCCAGTGCCCTTGTGCTACCAGTAACGTGGAAGCCCCCTATATTTACATTGACAGATGATGGATCGGAGTGTTCTGTTTTTTTGTGGATAGATTTGAAGCTTTTATTGGGAACATTTTACATAACATTTTGGATCATATTTATCCGGTGCTCTATGCTGAGCACTTATTTTGGGGTTTCCATCTAAATCTCTGGGTGACGTGATTCAGGTGACACCCCCCAGGGGATCCATTCATTATAATGAGGCAGCAGAGTTACTCTTCTGGGCTCCATCTGACCTCTGTTCAGCTTTGTCCTACTTTTCAGAGGTGCCCAAAACTGCGGCCGATCGCGCATTTATGCACACCTAAAAAGACGGACAACGCTGAATCACAGGCCAGACGGCGTCCAGTGTTGCCATCTGCCTTGTTTTAGGGAATCTTCCTCTGGGACTGTCATGTAAGGGCTTGTTTTTTGCGAAACGATTTGACGTTTTTATTGGTACCATTTTTGGTCACATGACATATTTTGATCGCTTTCTATTCTAATTTTTGGGGAAGGAAAATGACCAAAAACTGGCAATTCAGGAATTGTGTTTTTTTTTTATGCATGTGGTAAAATTGATAAGGCAGAGTTATTCTTCAGGTCTGTACGTTTACAGCGGTACCACATTAACCGTTTCCCGACCGCCCACTGTAGATAAACGTCGGCGCTTGCTGGGCTCTGTGCAGCGCCGACGTTTAAAAACGGTGGGCGGTCCCGCAGCGCTCAGGACCCCCAGGGTCCTGCAAGCGCTGCGATTCTGGTGCAGAGCGTTAGCTCTGACAGGGGACATCATCGGGACCTGATTGGATCAGGTCCCAATGATGTTAACCCTTTGCTATGTTCTATATGCCGCGATCTATAGTGATCGCGGCATATAGAAGATAGACAGAGGAGAGGTGGTCGTCTTACTTACCTCTCCGACGACCCCTGATACCTTCCAGGACCTGGCGTTGCTATGGCAGCTGGAGGTCACATGACCGCCTCCAGATCTGCCATATATGGTGTCCTGCCAGGGTCAACCTGCAGCTGAAGCCTGGCAGGACACACTGACTGTGAAACAGTCAGAAAAGATCTCATGTAATGTAATACATGTCTATTACATTACATGAGATCAGTGAGCAGAAAAATAAAAATTAATGTCCCATACAGGGACTAAGTAAAAATGTAAAAAAAAAAGTAAAAAAAATGTTTTTAAACTGTTAAAAAAAAATCACAAAATAAATAAAAATAAATAAATAAAATATTAAACCAATAAATCCATATATTTATGCAAAACCAAAAAAAGTACACATATTTGGTATCGCCGCGTCCGAAACTACCCAATCTATAAAACTGTCACACTAATTAACTCCTTCTGTGCACACCGTAATAAAAATAAATAAAAAACGGAGCAAAAAAATATGCTTTTTCATCATATCGCCAAACAAAAAGTGGAAAAAAATGCGATCAGAAAGCAAAATGGAAATAAAAATGGTACCGCTGAAAACGTCATCTTGTTCCGGAAAAAAAAGCCACCATACAGCTCTATCAGCCGAAAAATAAAAAAGTTATACCTCTCAGAATAAAGCAATGCAAAAAAAATATTTTTTCTATAAAATTGTGTTATTGTGTAAAAGCGCCAAAACATAAAAAAATATATACAGTAAGTGTAGTATCGCTGTAAATGTACTGACCCGAAGAATAATTCTGCCTTATCACTTTTACCACACGCAGAACGGCATAAAAAAAACACCTCAAAAAACAATTCCTGAAGTGTTTGTTTTTGTTAATTTTACCTCCCAAAAAACGGAATAGAAAGCGATCAAAAAATGTCACGTACCCAAAAATGGTACCAATAAAAATGTCAACTCGTCCCGCAAAAAACAAGCCGTCACATGACTCTGTCGGCCGAAATATGGAAAAATTATAGGTCTCAAAATATGGCGATGCAAAAACTAGATTTTGCAAAAAAGGCGTCTCTTAGTGTGTGACAGCTGTCAGTCATAAAAACCCGATATAAATCTGGTATCTCTGTAATCGCACCGACCAGAAGAATAAAGTAATCTAATCAGTTATATCACACGAGGAACGGCGTAAAAAATAAATAAAACCAATTCTTCACCTGCTACTGATTTGTTTATTATGTCTCCCAAAGATCGCAGTAAGGCTCTGCTCACATTTATCTTGCGTTCTGCGCTGAGCACTTACACCAGAGTTTCCGTGTAAATCTCTGAAATACGTTATTCAGACGGAACCCATGACGGAAGATTCCCTGTAATGAGGCAAATATATGCCACTGTGGATGCCGTCTGGCCTGTGATCCCACGGTGTCATTTGTTTTAGGCGTTAGTAAAAGTGCGGTTGGCCACAGTTTTGTGCACTTCTGAAAAAAAGGACACCGCTAAACAGAGACCAGACGGAGTCCAGAGTAACTCTGCTGCCTCATTACAGTGAATGGATCCCGCAGGGGTTTCATCTGAATTACATCACTTGGAAATATAGATGGAAACCCCGATGTAAGTGCTCAGCCTAGAGCGCTGGATAAATGTTACGTAAAATGTTCCCAATAAAAGCTTCAACTCAGTCCTCAAAAAAAGCTAGTCCCCACTCAGGTCCGTCATCTGTTAAAAATATTGCAAGTTACTGGTAGCAGAAAGGCTCTGGAAAAGCGAAATGGCCCTTGCCCCCCAAAAGAAATTTAGAAATTTTTGTGCTCCCAAATCCAAATACCTATTCTACAATAATTTGTTCTCCAATTGTCAAATAGCACTCCGTCCCCCCCAGATCTCACCGTATGGCTGAGCGGTACAATACAGCCACATATGGGGTATTGACACTTTTAGAAGAAATTGTGTGACACATTTCGGCACCAATTTTACCCATTGCCCTGTGTGAAAATGTAAAATCTGAGGGTAAAACATTTTTTTGTGGTAAAAATATAATTATGCTTTTTTCACTGCCCAATGGTATAAATTTAAGAATTAAAAAATACTCACTACTTCCCTAGATGAATTCCTTGAGGTGTAGTTTACAAAATGGGGTCACTTGTGGGGGTTTCTGCTGTTTCGGCATGTCAGCGACTCTTCAAATGTGACATGGTGTCTGCTGCCTATCCCAGCCAACATAGCGCTCCTTTCTCTTCCGAACCCTGCCGTACACCAAAGCAGTGGTTTTCCCCCACATATGGGGTATCGGCGTACTCAGGAGAAATTGCACAACAAATTTCATGGTGCAATTTATCCTGTTACCCTTATGATAATGCAAAATTAGGGAATGAAAAACATTTTTTGTGGGAAAAATATGAAAATTTTATTTTTATGGCTCAATATTATAAACTTCTGTGAAGCAGCTGGGGGTGCAAGGTGCTCACCACACATCTAGATAAGTTCCCTAAGGGGTCTAGTTTCCAAAATGGTGGCACTTGTGGGGGGTTTCCACTGTTTAGGCACATTAGGGGCTCCCCAAATGCGATATGGCATCTGCTAATTATTCCAAAAAATTTACATTCAAAAAGTCAAATGGCGCTCCTTCCCTTTCAAACCCTGCCGTGCACCAAAGCAGTGGTTTTCCCCCACATATGGGGTATTGGCGTGTTCAGGAGAAATTGCACAACAAATTTCATGGTGCAATTTATCCTATTACCCTCATGATAATGCAAAATTAAGGGATGAAAAACGTTTTTGTGGGAAAAATGTGAAAATTTTATTTTTACAGCTCAATACAGGGGTTTCCACTGTTTAGGAACATCAGGGGCTCTCCAAACGCAACATGGCGTCTGCTAATTATTCAGACAAATTTTACATTCAAAAAGTCTAATGGCGCTCCTTCCCTTCCGAACCCTTCCCTTCCGAACCAAACAGTGGTTTTCCCTCACATATGGGGTATGAGCGCGCTCAAGAGAAATTGCACAAAAAATTTTGGGGTCCATTTTTTTCTGTTACCCCTGTGAAAATAAAAAAAATTGGGTCTGAAGTAACATTTTTGTGAAAAAACTTAAATGTTAATTTTTTTCTTCCACATTCCAAAAATTCCTGTGAAGCACCTGAAGGTTTAATAATGTTCTTGAATGTGGTTTTGAGCACCGTGAAGGGTGCAGTTTTTAGAATGGTGTCACTTTTGGGTATTTTCTGTCATAAAGGCCCCTCAAAGTGACTTCAAATATGATGTAGTCCCTAAAAAAATGTTTTTGTAAATTTTGTTGGAAAAATGAGAAATCGCTGGTCAACTTTTAACCCTTATAGCTCCCTAACAAAAAAAAATGTTGGTTCCAAAATTGTGCTGATGTAAAGTAGACATGTGGGAAATGTTATTTATTAACTATTTTGTGTGACATATCTCTCTGATTTAAGGGCATGAAAATTCAAAGTTTGAAAATTGCAAAATTTTCTAAATTTTTGCCAAATTTCCGATTTTTTCACAAATAAACGCAAGTGATATTGAAGAAATTTTACCACTATCATGAAGTACAATATGTCACGAAAAAACAGTCTCAGAATCAGGGGGATCCGTTGAAGCGTTTCAGAGTAATTACCTCATAAAGTGACAGTGATCAGAATTGTAAAAATTGGCCTGGTCACGAAGGCAAAAACAGGCTCTGGTGCGAAGTGGTTAATATCGTTTTTATACAAAATATATATATATTTTTTGCATCGCTTTATTCTGAGAGCTATAATTTTTTTATTTTTCCACTGATGGGGCTGTATGGCGGCTTGTTTCTTGTGGGACAAGATGACGTTTTCAGCGGTACTAATTTTATTTATATTTGTTTTTTTTATCGTGTTTCATTCCCCTTTTTTTTCCCAGTGGTATGATGATAAAGCATCGTTAGCCTCGTTTTTTTAAGGTTTTTTTGTGTGGCGTTCACTGAAGGGGTTAACTAGTGTGACACTTTTATAGGTCGGGTCGTTCCAGAATCGGCAATACCAAATATGTGTACTTTTTTTATTTTATTGTTATTTTTTTACATAAAAATGTGTATTTATTAGTGAATATGTTTTTTTTAATTAATATTATTTAATATTTGTTTTTATGTATTTGTATAAGTTTTTTGCCATTTATTCTTTACTTTTTACTTAGTCCCTTTATGGGACTTTCACTTGTTTCTCTTTGATCACAGGTATAATGTATTGCAATGTACTAGATTGCAGTGCATTGATTATACCTTTAGTGAAAGCTCCTGAGCCCATGCTGTGAGCATGGTTTCAGCAGCTTTCCGTAGCTTGGTGACCAGGGGGTCGTCATGACGACCCCTGGTCACCATGGCAATGATTGGGCCCCACGACATCGCAGGGCCACCGATCTGTCAGGGGGTTAACAGCCAGGGGTGGTGTTGACACTCCTACTAGCTGTTTAGTGCCGGAGATCAGCCACTGGCGGCGCTGAACTCCGGCACTGATCGGGCTGGAGACGCTGATATTTCAGCATCTCCTGCACGATCATGCTGAGATCGGTCAGTCAGATTGACTGACTGATCGCAGCGATCTAGGTGTGCGGACCGACCATATGGCTCCCTGCACCCCATCTTGTGCTGCTCAGCTGTCACAGATAGCTGTCCGCACTTATCTGTCACTGCGTGTTTACACACTGTGACAGTTTAACCCCTTAACAACATTTGCCGTACTAATACGCGTCTGTGCCCTGGGACTTAAGAGCCAGACCCGTATAAGGATGTCATGGCGATCGCGCGCGCACACAGGCTGTGCGGGCGCGATCGCCGCTGGGTGTCAGCTGATTGTCACAGCTGACACCCGGTACTATGTGCAGGGAGCGGTCCTGCATCGCTCCCAGCACATTAACCCCCGCGATGCTGCGATCGAAGTCGATCGCGGCATTGCGGGGGCAAGCGGAGGTGATCGCCGATACTCACCTCCTCTTCCGGCTTCCAGCGCAGTCTGCAAAGGCTTCCTGGGTGTTGCCATGACGACCCGATGTCGTCATGACAACATCCGGGTCACCAGACAGCAGGAAGATTGCTTGGACATGCGCAGTGCATCTCCAAGCAATCTTCACACTGTGCATTTCTGACAGCTTGCATGGCATAGGGATGGTGCTGCATTCCTGTGCCATGCAGGCGATCAGAGAAAAAAAAGTGAAAGTCCCAGAGTGGGACAAAGTAAGAAAGTGTATAAACTGTGTGAAAGTGGAAAAAAAAATAAAAAAAACATTTGCAAAAATATAAAAAAATAAATAAAAAAAATAATCCACCAAAAATAAAAATATAATGTACCCATCAATAAATATTATTATAAAAAAACACAAAAAAACAATAAAAGTACACATATTTGGTATCGCCGCGTCCATCAGCCGAAAAATAAAAAAGTTATAGCTCTCAGAATAAAGCGATGCTAAAAAATATTTTTTTCTATAAAATAGCTTTTATTGTGTATAAGCGTCAAAACATAGAAAAATTATACAAATGTGGTACCGCTGTAAACGTACTGACCCGAAGAATAAAGCTACCTCATCAATTTTACCACACGCGGAACAGAATAAAAAAAAAAAAAAAAAAAAAACAATTCCTGAATTGTTGGTTTTTGTTTATTCTGCCTCCCAAAAATCGGAATAGAAAGCGATCAAAAAATGTCACGTGCCTGAAAATGGCACCAATAACAACGTCAAGTCATCCCGCAAAAAACGAGCCGTCACATGACTGTCTGCCAAAATCTGGAAAAATTATAGCTCTCAAAATATGGCGATGCAAAAACTAGATTTTACAAAAAATGCGTCTTTTAGTGTGTGACAGCTGTCAGTCATAAAAACCCCATATGATTCTGGCATTGCTGTAATCACACCGACCCGAAGAATAAAGTCGTCTAATCACTTATACCGCACAAGGAACAGCGTCAAAAATAAACTCTTGGGTTAGGATTGGGCTAGGGTTAGGGCTGGGTTTGGGGCTAGGGTTGTGCTGGGGCTAGGGTTGTGCTGGGGCTAGGGTTGTGCTGGGGCTAGGGTTGTGCTAGGGCTAGGGTTGTGCTAGGGCAAGGGTTGCACTATGGTTAGGGTTGTGCTAGGGTTAGGGCTGGGGTTGGGATTTTTTTCAAAAGTAAGAAAAAAAGATGACGATATGGCGACTAGTGTTGAGAGCAAGTGCTCGCTACTTGAGTTTGCATCGGGTGCTCTGGTATGTATTGAGTATCGTGGGTATTTGAGTGACATGCTCGAGTCTCTGCCCCATATGCTTCGCGGCCAAAAAAGTTTACAGGGATTGCCTGCCATGCACGAGCGATCCCCGCATGTTTTTTTTTCGGTGTCTAATAACCGTGAAACATGCGGAGCAGGGACTCGAGCATGTCACTCGAGCACACGCTTTACATGGTGCATACCTGAGTACCCGATGCAAACTCAAGTAGCGAGCACTTGCGCTCAAGAATAATGACAACTTATTCAATATGATGACCTAATGTAAACAAATTCTGTGCCGTACCTCTGGGTTCAAAATGTTCACTATACACCTTAATAAAATCCTTGAGGGGTATAGTTTCCAAAATGGGGACACTTGTCGGGGAGCTCCACTGTTTAGGCACATCACGGGCTCTCTAAACGCGACATGGTGTCCGCTAACAAATTGAATGGAAAATCCGCTCAAATTGTTAGCGGACGCCATGTTGCGTTTGGAGAGCCCCTGTGTGCCCAAACATTGGAGCTCCCCCACAAGTGACCCCATTTTGGAAACTAGACCCCCCAAGGCACCTATCTAGATGCATAGTGAGCACTTGGAACCCCCAGGTGCTTCACAAATTGATTCGTAAAAATGAAAAAGTGAAAAAAAAACATTTTTTAATTTTTATGAATCAATTTGTGAAGCACTTGGGGTTCCAAGTGCTCACTATGCATCTAGATAGGTGCCTTGGGGGGTCTAGTTTCCAAAATGGGGTCACTTGTGGGGGAGCTCTAATGTTTAGGCACACAGGGGCTCTCCAAATGCAACATGATATCCGCTAACAAATTGAATGGAAAATCGGCTCAAATTGTTAGCGGACACCACGTTGCGTTTGGAGAGCCCCTCTGTGCCCAAACTTTGGAGCTCCCCCACAAGTGACCCCATTTTGGAAACTAGACCCCCCAAGACACCTTTCTATATGCATAGTGAGCACTTGGAACCCCCAGGTGCTTCACAAATTGATTCGTAAAAATGAAAAAGTGAAAAAAAAAACACTTTTTCATTTTTATGAATCAATTTGGGAAGCACCTGGGGTTCCAAGTGCTCACTATCAATCTAGATAGGTGCCTTGGGTGGTCTAGTTTCCAAAATGGGGTCACTTGTGGGGGAGCTCCAATGTTTGGGCACACAGGGACTCTCCAAATGCAACATGATATCCGCTAACAAATTGTCGGCTCAAATTGTTAGCGGATATCATGTTGCATTTGGAGAGTCCCTGTGTGCCCAAACATTGGAGCTCCCCCACAAGTGACCCCATTTTGGAAACTAGACCCCCCAAGGCACCTATCTAGATGCATAGTGAGCACTTGGAACCCCTAAGTGCTTCATAAATTGATTCGTAAAAATGAAAAAGTGTTTTTTTTTTCACTTTTTCATTTTTACGAATCAATTTGTGAAGCACCTGGGGGTTCCAAGTGCTCACTATGCATCTATAAAGGTGCCTTGGGGGGTCTAGTTTCCAAAATTGGGTCACTTGTGGGGGAGCTCCAAAGTTTGGGCACACAGGGGCTCTCCAAACACAACATGGCGTCCGCTAATTATTCAAGCAAATTTTACAATCAAAAAGTGAAATGGCGCTCCTTCCCTTCCGAGCCCTGCCGTGCGCCCAAACAGTGTTTCTTCCCCAAATATTGGGTATCTGCGTGCCCAGGGAAAATTGCACAACAAATTTTGGGGTCAATTTTTTTTGTTACCCCTGTGAAAATAAAAAAATTGGGTCTAAAGTAACATTTTTGTGAAAAAAGTTAAATGTTCATTTTTTTCTTCCACATTCAAAAAATTCCTGTGAAGCACCTGAAGGGTTAATAAAGTTCTTGAATGTGGTTTTGAGCACCTTGAAGGGTGCAGTTTTTAGAATGGTGTCACTTTTGGGTATTTTCTGTCATAAAGACCTCTCCAAGTGACTTCAAATGTGATGTGGTCCCTAAAAAAATGGTTTTGTAAATTTTGTTGGAAAAATGAGAAATCGCTGTTCAACTTTTAACCCTTATAGCTCCCTAACAAAAAAAATTTTGGTTCCAAGATTGTGCTGATGTAAAGTAGACATGTGGGAAATGTTATTTATTAACTCTTTTGTGTGACATATCGCTCTGATTTCAGGGCTTAAAAATTCAAATTTTGAAAATTGCAAAATTTTCAAAATTTTCACCAAATTTCCGTTTTTTTCACAAATAAACGCAAGTGATATTGAAGAAATTTTTCCACAATCATGAAGTACAATATGTCACGAAAAAACAATCTCAGAATCAGGGGGATCAGTTGAAGCGTTCCAGAGTAATTACCTCATAAAGTGACAGTGGTCAGAATTATAAAAATTGGCCCGGTCATTAACGTGCAAACCACCCGCGGGGCTTAAGGGGTTAAAGCCATAACGGACAATGCACGGCAAGGAGCATTAACTTACACCTGCTCATGCCGTGCAGTGTCCGTCATTGGGCGTTATGGGGTTAATACCGCTGTCAAGTGTGATGGTGACATGTAACAGACTTTAACATAATGGCCATCAGTTCTAATGAACATGGGGCCACCGTGCAGTATGAATGCACATTGACGAAGGGTTACCTTGACTGCCGGATGACCTCTTTAAAAAAATATATATATGGCTCTCAGAATATGGTGACAAAAGCCAAATTGTTTTTGTAAATGTTTTTATTTTATTTTTAATTAGTAAATCATGAATAGAAATATATAGATTTGGGATCCCGTAACCATACTGACCCATAGAGCAAAGGTAACAGATCACCACCTGATTACCACAAAGTAAGCGGCGCTAGTACAAAACCTTGAAAAAGAAAATGTGGAATTACAGTTTTTCTCCTCACCGTTTCCACTTATTTCATAGAATAAGTTGTGTTCTGCAAAAAACAAGCCCTCTTGCGGCTATGTCGAAATATTAGAAAGGTTATGGTTCTTGTTACAAGGAGAGGAAAAACTAAGTTACAATATCCTGGGGAAAAGCTCTGTGTCTGCCTCCTGAAAACCTCCAGCTCAGGGTTTGTTACCCGACCGACGACATGTTTAACAGATTCCTTTGACTAAACCACCCTTCACATGTCCATATAATACCGGTACTGGAAAAATGGTACCGGTGTCATAAGTATTTTGGATCAGTGTGTCATCCGTGTGCCATCAGTGTGCAATTCATTTTTTTTCCACCATGACTTAAATATCAATTCCAAAGCTTCTCCTATACTTTGCAGTGTTAAACATGTACAGCACACGGTTGTCACAAGGATGTTTCACACGGAGCCAGAAATGTGTATTGGCCCTTGTAATCCATGCGGACGAGTCTCATGCAAAGATCACCATAGATTATGATAGGTATGTGTGGATACGTGTCTTCAATGCATGTGAAAGCGAATGCCACACGTGCTGAAAACATGTACATGTGAAGGAAGCTTTACACACTGTGTGAACAAGTATGAAAAGTCACCTCTTAATCATTGAATTAAGGTTTTCTCTTTTGGTTCCATTGCCATGGGTATAAAATCCAGCATCTAAGCATGTAGTCTGCCTGTGCGAACAGTTGTGATAAAATGGCTCGTTCTAAAGAGCTCCCTGAATTCAGCATCTTGCTGTCATATGTTGTCACAAGTCAGTTCATGAAAGTTCAAATAAGACATGGCTGGGTGAGTTTGGTGTGGAAGAACATGACTGACCCTTCAAGAGACCTAACCTCAACTCCATCAGATAGATACCTTTTGGATTAACCAGAGATTACAAGCCAGGTCCCCTTGTCCAACATCAGTGTCTGACCTGATAACTGCTCTTCTGGAAGAATGGACAACAAATTGCACAGAAATGTCCCCCAATTTTTTTTTTAGAGTGGAAGCTTTATTAGCTGCAAAGGGAGATCAACTCCATGTTAATGACCCTGGATTTAAAAAGGAATGTCATAAAATTTCCTCCAGGAGTAATGTGTATGTGTCCCAATAATTTTATCCCTACAGTGTGTAATAGGTTCTGCTTCTTCCATGGTGAGAGGTGGAGACTGCTTCTCTGATGATGTGTAAATCTGGAGGTGAATGAGAATCATAATCAGTTTTGTTATATATTTTAGGAAGGACGTCCAGAATAAAAGGCTTAAAGCACCCAATAATTGAAGACAGTGAGGATGAGGAGGTGCAGCCAACGTAAGCACTAAATACGACTATCATTCGTTACATTGTATTGTAAGGCTATGTTCACATGTCTGGTAGTTATACCTGTTTTTGGATTTGTTAGGGGTGATAAAAAATGAAAAGATACAATGCAAAATTAGTTCATTCAAATAAGGACGGGAATGTCTTAAATTGTTTTCTTTTTTACTGCAATCTGTTTTTTAGCAGGATCATGTGCCGATTTGCCATGAGCGTTACCCGTTGGCCATCGCTCATAGCAGATGATCATTTTAACCATGTGTAGCACAAGTGATCGGATGAAAGCACCTTCAAGTCTTCTAAGGAAACTATTAAGGCCAGAAAAAAGTAAAAAAAAAATGTTTTTTTTTTTTAAAAATATAAACGTTCAAATCACCCCCCTTTTGCCCCATTCAAAATAAATGAATAATAAAACTAAAATATACATACAGTTATATGAAAAAGTTTGGGCACCCCTATTAATCTTAAGCTTAGTATTTTATAAAAATTGGTGTTTTTGCAACAGCTATTTCAGTTTGATATATGTAATAACTGTTGGACACAGTAATGTTTCTGCCTTGAAATGAGGTTTATTGTACTAACAGAAAATGTGCAATCTGCATTCAAACAAAATTTGACAGGTGCATAAGTATGGGCACCCTTATCATTTTCTTGTTTTAAATACTCCTACCTATTTTTTACTGACTTACTAAAGCACTCTTTTTGTTTTTGTAACCTCATTGAGCTTTGAACTTCATTGCCAGGTGTATGCAATCATGAGAAAAGCTACTTAAAGTGGCCACTTGCAAGTTGTTCTCCTGTTTGAAACTCCTCTGAAGAGTGGCATCATGGGCTCCTCAAAACAACTGTCAAATGATCTGAAAACAAAGATTATTCAACATAGTTGTTCAGGGGAAGGATACAAAAAGCTGTCTCAGAGATTTAACCTGTCAGTTTCCACTGTGAGGAACATAGTAAGGAAATGGAAGAACACAGGGACAGTTCTTGCTAAGGCCAGAAGTGGCAGGCCAAGAAAAACATCAGAAAGGCAGAGAAGTAGAATGGTGAGATCAGTCAAGGACAATCCTCAGACCACCTCCAGAGAGCTGCAGCATCAACTTGCTGCAGATGGTGTCACTGTGCATCGGTCAACTATACAACGCACTTTGCACAAGGAGAAGCTGTATGGGAGAGTGATGCGAAAGAAGCCGTTTCTGCAAGCACGCCACAAACAGAGTCGGCTGAGGTATGCAAAAGCACATTTGGAGAAGCCAATTTCTTTTTGGAAGAAGGTCCTGTGGACTGATGAAACCAAGATTGAGTTGTTTGGTCATACAAAAAGGCGTTATGCATGGCGGCAAAAAAACACAGCATTCCAAGAAAAACACTTGCTACCCACAGTAAAATTTGGTGGAGGTTCCATCATGCTTTGGGGCTGTGTGGCCAATGCCGGCACCGGGAATCTTGTTAAAGTTGAGGGGCGCATGGATTCCACTCAGTATCAGCAGATTCTTGACAATAATGTTCAAGAATCAGTGATTAAGTTGAAGTTAAGCAGGGGATGGATCTTTCAGCAAGACAATGATCCAAAACACCGCTCCAAATCTACTCAGGCATTCATGCAGAGGAGCGATTACAATGTTATGGAATGGCCATCCCAGTCCCCAGACCTGAATATCATTGAACATCTGTGGGATCATTTGAAGAGGGCTGTCCATGCTCGGCGACCATCAAACTTAACTGAACTGGAATTGTTTTGTAAAGAGGAATGGTCAAACATACCTTCATCCAGGATCTAGGAACTCATTAAAAGCTACAGGAAGCGACTAGAGGCTGTTATTTTTGCAAAAGGAGGATCTACTAAATATTAATGTCACTTTTCTGGTGAGGTGCCCATACTTATGCACCTGTCAAATTTTGTTTGAATGCAGATTGCACATTTTCTGTTAGTACAATAAACCTCATTTCAAGGCAGAAACATTACTGTGTCCAACAGTTATTACATATATCAAACTGAAATAGCTGTTGCAAAAACACCAATTTTTATAAAACATTAAGCTTAAGATTAATAGGGGTGCCCAAACTTTTTCATATAACTGTATATTGCTGCATTCTGAATCGCCCGATCTATCAAGATATAAAAAGAATTAATCCAAATGGTAAACGGTGTAACGAGAAAAAAAATCAAAACACCAGAATTAAGTTTTTTTGGTCGCTGCAACATCGCAATAAAACGCAATCACAAGCGATTAAAACATATATATATATATATCTACCTAAAAATATTATCAATAAAACCTTCAGCTCAGCGTGCGAAAAATAAGCCCTCACCCAGCCCCAGATCCTGAAAAAGGGAGACGCTACGGGTCTCGGAATATGGCGCCATTATAATTTTTTTTACAAACTTTAGAATTTATTTCACCACTTTAAAAAAAATAACCTATTCATGTTTGGTATCTGCAAACACATAATGACCTGGAGAATCATAATTGCAGGTCAGTTTTAGCATTTAGTGAACATGGTAAAAAAAAAAAACAACCAAGAGACAAGTGTAGAATTATACTTTTTTTGCAATTTTGACGCACTTTTGAATTTTTTCCTTTTTCTCCAGTACACGACATTGTAAAACCAATGATGTCGTTCAAAATTACTATTCGTCCCAGAAAAAATAAACCATCACAGGGACATATTAAAAAATAAAAAAGTTATGCCTCTGGGAAAAAGGGGAGCGAAAAACGGAAAATCCCAAGGTCGTGAAAGGGTTAAAGGACAGAAATCCTCAACTATACTGATTGTATTGATTGAACAGTACCACCATATACCACCATAGCATTACTGAATCTCTCTATACCATGTGTGGTTAATACCGTAACTAATACTGCCATATAGTTACTAAATTATACTTTTATAACATGATTTTAGAACCACCATACTGTAACTGAAAAACAGCATCATATTGTGACTTTATCACTTGGGGTCTGAGCTGTTTTGATGCCCAGCGATCAAAAAGTTATTTAATTCTAAATGCCCTCAGACTCATGAGATAGAAGTTGGCTAAACCCGGTGATTTTGGCTTGAATCGGTTAGCTTCCTAACATCTGTGGGGACAGGCCTGATTCTAGCTTTTTTTTTTGGTGCCCAAGGCGAAAATTCAAGTGGCACCCCTCCCAGCAGTTCATGGTATACCTGCAGTGAATAAACACAATCCCATCATTGTTTTTTAGGTTTTGCTTTTAAGATATTCATTATGTGGTAAAAGTGACGTGTGAACATGATTCTCCAGGTCTTTGTGATTACAGTAATCCCAAACTTTCAGAGATTCTTATTTTTGTAAAAAAAAAACCAACATTTAGCTTGTGATGCTTTTTTAAGGACCTGTTAGAACAATAAAAATATATCTATGAAGCTATGTGAGGGCTGTTTTTTGCACAGTAAGTTGAAATATTTATTGCTATCAATTCAGGGTGCATACATTTGGATGGCTTTTTGCTGTAAGAGGTGTGGTGACAAAAAAAAGTAGTTCTTCTATTTTTTTTTCTCTTTACTGCATATGTTAGTTCTTTTTATATTTTGATAGATCAGACTTTTAAGGATGTGGACATACCAAATTTTCTTTAATTGTTTAATTTGTGTTTAATGAGGGAAGACCGCACCAGATCCATGATCATTAAATGAATACATCACCAGAACATTCCATCAGTACATGAATGGCACCAGCATCCTCATCAGTACTTAGATACAGCACCAAAACAACCATTAATACACTAATTCATTATTAGAACCATAATCGGTAATTGAATATAGCACTGGGACCATCATTATTAATTGAATACATCGCCAGAACCACCAACTGCACATGAATACAGTGAAGAGCAAAAGAGTATCAATCTTTTGAACTTTTGACTTTCAGGCTCCATATCTCACCATCCACTACTTATTTTATTGTGAGACTACCCTCATTTTATAGACAATCATCTTGTCTATCTCATATATAAACTTGAGTTGCAACTATTTGGCATATGATTAATTATGCAGATTCTTGTCATGTCACTGCACTGTTACTGTTTTGCTCCTAAAAATCTAAATACAATTTTTTATTATTTTATTAGTATTTTGTAAATCCACCTTTAGCTTTCAACACTGCCTGAATCCTTCTGGGCATGCTCTCGATCAGATTCAAACATGTCTTGACCGACATCTAATTCCGGGTCTCTTTTACATGTTCCCAGTTGGTGCATGCTCTTCGACTCGCTTGGATATGTATATAGTTTTTTATTCCATTCTACCCACAAGTGTTAAATTGGATTAAGGTCTGAGGTCTGTGGGGGCCAATCCAGCACTTCGACTTCATTGTCATTGAACCATTTATTTGCCAATCTCAACATATGCTTTGGGTCGTTGTCCTGCTGGAACACTATGTTGTCCTTTTCATACCGATGGTACTCGAGTGTACAAAGTAATTTGTCTTGTAGGATACTCACATATAGCTCAGCATTGAGACCACCATCGATTCTGGTAAAGTATCCAACGCCTTTAGCTGTGAAACAACCCCATATCATCAGGCTTCCTTCACCGAACTTGACAGTTCCTTCAATTTCTCCATCCTTTAGCCCCATTTTCCTTTGTTTCTTCCAGACCCATTTTCATCCATCATAGCCTAGTCTATTGACTTTTGTCCCATAGCTCCAAACCACCCGTTTCCTATCTTCTACAGTTCACTTTTCATACCTTTTTGCAAACTTGTGTCGACGCTTCTTATGATGATATTGAAGTCGATGCTTCTTCATCTTTTTTTGAGCTACCATTCAAGACTTGTGTAACATGCTTTACACGGTGCTTCCACAGACATCTGTGATCTCACTATTACGAAACTTACAAGTCACTCCAGCCCGTGATATTGGAAGCAGACTTTGCATCCGTAAGTATGGCAAAAGAGGTGACGGGGAATGCATGATTGGAGCAGTAGGCTGGTACTCAAAAGGAGTTGGATATGATAGAGACCTTGAAATGGTCTGGGAAGAAGCGCTCCCTGAAGGACGATACATTGCATACCGCATAGACTGCTCTTATCTAGGAGCGTCATCTGAGGTATCAGTGAGGAAGTGGTGGGTGCTGCCTTTCATGGTAATTGTAGGGTCTTGTGATGGTGTAGGTGTCTATCTGCCCTTTTTGACACCCTCCTGGTTAGGTAAAATGCAATATCCAAGTAGTTGTTGGTGAATTAAGACCCATGAGAACAATGAACATTTCTTCACTCCACATTTGCAAGTACAACTCCCTCTACCTTGATGGTTTTATCATTTAAAATAGTATTTTTCTTTTCACTTTGACTCTTAACACAGACCTTGATTTGTATGTTTCTACAGAAAGAAATTCATAAGAAATGAGGAAACCCCTCCGTCGTCTTTTGTGGCTTTTGAAAGTGACGTTTTATGAGTAATTTTGACAACATATAATAAGTTCAAGTTAAACTTCACTTAAAAGCTATGTTCACACATGTTGTGTTTTTTTAGCATTTTTTGCTGCAGATTTTTATGCAAATTTTCAGTTGTGTTTTGCAGTACCAGCAAAGTCTATGAGAAACCAGAATTCTCTGTTCACACATCATGCTTTTTTGTTGTTGTGTATTTTGTGCCTTGGTTGGGTTTTTGGAAAATAGAGCATGTCACTTTCAGCATTTTTGTCAGTGTTTTTTCACCCATGGGAAATAATGGGTGGTTGTAAAGGGAAGTGTCCCAGGTTGTACATGTATATACGTATCTGCATGCTAGCCATGCTTGCAGATAAGTATACATGTATATATTGGCCCCACATCTCCCCATGTGTTTCAGTCTGTTTGCTGCTGGAGGAGGTTTCAATAGAATGTCCAGCCATGTGCTAAATCAGGTTTTGCGAGTATGGTTGGACATGAACAAAGATCTTAGCCAGTGGGCGGGGAATAATACATCATTTCCTGTGACATGAAGCTGGACACTGGCTGGACTTAAAAACCCAGAATGCACATGTGCTAAGGCCCCTTAGACTCTTGAAGATGGACATAACAACACATGGCTGAGTATCTCTCTTCCCCTGTAACTTCTTTACTTACTAGCCCTACATACCCTGTACTAACCCTCCTAGATATTGATAGATATATATAGGCAAAGTTGGTATAGTTGGGTGGGCCGATATTGCATGAGTGATTAGCAAACGTGGGTGGAAAATATATTAGGTAATTGGGAATTGTGAATCCGTTTTGTGTACTGTGTTAGTGTGATACCTAGTAGTATATTAACTGTAGACTTTTGTGTAATAAATACCTTTTATTAGCACACGGTTTTGTCTCAGTTGGTATATAGTATAAGGCACAGATAACGTTAGTGGAAATTAATTATTAATAGTCAAGTTTGATGTTAATAGTTAATATCGGACCTCAGTAGAGGTGTAGGAGAGTGCCCCCATTAATTACTGATATTTTGGAGGAAAATCACATCCTTATACAGTGGTGAAAAAAACGCTGAAAAAATGCACCAAAATTTGCAGCAGCGTTTTTGATGGTGAAATAGAATGGGGTTCTTTTTTAACAGAACTTTATGTACATGCATAAATAGAGACAGGACAGTGAAAAAAATCGCTGAAAAAACTCACAAAAAATGCATCAAAAAACGCAGCAAAACGTTTTTGACGCAGCTAATTTCCTGCCAGAGATTGTGTTTTGATGCAGTTTTCTGAAGCTGAAAAACACAACATGTGTGAACACAGCCAAAGTAAAACTTAAAGGGTTTACCCGCAAAGTTCATTTTAATCAATAGATCTTGATAATAATAAATTCCACAATTGGATGTGTTTAAATAAAATGTTCCTGTGCTGAGATAATCTTATAAATGGGCCCCTGCTGTGTACTGTGTAATGGCTTTGTCTGACGGTGCAGGGACATGGACAGATAATTCCACAGCTCCTGGGAAGGGGGAGACGCAAAAGAGTCTACAGACATTACAGGACTGGATCACAAAAAATTCTTTCTTTGAGGTAAAACATTTTTTAAAAACAGGCAGGGAAATGTTGTATCTCACATTCATTTTCAAGGAAAACGAACGAGTGCAATCCGATAAAAAATTGGATTCTACTTTGACCAATATTAATCTATGAGTTACCGCTCATCTGTAATTTTTTTCACAGCTGAAATCGGACTTAGAAAAAAAATCGCAAGTCAATGGGTGCGAGAAAAATAAAATCACACGGCTCTCGGACCTTGCGAGTGCCGTTCAATTTTTAAATACCCAGAATCAGTTAATTTATTTGAAAGAAACACACAGACTCCTTTAATAAATCTAAATTTAACTAATAACATAACACCCATTCCATTGAAGCCGATGTCAATTGAAATAAAATAATAAAGCATCATCATCCTCACCTGTCCCTGACGTGAATAAAATCATCCATTTGTTGCGCGACAGGTCTAGGTCTGCTACATCAAGATGGCAGGCTGTATTGTCGCAAGATACGACTATACAGTCTGCCATCCTGCAGAGACAATTAGCTGTGCAAGCTTGCGCACCTCAGTGTGCTGGCAGAAAGGTCATCGGAGTCCTTATCCAATGAACTCTGTTCACCTCACTGACATTAACGCATGTGCGGTGAGAACTTTCCCACAGCACTGCAGTAAAAAAAGAACACACTTTGTAACGTGTGTTTTCACAGCGCAAATGCACCCAAAAACACATGCATATAAAAAAAATGATGTGGGTTCCCCCCTACTTTTTATAACCAGCCTTTGTAAAGAACAGAGGTGTGCTCTTGTATTAACAAGATAGGAAGGTCCATAGATATTGGCCCTTTCCCAGCCTAAAAATAAAAGCCTGCAGTTACCCCAGAATTGGCGCATCAATGAGATGCGCCAACTCAGGCTCTTTGCTGGCTTTTCCTGATTGCGATGGTGCAGTGGCAATTGGGGTAGTAGTTTTATCAGGTTGATGTCAGCTTTGTAATGTAATGATTGACAAAAGTCTGGGATGGGCTGAAATGTTTTGTATGTGGACCTCCATTAAAAAGAACTTTTCATCAACCACGTGAGTGACGGGATTCGTCATTTTAAGCCTTGTAATGTCAGCTGGCATCAAAACCAAGGGTTAGTAATGGAGTGGTGTCTATCAGACATCCCCATTACTAACCCAGTAATAAAAAAAAAACAAAAGCACACACACACACACACAGGAAAACATAGTTTATTTTAAAGAACACTCCCCCACACCTCGTTCACCTATTTATTAAAAAGCAAAAAAAAAACCATGAAGATCCAACGTAATCCAGCCAATCAGAAGAAGTCCAAAAATGGGAACCTGAAAGACATAAAAGGAAAGTTAAATAAATAAAAGGAAGAAACTCTCGCTCATTCGCCAATTTATTTTTAAATTACAATCTCTGCACCTGCGACGTAACCCATTGGGGTTCCCACGACATCTAACGATTCTGTACAGCAAGCTATGGAGCGTCGTTTTGAGAACCATGCTTCATAGGTCACTCCCGGTTATGTCTCACAACCGATAACGTCAGTAACTTAGTAATGTCATCGCTCATGAGTAGTGTTGAGTGATACCTTCCGATATCAGGAAATATCGGATCGGATTGGATCGGGCCGATACTCAAAAAGTATCGGATATCGCCGATTCCGAATCCGGAAACCAATGCAAGTCAATGGGACACAAATATCGGAATGAAAATAAACCCTTTCTTTCCTTGTAGGTTAATTCTACATGAAGGAAAACAACTAACAATAATGTAGAATGTATTGGGGGAGGGGGTTGCCCAAATCGATGGGAACAGTGCTCACAGTGAAACATGAAAAGCCGGCAATTCAGCAGCGGCATACACCGGTACCCGACAATTTATAATAGAAAGAATAGAGCTTCACACATAGATTAGATAGATAGAAACATGTCAGTCACATATGTAAGAAGTACAGTGACAGTGTTGCTTACTGTACTTGTCATTTAGTGTAAAGGATTTATTTAAAAAAATAATAGTGTTTTCATGCACGGTCTCTTTAAAAAAGCCGGCCGGCAATTCAGCAGCGGTACCCGACAATTTAGAACAGAAAGATAGAGCATTACACATAGATTAGATAGATATTATGTATGTGACTGACATGTTTCTAAGTACAGAGACAGTGTTGGTTACTGTACTTGTCATTTAGTGTTAAAATAAAGGATTTATTAAAAAAAAAATTGGCTTGGGGTTCCCTGTAATTTTAGGCTCTAGCGGAGGTTAAGCAGACGGCTGGGGCAGATGTTTGAAGTCTGGGAAGGGGGTAATACCCATGGAGCTTCCCAGGCTACTAATATCAGCCCCCAGCTGAATACCTAGCCTTTACTAGCTATTAAAATGGGGACCCCCCCAAAAAAATGACGTGGGGTCCCCCTTATTTTAATAACTAGCAAAGGCTAGGCAGACAGCTGGGGGCTGATATTAATAGCCCAGGAAGGGTGCCATGAATATTGGCACCCTCCCAGGCTAGAAACACCAGCCGTCAGCCGCCCCCAGAAATGGCGCATCCATAGGATGCGCCAATTCTGACACTTAGCCTCGCTCTTCCCACTGCCCTGTAGCGGTGGCAGTGGGGTAATAGGGCTGGGGTTGATGTCAGCTTATAATGCCAGCTGACATCAAGCCCAGGTTAGTAATGGAGAGGCGTCTATAAGACACCCCCATTGCTAACCCCATAGTCAAAGTTACAAAAAAACACAAACACCCAGAATAAAGTCCTTTAATTGAAATAAACACACAATTCTTTATTGTTCTAAATTAAACCATACTTACCATCACGCCCATTCCAGCTGAAGCCAACGATCTCCTGCAATAAAAGAAAAATAATAATGCAACATCATCCTTACTTTTCCATGGTTCCCAGGACAGCTCCAGCTCTGCTACATCGAGATGACGGGCTGGACCGCAGCAGAAAGCTGCCATCCAGCCTGACATACCGCAGACACTGAGAAGCGCAAGTATGCTTGCGCTCCTCAGTTTCTGGCTGTGACGGCATCCAGATGAGCCGACAATGAACTCAGCTCACCTCATGCACGTTACTGACAGCGTGGGAGAATTCTCCTGCGCATGCGGTGAGCATGAGAGAATTCTCACGCTGAAGCGCATAGCGCAGCAGAATTTTCCCACGCTGTCAGTGACGTGCATGAGGTGAGCTGAGTTCATTGGACATGACCTCGGCTCATCTGGATGCCGTCACAGCCAGACACTGCAGAGCGCAAGCATGCCTGCTCTTCTCAGTGTCTGCGGGATGACAGGCTTGATGGCAGCTTTCTGCTGCGGTCCAGCCTGTCATCTCGATGTAGCAGAGCTGAAGCTGTCGTGGGAACCATGGAAAGGTAAGGATGATGTTGCTTTATTATTTTTCTTTTATTGCAGGAGATCCTTGGCTTCAGCTGGAATGGGCGTGATGGTATGTATGGCTTAATGTAGAACAATAAAGAATTGTGTGTTTATTTCAATTAAAGGACTTTTTTCTGGGTGTTGTGTTTTTTTTAAATACTTTACTAGAAATTCATGGCGGTCATGTCTAATAGTGGCGTGACCCCATGAATTTCGGGCTTAGGGCCAACTGATAATGCCAAACTGGCCCTAACTCCTTTATTACCCAGTGAACCACCGCACCAGGGCCCTGGATGAGTTGAGTACAGCGCCAGAAGATGGCGCTTCTATGAACGCGCCATTTTCCGAGGTGACTGTGAACTGCAATTTGCAGTGGGGGGGGAGGGGGCAGAAAGATTGGGCCTCCCAGCGCTGCGGATACCAGCCCCCAGCTGCCTAGTTGTACCTGGCTGGACACAAAAATAGGGCGAAGCCCCACGTATTTTTTTGTTTAAATTATTTCATGAATTTCCTGAAATAATTTTTTCAAAATTGACATGGGGCTTCGCACTATATTTGTGTCCAGCCAGGTACAGCAGGCAGGAACGGGCTGCCCCCAACCACCAGCTGCCTATTTGTACCTGGCCGGACACAACAATATAGTTAAGCCCTTTTTTTCTTAATTGTTTCATGAATTTCATGAAATAATTAAAAAAAAAATATGTGGTGCTTCGCACTATTTTTGTGTCCAGCCAGGTACAACTAGGCAGCTGGGGGCTGGAATCTGCAGTGCAGGGAGGCCCAAGCTTTCTGCCCCCCCCCCCCCCCCGCTGCAAATTGCAGTCCGCAGCCACCCCCGGAAAATGGCGCGTTCATAGAAGCGTCATCTTCTGGCGCTGTACCCAACTCATCCAGGGCCCTGGTGCGGTGGCTCACTGGGTAATAAAGGGGTTAGGGCCAGCTTGGTATTATCAGCTGGCCCTAAGCCTGAAATTCATGGGGTCATGCCAATATTAGACATGACCGCCATGAATTTCTAGTAAAGTATTTCAAAAAACACAACACCCAGAATAAAGTCCTTTAATTGAAATAAACACACAATTCTTTATTGTTCTAAATTAAACCATACTTACCATCACGCCCATTCCAGCTGAAGCCAACGATCTCCTGCAATAAAAGTAAAATAATAAAGCAACATCACCGTTACCTTTCCATGGTTCCCAGGACAGCTTCAGCTCTGCTACATTCACATGACAGGCTGGATCGCAGCCGAAAGCTGCCATCCAGCTTGCCATGACGCAGACACTGAGAAGCTCAGGCATGCTTGCGCTCGTCAGTGTCTGGCTGTGACGGCATAAAGATGAGCCGAGGTCATGTCCAATGAACTCAGCTCACCTCATGCACGTCACTGACGGCGTGGGAAAATTCTCATGCACTCAGCGCTTCAGCGTCAGAATTCTCCCACCCTGCATGAGTTGAGCTGAGTTCATTGGACATGCACGTCACTGACAGCGTGGGAAAATTCTCACTCTGAAGCGCTGAGTGCAGGAGAATTTTCCCACGCTGTCAGTGACGTGCATGAGGTGAGCTCATGTCCAATGAACTCAGCTCACGTCATGCACGTCACTGATAGCGTGGGAAAATTCTCCTGCACTCAGCGCTTCAGCAGGAGAATTCTCCCACGCTGTCGGTGACGTGCATGAGATGAGCTGAGTTCATTGGACATGAACTCGGCTCATCTGGATGCCGTCACAGCCAGACACTGAGGAGCGCAAGCATGCCTGCGCTTCTCAGTGTCTGCTGCATGGTAAGCTGGATGGCAGCTTTCTGCAGCGATCCAGCCTGTCATGTGAATGTAGCAGAGCTGAAGCTGTCGTGGGAACCATGGAAAGGTAAGGATGATGTGCTTTATTATTTTACTTTTATTGCAGGAGATCGTTGGCTTCAGCCGGAATGGGCGTGATGGTAAGTATGGTTTAATTTAGAACAATAAAGAATTGCATCTTTATTTCAATTAAAGGACTTTATTCAGGGTGTTTGTGGTTTTTTTTTTACTTTGACTATGCTCCATTACTAAACTGGGCTTGATGTCAGCTGGCATTATAAGCTGACATCAACCCCAGCCCTATTACCCCACTGCCACCGCTACAGGGCAGTGGGAAGAGCGAGGCTAAGTGCCAGAATTGGCGCATCCTATGGATGCGCCATTTCTGAGGCGGCTGACGGCTGGTGTTTCTAGCCTGGGAGGGGGCCAATATTCATGGCACCCTTCCTGAGCTATTAATATCAGCCCCCAGCTGTCTGCCTAGCCTTTGCTAGCTATTAAAAAAGGGGGGACCCCACGTCATTTTTTTGGGGGGTCCCCCATTTTAATAGCTAGTAAAGGCTAGGTATTCAGCTGGGGGCTGATATTAGTAGCCTGGGAAGCTCCGTGGGTATTACCCCCTTCCCAGACTTCAAACATCTGCCCCAGCTGTCTGCTTAACCTCCGCTAGAGCCTAAAATTACGGGGAACCCCACGCCAATTTTTTTTTAAATAAATCCTTTATTTTAACACTAAATGACAAGTACAGTAAGCTACACTGTCGCTGTACTTCTTATATATGTGACTGACATGTTTCTATCTCTCTAATCTATGTGTGATGCTCTATTCTTTCTGTTGTAAATTGTCGGGTACCGCTGCTGAATTGCCGGCCGGCTTTTTTAAAGAGACGGTGCATGAAAACACTATTATTTTTTTTAAATAAATCCTTTACACTAAATGACAAGTACAGTAAGCAACACTGTCACTGTACTTCTTATATATGTGACTGACATGTTTCTATGTATCTAATCTATGTGTGATGCTCTATTCTTTCTATTTTAAATTATCGAGTACAGATGCTGAATTGCCGGCCGGCTTTTTTAAAGAGACGGTGCATGAAAACACTATTATTTTTTTAAATAAATCCTTTACACTAAATGACAAGTACAGTAAGCAACACTGTCACTGTACTTCTTATATATGTGACTGACATGTTTCTATGTATCTAATCTATGTGTGATGCTCTATTCTTTCTATTCTAAATTGTCGGGTACCGCTGCTGAATTGCCGGCCGGCTTTTTTTAAGAGACGGTGCATGAAAACACTATTATTTTTTTTAATAAATCCTTTACACTAAATGACAAGTACAGTAAGCTGAGCGCTGCCATCCAGCTTGTCATCCTTCAGACACACTGCAGAGCGCAGACATTATGGGAACTTCCAATTCCGGTATTCGATATTCTAAAAGTATCGGAACTCAGTATCGGAACTCCGATACCGCGAATATCGGTCTATACCCGATTTTTCAGTATCGGAATGCTCAACACTACTCATGAAACATGACCGGGAGTGACCCGTGAATCGACCTATGAGCCCATTCCAATAAAATGAAGGTAAACTATTTCATCAACTGTTGTGTTCAAACTTTTTATTGGTACTGTACATGAGCATCCCTTTATAGTGAACCCCTTCAGTGCTGTTACTTTTTCTTCTCTTTGTAATTTATTACTCAAGAAGCTGTCCTCTTTTCTCATATATCCTGAAGTTCTAAATGTTGCAGGGGTTGTCCGGTCAAAATGGATAAGTCTGCAGTCACACTGTGTGACTGCAGACTCATGAATCCCCCTAGCACAGGCACTTTGCGCTATGGGGATTTGCCGATATGAGACCCGGGACCGGAGGCTATGTATGTGTTATACATACCCCTGGCCAGTCAGCGCCGCCTCGCTTCGTTCACTTGTATGGAGCGAGGTCAGGCCCTGTCTAGTGCCGTGGATTGCCAGTAGGAGCTTCGACTAGAAGACGCAGCCTCGCTCAATACAAGTGTATGGAGAGTGAGGCCTGTCCACTGGCCAAGGGTATGTATAACACATGCATACCCTCCATTACCAGGTCTCATACTGGCAAATCCCCGCATCGCACAGTGCCTGTGCTGGGGGTTGGGATTCATAAGTCTGAAGTCACATAGAGTGACTGCAGACTTATCACTTTTGACCAGACAACCCCTTTAAATTTACTTGGTTTCATGTATGTGTATGTGAATGGTTAAAGTGGATCTGTCTCCAGATTTCACAATCCTTCCTCTTCTGCTACTGGTGACATCTGTCACTGCTAAGTGCAAACAAATACCGTGGGTATGGAAAGTATTCAGACCCCTTTAAATTTGTCACTTTTTTTCATTGTAGCCATTTGGTAAATTCTAAAATGTTCATTTTTTTTCTCATTAAAGTACACTCTGCACCCCATCTTGATTGAAAAAAAACAGAAATATAGATGACTCGCCCCCTGGGCCGTGGGGCACGCGGATCCGGGCGATAGGGAGACGATGGGGGTAGTAGTGGCGGCCCGGTCCCGCGGCTCAGGGTGGTCAGACCAATGGTAGTCTGCTACGTGCTTCAGATGATGTCCGACTACGCCACCCGTGGATTTGCGGTCATTAGGTACCGCCGCTGCAAGGCAGACCGCTGGGGCTGATGATGTGTGCAGCTGGGATGGTGTGACTCCCCACGGGAAGAGTGCGGCCCCAGGGCAGTGTAGTGGATGTAGGGGGTGATGGTGGTGAGAGTCCCAGTACCGGTAGTGCCGGAGGAGCGAAGGAGCACACGGACAACAAGTTACAGTCCAGGGTCTTTACTCACAGTTCGTTTGTTCCGGGTCACTTCCGTCGGCAGTGACTGCCCGAGCCGTGCTGCGTCCACCAGGTGAGGGGCTCGGTCAACTCCCAGGCAGTTCAGGAGCATGGCACAGGACCCCCTTTAATCCTTTCTCTGGCCTGCCTCACCAGTGACTCGCTTTTGTCCAGCTGCCGTGGATCTGTGCGGTTAAACGTGGGCCCCGTCCTCCGCTGTCCTATATGGTGCCTTCCTAGCAGGTTTGATGAGGTGTCGCACCAATAAATGATCACGACGACCGGTCTTTGGCTGAGGGTAGTTTCTCCTCCACCAACTTGGGATCCGGTACCCTTAATCTGCCTGACCCTTCACCCTGGATTCTCGTGGGTTCTTAGGGTCCCTTCCACCTTCTTGTTCCTGAGCCCTTCTGTTTCTCTCTCTCTTCTTCTCTTTCTCTGTTCCTTTCTGTTCCTTTCTCGTGGAGCTGGGATGAGACTTAATCACAGCTCCCTTTCACCTCCTCTCTCTCTCTCCCTCGGCCTCTCTCTAGGCCCGCTCCAGAGTGGAGCTCCTACAGAGCCTCCACTCCCGGTCTTCTCCTCTGGCTGAACGAACCTAGATCTAAGATGGTGCCCACCTTTTATACCTCCCTCTGACCATGAGCCCAGGTGACCAGCAACCAATGAGCTCCTTCCTACGCTCAGGAACCAACCCCTATCTGCCCCTACAGCACTGGGTGTTCCACCCCCCTCCCCACTCCAGGCAGGGACATAGTCGGTCGTGCCTGCACTTCTGTCTAGTGGGAGCACCGTTGAGCTGTCCCTCGGAAATGGGGTGTGTGTGCTGTATGCAGCTAACTGAGCCCTGGTCCATACTCCATCCTTACCTGGGAGTGGAATATCACACCTCTGGTCTGAGGTGCAATACCCCTGTAGCGGCTGAACCCTCGGGTCGCTACATTCCCCCCTGGTAAAGCACAGCACGTCCTCGGGCTGGAAAAGAGCAAAAACAGTTGATTACAGGACATGCAAAACTTTTTCAATAACTTTTTACATTTAGAAACGGACGACATTGTTCAACTTCCTTTATGGGACACACTTTTCTTTTTTTGTCACACTATTATACTATTATAAAACACATGCTAATACTTCTGGAACTCTTTTGTCACTTATCATATAAAACGGTTTCAAGATTATGTAAAACATTTTCTAGCAGCATATTAAACTCTTCATATAAAACATTTTTAAGTAAAGCACATTCTTGAATTCTTGGTTCATGGTCGCGGTGCAACTTGCGACCAGGTGTTCTTTCTTCTTAAAGGTGCAACAGTCCAGTAAACTTGTCTTGAGGTAGACGTTGCAGTCTTTTTATAAAACCAGTAGGGGGCGCTTTAGGAAGCGCAACTATATACAAGGGGATTGGCCGCTCTCAGTCCTCGGCCAGTTTTGGGAAGGGAAATGGCTACTCACAGTCTTCAGCCTGGTAAAGGGAAGAGGGATGGCTGTTCTCAGTCCTCAGCCTGGTTACTTAGGGGATAGGGTAACAGTCAAACAGTCCTATATCAGTCCCAACGGGGACCACACTCAATTTAAAACAGTCCCACACAGTTCCTTTGTACCCTGACGGGTAACTATTTACATTGGCGCTTCTTCTTACTTTCTATCGTCGTCCTCCATATGCGCCTTGCTCCTCCTCGTTGTCTTCAGGCCCATCCGGGTCCTCTGGGTACTCAGCGTCCGAGTAGTGCTGTTCCTCCTCCTCTACTACTCTGTGGACGTGGAGGGCGTACCATCCCTTCACGCCTTGGTGTCGGGTGTAAGACACCACATCACCTGGAAATAGATCCCGCCCACGATGGCCTTCCGGCAGGTGACTCTCCACATCCCTCCTTGTCACAAATACATCGCTGATGGTCTCAGGGTCTCGGATGAAACCCCAGCCGCGCTCCATCTGGAACTTCACAACAGTCCCGGTGACTCGGGGACTGCGGGCAGTTCGGGGATCTCGCCGGGCCTTCATTTTCTGCTCCGCGCTCTGGACCTGCAGCTTCTCTTGCTTCACCCGCCGCTCTCGCTGCTCCTTCTCAAACATTTCCAGCTGTTGGCGGCAGGCCTCCCGCCGTTCGGCTGCGCCCGCTCGTGTCTCCCTTGTGAACCCCATTAGGTCCTCCCCGGTGGGGTCCCATTCAAACTGGGCGTCCTCCAATGGTAGCTGGGGGATTTCCTGAGGCGCCGGAGCAGGTATAAGGGGCTCAGATGGTACTTCAACCTCCGCGGGCGGGCTCCTCCGAAAGCGGGGGTTGACAAATTCGGGGGGCCAGATGAAAGACAGCCCATCCGGACTGGTGTGTTGGGCGAAGAGATCTGCGCCCAGTGGTGGTACTGCAGCAGCAGGGGGTGCAAGCGGGTTGGCGGCGCCCGGGGGCACGTGGCCTTGCGACCAGGCCCGTGCTGGTTGTTTCCTTGTTGCTCCCAGGGGTGGTACAGCGGGTGCAGGGGGTTCCGTCAGGGCAGCGGCGCCCGGGGGCGCTGGGCCTTGCGGCCGGGCCTGCGATGGCGGTTGGCCGAGCACGCCCGGGGTCAGAGGGCACGGCGTGGGGCGGGGCTCACTGGCAGTGTCGACGGCCTGGAGGCCGGTTGATGGCGGTGGAGGCACAGTGTCGACGGCGGGTCCAGGTGTGTTGGGCTCCGCAGCGGGGTGCAGGGGCAGATCAGCGGCCCCAGGGTTCGGGGTAGGGGCGTCTCCGTTACCTGCCTCTGCTGTCGCGGCTTCCTCCGCGGCGTCGTCTTCAGCCTCCGCTCTGTCTTCACTGCCCTCGGTGGCTGGTGTACCGCTGGATGTCGCTGGCGCCTCCTGCTGCAGGGCCACAGCCCGCCGAGCCACTTCCTCTTTCCACCCGGCGATCACGTCCTGCTGCGCCCGGACCATCCTCCGGTCCAGCTCCTCCAGCGTATATTCGGGGTCCTCCTTGGGGAGATGGGCTAGCAGCTCGGTGAGGCTGCATGGTGGTGTAGCTTGCAGCAGGCCCCTAGCCAAAGTACTGGAGCTGATTTCTTTCTCCATCTCTGGGTGTGGCCTGGCCAAACTGATCCAGACCACCCCCTGCCCCGCAGTTTTCTTCTCTTTCCACCCCCATGGGGGGTGGTCCTGGGGTATTCTGCTGACAATCACTCTCAGGGGCAGCCCCTTCCTCTTTGGCGCCATTCTGGGACTCGGCCCACGATGGGAGGCGGCCTCCTGTGGTCTTTTGGCGCGCACATTATGGCGCTCGTTCTTCTAGGGCGGGCGCCATCTTTAGTACAACTAAACAGTCTCTTTTCAGGCGCGCAGTACCCGTTGTTAGCGGGCACGAAATACACCAAAGCTGACTCGCCCCCTGGGCCGTGGGGCACGCGGATCCGGGCGATAGGGAGACGATGGGGGTAGTAGTGGCGGCCCGATCCCGCGGCTCAGGGTGGTCAGACCAATGGTAGTCTGCTACGTGCTTCAGATGATGTCCGACTACGCCACCCGTGGATTTGCGGTCATTAGGTACCGCCACTGCAAGGCAGACCGCTGGGGCTGATGATGTGTGCAGCTGGGATGGTGTGATTCCCCACGGGAAGAGTGCGGCCCCAGGGCAGTGTAGTGGATGTAGGGGGTGATGGTGGTGAGAGTCCCAGTACCGGTAGTGCCGGAGGAGCGAAGGAGCACACGGACAACAAGTTACAGTCCAGGGTCTTTACTCACAGTTCGTTTGTTTCGGGTCACTTCCTTCGGCACTGACCGCCCGAGCCGTGCTGCGTCCACCAGGTGAGGGGCTCGGTCAACTCCCAGGCAGTTCAGGAGCATGGCACAGGACCCCCTTTAATCCTTTCTCTGGCCTGCCTCACCAGTGACCCGCTTTTGTCCAGCTGCCGTGGACCTGTGCGGTTAAACGTGGCCCCGTCCTCCGCTGTCCTATATGGTGCCTTCCTAGCAGGTTTGATGAGGTGTAGCACCAATAAATGATCACGACGACCGGTCTTTGGCTGAGGGTAGTTTCTCCTCCACCAACTTGGGATCCGGTACCCTTAATCTGCCTGACCCTTCACCCTGGATTCTCGTGGGTTCTTAGGGTCCCTTCCACCTTCTTGTTCCTGAGCCCTTCTGTTTCTCTCTCTCTTCTTCTCTTTCTCTGTTCCTTTCTGTTCCTTTCTCATGGAGCTGGGATGAGACTTAATCACAGCTCCCTTTCACCTCCTCTCTCTCTCTCCCCCGGCCTCTCTCTAGGCCCGCTCCAGAGTGGAGCTCCTACAGAGCCTCCACTCCCGGTCTTCTCCTCTGGTTGAACGAACCTAGATCTAAGATGGTGCCCACCTTTTATACCTCCCTCTGACCATGAGCCCAGGTGACCAGCAACCAATGAGCTCCTTCCTACGCTCAGGAACCAACCCCTATCTGCCCCTACAGCACTGGGTGTTCCACCCCCCTCCCCACTCCAGGCAGGGACATAGTCGGGCGTGCCTGCACTTCTGTCTAGTGGGAGCACCGTTGAGCTGTCCCTCGGAAATGGTGTGTGTGTGCTGTATGCAGCTAACTGAGCCCTGGTCCATACTCCATCCTTACCTGGGAGTGGAATATCACACCTCTGGTCTGAGGTGCAATACCCCTGTAGCGGCCGAACCCTCGGGGCGCTACATAGACATTTTTGCAAATTTATTAAAAAATAAAAACTGAAATATCATATGGTCATAAGTATTCAGACCCTTTGCTCAGACACTCATATTTAAGTCACATGCTGTCCATTTCCTTGTGATCCTCCTTGAGATGGTTCTACTTCTTCATTGGAGTCCAGCTGTGTTTAATTAAACTGATAGGACTTGATTTGAAAAGGCACACACCTGTCTGTATAAGACCTCACAGCTCACAGTGCATGTCAGACCAAATGAGAATCATGAGCTCAAAGGAACTGCCCAAGGAGCTCAGAGACAGAATTGTGGCAAGACACAGATCTGGCTAAGGTTGCAAATGAATTTCTGCATTACCCAAGGTTCCTAAAAGCAAAGTGGCCTCCATAATCTTTAAATGGAAGAAGTTTGGAACCATCAGAAGTCTTCCTAGACCTGGCCGTCCAGCCAAACAGAGCAATCATGGGAGAAGAGCCTTGGTGAGAAAGGTAAAGAAGAACCCCAAAATCACTGTGGCTGAGCTCCAGAGATGCAGTAGGGAGATGGGAGAAAGTTCCACAAAGTCAACTATCACTGTAGCCCTCCACCAGTTGGGCCTTTTTGGCAGAATGGCCCGATGGAAGCCTCTCTTCAGTGCAAGAAATATGAAAGCCTGCATAGAGTTTGCTGAAAAACACATGAAGGACTCCAGACTATGAGAAATAAGATTCTCTGGACCGATGAGACGAAGATAGAACTTTTTGGTGATAATTCTAAGCGGTATGTGTGGAGAAAACCAGGCACTGCTCATCACCTGCCCAATACAATCCCAACAGTGAAACATGGTGGTGGCAGCATCATGCTATGGGGGTCTTTTTCAGCTGCAGGGACATGACGACTGGTTGCAATTGAAGGAAACATGAATGTGGCCAAGTACAGAGATATCCTGGATGAAAACCTCTACCAGAGTGCTTTGGACCTCAGACTTGGCCGAAGGTTCACCTTCGAACAAGACAATGACCCTAAGCACACAGCTATAATGACAAAGGCGTGGCTTCAGAACAACTCTGTGACCATTCTTGACTGGTCCAGCCAGAGCTCTGGCCTAAACCCAATTGAGCATCTCTGGAGAGACCTGAAAATGGCTGTCTACTAACGTTCACCATCCAACCTGACAGAACTGGAGAAAGGAAGAATGGCAGAGGATCCCCAAATCCAGGTGTGAAAAACTTGTTGCATCATTCCCAAGAAGACTCATGGCTGTACTAGCTCAAAAGGGTGCTTCTACTCAATACCGAGCAAAGGGGCTGAATATTTATGACCATGTGATATTTCAGTTTTTCTTGTTTAATAAATTTGCAAAAATTTCTACATTTCTGTTTTTTTTTCAGTCAAGATGGAATGCAGAGTGCACTTTAATGAGAAAAAAAGGAACTTTTTAGAATTTACCAAATGGCTGCAATGAAACAAAGAGTGAAAAATTTAAAGGGGTCTGAATACTTTCTGTACCTACTGTATATTGTCCTCTATTTGGTTCTTCCTGAACCTTGGTATTTGGTGATTCTTCCTATGGTCAGAATGCACCTAGGTCTTTCTAGGGTCTCAACTGATGTAATATTACTTTTTCTTTCCTTAAAGGGAACCTGTGACATGAAAGAAGCTATTTTTCTGCATATATGGGGTTAATCTGCAGATTAATAGCGTTCTCAACCTGCCCAGCACTTAGACCCCTACTGTCATGAGGAAATGATCTTTATTCCTCCTTTTAGCATTCTGGTTTCAGTCACGGGCGGCGCCGACGCGGGTTCAGTCACCGTTCTCTGTATAGAGAGCGGCGGCTGTAACCTCGTCCCCGGCAGTGATTGACAGCCGGCCCTACTGCTGAGCTGCTGTAAGTCAGTGCAGGGGGAGTGTTTGCTGCCACTTCTCACTATACACAGAGCGGTGACTGAATCCAATGGATGCCGGGAGAAATAAAGTTCAGAGCAGGGTTAATCTGGAGATTATCCCCATATCTGCAGTCTGATTGTGTTTTTTTCAGGTGACAGGTTCCCTTTAAGGAAAGAACCATTTTTTATTGTAGTTAATAATTCTTACATGCATGTAGTAATGTCTTTTTTTTTCTTAAATCTGCAGTGCAAGTGGGCCTAGCGAACAACTCTACGAGCATTCAGAAGGTATAATGAAATCTATGACTTTATATTTTATTGATTCCAAACTTTTTATAGGTTTTATAAAATGTACATATAAATAATAGCTTGACACCGGCAATAAAATCTAAAAGGGAATTTGTCGGCAGGTTTTACTACTCATCTGAGAGGAGCGTAATGTAGACAAATAGAAGCTGAATCCAACAATGTATCACTTAGATTACTGGGTGCAGCAGTTCTGACCCAATCAGAGCTTTTAGATTTAGAATGAAGCAGAGCTGAGAAAGCTGTCCCCACCCACACCAGGCTCTCCATGTTCAAAGTCCATAGACGGTGTGCTTCTTATCACAGCAGGGGGCGTTGCTGGACTAGTGTTGTCCAGCAATGTTAATCTCTTCATGATAAATCCTTGACAATTACTAAGCACGCACTTTGACAAATGACCAATCAGGCGGTGGCTGGTCACCGGGTCAGGTGAGTGCCAACCCACCAATCATGATCCGCCAGGTCACGGACATGCTCAGTTCGGCAAATCCTGGACTTAGATTCCACAAGCCCTGTCTCCTTCTGCAACCCAGGCTTAACATTGCTAGGCACAACTACCTGGGAGATAAACAGTGCTCGCGGACCAGCTAGTCGTTGGGGCTGACGGCGATTCTGAGACCATAGAAGGTCCTGGACCCATTTCGAATCCAGCACCAGACCGACACCTAACAGTAGTGTTATACATCAGTTGTGTAGGACAACCTGACAAACACTACACAACTGACGTATGACAACCTGACGAACACTACGTCAGTTGTGTAGTGTTTGTCAGGTTCTCATACGTCAGAAATTAATTTAATAGTCCATCGAAGTATGGTACCTTTTGAAGCAGTCTTTCATACACAGGCCAGGTTTGTCAGGGCAGTTGTCACATTGATAAATGGTGTCCTTGCGTATTCCACTTTTATAACACACTCGGCACCTCTTTTGTGACTTTCCTTTTTTTCCGCTGTGAGGGATCTGCCCTGGGAAATGCTGGCCTGGTACAATTCTCAGTCCTTCAATTCCGGAACTACTAGGGCCTGCTCCGTCACCGCTGCCAAATATCAGGGCCTTGATAACAGTCTCCTGGAAGTGAAGGTACGACGTAGAAGTCTGGCTTGCAAGTTGTGACAGAAGGAAAGCGTTGTGCATTGCCATCTGTACAATGTGCACGGCCAGCTTCTTATACCATACCTTGGCCTTTCTGAAAGCACTGTAGGGCTGGAGGACTTGATCTGAGAGATCAACTCCCCCCATGTACTTGTTGTACCCCACTACACAGTCTGGTTTGGCGACCTGTGTAGTGGAACCTCTTACAGAGCTGAGGGTGCTGCCATCACCATGTATGGTGGTCAACAAAAGGACATGCCTCTTGTCCTTGTACTTGACCATCAGCAGGTTGTCGCTACATTGGGCTATGCTCTCACTGTTATGATCTGCTACAGAGACTAAGGAAAGAGAGGAGATCTGTCCCTGCAATAGAACTAAACTAGATCCCTACGATGTAACGGGGAACCTGATCCTGCGATCAGACCCGCTAAAGTCCTAGGCTAGTCTGAACGCAGACCTATAGATGTGAGGGAGGGATCCCTACAAGATCTAGGGACTGGGAAAAGTTGGACACCCCCTAGCAGAAATAGTAGCAGTCAAAGACAAACACACAACAAAAAGCAAAGGGGTCAAAAGACCTAAACTAACAGAGAACGGCAACAGAGCAACAAGCTAGCTCAGCAGTAGTAAATACAAATGAAGTCCAGCAAAGCCAGGAGGGCGGAGCCGGTTTAAATAGGCAAAAATGGTCATGTGACCAGCAAACTAAAAAAAACCTAACAGGAGAGTTGTAACAGTACCCCCTCTTCTAAGAGGATCCTCCGGATACCCTAGGCCCAGGCTTACCAGGAAACCTCCTGTGAAACGCTCGGACAAGTCTGGGGGCAGAAACATCATCCGCCCTCACCCATGAGTTATCCTCAGGTCCGACACCCTTCCAAGCGACGAGATACTGCAAACTCCCTCTATACCGTCTAGAATTTAGGATGCGGGAAATTTCATATTCCCTGTCCTCCACCACCGGAGGAACAGTGGCAGAGGCGTCACCATCCGACACATCAGCTTTTTTCAACAGAGAAACATGAAACACCGGATTAATCCTCCAGGACGTAGGAACCTCCAGCCTAACAGCAGATTGGTTAACTATCTGAAGTACCTTAAAGGGCCCTACGAACTTGGGACCCAATTTTTTAGAAGGAATCCTCAATCGCAGATTCTTAGAGGACAACCAAACCATGTCACCAACAGCAAACAAAACCTCTTGCCGTTTCCTATCAAAGTACCTCTTAAATTTTTTGTTAGCCTCCTGAAGATTACCACGCACTTCCGTCCAAACTCTCTCCAAATCACCAGAAAAACTCTCCTCCTCAGGCACAGCCGAAACCAATTTGGAAAATGACCCAAAAGACGGATGTCTCCCAGAACAACAAAAAAAAGGCGAACACCCAGCAGAAGAGGATGTATGGTTGTTAAGAGCAAATTCAGCAAGTGGCAGAAACTCAGACCACCCCTCTTGATTGTCTGCCACAAAACAACGCAAGAACTGCTCAACTTCCTGGTTCTTCCTTTCTGTCTGACCATTAGACTCAGGATGATATCCGGATGAAAACGACAAATGAACTCCCAACCTGTCACAAAAGGCACGCCAAAAACGAGCCACGAACTGAGGTCCCCTATCAGAAACAATGTCAGTAGGAACACCATGTAGTCTGACAATCTCCTTGACAAAGGCCTTAGCGAGTGTCTTAGCGCAAGGCAGTTTGATGAAGGGAACCAAGTGACACATCTTGCTAAAACGGTCCACGACCACCCAGATGACCGTGAAACCTTCAGAGGGAGGAAGGTCAGTAATAAAGTCCATAGCCAGATGTGTCCAAGGTGCACTAGGAACCTCCAGAGGGCAAAGCAACCCCGCAGCAGGAGCATGCGAAGACTTGGATCTTGCACACACAGTACATTGGCGCACCCACTTAATGACTTCCTTCTGCCATCCAGGCCACCAAAAACTGCGACCCACAAGTCTCTTGGTCTCAGAAATTCCTGGATGACCTGCCAACCGAGACTCATGACACTCAACAAACAAATCTCTCCTAAAGGTCCTAGGCACAAACCACCTCCCATGGGGAGTGTTAGATGGGGCATTCTCCTGTGCTTTAAGAATCTCATCCTCCAAAACGGAGTCCAAAGCAGCAATCACAACACCTTCTTGTAAAATGGTCTCCTCCTCCTCAACACCAACCATGGGAGAAAAGCTGCGAGACAAAGCATCCGCTTTAACATTCTTGGTACCCGGGATGTAAGTAACGGAAAAATTAAACCGCGAGAAAAAAAGTGCCCACCTAGCCTGACGGGCATTCAAGCGCTTGGCAGCATCAAGATAGATCAGATTTTTATGATCAGTGAAAACCTGAACGGGAAATTCAGCACCTTCCAAGAGGTGACGCCAGTGTTCAAATGCGAGTTTAATCGCCAGCAATTCCCGATTACCAATATCGTAATTAAGTTCAGTCTCGGAAAATTTTTTTGAAAAAAAGGCACAGGGATGTACTCCATCCTTGTTTTCCTGAGACAACACCGCACCAACCCCCACCGAAGAAGCATCAACCTCAACCAAAAACGGCTTAGTCACATCAGGCTGCATAAGGATGGGAGCAGAGGTGAACCTCTCCTTTAAAAACACAAAAGCTTCAATGGCCTCAGAAGTCCACTGAACCGCATTAGCACCTTTCCTGGTGAGATCGGTCAGCGGTTTGACAATAATAGAAAAATTTTTTATGAATTTTCTGTAATAATTGGCGAAACCCAAAAACCTCTGTATCGATTTCAAACCAATAGGCCTAGGCCATTCCTGTACAGCCTGAACTTTAACCGGGTCCATCTCAAAACCTTCACTGGAGACAATGTAGCCCAAAAAACTAATTCTCTGTACAGCGAACTCACATTTCTCCAGCTTAGCAAAAAACGAATTGTCCATTAATAACTGTAATACCTCACGTACGCTCCGCCAATGAGACTCCAGATCCGGTGAATAAATCAAAATGTCATCCAAATACACAACCACATCTTTGCCGATTAAAGGTCTAAGGATGTCATTAATACGATTCTGAAAAAATGCTGGAGCATTGGTGAGACCAAAAGGCATAACCAGATTCTCAAAATGACCCACAGGAGTGTTAAAAGCAGTCTTCCATTCATCACCCTCCTTCATGCGCAACAAATTGTATGCCCCCCGGAGATCAATTTTAGAGAACCACTTGGCCCCCACTAACTGGTTAAATAAATCGGGAATCAATGGCAGTGGGTAAGGATTGCGTACAGTAAATTTATTAATCTCACGAAAGTCCAGACAAGGACGTAAACCGCCATCTTTTTTTTTCACAAAAAAAAAACCAACAGCCACAGGAGACTTGGAAGGCCTAATGTGACCAGCGGCCAAGCTTGTCTGTATGTATTCCTCCAAAGCCTTTCTCTCAGGAATAGTAAGATTAAATAAACGACTCTTAGGAAGAGTCGCTCCAGGGACAAATTCAATAGTACAATCATAGTCTCTATGGGGAGGCAAAACCTGCGACTCCTCCTTAGAAAAAACTCTCCAAAAATCCTGAATAGGTACAGGCAATTCCCCTCTATCCACAGCAGGACTTAATTTCATTGGTAGACCAATCCAGTACAGGATTGTGCAATTTTAACCAGGGTAACCCCAATATTACTGGAGAAGGCAAATTATCCAATACCACCAAATCCAAATTCTCTTGATGAATACCATTAATAGTGAGGGGAAATTCACAGACCTTGTGAGTAACACTCTTCAAGGGAGAGCCATCGACAGAAACCACAGCAATAGGGGATGACAAAGTTTTAGGTTCTAATCTAAGTTTTTCCAAGAATCCCCCCATCAATCACATTCAGAGTAGATCCACAATCCACAAATACCCGAAATTCAATTAATTCATCCTGAGCAGCAGTAGTGGCAGATAGGAATACCCCCTTAGAATTTAAACAGGCAATACGAGCATGACTGACCATTTTTTTTCTTTCTTCTTACGAAGCACGCAGCTCTTAATAAGATGACCAGAATTTCCGCAATAGAAACACAAGCCTTCAGAAAGTCGGCGGTCTTTTTCCTGAGAGCGGGTTGTCATCGCCCCAATTTCCATCGGCTCTCCATTGTCAGCACAGAACCTCTCAGGACTCGAAGCTGACATAGCAGAGGATTTGCTCTCATTAACCCTTTCACGCAGTCTCCTGTCAACCCGTATAGCTAATTGCATTGCCTCCTGCAAGTTTCCAGGTGTGGGATAAGCAATCAGTAAATCCTTAACTCTTTCACCTAGGCCTGCCAGAAACAAGCTTTTCAAAGCTGAATCGTTCCTCCCCACCTGGGCAGACCACCGACGGAAGTGAGAACAATATTTTTCCACATTACCTGATCCCTGCCTCAAACGTCTTAATTCAGACTCAGCAGATGAGACACGATCAGGACCATCGTACAACAAACCCAAAGCAGAAAAAAAACTATCCACTGATCTAAAGCACGGATCACTAGGTTGGAGAGAGAAGGCCCATCCCTGAGGATCTTTGCGCAAAAGTGACATTATGATCCCTATGCGCTGTGATTCATCACCAGAGGATCCGGGTCTCAAACGAAAATATAATAGACAAGCATTTTTAAAAGAAAAAAAATCTTGTTGTTCGCCAAAAAATAGATCAGGCAGACGTACCTTTGGTTCCACAAAATGCGCTCCAGAACAGCTACTCACGTGTTGTTGGAGCTTGGTCACCTCCAGAGAGAGTCCCTGCAAGCGTTGAGCCAAATCTTGCACCAAGACCATGATGGAAAACTGGAGGTCTTTCCTTAGAAAAAATTTTTTTTTTTTTTTTATGGCTGGACTTACTGTTATGATCTGCTACAGAGACTAAGGAAAGAGAGGAGATTTGTCCCTACAATAGAACTAAACTAGATCCCTACGATGTAACGATCAGACCCGCTAAAGTCCTAGGCTAGTCTGAATGCAGACCTATAGATGTGAGGGAGGGATCCCTACAAGATCTAGGGACTGGGAAACGTTGGACACCCATTAGCAGAAATAGTAGCAGTCAAAGACAAACACACAACAAAAAGCAAAGGTGTCAAAAGACCTAGCAAAACTAACAGAGAACGGCAACAGAGCAACAAGCTAGCGCAACAGTAGTAAATACAAATGAAGTCCAGCAAAGCCAGGAGGGCGGAGCCGAATTAAATAGGCAAAAATGGTCATGTGACCAGCAAACTAAAAAAAACCTAACAGGAGAGTTGTAACACTCACCCCTTCTGAGCAGCTGCCCAATTAGTGTCTTTGGGAGGCCTTTCTAATTTTTGCGGACAGTACCGCAGGCTGCAGTACGTCACGCAGAGAGGGACTTGAAGAGCGGGATACTTGTATATAAGTTATCCACAAAGAGGTGATAACCTTTATCCAGCAGTGGGTGCACCAAGTCCCACACAATTTTCCAACTCACTCCCAGAACGGGAGGCATTCAGGGGGTTCAATCCGGGAGTCCTTCCCTTCATAAACTCTAAACTTGTGAGTGTACCCTGAGGTACTCTGAAAAAGTTTATACAGCTTGATCCCGGACCTGGACCTCTTACTGGGCAGGTACTGCCGGAATCCAAGCCGCCTTTTAAAAGAGATTAAGGACTCATCCACGCAGATGTCCCTTTGGGGCACGTCCACTTCAGCAAACTTGTTGTTGAAGTGTTCGATGACCGGCCGAACTTTGAAAAGACGATCAAAGTTCGGGTCATCGCGTGCAGGACACCTTGCATTATCTTGGTAATGCAAGAACATGTGGATGGCCTGAAAGCGTCTCCAGATCATGGCCATTCGGAACACTGGAGTGTTATACAAAACGTCAGCACTCCAGTATTGCCGAAGCTCGGGCTTGTTCAGGATCCCCATAAGAAGGACCAGGCCCCAAAACTTCAGAGATGGGGGAGTGGGAAGAGGGGGATTGGGGTGGACGAGGGGAGATCAGAGATGGACTTACCAAAGGGTCAGCAGGACTGGAACAGAAGACCCGGAGCAGGAGACCGGGAGCCCGGAGCAGGAGACTGGGAGCACGACGCTGGAGACCGGGAGCGCGGAGCAGGAGACCGGGAGCCCAGAGCAGGAGTCCGGTACTGGCGCTGGAGACCAGAAACGAGAGAATTAACAGGGACACTGAAGTGAGGGAGATTGAGGTGGGAAGGGGGGTAAAAAGATGGGGGAGTGGGGAGAGGGGGATTGGGGTGGATGAGGGGAGATCAGAGATGGACTTACCAAGGGGTCAACAGGATCAGCAGCAGGACCGGAACAGGAGACGGAGCCCGGAGCAGGAGACCGGTGCTGTTGACCGGGAGCCCGGAACGAGAGCCCGGCGCTGGGAGCGGAGCTGGAGACTCGGACCGGAGCTGGAGACCGCTGCAGGACGCAGAAAAATAAATGGTGGTAAGGGGGGGTAAAAAGAGGGGGGAGGGGGGATTGGGGTGGATGAGTGGAGAACAGACTTACCAAAGTCTTCTCTGCAGGATCAGCAGCAGGATCGGCAGCAGGCTCTGGAGCAGGATACCCAGGACGCTGGAGCAGAAGATCCAGGAGCAGCAGCAGCGACTGAAACAGGTGAGAAGATGGTCTTGTGGTGTCACAGAATATTCTGTGGCACTACAAGGCTCAGCACACACACATCAGATGTGACCGCTTTGTAGAAATCCTCACCAAGTGTGAGGGTCTGCAGGGTGGTCACAGGGTGATGATGGGGTGGTGACAGGTGGAGGTAGTCAGATAATCTGATTGGAGCAATCAATGTCATCAATGATTGCTCCAATCAGAGTTCCTGAATACAGGTGACCGGGCGGTCACAGGGAGGTGTCACCTCTCTGTGACCCCCTGTGGTGCATGCTGTGCCCCAGCCATCTGATTGGTGACATTGATTGCACCAATCAGACATGGCTGTAGCAGAGAACGCACCACAGGGGGTCACAGAGAGGTGACACCTCCCTATGACAGCCTGTATTCAGGAGCTCTGATTGGAGCGATCGATGTCATCATCGATCGCTCCAATCACAGCAGTCTGGGGACTTTGATTACATTACAGGGGGTCATGGGGCAGTGACAGGCAGGTCACAAGCCGGTCACCGCCCCATGACCGCCCTGTTATCGCGCTGCGATCGATGTGATCGGCGATCGCACCGATCATAGCAGTCTGGGGCCAGGGCTGTGGTGTACTAGCAATAGCCTAGGATCGGTGCTCTTTGATCTGCAGCCTAGGATCGGTGCTCCTCTGTTTCCGGCAATCACATTGCCGGAAACAGTGAGAGATTCTGTAAAGGGGTGTAAAGGGGTTAACAGAGCATGGATCGGGGGTCGGCAATTAGTTTTCTCAAGGGCTCACATGAAATACTGTGACTGTAGTGCAGGGCTAAACCAACACACTGAAATTAAGAATATTAGTGGAAATATTAAGCAAAGTTATATTAATTTATACTGCTTAGTATTGATGAGAATTAAGTATGTTGATCCACAGCCACTATTAGGCAATGTGCCCACAATGCAGAAACGCTCCGGATTTTTCCTGAGCGTTTCTGCATCTCCTTGGCAGAAAAAGCTCATGCGGATTTTACATGCGTATTTTCAGCCCGGGACAAGCGTTTGTCACGCGTTTAGCACATGCGATTTCCCATGCGGGTTGTCAAGCGTTTTCTAAAAGATTTTGGCTTGGAAAAGTGCTTGACAACTTGGTCACACTATATAAATCCATGCAACCGTGTGACTAAGTTAGTTAAAAAAAAATAATAAAAATGGTAAAAACTATAAAAAAAAACATTATACTCACCTTCCGATGGCCCACGGTCTCCTTCTCCGGTCTCCTTGGTGGCCCGTGGTGGTGTAAAAGGACCTTCCATGATGTAATTTAGTCAGGTGACAGGTCACATGACCGCTGACGTTGACGAGCCACCGGGGAGCCAAGACACACCGGAGAGAAGACCGCAGGCCATCAGAAGGTGAGTATAATGTTTTTTTTAATTTTAATTTTTTTTTTACAGGTACTATGGTACCCGGGTCTGGATGAGAGTCTCCTCTTCTCCATCCGCACATTGAATTGCTTAATTTCCGCATGTGTACATGTAGTCATGCAGATATTATGCGAATCAATGCAAGTCAATGGCGGCAAAAACGCTGCGCTTACGCAAAATAGTTGGTAGTGCTGCGCTTTTTTCTGTAATAATAATCCGCAGCGGATATTTCCGCAGCATGTGCACAGCACATGTGGATTATCATTGGGGAACATTGCAGACCTCCTACCAAGCGTTTTTTAAGTGTAATTGCCGCTGCGGAAATGCTTAAAAAACGCATAGTGGGCACACAGCCCACTAGAGCTTATTTTATTGTGTTCTTACTAGGAGCAGCCAATCAAAACCATATGATTTATGAATTATTATAACGTCTCAAGCAGGGGCGGGCACTGAGACCAAAGGGTCCCTGTGCAAGAATTGTGTATGATCCCCCCTTCTTAAAGGGGACTTTCATTTTAATTATTTTTGTGCTCATCGGCTTGCGCTAGGGAAAAAAAATAATAAAATCAGAGTTACTCATTTTCACCTAGTCTAAAAATAATAAAATCAGAGTTACTCATTCTCACCTAGTCTAAAAATAATAAAATCAGAGTTACTCATTTTCACCTAGTCTAAAAATAATAAAATCAGAGTTACTCATTCTCACCTAGTCTAAAAATAATAAAATCAGAGTTACTCATTTTCACCTAGTCTAAAAATAATAAAATCAGAGTTACTCATTTTCACCTAGTCTAAAAATAATAAAATCAGAGTTACTCATTTTCACCTAGTCTAAAAATAATAAAATCAGAGTTACTCATTTTCACCTAGTCTAAAAATAATAAAATCAGAGTTACTCATTTTCACCTAGTCTAACAATAATAAAATCAGAGTTACTCATTTTCACCTAGTCTAAAAATAATAAAATCAGAGTTACTCATTTTCACCTAGTCTAAAAATAATAAAATCAGAGTTACTCATTTTCACCTAGTCTAAAAATAATAAAATCAGAGTTACTCATTTTCACCTAGTCTAAAAATAATAAAATCAGCGTTACTCATTTTCACCTAGTCTAAAAATAATAAAATCAGAGTTACTCATTTTCACCTAGTCTAAAAATAATAAAATCAGAGTTACTCATTTTCACCTGGTCTAAAAATAATAAAATCAGCGTTACTCATTTTCACCTAGTCTAAAAATAATAAAATCAGAGTTACTCATTTTCACCTAGTCTAAAAATAATAAAATCAGAGTTACTCATTTTCACCTAGTCTAAAAATAATAAAATCAGAGTTACTCATTTTCACCTAGTCTAAAAATAATAAAATCAGAGTTACTCATTTTCACCTAGTCTAAAAATAATAAAATCAGAGTTACTCATTTTCACCTAGTCTAAAAATAATAAAATCAGAGTTACTCATTTTCACCTAGTCTAAAAATAATAAAATCAGCGTTACTCATTTTCACCTAGTCTAAAAATAATAAAATCAGAGTTACTCATTTTCACCTAGTCTAAAAATAATAAAATCAGAGTTACTCATTTTCACCTAGTCTAAAAATAATAAAATCAGCGTTACTCATTTTCACCTAGTCTAAAAATAATAAAATCAGCGTTACTCATTTTCACCTAGTCTAAAAATAATAAAATCAGAGTTACTCATTTTCACCTAGTCTAAAAATAATAAAATCAGTTACTCATTTTCACCTGGTCTAAAAATAATAAAATCAGAGTTACTCATTTTCACCTAGTCTAAAAATAATAAAATCAGAGTTACTCATTTTCACCTAGTCTAAAAATAATAAAATCAGAGTTACTCATTCTCACCTAGTCTAAAAATAATAAAATCAGAGTTACTCATTTTCACCTAGTCTAAAAATAATAAAATCAGAGTTACTCATTTTCACCTAGTCTAAAAATAATAAAATCAGAGTTACTCATTTTCACCTAGTCTAAAAATAATAAAATCAGAGTTACTCATTCTCATCTAGTCTAAAAATAATAAAATCAGAGTTACTCATTTTCACCTGGTCTAAAAATAATAAAATCAGAGTTACTCATTTTCACCTAGTCTAAAAATAATAAAATCAGCGTTACTCATTTTCACCTGGTCTAAAAATAATAAAATCAGAGTTACTCATTTTCACCTGGTCTAAAAATAATAAAATCAGCGTTACTCATTTTCACCTAGTCTAAAAATAATAAAATCAGAGTTACTCATTTTCACCTGGTCTAAAAATAATAAAATCAGAGTTACTCATTTTCACCTAGTCTAAAAATAATAAAATCAGCGTTACTCATTTTCACCTAGTCTAAAAATAATAAAATCAGATTTACTCATTTTCACCTGGTCTAAAAATAATAAAATCAGAGTTACTCATTTTCACCTAGTCTATTGATGTCTTTATGCTCCTGGCCTGTCCGTGTTTACAGGCTGCAGTGGTAATATCTCATGTGACCACTGTAGCCAATCATAGGGTCAGCAGCTTGTTCCATCTACCTTGGCATTACTGCTGAGCTCAGTCATTAAAAGGGTTTTCCTACAAACAAAAGTTAATTTTATAAATTGGCTGTGTCTGACCGTGTGCGGAACATGGTCTGATCATACCACAGCTCCTGGGCAGGGAAGGCTGCAAAAGACAATGCAGACATTCCAGCACGGGATCTCATAGGATTGATTCATTTTGTGAGGTAAAATATTTCACTGCCTGTGTTTAAACAATATTTTACCTCTCAAAATGAATCCTTTGTGATCCCCTGATGTAATGTCTGTATTGTCTTTGGCTTCCTCCTCCGCTCAGGAGCTGTGGTATTTTCCATACACGGTCAGACACAGACCATTTTTAAAATGAACTTTTGTTTCTGGGATAACCCCTTTAAGCTCCAGCAGTCACGTGTTTTAGTCAGGACATCACGGCTGCAGCCTGAAAACAAAGACCAGGGCAGTAGCGGAAGAGGAATTGCTGACCCTGAGAGTATCCCTGATTTTATTGTTTTTCTCTAGGGCAAGCCTAAGGACAGTAAAAGAATTAAAACAGAAATTCACTTTAAGTAACATTATTTGATGCAATAAAAACATGTTAGGCACACATCAAAAAATCACTTGTCACACACCAGACAAATCGCACAAGCACAGCGCAGACTTGAGAGATGTCACACAAGCACAGCTCTGACTTGAGAGATGTCACACAAGCACAGCTCTGACTTGAGAGATGTCACACAAGCACATCTCTGACTTGAGAGATGTCACACAAGCACAGCGCAGACTTGAGAGATGTCACACAAGCACAGCGCAGACTTGAGAGATGTCACACAAGCACAGCGCAGACTTGAGAGATGTCACACAAGCACAGCGCAGACTTGAGAGATGTCACACAAGCACAGCGCAGACTTGAGTGATGTCATACAAGCACAGCACAGACTTGAGAGATGTCACACAAGCACAGCGCAGACTTGAGAGATGTCACACAAGCACAGCTTAGACTTGAGAGATGTCACACAAGCACAGCACAGACTTGAGAGATGTCACACAAGCACAGCGCAGACTTGAGAGATGTCACACAAGCACAGCGTAGACTTGAGAGATGTCACACAAGCACAGCTTAGACTTGAGAGATGTCACACAAGCACAGCACAGACTTGAGAGATATCACACAAGCACAGCTTAGACTTGAGAGATGTCGCACAAGCACAGCTTAGACTTGAGAGATGTCACACAAGCACAGCACAGACTTAAGAGATGTCACACAAGCACAGCGCAGACTTGAGAGATGTCACACAAGCACAGCGTAGACTTGAGAGATGTCACACAAGCACAGTGCACAAATTACACAAGTAGATGTGCACATATCAGAAAGATCACAAGAATAAGCTGCACACATCTTACAAGTACTCCAACACGCATCACAGAAGTGCAGGACATACCGAGGAATTCTGAAGAGACAAGTTAGAAGGGCTCTACATTCAGGTTCTAAAATGGTCGTTCTGGAGGAATAGAAAGAGATAGATGTTACTTTATGTCACCAACTTATTCGGTCCATGTGTAGAAGACTTGGTGCTGTCCTTAACAATCATAGAGGTCATACAAAATACTAGATGTAGTAGTTTTGGTGTAGGGTGCATCACTGAATTTGGGTAAAACTGAAGATTTTGTAATGAAAGTTATGATATTAACATTACTTTCATGCTATGGGTGAAAAAAATGTTCTGTGAAACTCCGTCTTGTTAGTATTTTGGAAACTGTTCTTGTGTTCAGTGAGGTATTAACTAAAATCCTACTTCTTGTAGTCACTTTATCCAGGGCACTGAAAAAAAAAATGATATTCATACATACCACACACCTACATGTTACATACATTGTTTTATCACCCTGACTAATCAGTATTTTCTTTTATTACTGGCATGATATGCCAGCACTTTTGAGCATAGGTATGTACTGCACATTACCATTTCATGTTTCTTAGCCCTGTCTCGTGGTAATCAGTATTAACCTTTCTGACAGCCCCATTTTTCATATCTGAAACGTCACTTTATTTGGTAATAACTTTGAAATGCTTCTGCTAGTCATTCTGATATTCTGATCTTCTTTTTGGAACAAATTGTACCTGTTGCAGCTGGAAAATTTTAAATTAATACGTTTTGTTGTTATTCATGAAAATATCCCAGATTTTCTAAAAATTTAGAAAAATGTGAAATTTTAAACTTAAAGCGGTTGTGCCACCATAAAGAATACAATTGACCAACCAGAAAAGGTGGAAATAAATCGTTTTGTAATTTATAGTGATTCAAAATTATGCTTCATTCAAAAGATACCAAGCTTTTATTTTTCAAATGCTGTTCTCTGGCGCCCCCTTGCATTATTCCATTACGTCTGGTAGTGGGTGATCAGCTGGTCGAGTTTGCGCAGTTCCTGGCGTAAGAGCTCCCTACTCGCAGCATGCAAAATGTATTCTCTGTCACAACTCTCCCTGCTGTAAGCACAGCCTGTGTGTGATTCACCCCCTCCCCCTGTGCTCATAGCTCACAGCTGATCTCCGGGTGAGATACCCCCTCCCAATGCGCTCACAGCTCACCTCTGGGTCAGAAAACCCCCTCCTCCTCTGCTCATAGCTCTCATTTGATCTCCGGGTGAGATACCCCCTCCCCCTGAGCTCATAGCTAATCTCCGGGTGAGATACCCCTTCCCAATGCGCTCACAGTTGATCTCAGGGTGAGACACCCCCTCCCAATGCGCTCACAACTCATCTCCGGGTGAGTTACCCCCTCCCCCTGCCCTCTCAGCTCATCTCCAGGTGAGATACCCCCTCCCCTTGCCCTCTCAGCTCATCTCCAGGTGAGATACTCCCTCCTCCTGCACTCACAGCTGATCCCCGGGTGAGACACCTTCCTCCTGGGCTCACAGCTGATCTCCGGGTGAGACACCCCCCCCCCCCCCCCCCTGTGCTAACAGCTCATATTTGGGTGAGATACCCCCTCCTCATGCACTCACAGCTGATCTCCAGGTGAGATACCCCCTCCCCCTGCCCTCTCAGCTCATCTCCAGGTGAGATACCCCCTCCCCCTGAGCTCACTGCTGATCTCCGGGTGAGACACAGCCTCCCTCTGCACTCACAGCTCATCTCCTAGTGAGATACCCCCTCCCCCTGCGCTCACTTCTGATCTCTAGGTGAGATACTCCCCTGCCCTCACAGCTCATCTCCGAGTGAGATACTCCCCTGCCCTCACAGCTCATCTCCGAGTGAGATACTCCCCTGCCCTCACAGCTCATCTCCGAGTGAGATATTCCCCTGCCCTCACAGCTCATCTCCGAGTGAGGTACTCCCCTGCCCTCACAGCTCATCTCCGAGTGAGATACTCCCCTGCCCTCACAGCTTATCTCCGAGTGAGATACTCCCCAGCCCTCACAGCTCATCTCCGAGATACTTCCCTGCCCTCACAGCTCATCTCCAAGTGAGATACTCCCCTGCCCTCACAGCTCATCTGCGAGTGAGATACTCCCCTGCCCTCACAGCTCATCTCCGAGTGAGATACTTCCCTGCCCTCACAGCTCTTCTCCGAGTGAGATACTCCCCTGCCCTCACAGCTCATCTCCTAGTGAGATACTCCCCTGCCCTCACAGCTCATCTTCGAGTGAGATACTTCCCTGCCCTCACAGCTCTTCTCCGAGTGAGATACTCCCCTGCCCTCACAGCTCATCTCCGAGTGAGATACTCCCCTGCCCTCACAGCTCATCTCCGAGTGAGATACTACCCTGCCCTCACAGTTCATCTCCGAGTGAGATACTCCCCTGCCCTCACAGCTCATCTCCAGGTGAGATACCCCCTCCCCCTGCCCTCTCAGCTCATCTCCAGGTGAGATACCCCCTCCTCCTGCACTCACAGCTGATCCCCGGGTGAGACACCTTCCCCCTGGGCTCACAGCTGATCTCCGTGTGAGACACCCCCTCCCCCTGTGCTAACAGCTCATATTCCGGTGAGATACCCTCTCCTCCTGCACTCACAGCTGATCTCCAGGTGAGATACCCCCTCCCCCTGCCCTCTCAGCTCATCTCCAGGTGAGATACCCCCTCCCCTGAGCTCACTGCTGATCTCCGGGTGAGACACAGCCTCCCTCTGCACTCACAGCTCATCTCCTAGTGAGATACCCCCTCCCCCTGCGCTCACTGCTGATCTCTAGGTGAGATACTCCCCTGCCCTCACAGCTCATCTCCGAGTGAGATACTCCCCTGCCCTCACAGCTCATCTCCGAGTGAGATACTCCCCTGCCCTCACAGCTCATCTCCGAGTGAGATATTCCCCTGCCCTCACAGCTCATCTCCGAGTGAGGTACTCCCCTGCCCTCACAGCTCATCTCCGAGTGAGATACTCCCCTGCCCTCACAGCTCACCTCCGAGTGAGATACTCCCCAGCCCTCACAGCTCATCTCCGAGATACTTCCCTGCCCTCACAGCTCATCTCCGAGTGAGATACTCCCCTGCCCTCACAGCTCATCTCCGAGTGAGATACTCCCCTGCCCTCACAGCTCATCTCCGAGTGAGATACTCCCCTGCCCTCACAGCTCATCTCCGAGATACTTCCCTGCCCTAACAGCTCATCTCCGAGTGAGGTACTCCCCTGCCCTCACAGCTCATCTCCGAGTGAGATACTCCCCTGCCCTCACAGCTCACCTCCGAGTGAGATACTCCCCAGCCCTCACAGCTCATCTCCGAGATACTTCCCTGCCCTCACAGCTCATCTCCGAGTGAGATACTCCCCTGCCCTCACAGCTCATCTCCGAGTGAGATACTCCCCTGCCCTCACAGCTCATCTCCGAGTGAGATACTTCCCTGCCCTCACAGCTCTTCTCCGAGTGAGATACTCCCCTGCCCTAACAGCTCATCTCCGAGTGAGATACTCCCCTGCCCTCACAGCTCATCTCCGAGATACTTCCCTGCCCTCACAGCTCATCTCCGAGTGAGATACTCCCCTGCCCTCACAGCTCATCTCCGAGTGAGATACTCCCCTGCCCTCACAGCTCATCTCCGAGTGAGATACTCCCCTGCCCTCACAGCTCTTCTCCGAGTGAGATACTCCCTAGCCCTCACAGCTCATCTCCCAGTGAGATACTCCCCTGCCCTCACAGCTCATCTCCGAGTGAGATACTCCCCTGCCCTCACAGCTCATCTCCGAGTGAGATAAACCCTTTCCCTGTGCTCACTGCTGATCTCCGGGTGAGATACCCCCTCCCCCTGCACTCACAGATCATCTCCGGGTGAGATACCCCTTCTCCCTGCACTCACAGCTCATCTCCGGGTGAGATACCCCCTCTCCCTGCGCTCACTGCTGATCTCCGGGTGAGATACCCCCTCCCCCTGCACTCACAGATCATCTCCGGGTGTGATACCCCCTCCCCCTGCGCTCACTGCTGATCTCCGGGTAAGAAACAGCCTCCCCCTGCACTCACAGCTCATCTCCGAGTGAGATACTTCCTCCCCCTGCGCTCACTGCTGACCTCCGGGTGAGATACTCCCCCTGCACTCACAGCTCATCTCCGAGTGAGATACCCCCTCCCCCTGCGCTCACTGCTGATCTCTGGGTGAGATACCCCCTCCCCCTGCGCTCACTGCTGATCTCTGGGTGAGATACCCCCTCTCCCTGCACTCACAGCTTATCTCCGAGTGAGATACCCCCCTCTCCCTGCGCTCACTGCTGATCTCCGGATGAGATACCCCCTCCCCTTGCACTCACAGCTCATCTCCGAGTGAGATACCCCCCTCTCCCTGCGCTCACTGCTGATCTCCGGGTGAGACACAGCCTCCCCCTGCACTCACAGCTCATCTCCGAGTGAGATACCCCCTCCCCCTGCGCTCACTGCTGATCTCCGGGTGAGATACTCCCCCTGCACTCACAGCTCATTTCCAAGTGAGATACCCCCTCCCCCTGCGCTCACTGCTTTTCTCCGAGTGAGATACCCCCTCCCCCTGCACTCACAGATCATCTCCGGGTGAGATACCCCCTCTCCCTGCGCTCACTGCTGATCTCCGGGTGACACACAGCCTCCCCCAGCACTCACAGATCATCTCCGAGTGAGATACCCCCCTCCCCCTGCGCTCACTGCTTTTCTCCGAGTGAGATACCCCCTCCCCCTGCACTCACAGATCATCTCCGGGTGAGATACCCCCTCTCCCTGCGCTCACTGCTGATCTCCGGGTGAGACACAGCCTCCCCCTGCATTCACAGATCATCTCCGGGTGAGATACCCCCTCTTCCTGCGCTCACTGCTGATCTCCGGGTGAGACACAGCCTCCCCCTGCACTCACAGCTCATCTCCGAGTGAGATACCCCCTCCCCCTGCGCTCACTGCTGATCTCCGGGTGAGACACAGCCTCCCGCTGCACTCACAACTCATCTCCGAGTGAGATACCCCCTCCCCCTGCGCTCACTGCTGATCTCCGGGTGAGACACAGCCTCCCGCTGCACTCACAACTCATCTCCGAGTGAGATACCCCCCTCTCCCTGCGCTCACTGCTGATCTCCGGGTGAGACACAGCCTCCCCCTGCACTCACAGATCATCTCCGGGTGAGATACCCCCCTCTCCCTGCGCTCACTGCTGATCTCCGGGTGAGACACAGCCTCCCCCTGCACTCACAGCTCATCTCCAAGTGAGATATCCCCCTCTCACTGCTGATCTCCGGGTGAGACACAGCCTCCCCCTGCACTCACAGCTCATCTCCGAGTGAGATACCCCCTCGCCCTGCACTCACTGCTGATCTCTAGGTGAGATACTCCCCCTGCACTCACAGCTCATCTCCGAGTGAGATACCCCCACCCCCTGCACTCACAGCTGATCTCTAGGTGAGATTCTCCCCCTGCACTCACAGCTCATCTCCGGGTGAGATACCCCCTCCCCTTGCACTCACAGCTCATCTCCGAGTGAGATACCCACCTCTCCCTGCGCTCACTGCTGATCTCCGTGTGAGACACAGCCTCCCCCTGCACTCACAGCTCATCTCCGAGTGAGATACCCCCTCCCCCTGCGCTCACTGCTGATCTCCGGGTGAGATACTCCCCCTGCACTCACAGCTCATCTCCGAGTGAGATACTTCCTCCCCCTGCGCTCACTGCTGATCTCCGGGTGAGATACTCCCCCTGCACTCACAGCTCATCTCCGAGTGAGATACCCCCTCCCCCTGCGCTCACTGCTGATCTCCGAGTGAGATACCCCCTCCCCCTGCACTCACAGATCATCTCCGGGTGAGATACCCCCTCTCCCTGCGCTCACTGCTGATCTCCGGGTGAGACACAGCCTCCCCCTGCACTCACAGATCATCTCCGGGTGAGATACCCCCCTCTCCCTGCGCTCACTGCTGATCTCCGGGTGAGACACAGCCTCCCCCTGCACTCACAGATCATCTCCGGGTGAGATACCCCCTCTCCCTGCGCTCACTGCTGATCTCCGGGTGAGACACAGCCTCCCCCTGCCCTCACAGCTCATCTCCGAGTGAGATATTCCCCTGCCCTCACAACTCATCTCCGAGTGAGATACTCCCCTGCCCTCACAGCTCATCTCCGAGTGAGATACTCCCCAGCCCTCACAGCTCATCTCCGAGATACTTCCCTGCCCTCACAGCTCATCTCCGAGTGAGATACTCCCCTGCCCTCACAGTTCATCTCCGAGTGAGATACTCCCCTGCCCTCACAGCTCATCTCCGAGTGAGATACTTCCCTGCCCTCACAGCTCTTCTCCGAGTGAGATACTCCCCTGCCCTCACAGCTCATCTCCGAGTGAGATACTCCCCTGCCCTCACAGCTCATCTCCGAGTGAGATACTCCCCTGCCCTCACAGCTCATCTTCGAGTGAGATACTTCCCTGCCCTCACAGCTCTTCTCCGAGTGAGATACTCCCCTGCCCTCACAGCTCATCTCCGAGTGAGATACTCCCCTGCCCTCACAGCTCATCTCCGAGATACTTCCCTGCCCTCACAGCTCATCTCCGAGTGAGATACTCCCCTGCCCTCACAGCTCATCTCCAAGTGAGATACTCCCCTGCCCTCACAGCTCATCTCCGAGTGAGATACTCCCCTGCCCTCACAGCTCTTCTCCGAGTGAGATACTCCCTAGCCCTCACAGCTCATCTCCCAGTAAGATACTCCCCTGCCGTCACAGCTCATCTCCGAGTGAGATACTCCCCTGCCCTCACAGCTCATCTCCGAGTGAGATAAACCCTTTCCCTGTGCTCACTGCTGATCTCCGGGTGAGATACCCCCTCCCCCTGCACTCACAGATCATCTCCGGGTGAGATACCCCCTCCCCCTGCACTCACAGAGCATCTCGGGGTGTGATACCCCCTCCCCCTGCGCTCACTGCTGATCTCCGGGTAAGAAACAGCCTCCCCCTGCACTCACAGCTCATCTCCGAGTGAGATACCCCCTCCCCCTGCACTCACAGAGCATCTCGGGGTGTGATACCCCCTCCCCCTGCGCTCACTGCTGATCTCCGGGTAAGAAACAGCCTCCCCCTGCACTCACAGCTCATCTCCGAGTGAGATACCCCCTCCCCCTGCGCTCACTGCTGATCTCCGGGTGAGACACTGCCTCCCCCTGCACTCACAGCTCATCTCCGAGTAAGATACCCCCTCCCCCTGCGCTCACTGCTGATCTCCGGGTGAGATACCCCCTCCCCCTGCACTCACTGCTGATCTCTGGGTGAGATACCCCCTCTCCCTGCACTCACAGCTCATCTCCGAGTGAGATATCCCCCTCTCCCTGCGCTCACTGCTGATCTCCGGGTGAGATACCCCCTCCCCTTGCACTCACAGCTCATCTCCGAGTGAGATACCCCCCTCTCCCTGCGCTCACTGCTGATCTCCGGGTGAGACACAGCCTCCCCCTGCACTCACAGCTCATCTCCGAGTGAGATACCCCCTCCCCCTGCGCTCACTGCTGATCTCCGGGTGAGATACTCCCCCTGCACTCACAGCTCATCTCCAAGTGAGATACCCCCTCCCCCTGCGCTCACTGCTTTTCTCCGAGTGAGATACCCCCTCCCCCTGCACTCACAGATCATCTCCGGGTGAGATACCCCCTCTCCCTGCGCTCACTGCTGATCTCCAGGTGAGACACAGCCTCCCCCTGCATTCACAGATCATCTCCGGGTGAGATACCCCCTCTTCCTGCGCTCACTGCTGATCTCCGGGTGAGACACAGCCTCCCCCTGCACTCACAGCTCATCTCCGAGTGAGATACCCCCTCCCCCTGCGCTCACTGCTGATCTCCGGGTGAGACACAGCCTCCCCCTGCACTCACAGCTCATCTCCGAGTGAGATACCCCCTTCTCCCTGCGCTCACTGCTGATCTCCGGGTGAGACACAGCCTCCCCCTGCACTCACAGATCATCTCCGGGTGAGATACCCCCCTCTCCCTGCGATCACTGCTGATCTCCGGGTGAGACACAGCCTCCCCCTGCACTCACAGATCATCTCCGGGTTAGATACCCCCCTCTCCCTGCGCTCACTGCTGATCTCCGGGTGAGACACAGCCTCCCCCTGCACTCACAGCTCATCTCCAAGTGAGATATCCCCCTCTCCCTGCTCTCAATGCTGATCTCCGTGTGAGACACAGCCTCCCCCTGCACTCACAGCTCATCTCCGAGTGAGATACCCCCTCCCCCTGCGCTCACTGCTGATCTCCAGGTGAGATACTCCCCCTGCACTCACAGCTCATCTCCGAGTGAGATACCCCCTCCCCCTGCGCTCACTGCTGATCTCCGGGTGAGATACTCCCCCTGCACTCACAGCTCATCTCCGAGTGAGATACCCCCTCCCCCTGCGCTCACTGCTGATCTCCGAGTGAGATACCCCCTCCCCCTGCACTCACAGATCATCTCCGGGTGAGAGAACCCCTCTCCCTGCGCTCACTGCTGATCTCCGGGTGAGACACAGCCTCCCCCTGCACTCACAGATCATCTCCGGGTGAGATACCCCCCTCTCCCTGCGCTCACTGCTGATCTCCGGGTGAGACACAGCCTCCCCCTGCACTCACAGATCATCTCCGGGTGAGATACCCCCTCTCCCTGCGCTCACTGCTGATCTCCGGGTGAGACACAGCCTCCCCCTGCACTCACAGCTCATCTCCGAGTGAGATATCCCCTCCCCCTGCGCTCACTGCTGATCTCCGGGTGAGACACAGCCTCCCCCTGCACTCACAGCTCATCTCCGAGTGAGATACCCCCTTCTCCCTGCGCTCACTGCTGATCTCCGGGTGAGACACAGCCTCCCCCTGCACTCACAGATCATCTCCGGGTGAGATACCCCCTCTCCCTGCGCTCACTGCTGATCTCCGGGTGAGACACAGCCTCCCCCTGCACTCACAGCTCATCTCCAAGTGAGATACCCCCTCCCCCTGCACTCACTGCTGATCTCTAGGTGAGATACTCCCTCTGCACTCACAGCTCATCTCCGAGTGAGATACCCCCTCCCCCTGTACTCACAGCTGATCTCTAGGTGAGATACTCCCCCTGCACTCACAGTTCATCTCCGAGTGAGATACCCCCTCCCCCTGCACTCACAGATCATCTCCGAGTGAGATATTGCCCTGCCCTCACAGCTCATCTCCGAGTGAGGTACTCCACTGCCCTCACAGCTCATCTCCGAGTGAGATACTCCCCTGCCCTCACAGCTCATCTCCGAGATACTTCCCTGCCCTCACAGCTCATCTCCTAGTGAGATACTACCCTGCCCTCACAGCTCATCTCCGAGTGAGATACTTCCCTGCCCTCACAGCTCTTCGAGTGAGATACTCCCCTGCCCTCACAGCTCATCTCCGAGTGAGATACTCCCCTGCCCTCACAGCTCATCTTCGAGTGAGATACTTCCCTGCCCTCACAGCTCTTCTCCGAGTGAGATACTCCCCTGCCCTCACAGCTCATCTCCGAGTGAGATACTCCCCTGCCCTCACAGCTCATCTCCGAGATACTTCCCTGCCCTCACAGCTCATCTCCGAGTGAGATACTCCCCTGCCCTCACAGCTCATCTCCGAGTGAGATACTCCCCTGCCCTCACAGCTCTTCTCCCAGTGAGATACTCCCTAACCCTCACAGCTCATCTCCCAGTAAGATACTCCCCTGCCCTCACAGCTCTTCTCCCAGTGAGATACTCCCTAACCCTCACAGCTCATCTCCCAGTAAGATACTCCCCTGCCCTCACAGCTCATCTCCGAGTGAGATACTCCCCTGCCCTCACAGCTCATCTCCGGGTGAGATACCCCCTCCCCCTGCACTCACAGATCATCTCCGGGTGAGATACCCCCTCCCCCTGCACTCACAGATCATCTCCGGGTGTGATACCCCCTCCCCCTGCGCTCACTGCTGATCTCCGGGTAAGAAACAGCCTCCCCCTGCACTCACAGCTCATCTCCGAGTGAGATACCCCCTCCCCCTGCGATCACTGCTGATCTCCGGGTGAGACACAGCCTCCCCCTGCACTCACAGCTCATCTCCGAGTAAGATACCCCCTCCCCCTGCGCTCACTGCTGATCTCCGGGTGAGATACCCCCTCCCCCTGCACTCACTGCTGATCTCTGGGTGAGATACCCCCTCTCCCTGCACTCACAGCTCATCTCCGAGTGAGATATCCCCCTCTCCCTGCGCTCACTGCTGATCTCCGGGTGAGATACCCCCTCATCTTGCACTCACAGCTCATCTCCGAGTGAGATACCCCCCTCTCCCTGCGCTCACTGCTGATCTCCGGGTGAGACACAGCCTCCCCCTGCACTCACAGCTCATCTCCGAGTGAGATACCCCCTCCCCCTGCGCTCACTGCTGATCTCCGGGTGAGATACTCCCCCTGCACTCACAGCTCATCTCCAAGTGAGATACTCCCTAGCCCTCACAGCTCATCTCACAGTAAGATACTCCCCTGCCGTCACAGCTCATCTCCGAGTGAGATACTCCCCTGCCCTCACAGCTCATCTCCGAGTGAGATAAACCCTTTCCCTGTGCTCACTGCTGATCTCCGGGTGAGATACCCCCTCCCCCTGCACTCACAGATCATCTCCGGGTGAGATACCCCCTCCCCCTGCACTCACAGAGCATCTCGGGGTGTGATACCCCCTCCCCCTGCGCTCACTGCTGATCTCCGGGTAAGAAACAGCCTCCCCCTGCACTCACAGCTCATCTCCGAGTGAGATACCCCCTCCCCCTGCACTCACAGAGCATCTCGGGGTGTGATACACCCTCCCCCTGCTCTCACTGCTGATCTCCGGGTAAGAAACAGCCTCCCCCTGCACTCACAGCTCATCTCCGAGTGAGATACCCCCTCCCCCTGCGCTCACTGCTGATCTCCAGGTGAGACACAGCCTCCCCCTGCACTCACAGCTCATCTCCGAGTAAGATACCCCCTCCCCCTGCGCTCACTGCTGATCTCCGGGTGAGATACCCCCTCCCCCTGCACTCACTGCTGATCTCTGGGTGAGATACCCCCTCTCCCTGCACTCACAGCTCATCTCCGAGTGAGATATCCCCCTCTCCCTGCGCTCACTGCTGATCTCCGGGTGAGATACCCCCTCCCCTTGCACTCACAGCTCATCTCCGAGTGAGATACCCCCCTCTCCCTGCGCTCACTGCTGATCTCCGGGTGAGACACAGCCTCCCCCTGCACTCACAGCTCATCTCCGAGTGAGATACCCCCTCACCCTGCGCTCACTGCTGATCTCTAGGTGAGATACCCCCTCCCCCTGCGCTCACTGCTGATCTCCGGGTGAGATACTCCCCCTGCACTCACAGCTCATCTCCAAGTGAGATACCCCCTCCCCCTGCGCTCACTGCTTTTCTCCGAGTGAGATACCCCCTCCCACTGCACTCACAGATCATCTCCGGGTGAGATACCCCCTCTCCCTGCGCTCACTGCTGATCTCCAGGTGAGACACAGCCTCCCCCTGCATTCACAGATCATCTCCGGGTGAGATACCCCCTCTTCCTGCGCTCACTGCTGATCTCCGGGTGAGACACAGCCTCCCCCTGCACACACAGCTCATCTCCGAGTGAGATACCCCCCCCCCCTGCGCTCACTGCTGATCTCCGGGTGAGACACAGCCTCCCCCTGCACTCACAGCTCATCTCCGAGTGAGATACCCCCTTCTCCCTGCGCTCACTGCTGATCTCCGGGTGAGACACAGCCTCCCCCTGCACTCACAGATCATCTCCGGGTGAGATACCCCCCTCTCCCTGCGCTCACTGCTGATCTCCGGGTGAGACACAGCCTCCCCCTGCACTCACAGATCATCTCCGGGTGAGATACCCCCCTCTCCCTGCGCTCACTGCTGATCTCCGGGTGAGACACAGCCTCCCCCTGCACTCACAGCTCATCTCCAAGTGAGATATCCCCCTCTCCCTGCTCTCAATGCTGATCTCCGTGTGAGACACAGCCTCCCCCTGCACTCACAGCTCATCTCCGAGTGAGATACCCCCTCCCCCTGCGCTCACTGCTGATCTCCAGGTGAGATACTCCCCCTGCACTCACAGCTCATCTCCGAGTGAGATACCCCCTCCCCCTGCGCTCACTGCTGATCTCCGGGTGAGATACTCCCCCTGCACTCACAGCTCATCTCCGAGTGAGATACCCCCTCCCCCTGCGCTCACTGCTGATCTCCGAGTGAGATACCCCCTCCCCCTGCACTCACAGATCATCTCCGGGTGAGAGACCCCCTCTCCCTGCGCTCACTGCTGATCTCCGGGTGAGACACAGCCTCCCCCTGCACTCACAGATCATCTCCGGGTGAGATACCCCCCTCTCCCTGCGCTCACTGCTGATCTCCGGGTGAGACACAGCCTCCCCCTGCACTCACAGATCATCTCCGGGTGAGATACCCCCTCTCCCTGCGTTCACTGCTGATCTCCGGGTGAGACACAGCCTCCCCCTGCACTCACAGCTCATCTCCGAGTGAGATATCCCCTCCCCCTGCGCTCACTGCTGATCTCCGGGTGAGACACAGCCTCCCCCTGCACTCACAGCTCATCTCCGAGTGAGATACCCCCTTCTCCCTGCGCTCACTGCTGATCTCCGGGTGAGACACAGCCTCCCCCTGCACTCACAGATCATCTCCGGGTGAGATACCCCCTCTCCCTGCGCTCACTGCTGATCTCCGGGTGAGACACAGCCTCCCCCTGCACTCACAGCTCATCTCCAAGTGAGATACCCCCTCCCCCTGCACTCACTGCTGATCTCTAGGTGAGATACTCCCTCTGCACTCACAGCTCATCTCCGAGTGAGATACCCCCTCCCCCTGTACTCACAGCTGATCTCTGGGTGAGATACCCCCTCTCCCTGCACTCACAGCTCATCTCCGAGTGAGATACCCCCCTCTCCCTGCGCTCACTGCTGATCTCCGGGTGAGATACCCCCTCCCCTTGCACTCACAGCTCATCTCCGAGTGAGATACCCCCCTCTCCCTGCGCTCACTGCTGATCTCCGGATGAGACACAGCCTCCCCCTGCACTCACAGCTCATCTCCGAGTGAGATTCCCCCTCCCCCTGCGCTCACTGCTGATCTCCGGGTGAGATACTCCCCCTGCACTCACAGCTCATCTCCAAGTGAGATACCCCCTCCCCCTGCGCTCACTGCTTTTCTCCGAGTGAGATACTCCCTCCCCCTGCACTCACAGATCATCTCCGGGTGAGATACCCCCTCTCCCTGCGCTCACTGCTGATCTCCGGGTGAGACACAGCCTCCCCCGGCACTCACAGATCATCTCCGAGTGAGATACCCCCCTCCCCCTGCGCTCACTGCTTTTCTCCGAGTGAGATACCCCCTCCCCCTGCACTCACAGATCATCTCCGGGTGAGATACCCCCTCTCCCTGCGCTCACTGCTGATCTCCGGGTGAGACACAGCCTCCCCCTGCATTCACAGATCATCTCCGGGTGAGATACCCCCTCTTCCTGCGCTCACTGCTGATCTCCGGGTGAGACACAGCCTCCCCCTGCACTCACAGCTCATCTCCGAGTGAGATACCCCCTCCCCCTGCGCTCACTGCTGATCTCCGGGTGAGACACAGCCTCCCCCTGCACTCACAGCTCATCTCCGAGTGAGATACCCCCTTCTCCCTGCGCTCACTGCTGATCTCCGGGTGAGACACAGCCTCCCTCTGCACTCACAGATCATCTCCGGGTGAGATACCCCCCTCTCCCTGCGCTCACTGCTGATCTCCGGGTGAGACACAGCCTCCCCCTGCACTCACAGATCATCTCCGGGTGAGATACCCCCCTCTCCCTGCGCTCACTGCTGATCTCCGGGTGAGAAACAGCCTCCCCCTGCACTCACAGCTCATCTCCAAGTGAGATATCCCCCTCTCCCTGCTCTCACTGCTGATCTCCGGGTGAGACACAGCCTCCCCCTGCACTCACAGCTCATCTCCGAGTGAGATACCCCCTCCCCCTGCACTCACTGCTGATCTCTAGGTGAGATACTCCCCCTGCACTCCCAGCTCATCTCCGAGTGAGATACCCCCACCCCCTGCACTCACAGCTGATCTCTAGGTGAGATTCTCCCCCTGCACTCACAGCTCATCTCCGGGTGAGATACCCCCTCCCCTTGCACTCACAGCTCATCTCCGAGTGAGATACCCCCTCCCCCTGCGCTCACTGCTGATCTCCGGGTGAGATACTCCCCCTGCGCTCACAGCTCATCTCCAAGTGATATACCCCCTCCCCCTGCGCTCACTGCTTTTATCCGAGTGAGATACCCCCTCCCCCTGCACTCACAGATCATCTCCGGGTGAGATACCCTCTCTCCCTGCGCTCACTGCTGATCTCCGGGTGAGACACAGCCTCCCCCTGCATTCACAGATCATCTCCGCGTGAGATACCCCCTCTTCCTGCGCTCACTGCTGATCTCCGGGTGAGACACAGCCTCCCCCTGCACTCACAGCTCATCTCCGAGTGAGATACCCATCTCTCCCTGCGCTCACTGCTGATCTCCGTGTGAGACACAGCCTCCCCCTGCACTCACAGCTCATCTCCGAGTGAGATACCCCCTCCCCCTGCGCTCACTGCTGATCTCCGGGTGAGATACTCCCCCTGCACTCACAGCTCATCTCCGAGTGAGATACCCCCTCCCCCTGCGCTTACTGCTGATCTCTGGGTGAGATACTCCCCCTGCACTCACAGCTCATCTCCGAGTGAGATACCCCCTCCCCCTGCGCTCACTGCTGATCTCTGAGTGAGATACCCCCTCCCCCTGCACTCACAGATCATCTCCGGGTGAGATACCCCCTCTCCCTGCACTCACTGCTGATCTCCGGGTGAGACACAGCCTCCCCTTGCACTCACAGATCATCTCCGGGTGAGATACCCCCCTCTCCCTGCGCTCACTGCTGATCTCCGGGTGAGACACAGCCTCCCCCTGCACTCACAGATCATCTCCGGGTGAGATACCCCCTCTCCCTGCGCTCACTGCTGATCTCCGGGTGAGACACAGCCTCCCCCTGCATTCACAGATCATCTCCGCGTGAGATACCCCCTCTTCCTGCGCTCACTGCTGATCTCCGGGTGAGACACAGCCTCCCCCTGCACTCACAGCTCATCTCCGAGTGAGATACCCCCTCCCCCTGCACTCACTGCTGATCTCTAGGTGAGATACTCCCCCTGCACTCCCAGCTCATCTCCGAGTGAGATACCCCCACCCCCTGCACTCACAGCTGATCTCTAGGTGAGATTCTCCCCCTGCACTCACAGCTCATCTCCGGGTGAGATACCCCCTCCCCTTGCACTCACAGCTCATCTCCGAGTGAGATACCCCCTCCCCCTGCGCTCACTGCTGATCTCCGGGTGAGATACTCCCCCTGCGCTCACAGCTCATCTCCAAGTGATATACCCCCTCCCCCTGCGCTCACTGCTTTTATCCGAGTGAGATACCCCCTCCCCCTGCACTCACAGATCATCTCCGGGTGAGATACCCTCTCTCCCTGCGCTCACTGCTGATCTCCGGGTGAGACACAGCCTCCCCCTGCATTCACAGATCATCTCCGCGTGAGATACCCCCTCTTCCTGCGCTCACTGCTGATCTCCGGGTGAGACACAGCCTCCCCCTGCACTCACAGCTCATCTCCGAGTGAGATACCCATCTCTCCCTGCGCTCACTGCTGATCTCCGTGTGAGACACAGCCTCCCCCTGCACTCACAGCTCATCTCCGAGTGAGATACCCCCTCCCCCTGCGCTCACTGCTGATCTCCGGGTGAGATACTCCCCCTGCACTCACAGCTCATCTCCGAGTGAGATACCCCCTCCCCCTGCGCTTACTGCTGATCTCTGGGTGAGATACTCCCCCTGCACTCACAGCTCATCTCCGAGTGAGATACCCCCTCCCCCTGCGCTCACTGCTGATCTCTGAGTGAGATACCCCCTCCCCCTGCACTCACAGATCATCTCCGGGTGAGATACCCCCTCTCCCTGCACTCACTGCTGATCTCCGGGTGAGACACAGCCTCCCCCTGCACTCACAGATCATCTCCGGGTGAGATACCCCCCTCTCCCTGCGCTCACTGCTGATCTCCGGGTGAGACACAGCCTCCCCCTGCACTCACAGATCATCTCCGGGTGAGATACCCCCTCTCCCTGCGCTCACTGCTGATCTCCGGGTGAGACACAGCCTCCCCCTGCACTCACAGCTCATCTCCGAGTGAGATACCTCCTCCCCCTGCGCTCACTGCTGATCTCCGGGTGAGACACAGCCTCCCCCTGCACTCACAGCTCATCTCCAAGTGAGATACCCCCTCCCCCTGCACTCACTGCTGATCTCTAGGTGAGATACTCCCTCTGCACTCACAGCTCATCTCCGAGTGAGATACCCCCTCCCCCTGTACTCACAGCTGATCTCTAGGTGAGATACTCCCCCTGCACTCACAGTTCATCTCCGAGTGAGATACCCCCTCCCCCTGCACTCACAGATCATCTCCGGGTGAGACACCCCCATCTCCCTGCACTCACAGCTCACCTCCGTGTGAGATACTCCCCTGCCCTCACAGCTCTTCTCCGAGTGAGATACTCCCTAGCCCTCACAGCTCATCTCCCAGTGAGATACTCCCCTGCCCTCACAGCTCATCTCCGAGTGAGAAACTCCCCTGCCCTCACAGCTCATCTCTGAGTGAGATAAACCCTTTCCCTGTGCTCACTGCTGATCTCCGGGTGAGATACCCCCTCCCCCTGCACTCACAGATCATCTCCGGGTGAGATACCCCCTCTCCCTGCGCTCACTGCTGATCTCCGGTTGAGATACCCCCTCCCCCTGCACTCACAGATCATCTCCGGGTGTGATACCCCCTCCCCATGCGCTCACTGCTGATCTCCGGGTAAGAAACAGCCTCCTCCTGCACTCACAGCTCATCTCCGAGTGAGATACCCCCTCCCCCTGCGCTCACTGCTGATCTCCGGGTGAGACACAGCCTCCCCCTGCACTCACAGCTCATCTCCGAGTAAGATACCCCCTCCCCCTGCGCTCACTGCTGATCTCCGGGTGAGATACCCCCTCCCCCTGCGCTCACTGCTGATCTCTGGGTGAGATACCCCCTCTCCCTGCACTCACAGCTCATCTCCGAGTGAGAAACCCCCCTCTCCCTGCGCTCACTGCTGATCTCCGGGTGAGATACCCCCTCCTCTTGCACTCACAGCTCATCTCCGAGTGAGATACCCCCCTCTCCCTGCGCTCACTGCTGATCTCCGGGTGAGACACAGCCTCCCCCTGCACTCACAGCTCATCTCCGAGTGAGATACCCCCTCCCCCTGCGCTCACTGCTGATCTCCGGGTGAGATACTCCCCCTGCACTCACAGCTCATCTCCAAGTGAGATACCCCCTCCCCCTGCGCTCACTGCTTTTCTCCGAGTGAGATACCCCCTCCCCCTGCACTCACAGATCATCTCCGGGTGAGATACCCCCTCTCCCTGCGCTCACTGCTGATCTCCGGGTGAGACACAGCCTCCCCCGGCACTCACAGATCATCTCCGAGTGAGATACCCCCCTCCCCCTGCGCTCACTGCTTTTCTCCGAGTAAGATACCCCCTCACCCTGCACTCACAGATCATCTCCGGGTGAGATACCCCCTCTCCCTGCGCTCACTGCTGATCTCCGGGTGAGACACAGCCTCCCCCTGCATTCACAGATCATCTCCGGGTGAGATACCCCCTCTTCCTGCGCTCACTGCTGATCTCCGGGTGAGACACAGCCTCCCCCTGCACTCACAGCTCATCTCCGAGTGAGATACCCCCTCCCCCTGCGCTCACTGCTGATCTCCGGGTGAGACACAGCCTCCCCCTGCACTCACAGCTCATCTCCGAGTAAGATACCCCCTCCCCCTGCGCTCACTGCTGATCTCCGGGTGAGATACCCCCTCCCCCTGCGCTGACTGCTGATCTCTGGGTGAGATACCCCCTCTCCCTGCGCTCACTGCTGATCTCTAGGTGATACACAGCCTCCCCCTGCCCTCACAGCTCATCTCCGAGTGAGATACTCCCCTGCCCTCACAGCTCATCTCCGAGTGAGATACCCCCACCCCCTGCACTCACAGCTGATCTCTAGGTGAGATTCTCCCCCTGCACTCACAGCTCAACTCCGGGTGAGATACCCCCTCCCCCTGCGCTCACTGCTGATCTCTAGGTGAGACACCTCCTCCCCCTGCGCTCACTGCTGATCTCTAGGTGAGACACAGCTTCCCCCTGCACTCACTGCTCATCTCCGAGTGAGATACCCCCACCCCCTGCACTCACAGCTGATCTCTAGGTGAGATTCTCCCCCTGCACTCACAGCTCAACTCCGGGTGAGATACCCCCTCCCCCTGCGCTCACTGCTGATCTCTAGGTGAGACACAGCTTCCCCCTGCACTCACTGCTCATCTCCGAGTGAGATACCCCCACCCCCTGCACTCACAGCTGATCTCTAGGTGAGATTCTCCCCCTGCACTCACAGCTCAACTCCGGGTGAGATACCCCCTCCCCCTGCGCTCACTGCTGATCTCTAGGTGAGACACCCCCTCCCCCTGCACTCACAGCTCATCTCCGAGTGAGATACCCCCTCCCCCTGCGCTCACTGCTGATCTCTAGGTGAGATACTCCCCCTGCACTCACAGCTCATCTCCAAGTGAGATACCCTCTCCCCCTGCACTCACAGCTGATCTCTGGGTGAGATACCCCCTCCCCCTGCACTCACTGCTGATCTCTAGGTGAGATACTCCCCCTGCACTCACAGCTCATCTCCAAGTGAGATACCCTCTCCCCCTGCACTCACAGCTGATCTCTGAGTGAGATACCCCCTCCCCCTGCACTCACTGCTGATCTCTAGGTGAGATACTCCCCCTGCACTCACTGCTGATCTCTAGGTGAGATACCCCCTCCCCCTGCGCTCACTGCTGATCTCTAGGTGAGATACTCCCCCTGCGCTCACTGCTGATCTCCGAGTGAGATACCCCCTCCCCCTGTGCTCACAGCTCAGCTCTGGGTGAGATCATCTGCTTCGCAGACTAAGTATGGGAAGTGTTTCCCTGCTATCGGGCTCTCAAGTCTGTGAAGCAGATGATCTCACCCGGAGATGAGCTGTGAGCGCAGGGGGAGAGGGTGTCTAACCTGGAGATGAGCTATGAGCTGTGAGCACAATGGGAGGGAGTATCTCACCTGGAGATCATCTGTGAACACAGGGGGGAGGTATCTCACCCGGAGATCAGCTATGAGCACAGGGGGAGAGGGTGTCTAACCTGGAGATGAGCTATGAGCTGTGAGCACAATGGGAGGGAGTATCTTACCTGAAGATCATCTGTGAACACAGGGGGGAGGTATCTCACCTGTTGATCAGCTGTGAGTGCAGGGGGAGGGAGTGTCTCACCCCGAGATCAGCTATGAAGCAGGGGGAGGAGGTGTCCCACCTGGAGATCAGCTATGAGCACAGGGGGAGGGGGTGAATGACAGACACTCTGTGTTTACAGCAGGGAGCCTTGTGACAAAGAATACATTGTGCATAACAATAGAGAACAAATGGAAGTCAGCTCACCCTCCAGGATTTCAGTGTGTTGAAGCCAGGAACAACGTGTGGTCACACTTGGAATCAATGCAAAAAAGAAGTGAAAAATTCCATTAAGTCAAATTCCATTTAGCTAATATGTTACTTTAGACCCAAATTTTAGCCTGCACAATTTATTATGTAATTTCTCCTAAACGCAGCATTGCCCCATACATAGCAGACACTAATATTTTCTAGCTATATACAGTACATGGCATTAACCCCTTAAGCCCCGGAGCATTTTTCGTTTTTGCATTTTCGTTTTTGCTCCCCTTGTTCCCAGAGCCATAGCGTTTTTATTTTTTGGTCAATATGGCCATGTGAGGGCTTATTTTTTGCGGGATGAGTTGTACTTTTCAACGCCATTACTAGTTTTATCATATCCTGTACGGGAAAACGGGAAAAAAATTCCAAGTGCGGTAAAATTGCAAAAAACGTGCAATACCACAGTTGTTTTTTATTTATTTTTTTTACCATGTTCACTGAATGCTAAAACTGACTTGCCCTTCTTATTCTACAGGTCATTACGAGTTCATAGACACCAAACATGTATAGGTTCTTTTATATTTAAGTGGTGGAAAAAAATTCCAAAATTTGGTAAAAAAATAAAATAAAAAAATAGCGCCATTTTCTAAGACCCGTAGCGTCTCCATTTTTCGTGATCTGGGGCTGGTTGATGGCTTATTTTTTGCGTGCCAGGCTGACGTTTTTATTGATAACATTTGGGGTAGATCCGATGTTTTGATCACCCGTTATTGCATTTTATTGCAATTTTGCAGCGACCAAAAAACGTAATTCTGGCGTTTAGAATTTTTTTCTCGCTACGCCGTTTACCGATCGGAATAATTCTTTTTTTATATTGATAGATCGGGCGATTCTGAACGCGGCGATACCAAATATGTGTATGTGGGTTTTTTTTATATATATTTTATTTTGAATGGGGCGAAAGGGGGGTGATTTAAACTTTTATATTTTTTTATTTTTTTTAATATTTTTAAAAACTTTTTTTTTTTACTTTTTGCATGCTTCTATAGTCTCCATAGGAGACTAGAAGCAGCAACTGTCCGATCGCCTCTGCTACATACAAGGGACGAGCAGGTCCCCTGCATGCAGCAGAAATGGTCCTGTGCTATGAGCGCCGACCACTAGGTGGCGCTCATAGCGACAAGATCATGACAACCACAGGTGTCTGCTGCAGACCCTGGGTTGTCATGCACGCCCATCGGCGACCCGCGATCACGTGACGGGGTTACCGGTGGGCGGGGCTTATGACGCGCTACCCGGAAGCGCGCGTTAAATGCTGCTGTCGGAGATTGACAGCAGCATTTAACTGGTTAACAGCCGCGGGTGGATCGCGATTCCACCCGCGGCTGTTGCGGGCACATGTCAGCTGTAAGAATCAGCTGACATGTGCTCCGTTCAGTGAAGGCTCAGCGCAGCAGCCCTCACTGAACGGGGGGTACGCAAATATGCGTACTAATACGTCCCCGGTAAGTAAGGGGTTAAGGGTAAACAAAGCGGTTGTGCCACCATAAAGAATACAGTTAACCAACCAGAAAAGGTGGAAATAAATAGTTTTGTAATTTACAGTGATTCAAAATTATGCTTCATTCAAAAGTTACCAAGCTTTTACTTTTATGAATGCTGCTCTCTGGCGCCACCTGGTGTTATTCCCCTACATCCTGGTAGTGGGTGATCAGCTGGTCGGGTTTGGGCAGTTCCTGTCATAACAGCTTCCAACCGGCAGTCTGCACAATGTATTGCAAGAAAAGAAATGAAAAATTCCATCTCCAAAAAAGTTGTATTAAAAAATTCCAAGTTGTTATTACATCATTTTAACATCTGATGAGGTCACAAGGTACATGGGGATTCACATAGCAATTCGTTTCCAAAGCCAACCAGCTTTCTTTGTCAAGCTACTATGACATGATTCTGTGATCTTTTAAATATTTCCGAAACCAATTACAAGTAATACACCAATTACATGACCAATGAGATCACACCCATTACATGACCAATGAGACAAATACATAGAAAGTTACATATCAAATACACTGCTCATAAAATAAAGGGAACACTTAAACAACAGAATATAACTCCAAGTAAATGAAACTTCTGTGAAATCAAACTGTCCACTTAGGAAGCAACACTGATTAACAATCAATTTCACATGCTGTTGTGCAAATGGAATAGACAATAGATGGAAATGATTGGCAATTTTCAAGACACCCTCAATAAAGGAGTGGTTCTGCAGGTGGGGAGCACAGACCATATCTCAGTACCAATGCTTTCTGGCTGATGTTTTGGTCACTTTTGAATGTTGGTTGTACTTTCATACTTGTGGTAGCATGAGACGGACTCGACAACCCACAGAAGTTGCTCAGGTAGTGCAGCTCATTCTGGATGGCACATCAATGCAAGCTGTGGCAAGAAGGTTTGCTGTGTCTGTCACCGTACTGTCCAGAGGCTGGAGGCACTACCAGGAGACAGGCCAGTACAAAAGTAGACGTGGAGAGGGCTGTAGGAGGGCAACAACCCAGCAGCAGGACCTCTACCTCCGTCTTTGTGCAAGGAGGAACAGGAGGAGCACTGCCAGAGCCGTGCAAAATGACCTCCAGCAGGTCACAAATGTGCATGTGTCTGCACAATCAGTTGGAAACCGACTCCATGAGGGTGGTATGAGGGTCTGACGTCCACAGATGGGGGTTGTGCTCACAGCCCAACACCGTGCAGGACGCTTGGCATTTGCCACATAACACCAGGATTGGCAAAGTCGCCACTGGCACCCTGGGCCTACTTCTGAGGCATCTGTCTGTACAATGAAAGTTTCCTTGAAGTTGGGGCTGATGAGGACCGGCTGTCCACACAGGGCCAACTTCATGGACTGAAAGGCTTCTTCTGCCTGAAGGTTCCACTGAACCATTAGTGATTTTTTTCCTTTCAAGAGATCGGTCAGGGCCGCCGTTCTCCCAGGAAAATTAGGTATAAACCGGCGGTAATACCCAAGGATGTTAAGGAACGCCCTCACCTGCTGTGTATTTGACGGTTTAGGCCAATTTTTTATGGCCTCAACTTTATTGATTTGGGGCTTGATAACTCCTCGGCCAATCGCATACCCCAAATATCGGGCTTCCTCTAGCCCTATCGCACATTTTTTCGGGTTTGCCGTTAACTCAGCGACTCTGAGAGAATCCAGCACTGCTTGTACCTGGGATAGATGCGTATGGCAGTCGGTGCTAAAGATGATAATATCATCTAGATATGCGGAGGCGTACTCCTGATGAGACTTGAGCACTATTTCCATCAACCTCTGGAATGTAGCCAGGGCCCCATGTAACCCAAAAGGTAAGACCGCATAGTGATATAGACCCTCCGGAGTTATGAAGGCGGTCTTTTCCTCCGCTGATTTCGTGAGAGGTACCTGCCAGTAACCCTTGGTGAGATCGAGCGTGGTAAAGTACTGGGCCTACCCCAGTCTCTCAATCAGCTCATCCACCCTGGGCATTGGATAAAGGTCAAACTTCGACACTTAATTTAGTTTTCGGAAATCGTTACGGAAGCGTAACGATCTGTCTGGTTTCGTAATCAGTACAATGGGGCTAGCCCACTCTGTCATTTCTCGATGACGCCTAACTGGAGCATCTGTTTTACCTCAGCCGTGATGGCTTGCCTCCGGACTTTGGGTACCCGGTGCGATCTCTTTCGCACCCTTACCCCAGGTTCGGTGACAATGTCATGTTGGAAAACTGTAGTCCTACCCGGTAGCTCTGAGAACACGTTGGTATTCTGCTGCACCAGTGAGCGAGCCGCCCGTCGCTGCTGTTTAGTGAGAGCATCACTTATCCTGACCTCTCCCCCGGACGCATCCCTGGCTGAAGGTAGAGAACTCTCTGGTGATATGCCCGGAGTGATGTCTGTAACTAACCACTCTCGATCTTTCTAAGGTTTTCGCAGGTTTACATAATAAAGCTGCTCCCGTTTCCTCCTTCCAGGCTGATACACCTGGTAATTTACCTCCCCCACCTTTTCTCGAACCTCATATGGCCCTTGCCACTTGGCCATGAGCTTACTCTCGGCTGTGGGTACAAGTACTAACACCTGATCGCCCTTGTTAAAAGACCTGACTCTGGCTCTTTTATTATATGTGCGCCTCTGGGCTGCCTGGGCATCTAACAAATGTTCTTTCACGATGTCCATGACCGCCGCGATCCGGTCCTGCATGCTAGCCACGTGTTCAGTTATACTCCTATGTTGAGTCGGCTCTTGTTCCCACGTCTCTTTGGCTACGTCCAACAGACCTCTAGGGTGTCTGCCGTACAATAACTCAAAGGGAGAGAACCCTGTGGAAGCCTGGGGTACCTCACGGATGGCGAACATCAAATAGGGTAGCAACATGTCCCAATCCCTTCCGTCCTTAGAAACCACCTTTTTTAACATGAACTTGGCTACTTTGAAGAACCTAGAATATAAGACATATTTTCAGTTGTTTCACACTTTTTTGTTAAGTATATAATTCCACATGTGTTAATTCATAGTTTTGATGCCTTCAGTGTGAATGTACAATTTTCATAGTCATGAAAATACAGAAAAATCTTTAAATGGGAAGGTGTGTCCAAACTTTTGGTCTGTACTGTATATATAATGTATATATATATTATTTTTTCACCCTTACTAATAAGTGTTTCATTACTATACAGAGGAAGATTCTGAGGGAGATGATGCTTCACCTATAGGTATGTACTGCACAATACCATTCCATGTTTCTTAACCCTGTCTCGTGTAAATCAGCCTTAAACTTCCTGACAGCCCCATTTTTCAAGTCTGATACGTCACTTTCTGTGGTAATAACTTTAAAATGCTTCTGTCAGTGATTCTGAGATTGTGATTTTGTTGTTGTAAAACATTTTACCTGTTACTACCGGTAAATTCAGATCTGTTGTTTTGTCTTTATTCATGAAAATATTCCAAATTTTCTGAAGATTTTGAAAAATGTGCAATCTTTAAACTTGTATACCCTTAATGACATGTATATAGTGTAAGATGGCTGACGGACAGGTCCTTGAGGGGAAATATGTATCATCGAGGTTGGTAGCTTCGGTGATGTAAACCCGAGAAAGCATGCTCCAGCACTTATACTGCTGACAGGGTTAATAGGGCGTATCAGGCCGGTTTTAAGAGCAGTCATAAAAAATGGGTGGGAATGGCTGCCCACATATCCCCACCTCTGGAGCGTAGTTTGGTAAATAAAATAGAGACCAAATGTCTCATTCAGTGTCTGTGTCTGGAGACCTGTGGATCTCCAAGGCGTTAGTCTGTACTAAGGATTGGACACTGACCTGAGCAGGCGAACCTGCAACATTGTGTGGACATTTTACTTTGTGCTTCCACTTTGTGCCGGAAAAGGCTGTTTTTGTTTATGCTGTCTGAATAAACCAGTTTGGATTTCAATGAAAATGCTTCCTGTGTCTACCTCAACCGCAGACGAGTGAGTATTAAACCCTACAATTGGTGCTAGAAGCACAGTCACAAATCCCAAGGGGCAGTGTGACTGCTACAGGAAACCGTTTAAGTCTTGGGTGAAGGCCGTCAGCCAGTAGGGGACGTCTGGCATCATGGAGGAGCTGATAAAGCAACTTGTGCAGGCTAATCTCCGGCAGCATCAACAGCAGTAGTGGCAGCAACAGCAGTACAAGCAGCAGATAAACCTCCTAGCCGAGTTAACCCATGGCAGTTCAATCGCCCCACCCCCAAGTCTAAGTGATGACTCACTTGCCAGGAAGACGTTAAGAAGAGCCATACAAAAGATGATCCCGGGTGATGAGGACGAGGCGTTCCTGACAATTTTTGAGAGGGTGGCGGAGCGAGAGATATTGCCTCCAGAGCAGTGGGCGGAGGTTCTGGCATCATATTTAACAGGGCAACAGCAGAAGGCCTATTATGACTTGGCCTTGCAAGATGCAAAAGAGTACACCAAGTTGAAGACTGAGATTTTGACGTGCTTAGGAGTGACTCTGACTGACATGATGCGGGTGTACCACTGGGCCTATTGCAGTGACAAATCTTCCCGGTCCCAAATGTTTTACCTCCTACACTTGGTCCAAAAGTGGTTGCAACCGGAATCTTCCTCTCCAGCACAGTTAGTGGCGAGGATTGTGATGGACAGGTTCATACACTCCCTTCCAAGGCTGGTGCAATCCTGGGTTGCCCAGGGAGATCCCCATAATGCCAATGACCTTGTGAGGTTGGTAGAAAGGTACCAGGCGGTCAAGAGTGCTTTGGGGAAGTAAGGGGTGGGAGCATCTCCATACTGTGGTTCCCAACAGGGGGGATGGACACCCAAAAGAGGGGAACTAGAACCACATCTGGGGGGCGTCCTAGAGTTCAGGAGGGGTCTGAGTTGCTACCAAAGGCCCCATCCAATAACTTAATTTGTTGGCAATGTCACACCCCGGGTCTAATAGTGACCTGTTGCCCTATGACCAACGAGCCAGTAGACTGCAGCACAGGACGGCGCTACTTTGCATATCCTGCCTGCAGTGCTGTCCCTCCACGAGGTGTGGGACCGCAGGCATGCCCCGTGTCAGTGAATGGAGCGCAAATGACTGGTCTGTTCGATTCTGGGAGTTTGGTAACCCTAGTAGGGCCATAATTCCTCATCGTCTGATTCTGCAGAAAAAGGTGGACATCTGCTGTATCCATTGAGACGCTAAGGACTACCCTGTGGTCCTAGTGGTCATAGGCACAAACTGTAGCACTGAGTCCCATGAGGTGGGCGTAGTCAAGGACCTGTTGCACCCTGTTATAATAGGGCAGGACTTTGCCTTGTTTTGGGACTTGTGGGAGAAAGGGAGGAAGCCGGGTTGCCCAGACCACAACCAGGTCGCTCCTAAAGAAACCTCGTCGCAGGCCGCAACCGACAGTTTTCCCTTTCATGTGCTTGTTGGGGGTGAGGATGAGGCAGCATCCCTGAGCTGGAGGTGGGGAAACTTTGGAAACGCCCAGCTCAGGGACTGAACTCTAAAAGGTGTGTTTAATAATGTCACTGTTCTGAATGGTGTTGCTCAAGAGTCTATGGCTGATACCTGATATCCGTACTTTGCTGGAATTGAGGAGTTAATATGACAGGTCACGAAGCTCAGAAGAGAGGTAATCGATCAGTTACTAGTGCCAGGGTCGTACAGACGCAGGGTGTTAGATATGGCCAATGCACATGTCTTAGGTGGTCATCTGGAGGTAGAAAAAACCCAGGAAAGAATCTTCCAGAGGGTCTACTGTCCCAGTTGTCACCGAGAGATTGTGAATTACTGTAGGTCCTGTCACACCTATCAGCTGACCTCCCCTGTGGCTCACTTCCGTAGCCCTTTAGTGCCACTACCTGTCATTGAGGTCCCAATCGATCGCATCACCATGGATCTAGTGGGACCCCTGGTCAAGTCCGCCAGAGCACATCAGTATATCTTGGTGGTACTGGACAACGCTACATGTTACCCGGAGGCTGTACCACCACGAAACTCCTCTGCCAAGTGCATAGTCCAGGAGCTAGTGTTACAACTCTCCTGTTAGGTTTTTTTTAGTTTGCTGGTCACATGACCATTTTTGCCTATTTAATCCGGCTCCACCCTCCTGGCTTTGCTGGACTTCATTTGTATTTACTACTGTTGAGCTAGCTTGTTGCTCTGTTGCCGTCCTTTGTTAGTTTTGCTAGGTCTTCTGACCCCTATGCCTTTTTGTTGTGTGTTTGTCTTTGACTGCTACTATTTCTGCTAGGAGGTGTCCAACTTTTCCCAGTCCCTAGATCTTGTAGGGATCCCTCCCTCACATCTATAGGTCTGCGTTCAGACTAGCCGAGGACTTTAGCGGGTCTGATCGCAGGATCAGGTTCCCCGTTACGTCGTAGGGATCTAGTTTAGTTCTATTGTAGGGACAGATCTCCTCTCTTTCCTTAGTCTCTGTAGCAGATCATAACAGTAAGTCCAGCCATAAAAGAAAAAAAAAAAAAAAAATTTTCTCTAAGGAAAAACCTCCAGTTTTCCATCATGGTCTCGGTGCAAGATTTTTCTCAACGCTTGCAGGGACTCTCTCTGGAGGTGACCAAGCTCCAACAACACGTGAGTAGCTGTTCTGGAGCGCATTTTGTGGAACCAAAGGTACGTCTGCCTGATCTATTTTTTGGCGAACAACAAGATTTTTTTTCTTTTAAAAATGCTTGTCTTATATATTTTCATTTGAGACCCGGATCCTCTGGTGATGAATCACAGCGCATAGGGATCATAATGTCACTTTTGCGCAAAGATCCTCAGGGATGGGCCTTCTCTCTCCATTCTAGTGATCCGTGCTTTAGATCAGTGGATAGTTTTTTTTCTGCTTTGGGTTTGTTGTACGATGATCCTGATCGTGTCTCATCTGCTGAGTCTGAATTAAGACGTTTGAGGCAGGGATCAGGTAATGTGGAAAAATATTGTTCTCACTTCCGTCGGTGGTCTGCCCAGGTGGGGTGGAACGATTCTGCTTTGAAAAGCTTGTTTCTTGCAGGGCTATGTGAAAGGGTAAAGGATTTACTGATTGCTTATCCCACACCTGGAAACTTGCAGGAGGCAATGCAATTAGCTATACGGGTGGACAGGAGACTGCGTGAAAGGGTTAATGAGAGCAAATCCTCTGCTATGTCAGCTCCGAGTCCTGAGAGGGTCTGTGCTGACAATGGAGAGCCGATGGAGATTGGGGCGATGACACCCCGCTCTCAGGAAAAAGACCGCAGGCTTTCTGAAGGCTTGTGTTTCTATTGCGGAAATTCTGGTCATTTTATTAAGAGCTGTGTACTTCGTAAGAAGAAAGAAAAAAAAAAGGTCAGTCATGCTCGTATTGCCTGTTTAAATTCTAAGGGAGTATTCCTATCTGCCACTACTGCTGCTCAGGATGAATTAATTGAATTTCGGGTATTTGTGGATTGTGGATCTACTCTAAATGTGATTGATGGGGGATTCTTGGAAAAACTTAGATTAGAACCTAAAACTTTGTCATCCCCTATTGCTGTGGTTTCTGTCGATGGCTCTCCCTTGAAGAGTGTTACTCACAAGGTCTGTGAATTTCCCCTCACTATTAATGGTATTCATCAAGAGAATTTGGATTTGGTGGTATTGGATAATTTGCCTTCTCCAGTAATATTGGGGTTACCCTGGTTAAAATTGCACAATCCTGTACTGGATTGGTCTACCAATGAAATTAAGTCCTGGAGCCCTAAGTGTTATGACAAGTGTTGTAACGGGCGCATTGCTGCTGTGGATAGAGGGGAATTGCCTGTACCTATTCAGGATTTTTGGAGAGTTTTTTCTGAGGAGGAGTCGCAGGTTTTGCCTCCCCCTAGAGACTATGATTGTACCATTGAATTTGTCCCTGGCGCGACTCTTCCTAAGAGTCGTTTATTTAATCTTACTATTCCTGAGAGAAAGGCTTTGGAAGAATACATACAGACAAGCTTGGCTGCCGGTCACATTAGGCCTTCCAAGTCTCCTGTGGCTGTTGGATTTTTTTTTGTAAAAAAAAAAGATGGCGGTTTACGTCCTTGTCTGGACTTTTGTGAGATTAATAAAATTACTGTACGCAATCCTTACCCACTGCCATTGATTCCTGATTTATTTAACCAGTTAGTGGGGGCCAAGTGGTTCTCTAAAATTGATCTCCGGGGGGCATACAATTTGTTGCGCATGAAGGAGGGTGATGAATGGAAGACTGCTTTTAACACTCCTGTGGGTCATTTTGAGAATCTGGTTATGCCTTTTGGTCTCACCAATGCTCCAGCATTTTTTCAGAATCTTATCAATGATATCCTTAGACCTTTAATCGGCAAAAATGTGGTTGTGTATTTGGATGACATTTTGATTTATTCGCCGGATCTGGAGTCTCATTGGCAGAGCGTATGTGAGGTATTACAGTTATTAATGGACAATTCGCTTTTTGCTAAGCTGGAGAAATGTGAGTTCGCTGTACAGAGAATTAGTTTTTTGGGCTACATTATCTCCAGTGAAGGTTTTGAGATGGACCCGGTTAAAGTTCAAGCTGTGCAGGAATGGCCTAGGCCTATTGGTTTCAAATCGATACAGAGGTTTTTGGGTTTCGCCAATTATTACAGAAAATTCATAAAAAATTTTTCTATTATTGTCAAACCGCTGACCGATCTCACCAGGAAAGGTGCTAATGCGGTTCAGTGGACTTCTGAGGCCATTGAAGCTTTTGTGTTTCTAAAGGAGAGGTTCACTTCTGCTCCCATCCTTATGCAGCCTGATGTGACTAAGCCGTTTTTGGTTGAGGTTGATGCTTCTTCGGTGGGGGTCGGTGCGGTGTTGTCTCAGGAAAACAAGGATGGAGTACATCCCTGTGCCTTTTTTTCAAAAAAATTTTCCGAGACTGAACTTAATTACGATATTGGTAATCGGGAATTGCTGGCGATTAAACTCGCATTTGAACACTGGCGTCATCTCTTGGAAGGTGCTGAATTTCCCATTCAGGTTTTCACTGATCATAAAAATCTGATCTATCTTGATGCTGCCAAGCGCTTGAATGCCCGTCAGGCTAGGTGGGCACTTTTTTTCTCGCGGTTTAATTTTTCCGTTACTTACATCCCGGGTACCAAGAATGTTAAAGCGGATGCTTTGTCTCGCAGCTTTTCTCCCATGGTCGGTGTTGAGGAGGAAGAGGAGAGCATTTTACAAGAAGGTGTTGTGATTGCTGCTTTGGACTCCGTTTTGGAGGATGAGATTCTTAAAGCACAGGAGAATGCCCCATCTAACACTCCCCATGGGAGGTTGTTTGTGCCTAGGACCTTTAGGAGAGATTTGTTTGTTGAGTGTCATGAGTCTCGGTTGGCAGGTCATCCAGGAATTTCTGAGACCAAGAGACTTGTGGGTCGCAGTTTTTGGTGGCCTGGATGGCAGAAGGAAGTCATTAAGTGGGTGCGCCAATGTACTGTGTGTGCAAGATCCAAGTCTTCGCATGCTCCTGCTGCGGGGTTGCTTTGCCCTCTGGAGGTTCCTAGTGCACCTTGGACACATCTGGCTATGGACTTTATTACTGACCTTCCTCCCTCTGAAGGTTTCACGGTCATCTGGGTGGTCGTGGACCGTTTTAGCAAGATGTGTCACTTGGTTCCCTTCATCAAACTGCCTTGCGCTAAGACACTCGCCAAGGCCTTTGTCAAGGAAATTGTCAGACTACATGGTGTTCCTACTGACATTTTTTCTGATAGGGGACCTCAGTTCGTGGCTCGTTTTTGGCGTGCCTTTTGTGACAGGTTGGGAGTTCATTTGTCGTTTTCATCCGGATATCATCCTGAGTCTAATGGCCAGACAGAAAGGAAGAACCAGGATGTTGAGCAGTTCTTGCGTTGTTTTGTGGCAGACAATCAAGAGGGGTGGTCTGAGTTTCTGCCACTTGCTGAATTTGCTCTTAACAACCATACATCCTCTTCTGCTGGGTGTTCGCCTTTTTTTTGTTGTTCTGGGAGACATCCGTCTTTTTGGTCATTCTCCAAATTGGTTTCGGCTGTGCCTGAGGAGGAGAGTTTTTCCTGTGATTTGGAGAGAGTTTGGACGGATGTGCGTGGTAATCTTCAGGAGGCTAACAAAAAATCTAAGAGGTACTTTGATAGGAAACGGCAAGAGGTTTTGTTTGCTGTTGGTGACATGGTTTGGTTGTCCTCTAAGAATCTGCGATTGAGGATTCCTTCTAAAAAATTGGGTCCCAAGTTCGTAGGGCCCTTTAATGTACTTCAGATAGTTAGCCAATCTGCTGTTAGGCTGGAGGTTCCTACGTCCTGGAGGATTAATCCGGTGTTTCATGTTTCTCTGTTGAAAAAAGCTGATGTGTCGGATGGTGATGCCTCTGTCACTGTTCCTCCTGTGGTGGAGGACGGGGAATATGAAATTTCCCGCATCCTAAATTCTAGACGGTATAGAGGGAGTTTGCAGTATCTCGTCGCTTGGAAGAGTTTCGGACCTGAGGATAACTCATGGGTGAGGGCGGATGATGTTTCTGCTTCCAGACTTGTCCGAGCGTTTCACAGGAGGTTTCCTGGTAAGCCTGGGCCTAGGGGATCCGGAGGATCCTCTTAGAAGAGGGGGTACTGTTACAACTCTCCTGTTAGTTTTTTTTAGTTTGCTGGTCACATGACCATTTTTGCCTATTTAATCCGGCTCCGCCCTCCTGGCTTTGCTGGACTTCATTTGTATTTACTACTGTTGAGCTAGCTTGTTGCTCTGTTGCCGTTCTCTGTTAGTTTTGCTAGGTCTTCTGACCCCTATGCCTTTTTGTTGTGTGTTTGTCTTTGACTGCTACTATTTCTGCTAGGAGGTGTCCAACTTTTCCCAGTCCCTAGATCTTGTAGGGATCCCTCCCTCACATCTATAGGCCTGCGTTCAGACTAGCCGAGGACTTTAGCGGGTCTGATCGCAGGATCAGGTTCCCCGTTACATCGTAGGGATCTAGTTTAGTTCTATTGTAGGGACAGATCTCCTCTCTTTCCTTAGTCTCTGTAGCAGATCATAACAGCTAGTCCACGTCTTTTCTAGAATGGGGTTGCGTAAGGAGATCCTAACGGACCAAGGGACCCCATTTATGTCAAGGGGGATGAGGGAGTTGTGAAAAATCCTGCAAATCACACAACTCAGGACCTCAGTCTACCACCCCCAGACAGACGGCTTAGTGGAGAGGTTTAATAAAACCTTGAAGGCCATGTTGAAGAAGGTCGTTGAGAAAGACGGTCGGGACTGGGACTGTCTACTGCCGTACCTTCTGTTTTCTATTAGAGAAGTCCCACAGGCCTCTACTGGCTTCTCCCCATTTGAGCTGTTATATAGCTGACAGCCCCTTGGACTCCTGGATGTAGCAAAGGAGGGTCTACACCCTACAGGATTGTAATGGAACATGTGGCCCAGATGCAAGAGAGGATTGCTGAGGTGATGCCTATTGTGAAAGAACACCTCCTCAAAGCACAAGAGGCACAGTCAAGGGTGTACTAAAGATCGGTGAGGGTGAGACACTTCCACCTTGGCAATTGGGTACTAGTGCCTACGGTGGAGAGCAAATTCCTGACCAAGTGGCAGGGCCCCTATGAAGTTCTTGAAAAGCTTGGCAATGTCAACTATAGAGTCCACTAACCAGGGAAAAGGAAGCCCTACCAGGTGTACCACGTCAACCTGATCAAGCCAAATGACATAGGGAGTTTGTGGAAGCTCCTGTTTGGTGGCGAAGACCAAAGCCCACGTGGAGGAAGTCAAGCTGGCAAAGTTGCTGTCACATGCCCAGAAGCCACAGTGCCGAGAGTTGCTACAGCGGAACTGAGACCTGTTCTCAAAACTACCAGGGTGTACTCGGATCATAGAGCATGAGTTTCTTCCGGGTCATCATGTCCAAGTAAATATGAAGCCGTATCGGATTCCTGAAGCCCACCGAGAGGTAATTGCAAGAGAGGTGAAGCGGATGCTGAGCATGGGAGTCATTGAGGAGTCCAGGAGTGGCTGGTCCAGTCCCAAAGTCTTAGTGCCAAAACCAGATAGAGAATGGCAGTTTTGCAATGACTATAGGAAACTCAACAAAGTCTTGAAGTTTGACACCTACCCAATGCCCAGTGTAGATGAACTGTTTGAAAGATTGGGGCCAGCCAGGTATATTATCACCCTTGACCTCACTAAAGGAATTGGCAAATACCCATGTCCCAAGATGCCAAGGAGAAGACTTTCTTCTCAACGCCAGATGGTTGATTCTACTTCACAAGGATGTCGTTTGGGTTGCAAGAAGCCCTGGCTACCTTCCAGAGGACCATGGACTTGATTCCAGCTCCCCACAAGAAGTATGCAGCAGTCTACTTGGATGACATCGTGATCTATAGCCAGGATTGGGGAAGCCATCTGAGCAAAGTCCAGGCGATACTTGATTCTTTAAAGAAGGCAGGGTTTTCTATAAACCTGAAGAAATGTGCCATGGGCATTGAAGAAACCAAATACTTGGGTTATGTCGTAGGGAGAGGTGAAATAAAGCCCCAAATAAAGTCGACGTGATCAAGAGTTGGCCACAACCCCTCTCAGGGAAACAGGTCAAAGCGTTCCTAGGCATCGTGGGCTATTACCGCCGGTTCATCCCTAACTTCGTCATGATAGCGGCCCCTTTGACAGACCTCCTTACAGGGACAAAGTCGGTTATGGCTAAGTAATCTCCAGAAGCTGAGACTGCCTTCGCGGAACTGAAGGTAGCTCTGTGTAAACAGACAGTTATGGTGGCACCGGATTTCTCAAATAAGTTTGTGGTCCAGACAGACATGTCAGATGTCGGGCTGGGTGCTGTCCTATCACAAGAAGTGAACGGGGAAGAGCATCCCATAATGTATTTAAGTCAGAATGTGACATCCTGTGGGAAGAATTACTCCATTGTGGAAAAGGCCATCAAGTGGGTGTTGGACACTTCAAGATACTACCTCTTAGGCAGGAAGTTCAGGCTAGTGTCAGACCATGCCCCACTAAGGTGGATGAGGGACAAGAAGGGGAACGATGCCGGAGTGACCAGATGGTCCCTAGCCCTTCAGGATTTTAGCTTCCATGCAGAGCATAGGCCCGGGAAACTGCATGGCAATGCTGATGCACTGTCGAGGGTCCACTGCTTGATAGCGTGTCGGGGTGGCGACGCTGCACCGTATGCCCCCTCTACTCCAGACTCATACACAGGTATATAGACTATTCTATACCCGCCTATATTGGTTTATTATTATGGAATAGTTTATACGTTAGGAGCTATTTCCATCATTGCCCTCTCTTGCGTCCTGTGGTTCTTTTGCACAATATTTATTTACACCCTGATAGAGGTAGTACATATGTTTTCCCCATATCTAATACATATAGTCTGTATTGATATACACCTGGTTTCTTATTGTTTTATTTATATGTGTATTATATATATATATATATATGTATATACACATATACATAATGGGTATGGAAAGTATTCAGACCCCTTGTGATCCTCATTGAGATGGTTCTACTCCTTCATTGGAGTCCAGCTGTGTTTAATTAAACTGATAGGACTTGATTTGGAAAGGCACACACCTGTCTGTATAAGACCTCACAGCTCACAATGCATGTCAGACCAAATGAAAACCATGAGCTCAAAGAAACTGCCCAAGGAGCTCAGAGACAGAATTGTGGCAAGGCACAGATCTGGCCAAGGTTACAAAATAATTTCTGCATTACTCAAGGTTCTTAAGAGCACAGTGGCCTCCATAATCCTTAAATGGAAGAAGTTTGGGACCACCAGAAGTCTTCCTAGACCTGGCCATGCAGTCAAACAGTGCAATCGTGGGAGAATATCCATGGTGAGAGAGGTAAAGAAGAACCCCAAAATCACTGTGACTAAGCTCCAGAGATGCAGTAGGGAGATGGGAGAAAGTTCCACAAGGTCAACTATCACTGCAGCCCTCCACCAGTCAGGCCTTTATGGCAGAGTGGCCCGACGGAATCCTCTCCTCAGTGCAAGACAAATGAAAGTCCGCATAGAGTTTGCTCAAAAACACATGAAGGACTCCCAAACTATGAGAAATAAGATTCTCTGGTCTGATGAGATGAAGATAGATCTTTTTGATGATAATTCTAAGCGGTATGTGTGGAGAAAACCAGGCACTGCTCATCACCTACCCAATACAATCCCAACAGTGAAACATGGTGGTGGCAGCATCATGCTATGGGGGTGTTTTTCAGCTGCAGGGACATGACGACTGGTTGCAATTGAAGGAAACATGAATGCGGCCAAGTACAGAGATTTCCTGAGTGAAAACCTCTTCCAGAGTGCTCTGGACCTCAGACTTGGCCGAAGGTTCACCTTCGAACAAGACAATGACCCTAAGCACACAGCTATAATGACAAAGGAGTGGCCTCACAACAACTCTGTGACCATTCTTGACTGGTCCAGCCAGAGCCCTGACCTAAACCTAATTGAGCATCTCTGGAGAGACCTGAAAATGGCTGTCCACCAACGTTCACCATCCAACCTGTCGGAACTGGACAGGAACTGCAACGAAGAATGGCAGAGGATCCCCAAATCCAGGTGTGAAAAACTTGTTGCTTCATACCCAAGAAGACTCATGGCTGTACTAATTCAAAAGTGTGCTTCTACTCAATACCGAGCAAGGGGGCTGAATATTTATGACCATGTGATATTTCAGTTTTTCTTTTTTAATAAATTTGCAAAAATTTCTAGATTTCTGTTTTTTTTCCAGTCAAGATAGGATGCAAAGTGTACTTTAATGAGAATAAAATGAACTTTTTAGAATTTATCAAATGGCTGCAATGAAACAAAGAGTGAAAAATTTAAAGGGGTCTGAATACTTTCTGTACCCACTGTATGTATATATATGTATTCTGGTGGTAATGGTATATATTCCATTGATTTGTACTGTACATTTGCATGTGGGAAACACATGTTGTTCAGCGCTTTCTCCTGGTTGCTTTGTTCCCACCCCTATTCGTATTTTAGCTTGATCCATTAAAATTTGTTATATTTTAGCATAGTCTGGTCTTCTTTTTGGTTCTATATGAGTGGTTTTCTGTGTTTTAGTTACCGATTGGTCTATACAGTCCTTTTTAAACATGCACCCTGACTAGGTAGTGTATGTATGTATGTATGTGTGTATACATATATATATATATATATATATATATATATATATATATATATATATATATGTTTATATATATAATATATATACATACAGTACAGACCAAAAGTTTGGACACACCTTCTCATTTAAAGATTTTTCTGTATTTTCATGACTATGAAAATTGTACATTCACACTGAAGGCATCAAAACTATGAATTAACACATGTGGAATTATATACTTAACAAAAAAGTCTGAAACAACTGAAAATATGTCTTATATTCTAGGTTCTTCAAAGTAGCCACCTTTTGCTTTGATGACTGCTTTGCACACTCTTGGCATTCTCTTGATGAGCTTCAAGTGGTAGTCACCGGAAATGGTCTTCCAACAATCTTGAAGAAGTTCCCAGAGATGCTTAGCACTTGTTGGCCCTTTTGCCTTCACTCTGCGGTCCAGCTCACCCCAAACCATCTCGATTGGGTTCAGGTCTGGTGACTGTGGAGGCCAGGTCATCTCGCGTAGCACCCCATCACTCTCCTTCTTGGTCAAATAGCCCTTACACAGCCTGGAGGTGTGTTTGGGGTCATTGTCCTATTGAAAAATAAATGATGGTCCAACTAAACACAAATCGGATGGAATAGCATGCCGCTGCAAGATGCTGTGGTAGCCATGCTGGTTCAGTATGCCTTCAATTTTGAATAAATCCCCAACAGTGTCACCAGCAAAGCACCCCCACACCATCACACCTCCTCCTCCATGCTTCATCGTGGGAACCAGGCATGTAGAGTCCATCCGTTCACCTTTTCTGAGTCGCACAAAGACACGGTGGTTGGAACCAAAGATCTCAAATTTGGACTCATCAGACCAAAGCACAGATTTCCACTAGTCTAATGTCCATTCCTTCTGTTCTTTAGCCCAAACAAGTCTCTTCTGCTTGTTGCCTGTCCTTAGCAGTGGTTTCCTAGCAGCTATTTTACCATGAAGGCCTGCTGCCCAAAGTCTCCTCTTAACAGTTGTTGTAGAGATGTGTCTGCTGCTAGAACTCTGTGTGGCATTGAACTGGTCTCTGCTGTTAACCTGCGATTTCTGAGGCTGGTGACTCGGATAAACTTATCCTCAGAAGCAGAGGTGACTCTTGGTCTTCCTTTCCTGGGGCGGTCCTCATGTGAGACAGTTTCTTTATAGCGCTTGATGGTTTTTGCAACTGCACTTGGGGACACTTTCAAAGTTTTCCCAGTTTTTCAGACTGACTGACCTTCATTTCTTAAAGTAATGATGGCCACTCATTTTTCTTTACTTAGCTGCTTTTTTCTTGCCATAATACAAATTCTAACAGTCTGTTCAGTAGGACTATATCAGCTGTGTATCCACCAGACTTCTGCACAACACAACTGATGGTCCCAACCCCATTTATAAGGCAAGAAATGCCACTTATTAAACCTGACAGGGCACACCTGTGAAGTGAAAACCATTTCCGGTGACTACCACTTGAAGCTCATCAAGAGAATGCCAAGAGTGTGCAAAGCAGTCATCAAAGCAAAAGATGGCTACTTTGAAGAACCTAGAATATAAGACATATTTTCAGTTGTTTCCCACTTTTTTGTTAAGTATATAATTCCACATGTGTTAATTCATAGTTTTGATGCCTTCAGTGTGAATGTACAATTTTAATAGTCATGAAAATACAGAAAAATCTTTAAATGAGAAGGTGTGTCCAAACTTTTGGTCTGTACTGTACATGCATGCATACATACATACATACATACATACACACACACAGTGCTATACTTAATACATTTCCTTCTCAGAACTGATTATTCCTTTTCTAATCTTCATGTGTATCGTGATTTTCGAATTTTGAGTTTTTTTGCTTATTGATAGCCAAGCCCGCCAGCTTTGGGCAGAGGAGGGTATGTAAGATGGCCACCGGACAGGTCCTCGAGGTTGTTAGCTTCGGTGATGTAAACCCAGAAAAGCATGCTCCAGCACATATAGTACTGAAAGGGTTAATAGGTCGTATGAGGGCCGCTTTTACGAGCAGTCATAAGAGATTGGTGGGAATGGCTGCTCACATATCCCCACCCCGGGGGCGTGGTTTGGTAAATAAAATGGAGACCAATTGTCTCATTCTGTGTCTGGAGATATGTGGATCTCCAGGATGCTGGTCTGTGCTAAACACCTAAGGATTGGAAACTGACCTGAGCGGTCGAACCCGCAACATTGTATGGACATTTTACTTTGTATTTCCACTTTGTGCCGGAAAAGGGTGTTTTTGTTTTGCTACCTGAGCAGTTTATGCTGTCTGAATAAACTAGCCTGGATTTCAATGAAAATGCTTCCTGTGCCTACCTCAGCCGCAGCCGAGTGAGTACCAAACCGTACAATAGCTATACAATATTAGTGTCTGCTATACAAGGAGTAATGCTGCATTCAGGAGAAATTGCGTAATAAATTGTGCAGTCTAAAAATTAGGGCTGAAGTAACATTTTAGCTGAATGGAATTTGACTAAATGGAATTATTAATTTTTTTTTCTTATATTTTCATTAATGCAAAGCACCTCAAGGAATAGCAAACTTCTTGTATGCTTTGAAACCTCCATTCTTTAAATTGGGGTGTTTTTTAGGGGGTTACAATAAAAGGCTCTTCAAAGTCACTTCAAAAGTGAATAGGTCCATAAAAATGCAGTTTATTTTAAATTTCCTTGGAAATATGAAAAATTGCTGCTAAAATTGTAACCCCTTCATGACCTTTGACATACCTATACGTCCTGATCGGGAAGGGATTCCCAACCACTGACATACAGTAACATCATGACGATTGTGCGGGGCCCAGGGGCTGTGCCCTCACCATCATCGTCGGGAGCTTGGCTTAAGTGATAGCAGAGCCTCAGCTGTCACTGTCAGGAGCATTGCCCTCACCATTCCCAGCTTTTTAACCCCTTAAATGTCGATATCAATAGAAATAACAGCATTTAGAAGGCTTGAGGAGGGAGAGGGCTCCCTCTCCTACGTGATCTGCATCGGGTGCCATCATACACTGGGAGATCCACTGAGGTGCCATAACAGCCTGAGGACCGCATTTTACAAAGTACACCTCTCAGTGAACTCATCTAGGGGTGCAATGATCATATTAACACCATGGGTGTGTCACAGAATTTTATACCATTGGGCAGTGAAGAAAAAATAATTACATTTTTATCTCAAATATTTTGTTTTAGCCCCAGATTTTACGTTTTAAATGGGGTTAATGGATAAAACTGGCCCCTAAAATGTGGCCCACAATTTCTGCTGAATGTGGCAATACCTCATATGTGGCTGTACAGTACTGCTTAGCCACACGGCGACACTCGGGAAGGACGGAGCGCTATTTGACTGCTGGAGTATAGGTTTTCCTAGAATAGTTTGCGGACTCCATATACAGAGACCCTAAATGCTAAATTAGCAGAATACCCCCCCTCAAGTGACCCCATTTTGTAAGTTATACCCCTGCCAAACATGTGGATGGTAAATCTGATGTAGGCACACACTGGAGCTCTGGAGGGCGGGGGTGGGAGGGTAGCATTAAAATTTCGGAGCACAGAATTTGCTATATTTCTTTTGGGGGCGAGGAGTTATTTCACTTTTCCAGTGCCCTTGTGCTACCAGTAACGTGGAAGCACCCTATATTTACATTGACAGATGAAACCAGGGGAGGAGTCCTGAGGAGATAATTTGCATACTCCCACTGCATTTTGGGATAAGTGAAGAGTCTCCGCGAGCTCAAAGAACACTGGATTTTGGCCGTTGGAGCTGAAAGGAGGACATCGATAAACCGAATTTTGGAGCGTTTTTCACTGTTTTCATAACACATTAACAATAAGAACATGGAAGAGTCCAGGAGCCATTTGGTGAGCTGCATATCCTGATACATGTTCACATACTTGCCAGGGAAAAGCCAAACTTCACATGCCAGAAATGCAAGCTTGTGTCCCTGTTGGAGGAAAAGTTGTGAAATCTAGAAGAGAGGTTAACTACCTTGAAAATCATTAAGGAAGGTGAAGAGTTCTTAGAGGAGAATTATCTCTTCATGATACAGGAAGAGAAGAAATTCGAACTGCACCTGATGAAACAGAGGAATGGAAGCATGTGACCCAGAGAAGCAGGAGTATCGAGAGGCAGTCAGCACCCATACTGCTCAGGAACCAGTACCAGGCTCTCACACAGGAGAACCATGAAGAAATACAGCAAGATAAGACTTTGCCCACAATGAATAACCTTGTAAGCCCTCAGAATCCTCCTGGATAGAGAAAGAAAATGTTGTGAAGGAAAAACGGAGAGTGGTGGTCATGGGGGATTCCCTGTTGAGAGGAACAGAGGCCGCTATCTGCAGACCAGACATAACCTCAAGAGAAATGTGCTGTTTTCCAGGAGCAAAAATTAAAGATGTGTCTGACAGGATATCAAGACTTTTCAGACCTACAGATCACTACCCATTCCTGCTAATACATGTGGGGACAAATGACCCTGCAAGAAAGGACCTGGAAACCATCTGCAGTGACTTTGAAGACTTAGGCAAGAAAGTGAAAGAATTGGGAGCGCAGGTGGTCTTCTCATCCATCCTCCCAGTGGATGGCCATGGAACAATGAGGTGGAATAAGATTCTACAGGTGAACAACTGGCTACGTCGATGGTGCTGTCAACAAGGATTTGGATTTCTGGATCACGGAATGAATTATCTATATGATGGACTACTTGCTAGAGATGGGGTGCCCCTTACGAAGACTGGAATACATGTATTTGGAAGTCGCCTTGCTACACTCATCAGGAGAGCTTTAAACTAGAACAATGTGGGAAGGGAAGCAAAAGGCCAGAAAAAGCCATACAGCTGACAAATACTATTGAGATCTCTGCTATTGGAAGCGGAAAGGAAGAACAAAGACAAAAAAATCTAAGTAATAAAAATATGGGAGGAAGAGAAACCAATCACAAACTAAAATGTTTTTATACAAATGCACAAAGCATGGGCAACAAACAAGGAGAATTGGAACTACTAACGCAGGAAAAGAAATATGATGTCACTGAAACTTGGTGGGACGATACACATGATTGGAATACAAGGCTAAAAGGATACAACTTATTTGTAAGAGGCAGACTTGATAAACAAGGAGGAGGTGTCGCATTGTATGTTAGAAAAGCGTATATCTGCAGAGAGATTGAAGCAGAGACTGGGAGTTCTGTGGAAAGTGTTTGGGTAAGAATACAAGGAGAGAACAACGGAAAGGACACCATTGTAGGCATTTACTACAGGCCACCTGGGCAAGCTGAAGATATGGATGAACACTTTATGTATCAAATGACCAAGTTCTCCAAAAAATATGACGTAGTGGTCATGGGAGATTTCAACTATCCAGACATTTGTTGGGAATCTCTCTCAAGTAAAACTAACAGGTCAAGCAAATTCTTATCCTCTCTTGCTGACAACTTTATCTTCCAAAAGGTAGGGGAGAAAACAAGGGGATCTGCTACTTTGGATCTAATCCTTATAAACAGGGAGGAAATGGTTGAGGAGATAAAAGTGTCTGGGACCCTAGGAGGCAGCGATCATGCTATTATAGAATTTTGGATAACTAGAGGAGGAAGACATGTGAAGACTCAAACTTCAAGGTTAGATTTTAAATAGGCAGATTTTAAGAGACTCAGAAAGAGAATAGGAGGGATCCAATGGCTGGATGTCCTTAAGGACAAAAATGTCCAGGAAGGATGGGAAATTTTTAAAAATGAGATTCTCAAAGCACAATCGTTAACAATCCCGAAAAGTAGGAAGAATGGGAAGCATTTAAGGAAACCAGGATGGATGAACACAGAACTTAAACACATGCTAAAAAGAAAGAAAGAAATGTTTATCAAATGGAAAGAAGGAGTCATATCTAAAGAAGATTATAATGCTGTCTGCAGATCCTGCAGGGCACGTATCAGGTCAGCTAAAGCTGACAATGAATTAAGGCTTGCAAGAGATGTCAAAAGCAATAAAAAAGGATTTTGGGGGTATGTCAAAAGTAAAAGAAAAGTCAAAGATGCTATAGGATTTTTACAGGATGAAAATGGTGAAATGGTAAGAAAGGATGTTGAGAAGGCCGAACTTTTTAATTCCTATTTTGCATCTGTTTTCTCTCAGAAAGAAAATGGAGCATCAACTGATCTTCACTGTCCTATTAAAGGAATTGAAGAATCCAGGTTATCTGTAAACAGAAAGATTGTGAGGGAATATTTAGCTAACATAAATGAGTTCAAGTCTCCAGGTCCAGATGAATTAAACCCCAGAGTACTGAAGGAGATCGTAGAAGAAATTTTAGAACCACTCTCCATAATCTTTGAAAATTCTTGGAGAACAGGAGAAGTCCCAGAAGACTGGAGAAGAGCAAATGTTGTTCCTATCTTCAAAAAGGGGAAGAAAGTGGACCCAGGGAACTATAGGCCGGTGAGTCTGACTGCTATACCAGGAAAGATTTTTGAACAAATTATTAAACAACATGTATGTAAGTACCTGGATAAGAATGAAGTGATTAACCAGAGTCAGCATGGGTTTGTAACTAACAAATCATGTCAGACTAACTTAATTTCCTTCTATGACAGAATCACTGACTGGGTGGATCAGGGAAATTGTTAAGGGGACGGTTGCAAACAACTTTTATTAAATAATGGAAAGCAACCTTACACGGGGTCCGCGATGCAGCCTGGTGGACTGCGGCCAAACACCTTCCGGGTGAGAAGGTAAAACAACCAACTTAAATAACAATCCCTTCCGTGTTACTGCACACCGGAACAGGATTAGGGATTCGCACTATCTCCGTTAACAGCACGAGAGATGTGCGATAAATAATATATCTGTAGCCCTGTTAACTGCACAGGGACTACACAGCAGACGCTAGGATGCGTGTGTGACTCACGTCGGCGAATACGTGCTCCCAGCCGGCGTGCTACCGGACTGAGCAGTATCTCTCCACGTGGCTTACAGGTGGTGCCGGGAATAGGGTGTCTGCAGACTGCTCGGGGTGTATGGCGACCCCTTTGTCGGAGCCAGACTGTCAGATGAAGCTACCTGCCTATTTCATCTAAGCCTGCCTATTTCATCTAAGCCTGCCTATTTCCACTAAACCTGCCTGCCAGAAACTAAAGCACACGTGGAGCCCAAAAGACCAAGCGTCCACACAACACCATCACAGGTCAATGATCAGAGCGCGCCGCCATGTTTGTGAGGGGGCTATTTAAAGATTAAGCCCTGCCCACCGTCACACTATTGGTGACGTCACCCGCAACCAATCAGGCGGCGCCAGGTCACCGGATCAGCTGACTCCCAAACCACCAATCACGGTCCACCATGTCACGGGCATGTTCAGTGCAGAGAATCCTGGACTTAAGCTTTAGCAGCCCTGTTTCCCTCCGCAACCTATCCTTCATGTTGCTAGGAACAAAGACCAAAGAGACAACCTGTACATCTCGTGCACCAGCTAGGCGTTGGGACTGATGATGATGCTGTGCAGCATCAGCCCTGGCTGGACTGGAATGGGAGACTACAGAATCCACTGATGGTTCTGAACCCATTTCAAATCCAGCAAACACCTGACGCCTAACAGAAATGCCATAGATATAGTATATCTTGACTTCAGCAAAGTATTTGACAAAGTATCTCACACCATCCTTATTGAAAAAATGACCAAGTATTGAAAGGACAAGGCAACTGTTAGGTGGATTCATAACTGGCTTAGTGATCGGACTCAACGGGTGGTCGTAAATGGCTTCACATCCAGCTGGATGAATGTCTGAAGTGGGGTACCACGGGGCTCTGTCCTGGGACCTGTATTGTTCAACATCTTTATCAATGATGGGGCTGTATGGCGGCTTGTTTCTTGTGGGACAAGATGACGTTTTCAGCGGTACTAATTTTATTTATATTTGTTTTTTTTATCGTGTTTCATTCCCCTTTTTTTCCCAGTGGCATGGTGATAAAGCATCGTTAGCCTCGTTTTTTTAAGTTTTTTTTGTGCGGCGTTCACTGAAGGGGTTAACTAGTGTGACACTTTTATAGGTCGGGTTGTTCCAGACTCGGCAATACCAAATATGTGTACTTTTTTTTATTTTATTTATTTATTTATTTTTTACATAAAAATGTGTATTTATTAGTGAATATTTTTTTTAAATTATTATTATTTATTTAATTTTTTTACATATTTTTACACATTTTTTGCCATTTATTCTTTACTTTATACTTAGTCCCTTTATGGGACTTTCACTTGTTTCTCTTTGATCACAGATATAATGTATTGCAATGTACTAGATTGCAGTGCATTCATTATACCTTTAGTGAAAGCTCCTGAGCCCATGCTGTGAGCATGGTTTCAGCAGCTTTCCGTAGCTTGGTGACCCGGGGGTCGTCATGACGACCCCTGGTCACCATGGCAATGATTGGGCCCCACGACATCGCAGGGCCACCGATCTGTCAGGGGGTTAACAGCCAGGGGTGGTGCTGACACGGCTACTAGCTGTTTAGTGCCGGAGCTCAGCCACTGGCGGTGCTGAACTCCGGCACTGATCGGGCTGGAGACGCTGATATTTCAGCATCTTCTGCACGATCATGCTGAGATCGGTCAGTCAGATTGACTGACCGATCGCAGCAATCTAGGTGTGCGGACCGACCATATGGCTCCCTGCACCCCATCTTGTGCTGCTCAGCTGTCACAGATAGCTGTCCGCACTTATCTGTCACTGCGTGTTTACACGCTGTGACAGTTTAAAGCCATAACGGACACTGCACGGCAAGGAGCATTAACTTACACCTGCTCATGCCGTGCAGTGTCCGTCATTGGGCGTTATGGGGTTAATACCGCTGTCAAGTGTGATGGTGACATGTAACAGACTTTAACATAATGGCCATCAGTTCTAATGAACATGGGGCCACCGTGCAGTATGAATGCACATTGACGAAGGGTTACCTTGACTGCCGGATGACCACTTTAAAAAAATATATATATGGCTCTCAGAATATGGTGACAAAAGCCAAATTGTTTTTGTAAATGTTTTTATTTTATTTTTAATTAGTAAATCATGAATAGAAATATATAGATTTGGGATCCCGTAACCATACTGACCCATAGAGCAAAGGTAACAGATCACCACCTGATTACCACAAAGTAAGCGGCGCTAGTACAAAACCTTGAAAAAGAAAATGTGGAATTACAGTTTTTTTCCTCACCGTTTCCACTTATTTCATAGAATAAGTTGTGTTCTGCAAAAAACAAGCCCTCTTGTGGCTATGTCGAAATATTAGAAAGGTTATGGTTCTTGTTACAAGGAGAGGAAAAACTAAGTTACAATATCCTGGGGAAAAGCTCTGTGTCTGCCTCCTGAAAACCTCCAGCTCAGGGTTTGTTACCCGACCGACGACATGTTTAACAGATTCCTTTGACTAAACCACCCTTCACATGTCCATATAATACCGGTACTGGAAAAATGGTACCGGTGTCATAAGTATTTTGGATCAGTGTGTCATCCGTGTGCCATCAGTGTTCCATCCGTGTGCAATTCATTTTTTTTCCACCATGACTTAAATATCAATTCCAAAGCTTCTCCTATACTTTGCAGTGTTAAACATGTACAGCACACGGTTGTCACAAGGATGTTTCACACGGAGCCCGAAATGTGTATTGGCCCTTGTAATCCATGCGGACGGGTCTCATGCAAAGATCTCCATAGATTATGATAGGTATGTGTGGATACGTGTCTTCAATGCATGTGAAAGCGAATGCCACACGTGCTGAAAACATGTACATGTGAAGGAAGCTTTACACACTGTGTGAACAAGTATGAAAAGTCACCTCTTAATCATTGAATTAAGGTTTTCTCTTTTGGTTCATTGCCATGGGTATAAAATCCAGCATCTAAGCATGTAGTCTGCCTGTGCGAACAGTTGTGATAAAATGGCTCGTTCTAAAGAGCTCCCTGAATTCAGCATCTTGCTGTCATATGTTGTCACAAGTCAGTTCATGAAAGTTCAAATAAGACATGGCTGGGTGAGTTTGGTGTGGAAGAACATGACTGACCCTTCAAGAGACCTAACCTCAACTCCATCAGATAGATACCTTTTGGATTAACCAGAGATTACAAGCCAGGTCCCCTTGTCCAACATCAGTGTCTGACCTGATAACTGCTCTTCTGGAAGAATGGACAACAAATTGCACAGAAATATCCCCAATTTTTTTTTTTAGAGTGGAAGCTTTATTAGCTGCAAAGGGAGATCAACTCCATGTTAATGACCCTGGATTTAAAAAGCAATGTCATAAAATTTCCTCCAGGAGTAATGTGTATGTGTCCCAATAATTTTATCCCTACAGTGTGTAATAGGTTCTGCTTCTTCCATGGTGAGAGGTGGAGACTGCTTCTCTGATGATGTGTAAATCTGGAGGTGAATGAGAATCATAATCAGTTTTGTTATATATTTTAGGAAGGACGTCCAGAATAAGAGGCAGAAAGCGTCCAATTATTGAGGACGACAGTGAGGAGGAGGTGCAGCCAACGTAAGCACTAAATACGACTATCATTCGTTACATTGTATTGTAAGGCTATGTTCACATGTCTGGTAGTTATACCTGTTTTTGGATTTGTTAGGGGCGATAAAAAATGAAAAGATACAATGCAAAAATAGTTGATTCAAATAAGGACGGGAATGTCTTAAATTGTTTTCTTTTTTACTGCAATCTGTTTTTTAGCAGGATCATGTGCCGATTTGCCATGAGCGTTACCCGTTGGCCATCGCTCATAGCAGATGATCATTTTAACCATGTGTAGCACAAGTGATCGGATGAAAGCACCTTCAATTCTTCTAAGGAAACTATTAAGGCCAGAAAAAAGTAAAAAAAAAATGTTTGTTTTTTTTTAAAAATATAAACGTTCAAATCACCCCCCTTTTGCCCCATTCAAAAAAAATGAATAATAAAACTAAAATATACATATATTGCTGCATTCTGAATCGCCCGATCTATCAAGATATAAAAAGAATTAATCCAAATGGTAAACTGTGTAACGAGAAAAAAAAACAAAACACCAGAATTAAGTTATTTTGGTCGCTGCAACATCGCAATAAAACGTAATGACAAGCAATTAAAACATTATATCTACCTAAAAATATTATCAATAAAACCTTCAGCTCAGCGTGCGAAAAATAAGCCCTCACCCAGCCCCAGATCCTGAAAAAGGGAGACGCTACGGGTCTCGGAATATGGCGCCATTATAATTTTTTTTACAAACTTTAGAATTTATTTCACCACTTTAAAAAAAATAACCTATTCATGTTTGGTATCTACAAACTCATAATGACCTGGAGAATCATAATTGCAGGTCAGTTTTAGCATTTAGTGAACATGGTAAAAAAAAACAACAACCAAGAGACAAGTGTAGAATTATACTTTTTTTGCAATTTTGACGCACTTTTGAATTTTTTCCTTTTTCTCCAGTACACGACATTGTAAAACCAATGATGTCGTTCAAAATTACAATTCGTCCCAGAAAAAATAAACCATCACAGGGACATATTAAAAAATAAAAAAGTTATGCCTCTGGGAAAAAGGGGAGCGAAAAACGGAAAATCCCAAGGTCGTGAAAGGGTTAAAGGACAGAAATCCTCAACTATAGTGATTGAACAGTACCACCACATACCACCATAGCATTACTGAATCTCTCTATACCATGTGTGGTTAATACCGTAACTAATACTGCCATATAGTTACTAAATTATACTTTTATAACATGATTTTAGAACCACCATACTGTAACTGAAAAACAGCATCATATTGTGACTTTATCACTTGGGGTCTGAGCTGTTTTGATGCCCAGCGATCAAAGAGTTATTTAATTCTAAATGCCCTCAGACTCATGAGATAGAAGTTGGCTAAACCCGGTGATTTTGGCTTGAATCGGTTAGCTTCCTAACGTCTGTGGGGACAGGCCTGATTCTAGCTTTTTTTTTTGGTGCCCAAGGCGAAAATTCAAGTGGCACCCCTCCCAGCAGTTCATGGTATACCTGCAGTGAATAAACACAATCCCATCATTGTTTTTTAGGTTTTGCTTTTAAGATATTCATTATGTGGTAAAAGTGACGTGTGAACATGATTCTCCAGGTCTTTGTGATTACAGTAATCCTAAACGTTCAGAGATTCTTATTTTTGTTAAAAAACCAACATTTAGCTTGTGATGCTTTTTTAAGGACCTGTTAGAACAATAAAAATATATCTATGAAGCTATGTGAGGGCTGTTTTTTGCACAGTAAGTTGAAATATTTATTGCTATCAATTCAGGGTGCATACATTTGGATGGCTTTTTGCTGTAAGAGGTGTGGTGACAAAAAAAAGTAGTTCTATTTTTTTTTCTCTTTACTGCATATGTTAGTTCTTTTTATATTTTGATAGATCAGACTTTTAAGGATGTGGACATACCAAATTTTCTTTAATTGTTTAATTTGTGTTTAATGAGGGAAGACCGCACCAGATCCATGATCATTAAATGAATACATCACCAGAACATTCCATCAGTACATGAATGGCACCAGCATCCTCATTAGTACTTAGATACAGCACCAAAACAACCATTAATACACTAATTCATTATTAGAACCATAATCGGTAATTGAATATAGCACTGGGACCATCATTATTAATTGAATACATCGCCAGAACCACCAACTGCACATGAATACAGTGAAGAGCAAAAGAGTATCAATCTTTTGAACTTTTGACTTTCAGGCTCCATATCTCACCATCCACTACTTATTTTATTGTGAGACTACCCTCATTTTATAGACAATCATCTTGTCTATCTCATATATAAACTTGAGTTGCAACTATTTGGCATATGATTAATTATGCAGATTCTTGTCATGTCACTGCACTGTTACTGTTTTGCTCCTAAAAATCTAAGTACAATTTTTTATTATTTTATTAGTATTTTGTAAATCCACCTTTAGCTTTCAACACTGCCTGAATCCTTCTGGGCATGCTCTCGATCAGATTCAAACATGTCTTGACCGACATCTAATTCCGGGTCTCTTTTACATGTTCCCAGTTGGTGCATGCTCTTCGACTCGCTTGGATATGTATATAGTTTTTTATTCCATTCTACCCACAAGTGTTAAATTGGATTAAGGTCTGAGGTCTGTGGGGGCCAATCCAGCACTTCGACTTCATTGTCATTGAACCATTTATTTGCCAATCTCAACATATGCTTTGGGTCGTTGTCCTGCTGGAACACTATGTTGTCCTTTTCATACCGATGGTACTCGAGTGTACAAAGTAATTAGTCTTGTAGGATACTCACATATAGCTCAGCATTGAGACCACCATCGATTCTGGTAAAGTATCCAACGCCTTTAGCTGTGAAACAACCCCATATCATCAGACTTCCTTCACCGAACTTGACAGTTCCTTCAATTTCTCCATCCTTTAGCCCCATTTTCCTTTGTTTCTTCCAGACCCATTTTCACCCATCATAGCCTAGTCTATTGACTTTTGTCCCATAGCTGCAAACCACCCGTTTCCTATCTTCTACAGTTCACTTTTCATACCTTTTTGCAAACTTGTGTCGACGCTTCTTATGATGATATTGAAGTCGATGCTTCTTCATCTTTTTTTGAGCCACCATTCAAGACTCGTGTAACATGCGTTACACGGTGCTTGCATAGACATCTGTGATCTCACAATTACGAAACTTACAAGTCACTCCAGCCCGTGATATTGGAAGCAGACTTTGCATCCGTAAGTATGGCAAAAGAGGTGACGGGGAATGCATGATTGGAGCAGTAGGCTGGTACTCAAAAGGAGTTGGATATGCTGGAGACCTTGAAATGGTCTGGGAAGAAGCGCTCCCTGAAGGACGATACATTGCATACCGCATAGACTGCTCTTATCTAGGAGAGGCATCTGAGGTATCAGTGAGGAAGTGGTGGGTGCTGCCTTACATGGTAATTGTAGGGTCTTGTGATGGTGTAGGTGTCTATCTGCCCTTTTTGACACCCACCTGGTTAGGTAAAATGCAATATCCAAGTAGTTGTTGGTGAATTAAGACCCATGAGAACAATGAACATTTCTTCACTCCACATTTGCAAGTACAACTCCCTCTACCTTGATGGTTTTATCATTTAAAATAGTATTTTTCTTTTCACTTTGACTCTTAACACAGACCTTGATTTGTATGTTTCTACAGAAAGAAATTCACAAGAAATGAGGAAACCCCTCCGTCGTCTTTTGTGGCTTTTGAAAGCGACGTTTTGTGAGTAATTTTGACAACATATAATAAGTATAAGTTAAACTTCACTTAAAAGCTATGTTCACACATGTTGTGTTTTTTTAGCATTTTTTGCTGCAGATTTTTATGCAAATTTTCAGCTGTGTTTTGCAGTACCAGCAAAGTCTATGAGAAACCAGAATTCTCTGTTCACACATCATGCTTTTTTGTTGTTGTGTATTTTGTGCCTTGGTTGGGTTTTTGGAAAATAGAGCATGTCACTTTCAGCATTTTTGTCAGTGTTTTTTCACCCATGGGAAATAATGGGTGGTTGTAAAGGGAAGTGTCCCAGGTTGTACATGTATATACATGCTAGCCATGCTTGCAGATAAGTATACATGTATATATTGGCCCCACATCTCCCCATGTGTTTCAGTCTGTTTGCTGCTGGAGGAGGTTTCAATAGAATGTCCAGCCATGTGCTAAATCAGGTTTTGCGAGTATGGTTGGACATGAACAAAGATCTTAGCCAGTGGGCAGGGAATAATACATCATTTCCTGTGACATGAAGCTGGACACTGGCTGGACTTAAAAACCCAGAATGCACATGTGCTAAGGCCCCTTAGACTCTTGAGGATGGACATAACAACACATGGCTGAGTATCTCTCTTCCCCTGTAACTTCTTTACTTACTAGCCCTACATACCCTGTACTAACCCTCCTAGATATTGATAGATATATATAGGCAAAGTTGGTATAGTTGGGTGGGCCGATATTGCATGAGTGATTAGCAAACGTGGGTGGAAAATATATTAGGTAATTGGAAATTGTGAATCCGTTTTGTGTACTGTGTTAGTGTGATACCTAGTAGTATATTAACTGTAGACTTTTGTGTAATAAATACCTTTTATTAGCACACGGTTTTGTCTCAGTTGGTATATAGTATAAGGCACAGATAACGTTAGTGGAAATTAATTATTAATAGTCAAGTTTGATGTTAATAGTTAATATCAGACCTCAGTAGAGGTGTAGGAGAGTGCCCCCATTAATTACTGATATTTTGGAGGAAAATCACATCCTTATACAATGGTGAAAAAAATGCTGAAAAAATGCACCAAAATTTGCAGCAGCGTTTTTGATGGTGAAATAGAATGGGGTTTTTTTTTTAACAGAACTTTATGTACATGCATAAATAGAGACAGGACAATGAAAAAAATCGCTGAAAAAACTCACAAAAAATGCATCAAAAAACGCAGCAAAACGTTTTTGACGCAGCTGATTTCCTGCCAGAGATTGTGTTTTGATGCAGTTTTCTGAAGCTGAAAAACACAACATGTGTGAACACAGCCAAAGTAAAACTTAAAGGGGTTTACCTGCAAAGTTCATTTTAATCAATAGATCTTGATAATAATAAATTCCACAATTAGATGTGTTTAAATAAAATGTTCCTGTGCTGAGATAATCTTATAAATGGGCCCCTGCTGTGTAGTGTGTAATGGCTTTGTCTGACGGTACAGGGACATGGACAGATAATTCCACAGCTCCTGGGAAGGGGGAGACGCAAAAGAGTCTACAGACATTACAGGACTGGATCACAAAAAATTCTTTCTTTGAGGTAAAACATTTTTTAAAACCAGGCAGGGAAATGTTTTATCTCACATTCATTTTCAAGGAAAACGAACGAGTGCAATCCGATAAAAAATTGGATTCTACTTTGACCAATATTAATCTATGAGTTACAGCTCATCTGTGATTTTTTTCACAGCTGAAATCGGACTTAGAAAAAAAATCGCAAGTCAATGGGTGCGAGAAAAAAAAATCACACGGCTCTCGGACCTTGCGAGTGCCGTTCAATTTTTAAATACCCAGAATCAGTTAATTTATTTGAAAGAAACACACAGACTCCTTTAATAAATCTAAATTTAACTAATAACATAACACCCATTCCATTGAAGCCGATGTCAATTGAAATAAAATAACAAAGCATCATCATCCTCACCTGTCCCTGACGTGAATAAAATCATCCATTTGTTGCACGACAGGTCTAGGTCTGCTACATCAAGATGGCAGGCTGTATTGTCGCAAGATACGACTATACAGTCTGCCATCCTGCAGAGACAATTAGCTGTGCAAGCTTGCGCACCTCAGTGTGCTGGCAGAAAGGTCATCGGAGTCCTTATCCAATGAACTCTGTTCACCTCACTAACATTAACGCATGTGCGGTGAGAACTTTCCCACAGCACTGCAGTAAAAAAAGAACACACTTTGTAACGTGTGTTTTCACAGCGCAAATGCACCCAAAGACACATGCATATCATAAATAAATAAAAAAAAATGATGTGGGTTCCCCCCTTCTTTTTATAACCAGCCTTTGTAAAGAACAGAGGTGTGCTCTTGTATTAACAAGATAGGAAGGTCCATAGATATTGGCCCTTTCCCAGCCTAAAAATAAAAGCCTGCAGTTACCCCAGAATTGGCGCATCAATGAGATGCGCCAACTCAGGCTCTTTGCTGGCTTTTCCTGATTGCGTTGGTGCAGTGGCAATTGGGGTAGTAGTTTTATCAGGTTGATGTCAGCTTTGTAATGTAATGATTGACAAAAGTCTGGGATGGGCTGAAATGTTTTGTATGTGGACCTCCATTAAAAAGAACTTTTAATCAACCACGTGAGTGACGGGATTCATCATTTTAAGCCTTGTAATGTCAGCTGGCATCAAAACCAAGGGTTAGTAATGGAGTGGTGTGTATCAGACATCCCCATTACTAACCCAGTAATAAAAAAAAACAAAAACACACACACACACAGGAAAACATAGTTTATTTTAAAGAACACTCCCCCACACCTCGTTCACCTATTTATTAAAAAGCAAAAAAAAAACCATGAAGATCCAACGTAATCCAGCCAATCAGAAGAAGTCCAAAAATGGGAACCTGAAAGACATAAAAGGAAAGTTAAATAAATAAAAGGAAGAAACTCTCGCTCATTCGCCAATTTATTTTTAAATTACAATCTCTGCACCTGCGACGTGACCCATTGGGGTTCCCACGACATCTAACGATTCTGTACAGCAAGCTATGGAGCGTCGTTTTGAGAACCATGCTTCATAGGTCACTCCCGGTTATGTCTCACAACCGATAACGTCAGTAACTTAGTAATGTCATCGCTCATGAGTAGTGTTGAGTGATACCTTCCGATATCAGGAAATATCGGATCGGATTGGATCGGGCCGATACTCAAAAAGTATCGGATATCGCCGATTCCGATACCGGAAACCAATGCAAGTCAATGGGACACAAATATCGGAATGAAAATAAACCCTTTCTTTCCTTGTAGGTTAATTCTACATGAAGGAAAACAACTAACAATAATGTAGAATGTATTGGGGGAGGTGGTTGCCCAAATCGATGGGAACAGTGCTCACAGTGAAACATGAAAAGCCGGCAATTCAGCAGCGGCATACACCGGTACCCGACAATTTAGAACAGAAAGAATAGAGCTTCACACATAGATTAGATAGATAGAAACATGTCAGTCACATATATAATAAGTACAGTGACAGTGTTGCTTACTGTACTTGTCATTTAGTGTAAAGGATTTATTTAAAAAAATAGTGTTTTCATGCACTGTCTCTTTAAAAAAGCTGGCCGGCAATTCAGCAGCGGTACCCGACAATTTAGAACAGAAAGATAGACCATCACACATAGATTAGATAGATATTATGTATGTGACTGACATGTTTCTAAGTACAGTGATAGTGTTGGTTACTGTACTTGTCATTTAGTGTTAAAATAAAGGATTTATTAAAAAAAAAATTGGCGTGGGGTTCCCCGTAATTTTAGGCTCTAGCGGAGGTTAAGCACATGGCTGGGGCAGATGTTTGAAGTCTGGGAAGGGGGTAATACCCACGGAGCTTCCCAGGCTACTAATATCAGCCCCCAGCTGAATACCTAGCCTTTTCTAGCTATTAAAATGGGGGACCTCCCCAAAAAAATGACGTGGGGTCCCCCCTATGTTAATAACTAGCAAAGGCTAGGCAGACAGCTGGGGGCTGATATTAATAGCCCAGGAAGGGTGCCATGAATATTGGCACCCTCCCAGGCTAGAAACACCAGCCGTCAGCCGCCCCCAGAAATGTCGCATCCATAGGATGCGCCAATTCTGGCACATAGCCTCGCTCTTCCCACTGCCCTGTAGCGGTGGCAGTGGGGTAATAGGGCTGGGGTTGATGTCAGCTTATAATGCCAGCTGACATCAAGCCCAGGTTAGTAATGGAGAGGCGTCTATAATACACCCCCATTGCTAACCCCATAGTCAAAGTTACAAAAAAACACAAACACCCAGAATAAAGTCCTTTAATTGAAATAAACACACAATTCTTTATTGTTCTAAATTAAACCATACTTACCATCACGCCCATTCCAGCTGAAGCCAACGATCTCCTGCAATAAAAGAAAAATAATAAAGCAACATCATCCTTACTTTTCCATGGTTCCCAGGATAGCTCCAGCTCTGCTACATCGAGATGACGGGCTGGACCGCAGCAGAAAGCTGCCATCTAGCCTGTCATCCCGCAGACACTGAGAAGCGCAGGTATGCTTGCGCTCCTCAGTTTCTGGCTGTGACGGCATCCAGATGAGCCGACAATGAACTCAGCTCACCTCATGCACGTCACTGACAGCGTGGGAGAATTCTCCTGCGCATGCGGCGAGCTTGAGAGAATTCTCACGCTGAAGCGCTTAGCGCAGCAGAATTTTCCCACGCTGTCAGTGACGTGCATGAGGTGAGCTGAGTTCATTGGACATAACCTCGGCTCATCTGGATGCCGTCACAGCCAGACACTGCAGAGCGCAAGCATGCGTACTCTTCTCAGTGTCTGCGGGATGACAGGCTGGATGGCAGCTTTCTGCTGCGGTCCAGCCTGTCATCTCGATGTAGCAGAGCTGAAGCTGTCGTGGGAACCATGGAAAGGTAAGGATGATGTTGCTTTATTATTTTTCTTTTATTGCAGGAGATCATTGACTTCAGCTGGAATGGGCGTGATGGTAAGTATGGCTTAATGTAGAACAATAAAGAATTGTGTGTTTATTTCAATTAAAGGACTTTTTTCTGAGTGTTGTGTTTTTTTTAAATACTTTACTAGAAATTCATGGCGGTCATGTCTAATAATGGCGTGACCCCATGAATTTCGGGCTTAGGGCCAGCTGATAATGCCAAGCTGGCCCTAAACCCTTTATTACCCAGTGAGCCACCGCACCAGGGCCCTGGATGAGTTGGGTACAGCGCCAGAAGATGGCGCTTCTATGAACGTGCCATTTTCCGGGGTGACTGTGAACTACAATTTGCTGTAGGGGGGGGGGGGGGCAGAAAGCTTGGGCCTCCCTGCTCTGCGGATACCAGCCCCCAGCTGCCTAGTTGTACCTGGCTGAACACAAATATAGTGCGAAGCCCCACGTCAATTTTTTTTTAAAATTATTTCGTGAATTTCCTGAAATAATTTTTTAAAAATTGACATGGGGCTTCGCACTATATTTGTGTCCAGCCAGGTACAGCAGGCAGGAAGGGGCAGCCCCCAACCACCAGCTGCCTATTTTTACCTGGCCGGACACAACAATATAGGGAAGCCCTTTTTTTCTTAATTGTTTCATGAATTTCATGAAATAATTAAAAAAAAAATACGTGGGGATTCGCGCTATTTTTGTGTCCAGCCAGGTACAACTAGGCAGCTGGGGGCTGGAATCTGCAGTGCAGGGAGGCCCAAGCTTTCTGCCCCCCCCCCCCCCCCCCGCTGCAAATTGCAGTCCGCAGCCACCCCGGAAAATGGCGCGTTCATAGAAGCGTCATCTTCTGGCGCTGTACCCAACTCATCCAGGGCCCTGGTGCAGTGGCTCACTGGGTAATAAAGGGGTTAGGGCCAGCTTGGTATTATCAGCTGGCCCTAAGCCCGAAATTCATGGGGTCACGCCAATATTAGACATGACCGCCATGAATTTCTAGTAAAGTATTTCAAAAAACACAACACCCAGAATAAAGTCCTTTAATTGAAATAAACACACAATTCTTTATTGTTCTAAATTAAACCATACTTACCATCACGCCCATTCCAGCTGAAGCCAACGATCTCCTGCAATAAAAGTAAAATAATAAAGCAACATCATCCTTACCTTTCCATGGTTCCCAGGACAGCTTCAGCTCTGCTACATTCACATGACAGGCTGGATCGCAGCCGAAAGCTGCCATCCAGCTTGCCATGACGCAGACACTGAGAAGCGCAGGCATGCTTGCGCTCCTCAGTGTCTGGCTGTAACGGCACAAAGATGAGCCGAGGTCATGTCCAATGAACTCAGCTCACCTCATGCACGTCACTGACAGCGTGGGAAAATTCTCCTGCACTCAGCGCTTCAGCGTGAGAATTCTCCCACGCTGCATGAGGTGAGCTGAGTTCATTGGACATGCACGTCACTGACAGCGTGGGAAATTTCTCACTCTGAAGCGCTGAGTACAGTAGAATTTTCCCACGCTGTCAGTGACGTGCATGAGGTGAGCTCATGTCCAATGAACTCAGCTCATCTCATGCACGTCACTGATAGCGTGGGAAAATTCTCCTGCACTCAGCGCGTCAGCAGGAGAATTCTCCCACGCTGTCAGTGACGTGCATGAGATGAGCTGAGTTCATTGAACATGAACTCGGCTCATCTGGATGCCGTCACAGCCAGACACTGAGGAGCGCAAGCATGCCTGCGCTTCTCAGTGTCTGCTGCATGGCAAGCTGGATGGCAGCTTTCTGCAGCGATCCAGCCTGTCATGTGAATGTAGCAGAGCTGAAGCTGTCGTGGGAACCATGGAAAGGTAAGGATGATGTTGCTTTATTATTTTACTTTTATTGCAGGAGATCGTTGGCTTCAGTCGGAATGGGCGTGATGGTAAGTATGGTTTAATTTAGAACAATAAAGAATTGTGTCTTTATTTCAATTAAAGGACTTTATTCTGGGTGTTTATGTTTTTTTTTTAACTTTGACTATGCTCCATTACTAACCTGGGCTTGATGTCAGCTGGCATTATAAGCTGACATCAACCCCAGCCCTATTACCCCACTGCCACCGCTACAGGGCAGTGGGAAGAGCGAGGCTAAGTGCCAGAATTGGCGCATTCTATTTATGCGCCATTTCTGAGGCGGCTGACGGCTGGTGTTTCTATCCTGGGAGGGGGCCAATATTCATGGCACCCTTCCTGAGCTATTAATATCAGCCCCCAGCTGTCTGCCTAGCCTTTGCTAGCTATTAAAAAAGGGGGGACCCCACGTCATTTTTTTGGGGGGTCCCCCATTTTAATGAGACATGACCGGGAGTGACCCGTGAAGCGACCTATGAGCCCATTCCAATAAAATGAAGGTAAACTATTTCATCAACTGTTGTGTTCAAACTTTTTATTGGTACTGTACATGAGCATCCCTTTATAGTGAACCCCTTCAGTGCTGTTACTTTTTCTTCTCTTTGTAATTTATTACTCAAGAAGCTGTCCTCTTTTCTCATATATCCTGAAGTTCTAAATCTTGAAGGGGTTGTCCGGTCAAAATGGATAAGTCTGCAGTCACACTGTGTGACTGCAGACTCATGAATCCCCCTAGCACAGGCACTTTGCGCTATGGGGATTTGCCGATATGAGACCCGGGACCGGAGGCTATGTATGGTTTCATGTATGTGTATGTGAATGGTTAAAGTGGATCTGTCTCCAGATTTCACAATCCTTCCTCTTCTGCTACTGGTGACATCTCTCACTGCTAAGTGCAAACAGATGCTGGTACGGAAAGTATTCAGACCCCTTTAAATTTGTCACTCTTTTTTTCATTGTAGCCATTTGGTAAATTCTAAAATGTTCATTTTTTTTCTCATTAAAGTACACTCTGCACCCCATCTTGACTGAAAAAAAAACAGAAATGTAGACATTTTTGCAAATTTATTAAAAAATAATATCTGAAATATCATATGGTCATAAGTATTCAGACCCTTTGCTCAGACACTCATATTTAAGTCACATGCTGTCCATTTCCTTGTGATCCTCCTTGAGATGGTTCTACTCCTTCATTGGAGTCCAACTGCGTTTAATTAAACTGATAGGACTTGATTTGAAAAGGCACACACCTGTCTGTATAAGACCTCACAGCTCACAGTGCATGTCAGACCAAATGAGAATCATGAGCTCAAAGGAACTGCCCAAGGAGCTCAGAGACAGAATTGTGGCAAGACACAGATCTGGCTAAGGTTGCAAATGAATTTCTGCATTACCCAAGGTTCCTAAAAGCAAAGTGGCCTCCATAATCTTTAAATGGAAGAAGTTTGGGACCACCAGAAGTCTTCCTAGACCTGGCCGTCCAGCCAAACAGAGCAATCATGGGAGAAGAGCCTTGGTGAGAAAGGTAAAGAAGAACCCCAAGATCACTGTGGCTGAGCTCCAGAGATGCAGTAGGGAGATGGGAGAAAGTTCCACAAAGTCAACTATCACTGTAGCCCTCCACCAGTTGGGCCTTTATGGCAGAATGGCCCGATGGAAGCCTCTCCTCAGTGCAAGAAATATGAAAGCCTGCATAAAGTTTGCTGAAAAACACATCAAGGACTCCAGACTATGAGAAATAAGATTCTCTGGACCGATGAGATGAAGATAGAACTTTTTGGTGATAATTCTAAGCGGTATGTGTGGAGAAAACCAGGCACTGCTCATCACCTGCCCAATACAATCCCAACAGTGAAACATGGTGGTGGCAGCATCATGCTATGGGGGTCTTTTTCAGCTGCAGGGACATGACGACTGGTTGCAATTGAAGGAAACATGAATGTGGCCAAGTACAGAGATATCCTGGATGAATACCTCTACCAGAGTGCTTTGGACCTCAGACTTGGCCGAAGGTTCACCTTCGAACAAGACAATGACCCTAAGCACACAGCTATAATGACAAAGGCGTGGCTTCAGAACAACTCTGTGACCATTCTTGACTGGTCCAGCCAGAGCTCTGGCCTAAACCCAATTGAGCATCTCTGGAGAGACCTGAAAATGGCTGTCTACTAACGTTCACCATCCAACCTGACAGAACTGGAGAAAGGAAGAATGGCAGAGGATCCCCAAATCCAGGTGTGAAAAAATTGTTGCATCATTCCCAAGAAGACTCATGACTGTACTAGCTCAAAAGAGTGCTTCTACTCAATACCGAGCAAAGGGGCTGAATAGTTATGACCATGTGATATTTCAGTTTTTCTTGTTTAATAAATTTGCAAAAATTTCTACATTTCTGTTTTTTTTTTCAGTCAAGATGGAATGCAGAGTGCACTTTAATGAGAAAAAAATTAACTTTTTAGAATTTACCAAATGGCTGCAATGAAACAAAGAGTGAAAATTTTAAAGGGGTCTGAATACTTTCCGTACCTACTGTATATTGTCCTCTATTTGGTTCTTCCTGAACCTTGGTATTTGGTGATTCTTCCTATGGTCAGAATGCACCTAGGTCTTTCTAGGGTCTCAACTGATGTAATATTACTTTTTCTTTCCTTAAAGGGAACCTGTGACATGAAAGAAGCTATTTTTCTGCATATATGGGGTTAATCTGCAGATTAATAGCGTTCTGAACCTGCCCAGCACTTAGACCCCTACTGTCATGAGGTAATGATCTTTATTCCTCCTTTTAGCATTCTGGTTTCAGTCACGGGCGGCGCCGGCGCGGGTTCAGTCACCGTTCTCTGTATAGAGTGCGGTGGCTGTAACCTCGTCCCCGCCAGTGATTGACAGCCGACCCTACTGCTGAGCTGCTGTAAGTCAGTGCAGGGGGAGTGTTTGCTGCCACTTCTCACTATACACAGAGCGGTGACTGAATCCAATGGATGCCGGGAGAAATAAAGTTCAGAGCAGGGTTAATCTGGAGATTATCCCCATATCTGCAGTCTGATTGTGTTTTTTTCAGGTGACAGGTTCCCTTTAAGGAAAGAACCATTTTTTATTGTAGTTAATAATTCTTACATGCATGTAGTAATGTCTTTTTTTTTCTTAAATCTGCAGTGCAAGTGGGCCTAGCGGACAACTCTACGAGCATTCAGAAGGTATAATGAAATCTATGACTTTATATTTTATTGATTCCAAACTTTTTATAGGTTTTATAAAATGTACATATAAATAATAGCTTGACACCGGCAATAAAATCTAAAAGGGAATTTGTCGGCAGGTTTTACTTCTCATCTGAGAGGAGCGTAATGTAGACAAATAGAAGCTGAATCTATCAATGTATCACTTAGATTACTGGGTGCAGCAGTTCAGACCCAATCAGAGCTTTTAGATTTAGAATGAAGCAGAGCTGAGAAAGCTGTCCCCACCCACACCAGGCTCTCCATGTACAAAGTCCATAGACGGTGTGCTGCTTATCACAGCAGGGGGCGTTGCTGGACTAGTGTTGTCCGGCAATGTTAATCTCTTCTTGATAAATCCTTGACAATTACTAAGCAACACCGCACGCACTTTGACAAGTGACACATCTCTGAATTCTGTGTTTCAGCCGCTATCTCCTGCTGTCCTCAGATTACATAGCAAAAACCTGCTGACAGATTCCCTTTAACCCCTTTACAACCCAAGGTGGTTTGCACGTTAATGACCAGGCCAATTTTTACAATTCTGACCACTGTCACTTTATGAGGTAATTACTCTGGAACGCTTCAACGGATCCCCCTGATTCTGAGATTGTTTTTTTGTGACATATTGTACTTCATGATTGTGGTAAAATTTCTTCGATATCACTTGCGTTTATTTGCGAAAAAAATGGAAATTTGGCGAAAATTTTGAAAATTTTGCAATAAATAACATTTCCCACATGTCTACTTTACATCAGCACAATTTTGGAACCAACATTTTTTTTTTGTTAGGGAGCTATAAGGGTTAAAAGTTGACCAGCGATTTCTCATTTTTACAACAAAATTTACAAAAACAATTTTTTTAGGGACCACATCACATTTGAAGTCACTTTGAGGGGTCTATATGACATAAAATACCCAAAAGTGACACCATTCTAAAAACTGCACCCCTCAAAGTGCTCAAAACCACATTCAAGAACTTTATTAACCCTTCAGGTGCTTCACACCAATTAATTGAACGTGAAAGGAATAAATGGACATTTAACTTTTTTTCACTAACATTTTATTTTAGACCCCAATTTTTGTATTTTCACAAGGGTACCAGGAGAAATTGCACCCCATAAGTTGTTGTGCAATTTCTCCTAAGTATGCAGATACCCCATGTGTTGGAGAAAACTACTGTTTGGGCGCATGTCAGGGCTCGGAAGGGAAGGAGTGACGCTTTTGAACGCAGACTTTGATGGAATGGTCTGTGGGCGTGATGTCACGTTCTCAGAACCCCTGATGTGCCTAAACAGTGGAAATGCCCAACAAGTGCCCCCTTTTTGGTAGTGGTAGTTGATTTTTGAATTTTATAATGTAGTTGTTAGGAGGGCGGTTGCAGACAACTTTATTAAAATGGAACGCAACCGACCTCGGGGTCCGCGATGCAGCCTGGAGGACTGCTGCCGAACACTTTCCGGGTGGAAAGGTACGCAACCAACTTAAATGTTAAACCCTTCCGTGTTACCGCACACATGAACGGGTATAGCGGTTCGCTCTATCTCCGTTAACTGCACGGGAGAAGAGTGACCGGGATAGCACCTACTTAACTGAAGAACCACTCCGTGTTAATGCACACGGAGCTGGCTTCAGCGGTTCACACAATCTCCAAGACCTGCAGGGAGACGTGCGACTGGAGGGAAAGCAGTAGCCCTGTCTTCGATACAGGCGCTACGCTGTAGGGATTGGCGCTAGATGCGTGTATGACTACGCGACGGGTACACGTGCCTCCAGCCGGCGTGCCACCTGACAGAAGGTTACTACTCCACGTGGCTGACAGGCGATAGCCGTGGACAGGGTGTCTGCAGGCTGCTCGAGGTATTAGGAGACTCCTTTGGCTGAGCCAGGCTGCTAGACGTAGCTACCTGCCTAAGCAAATCTAAGCCTGCCTGAGTGACCTACGCTAATTAGCCAAGCTAACTCTGGCATCGGCAGGTCACGGAGAGAGCAGCTAGAGAGCACGTGGAATACACTCGTCCACACAAACAACACTTGCAAAATGATCTGAACGCTGCGCCATGTTTGTGGGGGGGCCTTTTAAAGACTAAGCCCTTACCCACGCGCCATTGGTGATGTTACCCGTGGACCAATCAGTCGGTGGCAGGTCACCGGGTCAGGTGAGTGCCAACCCACCAATCATGATCCGCCAGGTCACGGACATGCTCAGTTCGGCAAATCCTGGACTTAGATTCCACAAGCCCTGTCTCCTTCTGCAACCTATGCTTAACATTGCTAGGCACAACTACCTGGGAGATAAACAGTGCTCGCGGACCAGCTAGGCGTTGGGGCTGACGGTGATTCTGAGCAGCATCAGCCCTGGCTGGACTGAAATGGGAGACCATAGAAGGTCCTGGACCCATTTCGAATCCAGCACCAGACCGACACCTAACAGTAGTGTTATACATCAGTTGTGTAGGACAACCTGATGAACACTACACAACTGATGTATGACAACCTGACGAACACTACGTCAGTTGTGTAGTGTTTGTCAGGTTCTCATACGTCAGAAATTAATTTAATAGTCCATCGAAGTATGGTACCTTTTGAAGCAGTCTTTCATACACAGGCCAGGTTTGTCAGGGCAGTTGTCACATTGATAAATGGTGTCCTTGCGTATTCCACTTTTATAACACACTCGGCTCCTCTTTTGTGACTTTCCTTTTTTTCCGCTGTGAGGGATCTGCCCTGGGAAATGCTGGCCTGGTACAATTCTCAGTCCTTCAATTCCGGAACTACTAGGGCCTGCTCTGTCACCGCTGCCAAATATCAGGGCCTTGATAACAGTCTCCTGGAAGTGAAGGTACGACGTAGAAGTCTGGCCTGCACATTGTGACAGAAGGAAAGCGTTGTGCATTGCCATCTGTACAATGTGCACGGCCAGCTTCTTATACCATACCTTGGCCTTTCTGAAAGATCAACTCCCCCCATGTACTTGTACCCCACTACACAGTCTGGTTTGGCGACCTGTGTAGTGGAACCTCTTACAGAGCTGAGGGTGCTGCCATCACCATGTATGGTGGTCAACAAAAGGACATCCCTCTTGTCCTTGTACTTGACCATCAGCAGGTGGTCGCTACATTGGGCTCTGCTCTCACCCCTTCTGAGCAGCTGCCCAATTAGCGTCTTTGGGAGGCCTTTCTAATTTTTGCGGACAGTACCGCAGGCTGCAGTACGTCGCGCAGAGAGGGACTTGAAGAGCGGGATACTTGTATAAAAGTTATCCACAAAGAGGTGATAACCTTTATCCAGCAGTGGGTGCACCAAGTCCTACACAATTTTCCCACTCACTCCCAGAACGGGGAGGCATTCAGGGGGTTCAATCTGGGAGTCCTTCCCTTCATAAACTCTAAACTTGTGAGTGTACCCTGAGGTACTCTGAAAAAGTTTATACAGCTTGATCCCGTACCTGGACCTCTTACTGGGCAGGTACTGCCGGAATCCAAGCCGCCTTTTAAAAGAGATTAAGGACTCATCCACGCAGATGTCCCTTTGGGGCACGTCCACTTCAGCAAACTTGTTGTTGAAGTGTTCGATGACCGGCCGAACTTTGAAAAGACGATCAAAGTTCGGGTCATCGCGTGCAGGACACCTTGCATTATCTTGGTAATGCAAGAACTTGTGGATGGCCTGAAAGCGTCTCCAGATCATGGCCATTCGGAACACTGGAGTGTTATACAAAACGTCAACACTCCAGTATTGCCGAAGTTCGGGCTTGTTCAGGATCCCCATAAGAAGGACCAGGCCCCAAAACTTCATCATTTCTACTGTGTCTACAGGAGACCAGTTAGAAAATGATGAAGAGGGGTTTTGTTCCAAAAATTGATGAGCGTATAAATTAGTTTGGCCCACCATGAGGTTTACAAAATCCTCAGAGAAAAAGACTTTGAAAAAGTCTATTTCTGTGAGGCCGGTGGTGTCAAACTTGATTCCTGATTCCGCCACAAAATCAGTAATCAGTGGTGCATCATTTTCGGGGGGCGAGGTCCATATGGGATCAGTAGTGGGGAGCGCTGGATCATTGTCTCTCCTGCGGCGATGGCGGGGCAGTCCAGCAGAACCGGAGGAAGAGGAGGAAGAAGAGGAAGACGAGTCGGAAAATTAAATAAATGTGGGATCCTTGCCCTCGCTGTCAGTGTCGGTGGCAAGAATAGCGTATGCCTCCTCCGCTGAATAGCGAGTTTGGGATGAGCGGGACATTGTTTTTTATGTATGTGGTGCGTGTGTGTTCATACTTTATTTAGAGTGTGTGTGTGTCAATACTTTGTTTAGAGTGTGTGGAAAAAGGAAATTCTGTATGTGGTGCAAACAGCAACGATGTCACCGATCAATACTCGGCGGCTGCTGGATGTGCGCACGGATGTGTGGGGAGTGGGAAGAGGGAAATTGGGGTGGTTGAGGGGAGATCAGAGATGACTTACCAAAGTCCTCTCTGTTCTTCTTTCAGGATCAGGAGCCTGGACCGGGAGCCCGGCGCTGGTGACCAGGAGCCCGGCGCAGGAGACTGGGAGCCCGGAGCAGGAAACCGGGAGACCGGCGCTGGTGACCGGGAGCCCAGAGCAGGAGACCGGGAGCCCGGAGCAGGAGACCGGGAGCCCGGAGCAGGAGACCGGTACTGGAGCTGGAGAACAGAACCAAGAGAATTAACAGGGACACTGGGGTGAGGGAGATTGGGGTGGGAAGGGGGGTAAAAAGATGGGGGAGTGGGGAGAGGGGGATTGGGGTGGATGAGGGGAGATCAGAGATGGACTTACCAAGGGGTCAACAGGATCAGCAGCAGGACCGGAACAGGAGACGGAGCCCGGAGCAGGAGACCGGAGCTGGTGACCGGGAGCCTGGAACGAGAGCCCGGCGCTGGTGACCGGGAGCCCGGTGCCGGAGCCTGGCGCTGGTGACCGGGAGCGGAGCTGGAGACTCGGACCGGAGCTGGAGACCGCTGCAGGACGCAGAAAAAAGAATGGTGGTAAGGGGGGGTAAAAAGAGGGGGGAGGGGGGATTGGGGTGGATGAGGGGAGAACAGACTTACCAAAGTCTTCTCTGCAGGATCAGCAGCAGGATCAGCAGCAGGCTCTGGAGCAGGATACCCAGGACGCTGGAGCAGAAGATCCAGGAGCAGCAGCAGCGACTGGAACAGGAGAGAAGATGGTCTTGTGGTGTCACAGAATATTCTGTGGCACTACAAGGCTCAGCACACACACATCAGATGTGACCGCTCTGTAGAAATCCTCACCAAGTGTGAGGGTCTGCAGGGCGGTCACAGGGTGATGATGGGGTGGTGACAGGTGGAGGTAGTCAGATAATCTGATTGGAGCAATCAATGTCATCAATGATTGCTCCAATCAGAGTTCCTGAATACAGGTGACCGGGCGGTCACAGGGAGGTGTCACCTCTCTGTGACCCCCTGTGGTGCATGCTGTGCCCTAGCCATCTGATTGGTGACATTGATTGCACCAATCAGACATGGCTGTAGCAGAGCACGCACCACAGGGGGTCACAGAGAGGTGACACCTCCCTATGACAGCCCGGTCATCTGTATTCAGGAACTCTGATTGGAGCGATCGATGTCATCATCGATCGCTCCAATCACAGCAGTCTGGGGACTTTGATTACATTACAGGGGGTCATGGGGCAGTGACAGGCAGGTCACAAGCCGGTCACCGCCCCATGTCCTTCCTGTTGTCGCGCTACGATCGGTGCGATCGATGTGATCGGCGATCGCACCGATCATAGCAGTCTGGGGCCAGGGCTGGGGTGTCCTAGCAATAGCCTAGGATCGGTGCTCTTTGATCTGCAGCCTAGGATCGGTGCTCCTCTGTTTCCGGCAATCACATTGCCGGAAACAGTGAGTAATGCTGTAAAGAGGTGTAAAGGGGTTAACAGAGCATGGATCGGGGGTCGGCAATTAGTTTTCTCAAGGGCTCACATGAAATACTGTGACTGTAGTGCAGGGCTAAACCAACACACTGAATTTAAGAATATTAGTGGAAATATTAAGCAAAGTTATATTAATTTATACTGCTTACTATTGATGAGAATTAAGTATGTTGATCCACTGCCACTATTAGGCAATGTGCCCACAATGCAGAAACGCTCCGGATTTTTCCTGAGCTTTTCTGCATCTCCCTGGCAGAAAAAACTCATGCAGATTTTACATGCGTATTTTCAGCCCGGGACAAGCGTTTGTCACGCGTTTAGCACATGCGATTTCCCATGCGGGTTGTCAAGCGTTTTCTAAAAGATTTTGGCTTGGAAAAGTGCTTGACAACTTGGTCACACTATATAAATCCATGCAACCGTGTGACCAAGTTAGTTAAAAAAAAGAATAAAAATGGTAAAAACTCTAAAAAAATCCATTATACTCACCTTCTGATGGCCCACGGTCTCCTTCTCCGGTCTCCCTGGTGGCCCGTGGTGGTGTAAAAGGACCTTCCATGATGTAATTTAGTCAGGTGACAGGTCACATGACCGCTGACGTTGACGAGCCACCGGGGAGCCAAGACACACCGGAGAGAAGACCGCAGGCCATCAGAAGGTGAGTATAATGTTTTTTTTAATTTTAATTTTTTTTTTACAGGTACTATGGTACCCGGGTCTGGATGAGAGTCTCCTCTTCTGCATCCGCACATTGAATTGCTTAATTTCCGCATGTGTACATGTAGTCATGCAGATATTATGCGATTCAATGCAAGTCAATGGCGGCAAAAACGCTGCGCTTACGCAAAATAGTTGGTAGTGCTGCGCTTTTTTCTGTAATAATAATCCGCAGCGGATATTTCCGCAGCATGTGCACAGCACATGTGGATTATCATTGGGGAACATTGCAGACCTCCTACCAAGCGTTTTTTAAGCGTAATTGCCGCTGCAGAAACGCTTAAAAAACGCATAGTGGGCACACAGCCCACTAGAGCTTATTTTATTGTGTTCTTACTAGGAGCAGCCAATCAAAACCATATGATTTATGAATTATTATAACGTCTCATGCAGGGGCGGGCACTGAGACCAAAGGGTCCCTGTGCAAGAATTGTGTATGGCCCCCCCTTCTTAAAGGGGACTTTCATTTTAATTATTTTTGTGCTCATCGGCTTGCGCTAGGGAAAAAAAATAATAAAATCAGAGTTACTCATTTTCACCTAGTCTAAAAATAATAAAATCAGAGTTACTCATTTTCACCTAGTCTAAAAATAATAAAATCAGAGTTACTCATTCTCACCTAGTCAAAAAATAATAAAATCAGAGTTACTCATATTCACGTAGTCTAAAAATAATAAAATCAGTTACTCATTTTCACCTAGTCTAAAAATAATAAAATCAGACTTACTCATTTTCACCTAGTCTAAAAATAATAAAATCAGAGTTACTCATTTTCACCTAGTCTAAAAATAATAAAATCAGAGTTACTCATTTTCACCTAGTCTAAAAATAATAAAATCAGAGTTACTCATTTTCACCTAGTCTAAAAATAATAAAATCAGAGTTACTCATTCTCACCTAGTCTAAAAATAATAAAATCAGAGTTACTCATTTTCACCTAGTCTAAAAATAATAAAATCAGTTACTCATTTTCACCTAGTCTAAAAATAATAAAATCAGAGTTACTCATTCTCACCTAGTCTAAAAATAATAAAATCAGAGTTACTCATTTTCACCTAGTCTAAAAATAATAAAATCAGAGTTACTCATTCTCACCTAGTCTAAAAATAATAAAATCAGAGTTACTCATTTTCACCTAGTCTAAAAATAATAAAATCAGAGTTACTCATTTTCACCTAGTCTAAAAATAATAAAATCAGAGTTACTCATTCTCACCTAGTCTAAAAATAATAAAATCAGAGTTACTCATTTTCACCTAGTCTAAAAATAATAAAATCAGAGTTACTCATATTCAAGTAGTCTAAAAATAATAAAATCAGAGTTACTCATTTTCACCTAGTCTAAAAATAATAAAATCAGTTACTCATTTTCACCTAGTCTAAAAATAATAAATCAGAGTTACTCATTTTCACCTAGTCTAAAAATAATAAAATCAGAGTTACTCATTTTCACCTAGTCTAAAAATAATAAAATCAGAGTTACTCATTTTCACCTAGTCTAAAAATAATAAAATCAGAGTTACTCATTTTCACCTAGTCTAAAAATAATAAAATCAGAGTTACTCATTTTCACCTAGTCTAAAAATAATAAAATCAGAGTTACTGATTTTCACCTAGTCTAAAAATAATAAAATCAGAGTTACTCATTTTCACCTAGTCTAAAAATAATAAAATCAGAGTTACTCACTTTCACCTAGTCTAAAAATAATAAAATCAGAGTTACTGATTTTCACCTAGTCTAAAAATAATAAAATCAGAGTTACTCATTTTCACCTAGTCTAAAAATAATAAAATCAGAGTTACTCATTTTCACCTAGTCTAAAAATAATAAAATCAGAGTTACTCATATTCACGTAGTCTAAAAATAATAAAATCAGAGTTACTCATTTTCACCTAGTCTAAAAATAATAAAATCAGTTACTCATTTTCACCTAGTCTAAAAATAATAAATCAGAGTTACTCATTTTCACCTAGTCTAAAAATAATAAAATCAGAGTTACTCATTTTCATCTAGTCTAAAAATAATAAAATCAGAGTTACTCATTTTCACCTAGTCTAAAAATAATAAAATCAGAGTTACTCATTTTCACCTAGTCTAAAAATAATAAAATCAGAGTTACTCATTTTCACCTAGTCTAAAAATAATAAAATCAGAATTACTCATTTTTACCTAGTCTAAAAATAATAAAATCAGAGTTACTCATTTTCACCTAGTCTAAAAATAATAAAATCAGAGTTACTCACTTTCACCTGGTCTAAAAATAATAAAATCAGAGTTACTCATTTTCATCTAGTCTAAAAATAATAAAATCAGAGTTACTCATTTTCACCTAGTCTAAAAATAATAAAATCAGAGTTACTCATTTTCACCTAGTCTAAAAATAATAAAATCAGAGTTACTCATTTTCACCTAGTCTAAAAATAATAAAATCAGAATTACTCATTTTTACCTAGTCTAAAAATAATAAAATCAGAGTTACTCATTTTCACCTAGTCTAAAAATAATAAAATCAGAGTTACTCACTTTCACCTGGTCTAAAAATAATAAAATCAGAGTTACTCATTTTCACCTAGTCTAAAAATAATAAAATCAGTTACTCATTTTCACCTAGTCTAAAAATAATAAATCAGTGTTACTCATTTTCACCTAGTCTAAAAATAATAAAATCAGAGTTACTCATTTTCACCTAGTCTAAAAATAATAAAATCAGAGTTACTCATTTTCACCTAGTCTAAAAATAATAAAATCAGAGTTACTCATTTTCACCTAGTCTAAAAATAATAAAATCAGAGTTACTCATTTTCACGTAGTCTAAAAATAATAAAATCAGAGTTACTCATTTTCACCTAGTCTAAAAATAATAAAATCAGAGTTACTCATTTTCACCTAGTCTAAAAATAATAAAATCAGAGTTACTTATTTTCACCTAGTCTAAAAATAATAAAATCAGAGTTACTCATTTTCACCTAGTCTAAAAATAATAAAATCAGAGTTACTCATTTTCACCTAGTCTAAAAATAATAAAATCAGAGTTACTCATTTTCACCTAGTCTAAAAATAATAAAATCAGAGTTACTCATTTTCACCTAGTCTAAAAATAATAAAATCAGAGTTACTCATTTTCACCTAGTCTAAAAATAATAAAATCAGAGTTACTCATTTTCACCTAGTCTAAAAATAATAAAATCAGAGTTACTCATTTTCACCTAGTCTAAAAATAATAAAATCAGAGTTACTCATTTTCACCTAGTCTAAAAATAATAAAATCAGAGTTACTCATTTTCACCTAGTCTAAAAATAATAAAATCAGAGTTACTCATTTTCACCTAGTCTAAAAATAATAAAATCAGAGTTACTCATTTTCACCTGGTCTAAAAATAATAAAATCAGAGTTACTCATTTTCACCTAGTCTAAAAATAATAAAATCAGCGTTACTCATTTTCACCTAGTCTAAAAATAATAAAATCAGAGTTACTCATTTTCACCTAGTCTAAAAATAATAAAATCAGAGTTACTCATTTTCACCTAGTCTAAAAATAATAAAATCAGAGTTACTCATTTTCACCTAGTCTAAAAATAATAAAATCAGCGTTACTCACTTTCACCTGGTCTAAAAATAATAAAATCAGAGTTATCATTTTCACCTAGTCTAAAAATAATAAAATCAGAGTTACTCATTTTCACCTAGTCTAAAAATAATAAAATCAGAGTTACTCATTTTCACCTAGTCTAAAAATAATAAAATCAGAGTTACTCATTTTCACCTAGTCTAAAAATAATAAAATCAGAGTTACTCATTTTCACCTAGTCTAAAAATAATAAAATCAGAGTTACTCATTTTCACCTAGTCTAAAAATAATAAAATCAGAGTTACTCATTTTCACCTAGTCTAAAAATAATAAAATCAGAGTTACTCATTTTCACCTAGTCTATTGATGTCTTTATGCTCCTGGCCTGTCCGTGTTTACAGGCTGCAGTGGTAATATCTCATGTGACCACTGTAGCCAATCATAGGGTCAGCAGCTTGTTCCATCTACCTTGGCATTACTGCTGAGCTCAGTCATTAAAAGGGTTTTCCTACAAACAAAAGTTAATTTTATAAATTGGCTGTGTCTGACCGTGTGCAGAACATGGTCTGATCATACCACAGCTCCTGGGCAGGGAAGGCTGCAAAAGACAATGCAGACATTCCAGCACGGGATCTCATAGGATTGATTCATTTTGTGAGGTAAAATATTTCACTGCCTGTGTTTAAACAATATTTTACCTCTCAAAATGAATCCTTTGTGATCCCCTGATGTAATGTCTGTATTGTCTTTGGCTTCCTCCTCCGCTCAGGAGCTGTGGTATTTTCCATACACGGTCAGACACAGACCATTTTTAAAATGAACTTTTGTTTCTGGGATAACCCCTTTAAGCTCCAGCAGTCACGTGTTTTAGTCAGGACATCACGGCTGCAGCCTGAAAACAAAGACCAGGGCAGTAGCGGAAGAGGAATTGCTGACCCTGAGAGTATCCCTGATTTTATTGTTTTTCTCTAGGGCAAGCCTAAGGACAGTAAAAGAATTAAAACAGAAATTCACTTTAAGTAACATTATTTGATGCAATAAAAACATGTTAGGCACAAATCAAAAAATCACTTGTCATACAAGTAACATGAGTGCATCACACACCAGACACATCACACAAGCACAGCGCAGACTTGAGAGATGTCACACAAGCACAGAGCAGACTTGAGAGATGTCACACAAGCACAGCGCAGACTTGAGAGATGTCACACAAGCACAGCGCAGACTTGAGAGATGTCACACAAGCACAGCGCAGACTTGAGAGATGTCACACAAGCACAGCACAGACTTGAGAGATGTCACACAAGCACAGCGTAGACTTGAGAGATGTCACACAAGCACAGCGCAGACTTGAGAGATGTCACACAAGCACAGCCCAGACTTGAGAGATGTCACACAAGCACAGCACAGACTTGAGAGATGTCACACAAGCACAGCGTAGACTTGAGAGATGTCACACAAGCACAGCACAGACTTGAGAGATGTCACACAAGCACAGCGCAGACTTGAGAGATGTCACACAAGCACAGCGTAGACTTGAGAGATGTCACACAAGCAGAGCGCAGACTTGAGAGATGTCACACAAGCACAGCGCAGACTTGAGAGATGTCACACAAGCACAGCGCAGACTTGAGAGATGTCACACAAGCACAGCGCAGACTTGAGAGATGTCACACAAGCACAGCACAGACTTGAGAGATGTCACACAAGCACAGCGTAGACTTGAGAGATGTCACACAAGCAGAGCGCAGACTTGAGAGATGTCACACAAGCACAGCGCAGACTTGAGAGATGTCACACAAGCACAACGCAGACTTGAGAGATGTCACACAAGCACAGCGCAGACTTGAGAGATGTCACACAAGCACAGCGCAGACTTGAGAGATGTCACACAAGCACAGCGTAGACTTGAGAGATGTCACACAAGCTGAGCGCAGACTTGAGAGATGTCACACAAGCACAGCGCAGACTTGAGAGATGTCACACAAGCACAGCGTAGACTTGAGAGATGTCACACAAGCACAGTGCACAAATTACACAAGTAGATGTGCACATATCAGAAAGATCACAAGAATAAGCTGCACACATCTTACAAGTACTCCAACACGCATCACAGAAGTGCAGGACATACCGAGGAATTCTGAAGAGACAAGTTAGAAGGGCTCTACATTCAGGTTCTAAAATGGTCGTTCTGGAGGAATAGAAAGAGATAGATGTTACTTTATGTCACCAACTTATTCGTTCCATGTGTAGAAGACTTGGTGCTGTCCTTAACAATCATAGAGGTCATACAAAATACTAGATGTAGTAGTTTTGGTGTAGGGTGCATCACTGAATTTGGGTAAAACTGAAGATTTTGTAATGAAAGTTATGATATTAACATTACTTTCATGCTATGGGTGAAAAAAATGTTCTGTGAAACTCCGTCTTGTTAGTATTTTGGAAACTGTTCTTGTGTTCAGTGAGGTATTAACTAAAATCCTACTTCTTGTAGTCACTTTATGCTGGGTACTGAAAAAAAAAAATGATATTCATACATACCACACACCTACATGTTACATACATTGTTTTATCACCCTGACTAATCAGTATTTTCTTTTATTACTGGCATGATATGCCAGCACTTTTGAGCATAGGTATGTACTGCACATTACCATTTCATGTTTCTTAACCCTGTCTCGTGGTAATCAGTATTAACCTTTCTGACAGCCCCATTTTTCATATCTGAAACGTCACTTTATTTGGTAATAACTTTGAAATGCTTCTGCTAGTCAGTCTGATATTCTGATCTTCTTTTTGGAACAAATTGTACCTGTTGCAGCTGGTAAATTTTAAATTAATACGTTTTGTTGTTATTCATGAAAATATCCCAGATTTTCTAAAAATTTAGAAAAATGTGAAATTTTAAACTTAAAGCGGTTGTGCCACCATAAAGAATACAATTGACCAACCAGAAAAGGTGGAAATAAATCGTTTTGTAATTTATAGTGATTCAAAATTATGCTTCATTCAAAAGATACCAAGCTTTTATTTTTCAAATGCTGTTCTCTGGCGCCCCCTGGCATTATTCCATTACGTCTGGTAGTGGGTGATCAGCTGGTCGAGTTTGCGCAGTTCCTGGCGTAAGAGCTCCCTACTCGCAGCGTGCACAATGTATTCTCTGTCACAACACTCCCTGCTGTAAGCACAGAGTGTGTGTGATTCACCCCCTCCCCCTGTGCTCATAGCTCACAGCTGATCTCCGGGTGAGATACCCCCTCCCAATGCGCTCACAGCTCACCTCTGGGTCAGAAAACCCCCTCCTCCTCTGCTCATAGCTCACAGCTGATCTCCGGGTGAGATACCCCCTCCCAATGTGCTCACAGCTCACCTCTGGGTCAGAAAACCCCCTCCTCCTCTGCTCATAGCTCATAGCTAATCTCCGGGTGAGATACCCCCTCCCCCTGCGCTCACTGCTGATCTCTAGGTGAGATACCCCCTCCCCCTGCGCTCACTGCTGCTCTCTAGGTGAGATACCCCCTCCACCTGCACTCACAGCTCATCTCCAAGTGAGATACCTCCCTCCCCCTGCGCTCACTGCTGATCTCTAGGTGAGACACCCTCCCCCTGCGCTCACTGCTGATCTCTAGGTGAGACACCCTCCCCCTGCGCTCACTGCTGATCTCTAGGTGAGATACCCCCTCCCCCTGCGCTCACTGCTGCTCTCTAGGTGAGACACCCTCCCCCTGCACTCACTGCTGATCTCTAGGTGAGACACCCTCCCCCTGCGCTCACTGCTGATCTCTAGGTGAGACACCCTCCCCCTGCACTCACTGCTGATCTCTAGGTGAGACACCCTCCCCCTGCGCTCACTGCTGATCTCTAGGTGAGATACCCCCTCCCCCTGCGCTCACTGCTGCTCTCTAGGTGAGATACCCCCTCCCCCTGCGCTCACTGCTGATCTCTAGGTGAGACACCCTCCCCCTGCGCTCACTGCTGATCTCTAGGTGAGACACCCTCCCCCTGCGCTCACTGCTGATCTCTAGGTGAGACACCGTCCCCCTGCGCTCACTGCTGATCTCTAGGTGAGACACCCTCCCCCTGCGCTCACTGCTGATCTCTAGGTGAGATACCCCCTCCCCCTGCGCTCACTGCTGCTCTCTAGGTGAGATACCCCCTCCCCCTGCGCTCACTGCTGATCTCTAGGTGAGATACCCCCTCCCCCTGCACTCACAGCTGATCTCTAGGTGAGATTCTCCCCCTGCACTCACAGCTCAACTCCGGGTGAGATACCCCCTCCCCCTGCGCTCACTGCTGATCTCTAGGTGAGACACCCCCTCCCCCTGCACTCACAGCTCATCTCCGAGTGAGATACCCCCTCCCCCTGCGCTCACTGCTGATCTCTAGGTGAGATACTCCCCCTGCACTCACAGCTCATCTCCGAGTGAGATACCCTCTCCCCCTGCACTCACAGCTGATCTCTGGGTGAGATACCCCCTCCCCCTGCACTCACAGATCATCTCTGAGTGAGATACCCCCTCCCCCTGCGCTCACTGCTGATCTCTAGGTGAGATACCCCCTCCCCCTGTGCTCACTGCTGATCTCTAGGTGAGATACTCCCCCTGCGCTCACTGCTGATCTCCGAGTGAGATACCCCCTCCCCCTGTGCTCACAGCTCAGCTCTGGGTGAGATCATCTGCTTCGCAGACTAAGTATGGGAAGTGTTTCCCTGCTATCGGGCTCTCAAGTCTGTGAAGCAGATGATCTCACCCGGAGATGAGCTGTGAGCGCAGGGGGAGAGGGTGTCTAACCTGGAGATGAGCTATGAGCTGTGAGCACAATGGGAGGGAGTATCTCACCTGGAGATCATCTGTGAACACAGGGGGGAGGTATCTCACCCGGAGATCAGCTATGAGCACAGGGGGAGAGGGTGTCTAACCTGGAGATGAGCTATGAGCTGTGAGCACAATGGGAGGGAGTATCTCACCTGGAGATCATCTGTGAACACAGGGGGGAGGTATCTCACCTGTTGATCAGCTGTGAGTGCAGGGGGAGGGAGTGTCTCACCCCGAGATCAGCTATGAAGCAGGGGGAGGAGGTGTCCCACCTGGAGATCAGCTATGAGCACAGGGGGAGGGGGTGAATGACAGACACTCTGTGCTTACAGCAGGGAGCCTTGTGACAAAGAATACATTGTGCATAACAATAGAGAACAAATGGAAGTCAGCTCACCCTCCAGGATTTCAGTGTGTTGAAGCCAGGAACAACGTGTGGTCACACTTGGAATCAATGCAAAAAAGAAGTGAAAAATTCCATTAAGTCAAATTCCATTCAGCTAATATGTTACTTTAGACCCAAATTTTAGCCTGCACAATTTATTATGTAATTTCTCCTAAACGCAGCATTGCCCCATACATAGCAGACACTAATATTTTCTAGCTATATACAGTACATGGCATTAAGGGTAAACAAAGCGGTTGTGCCACAATAAAGAATACAGTTAACCAACCAGAAAAGGTGGAAATAAACAGTTTTGTAATTTACATTGATTCAAAATTATGCTTCATTCAAAAGTTACCAAGCTTTTACTTTTATGAATGCTGCTCTCTGGCGCCCCCTGGCGTTATTATCCTACGTCCTGGTAGTGGGTGATCAGCTGGTCGGGTTTGGGCAGTTCCTGTCATAAGAGCTTCCAACCGGCAGTCTGCACAATGTATTGCAAGAAAAGAAATGAAAAATTCCATCTCCAAAAAAGTTGTATTAAAAAATTCCAAGTTGTTATTACATCATTTTAACATCTGATGAGGTCACAAGGTACATGGGGATTCACATAGCAATTCGTTTCCAAAGCCAACCAGCTTTCTTTGTCAAGCTACTATGACATGATTCTGTGATCTTTTAAATATTTCCGAAACCAATTACAAGTAATACACCAATTACATGACCAATGAGATCACACCCATTACATGACCAATGAGACAAATACATAGAAAGTTACATATCAAATACACTGCTCATAAAATAAAGGGAACACTTAAACAACAGAATATAACTCCAAGTAAATGAAACTTCTGTGAAATCAAACTGTCCACTTAGGAAGCAACACTGATTAACAATCAATTTCACATGCTGTTGTGCAAATGGAATAGACAATAGATGGAAATGATTGGCAATTTTCAAGACACCCTCAATAAAGGAGTGGTTCTGCAGGTGGGGAGCACAGACCATATCTCAGTACCAATGCTTTCTGGCTGATGTTTTGGTCACTTTTGAATGTTGGTTGTACTTTCATACTTGTGGTAGCATGAGACGGACTCGACAACCCACAGAAGTTGCTCAGGTAGTGCAGCTCATTCTGGATGGCACATCAATGCAAGCTGTGGCAAGAAGGTTTGCTGTGTCTGTCACCGTAGTGTCCAGAGGCTGGATGCACTACCAGGAGACAGGCCAGTACAAAAGGAGATGTGGAGAGGGCCGTAGGAGAGCAACAACCCAGCAGCAGGACCTCTACCTCCACCTTTGTGCAAGGAGGAACAGGAGGAGCACTGCCAGAGCCGTGCAAAATGACCTCCAGCAGGTCACAAATGTGCATGTGTCTGCACAATCAGTTGGAAACCGACTCCATGAGGGTGGTATGAGGGTCTGACGTCCACAGATGGGGGTTGTGCTCACAGCCCAACACCGTGCAGGACACTTGGCATTTGCCACATAACACCAGGATTGGCAAAGTCGCCACTGGCACCCTGGGCCTACTTCTGAGGCATCTGTCTGTACAATGAAAGTTTCCTTGAAGTTGGGGCTGATGAGGACCGGCTGTTCACACAGGGCCAACTTCATGGACTGAAAGGCTTCTTCTGCCTGAAGGTTCCACTGAACCATTACTGATTTTTTTCCTTTCAAGAGATCGGTCAGGGCCGCCGTTCTCCCAGCAAAATTAGGTATAAACCGGCGGTAATACCCAAGGATGTTAAGGAACGCCCTCACCTGCTGTGTATTTGACGGTTTAGGACAATTTTTTATGGCCTCAACTTTATTGATTTGGGGCTTGATAACTCCTCGGCCAATCGCATACCCCAAATATCGGGCTTCCTCTAGCCCTATCGCACATTTTTTTGGGTTTGCCGTTAACTCAGCGACTCTGAGAGAATCCAGCACTGCTTGTACCTGGGATAGATGCGTATGCCAGTCGGTGCTAAAGATGATAATATCATCTAGATATGCGGAGGCGTACTACTGATGAGACTTGAGCACTATGTCCATCAACCTCTGGAATGTAGCCAGGGCCCCATGTAACCCAAAAGGTAAGACCGCATAGTGATATAGACCCTCCGTAGTTATGAAGGCGGTCTTTTCCTCCGCCGATTTCGTGAGAGGTACCTGCCAGTAACCCTTGGTGAGATCGAGCGTGGTAAAGTACTGGGCCTACCCCAGTCTCTCAATCAGCTCATCCACCCTGGGCATTGGATAAAGGTCAAACTTCGACACTTCATTTAATTTTCGGAAATCGTTACGGAAGCGTAACGATCCGTCTGGTTTCGTAATCAGTACAATGGGGCTAGCCCACTCTGTCATTTCTCGATGACGCCTAACTGGAGCATCTGTTTTACCTCAGCCGTGATGGCTTGCCTCCGGGCTTCGGTTACCCGGTACGGTCTCTTTCGCACCCTTACCCCAGGTTTGGTGACAATGTCATGTTGGAGAACTGTAGTCCTACCCGGTAGCTCTGAGAACACGTCGGTATTCTGCTGCACCAGTGAGCGAGCCGCCCGTCGCTGCTATTTAGTGAGAGCATCACTTATCCTGACCTCTCCCCCGGACGCATCCCTGGCTGAAGGTAGAGAACTCTCTGGTGATATGCCCGGAGTGATGTCTGTAACTAACCACTCTCGATCTTTCTAAGATTTCCTCCTTCCGGGCTGATACACCTGGTAATTTACCTCCCCCACCTTTTCTCGAACCTCATATGGCCCTTTCCACTTGGCCATGAGCTTACTCTCGGCTGTGGGTACAAGTACTAACACCCGATCGCCCTTGTTAAAAGACCTGACTCTGGCTCTTTTATTATATGTGCGCCTCTGGGCTGCCTGGGCATCTAACAAATGTTCTTTCACGATGGGCATGACCGCCGCGATCCAGTCCTGCATGCTAGCCACGTGTTCAGTTATACTCCTATTTGGAGTCGGCTCTTGTTCCCACGTCTCTTTGGCTACGTCCAACAGACCTCTAGGGTGTCTGCCGTACAATAACTCAAAGGGAGAGAACCCTGTGGAAGCCTGGGGTACCTCACGGATGGCGAACATCAAATACGGTAGCAACATGTCCCAATCCCTTCCGTCCTTAGAAACCACCTTTTTTAACATGAACTTGAGGGTTTTATTGAACCGTTCTACTAGCCCGTCGGTTTGAGGTTGGTACACCGAGGTGCGCAATTGTTTAATTTTTAGCAGTTTGCACACTTCCCTTGTCATTTTGGACATAAAAGGGGTCCCCTGATCCATCAGGATCTCCTTAGGTAGTCCAAGGCGACAGAACATGGCAAACAGCTCCCGTGCAATTTGTTATGCCGAGGTGTGGCGTAGCGGTATAGCCTCCGGGCACCGGGTGGCACAGTCGACGACCATCAGTATATGTTGAAGGCCACGAGCGGATTTTACAATGGACCCTACCAAGTCCATTGCAATCCTTTCAAAAGGTACCTCTATTACTGGCAGGGGTACCAATGAGCTACGGAAACTTGCGGTGGGTGTGGTCAACTGACATTCAGGGCAGGATTCACAGTACTTTTGGACCTCCGCGTAAATCCCCAGCCAAAAGAACCGCTGCAATATACGCTCTTACGTCTTTTTAACCCCCAAGTGTCCACCCAGCAGGTGTGTGTGTGCCAACTGCAGACGGTACAACTGAGATACCACTAACTGTTCCACGACCTGGTCCCTGATTTTGTCTACCCTATAGAGCAACTCACTCTTGACTACCATGCGTGTAAATACAGTATCTGCACGGAGCTGTTGAGCTACGCCATTTACCTCTAACACCCTTTCCCGCGCCCGAGTCAGAGTGGCATCCTGTAGCTGAACTGTCCCAAACGTGCCCCGGGACACTTCCGGCTCGGGGGGCAAGTCTCTTTCCAACACAGTCCCATAGGGAAGAGTTTTTACCACCCCCACCACATGTTTTATGTCTCCACATGGCTTGGATAAAACTACCTGCGGTTGGGTACTCTCGGAGGTCCCCATGAATGCACACAACCCCCGACAGTCCGTCCACTGAGGTTGTCTCCTGCCACCATCGACCCATGTACCAAAGTCACTAGGCTCACCGAATCTAGGAGGGCCTCTGTGGGGTACCCATTAACCAGTACCTGACACAGTTGGGGTTCACTGTCAGGGGGGTCGGCGATCGCAGTGCAGACAGTCTGGGCGTACATTGAGACCCGGTGGATAATCCCGCAGTCCATGGGTTCCGTAGTTAGGGGGCAGTTAGCAACCACATGTCCCTTCCCCTGACACCGTCAGCACCTAATGGTGGAGGTACTGTTAGGTCTTATGACTGTTTGGGAGGGAACTGGTCTCCTGCGACTCTCATTTCAGGTTACCCCTTCAGCACGGGTACGGTGCTGACTGTCCTCAGCAGAGGGACGCGACCCCTTTCCAGGTTCCTGATTTGGCAGGGATCGGCGTGACAGCCGCGAGGGGGCAGAGTCCCGGATAAAGTCCTGAATGGCTGAGTAGCGCTCGATCAGGCTGACCACCTGGTCGAGTGTGCTGGAGTCCCCTTGCCCCACCCAACTTTGGATAGCGGCTGGCAGAGTCCTCACCAGCCGGTCAACAGCACCCTCTCCACCATCTGGGCTGGAGACAAAGTCTCAGGCTGGAGCAACCTCTTTACCAGCTGCAGGAGGTCATAAGCCTGAGACCGGGCGTGTCGGGTATCCACATAAGCCTATGAAAATACATGCTGAGCCCTCACGTATGTATTGACCCCCAGTCGGGCAAGGATCTCACCTTTCAGTCTCTGGTAGTCCTTTTTTCCTCCCGACTGAGGTCGAAGAAGGCCTTTTGGGCATCGCCGACCAGAAACTGAGCCACCACATCTGCCCACTGGCCATCCGGTAGGTTTTCCCGCTCCTCTGTGCGCTCATAAATGGTCAGGAAGGCTTCCACATCGTCCTCCGGTCCCATCTTCCTCAACGCTGAGCGAACCTTGTCCCTGGCCTCGCGACGTTCCGGGGCTGGTGCCGTCGGCGTCTCCCGCAGGGCAGCAATCTGTTGCAGCAACAGTTCTTTGGTTTTTGCTGCTGCTGGTACAGTAGCTGCTGCTGCTGATTATGCTGCTGTTCCAGCTCCTACCTCTGAGACTGCAGCTGCTGCTGCTGGGTAAGTACCAGCTGCTTTAACAGCTCCTCCATTTTGTCCACAGGGTGGGGCTGAAAGGTGGCCGGCCGGATTGTGGTCATGCAGCGGCCAGTGGGGTATGCCTCAGTCACTATGCCCGCATTCTCCACCAAGCTGTAAGGCAGCGGTGTTCACAACCTGCAGTAACTGAGGCAGTGACCCAAGCAAGTCCAATATAAACAGCTTTATTCAGCAACTCACCGGTAAACAGAAAAGTCCTCTGGGATAACACAAGTCCTTAAACAACGGTTGCCATAGGCAACGGCCGCGCCGGGCCACTCAGAGCCTGACAGGTGCAGAGCCTTCCCAGGCGTGGGTTCAGCCACACTCAATCCTGATGAGCTTTCCTGCTATGCTCCTAGCAGGTTCCAACATAGAACCACACTAATCCTTAGTGCAGGGTTTTTAAAGGACCTGTGGCAAGAGCCACTGGAAAACCCGGCTTGGAGGGAGGAGGCCGCCCCACTGCCTTCCTGTAGCCTCCCCCAAGAAATGAAGGCCCTGCCGGGTTTTACTTAATCTGCCTTAGCCAGATAGCCTGACCAGGTCAATGCTCACCTTCATTCCTGCATTGCAGCCGGAGGTGAGCGTGTGACTGCAATGCACTCCAATGGATTTAATAGGTCTCTGTACACATTCTGGGGGATATATCACATCCCTCGTATACAATCCCAGTCACTGCATCATATTGGTTTCAGAAATATTTAAAAGATCACAGAACCATGTCATAGTAGCTTGACAAAGAACGGTGGTTGGCATTGGAAACGCGTTGCTATGTGAATCCCCATGTACCTTGTGACCTCATCAGATTTTAAAATGATGTAATAACAACTTGGAATTTTTTAATACAACGTTTTTGGAGATGGAATTTTTCATTTCTTTTCTTGCAATACATTGTGCAGACTGCCGGTTGGGAGCTCTTATGACAGGAACTGCCCAAACCCGACCAGCTGATCACCCACTACCAGAACGTAATGGAATAACGCCAGGGGGCGCCAGAGAGCAGCATTCATAAAAGTAAAAGCTTGGTATCTTTTGAATGAAGCATAATTTTGAATCACTGTAAATTACAAAACTATTTATTTCCACCTTTTCTGGTTGGTTAACTGTATTCTTTATGGTGGCACAACCGCTTTAATTGTTTACCCTTAATGCTATGTACTGTATATAGCTAGAAAATATTAGTGTCTGCTATGTATGGGGCAATGCTGCGTTTAGGAGAAATTACATAATAAATTGTGCAGGCTAAAATTTGGGTCTAAAGTAACATATTAGCTAAATGGAATTTGACTTAATGGCATTTTTAATTCTTTCATTCCATTTTGCATTAATTAACCCCTTTATGGACTTGGACATATTCATACACCCAGGTCCCTTGTACTTAAAGGGGTTGTCCACTACTATGTAAAATTGGCAAAGCATTTTTATGTTGAAAAGCTGCTTCTTTGTAATTGCCTCCCTCTTCCTTTTCTGCCTGTGAGTGGCGCTATGACTGACCGCTCACAGGCATCACTTAACCCCCGGCTGCAGCCGGCTCTGACATCCGCTGATGTCACGACAAGTCCAGACTGCTGCCGGGGATCTCTCTCTTCCGCGTTCCATGGTGGCTGCTGGGTTGTGTGCGGGGTTATCCCCTCAAGTCATACCCAGCATCCACCGCATGCTGTCCCTCTCCCCATTCATTGGGAAAACGCGCGGTGGATGCTGGGTGTGACACGGTGGGGTAACCCCGCCTTCAACCCAGAAGCCACCACGGGGACCCCAGCGCTGAGTCACGCCTCAATAAACGGGACGTCAGCGGGGGTTCACGTGCTGCCTGTGAGCGGCCAGTGATAGCGCCGCTCACTGACAGAGGAAGGTAATTATAAAGAAGTTGCTTTTCATTATAAAAACGCTTTGGCATATTTTAAATATTAGTGTACAACCCCTTAAAAGCGCACCTCAGCATAAATCTACCATTAGGTGTAAGAGGACAATGCTGCCAGTTCCCTTTCATCTTGTTTCTGCCGGACATAACGTTTCACAATTACGCTACTTGGAGTCTATTCCTTTGAAAAGGCGAGGTGGCAACAGAATACACAGATTGAAGGAGAGGCAGGCATATGGCCTCAATCCAGAGTATGAACTGTCTTATTGATTAACATATTCCTTTGTTTCCTCTGTGTTATTTAACCAGTGGATTAGCGATATCTGTTGACATAATTTTACTGTTAAATACATACAGTACAGACCAAAAGTTTGGATACACCTCATTTAAAGATTTTTCTGTATTTTCATGACTATGAAAATTGTACATTCACACTGAAGGCATCAAAACTATGAATTAACACATGTGGAATTATATACTTAACAAAAAAGTGTGAAACAACTGAAAATATGTCTTATATTCTAGGTTCTTCAAAGTAGCCACTTTTTGCTTTGATGACTGCTTTGCACACTCTTGGCATTCCCTTGATGAGCTTCAAGTGGTAGTCACCGGAAATGGTCTTCCAACAATCTTGAAGGAGTTCCCAGAGATGCTTAGCACTTGTTGGCCCTTTTGCCTTCACTCTGCGGTCCAGCTCACTCCAAACCATCTTGATTGGGTTCAGGTCTGGTGACTGTGGAGGCCAGGTCATCTGGCGTAGCACCCCTTCACTCTCCTTATTGGTCAAATAGCCCTTACACAGCCTGGAGGTGTGTTTGGGGTCATTATCCTGTTGAAAAATAAATGATGGTCCAACTAAACGCAAACTGGATGGAATAGCATGCCCCTGCAAGATGCTGTGGTAGCCATGCTGGTTCAGTATGCCTTCAATTTTGAATAAATCCCCAACAGTGTCACCAACAAAGCACCCCCACACCATCACACCTCCTCCTCCATAATTCACGGTGGGAACCAGGCATGTAGAGTCCATCCGTTCACCTTTTCTGCGTCGCACAAAGACACAGTGGTTGGAACCTAAGATCTCAAATTGCACTCATCAGACCAAAGCACAGATTTCCACTGGTCTAATGTCCATTCCTTGAGTTCTTTAGCCCAAACAAGTCTCTTCTGCTTGTTGCCTGTCCTTAGCAGTGGTTTCCTAGCAGCTATTTTACCATGAAGGCCTGCTGCACAAAGTCTCCTCTTAACAGTTGTTGAAGAGATGTGTCTGCTGCTAGAACTCTGTATGGCATTGACCTGGTCTCTAATCTGAGCTGCTGTTAACCTGCGATTTCTGAGGCTGGTGACTCGGATAAACTTATCCTCAGAAGCAGAGGTGACTCTTGGTCTTCGTTTCCTGGGCGGTCCTCATGTGAGCCAGTTTCTTTGTAGCGCTTGATGGTTTTTGCCACTGCACTTGGGGACACTTTCAAAGTTTGCCCAATTTTTCGAACAGACTGACCTTCATTTCTTAAAGTAATGATGGCCACTTGTTTTTCTTTACTTAGCTGCTTTTTTCTTGCCATAATACAAATTCTAACAGTCTATTCAGTTGGACTATCAGCTGTGTATCCTCCAGACTTCTGCACAACACAACTGATGGTCCCAACCCCTTTTATAAGGCAAGAAATACCACTTATTAAACTTGACAGGGCACACCTGTGAAGTGAAAACCATTTCCGTTGACTACCTCTTGAAGCTCATCAAGAGAATGCCAAGAGTGTGCAAAGCAGTCATCAAAGCAAAAGGTGGGTACTTTGAAGAACCTAGAATATAAGACATATTTTCAGTTGTTTCACACTTTTTTGTTAAGTATATAATTCCACATGTGTTAATTCATAGTTTTGATGCCTTCAGTGTGAATGTACAATTTTCAAAGTCATGAAAATACAGAAAAATCTTTAAATGGGAAGGTGTGTCCAAACTTTTGGTCTGTACTGTATATATAATGTATATATATATTATTTTTTCACCCTTACTAATAAGTGTTTCATTACTATACAGAGGAAGATTCTGAGGGAGATGATGCTTCACCTATAGGTATGTACTGCACAATACCATTCCATGTTTCTTAACCCTGTCTCGTGTAAATCAGCATTAACCTTCCTGACAGCCCCATTTTTCAAGTCTGATACGTCACTTTCTGCGGTAATAACTTTAAAATGCTTCTGTCAGTGATTCTGAGATTGTGATTTTGTTGTTGTAAAACATTTTACCTGTTACTACCTTTAAATTCAGATCTGTTGTTTTGTCTTTATTCATGAAAATATTCCAAATTTTCTGAAAATTTTGAAAAATGTGCAATCTTTAAACTTGTATACCCTTAATGACATGTATATAGTGTAAGATGGCTGACGGACAGGTCCTTGAGGGGAAATATGTATCATCGAGGTTGGTAGCTTCGGTGATGTAAACCCGAGAAAGCATGCTCCAGCACGTATACTGCTGACAGGGTTAATAGGGCGTATCAGGCCGGTTTTAAGAGCAGTCATAAAAAATGGGTGGGAATGGCTGCCCACATATCCCCACCTCTGGAGCGTGGTTTGGTAAATAAAATAGAGACCAAATGTCTCATTCAGTGTCTGTGTCTGGAGACCTGTGGATCTCCAAGGCGTTAGTCTGTACTAAGGTTTGGACACTGACCTGAGCAGGCGAACCTGCAACATTGTGTGGACATTTTACTTTGTGCTTCCACTTTGTGCCGGAAAAGGATGTTTTTGTTTATGCTGTCTGAATAAACCAGTTTGGATTTCAATGAAAATGCTTCCTGTGTCTACCTCAACCGCAGACGAGTGAGTATTAAACCCTACAATTGGTGCTAGAAGCACAGTCACAAATCCCAAGGGGCAGTGTGACTGCTACAGGAAACCGTTTATGTCTTGGGTGAAGGCCGTCAGCCAGTAGGGGACGTCTGGCATCATGGAGGAGCTGATAAAGCAACTTGTGCAGGCTAATCTCCGGCAGCATCAACAGCAGCAGTGGCAGCAGCAGCAGTACAAACAGCAGATAAACCTCCTAGCCGAGTTAATCCATGGCAGTTCAATCGCCCCACCCCCAAGTCCAAGTGATGACTCACTTGCCAGGAAGACGTTAAGAAGAGCCTTACAAAAGATGATCCCGGGTGATGAGGACGAGGCATTTCTGACAATTTTTGAGAGGGTGGCGGAGCGAGAGATATTGCCTCCAGAGCAGTGGGCGGAGGTTCTGGCACCATATTTAACAGGGAAACAGCAGAAGGCCTATTATAACTTGGCCTTGCAAGATGCAAAAGAGTACACCAAGTTGAAGACTGAGATTTTGGCGTGCTTAGGAGTGACTCTGACTGACATGATGCGGGTGTACCACTGGGCCTATTGCAGTGACAAACCTTCCCGGTCCCAAATGTTTTACCTCCTACACTTGGTTCAAAAGTGGTTGCAACCGGAATCTTCCTCTCCAGCACAGATAGTGGCGAGGATTGTGATGGACAGGTTCATACACTCCGTTCCAAGGCTGGTGCCATCCTGGGTTGCCCAGGGAGATCCCCATAATGCCAATGACCTTGTGAGGTTGGTAGAAAGCTACCAGGCGGTCGAGAGTGCTTTGGGGAAGTAAGGGGTGGCAGCATCTCCATACTGTGGTTCCCAACATGGGGGATGGACACCCAAAAGAGGGGAACTAGAACCACATCTGGGGGGCATCCTAGAGTTCAGGAGGGGTCTGAGTTGCTACCAAAGGCCCCATCCAATAACTTAATTTGTTGGCGATGTCACACCCCGGGTCTAATAGTGGCCTGTTGCCCTATGACCAACGAGCCAGTAGACTGCAGCACAGGACGGCGCTACTTTGCATATCCTGCCTGCAGTGCTGTCCCTCCACGAGGCGTGGGACCGCAGGCATGCCCCGTGTCAGTGAATGGAGCGCAAATGACTGGTCTGTTCGATTCTGGGAGTTTGGTAACCCTAGTGAGGGTCATAATTCCTCATCGTCTGATTCTGCAGAAAAAAGTGGACATCTGCTGTATCCATCGAGACGCTAAGGACTACCCTGTGGTCCTGGTGGTGGGCGTAGTCAAGGACCTGTTGCACCCTGTTATAATAGGGCAGGACTTTGCCTTGTTTTGGGACTTGTGGGAGAAAGGGAGGAAGCCGGGTTGTCCAGACCACAACCAGGTCGCTCCTAAAGAAACCTCGTCGCAGGCCGCAACCGACAGTTTTCCCTTTCATGTGCTTGTTGGGGGTGAGGATGAAGCAGCATCCCTGAGCTGGAGGTGGGGAAACTTTGGAATCGCCCAGCTCAGGGACTGAACTCTAAAAGGTGTGTTTAATAATGTCACTGTTCTGAATGGTGTTGCTCAAGAGTCTATGGCTGATACCTGATATCCGTACTTTGCTGGAATTGGGGAGTTACTATGTCAGGTCACGAAGCTCAGAAGAGAGGTAATCGATCAGTTACTAGTGCCAGGGCCGTACAGACGCAGGGTGTTAGATATGGCCAATGCACATGTCTTAGGTGGTCATCTGGAGGTAGAAAAAGCCCAGGAAAGAATCTTCCAGAGGGTCTACTGGCCCAGTTGTCACCGAGAGATTGTGAATTACTGTAGGTCCTGTCACACCTATCAGTTGACCTCCCCTGTGGCTCACTTCCGTAGCCCTTTAGTGCCACTACCTGTCATTGAGGTCCGCATCACCATGGATCTAGTGGGACCCCTGGTCAAGTCCGCCAGAGCACATCAGTATATCTTGGTGGTACTGGACAACGCTACCTGTTACCCGGAGGCTGTACCACCACAAAACTCCTCTGCCAAGTGCATAGTCCAGGAGCTAGTCCACATCTTTTCTAGAATGGGGTTGCCTAAGGAGATCCTAACGGACCAAGGGACCCCATTTATGTCAAGGGGGATGAGGGAGTTGTGAAAAATCCTGCAAATCACACAACTCAGGACCTCAGTCTACCACCCCCAGACAGACGGCTTAGTGAAGAGGTTTAATAAAACCTTGAAGGCCATGTTGAAGAAGGTCGTAGAGAAAGACGGCCGGGGCTGGGACTGTCTACTGCCGTACCTTCTGTTTTCTATTAGAGAAGTCCCACAGGCCTCTACTGGCTTCTCCCCATTTGAGCTGTTATATAGCTGACAGCCCCTTGGACTCCTGGATGTAGCAAAGGAGACTTGGGAGGCGGGGTCTACACCCTACAGGAATGTAATCGAACATGTGGCCCAGATGCAAGAGAGGATTGCTGAGGCGATGCCTATTGTGAAAGAACACCTCCTCAAAGCACAAGAGGCACAGTCAAGTGTGTACTAAAGATCGGCGAGGGTGAGACACTTCCACCTTGGAAATTGGGTACTAGTGCCTACGGTGGAGAGCAAATTCCTGACCAAGTGGCAGGGCCCCTATGAAGTTCTTGAAAAGCTTGGCAATGTCAACTATAGAGTCCACTAACCAGGGAAAAGGAAGCCCTACCAGGTGTACCACGTCAACCTGATCAAGCCATGGCGACATAGGGAGTTTGTGGAAGCTCCTGTTTGGTGGCGAAGACCAAAGCCCACGTGGAGGAAGTCAAGCTGGCAGAGTCGCTGTCACATGCCCAGAAGCCACAGTGCCGAGAGTTGCTACAGCGGAACTGAGACCTGTTCTCAGAACTACCAGGGTGTATTCGGATCATAGAGCATGAGTTTCTTCCGGGTCATCATGTCTAAGTAAATATGAAGCCGTATAGGATTCCCAAAGCCCACCGAGAGGTGATTGCAAAAGAGGTGAAGCGGATGCTGAGCATGGGAGTCATTGAGGAGTCCAGGAGTGGCTGGTCCAGTCCCATAGTCTTAGTGCCAAAGCCAGATAGAGAATGGCAGTTTTGCAATGACTATAGGAAACTCAACAAAGTCTTGAAGTTTGACACCTACCCAATGCCCAGTGTAGATGCACTGTTTGAAAGGTTGGGGCCAGCCAGGTATATTATCACCCTTGACCTCGCTAAAGGAATTGGCAAATACCCATGTCCCAAGATGCCAAGGAGAAGACGGTCTTCTCAACGCCAGATGGTTGATTCTAGTACACAAGGATGTCGTTTGGGTTGCAAGAAGCCCTGGCTACCTTCCAGAGGACCATGGACTTGATTCTAGCTCCCCACAAGAAGTATGCAGCAGCCTACTTGGATGACATCGTGATCTATAGCCAGGATTGGGGAAGCCATCTGAGCAAAGTCCAGGCGATACTTGATTCTTTAAAGAAGGCAGGGTTTTCTATAAACCTGAAGAAATGTGCCATGGGCATTGAAGAAACCAAATACTTGGGTTATGTCGTAGGGAGAGGTGAAATAAAGCCGCAAATAAAGTCGACGTGATCAAGAAGAGTTGGCCACTACCCCTCTCAGGGAAACAGGTCAAAGCGTTCCTAGGCATCGTGGGCTATTACCGCCGGTTCATCCCTAATTTCGTCATGATAGCGGCCCCTTTGACAGACCTCCTTACAGGGACAAAGTCGGTTATAGCTAAGTAATCTCCAGAAGCTGAGACTGCCTTCGCGGAACTGAAGGTAGCTCTGTGTAAACAGACAGTTATGGTGGCACCGGATTTCTCAAATAAGTTTGTGGTCCAGACAGACATGTCAGATGTCGGGCTGGGTGCTGTCCTATCACAAGAAGTGAACGGGGAAGAGCATCCCATAATGTATTTAAGTCAGAATGTGACATCCTGTGGGAAGAATTACTCCATAGTGGAAAAGGCCATCAAGTGGGTGTTGGACACTTCAAGATACTACCTCTTAGGCAGGAAGTTCAGGCTAGTGTCAGACCATGCCCCACTAAGGTGGATGAGGGACAAGAAGGGGAACGATGCCGGAGTGACCAGATGGTCCCTAGCCCTTCAGGATTTTAGCTTCCATGCAGAGCATAGGCCCGGGAAACTGCATGGCAATGCTGACGCTCTGTCGAGGGTCCACTGCTTGATAGCGTGTCGGGGTGGAGACGCTGCACTGTATGCCCCCTCTACTCCAGACTCATACACAGGTTTATAGACTATTCTATACCCGCCTATATTGGTTTATTATTATGGAATAGTTTATACGTCAGGAGCTATTTCCATCATTGCCCCTCTCTTGCATCCTGTGGTTCTTTTGCACAATATTTATTTACACCCTGATAGAGGTAGTACATATGTTTTCCCCATATCTAATACATATAGTCTGTATTGATATACACCTGGTTTCTTATTGTTTTATTTATATGTGTATTATATATATATATATATATATATATATATATATATACATACATACACACATATACATAATGGGTATGGAAGGTATTCAGACCCCTTCAAATTTTTCGCTCTTTGTTTCATTGCAGTCATTTGGTAAATTCTAAAAAGTTCATTTTTTTTCTCATTAAAGTACACTCTGCACCCCATCTTGACTGAAAAAAAAAAACAAATGTAGAAATTTTTGCAAATGTATTAAAAAAGAAAAACTGAAATATCACTTTATCATATGTATTCAGACCCTTTGCTCAGACACTCATATTTAAGTCAAATGCTTTCCATTTCCTTGTGATCCTCCTTGAGATGGTTCTACTCCTTCATTGGAGTCCAGCTGTGTTTAATTAAACTGATAGGACTTGATTTGAAAAGGCACACACCTGTCTGTATAAGACCTCACAGCTCACAATGCATGTCACACCAAACGAAAACCATGAGCTCAAAGAAACTGCCCAAGGAGCTCAGAGACAGAATTGTGGCAAGGCACAGATCTGGCCAAGGTTACAAAATAATTTCTGCATTACTCAAGGTTCCTAAGAGCACAGTGGCTCTTAAATGGAAGAAGTTTGGGACCACCAGAAGTCTTCCTAGACCTGGCCATCCAGTCAAACAGAGCAATCGTGGGAGAAGAGCCATGGTGAGAGAGGTAAAGAAGAACCCCAAAATCACTGTGACTGAGCTCCAGAGATGCAGTAGGGAGATGGGAGAAAGTTTCACAAAGTCATCTATCACTGCAGCCCTCCACCAGTCAGGCCTTTATGGCAGAGTGGCCCGACGGAATCCTCTCCTCAGTGCAAGACAAATGAAAGTCCGCATAGAGTTTGCTCAAAAACACATGAAGGACTCCCAGACTATGAGAAATAAGATTCTCTGGTCTGATGAGATGAAGATAGATCTTTTTGATGATAATTCTAAGCGGTATGTGTGGAGAAAACCAGGCACTGCTCATCACCTACCCAATACAATCCCAACAGTGAAACATGGTGGTGGCAGCATCATGCTATGGGGGTGTTTTTCAGCTGCAGGGACATGACGACTGGTTGCAATTGAAGGAAAAATGAATGCGGCCAAGTACAGAGATATCCTGGGTGAAAACCTCTTCCAGAGTGCTCTGGACCTCAGACTTGGCCGAAGGTTCACCTTCGAACAAGACAATGACCCTAAGCACACAGCTATAATGACAAAGGAGTGGCTTCACAACAACTCTGTGACCATTCTTGACTGGTCCAGCCAGAGCCCTGACCTAAACCTAATTGAGCATCTCTGGAGAGACCTGAAAATGGCTGTCCACCAACGTTCACCATCCAACCTGTCGGAACTGGACAGGAACTGCAAGGAAGAATGGCAGAGGATCCTCAAATCCAGGTGTGAAAAACTTGTTGCTTCATACCCAAGAAGACTCATGGCTGTACTAGTTTAAAAGGGTGCTTCTACTCAATACTGAGCAAAGGGGCTGAATATTTATGACCATGTGATATTTCAGTTTTTCTTTTTTAATAAATTTGCAAAAATTTCTAGATTTCTGTTTTTTTTCCAGTCAAGATAGGATGCAGAGTGTACTTTAATGAGAAAAAAATGAACTTTTTAGAATTTATCAAATGGCTGCAATGAAACAAAGAGTGAAAAATTTAAAGGGGTCTGAATACTTTCCATTCCCACTGTATGTATATATATGTATTCTAGTGGCAATGGTATATATTCCATTGATTTGTACTGTACATTTGCATGTGGGAAACACATGTTGTTCAGCGCTTTCTCCTGGTTGCTTTGTTCCCACCCCTATTCGTATTTTAGCTTGATCCATTAAAATTTGTTATATTTTAGCATACTCTGGTCTTCTTTTTGTTTCTATATCATTGGTTTTCTGTGTTTTAGTTACCGATTGATCTATACAGTCCTTTTTAAACATGCATCCTGACTAGGTAGTGTATGTATGTATGTATATATATACATATATACATACATATGCATGCATACATACATACACACACACACAGTGTTATGCTTAATGCATTTCCTTCTCAGAACTGATTATTCTTCTTCTAATCTTCATGTGTATCGTGATTTTCGAATTTTGAGCTTTTTTGCTTATTGATAGCCAAGCCCGCCAGCTTTGGGCAGAGGAGGGTATGTAAGATGGCCACCGGACAGGTCCTCGAGGTTGTTAGCTTCGGTGATGTAAACCCAGAAAAGCATGCTCCAGCACAAATAGTACTGAAAGGGTTAATAGGTCGTATGAGGGCCGCTTTTACGAGCAGTCATAAGAGATGGGTGGGAATGGCTGCTCACATCTCCCCAACCCAGGGGCGTGGTTTGGTAAATAAAATGGAGACCAATTGTGTCATTCTGTGTCTGGAGATGTGTGGATCTCCAGGATGCTGGTCTGTGCTAAAGACCTAAGGATTGGAAACTGACCTGAGCGGGCGAACCCGCAACATTGTATGGACATTTTACTTTGTATTTCCACTTTGTGCCGGAAAAGGGTGTTTTTGTTTTGCTACCTGAGCAGTTTATGCTGTCTGAATAAACTAGCCTGGATTTCAATGAAAATGCTTCCTGTGCCTACCTCAGCCGCAGCCGAGTGAGTACCAAACCGTACAGTAGCTATACAATATTAGTGTCTGCTATACAAGGAGTAATGCTGCATTCAGGAGAAATTGCGTAATAAATTGTGCAGTCTAAAAATTAGGGCTGAAGTAACATTTTAGCTGAATGGAATTTGGCTAAATGGAATTATTAATTTTTTTTCTTCTATTTTCATTAATGCAAAGCACCTCAAGGAATAGCAAACTTCTTGTATGCTTTGAAACCTCCATTCTTTAAATTGGGGTGATTTTTAGGGGGTTACAATAAAAGGCCCTTCAAAGTCACTTCAAAAGTGAATAGGTCCATAAAAATGCAGTTTATTTTAAATTTCCTTGGAAATATGAAAAATTGCTGCTAAAATTGTAACTCCTTCATGACCTTTGACATACCTATACGTCCTGATCGGGAAGGGATTCCCGACCACTGACATACAGTAACATCATGACGATTGCGCGGGGCTCAGGGGCTGTGCCCTCACCATCATCGTCAGGAGCTTGGCTTAAGTGATAGCAGAGCCTCGGCTGTCACTGTCAGGAGCATTGCCCTCACCATTCCCAGCTTTTTAACCCCTTAAATGTCGTTATCCATAGAAATAACAGCATTTAGAAGGCTTGAGGAGGGAGAGGGCTCCCTCTCTTACGTGATCTGCATCAGGTGCCATCATACACTGGGAGAACCCCTAAGGTGCCATAACAGCCTGAGGACCCCATTTTACAAAGTACACCTCTCAGTGAACTCTTCTAGGTGTGCAATGATCATATTAACACCATGGGTGTGTCACAGAATTTTATACCATTGGGCAGTGAAGAAAAAATAATTACATTTTTATCTCAAATATTTTGTTTTAGCCCCAGATTTTACATTTTAAATGGGGTTAATGGATAAAACTGGCCCCTAAAATGTGGCCCACAATTTCTGCTGAATGTGGCAATACCTCATATGTGGCTGTACAGTACTGCTTAGCCACACGGCGACACTCGGGAAGGACGGAGCGCTTTTTGACTGCTGGAGTATAGGTTTTCCTAGAATAGTTTGCGGACTCCATATACAGAGACCCTAAATGCTAAAAGAGCAGAATACCCGCACTCAAGTGACCCCATTTTGTAAGTTATACCCCTGACAAACATGTGGATGGTAAATCTGATGTAGGCACACACTGGAACTCTGGAGGGCGGGGGTGGGGTGGGAAAGGGGGGCTAGCATTAAAATTTCGGAGCACAGAATTTGCTATATTTCTTTTGGGGGCGAGGAGTTATTTCACTTTTCCAGTGCCCTTGTGCTATCAGTAACGTGGAAGCACCCTATATTTACATTGACAGATGAAACCAGGGGAGGAGTCCTGAGGAGATAATTTGCATATTCCCACTGCATTTTGGGATAAGTGAAGAGTCTCCGCGAGCTCAAAGAACACTGGATTTTGGCCGTTGGAGCTGAAAGGAGGATATCGGTAAACCGAATTTTGGAGCGTTTTTCACTGTTTTCATAACACATTAACAATAAGAACATGGAAGAGTCCAGGAGCCATTTGGTGAGCTGCATATCCTGATACATGTTCACATACTTGCCAGGGAAAAGCCAAACTTCACATGCCAGAAATGCAAGCTTGTGTCCCTGTTGGAGGAAAAGTTGCAAAATCTAGAAGAGAGGTTAACTACCTTGAAAATCATTAAGGAAGGTGAAGAGTTCTTAAGACAGAGGAGAATTATCTCTTCATGATACAGGAAGAGAAGAAATTCGAACTGCACCTGATGAAACAGAGGAATGGAAGCATGTGACCCAGAGAAGCAGGAGTATCGAGAGGCAGTCAGCACCCATACTGCTCAGGAACCAGTACCAGGCTCTCACACAGGAGAACCATGAAGAAATACAGCAAGATAAGACTTTGCCCACAATGAATAAACTTGTAAGCCCTCAGAATCCTCCTGGATAGAGAAAGAAAATGTTGTGAAGAAAAAACGGAGAGTGGTGGTCATGGGGGATTCCCTGTTGAGAGGAACAGAGGCCGCTATCTGCAGACCAGACATAACCTCAAGAGAAATGTGCTGTCTTCCAGGAGCAAAAATTAAAGATGTGTCTGACTGGATACCAAGACTTTTCAGACCTACAGATCACTACCCATTCCTGCTAATACATGTGGGAACAAATGACCCTGCAAGAAAGGACCTGGAAACCATCTGCAGTGACTTTGAAGACTTAGGCAAGAAAGTGAAAGAATTGGGAGCGCAGGTGGTCTTCTCATCCATCCTCCCAGTGGATGGCCATGGAGCAATGAGGTGGAATAAGATTCTAAAGGTAAACAACTGGCTAGTTCGATGGTGCTGTCAACAAGGATTTGGATTTCTGAATCATGGAATAAATTACCTATATGATGGACTACTTGCTAGAGATGGGATGCCCCTTACGAAGACTGGAAAACATGTATTTGGAAGTCGCCTTGCTACACTCATCAAGAGAGCTTTAATCTAGAACAATATGGGAAGGGAAGCAAAAGGCCAGAAAAAGCCATACAGCTGACAAATACTATTGAGATCTCTGCTATTGGAAGTGGAAAGGAAGAACAAAGACAAAAAAATCTAAGTAATAAAAATATGGGAGGAAGAGAAACCAATCACAAACTAAAATGTTTTTATACAAATGCACAAAGCATGGGCAAGAAACAAGGAGAATTGGAACTACTAACGCAGGAAAAGAAATATGATGTCATTGGAATCACTGAAACTTGGTGGGACGATACACATGATTGGAATGCAAGGCTAAAAGGATACAACTTATTTGCAAGAAGCAGACTTGATAAACGAGGAGGAGGTGTTGCATTGTATGTTAGAAAAGCGTATATCTGCAGAGAGATTGAAGCAGAGACTTCGAGTTCTGTGGAAAGTGTTTGGGTCAGAATACAAGGAGAGAACAACGGAAAGGACACCATTGTAGGCATTTACTACAGGCCACCTGGGCAAGCTGAAGATATGGATGAACTCTTTATGTATCAAATGACCAAGTTCTCCAAAAAATATGACGTAGTGGTCATGGGAGATTTCAACTATCCAGACATTTGTTGGGAATCTCTCTCAAGTAAACTAACAGGTCAAGCAAATTCTTATCCTCTCTTGCTGACAACTTTATCTTCCAAAAGGTAGGGGAGAAAACAAGGGGATCTGCTACTTTGGATCTAATCCTTATAAACAGGGAGGAAATGGTTGAGGAGATAAAAGTGGCTGTGACCCTAGGAGGCAGCGATCATGCTATTATAGAATTTTGGATAGCTAGAGGAGGAAGACATGTGAAGACTCAAACTTCAAGGTTAGATTTTAGATAGGCAGATTTTAAGAGACTCAGAAAGAGAATAGGAGGGATCCAATGGCTGGATGTCCTTAAGGACAAAAATGTCCAGGAAGGATGGGAAATTTTTTAAAAATGAGATTCTCAAAGCACAATCGTTAACAATCCCGAAAAGTAGGAAGAATGGGAAGCATTTAAGGAAACCAGGATGGATGAACACAGCACTTAAACACATGCTAAAAAGAAAGAAAGAAATGTTTATCAAATGGAAAGAAGGAGTCATATCTAAAGAAGATTATAATGCAGTCTGCAGATCCTGCAGGGCACGTATCAGGTCAGCTAAAGCTGACAATGAATTAAGGCTTGCAAGAGATGTCAAAAGCAATAAAAAAGGATTTTGGGGGTATGTCAAAAGTAAAAGAAAAGTCAAAGATGCTATAGGATTTTTACAGGATGAAAATGGTGAAATGGTAAGAAAGGATGTTGAGAAGGCCGAACTTTTTAATTCCTATTTTGCATCTGTTTTCTCTCAGAAAGAAAATGGAACATCAACTGATCTTCACTGTCCTATTAAAGGAATTAAAGAATCCAGGTTATCTGTAAACAGAAAGATTGTGAGGGAATATTTAGCTAACATAAATGAGTTCAAGTCTCCAGGTCCAGATGAATTAAACCCCAGAGTACTGAAGGAGATCGTAGAAGAAATTTTAGAACCACTCTCCATAATCTTTGAAAATTCTTGGAGAACAGGAGAAGTCCCAGAAGACTGGAGAAGAGCAAATGTTGTTCCTATCTTCAAAAAGGGGAAGAAAGTGGACCCAGGGAACTATAGGCCGGTGAGTCTGACTTCTATACCAGGAAAGATCTTTGAACAAATTATTAAACAACATGTATGTAAGTACCTGGATAAGAATGAAGTGATTAACCAGAGTCAGCATGGGTTTGTAACTAACAAGTCATGTCAGACTAACTTAATTTCCTTCTATGACAGAATCACTGACTGGGTGGATCAGGGAAATTATTAAGGGGACGGTTGCAAACAACTTTTATTAAATAATGGAAAGCAACCGTACACGGGGTCCGCGATGCAGCCTGGTGGACTGCGGCCAAACACCTTCCGGGTGAGAAGGTAAAACAACCAACTTAAATAACAATCCCTTCCGTGTTACTGCACACCGGAACGGGAATAGGGATTCGCACTATCTTCGTTAACAGCACGAGAGATGTGCGATAAATAATATATCTGTAGCCCTGTTAACTGCACAGGGACTACACAGCAGACGCTAGGATGCGTGTGTGACTCACGTCGGCGAATACGTGCTCCCAGCCTGCGTGCTACCGGACTGAGGAGAATCTCTCCACGTGGCTTACAGGCGGTGCTGGGAATAGGGTGTCTGCAGACTGCTCGGGGTGTATGGTGACCCCTTTGTCGGAGCCAGACTGTCAGATGAAGCTACCTGCCTATTTCATCTAAGCCTGCCTATTTCCACTAAACCTGCCTGCCAGAAACTAAAGCACACGTGGAGCCCAAAAGACCAAGCGTCCACACAACACCATCACAGCTCAATGATCAGAGCGCGCCGCCATATCTGTGGGCGGGCTATTTAAAGATTAAGCCCTGCCCACCATCGCACTATTGGTGACGTCACCCGCAACCAATCAGGTGGCGCCAGGTCACCGGATCAGCTGACTCCCAAACCACCAATCACGGTCCACCATGTCACGGGCATGCTCGGTGCAGAGAATCCTGGACTTAAGCTTTAGCAGCCCTGTTTCCCTCCGCAACCTATCCTTCATGTTGCTAGGAACAAAGACCAAAGAGACAACCTGTATATCTCGTGCACCAGCTAGGCGTTGGGACTGATGATGATGCTGAGCACCATCAGCCCTGGCTGGACCAGAATGGGAGACTACAGAATCCACTGATGGTTCTGAACCCATTTCAAATCCAGCAAACACCCGACGCCTAACAGAAATGCTGTAGATATAGTATATCTTGACTTCAGCAAAGTATTTGACAAAGTATCTCACACCATCCTTATTGAAAAAATGATCAAGAATTGAAAGGACAAGGCAACTGTTAGGTGGATTCATAACTGGCTTAGTGATCGGACTCAACGGGTGGTCGTAAATGGCTTCACATCCAGCTGGATGAATGTCTCAAGTGGGGTACCACAGGGCTCTGTCCTGGGACCTGTATTGTTCAACATCTTTAGCAATGATTTAGATGACGGAATTGAGGGTAAACTGATTAAATTTGCTGATGACACAAAGCTAGGAGGGATAGCTAACACTAGAGAAGAGAAAGAGAGGATTCAAAAAGACCTTAATAAACTGGAGCAGTGGGCAGCAAGTAACAGAATGTTTTTTAACAGGGAAAAATGCAAAGTACTACATCTGGGCAATAAAAATGAAAAAAGCATATACAAAATGGGAGGAATAGAGCTAAGCAACAGTACATGTGAAAAATACTTAGTTATACTAATAGATCATAGACTGAACATGAGTCAACAGTGTGATGCAGCAGCAAAAAAAGGCAAATACAATTCTGGGATGTTTTAACAGAAGCATACAATCTAGATCACGTGAAGTCATTATCGGACTTTACTCCTCTTTGGTGAGACCTCATCTGGAATACTGTGTCCAGTTTTGGGCACCACATTTTAAAAAAGACATCGACAAACTGAGCAAGTTCAGAGAAGAGCGACCAGAATGGTGCCCGGTCTGCAAACCATGTCCTATGAGGAACGGTTGCAGGATTTGGGAATGTTTAGCTTGCAAAAAAGAAGACTGAGAGGAGACTTAATAGCTGTCTACAAATATGTCAAGGGCTGTCACATTGTAGAAGGATCATCTTTATTCTCATTTGCACAAGGAAAGACTAGAATCAATGGGATGAAACTGAATGGGAGGAGACACAGATTAGATATTAGAAAAAACTTTTTGACAGTTAGGATGATCATCGAGTGGAACAGGCTGCCACGAGAGGTGGTGAGTTCTCCTTCAATGGACGTCTTCAAGCAGAGGCTGGACAGACATCTGTCTGAGATGATTTAGTGAATCCTGCTTTGAGCTGGGGGTTGGACCAGATGACCCAGGAGGTCCCTTCCAACTCTACAATTGTATGATTCTATGGATCTGAGTGTTTTGTTTGTTTTGTGGATAGATTTGAAGCTTTTATTGGGAACATTTAACATAACATTTTGGATCATATTTATCCTGTGCTCTATGCTGAGCACTTATTTTGGGGTTTCCATCGAAATCTCTGGGTGACGTGATTCAGGTGACACCCCCCAGTGGCTGCCTCATTATAATGAGGCAGCAGAGTTACTCTTCTGGGCTCCATCTTACCTCTGTTCAGCATTGTCCTACTTTTCAGAGGTGTCCAAAACTGCGGCCGATCGCACATTTATGCACACCTAAAAAGACGGACAATACCAACTCACAGGCCAGACGGCGTCCAGTGTTGCCATCTGCCTTGTTTTAGGGAATCGTCCTCTGGGACAGTCATGTAAGGGCTTGTTTTTTGCGGGACGATTTGACGTTTTTATTGGTACCATTTTTGGTCACATGTCATTTTTTGATTGCTTTCTATTCTAAATTTGGGGAGGGAAAATAAACAAAAACTGGCAATTCAGGAATTGTGTTTTTTTTTTTTTTAATGCCGTTCCGCGTGTGGTAAAATTGATAAGGCAGAGTTATTCTTCAGCTCTGTACGTTTACAGCGGTACCACATTAATAGCGTTTTTATACAAAAAATATATATATTTTTTGCATCGCTTTATTCTGAGAGCTATAATTTTTTTATTTTTTCACTGATGGGGCTGTATGGCGGCTTGTTTCTTGTGGGACAAGATGACGTTTTCAGCGGTACTAATTTTATTTAGATTTGGTTTTTTTATCGTGTTTTATTCCCCTTTTTTTTTTGATGATAAAGCATCGTTAGCCTCGTTTTTTTAAGTTTTTTTTGTGCGGCGTTCACTGAAGGGGTTAAATAGTGTGACACTTTTATAGGTCGGGTTGTTCCAGACTCGGCAATACCAAATATGTGTACTTTTTTTTATTTTTTTATTTTTTTTTACATAAAAATGTGTATTTATTAGTGAATATTTTTTGTAATTATTATTATTATTATTATTATTTTTTTTTTACACATTTTTTGCCATTTATTTTTTACTTTTTTACTTAGTCCCTTTATGGGACTTTCACTTGTTTCTCTTTGATCACAGGTATAATGTATTGCAATGTACTAGATTGCAGTGCATTCATTATACCTTTAGTGAACGCTCCTGAGCCCATGCTGTGAGCATGGTCTCATCAGCTTTCCGTAGCTTGGTGACCAGGGGGTCGTCATGACGACCCCTGGTCACCATGGCAATGATTGGGCCCCACGACATCGCAGGGGCACCGATCTGTCAGGGGGTTAACAGCCAGGGGTGGTGCTGACACGGCTACTAGCTGTTTAGTGCCGGAGCTCAGCCACTGGCGGCGCTGAACTCCGACACTGATCGGGCTGGAGACGCTGATATTTCAGCATCTCCTGCACGATCATGCTGAGATCGGTCAGTCAGATTGACTGACCGATCGCAGCAATCTAGGTGTGCGGACCGACCATATGGCTCCCTGCACCCCATCTTGTGCTGCTCAGCTGTCACAGATAGCTGTCCACACGTATCTGTCACTGCGTGTTTACACGCTGTGACAGTTTAAAGCCATAACGAACACTGCACGGCAAGGAGCATTAACTTACACCTGCTCATGCCGTGCAGTGTCCGTCATTGGGCGTTATGGGGTTAATACCGCTGTCAAGTGTGATGGTGACATGTAACAGACTTTAACATAATGGCCATCAGTTCTAATGAACATGGGGCCACCGTGCAGTATGAATGCACATTGACGAAGGGTTACCTTGACTGCCGGATGACCACTTTAAAAAAATATATATATGGCTCTCAGAATATGGTGACAAAAGCCAAATTGTTTTTGTAAATGTTTTATTTTATTTTTAATTAGTAAATCATGAATAGAAATATATAGATTTGGTTTCCCGTAACCATACTGACCCATAGAGCAAAGGTAACAGATCACCACTAGATTAGCACAAAGTAAGGCTGAGTTCACACGATGCGTTTTTCGTGCGTTTCCGCGGCGTTTTTGCAGTTGCGTAAACGCCGCGGAAAAGCATGAAAAACGCATGGTAGAAGGGCAGCAATGTTCCCCAATTGAAATCCGCATGTACTGTGCCCATGATGCGGATTTTTCCGCAGCGTAAACGCTGCGGTCAAAAATCCGCAGCATTTCAATTAATTTTGGGGAAACGCTGCTCTTTTGCCGCCATTAACTTGCATTAGACTGCATGAAATCCGCATCACTGTATATGTTGATGCGCTTTTCATGCGGTCTAATGTGCGGATGGTACCCGGGTGTGGAGGAGAGGACTCTCATCCAGACCCAGGTACCATTAAAAAAAAAAGAATAAAATAAAAAAACATATATTCTCACCTTCTGACGGCCCGCGCAGCGTCCTCCAGGCTTCCCGGGCACTTTGCGGTTGAATGAAGGACCTTCGCTGATGTCAGAGTCATGTGACGGGTCACGTGACGCTGACGTCGGAAGGTCCTACAGTCTTCACTGCCGGCAGCCGGGACCGATGAAGCAGGACACCGGGGGCCATCAGAGGGTAAAGTATATATTTATTTTTTATTTTTTGACATTCACATACTATATAAATCCATGCCGTTTGCATGGATTTATATAGTGTGAAGTTGACAAGCACTTTCCCCAAGTGATGCTAAAATCGCTTGGGAAGCGCTTGTCAACCCGCATGCGGAAATGCAAGTGAAGAAAGCTTCACATCCGCATGTCCCTGGCAGGAAACCGCATGTACAATCCGCATGTACAATCCGCATGCGTTTTTTCCTGCCAGAGAGATGCAGAAACGCTCAGGAAAAAATCCTGAGCATTTCTGCATCGTGTGCACATACCCTAAGTGGCGCTAGTACAAAACCTTGAAAAAGAAAATGTGGAATTACTGTTTTTTTCCTCACCGTTTCCACTTATTTCATAGAATAAGTGGTGTTCTGCAAAAAACAAGCCCTCTTGCGGCTATGTCGAAATATTAGAAAGGTTATGATTCTTGTTACAAGGAGAGGAAAAACTAAGTTACAATATCCTGGGGAAAAGCTCTGTGTCTGCCTCCTGAAAACCTCCAGCTCAGGGTTTGTTACCCGACCGACGACATGTTTAACAGATTCCTTTGACTAAACCACCCTTCACATGTCCATATAATACCGGTACTGGAAAAATGGTACCGGTGTCATAAGTATTTTAGATCAGTGTGCCGTCCGTGTGCCATCAGTGTTCCATCCGTGTGCAATTCATTTTTTTTCCACCATGACTTAAATATCAATTCCAAAGCTTCTCCTATACTTTGCAGTGTTAAACATGTACAGCACACGGTTGTCACAAGGATGTTTCACACGGAGCCCGAAATGTGTATTGGCCCTTGTAATCCATGCGGACGGGTCTCATGCAAAGATCTCCATAGATTATGATAGGTATGTGTGGATACGTGTCTTCAATGCATGTGAAAGCGAATGCCACACGTGCTGAAAACATGTACATGTGAAGGAAGCTTTACACACTGTGTGAACAAGTATGAAAAGTCACCTCTTAATCATTGAATTAAGGTTTTCTCTTTTGGTTCATTGCCATGGGTATAAAATCCAGCATCTAAGCATGTAGTCTGCCTGTGCGAACAGTTGTGATAAAATGGCTCGTTCTAAAGAGCTCCCTGAATTCAGCATCTTGCTGTCATATGTTGTCACAAGTCAGTTCATGAAAGTTCAAATAAGACATGGCTGGGTGAGTTTGGTGTGGAAGAACATGACTGACCCTTCAAGAGACCTAACCTCAACTCCCTCAGATAGATACCTTTTGGATTAACCAGAGATTACAAGCCAGGTCCCCTTGTCCAACATCAGTGTCTGACCTGATAACTGCTCTTCTGGAAGAATAGACAACAAATTGCACAGAAATATCCCCAATTTTTTTTTTAGAGTGGAAGCTTTATTAGCTGCAAAGGGAGATCAACTCCATGTTAATGACCCTGGATTTAAAAAGGAATGTCATAAAATTTCCTCCAGGAGTAATGTGTATGTGTCCCAATAATTTTATCCCTACAGTGTGTAATAGGTTCTGCTTCTTCCATGGTGAGAGGTGGAGACTGCTTCTCTGATGATGTGTAAATCTGGAGGTGAATGAGAATCATAATCAGTTTTGTTATATATTTTAGGAAGGACGTCCAGAATAAGAGGCAGAAAGCGTCCGATTATTGAGGACGACAGTGAGGAGGAGGTGCAGCCAACGTAAGCACTAAATACGACTATCATTCGTTACATTGTATTGTAAGGCTATGTTCACATGTCTGGTAGTTATACCTGTTTTTGGATTTGTTAGGGGTGATAAAAAATGAAAAGATACAATGCAAAATTAGTTCATTCAAATAAGGACGGGAATGTCTTAAATAGTTTTCTTTTTTACTGCAATCTGTTTTTTAGCAGGATCATGTGCCGATTTGCCATGAGCGTTACCCGTTGGCCATCGCTCATAGCAGATGATCATTTTAACCATGTGTAGCACAAGTGATCGGATGAAGGCACCTTCAAGTCTTCTAAGGAAACTATTAAGGCCAGAAAAAAGTAAAAAAAAAAAATTATTTTTTTTTTAAATATAAACGTTCAAATCACCCCCCTTTTGCCCCATTCAAAATAAATGAATAATAAAACAAAAATATACATATATTGCTGCATTCTGAATCGCCCGATCTATCAAGATATAAAAAGAATTAATCCAAATGGTAAACTGTGTAACGAGAAAAAAAATCAAAACACCAGAATTAAGTTTTTTTGGTCGCTGCAACATCGCAATAAAACGCAATCACCGGCGATTAAAACATATCTACCTAAAAATATTATCAATAAAACCTTCAGCTCAGCGTGCGAAAAATAAGCCCTCACCCAGCCCCAGATCCTGAAAAAGGGAGACGCTACGGGTCTCGGAATATGGTGCCATTATAATTTTTTTTACAAACTTTGGAATTTATTTCACCACTTTAAAAAAAATAACCTATTCATGTTTGGTATCTACAAACTCATAATGACCTGGAGAATCATAATTGCAGGTCAGTTTTAGCATTTAGTGATCATGGTAAAATAACAACAACCAAGAAACAAGTGTAGAATTACACTTTTTTTGCAATTTTGACGCACTTTTGAATTTTTTCCTTTTTCTCCAGTACACGACATTGTAAAACCAATGATGTCGTTCAAAATTACAATTCGTCCCAGAAAAAATAAACCATCACAGGGACATATTAAAAAATAAAAAAGTTATGCCTCTGGGAAAAAGGGGAGCGAAAAACGGAAAATCCCAAGGTCGTGAAAGGGTTAAAGGATAGAAATCCTCAACTATATTGATTGTATTGATTGAACAGTACCACCACATACCACCATAGCATTACTGAATCTCTCTATACCATGTGTGGTTAATACCGTAACTAATACTGCCATATAGTTACTAAATTATACTTTTATAACATGATTTTAGAACCACCATACTGTAACTGAAAAACAGCATCATATTGTGACTTTATCACTTGGGGTCTGAGCTGTTTTGATGCCCAGCGATCAAAAAGTTATTTAATTCTAAATGCCCTCAGACTCATGAGATAGAAGTTGGCTAAACCCGGTGATTTTGGCTTGAATCGGTTAGCTTCCTAACGTCTGTGGGGACAGGCCTGATTCTAGCTTTTTTTTTGGTGCCCAAGGCGAAAATTCAAGTGGCACCCCTCCCAGCAGTTCATGGTATACCTGCAGTGAATAAACACAATCCCATCATTGTTTTTTAGGTTTTGCTTTTAAGATATTCTTTATGTGGTAAAAGTGACGTGTGAACATGATTCTCCAGGTCTTTGTGATTACAGTAATCCCTAACTTTCAGAGATTCTTATTTTTGTAAAAAAAAAAACAACATTTAGCTTGTGATGCTTTTTTTAGGACCTGTTAGAACAATAAAAATATATCTATGAAGCTATGTGAGAGCTGTTTTTTGCATAGTAAGTTGAAATATTTATTGCTATCAATTCAGGGTGCATACATTTGGATGGCTTTTTGCTGTAAGAGGTGTGGTGACACAAAAAAGTAGTTCTGCTATTTTTTTTTCTCTTTACTGCATATGTTAGTTCTTTTTATATTTTGATAGATCAGACTTTTAAGGATGTGGACATACCAAATTTTTTTTAATTGTTTAATTTGTTTTTAATGAGGGAAGACCGCACCAGATCCATGATCATTAAATGAATACATCACCAGAACATTCCATCAGTACATGAATGGCACCAGCATCATCATCAGTACTTAGATACAGCACCAAAACAACCATTAATACACTAATTCATTATTAGAACCATAATCGGTAATTGAATATAGCACTGGAACCATCATTATTAATTGAATACATCGCCAGAACCACCAACTGCACATGAATACAGTGAAGAGCAAAAGAGTATCAATGTTTTGAACTTTTGACTTTCAGGCTCCATATCTCACCATCCACTACTTCTTTTATTGTGACACTACCCTCATTTTATAGACAATCATCTTGTCTATCTCATATATAAACTTGAGTTGCAACTATTTAGCATATGATTAATTATGCAGATTCTTGTCATGTCACTGCACTGTTACTGTTTTGCTCCTAAAAATCTAAATACAATTTTTTATTATTTTATTAGTATTTTGTAAATCCACCTTTGGCTTTCAACACTGCCTGAATCCTTCTGGGCATGCTCTCGATCAGATTCAAACATGTCTTGACCGACATCTAATTCCGGTTCTCTTTTACATGTTCCCAGTTGGTGCATGCTCTTCGACTCGCTTGGATATGTATATAGTTTTTTATTCCATTCTACCCACAAGTGTTAAATTGGATTAAGGTCTGAGGTCTGTGGGGGCCAATCCAGCACTTTGACTTCATTGTCATTGAACCATTTATTTGCCAATCTCAACGTATGCTTTGGGTCGTTGTCCTGCTGGAACACTATGTTGTCCTTTTCATACCGATGGTACTCGAGTGTACAAAGTAATTCGTCTTGTAGGATACTCACATATAGCTCAGCATTGAGACCACCATTGATTCTGGTAAAGTATCCAACGCCTTTAGCTGTGAAACAACCCCATATCATCAGGCTTCCTTCACCGAACTTGACAGTTCCTTCAATTTCTCCATCCGTTAGCCCCATTTTCCTTTGTTTCTTCCAGACCCATTTGCACCCATCATAGCCTAGTCTATTGACTTTTGTCCCATAGCTCCAAACCACCCGTTTCCTATCTTCTACAGTTCACTTTTCATACCTTTTTGCAAACTTGTGTCGACGCTTCTTATGATGATATTGAAGTTGATGCTTCTTCATCTTTTTTTGAGCCACCATTCAAGACTTGTGTAACATGCGTTACACGGTGCTTGCATAGACATCTGTGATCTCACTATTACGAAACTTACAAGTTACTCCAGCCCGTGATATTGGAAGCAGACTTTGCATCCGTAAGTATGGCAAAAGAGGTGACGGGGAATGCATGATTGGAGCAGTAGGCTGGTACTTAAAAGGAGTTGGATATGCTGGAGACCTTGAAATGGTCTGGGAAGAAGCGCTCCCTGAAGGACGATACATTGCATACCGCATAGACCGCTCTTATCTAGGAGAGGTATCAGTGAGGAAGTGGTGGGTGCTGCCTTTCATGGTAATTGTAGGGTCTTGTGATGGTGTAGGTGTCTATCTGCCCTTTCTGACACCCACCTGGTTAGGTAAAATGCAATATCCAAGTCGTTGTTGGTGAATTAAGACCCATGAGAACAATGAACATTTCTTCACTCCACATTTGCAAGTACAACTCCCTCTACCTTGATGGTTTTATCATTTAAAATAGTATTTTTCTTTTCACTTTGACTCTTAACACAGACCTTGATTTGTATGTTTCTACAGAAAGAAATTCACAAGAAATGAGGAAACCCCTCCGTCGTCTTTTGTGGCTTTTGAAAGCGACGTTTTGTGAGTAATTTTGACAACATATAATAAGTTCAAGTTAAACTTCACTTAAAAGCTATGTTCACGCATGTTGTGTTTTTTTTAGCATTTTTTGCTGCAGATTTTTATGCAAATTTTCAGCTGTGTTTTGCAGTACCAGCAAAGTCTATGAGAAACCAGAATTGTCTGTTCACACATCATGCTTTTTTGTTGTTGTGTATTTTGTGCCTTGGTTGGGTTTTTGGAAAATAGAGCATGTCACTTCTTTCAGCATTTTTGTCAGTGTTTTTTCACCCATGGGAAATAATGGGTGGTTGTAAAGGGAAGTGTCCCAGGTTGTACATGTATATACATGCTAGCCATGCTTGCAGATAAGTATACATGTATATATTGGCCCCACATCTCCCCATGTGTTTCAGTCTGTTTGCTGCTGGGGGAGGTTTCAATAGAATGTCCAGCCATGTGCTAAAACAGGTTTTGCGAGTATGGTTGGACTTGAACAAAGACCTTAGCCAGTGAGCAGGGAATAATACATCATTTCCTGTGACATGAAGCTGGACACTGGCTGGACTTAAAACCCCAGAATCCACATGTGCTAGGGCCCCTTAGACTCTTGAGGATGGACATAACAACACATGGCTGAGTATCTCTCTTCCCCTGTAACTTCTTTACTTACTAGCCCTACATACCCTGTACTAACCCTCCTAGATATTGATAGATATATATAGGCAAAGTTGGTATAGTTGGGTGGGCCGATATTGCATGAGTGATTAGCAAACGTGGGTGGAAAATATATTAGGTAATTGGGAATTTTGAATCCGTTTTGTGTACTGTGTTAGTGTGATACATAGCAGTATATTAACTGTAGACTTTTGTGTAATAAATACCTTTTATTAGCACACGGTTTTGTCTCAGTTGGTATATAGTATAGGGCTCAGATAACGTTAGTGGAAATTAATTATTAATAGTCAAGTTTGATGTTAATAGTTAATATCGGACCTCAATAGAGGTGTAGGAGAGTTCCCCCATTAATTACTGATAGTTTGGAGGAAAATCGCATCCTTATACAGTGGTGAAAAAAACGCTGAAAAAATGCACTAAAATTTGCAGCAGCGTTTTTGATGGTGAAATAGAATGGGGTTCTTTTTTAACAGAACTTTATGTACATGCATAAATAGAGACAGGACAGTGAAAAAAATCGCTGAAAAAACTCAAAAAACGCAGCAAAACGTTTTTGACACAGCTGATTTCCTGCCAGAGATTGTGTTTTGATGCAGTTTTCTGAAGCTGAAAAACACAACATGTGTGAACACAGCCAAAGTAAAAAAGTTAAAGGGGTTTACCCGCAAAGTTCATTTTAATCAATAGATCTTGATAATAATAAATTCCACAATTGGATGTGTTTATCTCAGCACAGGAACATTTTATTTAATCTTATAAATGGGCCCCTGCTGTGTACTGTGTAATGGCTTTGTCTGACGGTACAGGGACATGGACAGATAATTCCACAGCTCCTGGGAAGGGGGAGACGCAAAAGAGTCTACAGACATTACAGGACTGGATCACAAAAAATTCTTTCTTTGAGGTAAAACATTTTTTAAAACCAGGCAGGGAAATGTTTTATCTCACATTCATTTTCAAGGAAAACGAACGAGTGCAATCCGATAAAAAATTGGATTCTACTTTGACCAATATTAATTTATGAGTTACAGCTCATCTGTGATTTTTTTCACAGCTGAAATCGGACTTAGAAAAAAAATCGCAAGTCAATGGGTGCGAGAAAAATAAAATCACACGGCTCTCGGACCTTGCGAGTGCCGCTCAATTTTTAAATACCTAGAATCAATTAATTTATTTGAAAGAAACACATAGACTCCTTTAATAAATCTAAATTTAACTAATAACATAACACCCATTCCATTGAAGCCGATGTCAATTGAAATAAAATAATAAAGCATCATCATCCTCACCTGTCCCTGACGTGAATAAAATCATCCATTTGTTGCGCGACAGGTCTAGGTCTGCTACATCAAGATGGCAGGCTGTATTGTCGCAAGATACGACTATACAGTCTGCCATCCTGCAGAGACAATTAGCTGTGCAAGCTTGCGCACCTCAGTGTCTCCCGTGCTGGCAGAAAGGTCATCGGAGTCCTTATCCAATGAACTCTGTTCACCTCACTGACATTAACGCATGTGCGGTGAGAACTTTCCAACAGCACTGCAGTAAAAAAAGAACACACTTTGTAACGTGTGTTTTCACAGCGCAAATGCACCCAAAAACACATGCATATCATAAATAAATAAAAAAAAATGATGTATGTTCCCCCCTACTTTTTATAACCAGCCTATGTAAAGAACAGAGGTGTGCTCTTGTATTAACAAGATAGGAAGGTCCATAGATATTGGCCCTTTCCTAGCCTAAAAATAAAAGCCTGCAGTTACCCCAGAATTGGTGCATCGATGAGATGCGCCAACTCAGGCTCTTTGCTGGCTTTTCCTGATTGCGATGGTGCAGTGGCAATTGGGGTAGTAGTTTTATCAGGTTGATGTCAGCTTTGTAATGTAATGATTGACAAAAGTCTGGGATGGGCTGAAATGTTTTGTATGTGGACCTCCATTAAAAAGAACTTTTAATCAACCACATGAGTGACGGGATTTGTCATTTTAAGCCTTGTAATGTCAGCTGGCATCAAAACCAAGGGTTAGTAATGGAGTGGTGTCTATCAGACACCCCCATTACTAACCCAGTAATAAAAAATAAAAAAAAACACACACACAGGAAAACATAGTTTATTTTAAAGAACACTCCCCCACACCTCGTTCACCTATTTATTAAAAAGCAAAAAAAAAACATGTAGATCCAACGTAATCCAGCCAATCAGAAGAAGTCCAAAAATGGGAACCTGAAAGACATAAAAGGAAAGTTAAATAAATAAAAGGAAGAAACTCTCGCTCATTCGCCAATTTATTTTTAAATTACAATCTCTGCACCTGCGACGTAACCCATTGGGGTTCCCACGACATCTAACGATTCTGTACAGCAAGCTATGGAGCGTCGTTTTGAGAACCATGCTTCATAGGTCACTCCCGGTTATGTCTCACAACCGATAACGTCAGTAACTTAGTAATGTCATCGCTCATGAGTAGTGTTGAGTGATACCTTCCGGTATCAGGAAATATCTGGGGGCGGCTGACGGCTGATGTTTCTAGCCTGGGAGGGTGCCAATATTCATGGCACCCTTCCTGGGCTATTAATATCAGCCCCCAGCTGTCTGCCTAGCCTTTGCTAGTTATTAAAATAGAGGGACCCCACGTCATTTTTTTGGGGGGGTCCCCCATTTTAATAGCTAGTAAAGGCTAGGTATTCAGCTGGGGGCTGATATTAGTAGCCTGGGAAGCTCCATGGGTATTACCCCCTTCCCAGACTTCAAACATCTGCCCCAGCCGTCTGCTTAACCTCCGCTAGAGCCTAAAATTACGGGGAACCCTACGCCAATTTTTTTTTTAATAAATCCTTTATTTTAACACTAAATGACAAGTACAGTAACCAACACTGTCTCTGTACTTAGAAACATGTCAGTCACATACATAATATCTATCTAATCGATGTGTGGTGCTCTATCTTTCTGTTCTAAATTGTCGGGTACCGCTGCTGAATTGCCGGCCGGCTTTTTTAAAGAGACGGTGCATGAAAACACTATTATTTTTTTAAATAAATCCTTTACACTAAATGACAAGTACAGTAAGCAACACTGGCACTGTACTTATTATATATGTGACTGACATGTTTCTATGTATCTAATCTATGTGTGATGCTCTATTCTTTCTATTCTAAATTGTCGGGTACCGCTGCTGAATTGCCGGCCAGCTTTTTTAAAGAGACGGTGCATGAAAACACTATTATTTTTTTAAATAAATCCTTTACACTAAATGACAAGTACAGTAAGCAACACTGTCACTGTACTTATTATATATGTGACTGACATGTTTCAATGTATCTAATCTATGTGTGATGCTCTATTCTTTCTATTCTAAATTGTCGGGTACCGCTGCTGAATTGCCGGCCGGCTTTTTTTAAGATACGGTGCATGAAAACACTATTATTTTTTTTAATAAATCCTTTACACTAAATGACAAGTACAGTAAGCTGAGCGCTGCCATCCAGCTTGTCATCCTTCAGAGACACTGCAGAGCGCAGGCATTATGGGAACTTCCGATTCCGGTATTCGATATTCTAAAAGTATCGGAACTCAGTATCAGAACTCCGATACCGCGAATATCGGTCGATACCCGATTTTTCAGTATCGGAATGCTCAACACTACTCATGAGACATGACCGGGAGTGACCCGTGAAGCGACCTATGAGCCCATTCCAATAAAATGAAGGTAAACTATTTCATCAACTGTTGTGTTCAAACTTTTTATTGGTATTGTACATGAGCATCCCTTTAGGGTATGTGCACACGATGCAGAAATGAAGCAGAAAATTTCTGCATCATTTCTGCATCTCCCTGGCAGAAAAAACGCATGCAGATTGTGCATGCGTTTTTCCTGCAGAATACATGCGGATCCACATGCAGATTCACATGCGTTTCCGCATGCAGATTGACAAGCGCTTTCCAGGCGATGTTAGCATCACCTGGAAAGTGCTTGACAACTAGGTCACACTATATAAATCCATGCAAACAGCATGGATTTATATAGTGTGACCAGAGAGAGTGTATATACTTACCTCCGATGGCCCGCGCTGTCCTGCTCAATCTGTTCTCCCTCGCCGGCAACTTTGAATTGAAAGACCTGCCGACGTCAGCGTCACGTGACCCGTCACATGACTCTGACGTCAGATCAGGTCCTACAACTCAATGCAAGTGCCGGGAACCAAGCGGGAGCGCTGCGCGGGCCGACAGATGGTAAGAATACATTTATTTTTTATTTTATTCTTGTTTTACAGCTTTTTTAATGGTACCTGGGTGTGGATGAGACTCTCCTCTCCTCCACACCCGGGTACCATCCGCATATTAGAACGCGCCAATAACGCAAGTACAAATGCTGTCTTGCGGAATTGGCGCGTTCTAATGCAAGTCAATGGCGGCGAAATCGCCGCGTTTCCGCAAAATTAATTGACATGCTGCGGATTTTTGACCGCAGCGTTAACGCTGCGGAAAAATCCGCATCATGGGCACAGCACATGCGGATTTCCATTGGGGAACATTGCTTCCCTTCTACCATGCGTTTTTCATGCGTTTCCGCTGCGTTTACGCAACTGCAAAAACGCCGCGGAAACGCATGAAATACGCATCGTGTGAACTAAGCCTTATAGTGAACCCCTTCAGTGCTGTTACTTTTTCTTCTCTTTGTAATTTATTACTCAAGAAGCTGTCCTCTTTTCTCATATATCCTGAAGTTCTAAATGTTGAAGGGGTTGTCCGGTCCAAATGGATAAGTCTGCAGTCACACTGTGTGACTGCAGACTCATGAATCCCCCTAGCGCAGGCACTTTGCGCTATGGGGATTTGCCGATATGAGACCCGGGACCGGAGGCTATGTATGTGTTATACATACCCCTGGCCAGTCAGCGCCGCCTCGCTTCGTTCACTTGTATGGAGTGAGGCCAGGCCCTGTCTAGTGCCGTGGATTGCCAGTAGGAGCTTCGACTAGAAGACGCAGCCTCGCTCAATACAAGTGTATGGAGAGTGAGGCCTGTCCACTGGCCAAGGGTATGTATAACACATGCATACCCTCCATTACCAGGTCTCATACCGGCAAATCACCGCATCGCACAGTGCCTGTGCTGGGGGTTGGGATTCATAAGTCTGAAGTCACATAGAGTGACTGCAGACTTATCACTTTTGACCAGACAACCCCTTTAAATTTACTTGGTTTCATGTATGTGTATGTGAATGGTTAAAGTGGATCTGTCTCCAGATTTCACAATCCTTCCTGCACTGCTACTGGTGACATCTCTCACTGCTAAGTGCAAACAGATACCGTGGGTATGGAAAGTATTCAGACCCCTTTAAATTTTTCACTCTTTTTTCCATTGTAGCCATTTGGTAAATTCTAAAATGTTCATTTTTTTCCCATTAAAGTACATTCTGCACCCCATCTTGACTGAAAAAAAAACAGAAATGTAGACATTTTTGCAAATTTATTAAAAAATAAAAACTGAAATATCATATGGTCATAAGTATTCAGACCCTTTGCTCAGACACTCATATTTAAGTCACATGCTGTCCATTTCCTTGTGATCCTCCTTGAGATGGTTCTACTCCTTCATTGGAGTCCAGCTGTGTTTAATTAAACTGATAGGACTTGATTTGAAAAGGCACACAGCTGTCTGTTTAAGACCTCACAGCTCACAGTGCATGTCAGACCAAATGAGAATCATGAGCTCAAAGGAACTGCCCAAGGAGCTCAGAGACAGAATTGTGGCAAGGCACAGATCTGGCTAAGGTTGCAAATGAATTTCTGCATTACCCAAGGTTCCTAAAAGCAATGTGGCCTCCATAATCTTTAAATGGAAGAAGTTTGGGACCACCAGAAGTCTTCCTAGACCTGGCCGTCCAGCCAAACAGAGCAATCATGGGAGAAGAGCCTTGGTGAGAGAGGTAAAGAAGAACCCCAAGATCACTGGCTGAGCTCCAGAGATGCAGTAGGGAGATGGGAGAAAGTTCCACAAAGTCACTGTAGCCCTCCACCAGTTGGGCCTTTATGGCAGAGTGGCCCAATGGAAGCCTCTCCTCAGTGCAAGAAATATGAAAGCCTGCATAGAGTTTGCTGAAAAACACATGAAGGACTCCAGACTATGAGAAATAAGATTCTCTGGACCGATGAGACGAAGATAGAACTTTTTGGTGATAATTCTAAGCGGTATGTGTGGAGAAAACCAGGCACTGCTCATCACCTGCCCAATACAATCCCAACAGTGAAACATGGTGGTGGCAGCATCATGCTATGGGGGTGTTTTTCAGCTGCAGGGACATGACGACTGGTTGCAATTGAAGGAAACATGAATGTGGCCAAGTACAGAGATATCCTGGATGAAAACCTCTACCAGAGTGCTTTGGACCTCAGACTTGGTTCACCTTCGAACAAGACAATGACCCTAAGCACACAGCTATAATGACAAAGGCGTGGCTTCAGAACAACTCTGTGACCATTCTTGACTGGTCCAGCCAGAGCTCTGGCCTAAACCCAATTGAGCATCTCTGGAGAGACCTGAAAATGGCTGTCCACTAACGTTCACCATCCAACCTGACAGAACTGGAGAAAGGAAAAATGGCAGAGGATCCCCAAATCCAGGTGTGAAAAACTTGTTGCATCATTCCCAAGAAGACTCATGGCTCTACTAGCTCAAAAGGGTGCTTCTACTCAATACCGAGCAAAGGGGCTGAATACTTATGACCATGTGATATTTCAGTTTTTCTTGTTTAATAAATTTGCAAAAATTTCTACATTTCTGTTTTTTTTTCAGTCAAGATGGGGCGCAGAGTGTACTTTAATGAGAAAAAAATGAACTTTTTAGAATTTACCAAATGGCTGCAATGAAACAAAGAGTGAAAAATTTAAAGGGGTCTGAATACTTTCCATACCTACTGTATATTGTCCTCTATTTGGTTCTTCCTGAACCTTGTGGTATTTGGTGATTCTTCCTATGGTCAGAATGCACCTAGGTCTTTCTAGTGTCTCAACTGATGTAATATTATTTTTTCTTTCCTTAAAGGGAACCTGTGACATGAAAGAAGCTATTTTTCTGCATATATGGAGTTAATCTGCAGATTAATAGCGTTCTGAACCTGCCCAGCACTTAGACCCCTACTGTCATGAGGAAATGATCTTTATTCCTCCTTTTAGCATTCTGGTTTCAGTCACGGGCGGCGCCGGCGCGGGTTCAGTCACCGTTCTCTGTATAGAGTGCGGTGGCTGTAACCTCGTCCCCGCCAGTGATTGACAGCCGGCCCTACTGCTGAGCTGCTGTAAGTCAGTGCAGGGGAGTGTTTGCAGCCACTTCTCACTATACACAGAGCGGTGACTGAATCCAATGGATGCCGGGAGAAATAAAGTTCAGAGCAGGGTTAATCTGGAGATTATCCCCATATCTGCAGGCTGATTGTGTTTTTTTCAGGTGACAGGTTCCCTTTAAGGAAAGAACCATTTTTTATTGTAGTTAATAATTCTTACATGCATGTAGTAATGTCTTTTTTTTTCTTAAATCTGCAGTGCAAGTGGGCCTAGCGGACAACTCTACGAGCATTCAGAAGGTATAATGAAATCTTTGACTTTATATTTTATTGATTCCAAACTTTTTATAGGTTTTATAAAAGGTACATATAAACAATAGCTTGACACCGGCAACAAAATCTAAAAGGGAATTTGTCGGCAGGTTTTACTACTCATCTGAGAGGAGCGTAATGTAGACAAATAGAAGCTGAATCTATCAATGTATCACTTAGATTACTGGGTGCAGCAGTTCAGACCCAATCAGAGCTTTTAGATTTAGAATGAAGCAGAGCTGAGAAAGCTGTCCCCACCCACACCAGGCTCTCCATGTACAAAGTCCATAGACGGTGTGCTGCTTATCACAGCAGGGGGCGTTGCTGGACTAGTGTTGTCCGGCAATGTTAATCTCTTCGTGATAAATCCTTGACAATTACTAAGCAACACCGCACGCACTTTGACAAGTGACACATCTCTGAATTCTGTGTTTCAGCTGCTATCTCCTGCTGTCCTCAGATTACATAGCAAAAACCTGCTGACGGATTCCCTTTAACCCCTTTACAACCTAAGGTGGTTTGCACGTTAATGACCGGGCCAACTTTTACAATTCTGACCACTGTCACTTTATGAGGTAATTACTCTGGAACGCTTCAACGGATCCCCCTGATTCTGAGATTGTTTTTTCGTGACATATTGTACTTCATGATTGTGGTAAAATTTCTTCGATATCACTTGCGTTTATTTGTGAAAAAAATGGAAATTTGGCGAAAATTTAGAAAATTTTGCAATAAATAACATTTCCCACATGTCTACTTTACATCAGCACAATTTTGGAACCAACATTTTTTTTTTGTTAGGGAGCTATAAGGGTTAAAAGTTGACCAGCGATTTCTCATTTTTACAACAAAATTTACAAAAACATTTTTTTTAGGTACCACATCACATTTGAAGTCACTTTGAGGGGTCTATATGACATAAAATACCCAAAAGTGACACCATTCTAAAAACTGCACCCCTCAAGGTGCTCAAAACCACATTCAAGAACTTTATTAACCCTTCAGATGCTTCACACCAATTAATTGAACATGAAAGGAAAAAATTAACATTTAACTTTTTTTCACTAACATTTTATTTTAGACCCCAATTTTTTTATTTTCACAAGGGTACCAGGAGAAATTGCACCCCATAAGTTGTTGTGCAATTTCTCCTAAGTACGCAGATACCCCATGTGTTGGAGAAAACTACTGTTTGGGCGCATGTCAGGGCTCGGAAGGGAAGGAGTGACGCTTTTGAACGCAGACTTTGATGGAATTGTCTGCGGGCGTCATGTCACGTTCTCAGAACCCCTGATGTGCCTAAACAGTGGAAATGCCCAACAAGTGCCCCCCTTTTGGTAGTGGTAGTTGATTTTTGAATTTTATAATGTAGTTGTTAGGAGGGCGGTTGCAGACAACTTTATTAAAATGGAACGCAACCGACCCCGGGGTCCGCGATTCGGCCTGGAGGACTGCTGCCGAACACTTTCCGGGTGGAAAGGTACGCAACCATCTTAAATGTTAAACCCTTCCGTGTTACCGCACACAGGAACGGGTATAGCGGTTCGCTCTATCTCCGTTAACTGCACGGGAGAAGAGTGACTGGGATAGCACCTACTTAACTGAAGAACCACTCCGTGTTAATGCACACGGAGCGGGCTTCAGCGGTTCACACAATCTCCAAGAACTGCAGGGAGACGTGCGACTGGAGGGAAAGCAGTAGCCCTGTCTTCGATACAGGCGCTACTCTGTAGGGATTGGCGCTAGATGCGTGTGTGACTACGCGACGGGTACACGTGCCTCCAGCCGGCGTGCCACCGGACTGAAGGGTACTACTCCACGTGGCTGACAGGCGATAGCCGTGGACAGGGTGTCTGCAGGCTGCTCGAGGTATTAGGAGACCCCTTTGGCTGAGCCAGGCTGCTAGACGTAGCTACCTGCCTGAGTGACCTACGCTAATTAGCCGAGCTAACTCTGGCATCGGCAGGTCACGGAGAGAGCAGGTAGAGAGCACGTGGAATACACTCGTCCACACAAACAACACTTGCAAAATGATCTGAGCGCGTCGCCATTTTTGTGGGCGGGCCTTTTAAAGACTAAGCCCTGCCCACCGACGCGCCATTGGTGATGTTACCCGTGGACCAATCAGGCGGTGGCAGGTCACCACCGGGTCAGGTGAGTGCCAACCCACCAATCATGATCCGCCAGGTCACGGACATGCTCAGTTCGGCAAATCCTGGACTTAGATTCCACAAGCCCTGTCTCCTTCTGCAACCCAGGCTTAACATTGCTAGGCACAACTACCTGGGAGATAAACAGTGCTCGTGGACCAGCTAGGTGTTGGGGCTGAGGGTGATTCTGAGCAGCATCATCCCTGGCTGGACTGAAATGGGAGACCATATAAGGTCTTGGACCCATTTTGAATCCAGCACCAGACCGACACCTAACAGTAGTGTTATACATCAGTTGTGTAGGACAACCTGACGAGCACTGCACAACTGACGTATGACAACCTGACGAACACTACGTCAGTTGTGTAGTGTTTGTCAGGTTCTCATACGTCAGAAATTAATTTAATAGTCCATCAAAGTATGGTACCTTTTCAAGCAGTCTTTCATACACAGGCCAGGTTTGTCAGGGCAGTTGTCACATTGATAAATGGTGTCCTTGCGTATTCCACTTTTATAACACACTCAGCACCTCTTTTGTGACTTTCCTTTTTTCCCGCTGTGAGGGATCTGCCCTGGGAAATGCTGGCCTGGTACAATTGTCAGTCCTTCAATTCCGGAACTACTAGGGCCTGCTCTGTCACCGCTGCCAAATATCAGGGCCTTGATAACAGTCTCCTGGAAGTGAAGGTACGACGTAGAAGTCTGGCCTGCACATTGTGACAGAAGGAAAGCGTTGTGCATTGCCATCTGTACAATGTGCACGGCCAGCTTCTTATACCATACCTTGGCCTTTCTCAAAGCACTGTACGGCTGGAGGACTTGATCTGAAAGATCAACTCCCCCCATGTACTTGTTGTACCCCACTACACAGTCTGGTTTGGCGACCTGTGTAGTGGAACCTCTTACAGAGCTGAGGGTGCTGCCATCACCATGTATGGTGGTCAACAAAAGGACATCCCTTTTGTCCTTGTACTTGACCATCAGCAGGTGGTCGCTACATTAGGCTCTGCTCTCACCCCTTCTGAGCAGCTGCCCAATTAGCGTCTTTGGGAGGCCTTTCTAATTTTTGCGGACAGTACCGCAGGCTGCAGTACGTCGCGCAGAGAGGGACTTGAAGAGCAGGATACTTGTATAAAAGTTATCCACAAAGAGGTGATAACCTTTATCCAGCAGTGGGTGCACCAAGTCCCACACAATTTTCCCACTCACTCCCAGAACGGGGAGGCATTCAGGGGGTTCAATCCGGGAGTCCTTCCCTTCATCAACTCTAAACTTGTGAGTGTACCCTGAGGTACTCTCAAAAAGTTTATACAGCTTGATCCCGTACCTGGACCTCTTACTGGGCAGGTACTGCCGCAATCCAAGCCGCCTTTTAAAAGAGATTAAGGACTCATCCACACAGATGTCCCTTTGGGGCACGTACACTTCAGCAAACTTGTTGTTGAAGTGTTCGATGACCGGCCGAACTTTGAAAAGACGATCAAAGTTCGGGTCATCGCGTGCAGGACACCTTGCATTATCTTGGTAATGCAAGAACTTGTGGATGGCCTGAAAGCGTCTCCAGATCATGGCCATTCGGAACACTGGAGTGTTATACAAAACGTCAACACTCCAGTATTGCCGAAGCTCGGGCTTGTTCAGGATCCCCATAAGAAGGACCAGGCCCCAAAACTTCATCATTTCTACTGTGTCTACAGGAGACCAGTTAGAAAATGATGAAGAGGGGTTTTGTTCCAAAAATTGATGAGCGTATAAAGTAGTTTGGCCCACCATGAGGTTTACAAAATCCTCAGAGAAAAAGACTTTGAAAAAGTCTATTTCTGTGAGGCCGGTGGTGTCAAACTTGATTCCTGATTCCGCCACAAAATCAGAAATCAGTGGTTCATAATTTTCGGGGGGCGAGGTCCATATGGGATCAGTAGTGGGGAGCGCTGGATCATTGTCTCTCCTGCGACGACGGCGGGGCAGTCCAGCAGAACCGGAGGAAGAAGAGGAAGACGACGAGGAGTCGGAAAAATAAATAAATGTGGGATCCTCGCCCTCGCTGTCAGTGTCGGTGGCAAGAATAGCGTATGCCTCCTCCGCTGAATAGCGAGTTTGGGATGAGCGGGACATTGTTTGTTATGTATGTGGTGCGTGTGTGTCAATACTTTATTTAGAGTGTGTGTGTGTCAATACTTTTTTTAGAGTGTGTGGAAAAGGGAAATACTGTATGTGGTGCAAACAGCAATGATGTCACTGATCAATACTCGGCGGCTGCTGGATGTGCGCACGGATGTGTGGGGAGTGGGAAGAGGGGAAATGGCGTGGATGAGGGGAGATCAGAGATGACTTACCAAAGTCCTCTCTGTTCTTCTTTCAGGATCAGGAGCCTGGACCGGGAGCCCGGCGCTGGTGACCGGGAGCCCTGCGCTGGTGACCGGGAGCCCTGCGCTGGTAACCGGGAGCCCTGCGCTGGTGACCGGGAGCCCGGCGCTGGTGACTGGGAGCCCGGTGCTGGTGACCAAGAGCCCGGCGCAGGAGACTGGGAGCCTGGAGCAGGAAACCGGGAGCCCGGAGCAGGAGACCAGCGCTGGTGACCGGGAGCCCAGAGCAAGAGACCGGGAGTCCGGAGCAGGAGACTGCTGCAGGACGCAAAAAAAAAAAATGGTGGTAAGGGGGGGAGGGGTAAAAAGAGCGGGGAGGGGGGATTGGGGTGGATGAGGGGAGAACAGACTTACCAAAGTCTTCTCTGCAGGATCAGCAGCAGGATCAGCAGCAGGCTCTGGAGCAGGATACCCAGGACGGTGGAGCAGAAGATCCAGGAGCAGCAGCAGCAGCGACTGGAACAGGTGAGAAAATGGTCTTGTGGTGTCACAGAATATTCTGTGGCACTACAAGGCCCAGCACAGACACATCAGATGTGACCGCTCTGTAGAAATCCTCACCAAGTGTGAGGGTCTGCAGGGCGGTCACAGGGTGATGATGGGGTGGTGACAGGTGGAGGTAGTCAGGTAATCTGATTGGAGCAATCAATGTCACCAATGATTGCTCCAATCAGAGTTCCTGAATACAGGTGACCGGGCGGTCACAAGGAGGTGTCACCTCTCTGTGACCCCCTGTGGTGCATGCTGTGCCCCAGTCATCTGATTGGTGACATTGATTGCACCAATCAGACATGGCTGTAGCAGAGCACGCACCACAGGGGGTAACAGAGAGGTGACACCTCCCTATGACAGCCCGGTCACCTGTATTCAGGAACTCTGATTGGAGCGATCGATGTCATCATCGATCGCTCCAATCACAGCAGTCTGGGGACTTTGATTACATTACAGGGGGTCATGGGGCAGTGACAGGCAGGTCACAAGCTGGTCACCGCCCCATGACCGCCCTGTCACCGCGCGGTCGCGCTACGATCGGTGCGATCGATGTAATCGGCGATCGCACCGATCATAGCCGTCTGGGGCCAGGGCTGGGGTGTCCTAGCAATAGCCTAGGATCGGTGCTGTTTGATCTGCAGCCTAGGATCGGTGCTCCTCTGTTTCCGGCAATCACATTGCCGGAAACAGTGAGAAATGCTGTAAAGCAGTGGTCCCCAACCTTTTTTGCACCAGGGACCGGCTTGAAGCAAGATCATTTTTCCATGGCCCAGCAAGGAGGGGGTGGGGTGGGCGGGGCTTTGGTCATATGGGGGCAGGGTAATGGAGGGATTTGGAGTTTAGTGCATACTTATCATATAGTGTAGACCAGGTCCCCGCCAGGAGCTATGCCAGGAGCCCCACATAATGTGCTGTGCCAGGAGCCGCATCACTGAGGCCCCATCACGCCCTGCAGCAAGACAGGGCAGCTGTCCTAACAGCTGCTGTTCAGCTGCATTTACTTCATCCCAGGGGCGGACACAGACTGTAGTGGGCCCCTGTGCAAGAAATTTTTGGGGGCCCCCCCCGCCCTTCATAAGGCAACAAAGTTATGTAAACATAACCCCTGCCCATGTGCATCTCTCACCCCCCCATGTGCAGCTCACCCCCCGTGCATCTCTCATCCCCCTCCGTGCATCTCTCATCCCCCTCCGTGCATCTCTCATCCCCCTCCGTGCATCTCTCATCCACCCCCCGTGCATCTCTCATCCCCCTCCGTGCATCTCTCATCCCCCTCCGTGCATCTCTCATCCCCCTCCGTGCATCTCTCATCCACCCCCCGTGCATCTCTCATCCCCCCGTGCATCTCTCATCCCCCTCCGTGCATCTCTCATCCCCCCCGTGCATCTCTCATCCCCCCCGTGCATCTCTCATCCCCCTCCGTGCATCTATCATCCCCCTCTGTGCATCTCTCATCCCCCCCGTGCATCTCTCATCCCCCCCGTGCATCTCTCATCCCCCCCGTGCATCTCTCATCCCCCCGTGCATCTCTCACCCCCCCGTGCATCTCTCATCTCTCCCCTCCCCCCATGTGCATCTCTCCCCTGCCCCCCATGTGCATCTCTCATCTCTCCCCTCCCCCCATGTGCATCTCTCATCTCTCCCCTCCCCCCCATGTGCATCTCTCATCTCTCCCCTCCCCCCCATGTGCATCTCTCATCTCTCCCCTCCCCCCCATGTGCATCTCTCATCTCTCCCCTCCCCCCCATGTGGATCTCTCATCTCTCCCCCTTCCCCCCATGTGCATCTCTCCCCTCCCCCCCATGTGCATCTCCCATTCCCCCCACTCCTAGTTAATTGTATTTAAAAAAAAATAAAACTTGTTATACTTACCCCCATGCGATCCCTGCAGAATCCTGGCGCTCGTCCAAATCGCTGACACCAGGTTCTCCTGCCTTCCGGTCATGTGACGGCGCCGTCACATGACCGGAAGTCAGAGGAATTATGAGATGTCCTGGACCCCGCGCTTTGCTTTGTGATTGTCTGTGGCGGTGCCGCGGACCGGCTGAAAAACCCCAACGGCCCAGTCCTGGTCCGCGGACCGGCGGTTGGGGACCTCTGCTGTGAAGGGGTGTAAAGGGGTTAACAGAGCATGGATCGGGGGTCGGCAATTAGTTTTCTCAAGGGCTCACATGAAATACTGTGACTGTAGTGCAGGGCTAAACCAACACACTGAATTTAAGAATATTAGTGGAAATATTAAGCAAAGTTATATTAATTTATACTGCTTACTATTGATGAGAATTAAGTATGTTGATCCACTGCCACTATTAGGCAATGTGCCCACAATGCAGAAACGCTCTGGATTTTTCCTGAGCGTTTCTGCATCTCCTTGGCAGAAAAAACTCATGTGGATTTTACATGCGTATTTTCAGCCCGGGACAAGTGTTTGTCACGCCTTTAGCACATGCGATTTCCCATGCGGGTTGTCAAGCGTTTTCTAAAAGATTTTGGCTTGGAAAAGTGCTTGACAACTTGGTCACACTATATAAATCCATGCAACCGTGTGACCAAGTTAGTTAAAAAAAAGAATAAAAATGGTAAAAGCTATAAAAAAAAACATTATACTCACCTTCCGATGGCCCCCGGTTTCCTTCTCCGTTCTCCCTGGTGGCCCGCGGTGGTGTAAAAGGACCTTCCATGATGTAATTTAGTCAGGTGACAGGTCACATGACCGCTGACGTTGACGAGCCACCGGGGAGCCAAGACACACCGGAGAGAAGACCGCAGGCCATCAGAAGGTGAGTATAATGTTTTTTTTTATTTTAATTTTTTTTTTACAGGTACTATGGTACCCGGGTCTGGATGAGAGTCTCCTCTAATCCATCCGCACATTGAATTGCTTAATTTCCACATGTGTTCATGTAGTCATGCGGATATTATGCGATTCAATGCAAGTCAATGGCGGCAAAAACGCTGCGCTTACGCAAAATAGTTGGTAGTGCTGCGCTTTTTTCCGTAATAATAATCCGCAGCGGAAATTTCTGCAGCATGTGCACAGCACATGTGGATTATCATTGGGGAACATTGCAGACCTCCTACCAAGCGTTTTTTAAGCGTAATTGCCGCTGCGGAAACGCTTAAAAAATGCATAGTGGGCACACAGCCCACTAGAGCTTATTTTATTGTGTTCTTACTAGGAGCAGCCAATCAAAACCATATGATTTATGAATTATTATAACGTCTCATGCAGGGGCGGGCACTGAGACCAAAGGGTCCCTGTGCAAGAATTGTGTATGCCCCCCCCCTTCTTAAAGGGGACTTTCATTTTAATTATTTTTGTGCTCATCGGCTTGCGCTAGGGAAAAAAAAAAATAAAATCAGAGTTACACATTTTCACCTAGTCTAAAAATAATAAAATCAGAGTTACTCATTTTCACCTAGTCTAAAAATAATAAAATCAGCGTTACTCATTTTCACCTAGTCTAAAAATAATAAAATCAGAGTTACTCATTTTCACCTAGTCTAAAAATAATAAGATCAGCGTTACTCATTTTCACCTAGTCTAAAAATAATAAAATCAGCGTTACTCATTTTCACCTAGTCTAAAAATAATAAAATCAGCGTTACTCATTTTCACCTAGTCTAAAAATAATAAAATCAGCGTTACTCATTTTCACCTAGTCTAAAAATAATAAAGTCAGAGTTACTCATTTTCGCCTAGTCTAAAAATAATAAAATCAGAGTTACTCATTTTCGCCTAGTCTAAAAATAATAAAATCAGCGTTACTCATTTTCACCTAGTCTAAAAATAATAAAATCAGCGTTACTCATTTTCACCTAGTCTAAAAATAATAAAATCAGAGTTACTCATTTTCACCTAGTCTAAAAATAATAAAATCAGCGTTACTCATTTTCACCTAGTCTAAAAATAATAAAATCAGCTTTACTCATTTTCACCTAGTCTAAAAATAATAAAATCAGCGTTACTCATTTTCACCTAGTCTAAAAATAATAAAATCAGCGTTACTCATTTTCACCTAGTCTAAAAATAATAAAATCAGAGTTACTCATTTTCACCTGGTCTAAAAATAATAAAATCAGAGTTACTCATTTTCACCTAGTCTAAAAATAATAAAATCAGAGTTACTCATTTTCACCTAGTCTAAAAATAATAAAATCAGAGTTACTCATTTTCACCTAGTCTAAAAATAATAAAATCAGAGTTACTCATTTTCACCTAGTCTAAAAATAATAAAATCAGAGTTACTCATTTTCACCTGGTCTAAAAATAATAAAATCAGAGTTACTCATTTTCACCTAGTCTAAAAATAATAAAATCAGCGTTACTCATTTTCACCTAGTCTAAAAATAATAAAATCAGAGTTACTCATTTTCACCTAGTCTAAAAATAATAAAATCAGAGTTACTCATTTTCACCTGGTCTAAAAATAATAAAATCAGAGTTACTCATTTTCACCTAGTCTAAAAATAATAAAATCAGAGTTACTCATTTTCACCTAGTCTATTGATGTGTTTGTGCTCCTGGCCTGTCCGTGTTTACAGGCTGCAGTGGTAATATCTCATGTGACCACTGTAGCCAATCATAGGGTCATCAGCTTGTTCCATCTACCAGGGAAGGCTGCAAAATACAATGCAGACATTACAGCACGGGATCGCATAGGATTGATTCATTTTGTGAGGTAAAATATTTCACTGCCTGTGTTTAAACAATATTTTACCTCTCAAAATGAATCCTATGTGAATCCTTTGTGATCCCCTGATGTAATGTCTGTATTGTCTTTGGCTTCCTCCTCCGCTCAGGAGCTGTGGTATTTTCCATACACGGTCAGACACAGACCATTTTTAAAATGAACTTTTGTTTGTGGGAAAACCCCTTTAAGCTCCAGCAGTCACGTGTTTTAGTCAGGACATCACGGCTGCAGCCTGAAAACAAAGACCAGGGCAGTAGCGGAAGAGGAATTGCTGACCCTGAGAGTATCCCTGATTTTATTGTTTTTCTCTAGGGCAAGCCTAAGGGCGGTAAAAGAATTAAAACAGAAATTCACTTTAAGTAACATTATTTGATGCAATAAAAACATGTTAGGCACACATCAAAAAATCACTTGTCACACACCAGACAAATCGCACAAGCACAGCGCAGACTTGAGAGATGTCACACAAGCACAGCGCAGACTTGAGAGATGTCACACAAGCACAGCGCAGACTTGAGAGATGTCACACAAGCACAGCGCTGACTTGAGAGATGTCACACAAGCACAGCGCAGACTTGAGAGATGTCACACAAGCACAGCGCAGACTTGAGAGATGTCACACAAGCACAGCGCAGACTTGAGAGATGTCACATAAGCACAGCTCTGACTTGAGAGATGTCACACAAGCACAGCGCAGACTTGAGAGATGTCACACAAGCACAGCTCTGACTTGAGAGATGACACACAAGCACAGCGCAGACTTGAGAGATGTCACACAAGCACAGCGCAGACTTGAGAGATGTCACACAAGCACAGCGCAGACTTGAGAGATGTCACACAAGCACAGCTCTGACTTGAGAGATGTCACACAAGCACAGCGCAGACTTGAGAGATGTCACACAAGCACAGCGCAGACTTGAGAGATGTCACACAAGCACAGCGTAGACTTGAGAGATGTCACACAAGCACAGTGCACAAATCACACAAGTAGATGTGCACATATCAGAAAGATCACAAGAATAAGCTGCACACATCTTACAAGTACTCCAACACGCATCACAGAAGTGCAGGACATACCGAGGAATTCTGAAGAGACAAGTTAGAAGGGCTCTACATTCAGGTTCTAAAATGGTCGTTCTGGAGGAATAGAAAGAGATAGATGTTACTTTATGTCACCAACTTATTCGTTCCATGTGTAGAAGACTTGGTGCTGTCCTTAACAATCATAGAGGTCATACAAAATACTAGATGTAGTAGTTTTGGTGTAGGGTGCATCACTGAATTTGGGTAAAACTGAAGATTTTGTAATGAAAGTTATAATATTAACATTACTTTCATGCTATGGGTGAAAAAAATGTTCTGTGAAACTCTTTCTTGTCAGTATTTTGGAAACTGTTCTTGTGTTCAGTGAGGTATTAACTAAAATCCTACTTCTTGTAGTCACTTTATGCTGGGCACTGAAAAAAAAAAAGATATTTATACATACCACACACCTACATGTTACATACATTGTTTTATCACCCTGACTAATCAGTATTTCCTTTTATTACTGGCATGATATGCCTGCACTTTTGAGCATAGGTGTAACGGGTCCAGGAGGCGGAACCTCTGAGCTACTATACAAGGGGGCGGCCCTTGTAAGGGAGCGGGTGGCAGTCTCTGGGAGAACGGACAGGGAGTTACGGCAAGTGATCAGGACAGTCTCTGGGTAAGGGGTAGGTACGACCTGTGATGGCAGAGCCTCCGGGTAGGCTAGCAGGCAGATGGTAGATGTGTGCTCCCAGGTGAGCAAGCGAGAGTCTCTGGAATAGCAGGTGGTCACGGCACGTGACGGCGGAACCTCCGGGCTGGCAGGCAGGTAGGTAACGGAGAAGCGCTCCCAGGTGAGCGGGCAAGAATCTCTGGAATAGCTGGTGGTCACCGCACGTGACAACGGGACCTCCGGGCTGGCAAGCAGGCAGGTAACGGAGATGCGCTCCCAGGTGAGCGGGCAAGAGTCTCTGAGATAGCTGGTGGTCACAGCACGTGACAACGGAGCCTCCGGGCTGGCCAGCAGGCAGGTAGCGGAGAAGCGCTCCCAGGTGAGCGGGCAAGCTGGTCCATAGACAGACTGACCGGAGTTGTAAGGCAGACCGTCGGACCTCAGGCAAGCAGGCAGGTAGCTGATGTGCGCTCCCAGGTGAGCGGACAAGTTGGTCCTTAGACAGACTGACCGGAGTTGTAAGGCAGACCGTCGGACCTCAGGCAGGCAGGCAGGTAACAAGTATTCAGGCAGGAATCAGGCAGGTAACTAGCAGGAAACTGGCAGGAAACTGGCAGGTAACTGGCAGGTAACTGGCAACGGGACCTGAGGGCTGAAGCACAGGTGAGACACAGGTGCAAACAACATTGCTCGGGCACCTCCATTTTGGAGGAGGTGCCTTATATATGATGAAGTCCTCCGGCCATTGGCCGGGGACTCTTTAGGGCGGCGCGCGCGGCCCCTTTAAGAGGAGGGGAGCGCGCGCGCGCGCGCCCTAAGCACAGGGGCCGGGAAGGAGCGCGCGCTGAGAGCAGAGCAGGAGGGGGACGCCGGGACGGAGCGCGCGCTGACAGCAGAGCGGGGGGAGGATGCCGGGCACGGAGCAGAGCGGTGAGAGGAGCAGCGTCCCTGCCTAGCAGAGGGCAGGGACGCCGGCACTACAGTACCCCCCCCTTTAGGCCCCCCCTTTTTTAGGCCAGACAGAAATTTAGCTAGGATGAGAGGGGCATGGATGTTCTCCCGGGGCTCCCACGTTCTCTCCTCAGGACCAAACCCCTTCCAATCTACCAGAAAAAAGGTCTTTCCTCTTACCCTTTTGGTGGCAAGAATGTTCTCTACCTCAAACTCGTCCTCAGCAGAAACCGGAGCAGGAGGCGTACCTGTAGACTTGGAAAAAGAGTTAAGCACCACAGGTTTGAGGAGAGACACATGGAAGGAGTTAGGGATCCGTAAGTTGGCCGGGAGTTTCAATTTATAGGCCACCGGGTTGATCTGACTGATGACCTCCAGTGGGCCGATGAACCGAGGCCCTAACTTATAGGAAGGGATCTTGAGCCGGACATATTTGGACGAGAGCCAGACTTTATCCCCAGGGCGGAATTGAGGAGGGTCCAGACGTTTTTTGTCAGCGTGTCTTTTCATACGCTCGGATGACAGAAGGAGTGCGGACCGGGTACTCTCCCATATGGAGGAAAATTTGTTAACAAGAGATTCCGCAGCCGGATTGTCCACCGAGGTGGAGACGGGAAACGGGATCCGAGGATGCTGACCGTAGACTACAAAAAACGGGGATTTGGAGGAAGACTCGCTCTCGTGATTGTTGTACGAGAATTCGGCCCATGGCAGGAGATCCACCCAGTCAGAATGGTGGGCATTAACGAAGTGCCGAAGGTAACTGGTCAGGTTCTGATTGATCCGCTCCACTTGACCATTAGACTGTGGGTGGTAAGCGGAGGAGAAGTCCAGGGTGACGTCCAGCAATTTACAAGTGGCTCTCCAGAAACGGGAAGTGAACTGTACTCCTCGATCCGACACGATGTGACGGGGCAGGCCATGAAGACGGAAGATGTGGCGGATAAAGTCTTTAGCCAGCTCGGGTGCAGACGGAAGACCTGGCAGTGGAATGAAGTGAGCCATCTTGGAAAAGCGGTCAGCGACCACCCAAATGACCGTACAACCGGCAGAGACGGGCAGATCAGTTATGAAGTCCATCGCTATATGCTGCCAGGGGGCAGCAGGTACTGGCAGAGGTAGGAGGCGGCCGGCCGGCAGGTGTCTCGGAACTTTGTTGCGGGCGCAGGACACACAGGCAGAAACAAAGTCAATTACATCCTTGTGCAGGTTAGGCCACCAGTAGTGCCGGGTAATAAGCTGGAGGGTCTTTTTCTGACCGGCGTGGCCAGCTAGTTTAGACGAATGACCCCAGTGTAGGATCTTCTCCCGATCAGGTACTGGTACGAACGTCTTACCAGGAGGAAGACGATTTAGACTCACGGGAGCCACCTGCATTACTCTGGCGGGATCGATGATGTGTTTCGGATCCTCCTCGAGATCAGACACCAGAAAGGATCGAGACAAGGCGTCCGCCTTGACGTTTTTGTCAGCCGGGCGAAAATGAAGGACAAAATCAAAACGAGCAAAAAACAAGGACCACCGGGCTTGGCGCGGGTTAAGTCTCTGGGCATGCTGGAGGTAAGCCAAGTTCTTGTGGTCAGTGTAAATTATTACCGGGTGAAGAGCCCCCTCGAGCAGGTAACGCCACTCCTCCAATGCCAGTTTGATGGCCAATAACTCTCGGTCTCCTATGGAATAATTGCGCTCTGAGGAGGAGAAGAGTTTTGAGAAGAAGCCACAAGTTACCATCCTCCCGGAAGATGATTTTTGAGTGAGTACTGCTCCGGCTCCAGAGGAGGAGGCGTCAACTTCCAGGAAGAACTGCTTGTTGCCATCTGGGCGATGCAGCACCGGGGCGGAAGAGAAGGCCTGTTTAAGGGAAAGAAAGGCCTCCTCTGCTTCGGGTGGCCACTCTTTGGGATTAGTACCTTTACGGGTGAGCGCAGAAATTGGGGCCGTCCGGGAAGAGAAGTGTGGTATGAAGAGGCGGTAGTAGTTGGCGAAGCCCAGGAATCGCTGAATGGCCTTCAACCCCTCCGGTCGGGGCCATTTCTCGATGGCAGACAGTTTCTCAGGATCCATTTGTAGGCCGGTCTGAGAGATAATGTAGCCCAGAAACGGAAGCGAGGTCTGCTCAAAGAGGCACTTCTCAAATTTAGCGTAGAGATGGTTCTGCCTTAGCCTGAGCAGGACCTGACGAACGTCCCTCCGGTGAGTCTGGAGATCCGGAGAGAAGACCAAGATGTCGTCCAGGTACACCACTACGCAGGAGTAGAGAAGGTCCCGGAAGATGTCATTGACCAACTCTTGAAAGACGGCAGGAGCGTTACAGAGACCAAAGGGCATTACCAGGTATTCATAGTGGCCGTCCCGGGTGTTGAATGCCGTCTTCCATTCATCCCCCTGACGAATACGAACCAGGTTGTACGCCCCACGAAGGTCCAGTTTGGTGAAGATCCTAGCCCCCCTCAGACGATCAAATAATTCTGGAATGAGCGGAAGGGGGTACTTATTCTTCACCGTGATCAGGTTTAGGCCTCTATAGTCTATACAGGGACGGAGAGAGCCGTCCTTCTTTTTGACGAAAAAGAAGCCTGCTCCCGCCGGGGAGGTAGATTTCCGGATGAATCCTCTGGCCAGATTCTCCTCAATATATTCGGACATTGACCGGGTCTCAGCAGCGGATAAAGGATAGATACGCCCACGGGGAGGAGTAGTACCGGGTAGCAGATCGATGGGACAGTCGTATGGTCTATGTGGTGGTAATGTCTCTGCCTCCTTTTTATTAAAGACATCTGCATAAGACCAATAAGGAATCGGAAGTCCAGGTAGATTAGCTGGGGTAGGAGAAGGACGGACGGGATGGACGGGAACCAGGCAGGTTTTATGACAGTCTTGTCCCCAGCGAAGGACCTCTCCGGTTTGCCAGTCTAGCACGGGTGCATGTCTCTGGAGCCAGGGTAGACCTAGCAAGAGGGCGTGAGAGAGTCCAGGCAGAACATGAAAGGAGATACTTTCAGAATGCAGCATTCCCACCTGCAGGGTAATGGATTCGGTGATGAGTTGAATGGGGCGAGGTAAGAGGCCCCCATCCACGGCAGCGACAGACAAGGGTACAGCCAGAGGTTTGGTGGGGATGCGGTATTTCTCAACCAGGGACTGTGAAATAAGGTTCCCGGCTGCTCCAGAGTCAAGTTGGGCTAGTTCGAAATAACGGTTCTCCCCGTAGATGATCGAAACAGACAACAGCAGGGATGGAGAGGATTTATTCTTGTCTAGGTGGACCTCTCTGAGCGAACCTAGACACAGGCGTTTCCCGACCTCTCCGGGCAGGCACGGATCCGGTGCTCCTTACTGCCACAGTAGAAGCAGCTCCCCTCGGCACGGCGTGAGTCCTGACGGGTTTTGACCATCTTGGTCTGGTCGACCTGCATAGGCTCAGGAGAGTGTACCTGGGGAGAGACGGAGGGAATGACGGGTTTCTGGAAAGTAGGAGCTAAACGTGGAATCCTTCTCTCACGGGTGACCTCTTTGGCACGCTCTTGGAACCGTAGGTCAATCCGGGTGGCAAGGGTTATTAGATCATCGAGAGAGGTAGGAATGTCCCGACCAGCAAGTTCATCTTTAATACGACCGGACAGACCCTCCCAGAAGACGGATACCAGAGCGTCGTTATCCCAGGCCAGCTCCGAGGCAAGGGTGCGGAACCGTATGGCATATTGGCCCACGGTGAGACCCTCCTGACGGAGGCGTAGCAGAGAGGATGCGGATGAGGTCTTCCGTCCGGGTTCGTCGAAGACTTTCCGGAAAGCCGAGAGAAAAGCAGGCAAGTTGGACACCAGGGGGTCTCCTCTCTCCCATAGAGGATTTAGCCAGGCCAGGGCCTCCCCGGTGAGATGGGACATGATAAAGGCAATTTTGGCCCGGTCGGAATTAAACTGATGGGACAAAAGTTCAAAGTGCAGGGTGCACTGATTTATGAAGCCCCGAGCCTGGACGGGGTCGCCTCCGAAGCGAGGAGGTGCAGAGAGCCGGGGTCCGGGGTAGGATACCATAGTATTAGTGGGCAGCGGAGCTGCCGGATTGCAAGATATGGCACTGGCGGAGGTTGTTGGTGGATCAGACAGAGTGTTCAGGCGAGTATTAACATTCCGCAGGTGACCCAGGATGGCCTCCTGTTGGGACCTCTGACGGGACAGTTCAAGACAGAGGTCCGAGAGCGAGGGAGCTTGGGTGCCACCGGGTTCCATGGCCCGAGCAAACTGTAACGGGTCCAGGAGGCGGAACCTCTGAGCTACTATACAAGGGGGCGGCCCTTGTAAGGGAGCGGGTGGCAGTCTCTGGGAGAACGGACAGGGAGTTACGGCAAGTGATCAGGACAGTCTCTGGGTAAGGGGTAGGTACGACCTGTGATGGCAGAGCCTCCGGGTAGGCTAGCAGGCAGATGGTAGATGTGTGCTCCCAGGTGAGCAAGCGAGAGTCTCTGGAATAGCAGGTGGTCACGGCACGTGACGGCGGAACCTCCGGGCTGGCAGGCAGGTAGGTAACGGAGAAGCGCTCCCAGGTGAGCGGGCAAGAATCTCTGGAATAGCTGGTGGTCACCGCACGTGACAACGGGACCTCCGGGCTGGCAAGCAGGCAGGTAACGGAGATGCGCTCCCAGGTGAGCGGGCAAGAGTCTCTGAGATAGCTGGTGGTCACAGCACGTGACAACGGAGCCTCCGGGCTGGCCAGCAGGCAGGTAGCGGAGAAGCGCTCCCAGGTGAGCGGGCAAGCTGGTCCATAGACAGACTGACCGGAGTTGTAAGGCAGACCGTCGGACCTCAGGCAAGCAGGCAGGTAGCTGATGTGCGCTCCCAGGTGAGCGGACAAGTTGGTCCTTAGACAGACTGACCGGAGTTGTAAGGCAGACCGTCGGACCTCAGGCAGGCAGGCAGGTAACAAGTATTCAGGCAGGAATCAGGCAGGTAACTAGCAGGAAACTGGCAGGAAACTGGCAGGTAACTGGCAGGTAACTGGCAACGGGACCTGAGGGCTGAAGCACAGGTGAGACACAGGTGCAAACAACATTGCTCGGGCACCTCCATTTTGGAGGAGGTGCCTTATATATGATGAAGTCCTCCGGCCATTGGCCGGGGACTCTTTAGGGCGGCGCGCGCGGCCCCTTTAAGAGGAGGGGAGCGCGCGCGCGCGCGCCCTAAGCACAGGGGCCGGGAAGGAGCGCGCGCTGAGAGCAGAGCAGGAGGGGGACGCCGGGACGGAGCGCGCGCTGACAGCAGAGCGGGGGGAGGATGCCGGGCACGGAGCAGAGCGGTGAGAGGAGCAGCGTCCCTGCCTAGCAGAGGGCAGGGACGCCGGCACTACAATAGGTATGTACTGCACATTACCATTTCATGTTTCTTAACCCTGTCTCATGGTAATCAGTATTAACCTTTCTGACAGCCCCATTTTTCATATCTGAAACGTCACTTTATTTGGTAATAACTTTGAAATGCTTCTGCTAGTCAGTCTGATATTTCTGATCTTCTTTTTGGAACAAATTGTACCTGTTGCAGCTGGTAAATTTTAAATTAATACGTTTTGTTGTTATTCATGAAAATATCCCAGATTTTCTAAAAATTTAGAAAAATGTGAAATTTTAAACTTAAAGCGGTTGTGCCACCATAAAGAATACAATTGACCAACCAGAAAAGGTGTAAATAAATTGTTTTGTAATGTATAGTGATTCAAAATTATGCTTCATTCAAAAGATACCAAGCTTTTATTTTTCAAATGCTGTTCTCTGGCGCCCCCTGGCGTTATTCCACTACGTCCTGGTAGTAGGTGATCAGCTGGTCGGGTTTGCGCAGTTCCTTGCGTAAGAGCTCCCTACCCGCAGCATGCAAAATGTATTCTCTGTCACAACACTCCCTGCTGTAAGAACAGAGTGTGTGTGATTCACCCCCTCCCCCTGTGCTCATAGCTCACAGCTGATCTCCGGGTGAGATACCCCCTCCCAATGCGCTCACAGCTCACCTCTGGGTCAGAAAACCCCCTCCTCCTCTGCTCATAGCTCTCAGTTGATCTCCGGATGAGATACCCCCTCCCCCTGAGCTCATAGTTAATCTCCGGGTGAGATACCCCCTCCCCCTGTGCTCACTGCTGATCTCCGGGTGAGACATGGCCTCCCTCTGCACTCACAGCTCATCTCCGAGTGAGATACCCCCTCCCCCTGCACTCACTGCTGATCTCTAGGTGAGATACTCCCCTGCCCTCACAGCTCATCTCCGAGTGAGATACTCCCCTGCCCTCACAGCTCATCTCCGAGTGAGATACTCCCCTGCCCTCACAGCTCATCTCCGAGTGAGATACTCCCGTGCCCTCACAGCTCATCTCCGAGTGAGATACTTCCCTGTCCTCGCAGCTCATCTCCGAGTGAGATATTTCCCTGCCCTCACAGCTCATCTCCGAGTGAGATACTCCCCTGCCCTCACAGCTCATCTCCGAGTGAGATACTCCCCTGCCCTCACAGCTCATCTCCGAGTGAGATACTCCCCTGCCCTCACAGCTCATCTCCGAGTGAGATACTCCCCTGCCCTCACAGCTCATCTCCGAGTGAGATACTCCCCTGCCCTCACAGCTCATCTCCGAGTGAGATACTCCCCTGCCCTCACAGCTCATCTCCGAGTGAGATACTCCCCTGCCCTCACAGCTCATCTCCGAGTGAGATACTCCCCTGCCCTCACAGCTCATCTCCGAGTGAGATACTCCCCTGCCCTCACAGCTCATCTCCGAGTGAGATACTCCCCTGCCCTCACAGCTCATCTCCGAGTGAGATACTCCCCTGCCCTCATAGTTACATAGTTACATAGTTTATAAGGCCGAAAAAAGACAAGCGTCCATCCAGTTCAGCCTATTTCTTGTGCACTGCAGCTATTCCGCAGCGTTGATCCAGGGGAAGGCAACAAAAAACCATGAGGTATAGGCCAATTTACATCACTGAGGAAAAATTCACTTCCCGACACCAATCTGGCAGTAAGATTAAATCCCTGGATTAATTAACTAAGCATAAGATGTAATTTTATTGTTCTCAAGAAAGGCGTCCAGGCCTCTCTTGAACTCTTTAAGTGAGTTGGACATCACCACTTCCTCTCCCAGAGAGTTCCAGAGTCTCACGGCTCTGACCGTAAAGAATCCCCTTTTATGCTGGTGCAGGAACCTCCTTTCCTCCAGACGCATAGTGTGCCCCCTCGTCTTTGTCACCATCCTTGGTACTTGGTATAAACAGGTCATGGGAGAGATCTCTGTACTGCCCCCTGATGTATTTATACATGTTTATGAGGTCTCCCCAAAGCCTTCTCTTTTCCAATGTAAATAGGCCTAATTTTGACAACCTCTCTGGGTATTCTAGTCCCTCCATTCCCTTTATTACCTTAGTCGCCCTCCTTTGTACCCTCTCTAGCTCCAATATGTCTTTCCTGAGCACCGGAGCCCAGAACTGTGCACAATATTCTAAGTGCGGCCTTACCAGTGCTTTATACAGAGGAAGAACAATGTTCTCATCATATGCCCCTATTCCTCTTCTGATGCATGCCATGACTCTTTTTGCCTTCTCAGCTGCTGCCTGACACTGGGCACTCCAATTTAATTTGCTGTTAACCAAGACGCCCAGGTCCTTCTCCATGTCAGATTTCCCCAACGGTTTCCCATTTAATATGTATGGGTGACTGCTGTTTTTCTTTCCCATGTGCATGACCTTACATTTATCGGCATTGAACCCCATTTGCCATTTTTTGGCCCAACTCCCCAATTTATCTAAATCCTCCTGTAGCTGTGCCCTGTCCTCATCTGTATTAACTACTTTACAAAGTTTAGTATCATCTGCAAATATTGCTATTTTACTATGCAACCCTTCCACTAGATCATTAATAAATATATTAAATAATATAGGGCCCAAGACAGACCCTTGAGGCACCCCGCTAGTAACCCTGACACACCCTGAGCTTACTCCATTGATAACCACCCTCTGCTTTCTATCACTCAGCCAGCTATTTACCCACTTGCACACATTATCCCCCAGACCAAGCATTCTCATTTTATATACCAACCTTTTGTGTGGCACGGTATCAAACGCTTTGGAGAAGTCAAGGTATACACACAGCTTATCTCCGAGTGAGATACTCCCCTGCCCTCACAGCTCATCTCCGAGTGAGATACTCCCCTGCCCTCATAGCTCATCTCCGAGTGAGATACTCCACTGCCCTCTCAGCTCATCTCCGAGTGAGATACTCCCCTGCCCTCACAGCTTATCTCCGAGTGAGATACTCCCCTGCCCTCACAGCTCATCTCCGAGTGAGATACTTCCCTGCCCTCATAGCTCATCTCCGAGTGAGATACTCCCCTGCCCTCACAGCTCATCTCCGAGTGAGATACTTCCCTGCCCTCACAGCTCATCTCCGAGTGAGATACTCCACTGCCCTCACAGCTTATCTCCGAGTGAGATACTCCCCTGCCCTCACAGCTCATCTCCGAGTGAGATACTCCCCTGCCCTCATAGCTCATCTCCGAGTGAGATACTCCACTGCCCTCTCAGCTCATCTCCGAGTGAGAAACTCCCCTGCCTTCACAGCTCATCTCCGAGTGAGATACTTCCCTGCTCTCACAGCTCATCTCCGAGTGAGATACTCCACTGCCCTCACAGCTCATCTCTGAGTGAGATACTTCCCTGCCCTCACAGCTCATCTCCGAGTGAGTTACTCCCCTGCCCTCACAGCTCATCTCCGAGTGAGATACTCCACTGCCCTCTCAGCTCATCTCCGAGTGAGATACTCCCCTGCCCTCACAGCTCATCTCCGAGTGAGATACTCCCCTGCCCTCACAGCTCATCTCCGAGTGAGATACTCCCCTGCCCTCACAGCTCATCTCCGAGTGAGATACTCCCCTGCCCTCACAGCTCATCTCCGAGTGAGATACTCCCCTGCCCTCATAGCTCATCTCCGAGTGAGTTACTCCCCTGCCCTCACAGCTCATCTCCGAGTGAGATACTCCACTGCCCTCACAGCTCATCTCCGAGTGAGATACTCCCCTGCCCTCATAGCTCATCTCCGAGTGAGATACTCCACTGCCCTCACAGCTCATCTCCGAGTGAGATACTTCCCTGCCCTCACAGCTCATCTCCGAGTGAGATACTCCCCTGCCCTCACAGCTCATCTCCGAGTGAGATACTCCCCTGCCCTCACAGCTCATCTCCCAGTGACATACTCCCCTGCCCTCACAGCTCATCTCCCAGTGAGATACTCCCCTGCCCTCACAGCTCATCTCCCAGTGAGATACTCCCCTGCCCTCACAGCTCATCTCCGAGTGAGTTACTCCCCTGCCCTCACAGCTCATCTCCGAGTGAGATACTCCCCTGCCCTCACAGCTCATCTCCGAGTGAGATATTCCCCTGCCCTCACAGCTCATCTCCGAGTGAGATACTCCCCTGCCCTCACAGCTCATCTCCGAGTGAGATACTCCCCTGCCCTCATAGCTCATCTCCGAGTGAGATACTCCACTGCCCTCTCAGCTCATCTCCGAGTGAGAAACTCCCCTGCCCTCACAGCTCATCTCCGAGTGAGATACTTCCCTGCCCTCACAGCTCATCTCCGAGTGAGATACTCCACTGCCCTCTCAGCTCATCTCCGAGTGAGATACTCCCCTGCCCTCACAGCTCATCTCTGAGTGAGATACTTCCCTGCCCTCACAGCTCATCTCCGAGTGAGTTACTCCCCTGCCCTCACAGCTCTTCTCCGAGTGAGATACTCCACTGCCCTCTCAGCTCATCTCTGAGTGAGATAAACCCTTTCCCTGCGCTCACTGCTGATCTCCGGGTGAGATACCCCCTCCTCCTGCGCTCACTGCTGATCTCCGGGTGAGACACCCCCTCCTCCTGCGCTCACTGCTGATCTCCGGGTGAGACACAGCCTCCCCCTGCACTCACAGCTCATCTCAGAGTGAGATTCCCCCTGCACTCACTGCTGATCTCTAGGTGAGATACTCCCCTGCACTCACAGCTCATCTCCAGGTGAGACACCTCCTCCCCCTGCCCTCACAGCTCATCTCAGAGTGAGATTCCCCCTGCGCTCACTGCTGATCTCTAGGTGAGATACTCCCCTGCACTCACAGCTCATCTCCGGGTGAGACACCTCCTCCCCCTGTGCTCACAGCTCAGCTCTGGATAAGATCATCTGCTTCACAGACTAAGCATGGGAAGTGTTTCCCTGCTATCGGGCTCTCAAGTCTGTGAAGCAGATGATCTCACCCGGAGATGAGCTGTGAGCGCAGGGGGAGAGGGTGTCTAACCTGGAGATGAGCTATGAGCTGTGAGCACAATGGGAGGGAGTATCTCACCTGGAGATCATCTGTGAACACAGGGGAGGAGGTATCTCACCCGTTGATCAGCTGTGAGTGCAGGGGGAGGGAGTGTCTCACCCCGAGATCTGCTATGAAGCAGGGGGAGGAGGTGTCCCACCTGGAGATCAGCTATGAGCACAGGGGGAGGGGGTGAATGACAGACACTCTGTGCTTACAGCAGGGAGCCTTGTGACAAAGAATACATTGTGCATAACAATAGAGAACAAATGGAAGTCAGCTCACCCTCCAGGGATTTCAGTGTGTTGAAGCCAGGAACAACCTGTGGTCGAAGTGAAAAATTCCATTAAGTCAAATTCCATTCAGCTAATATGTTACTTTAGACCCAAATTTTAGCCTGCACAATTTATTATGTAATTTCTCCTAAACGCAGCATTGCCCCATACATAGCAGACACTAATATTTTCTAGCTATATACAGTACATAGCATTAAGGGTAAACAATTAAAGCGGTTGTGCCACCATAAAGAATACAGTAAACCAACCAGAAAAGGTGGAAATAAATAGTTTTGTAATTTACAGTGATTCAAAATTATGCTTCATTCAAAAGTTACCAAGCTTTTACTTTTATGAATGCTGCTCTCTGGCGCCCCCTGGCGTTATTCCATTACGTCCTGGTAGTGGGTGATCAGCTGGTCGGGTTTGGGCAGTTCCTGTCATAAGAGCTCCCAACCGGCAGTCTGCACAATGTATTGCAAGAAAAGAAATGAAAAATTCCATCTCCAAAAAAGTTGTATTAAAAAATTCCAAGTTGTTATTACATCATTTTAACATCTGATGAGGTCACAAGGTACATGGGGATTCACATAGCAACGCGTTTCCAATGCCAACCACCGTTCTTTGTCAAGCTACTATGACATGGTTCTGTGATCTTTTAAATATTTCCGAAACCAATTACAAGTAATACACCGATTACATGACCAATGAGATCACACCCATATTAAAAAAAAACTCTTAACAACACACCCCAATAAGAACAAGTAGAGACAAATACAGTCATGGCCAAAAGTATTGAGAATGAGACAAATAGTAATTTTTCCAAAGTTTACTGCTTCATTTTTTGTAATGGCAATTTGCATATACTCCTGAATGTCAAAGAGTGATCAGCTTAACAGCAATTACTGTACTTGCAAAGTCAATATTTGCCCAGAAAATGAACTTTAACCCCCAAAACACATTTCAACATCAGTGCAGTCCTGCCTTAAAAGGAGCAGCTAACATCGTTTTAGTGATTGATCCATTAACACAGGTGTGGGTGTTGATGAGGACAGGGCCGGCGATCAATCAGTCATGATTAAGTAAGAATGACATCACTGGACACTTTAAAAGGAGGCTGGTTCTTGGTATCATTGTTTCTCTTCAGTTAACCATGGTTATCTCTAAAGAAACATGTGCAGCCATCATTGCACTGCACAAAAATGACCTAACAGGGAAGAGTATCGCAGCTACAAAGATTGCACCTCAGTCAACAATCTATCGCATCATCAAGAACTTCAAGGAGAGAGCTTCCATTGTTGTCAAAAAGGCTCCAGGGCGCCCAAGAAAGACCATCAAGCGCCAGGACCGTATCTTAAAACTGTTTCAGCTGTGGGATCTGACTACCAGCAGTGCCGAGCTTGCTCAGGAATGGCAGCAGGCTGGTGTGAGTGCTTCTGCACGCACTGTGAGGCGGAGACTCTTTGAGCAAGTGCTGGTTTCAAGGAGGGCAGCAAAGAAGCCACTTCTCTCCAGAAAAAACATCAGGGACCGACTGATATTCTGAAAAAGGTACAGGGAGTGGACTGCTGAGGACTGGGGCAAAGTCATTTTCTCTGATGAATCCCCTTTTCGATTGTTTGGGACATCTGGAAAACAGCTTATTCGGAGAAGAAGAGGTGAGCGCTACCACCAGTCTTGTCTCATGCCAACTGTAAAGCATCCTGAAACCATTCATGTGTGGGGTTGCTTCTCAGCCAAGGGAATCGGCTCACTCACAGTCTTGCCTAAAAACACAGAAATGAAAAAAGAATGGTACCAGAATGTCCTCCAAGAACAAATACTCCCAACCGTCCAAGAGCAGTTTGGCGCCCAACAATGCCTTTTCCAGCATGATGGAGCACCTTGCCATAAAGCAAAGGTGATAACTAAATGACTCATGGAACAAAACATAGAGATTTTGGGTCCATGGCCTGGAAACTCCCCAGATCTTAATCCCATTGAGAACTTGTGGTCAATCATCAAGTTACGGGTGGACAAACAAAAACCAACAAATTCTGGCAAAATGCAAGCATTGATTATGCAAGAATGGACTGCTATCAGTCAGGATTTGGTCCAAAAGTTGATTGAGAGCATGCCAGGGAGAATTACAGAGGTCTTGAAGAAGAAGGGGCAACACTGCAAATATTGACTTGCTGCATTAACTCATTCTAACTGTCAATGTAACCTATTGGTACTCATAATATGATTGCAATTATATTTCTGTATGTGATATAAACATCAGACAAACACTAATAAAAACCAGAGGCCAGCAGATCATGTGAAAATATAATTTTGGTGTCATTCTCAAAACTTTTGGCCATGACTGTACATAGAAAGTTACATATCAAATACACTGCTCAAAAAATAAAGGGAACACTTAAACAACAGAATATAACTCCAAGTAAATCAAACTTCTGTGAAATCAAACTGTCCACTTAGGAAGCAACACTGATTGACAATCAATTTCACATGCTGTTTTGCAAATGGAATAGACAATAGATGAAAATGATTGGCAATTTTCAAGACACCCTCAATAAAGGAGTGGTTCTGCAGGTGGGGAGCACAGACCATATCTCAGTACCAATGCTTTCTGGCTGATGTTTTGGTCACTTTTGAATGTTGGTTGTACTTTCATACTTGTGGTAGCATGAGACGGACTCGACAACCCACAGAAGTTGCTCAGGTAGTGCAGCTCATTCTGGATGGCACATCAATGCAAGCTGTGGCAAGAAGGTTTGCTGTGTCTGTCACTGTAGTGTCCAGAGGCTGTAGGCACTACCAGGAGACAGGCCAGTACAAAAGGAGACGTGGAGAGGGCCGTAGGAGGGCAACAACCCAGCAGCAGGACCGCTACCTCCGCCTTTGTGCAAGGAGGAACAGGAGGAGCACTGCCAGAGCCGTGCAAAATGACCTCCAGCAGGTCACAAATGTGCATGTGTCTGCACAATCGGTTGGAAACCGACTCCATGAGGGTGGTATGATGGTCTGACGTCCACAGATGGGGGTTGTGCTCACAGCCCAACACCGTGCAGGACGCTTGGCATTTGCCACATAACACCAGGATTGGCAAAGTCGCCACTGGCACCCTGGGCCTACTTCTGAGGCATCTGTCTGTACAATGAAAGTTTCCTTGAAGTTGGGGCTGATGAGGACCGGCTGTCCATACAGGGCCAACTTCATGGACTGAAAGGCTTCTTCTGCCTGAAGGTTCGACTGAACCATTACTGATTTTTTTCCTTTCAAGAGATCGGTCAGGGCCGCCGTTCTCCCAGCAAAATTAGGTATAAACCAGCGGTAATACCCAAGGATGTCAAGGAACGCCCTCACCTGCTGTGTACTTGACGGTTTAGGCCAATTTTTTATGGCCTCAACTTTATTGATTTGGGGCTTGATAACTCCTCGGCCAATCACATACCCCAAATATCGGGCTTCCTCTAGCCCTATCGCACATTTTTTCGGGTTTGCCGTTAACTCCGCTGCTCTGAGAGAATCCAGCACTGCTTGTACCTGGGATAGATGCGTATGCCAGTCGGTGCTAAAGATGATAATATCATCTAGATATGCGGAGGCGTACTCCTGATGAGACTTGAGCACTATGTCCATCAACCTCTGGAATGTAGCCAGGGCCCCATGTAACCCAAAAGGTAAGACCGCATAGTGATATAGACCCTCCGGAGTTATGAAGGCGGTCTTTTCCTCCTCCGATTTCGTGAGAGGTACCTGCCAGTAACCCTTGGTGAGATCGAGCGTGGTAAAGTACTGGGCCTACCCCAGTCTCTCAATCAGCTCATCCACCCTGGGCATTGGATAAAGGTCAATCTTCGACACTTCATTTAGTTTTCGGAAATCGTTACGGAAGCGTAACGATCCGTCTGGTTTCGTAATCAGTACGATGGGGCTAGCCCACTCCGTCATTTCTCGATGACGCCTAACTGGAGCATCTGTTTTACCTCAGCGGTGATGGCTTGCCTCCGGGCTTCGGGTACCCGGTACGGTCTCATTCGCACCCTTACCCCAGGTTCGGTGACAATGTCATGTTGGAGAACTGTAGTCCTACCCGGTAGCTCTGAGAACACGTCGGTATTCTGCTGCACCAGTGAGCGAGCCGCCCGTCGCTGCTGTTTAGTGAGAGCATCACTTATCCTGACCTCTCCCCGGACGCATCCCTGGTTGAAGGTAGAGAACTCTCTGGTGATATGCCCGGAGTGATGTCTGTAACTAACCACTCTCGATCTTTCCAAGGTTTTCGCAGGTTTACATGATAAAGCTGCTCCCGTTTCCTCCTTCCGGGCTGATACACCGGTAATTTATCTCCCCCACCTTTTCTCGAACCTCATATGGCCCTTGCCACTTGGCCATGAGCTTACTCTCGGCTGTGGGTACAAGTACTAACACCCAATCGCCCTTGTTAAAAGACCTGACTCTGGCTATTTTAATATATGTGCACCTCTGGGCTGCCTAGGCATCTAACAAATGTTCTTTCACGATGGGCATGACCGCCGCGATCCGGTCCTGCATGCTAGCCACGTGTTCAGTTATACTCCTATGTGGAGTCGGCTCTTGTTCCCACGTCTCTTTGGCTACGTCCAACAGACCTCTAGGGTGTCTGCCGTACAATAACTCAAAGGGAGAGAACCCTGTGGAAGCCTGGGGTACCTCACGGATGGCGAACATCAAATAAGGTAGCAACATGTCCCAATCCCTTCCGTCCTTAGAAACCACCTTTTTTAACATGAACTTGAGGGTTTTATTGAACCGTTCTACTAGCCCGTCGGTTTGAGGTTGGTACACCGAGGTGCGCAATTGTTTAATTTTTAGCAGTTTGCACAGTTCCCTTGTCATTTTGGACATAAAAGTGGTCCCCTGATCCATCAGGATCTCCTTAGGTAGTCCAAGGCGACAGAACATAGCAAACAGCTCCTGTGCAATTTGTTATGCCGAGGTGTTGCATAGCGGTATAGCCTCCGGGCACCGGGTGGCACAGTCAACGACCACCAGTATATGTTGGTGGCCACGAGCGGATTTTACAATGGACCCTACCAAGTCCATTGCAATCCGTTCAAAAGGTACCTCTATTACTGGCAGGGGTACCAATGAGCTACGGAAACTTGCGGTGGGTGTGGTCAACTGACTCACTGCTGATCTCTAGGTGAGATACTCCCCTGCACTCACAGCTCATCTCCAGGTGAGACACCTCCTCCCCCTGTGCTCACAGCTCAGCTCTGGATGAGATCATCTGCTTCACAGACTAAGCATGGGAAGTGTTTCCCTGCTATCGGGCTCTCAAGTCTGTGAAGCAGATGATCTCACCCGGAGATGAGCTGTGAGCGCAGGGGGAGAGGGTGTCTAACCTGGAGATGAGCTATGAGCTGTGAGCACAATGGGAGGGAGTATCTCACCTGGAGATCATCTGTGAACACAGGGGGGAGGTATCTCACCCGTTGATCAGCTGTGAGTGCAGGGGGGGGGGGGAGTGTCTCACCCCGAGATCAGCTATGAAGCAGGGGGAGGAGGTGTCCCACCTGGAGATCAGCTATGAGCACAGGGGGAGGGGGTGAATGACAGACACTCTGTGCTTACAGCAGGGGGCCTTGTGACCAAGAGTACATGGTGCATAACAATAGAGAACAAATGGAAGTCAGCTCACCCTCCAGGGATTTCAGTGTGTTGAAGCCAGGAACAACGTGTGGTCACACTTGGAATCAATGCAAAAAAAGAAGTGAAAAATTCCATTAAGTCAAATTCCATTCAGCTAATATGTTACTTTAGACCCAAATTTTAGCCTGCACAATTTATTATGTAATTTCTCCTAAACGCAGCATTGCCCCATACATAGCAGACACTAATATTTTCTAGCTATATACAGTACATAGCATTAAGGGTAAACAATTAAAGCGGTTGTGCCACCATAAAGAATACAGTAAACCAACCAGAAAAGGTGGAAATAAATAGTTTTGTAATTTACAGTGATTCAAAATTATGCTTCATTCAAAAGTTACCAAGCTTTTACTTTTATGAATGCTGCTCTCTGGCGCCCCCTGGCGTTATTCCATTACGTCCTGGTAGTGGGTGATCAGCTGGTCGGGTTTGGGCAGTTCCTGTCATAAGAGCTCCCAACCGGCAGTCTGCACAATGTATTGCAAGAAAAGAAATGAAAAATTCCATCTCCAAAAACGTTGTATTAAAAAATTCCAAGTTGTTATTACATCATTTTAAAATCTGATGAGGTCACAAGGTACATGGGGATTCACATAGCAACGCGTTTCCAATGCCAACCACCTTTCTTTGTCAAGCTACTATGACATGGTTCTGTGATCTTTTAAATATTTCCGAAACCAATTACAAGTAATACACCGATTACATGACCAATGAGATCACACCCATATTAAAAAAAAACTCTTAACAACAAACCCCAATAAGAACAAGTAGAGACAAATACATAGAAAGTTACATATCAAATACACTGCTCAAAAAATAAAGGGAACACTTAAACAACAGAATATAACTCCAAGTAAATCAAACTTCTGTGAAATCAAACTGTCCACTTAGGAAGCAACACTGATTGACAATCAATTTCATATGCTGTTTTGCAAATGGAATAGACAATAGATGAAAATGATTGTCAATTTTCAAGACACCCTCAATAAAGGAGTGGTTCTGCAGGTGGGGAGCACAGACCATATCTCAGTACCAATGCTTTCTGGCTGATGTTTTGGTCACTTTTGAATGTTGGTTGTACTTTCATACTTGTGGTAGCATGAGACGGACTCGACAACCCACAGAAGTTGCTCAGGTAGTGCAGCTCATTCTGGATGGCACATCAATGCAAGCTGTGGCAAGAAGGTTTGCTGTGTCTGTCACCGTAGTGTCCAGAGGCTGGAGGCACTACCAGGAGACAGGCCAGTACAAAAGGAGACGTGGAGAGGGCCGTAGGAGGGCAACAACCCAGCAGCAGGACCGCTACCTCCGCCTTTGTGCAAGGAGGAACAGGAGGAGCACTGCCAGAGCCGTGCAAAATGACCTCCAGCAGGTCACAAATGTGCATGTGTCTGCACAATCGGTTGGAAACCGACTCCATGAGGGTGGTATGATGGTCTGACGTCCACAGATGGGGGTTGTGCTCACAGCCCAACACCGTGCAGGACGCTTGGCATTTGCCACATAACACCAGGATTGGCAAAGTCGCCACTGGCACCCTGGGCCTACTTCTGAGGCATCTGTCTGTACAATGAAAGTTTCCTTGAAGTTGGGGCTGATGAGGACCGGCTGTCCATACAGGGCCAACTTCATGGACTGAAAGGCTTCTTCTGCCTGAAGGTTCGACTGAACCATTACTGATTTTTTTCCTTTCAAGAGATCGGTCAGGGCCGCCGTTCTCCCAGCAAAATTAGGTATAAACCAGCGGTAATACCCAAGGATGTCAAGGAACGCCCTCACCTGCTGTGTACTTGACGGTTTAGGCCAATTTTTTATGGCCTCAACTTTATTGATTTGGGGCTTGATAACTCCTCGGCCAATCACATACCCCAAATATCGGGCTTCCTCTAGCCCTATCGCACATTTTTTCGGGTTTGCCGTTAACTCCGCTGCTCTGAGAGAATCCAGCACTGCTTGTACCTGGGATAGATGCGTATGCCAGTCGGTGCTAAAGATGATAATATCATCTAGATATGCGGAGGCGTACTCCTGATGAGACTTGAGCACTATGTCCATCAACCTCTGGAATGTAGCCAGGGCCCCATGTAACCCAAAAGGTAAGACCGCATAGTGATATAGACCCTCCGGAGTTATGAAGGCGGTCTTTTCCTCCTCCGATTTCGTGAGAGGTACCTGCCAGTAACCCTTGGTGAGATCGAGCGTGGTAAAGTACTGGGCCTACCCCAGTCTCTCAATCAGCTCATCCACCCTGGGCATTGGATAAAGGTCAATCTTCGACACTTCATTTAGTTTTCGGAAATCGTTACGGAAGCGTAACGATCCGTCTGGTTTTGTAATCAGTACGATGGGGCTAGCCCACTCCGTCATTTCTCAATGACGCCTAACTGGAGCATCTGTTTTGCCTCAGCCGTGATGGCTTGCCTCCGGGCTTCGGGTACCCGGTGCGGTCTCATTCGCACCCTTACCCCAGGTTCGGTGACAATGTCATGTTGGAGAACTGTAGTCCTACCCGGTAGCTCTGAGAACACGTCGGTATTCTGCTGCACCAGTGAGCGAGCCGCCCGTCGCTGCTGTTTAGTGAGAGCATCACTTATCCTGACCTCTCCCCCGGACGCATCCCTGGCTGAAGGTAGAGAACTCTCTGGTGATATGCCCGGAGTGATGTCTGTAACTAACCACTCTCGATCTTTCCAAGGTTTTCGCAGGTTTACATGATAAAGCTGCTCCCGTTTCCTCCTTCCGGGCTGATACACCGGTAATTTATCTCCCCCACCTTTTCTCGAACCTCATATGGCCCTTGCCACTTAGCCATGAGCTTACTCTCGGCTGTGGGTACAAGTACTAACACCCAATCGCCCTTGTTAAAAGACCTGACTCTGGCTATTTTAATATATGTGCACCTCTGGGCTGCCTGGGCATCTAAAAAATGTTCTTTCACGATGGGCATGACCGCCGCGATCCGGTCCTGCATGCTAGCCACGTGTTCAGTTATACTCCTATGTGGAGTCGGCTCTTGTTCCCACGTCTCTTTGGCTACGTCCAACAGACCTCTAGGGTGTCTGCCGTACAATAACTGAAAGGGAGAGAACCCTGTGGAAGCCTGGGGTACCTCACGGATGGCGAACATCAAATAGGGTAGCAACATGTCCCAATCCCTTCCGTCCTTAGAAACCACCTTTTTTAACATGAACTTGAGGGTTTTATTGAACCGTTCTACTAGCCCGTCGGTTTGAGGTTGGTACACCGAGGTGCGCAGTTGTTTAATTTTTAGCAGTTTGCACAGTTCCCTTGTCATTTTGGACATAAAAGGGGTCCCCTGATCCATCAGGATGTCCTTAGGTAGTCCAAGGCGACAGAACATAGCAAACAGCTCCTGTGCAATTTGTTATGCCGAGGTGTGGCATAGCGGTATAGCCTCCGGGCACCGGGTGGCACAGTCAACGACCACCAGTATATGTTGGTGGCCACGAGCGGATTTTACAATGGACCCTACCAAGTACATTGCAATCCGTTCAAAAGGTACCTCTATTACTGGCAGGGGTACCAATGAGCTACGGAAACTTGTGATGGGTGTGGTCAACTGACATTCAGGGCAGGATTCACAGTACTTTTGGACCTCCGCGTAAATCCCCAGCCAAAAGAACCGCTGCAAGATACGCTCTTACATCTTTTTAACCCCCAATTGTCCACCCAGCTGGTGTGTGTGTGCCAACTGCAGACGGTACAACTGAGATACCACTAACTGTTCCACGACCTGGTCCCTGATTTTGTCTACCCTATAGAGCAACTCACTCTTGACTACCATGCGTGTAAATACAGTATCTGCACGGGGCTGTTGAGCTACGCCATTTACCTCTAACACCCTTTCCCGCGAGTCAGAGTGGCATCCTGTAGCTGAACTGTCCCAAACGTGTCCCGGGACACTTCCAGCTCAGGGATCGATGGGGTCTCCTCGACCTCTCCTGCCAGCACCTCTAGGGGAAACCTATCGGGGTCACACTCTGTCCCTAGGTTGGATACCACTACGGCAGGTACCCCTGAATCAGGTTCGTCGGGTACAGCGCCTGTAATACATTTTATCGGGGGAGAGTGGATTTTGTTTTTCCACAGAGTCCAGAACAGGGGCAAGTCTCTTTCCAACACAGTCCCATAGGGAAGAGTTTTTACCACCCCCACCACATGTTTTATGTCTCCACTTGGCTTGGATAAAACTACCTGTGGTTGGGTACTCTCGGAGGTCCCCATGGATGCACACAACCCCCGACAGTCCGTCCACTGAGGTTGTCTCCTGCCACCATCGACCCATGTACCAAAGTCACTAGGCTCCCCGAATCTAGGAGGGCCTCTGTGGGGTACCCATTAACCAGTACCTGGCACAGTTGGGGTTCATTGTCAGGGGGGTCGGCGCTCGCAGTGCAGACAGTCTGGGCGTACATTGAGACCCGGTGGATAATCCCGCAGTCCATGGGTTCCGTAGTTAGGGGGCAGTTAGCAACCACATGTCCCTTCCCCTGACACCGTCAGCACCTAATGGTGGAAGTACTGTTAGGTCTTCTGACTGTTTGGGAGGGAACAGGTCTCCTGCGACTCTCATTTCGGGGTACCCCTTCAGCACGGGTACGGTGCTGACTGTCCTCAGCAGAGGGGCGCGACCCCTTTCCAGGTTCCTGAGTTGGCAGGGATCGGCGTGACAGCTGCGAGGGGGCAGAGTCCTGGATAAAGTCCTGAATGGCCGAGTAGCGCTCGATCAGGCTGACCACCTGGTCGAGTGTGCTGGAGTCCCCTTGCCCCAGCCAACTTTGGATAGCGGCTGGCAGAGTCCTCACCAGCCGGTCAACCACCACCCTCTCCACCATCTGGGCTGGAGACAAAGTCTCAGGCTGGAGCAACCTCTTTACCAGCTGCAGGAGGTCATAAGCCTGAGACCGGGCGTGTCGGGTCTCCACATAAGCCTATGAAAATACATGCTGAGCCCTCACGTATGTATTGACTCCCAGTCGGGCAAGGATCTCACCTTTCAGTCTCTGGTCGTCCTGGGCGTCCTCCCGACTGAGGTCGAAGAAGGCCTTTTGGGCATCGCCGACCAGAAACTGAGCCACCACTTCTGCCCACTGGCCATCCGGTAGGTTTTCCCGCTCCTCTGTGCGCTCATAAATGGTCAGGAAGGCTTCCACATCGTCCTCCGGTCCCATCTTCCTCAACGCTGAGCGAACCTTGTCCCTGGCCTCGCGACGTTCCGGGGCTGGTGCCGTCGGCGTCTCCCACAGGGCAGCAATCTGTTGCAGCAACAGTTCTTTGGTTTTTGCTGCTGCTGGTACAGTAGCTGCTGCTGCTGATTATGCTGCTGTTCCAGCTCCTACCTCTGAGACTGCAGCTGCTGCTGCTGGGTAAGTACCAGCTGCTTTAACAGCTCCTCCATTTTGTCCACGGGGTGGGGCTGAAAGGTGGCCGGCCGGATTGTGGTCATGCAGCGGCCAGTGGGGTATGCCTCAGTCACTATGCCAGCATTCTCCACCAAGCTGTAAGGCAGCGGTGTTCACACCGTGCAGTAACTGAGGCAGTGACCCAAGCAAGTCCAATATAAACAGCTTTATTCAGCAACTCACCGGTAAACAGAAAAGTCCTCTGGGATAACACAAGTCCTTAAACAACGGTTGCCATAGGCAACGGCCGCGCCGGGCCACTCAGAGCCTGACAGGTGCAGAGCCTTCCCAGGCGTGGGTTCAGCCACACTCAATCCTGATGAGCTTTCCTGCTATGCTCCTAGCAGGTTCCAACATAGAACCACACTAATCCTTAGTGCAGGGTTTTTAAAGGACCTGTGGCAAGAGCCACTGGAAAACCCGGCTTGGAGGGAGGAGGCCGCCCCACTGCCTTCCTGTAGCCTCCCCCAAGAAATGAAGGCCCTGCCGGGTTTTACTTAATCTGCCTTAGCCAGATAGCCTGACCAGGTCAATGCTCACCTTCATTCCTGCATTGCAGCCGGAGGTGAGCGTGTGACTGCAATGCACTCCAATGGATTTAATAGGTCTCTGTACACATTCTGGGGGATATATCACATCCCTCGTATACAATCCCAGTCACTGCATCATATTGGTTTCAGAAATATTTAAAAGATCACAGAATCATGTCATAGTAGCTTGACAAAGAAAGCTGGTTGGCATTGGAAACGCGTTGCTATGTGAATCCCCATGTACCTTGTGACCTCATCAGATTTTAAAATGATGTAATAACAACTTGGAATTTTTTAATACAACGTTTTTGGAGATGGAATTTTTCATTTCTTTTCTTGCAATACATTGTGCAGACTGCCGGTTGGGAGCTCTTATGACAGGAACTGCCCAAACCCGACCAGCTGATCACCCACTACCAGGATGTAATGGAATAACGCCAGGGGGCGCCAGAGAGCAGCATTCATAAAAGTAAAAGCTTGGTAACTTTTGAATGAAGCATAATTTTGAATCACTGTAAATTACAAAACTATTTATTTCCACCTTTTCTGGTTGGTTAACTGTATTCTTTATGGTGGCACAACCGCTTTAATTGTTTACCCTTAATGCTATGTACTGTATATAGCTAGAAAATATTAGTGTCTGCTATGTATGGGGCAATGCTGCGTTTAGGAGAAATTACATAATAAATTGTGCAGGCTAAAATTTGGGTCTAAAGTAACATATTAGCTAAATGGAATTTGACTTAATGGCATTTTTAATTCTTTCATTCCATTTTGCATTAATTAACCCCTTTATGGACTTGGACATATCCATACACCCAGGTCCCTGGTACTTAAAGGGGTTGTCCACTACTATGTAAAATATGGCAAGGCATTTTTATGTTGAAAAGCTGCTTCTTTGTAATTGCCTCCCTCTTCCTTTTCTGCCTGTGAGTGGCGCTATGACTGACCGCTCACAGGCATCACTTAACCCCCGGCTGCAGCCGGCACTGACATCCGCTGATGTCACGACAAGTCCAGACTGCTGCCGGGGATCTCTCTCTTCCGCGTTCCATGGTGGCTGCTGGGTTGTGTGCGGGGTTATCCCCTCAAGTCATACCCAGCATCCACCGCATGCTGTCCCTCTCCCCATTCATTGGGAAAACGCGCGGTGGATGCTGGGTGTGACACGGTGGGGTAACCCCGCCTTCAACCCAGAAGCCACCACGGGGACCCCAGCGCTGAGTCACGCCTCAATAAACGGGACGTCAGCGGGGGTTCACGTGCTGCCTGTGAGCGGCCAGTGATAGCGCCGCTCACTGACAGAGGAAGGTAATTATAAAGAAGTTGCTTTTCATTATAAAAACGCTTTGGCATATTTTAAATATTAGTGTACAACCCCTTAAAAGCGCACCTCAGCATAAATCTACCATTAGGTGTAAGAGGACAATGCTGCCAGTTCCCTTTCATCTTGTTTCTGCCGGACATAACGTTTCACAATTACGCTACTTGGAGTCTATTCCTTTGAAAAGGCGAGGTGGCAACAGAATACACAGATTGAAGGAGAGGCAGGCATATGGCCTCAATCCAGAGTATGAACTGTCTTATTGATTAACATATTCCTTTGTTTCCTCTGTGTTATTTAACCAGTGGATTAGCGATATCTGTTGACATAATTTTACTGTTAAATACATACAGTATAGACCAAAAGTTTGGATACACCTCATTTAAAGATTTTTCTGTATTTTCATGACTATGAAAATTGTACATTCACACTGAAGGCATCAAAACTATGAATTAACACATGTGGAATTATATACTTAACAAAAAAGTGTGAAGCAACTGAAAATATGTCTTATATTCTAGGTTCTTCAAAGTAGCCACTTTTTGCTTTGATGACTGCTTTGCACACTCTTGGCATTCTCTTGATGACCTTCAAGTGGTAGTCACCGGAAATGGTCTTCCAACAATCTTGAAGGAGTTCCCAGAGATGCTTAGCACTTGTTGGCCCTTTTGCCTTCACTCTGCGGTCCAGCTCACCCCAAACCATCTTGATTGGGTTCAGGTCTGGTGACTGTGGAGGCCAGGTCATCTGGCGTAGCACCCCTTCACTCTCCTTATTGGTCAAATAGCCCTTACACAGCCTGGAGGTGTGTTTGGGGTCATTATCCTGTTGAAAAATAAATGATGGTCCAACTAAACGCAAACTGGATGGAATAGCATGCCCCTGAAAGATGCTGTGGTAGCCATGCTGGTTCAGTATGCCTTCAATTTTGAATAAATCCCCAACAGTGTCACCAACAAAGCACCCCCACACCATCACACCTCCTCCTCCATAATTCACGGTGGGAACCAGGCATGTAGAGTCCATCCGTTCACCTTTCCTGCGTCGCACAAAGACACAGTGGTTGGAACCTAAGATCTCAAATTGCACTCATCAGACCAAAGCACAGATTTCCACTGGTCTAATGTCCATTCCTTATGTTCTTTAGCCCAAACAAGTCTCTTCTGCTTGTTGCCTGTCCTTATCAGTGGTTTCCTAGCAGCTATTTTACCATGAAGGCCTGCTGCACAAAGTCTTCTCTTAACACTTGTTGTAGAGATGTGTCTGCTGCTAGAACTCTGTGTGGCATTGTCCTGGTCTCTAATCTGAGCTGCTGTTAACCTGCGATTTCTGAGGCTGATGACTCGGATAAACTTATCCTCAGAAGCAGAGGTGACTCTTGGTCTTCCTTTCCTGGGGCGGTCCTCATGTGAGCCAGTTTCTTTGTAGCGCTTGATGGTTTTTGTAACTGCACTTGGGGACACTTTCAAAGTTTTCCCAATTTTTCGCACTGACTGACCTTCAATTCTTAAAGTAATGATGGCCACTCATTTTTCTTTATTTGGCTGCTTTTTTCTTGCCATAATACAAATTCTAACAGTCTATTCAGTAGGACTGTCAGCTGTGTATCCACCTGACTTCTGCACAACACAACTGATGGTCCGAACCCCATTTATAAGGCAATCCCACTTATTAAACCTGACAGGGCACACCTGTGAAGTGAAAACCATTTCCGGTGACTACCTCTTGAAGCTCATCAAGAGAATGCCAAGAGTGTGCAAAGCAGTCATCAAAGCAAAAGGTGGCTACTTTGAAGAACCTAGAATATAAGACATATTTTCAGTTGTTTCACACTTTTTTGTTAAGTATATAATTCCACATGTGTTAATTCATAGTTTTGATGCCTTCAGTGTGAATGTACAATTTTCATAGTCATGAAAATACAGAAAAATCTTTAAATGAGAAGGTGTGTCCAAACTTTTGGTCTGTACTGTAATTTTATGTGTTTCCTACATATATATCCTAATTGTTTTTTTCCCCCTTTTGTCTCCCTTTAGGTCATTTGAACGCTTCACCAGGTATAAAAAAAAACTTACTTTTGGCTCTTACTTTTCTTGTCTATGTTTGCCATCCCATTTCCCCTTTTCTGTATTCTTTCTTTTTCTTTGTTTTATCCTTCTGACTCATTCTACACATCTACCATGCCCTATTTCTTTAATTATGTTGTTCGCGTGTGCGCCGTTTAACCTTGAGTGCTAGATTCATGGTGCTCTTCTTTCAAGTCCTGCTCTATGGTACCATGTTCCCTATGCTCAGACTTTTGAGTAAAATGGTGCTCGCGTGTGCACAGTAGCATCTCTCGGCAACCAAAAGATGCTACTGCACATGCGCGGGCATCCATGTTGGGGATGTAAATTTCACATGGGCAGAGAAATTACACAGGCAGTATGTAAAAGAGTAGGCAGGTCACTGAAAAGACAGTGACCTGTCAGAGGAAAGAGATAGGAATACATGAATACAGAAGCAGAGCACCAGAGCACATACATATCATTATGGCAGCAGAACTGAAACTAAAGATGATAAAAGAACCACTGGACGTATTACAACATCCAAGGTATCATTTTACTCAGTTTAACGGCGCCCACCTGACAGTGTATGTAGTTTTCTAAGCACAATCCTGCTGACAGGTTCACTTTAACAAACTTGGACGTATGGATACCTCATGGCGATAGACATCGATCGGAGCATTTAGAGAGCTTGTATAGGGAGGAAGCCCTCTCTGCCCTTGGATTGGCGCCCCAAAAATCAGAATAGAAAGCGATCAAAAAATGTCATGTGCCTGAGAATGATACCAATAAAATGTCAACTCGTTCCGTAAAACAAGCCCTCACATGACGCTGTTGGACAAAATATGGAAAAATTATAGCTCTCAAAATATAGTGATGCCAAAAAAAAAGCGTCTTTTAGTGTGTGACAGCTGTCAAACAAAAAGAAAACGATTAAACCTACAATAATCTCCAAGAGGAATATTCTGTCCCCATGGCTGTGCTGTAAATATAGGGTGCTGTGTCTTCACCTTTACTTACAAGGGAGATGGACACAGATAGCTTTAACTCGGCTGCAGGCAGGCACGTTGTAAAGAATTCAGAAGAAGCTTTATTTATCTTGAGAAATCTTGTAAGAATGCATGCATCAACAGCAAGTAAAAATAACTTTTCCTGAGACAGGCTGTAAGCACATGAGCTCCTAATTGTTGCAAGATTGAGAATTAGGAAAGGCTGGAAGAAGAAGGGAGGGGCTAGCTACATCACAGTCACATAAGAGGGAGACAGGGAGAGAGAAGGGACAAACTTCATGGAAGGTGAACCTTGCAGCAATGCAATCAAACAGTAATACACAGCAACTGTAAAAAGTTCAGTGTATAGTCAGCAAATTTCCCATTCATGGGACGTAACACTCCCCGTCTGAAATCTTTAGATTTTAATGATTCGTTTAATGTGATGTTTTCTGGGAATGTCATGGTAGACCTGAAAGACAAAAGAAAATACACAAGCAAATAACAATAACAGTAATAGTTGTAGTCCAATTTTCCATTGAAGTCTTCAACAGCCGGATAATCCGAGTCCAAAACAGAAACCCATCTTCGGATTGGGGAAGCCGCAATGTGCAAACACTTCCACCAACCTAAGAATCCACTGGGAAAAGTTCAAATGTCCCAACACAGCTGGAAGTATATGGCGGTAGGCTCTCCGTCGTAAGCTGTGTCCTGAAGCAGTGTCTTTCATGTGATGACCTCCTTTTGTAAAAGGAGTAGAAGTTCAGTGACTGGACGAAAGAAAACGCGAGATGACCTTGCCTTCTACCTTACAAGTCTTTCCATCATTGCTTGGTGTAACCTTGGTGATAAGACCCATTGGCCAGTCATTGCGATGAGCTTCTTTATCTTTAAGGAGGATGAGGTCTCCCTCTTGGAGGTTAGGTTTTGCAGTCTGCCATTTGTGACTGGTTTGAAGTAAGTGCAGGTATTCAGCCTTCCAGCGGTGCCAAAAGACATTAGAAAAGTGTTGTACCTGTTTCCACTGACACCTGTAAATGTCTCTGTCCACAAACTTCCCTGGAGGGATTTCAGCATCTCCAACCTTCTGAGTAAGAAGTGTGGCAGGAGTAAGAATCATTGGAGCTTTGGGGTCCGATGATAATGGTACCAATGGTCTTGCATTTATCACAGCAGACACTTCAGCAAGGAAGGTAACCAGGACTTCATGGGTGAGAGGTAGCTTATGATCCAGCAACATCGAATCAAGGATTCCTCGAGCAATGCCAATCATGCGTTCCCAGGATCCTCCCATATGCGATGAATGAGGAGGGTTGAACACCCAAGTGCACCCATTGTCAGTCTAGAAGTTGTCTAACTGTAGTTCCTTGCACGCTCCCACAAAGTTAGTGCCACAGTCAGATCTGAGCTATTTGGCTGGTCCCCAGATAGAAAAGAATCTTCTGAGAGCATTTATGAAGCAAGAGGAATCCATGGATTCAATTACCTCAATGTGAACTGCTTGGATGCTAAGACAGGTGAAAAGCACAGCCCACCACTTACTTTTTGCGGCTCCACCACGGGTCCTTCTTGTAACAACCGACCATGGTCCAAAAACATCTACTCCGACATATGTGCATGGCTGGTCTGTGTTTAGCTGATCTGCTGGGAGATTTGCCATCTGTAGATGTTAGTGTTTTCTTCTTACTTTTTCTCACATAAAGCATTTATGGAGCTCTGAGGAGACACATCTCTTCATCCCCACGATCCAGAGGCCAGCGGACCTTATGATGCCTTCGGTAAACTGTCTGCCTTGGTGCTGCACTTTTTCATGATGGTGATGGAACAATAGCGTAGCATTGTAGTGCCGACCCGGAATGATGATACGATTCTGCTCCTTATTACATAGATCAGACTTCTCTATATGACCATCCACCTTTAACAGTCCGTAATGATCGACCACTGGGTTCAATTCAAGCAGTAAACTGTTCTTGGACAGGCTGGTACCCTTTTGTGATACTGTCGATCTCGTGACCATATTCTTGTTGCACTCACCGCTGAATTGCTCGGCATGTCTGATGTCAGCAACAGTAGGGTATCCTCTACACATGTGCCAGCCACAACACTGATGATTTGTCACTGGCAAAGGAATGAGCGATGTGAACAAGACGAGCTATGGCCCGCACAACAGCTGACCATTTTGAGAAGCTTTCAAAGCAGTGAGATCTTAGTTTTGATTTTGGCATCACAGAAGTGTAGTGAGTAGAGGTGATTGGTCTGATCTCTTTTTCAGACTCCGGTTCCACCAGCTTATAAGTGTTGTTGATGTCCTTTGAACTAGAATCCTTATATAAGAGACTTGGAGGTGACAGCCACATGTTGTCATTGAGCTTAGACGCGGCTGTGAATCTTGTCCCTCGGTCAGCTGGGTTCAGGTCAGTAGAGACGTAGTGCCAGTATTCAGGGATAGAAAAGCTTCTGATACGCTCTACTCTATTGCTGATGTAGACGTAAAATTGTTTTTTTGGTTGTAAATGTAACCAAGTACCGCTCTACTGTCTGTGTAGAATGTAAATGAATCAATCACAATGTCCATTTCATCCTTTATAGCTTCAGCTAATTCCACTGCCTGTACGGCAGCACAAAGTTTGAGTATTGGTACAGAGTGAGACGGTTTCAGTGTTAGTTTTGCCTTGCCAAGGATGAATCCACAATGTACCTTGTTGTTGCTTTCTGAGGTTTTCAGGTAGGCTACTGCAGCTATGGCCTCTGTAGATGCGTCGGAGAAAATGTGGATTTCTCTCCTGGTGGAGGCTGAAAGGGTGCTTAGGGAATAACTGCGTGAGACTTGGACATGCTCTAAGACCTTCAGAGACTTCTTCCATATCTCCCACCTTTGTTGTTTCTGGGATGGTAGCGGAGTGTCCCAATCCATGCTCTCGGGGGTCAACTGTCTCAACAGTATATTGCAGTGATGGCAAACCTTTTACAGACCGAGTGCCCAAACTGCAACCCAAAACCCACTTATTTATCGTAAAGTGCCAATATGGCAAATTAACCCGAATACTGAGGATTTAGTTTAGGAAAAACAACTCGTACAGAGAGCTGGTGAGGGCAGCATAGAGCAGCCACAGAAAGGAGCAGGGTATGAGACTGCAGAAATAAAGAATGTGCTCACTCCCATCTTGGTATATGCCAAAATCCATGTATATATGTTGCCCCCCCCCACCAATCCATGTATATATGCTTCCCCCCCCCCACCAATCCATGTATACACAGTGGTGGCCAAAAGTATTGGCACCCCTGCAATTCTGTCAGATAATACTCAGTTTCTTCCTGAAAATGATTGCAATCACAAATTCTTTGGTATTACTCTCTTCATTTAATTTGCTTGCAAGGAAAAAACACAAAAGAGAATGAAGCAAAAATCAAATAATTGATCATTTCACACAAAACTCCAAAAATGGGCCAGACAAAAGTATTGGCACCCTCAGCCTAATACTTGGTTGCACAACCTTTAGCCAAAATAACTGCGAACAACCGCTTCCGGTAACCATCAATGAGTTTCTTACAATGCTCTGCTGGAATTGTAGACCATTCTTCTTTGGCAAACTGCTCCAGGTCCCTGATATTTGAAGGGTGCCTTCTCCAAACTGCCATTTTGAGATCTCTCCACAGGTGTTCTATGGGATTCAGGTATGGACTCATTGCTGGCCACATTAGAAGTCTCCAGTGCTTTCTCTCAAACCATTTTATAGTGCTTTTGGAAGTGTGTTTTGGGTCATTGTCCAGCTGGAAGACCCATGACCTCTGAGTGAGACCCAGCTTTCTCACACTGGGCCCTACATTATGCTGCAGAATTTGTTGGTAGTCTTCAGACTTCATAATGCCATGCACACGGTCAAGCAGTCCAGTGACAGAGGCAGCAAAGCAACCCCAAAACATCAGGGAACCTCCGCCATGTTTGACTGTAGGGACCGTGTTCTTTTCTTGAAAGCCTCTTTTTTTTTCCTGTACACTCTATGTTGATGCTTTTTCCCAAAAAGCTCTACTTTTGTCTCATCTGACCAGAGAACATTCTTCCAAAACGTTTTAGGCTTTCTCAGGTAAGTTTTGGCACACTCCAGCCTGGCTTTTTTATGTCTCGGGGTAAGAAGTGCGGTCTTCCTGGGTATCCTACCATACAGTCCCTTTTCATTCAGACGCTGAGTGATAGTACGGGTTGACACTGTTGTACCCTCGGACTGCAGGGCAGCTTGAACTTGTTTGGATTTTAGTCGAGGTTCTTTATCCACCATCCGCACAATCTTGCGTTGAAATCTCTCGTCAATTTTTCTTTTCCGTCCACATCTAGGGAGGTTAGCTACAGTGCCATGGGCTTTAAACTTCTTGATGACACTGCGCATGGAAGACACAGGAACATTCAGGTCTTTGGAGATGGACTTGTAGCCTTGAGATTGCTCATGCTTTCTCACAATTTGGTTTCTCAAGTCCTCAGACAGTTCTTTGGTCTTCTTTCTTTTCTCCATGCCCAATGTGGTACACACAAGGACACAGGACAGAGGTTGAGTCAACTTTAATCCATGTTAACTGGCTGCAAGTGTGATTTAGTTATTGCCAACACCTGTTAGGTGCCATAGGTAAGTTACAGGTGCTGTTAATTACACGAATTAGAGAAGAATCACATGATTTTTCAAAGGGTGCCAATACTTTTGTCCACCCCCATTTATAGGTTTGGTGAGGAATTATATCCAATTTGGCTTTAGGACAATTCTTTTTGTGTTTTTTTCATTGAAGACAAATTAAATGAAGAGAATAATACCAAAGAATTTGTGATTGCAATCATTTTCAGGAAGAAACTGAGTATTATCTGACAGAATTGCAGGGGTGCCAATACTTTTGGCCAGCATTGTATGAAGTCAGCACTCCATTTTTTTCATTATATTTATATAATTGAATATGAATTTCTTCTAAATGTGATCCTTGAAATTAATGTAAATAGGGTATAATGATATTTACATGAAATTATTTTCAAGATACCCAATTAATTTCTCTGTCAATTTCTTAATAGAATGAAAACCTACAAGCTGGCCATAAAGAATATATATATGGTCAGTAATCCCTAGAAAACTGAAAAAACTGATAAATAGCCTATTTTGGGGAAAAGGGGTGGTTATGTGGGAGAGAATAATCGCCCTAGTAGTCTATATCCCAATCCACGTGTTAGTGGACCCCAGAAGGACAAAAGAGGGATTTAATTCCAAAAATATCAATTTTATTAGAAATTTTAAAAATTACATCATAATTCACAATATAAGAGAAGGGAAGAAGAAGAGGTGGTAGGTAAACCATAGGGGCAGGTTTTAAGGAATAAAATCCTGCCAGGAGACTAATATACCTAAACCAGCATAGAAGGTAAGCCAGGTACGCGTACTAGCTGCTATTTAAAAGATAATGGAAGGATCATATCAATCTATGTCCACACTAGTAATAACAGTGAGGTATAAAGCATGGTATACAAGATAATAATATTGATATGTGGGCATATGGCAGCATATATCAGATCATATAGCAGTGATATATGGGTAAGAGCATTAAACAAATAGCATTAGATAGATAGCATAAAACATGTACACCGGTGATACATAAGTGTAAATAGATCGATAGTGCTATTGATATAGTATTACTGTCTAGTCTGGAGCTGTCTAGTCTGGAGCTGCGGCTCTATAGAAAATCAATTACCTTGTGCCATATGAGAAGTGATAAAGCAGCGTGTCCTGGAGAGCTGGGGGGGATGTGGAGCTCACTTCTCATATGGCACAAGGTAATTGATTTTCTATAGAGCCGCAGCTCCAGACTAGACAGCTCCAGACTAGACAGTAATACTATATCAATAGCACTATCGATCTATTTACACTTATGTATCACCGGTGTACATGTTTTATGCTATCTATCTAATGCTATTTGTTTAATGCTCTTACCCATATATCACTGCTATATGATCTGATATATGCTGCCATATGCCCACATATCAATATTATTATCTTGTATACCATGCTTTATACCTCACTGTTATTACTAGTGTGGACATAGATTGATATGATCCTTCCATTATCTTTTAAATAGCAGCTAGTACGCGTACCTGGCTTACCTTCTATGCTGGTTTAGGTATATTAGTCTCCTGGCAGGATTTTATTCCTTAAAACCTGCCCCTATGGTTTACGTACCACCTCTTCTTCTTCCCTTCTCTTATATTGTGAATTATGATGTAATTTTTAAAATTTCTAATAAAATTGATATTTTTGGAATTAAATCCCTCTTTTGTCCTTCTGGGGTCCACTAACACGTGGATTGGGATATAGACTACTAGGGCGATTATTCTCTCCCACATAACCACCCCTTTTCCCCAAAATAGGCTATTTATCAGTTTTTTCAATTTCTTAATAGAAGAGGTATAGTAACGCTCATGATGGTGTCATCAGCACTGGCTATATTGGAGTATTCGAAGCAGCGCAACACGGCACAAACGTCCTTCATGGAAGCCCATTCATTGGTGGTTAAGTGGTGTTGTTCTTCACAGCATCCCACCCCCGTGCGTGCTGCAGCTGAAACTCCACCATTGCCTGCTGCTGCTCACACAGTCTCTCCAGCATATGTAAGGTGCAGTTCCATCTTGGCACATTGCATATGAGGCAGTGAGTGTGAAGGTAGAAGTGATGCTGCAGCGCAGGCAGGTCGGCAGCCGCAGGGTGAGAACGCCAAAAGCATGCACATGCTGCCCTCACTTTCAGCAGCACCTCTGACATATGTGGGTCATTTTTAAGGAAGCTCTACACCACCAAATTCAGCACATGCGCCAGGCAAGGGATGTGAATCAAACCAGCTAGGCCCAGAGCTGCTAGAGTTTAGAAGAGAGTTTTCTTTTATTTCAAACATGTTTTCTGATGTCTCCTGTTGCTGTTTTATTTGTGCCATTTTCATCCTTTAAAAATCTGTTCATCTCTCAGAGGAAGTGACCATCCCTTCCCTTTTTTGTCACCCCTCTATCTACAGCCCACCTGGATTTACCACCTACTGTACAGTAAGTGTTTTACAATTTGTAGATATTTTTTAACTAAAAGTAGCAGACTAGTAAAACTTTTTTTTTAATTCATTCGGTCACTTGTCCACCAGACTACATCATTTTGCTAGTATTAATTTATTAAGTTGTTCTCATAGAGACTCCTTCAGAATTACATGTCTTTGTCTTTCCTGAGGAGGGTCACAAGAAATGAGTGCATTTGATTGAATTGCATGGTCTGTACCACACAAGATCTACACTGTGAAAAGCAAAATGACCTATGACAGTTACTGATGAGAATAAGACTGCTCCTGGCACACATGTATGAAGAAGATAAAGACAGTTTAGCCATCCTCACTAAATAGTTGTAATCTAATCATGTATTGGTGGTGGCAAATTCTGACAGGTTAAGCTGGAGAGCATAGAGGGCTTTATGGGGGAGTAGTTGGGGCAATTAGTCTTGGTTTCATCTCTCCACGTCTTGGCTGGTGCCATTCAGCCTCACTTCATTCACTTTCAGTATATATAACCCATGAGGTATAGTAGACAATGCGTTGGAATAAGCTGGTTTATGTCCTCAGTCATGCGCTTACATAGCACGGTGCCTAAAAATGAGCCTCTGTTCTGCACTTTTAATCATATTTGTCTATTGGAGAAAACGCTACTTTAGTGGTGCACAGTCTCAGCTGTATTATTGTCTTCTAATACTTTATTGACATGGATTACATACAGTACAGACCAAAAGTTTGGACACACCTTCTCATTTAAAGATTTTTCTGTATTTTCATGACTATGAAAATTGTACATTCACACTGAAGGCATCAAAACTATGAGTTAACACATGTGGAATTATATACTTAACAAAAAAGTGTGAAACAACTGAAAATATGTCTTATATTCTAGGTTCTTCAAAGTAGCCACCTTTTGCTTTGATGACTGCTTTGCACACTCTTGGCATTCTCTTGATGAGCTTCAAGAGGTAGTCACCAGAAATGGTCTTCCAACAATCTTGAAGGAGTTCCCAGAGATGCTTAGCACTTGTTGGCCCTTTTGCCTTCACTCTGCGGTCCAGCTCACCCCAAACCATCTCGATTGGGTTCAGGTCTGGTGACTGTGGAGGCCAGGTCATCTGGCGTAGCACCCCATCACTCTCCTTCTTGGTCAAATAGCCCTTACACAGCCTGGAGGTGTGTTTGGGGACATTGTCCTGTTGAAAAATAAATGATGGTCCAACTAAATCCAAACTGGATGGAATAGCATGCCGCTGCAAGATGCTGTGGTAGCCATGCTGGTTCAGTATGCCTTCAATTTTGAATAAATGCCCAACAGTGTCACCAGCAAAGCACCCCCACACCATCACACCTCCTACTCCATGCTTCACGGTGGGAACCAGGCATGTAGAGTCCATCCATTCACCTTTTCTGCGTCGCACAAAGACACGGTGGTTGGAACCAAAGATCTCAAATTTGGACTCATCAGACCAAAGCACAGATTTCCACTGGTCTAATGTCCATTCTTTGTGTTCTTTAGCTCAAACAAGTCTCTTCTGCTTGTTGCCTGTCCTTAGCAGTGGTTTCCTAGCAGCTATTTTACCATGAAGGCCTGCTGCACAAAGTCTCCTCTTAACAGTTGTTGAAGAGATGTGTCTGCTGCTAGAACTCTGTGTACCATTGACCTGGTCTCTAATCTGAGCTGCTGTTAACCTGCGATTTCTGAGGCTGGTGACTCGGATAAACTTATCCTCAGAAGCAGAGGTGACTCTTGGTCTTCCTTTCCTGGGGTGCTCCTCATGTGAGCCAGTTTCTTTGTAGCGCTTGATGGTTTTTGCAACTGCACTTGGGGACACTTTCAAAGTTTGCCCATTTTTTTGGACTGACTGACCTTCATTTCTTAAAGTAATGATGGCCACTCGTTTTTCTTTACTTAGCTGCTTTTTTCTTGCCATAATACAAATTCTAACAGTCTATTCAGTAGGACTATCAGCTGTGTATCCACCTGACTTCTGCACAACACAACTGATGGTCCCAACCCCATTTATAAGGCAAGAAATCCCACTTATTAAACCTGACAGGGCACACCTGTGAAGTGAAAACCATTTCTGGTGACTACCTCTTGAAGCTCATCAAGAGAATGCCAAGAGTGTGCAAAGCAGTCATCAAAGCAAAAGGTGGCTACTTTGAAGAACCTAGAATATAAGACATATTTTCAGTTGTTTCACACTTTTTTGTTAAGTATATAATTCCACATGTGTTAATTCATAGTTTTGATGCCTTCAGTGTGAATGTACAATTTCCATAGTCAAGAAAATACAGAAAAATATTTAAATGAGGTGTATGCAAACCTTTGGTCTGTACTGTATGTGGAAATGAAAGCACTCATATTGAATGGCATAATACCTTTCCATGTAGTTAGTTAAATTACTAATATTTTTTCCTAATGTAGTATGTGTTGTTGCAAATACTGTATTTATAGAAGGTAAAACTAGTTTCTGCATTATATAGTGACACATTTTGTGCATATTTAGACACTACTTACTTCCTGACATGCTGGAGGATGACCCGGATCCTTATTTTGGGAATATGAACAGCTCTCCCGAATTGCCAGAACCATTCCTTATACCGCAGGTAAAATACTGTGTATGATAGTCTGTGTGACGCATTTTGAACTGTTTCAACACATAATTTAAATGTATTGGGTATGGGCATGACCAAGTGAAGCACTACATTGTTTCATCCTTCATGTTGATGTCTATATTTAAATTTACATTCTGCCAATATTTGTTGTGATAGATTGGTTCTATTCATGTTTCATTAAAAAGAAAGTCTGCCTAAGTGCTCCATGTTAGAAGATTTTCTCCTCTCTACATGACAGGTTAGGAAGCTGTTAGAAAAGACGTCTCCGAACCGCAGGAGAGCGAGCTATAAAGAAGGTGAGATTGGAAGGACACAGAAAATATGACTGTCCATTTGATATAGCTTGAATACTAATATTCATCAAAGATGATTTTACTAAATAACACTTATTAAAGGGGTTTTCCATTTCAGAAAAGCCTGGTCTCCAGACGTAGTCCAGGATCGGACTGGGGAGTCTGGGGCCCACAGGGGTAATTGACTCTAGGTGCCCACCTACAGCAATATGCAAATATCTGTTATCCGCTATCCCTGTTATAGTGGAGCATTGACTGACGGCTCCGGCACATCTGCCGTGCATATACTATAACTGGGATGTACAATTACGATAGTATGCATTAAAGGGGTTCTTTGGTTAAAGCAAGTTATCACCGATCCATGGGCTCCACAGGATAGGTGATCACTTATTGATCGTTTTGGTCCGAACATTGGAAAAGCATCGGAAGCATGGGGAAGTTTTATCCCTGTCAGGACACTTATCCCCATTTTAAAATGCAGTGACAGATGGGATGTCTGACCGCAGCTCCATTCATTCTCTTGGGGGCTTCCAAAAAAAGAGCAGCGCTCGCAGCCACTGTGGGAATGATTGGATCAGTGATCGAGTCGCACATGAGCTCCAGTCTAATGGGGAGAAAAGCTTCACATTCTGCCGATTGTATGCCAGCAGTCAGGACCCGACCAATCAGTAACTTATCACTTATCCTGTGGAGAGGTGATTACTTGTTTTCACCAGAGACCCTTGTAAGTGTACCTCTGACGCTCTGGTACAACTCCTAAAATATATACTAAATTGGGTACAGTAGTTCAATGCAGTTTGTGGAAAATATTTTTTTCATAAGAATTTGGGAAAGTTATGAAATGTTCTATAAATGTCTGTCCTATTCCTGTTCTAAGGATCTAGACTTTTTTAAATTCATCACTTAAATATGAACCATGTATGAGGGAGTCGGAGTCGGAAAGATGGAAATTGAGGAATCAGAGTCTGGGTCGAAGGTTTGGCTTACCGACTCCACAGCCCTGCATATTACCGCCACTTACTGACCGAATAATACCACATACAAAGAACAAGTACGGCCACACCATGACCAGACCACATATTACCACCACAAAGTGACAATAATACCACATGCAAGGAAAAAATACTGCCACGCCATGACCGGACTACATATTACCACCACCACAAAGTGACCAAATACTACAATGCTGATCATGAATACAAACCACAATACTAACAACACTGTTATTACCACCAGCGACATTATACACAGGAGTTCTGTATATACACCGCGTGCAGAATTATTAGGCAAATGAGTATTTTGATCGCGAGATACTTTTTATACATGTTGTCCTACTCCAAGCTGCATAGGCTTGAGAGCCAACTACCAATTAAGTAAATCTGGTGATGTGCATCTCTGTAATGAGGAGGGGTGTTGACTAATGACATCAACACCCTATATAAGGTGTGCTTAATTATTAGGCAACTTCCTTTCCTTTGGCAAAATGGGTCAGAAGAGAGATTTGTTTGGCTCTGAAAAGTCCAAAATTGTGAGATGTCTTGCAGAGGGATGCAGCAGTCTTGAAATTTCCAAACTTTTGAAGCGTGATCACCGAACAATCAAGCGTTTCATGGCAAATAGCCAACAGGGTCGCAAGAAGCATGTTGGCCAAAAAAGGCGCAAAATAAGTGCCCATGAATTGAGGAAAATCAAGCGTGAAGCTGCCAAGATGCCATTCGCCACCAGTTTTGCCATATTTCAGCGCTGCAGCGTTACTGGAGTATCAAAAAGCACAAGGTGTGCGATACTCAGGGACATAGTCAAGGTAAGGGAGGCTGAAAAACGACCACCTTTGAACAAGAAACATAAGATAAAACTTCAAGAATGGGCCAAGAAATATCTTAAGACTGATTTTTCAAAGGTTTTATGGACTGATGAAATGAGAGTTACTCTTGATGGGCCAGATGGATGGGCCAGAGGCTGGATCAGTAAAGGGCAGAGAGCTCCACTCCGATTCAGACGCCAGCAAGGTGCAGGTGGGGTACTGGTATGGGCTGGTATCATCAAAGATGAACTTGTGGGACCTTTTCGGGTTGAGGATGGAGTGAAGCTCAACTCCCAGACCTACTGCCAGTTTCTGGAAGACAACTTCTTCACTTCAAGCAGTGGTACAGGAAGAAGTCGGTATCGTTGAAGAAAAACATGATTTTTATGCAGGACAATGCTCCATCACATGCATTCAACTACTCCACAGAGTGGCTGGCCAGTAAAGGTCTAAAAGAAGAAAAAATAATGACATGGCCCCATTGTTCACCTGATCTGAACCCCATAAAGAACCTGTGGTCCATTATAAAATGTGAGATGTACAGGGAAGGAAAAGAGTACACCTCTTGGAACAGTGTCTGGGAGGCTGTGGTGACTGCTGCACGCAATGTTGATCGACAACAGATCAAGCAACTGACAGAAACTATGGATGGAAGGCTGTTGAGTGTCATCATAAAGAAAGGTGGCTATATTGATCACTAATTTTTTTGTTTTTGCATGTCAGAAATGTTTATTTCTAAATTTTGTGCACTGATATTGGTTTACCTGGTGAAAATAAACAAGTGAGATGGGATTATATTTGTTTTTCATTTTTTCATTAAGTTGCCTAATAATTCTGCGCAGTAATAGTTACCTGCACAAACAGATATCCTCCTAAGATCTAAAAAAAAAACCACTCCAACTTCCAAAAATATTAAGCTTGGATATTTGAGTCTTTTGGGTTGATTGAGAAGATAGTTGTTGATCAATAATAAAAATAATCCTCTAAAATACAATTTGCCTAATAATTCTGCACACAGTGTAGTGTCAGTGTACAGATAATATAGTGATCACTAGTGACATTATAAACAGGAGCTCTGTGTATAGTGTACAAATAATACAGTGATCACCAGTGACATTATACACAGGAGCTCTGTATATACTATATAGTGTAAGTGTTCATGTAATACACTGACTCACCAATGATGTCTCTAGGTGAAGTCCTTCATCTTCGCTTTTCTTCTTCATCTGGTACAGACCGCCATCACTTCTTCAAGTCATGAATCATCTCTGCAGAAAATAACACACAGTTATCAATAACTGATCTCTTCTAGAGCACATTCCCACTTTTTCCCCCCTGACTTCTACACTACACCAGTTGAAGAAAAAAAAGCGACATAGTGCCGCCCTGCACAGTAACAGGACCCCACTTTTGGTCCCTCCCATGGAAAACAGTTTCCTAAAAAGTAAATTATATTACAGAAGTAATAATGTTCATAATTGGAATCTAAAGTAATTATGTTCCCCACTCGCCACCATAAACAGTAATTAAGTCGCTTGTCCAGCCTGGCTCCCCCCCATATATCCCTTCTGTTCCCCATATGTCCAGCGTGGCCCCTTTATATTTATCCTAGCCCACGTGTATCGAGCCTGCGCCCCCCCCCCCATATATCCATCCTGGCCCCCATGTGTCGAGCCTGCCCCCCCCATATATCCATCCTGGCCTTCATGTGTCCAGCTGCCCCCCATATATCCATCCTGGCCTCTGTGTCCATTCCCCCCCCCCATATATCCATCCTGGTCTCCATCTGTCCAGCCTGCCCCCCCATATATCCATCCTGGCCTCCATGTGTCCAGCCTGCCCCCCCATATATCCAACCTGCCCCCCCCATATATCCATCCTGCCCCCCTTCCCATGTGTCCAGCCAAACCCCCCATCCTTACATGTTCAGCCAGGCCCCCCCTTATGTATCCAGCCAGCCCCCCCATTTATGTGTCCAGCCAGGCCCCCTCACCCATGTGTCCAGCCAGGCACCCCCTTATGTGTCCAGCAGGCTCCCCCTTATGTGTCCAGGCAGGCTCCCCCTTATGTGTCCAGCCAGGTTCCCTCCCCTCCCATGTGTCCAGCCAGGCTCCGCCCTTATGTGTCCAGCTAATCTCCCCCTTATGTGTCCAGCCAGCCACCCCTCCCATGTGTCCAGCCAGGCACCCCCTTGTGTGTCCAGCCAGGCTCCCTCATGTGTCCAGCCAGGCTCCTTCCTTATGTGTCCAGCCAGGCTCCTTCCTTATGTGTCCAGCCAGGCTCCCTCCTTATGTGTCGAGGCAGGCTCCCCCTCCCATGTGTCCAGCCAGGTCTCAGTTGTGTGTCCAGCCAGGCCCTCTTGTGTGTCCAGCCAGGCCCCCCCCCCCTTGTGTGTCCAGCCAGGCTCCCCCTCGTGTGTCCAGCCAGGCCCACCTTGTGTGTCCAGCCAGGCCCCCCCCTTATGTGTCCAGGGAGGCTCCCCCTCCCATGTGTCCAGCCAGGCCCCCCCCTTGTGTGTCCAGCCAGGCCCCCCTTGTGTGTCCTGCCAGGCCTCCCCCCTTGTGTGTCCAGCCAGGCCCCCCCTTGTGTGTCCAGCCAGGCCCCCCCTTGTGTGTCCAGCCAGGCCCCCCCTTGTGTGTCCAGCCAGGCCCCCCCCCTTGTGTGTCCAGCCAGGCCCCCCCTTGTGTATCCAGCCAGGCCCCCATCCCATTCTGCATTCATTCACACACACAAAGATTCCTCTTAATATAATCAAAATATAAACCAATAACTCTAGTATTTTTCATCTTTGCAGGATACAACCAGGCTCTGTAGTGTTGGTTGGGGAAATAGGATGCTTGTCCCTGTAGTGTGTTCTTATACATAATAAGCCAGCATGGTGCACTACACGCATCTGTGTGACTGGCACATTATACAGGTTTTATTCATGTGCATTTAAATTCTAATCATTCACCCCTTTCCCTATGAATGGTCGGTGTGAGTGGTTGTTCATCAGTATGTTGCACCTGTGCTACCTCCCATCTTTTATCCCTGGAGTTTGTCTGTATCCAGCAGTTAAATTAAGAATAAAAATAGGATTTTTTTTTTACAAAATCTTCAGTTTTTCTCAAATTTGTTAATGCAAAAATGTATACACCCCACATCAAAAACTACTACTTGTAGTGTTTTGTATGACCGCCATGACTTTTAAGGACAGCAACAAGTTTTCTAGGCATGGAATGAACAAGTTGGAGACATACTGCAACATCTATTTTTTCCCTTTCTTCAAGAACAACCTCTTTAGAGCCTGGATGCTGGATGGAGAGTGATGCTTAAAGGGGTTTTCCTCACAAAAAAAAGTACATTTTAATCAATAGATTTTGTAATAATAAGTTCCACAATTGTATGTGTTTAAATAAAATGTTCCTGTGTTGAGATGATGTTATAAATGTGCCCCTGCTATGTATGGCGTAATTGCCGTGTCTGATCGTACAGGGACCTGGTCTGATCATTCCATAGCTCCTGGGCAGGGGGAAGCAAAAGAATATACAAACATTACAGCATGGGGTCACAACTGATTCTTTTTGTGAGGTAAAACATTTCCCTGCCTGTTTTTAAACAATGTTTTACTTCAAAGAAAGAATCATCTGCGATCCCCTGATGTAATATCAGTGCACATTTTTTTCTACCCCCTGCCCAAGAGCTGTGGTATAATCAGACCATGTTCCTGTACAGTCAGACACAGCCATTACACAGTACACAGCAGGGACACATTTATAAGATTATCTCAGCACAGGAACATTTTTTAAACATATCCAATTGTGGAAATTATTAGTATTCCAAGATATATTGATTAAAATGTACTATTGTTTGTGGGAAAACCCCTTTATTTTGTCTCTTCAGAATTCCCTGAAGGTCTTTTGATTGGGCTCAGATTAATTCTTGGCGACTGAATCTCTTTCACCCTGTTCTTTTTCAAAAATGCAACTTATGTGTGTTTTGGATCATTGTCATGTTGGAAATTGCATGTCTACCAAGGGCACAGAGTTATGGTTGCAGATTTTCTTTCAATATAGAGCAGTACATCTTTGAACTCATGATACCTTCAATGAAATATAGCTCCCCAGCACCAGCAGTACTCATAGAGCTCCACATAAGGATACTGCTGCCACCATGTTTTAGTGTTGGCATTATGCATTTACAAATATGAAATTAGAAAAATGCATGATGCCTACAGTGAAACATGGTGGTTGCATCAGTATCCTTAAGTGAGGCTGCATGAGTGCTGCTGATGTCGGGAGCTACATGACTATGATCCAAAGCACACATATGTTGCATTTCTGAAGAACAGATTGAAAATGATTCAGTGAGTATGTCTTCTAATCTGAACCCAAATGAAACACCTATGGGAGAAATTCTGAAGAGATAAGTTGAGCATCACGCTGCATCCAGCATCCAGTCTCTAAAAAGATTGCTTTTATGCCGCCAAGTTGTTTATTCCACTCCTAGAAGAGCTGCTTTTTTCTTGCTATAATACAAATTCTAACAGTCTATTCAGTTGAACTATCAGCTGTGTATCCTCCAGACTTCTGCACAACACAACTGATGGTCCCAACCCCTTTTATAAGGCAAGAAATCCCACTTATTAAACTTGACAGGGCACACCTGTGAAGTGAAAACCATTTCCGGTGACCACCTCTTGAAGCTCATCAAGAGAATGCCAAGAGTGTGCAAAGCAGTCATCAAAGCAAAAGGTGGGTACTTTGAAGAACCTAGAATATAAGACATATTTTCAGTTGTTTCACACTTTTTTGTTAAGTACATAATTCCACATGTGGTAATTCATAGTTTTGATGCCTTCAGTGTGAATGTACAATTTTCAAAGTCATGAAAATACAGAAAAATCTTTAAATGGGAAGGTGTGTCCAAACTTTTGGTCTGTACTGTATATATAATGTATATATATATTATTTTTTCACCCTTACTAATAAGTGTTTCATTACTATACAGAGGAAGATTCTGAGGGAGATGATGCTTCACCTATAGGTATGTACTGCACAATACCATTCCATGTTTCTTAACCCTGTCTCGTGTAAATCAGCATTAACCTTCCTGATAGCCCCATTTTTCAAGTCTGATACGTCACTTTCTGCGGTAATAACTTTAAAATGCTTCTGTCAGTGATTCTGAGATTGTGATTTTGTTGTTGTAAAACATTTTACCTGTTACTACCGGTAAATTCAGATCTGTTGTTTTGTCTTTGTTCATGAAAATATTCCAAATTTTCTGAAAATTTTGAAAAATGTGCAATCTTTAAACTTGTATACCCTTAATGACATGTATATAGTGTAAGATGGCTGACGGACAGGTCCTTGAGGGGAAATATGTATCATCGAGGTTGGTAGCTTCGGTGATGTAAACCCGAGAAAGCATGCTCCAGCACGTATACTGCTGACAGGGTTAATAGGGCGTATCAGGCCGGTTTTAAGAGCAGTCATAAAAAATGGGTGGGAATGGCTGCCCACATATCCCCACCTCTGGAGCGTGGTTTGGTAAATAAAATAGAGACCAAATGTCTCATTCAGTGTCTGTGTCTGGAGACCTGTGGATCTCCAAGGCGTTAGTCTGTACTAAGGATTGGACACTGACCTGAGCAGGCGAACCGGTAACATTGTGTGGACATTTTACTTTGTGCTTCCACTTTGTGCCGGAAAACGCTATTTTTGTTTATGCTGTCTGAATAAACCAGTTTGGATTTCAATGAAAATGCTTCCTGTGTCTACCTCAACCGCAGACGAGTGAGTATTAAACCCTACAATTGGTGCTAGAAGCACAGTCACAAATCCCAAGGGGCAGTGTGACTGCTACAGGAAACCTTTTATGTCTTGGGTGAAGGCCGTCAGCCAGTAGGGGACGTCTGGCATCATGGAGGAGCTGATAAAGCAACTGGTGCAGGCTAATCTCCGGCAGCATCAACCGCAGCAGTGGCAGCAGCAGCAGTACAAGCAGCAGATAAACCTCCTAGCCGAGTTAATCCATGGCAGTTCAATCGCCCCACCCCCAAGTCCAAGTGATGACTCACTTGCCAGGAAGACGTTAAGAAGAGCCTTACAAAAGATGATCCCGGGTGATGAGGACGAGGCGTTTCTGACAATTTTTGAGAGGGTGGCGGGGCGAGAGATATTGCCTCCAGAGCAGTGGGCGGAGGTTCTGGCACCATATTTAACAGGGCAACAGCAGAAGGCCTATTATAACTTGGCCTTGCAAGATGCAAAAGAGTACATCAAGTTGAAGACTGAGATTTTGGCGTGCTTAGGAGTGACTCTGACTGACATGATGCGGGTGTACCACTGGGCCTATTGCAGTGACAAACCTTCCCGGTCCCAAATGTTTTACCTCCTACACTTGGTCCAAAAGTGGTAGCAACCGGAATCTTCCTCTCCAGCACATATAGTGGCGAGGATTGTGATGGACAGGTTCATACACTCCCTTCCAAGGCTGGTGCCATCCTGGGTTGCCCAGGGAGATCCCCATAATGCCAATGACCTTGTGAGGTTGGTAGAAAGGTACCAGGCGGTCGAGAGTGCTTTGGGGAAGTAAGGGGTGGGAGCATCTCCATACTGTGGTTACCAACAGGGGGGATGGACACCCAAAAGTGGGGAACTAGAACCACATCTGGGGGGCATCCTAGAGTTCAGGAGGGGTCCCGAGTTGCTACCAAAGGCCCCATCCAATAACTTAATTTGTTGGCGATGTCACACCCCGGGTCTAATAGTGGCCTGTTGCCCTATGACCAACGAGCCAGTAGACTGCAGCACAGGACGCTACTTTGCATATCCTGCTTGTAGTGCTGTCCCTCCACGAGGCGTGGGACCACAGGCATGCCCCGTGTCAGTGAATGGAGCGCAAATGACTGGTCTGTTCGATTCTGGGAGTTTGGTAACCCTAGTGAGGGCCATAATTCCTCATCGTCTGATTCTGCAGAAAAAAGTGGACATCTGCTGTATCCATCGAGACGCTAAGGACTACCCTGTGGTCCTAGTGGTCATAGGCACAAACTGTAGCACCGAGTCCCATGAGGTGGGCGTAGTCAAGGACCTGTTGCACGCTGTTATAATAGGGCAGGACTTTGCCTTGCTTTGGGACTTGTGGGAGAAAGGGAGGAAGCTGGGTTGTCCAGACCACAACCAGGTCGCTCCTAAAGAAACCTCGTCGCAGGCCGCAACCGACAGTTTTCCCTTTCATGTGCTTGTTGGGGGTGAGGATGAAGCAGCATCCCTGAGCTGGAGGTGGGGATACTTTGGAAACGCCCAGCTCAGGGACTGAACTCTAAAAGGTGTGTTTAATAATGTCACTGTTCTGAATGGTGTTGCTCAAGAGTCTAGGGCTGATACCTGATATCCGTACTTTGCTGGAATTGGGGAGTTACTATGTCAGGTCACGAAGCTCAGAAGAGAGGTAATCGATCAGTTACTAGTGCCAGGGCCGTACAGACGCAGGGTGTTAGATATGGCCAATGTACATGTCTTAGGTGGTCATCTGGAGGTAGAAAAAGCCCAGGAAAGAATCTTCCAGAGGGTCTACTGGCCCAGTTGTCACCGAGAGATTGTGAATTACTGTAGGTCCTGTCACACCTATCAGTTGACCTCCCCTGTGGCTCACTTCCGTAGCCCTTTAGTGCCACTACCTGTCATTGAGGTCCCAATCGATCGCATCACCATGGATCTAGTGGGACCCCTGGTCAAGTCCGCCAGAGCACATCAGTATATCTTGGTGGTACTGGACAACGCTACATGTTACCCGGAGGCTGTACCACCACGAAACTCCTCTGCCAAGTGCATAGTCCAGGAGCTAGTCCACATCTTTTCTAGAATGGGGTTGCCTAAGGAGATCCTAACGGACCAAGGGACCCCATTTATGTCAAGGGGGATGAGGGAGTTGTGAAAAATCCTGCAAATCACACAACTCAGGACCTCAGTCTACCACCCCCAGACAGACGGCTTAGTGGAGAGGTTTAATAAAACCTTGAAGGCCATGTTGAAGAAGGTCGTAGAGAAAGACTGCCGGAACTGGTACTGTCTACTGCCGTACCTTCTGTTTTCTATTAGAGAAGTCCCACAGGCCTCTACTGGCTTCTCACCATTTGAGCTGTTATATAGCTGACAGCCCCTTGGACTCCTGGATGTAGCAAAGGAGACTTCGGAGGCGGGGTCTACACCCTACAGGAATGTAATCAAACATGTGGCCCAGATGCAAGAAAGGATTTTTGAGGCGATGCCTATTGTGAAAGAACACCTCCTCAAAGCACAAGAGGCACAGTCAAGGGTGTACTAAAGATCAGCGAGGGTGAGACACTTCCACCTTGGAAATTGGGTACTAGTGCCTACGGTGGAGAGCAAATTCCTGACCAAGTGGCAGGGCCCCTATGAAGTTCTTGAAAAGCTTGGCAATGTCAACTATAGAGTCCACTAATCAGGGAAAAGGAAGCCCTACCAGGTGTACCAGGTCAACCTGATCAAGCCATGGCGACATAGGGAGTTTGTGGAAGCTCCTGTTTGGTGGCGAAGACCAAAGCCCACGTGAAGGAAGTCAAGCTGGCAGAGTCGCTGTCACATGCCCAGATGCCACAGTGCCGAGAGTTGCTATAGCGGAACTGAGACCTGTTCTCAGAACTACCAGGGCGTACTCGGATCATAGAGCATGAGTTTCTTCCGGGTCATCATGTCCAAGTAAATATGAAGCCGTATCGGATTCCCGAAGCCCACCGAGAGGTGATTGCAAAAGAGGTGAAGCGGATGCTGAGCATGGGAGTCATTGAGGAGTCCAGGAGTGGCTGGTCCAGTCCCATAGTCTTAGTGCCAAAACCAAATAGAGAATGGCAGTTTTGCAATGACTATAGGAAACTCAACAAATTCTTGAAGTTTGACACCTACCCAATGCCCAGTGTAGATGAACTGTTTGAAAGGTTGGGGCCAGCCAGGTATATTACCACCCTTGACCTCGCTAAAGGAATTGGCAAATACCCATGTCCCAAGATGCCAAGGAGAAGACTGTCTTCTCAACGCCAGATTGTTGATTCTAGTACACAAGGATGTTGTTTGGGTTGCAAGAAGCCCTGGCTACCTTCCAGAGGACCATGGACTTGATTCTAGCTCCCCACAAGAAGTATGCAGCAGCCTACTTGGATGACATCGTGATCTATAGCCAGGATTGGGGAAGCCATCTGAGCAAAGTCCAGGCGATACTTGATTCTTTAAAGAAGGCAGGGTTTTCTATAAACCTGAAGAAATGTGCCATGGGCATTGAAGAAACCAAATACTTGGGTTATGTCGTAGGGAGAGGTGAAATAAAGCCCCAAATAAAGTCGACGTGATCAAGAAGAGTTGGCCACTACCCCTCTCAGGGAAACAGGTCAAAGCGTTCCTAGGCATCGTGGGCTATTACCGCCGGTTCATCCCTAACTTCGTCATGATAGCGGCCCCTTTGACAGACCTCCTTACAGGGACAAAGTCGGTTATGGCTAAGTAATCTCCAGAAGCTGAGACTGCCTTCGCGGAACTGAAGGTAGCTCTGTGTAAACAGACAGTTATGGTGGCACCGGATTTCTCAAATAAGTTTGTGGTCCAGACAGACATGTCAGATGTCGGGCTGGGTGCTGTCCTATCACAGGAAGTGAATGGGGAAGAGCATCCCATAATGTATTTAAGTCAGAATGTGACATCCTGTGGGAAGAATTACTCCATTGTGGAAAAGGCCATCAAGTGGGTGTTGGACACTTCAAGATACTACCTCTTAGGCAGGAAGTTCAGGCTAGTGTCAGACCATGCCGCACTAAGGTGGATGAGGGACAAGAAGGGGAACGATGCCGGAGTGACCAGATGGTCCCTAGCCCTTCAGGATTTTAGCTTCCATGCAGAGCATAGGCCCGGGAAACTGCATGGCAATGCTGATGCACTGTCGAGGGTCCACTGCTGTCGGGGTGGTGACTCTGCACCGTATGCCCCCTCTACTCCAGACTCATACACAGGTATATAGACTATTCTATACCCGCCTATATTGGTTTATTATTATGGAATAGTTTATACGTTAGGAGCTATTTCCATCATTGCCCCTCTCTTGCATCCTGTGGTTCTTTTGCACAATATTTATTTACACCCTGATAGAGGTAGTACATATGTTTTCCCCATATCTAATACATATAATCTGTATTGATATACACCTGGTTTCTTATTGTTTTATTTATATGTGTATTATATATATATATATATATATATATATATATATATATATATGTATATATATATACACATATACATAATGGGTATGGAAAGTATTCAGACCCCTTGTGATCCTCCTTGAGATGGTTCTACTCCTTCATTGGAGTCCAGCTGTGTTTAATTAAACTGATAGGACTTGATTTGGAAAGGCACACACCTGTCTGTATAAAGGCCCCGTCACACTAAGCGATGCAACAGCGATCCCGACAACGTTACGACCTGTCAGGGATCGTTGCTGCATCGCTAATACATCGCTGGTGAGCTGTCAAACAGGCAGGCTCACCAGCGATCAGGGGAGCAGCGATATCGTGGAAAGAATCGTTCCACGATGTCCTGCTCCCGTCACCAGCCTGCTGCTTAAGCAGGAGCAGGCTGGTAACTATGGTAAACATCGGGTTACTAAGTGCGCGTGTGCCCCTAGTAACCCGCTGTTTACCATGGATACCACTCTGCTACGGTGCGCGGGAGCCTCCGCGCACAGTAGCAGAGTGGTATCCATGGTAAACAGCGGGTTACTAAGTGCGCGCGTGCCCCTAGTAACCCGATATTTACCATGGTTACCAGCCAGTTCTTTGGTCCCGCTGGTCACACACAGCGATGTGTGCTGGCCAGCGGGAGGCCAACGACCAAAAAATGGTCCAGGACACTTTGCAGCGATCAGCGACCTCACAGCAGGGGCCTGATCGTTGCAAAGTGTAACACATAGCGACATCGCTGGTGAGTCACCAAAACCGTGACACAGCAGCGATCTCGCTAGCGATATCACTATGTGAGACGGGGGCTTAAGACCTCACAGCTCACAATGCATGTCAGACCAAATGAAAACCATGAGCTCAAAGAAACTGCCCAAGGAGCTCAGAGACAGAATTGTGGCAAGGCACAGATCTGGCCAAGGTTACAAAATAATTTCTGCATTACTCAAGGTTCCTAAGAGCACAGTGGCCTCCATAATCCTTAAATGGAAGAAGTTTGGGACCACCAGAAGTCTTCCTAGACCTGGCCATCCAGTCAAACAAAGCAATCGTGGGAGAATATCCATGGTGAGAGAGGTAAAGAAGAACCCCAAAATCACTGTGACTAAGCTCCAGAGATGCAGTAGGGAGATGGGAGAAAGTTCCACAAAGTCAACTATCACTGCAGCCCTCCACCAGTCAGGCCTTTATGGCAGAGTGGCCCGACGGAATCCTCTCCTCAGTGCAAGACAAATGAAAGTCCGCATAGAGTTTGCTCAAAAACACATGAAGGACTCCCAGACTATGAGAAATAAGATTCTCTGGTCTGATGAGATGAAGATAGATCTTTTTGATGATAATTCTAAGCGGTATGTGTGGAGAAAACCAGGCACTGCTCATCACCTACCCAATACAATCCCAACAGTGAAACATGGTGGTGGCAGCATCATGCTATGGGGGTGTTTTTCAGCTACAGGGACATGACGACTGGTTGCAATTGAAGGAAACATGAATGCGGCCAAGTACAGAGATATCCTGAGTGAAAACCTCTTCCAGAGTGCTCTGGACCTCAGACTTGGCCGAAGGTTCACCTTCGAACAAGACAATGACCCTAAGCACACAGCTATAATGACAAAGGAGTGGCCTCACAACAACTCTGTGACCATTCTTGACTGGTCCAGCCAGAGCCCTGACCTAAACCTAATTGAGCATCTCTGGAGAGACCTGAAAATGGCTGTCCACCAACGTTCACCATCCAACCTGTCGGAACTGGACAGGAACTGCAAGGAAGAATGGCAGAGGATCCCCAAATCCAGGTGTGAAAAACTTGTTGCTTCATACCCAAGAAGACTCATGGCTGTACTAATTCAAATACCGAGCAAGGGGGCTGAATATTTATGACCATGTGATATTTCAGTTTTTCTTTTTTAATAAATTTGCAAAAATTTCTAGGTTTCTGTTTTTTTTCCTGTCAAGATAGGATGCAAAGTGTACTTTAATGAGAAAAAAAATGAACTTTTTAGAATTTATCAAATGGCTGCAATGAAACAAAGATTGAAAAATTTAAAGGGGTCTGAATACTTTCCGTGCCCACTGTATGTATATATATGTATTCTGGTGGCAATGGTGGCAATGGTATATATTCCATTGATTTGTACTGTACATTTGCATGTGGGAAACACATGTTGTTCAGCGCTTTCTCCTGGTTGCTTTGTTCCCACCCCTATTCGTATTTTAGCTTGATCCATTAAAATTTGTTATATTTTAGCATACTCTGGTCTTCTTTTTGGTTCTATATCATTGGTTTTCTGTGTTTTAGTTACCGATTGGTCTATACAGTCCTTTTTAAACATGCATCCTGACTAGGTAGTGTATGTATGTATGTATATATATACATATATACATACATATGCATGCATACATACATACACACACACACAGTGTTATGCTTAATGCATTTCCTTCTCAGAACTGATTATTCTTCTTCTAATCTTCATGTGTATCGTCATTTTCGAATTTTGAGTTTTTTTGCTTATTGATAGCCAAGCCCGCCAGCTTTGGGCAGAGGAGGGTATGTAAGATGGCCACCGGACAGGTCCTCGAGGTTGTTAACTTCGGTGATGTAAACCCAGAAAAGCATGCTCCAGCACATATAGTACTGAAAGGGTTAATAGGACGTATGAGGGCCGCTTTTATGAGCAGTCATAAGAGATTGGTGGGAATGGCTGCTCACATATCCCCACCCCGGGGGCGTGGTTTGGTAAATAAAATGGAGACCAATTGTCTCATTCTGTGTCTGGAGATATGTGGATCTCCAGGATGCTGGTCTGTGCTAAACACCTAAGGATTTGAAACTGACCTGAGCGGTCGAACCCGCAACATTGTATGGACATTTTACTTTGTATTTCCACTTTGTGCCGGAAAAGGGTGTTTTAGTTTTGCTACCTGAGCAGTTTATGCTGTCTGAATAAACTAGCCTGGATTTCAATGAAAATGCTTCCTGTGCCTACCTCAGCCGCAGCCGAGTGAGTACCAAACCGTACAGTAGCTATACAATATTAGTGTCTGCTATACAAGGAGTAATGCTGCATTCAGGATAAATTGTTTAATAAATTGTGCAGTCTAAATATTAGGGCTGAAGTAACATTTTAGCTGAATGGAATTTGACTAAATGGAATTATTAATTTTTTTTCCTTATATTTTCATTAATGCAAAGCACCTCAAGGAATAGCAAACTTCTTGTATGCTTTGAAACCTCCATTCTTTAAATTGGGGTGTTTTTTAGGGGGTTACAATAAAAGGCCCTTCAAAGTCACTTCAAAAGTGAATAGGTCCATAAAAGTGCAGTTTATTTTAAATTTCCTTGGAAATATGAAAAATTGCTGCTAAAATTGTAACCCCTTCATGACCTTTGACATACCTATACGTCCTGATCGGGAAGGGATTCCCAACCACTGACATACAGTAACATCATGACGATTGTGCCGGGCCCAGGGGCTGTGCCCTCACCATCATCGTCGGGAGCTTGGCTTAAGTGATAGCAGAGCCTCGGCTGTCACTGTCAGGAGCATTGCCCTCACCATTCCCAGCTTTTTAACCCCTTAAATGTCATTATCAATAGAAATAACAGCATTTAGAAGGCTTGAGGAGGGAGAGGGCTCCCTCTCCTACGTGATCTGCATCGGGTGCCATCATACACTGGGAGATCCCCTGAGGTGCCATAACAGCCTGAGGACCCCATTTTACAAAGTACACCTCTCAGTGAACTCATCTAGGGGTGCAATGATCATATTAACACCATGGGTGTGTCACAGAATTTTATACCATTGGGCAGTGAAGAAAAAATAATTACATTTTTATCTCAAATATTTTGTTTAGCCCCAGATTTTACATTTTAAATGGGGTTAATGGATACAACTGGCCCCTAAAATGTGGCCCACAATTTCTGCTGAATGTGGAAATACCTCATATGTGACTGTACAGTACTGCTTAGCCACACGGCGACACTCGGGAAGGACGGAGCGCTATTTGACTGCTGGAGTATAGGTTTTCCTAGAATAGTTTGCGGACTCCATATACAGAGACCCTAAATGCTAAAAGAGCAGAATACCCCCCCTCAAGTGACCCCATTTTGTAAGTTATACCCCTGCCAAACATGTGGATGGTAAATCTGATGTAGGCACACACTGGAGCTCTGGAGGACGGGGGTGGGGGGTAGCATTAAAATTTCGGAGCACAGAATTTGCTATATTTGTTTTGGGGGCGAGGAGTTATTTCACTTTTCCAGTGCCCTTGTGCTACCAGTAACGTGGAAGCACCCTATATTTACATTGACAGATGAAACCAGGGGAGGAGTCCTGAGGAGATAATTTGCATATTCCCACTGCATTTTGGGATAAGTGAAGAGTCTCCGCGAGCTCAAAGAACACTGGATTTTGGCCGTTGGAGCTGAAAGGAGGACATCGGTAAACCGAATTTTGGAGCGTATTTCACTGTTTTCATAACACATTAACAATAAGAACATGGAAGAGTCCAGGAGCCATTTGGTGAGCTGCATATCCTGATACATGTTCACATACTTGCCAGGGAAAAGCCAAACTTCACATGCCAGAAATGCAAGCTTGTGTCCCTGTTGGAGGAAAAGTTGCGAAATCTAGAAGAGAGGTTAACTACCTTGAAAATCATTAAGGAAGGTGAAGAGTTCTTAGACAGAGGATAATTATCCCTTCATGATACAGGAAGAGAAGAAATTCGAACTGCACCTGATGAAACAGAGGAATGGAAGCATGTGACCCAGAGAAGCAGGAGTATCGAGAGGCAGTCAGCACCCATACTGCTCAGGAACCAGTACCAGGCTCTCACACAGGAGAACCATGAAGAAATACAGCAAGATAAGACTTTGCCCACAATGAATAACCTTGTAAGCCCTCAGAATCCTCCGGGATAGAGAAAGAAAATGTTGTGAAGGAAAAACGGAGAGTGGTGGTCATGGGGGATTCCCTGTTGAGAGGAACAGAGGCCGCTATCTGCAGACCAGACATAACCTCAAGAGAAATGTGCTGTCTTCCAGGAGCAAAAATTAAAGATGTGTCTGACAGGATATCAAGACTTTTCAGACCTACAGATCACTACCCATTCCTGCTAATACATGTGGGGACAAATGACCCTGCAAGAAAGGACCTGGAAACCATCTGCAGTGACTTTGAAGACTTAGGCAAGAAAGTGAAAGAATTGGGAGCGCAGGTGGTCTTCTCATCCATCCTCCCAGTGGATGGCCATGGAACAATGAGGTGGAATAAGATTCTACAGGTGAACAACTGGCTACGTCGATGGTGCTGTCAACAAGGATTTGGATTTCTGGATCACGGAATGAATTATCTATATGATGGACTACTTGCTAGAGATGGGGTGCCCCTTACGAAGACTGGAAAACATGTATTTGGAAGTCGCCTTGCTACACTCATCAGGAGAGCTTTAAACTAGATCAATGTGGGAAGGGAAGCAAAAGGCCAGAAAAAGCCATACAGCTGACAAATACTATTGAGATCTCTGCTATTGGAAGCGGAAAGGAAGAACAAAGACAAAAAAATCTAAGTAATAAAAATATGGGAGGAAGAGAAACCAATCACAAACTAAAATGTTTTTATACAAATGCACAAAGCATGGGCAACAAACAAGGAGAATTGGAACTACTAACGCAGGAAAAGAAATATGATGTCATTGGAATCACTGAAACTTGGTGGGACGATACACATGATTGGAATACAAGGCTAAAAGGATACAACTTATTTGCAAGAAGCAGACTTGATAAACGAGGAGGAGGTGTCGCATTGTATGTTAGAAAAGCGTATATCTGCAGAGAGATTGAAGCAGAGACTGGGAGTTCTGTGGAAAGTGTTTGGGTAAGAATACAAGGAGAGAACAACGGAAAGGACACCATTGTAGGCATTTACTACAGGCCACCTGGGCAAGCTGAAGATATGGATGAACTCTTTATGTATCAAATGACCAAGTTCTCCAAAAAATATGACGTAGTGGTCATGGGAGATTTCAACTATCCATACATTTGTTGGGAATCTCTCTCAAGTAAAACTAACAGGTCAAGCAAATTCTTATCCTCTCTTGCTGACAACTTTATCTTCCAAAAGGTAGGGGAGAAAACAAGGGGATCTGCTACTTTGGATCTAATCCTTATAAACAGGGAGGAAATGGTTGAGGAGATAAAAGTGGCTGGGACCCTAGGAAGCAGCGATCATGCTATTATAGAATTTTGGATAACTAGAGGAGGAAGACATGTGAAGACTCAAACTTCAAGGTTAGATTTTAAATAGGCAGATTTTAAGAGACTCAGAAAGAGAATAGGAGGGATCCAATGGCTGGATGTCCTTAAGGACAAAAATGTCCAGGAAGGATGGGAAATTTTTAAAAATGAGATTCTCAAAGCACAATCGTTAACAATCCCGAAAAGTAGGAAGAATGGGAAGCATTTAAGGAAACCAGGATGGATGAACACAGAACTTAAACACATGCTAAAAAGAAAGAAAGAAATGTTTATCAAATGCAAAGAAGGAGTCATATCTAAAGAAGATTATAATGCAGTCTGCAGATCCTGCAGGGCACGTATCAGGTCAGCTAAAGCTGACAATGAATTAAGGCTTGCAAGAGATGTCAAAAGCAATAAAAAAGGATTTTGAGGGTATGTCAAAAGTAAAAGAAAAGTCAATGATGCTATAGGATTTTTACAGGATGAAAATGGTGAAATGGTAAGAAAGGATGTTGAGAAGGCCGAACTTTTTAATTCCTATTTTGCATCTGTTTTCTCTCAGAAAGAAAATGGAACATCAACTGATCTTCACTGTCCTATTAAAGGAATTGAAGAATCCAGGTTATCTGTAAACAGAAAGATTGTGAGGGAATATTTAGCTAACATAAATGAGTTCAAGTCTCCAGGTCCAGATGAATTAAACCCCAGAGTACTGAAGAAGATCGTAGAAGAAATTTTAGAACAACTCTCCATAATCTTTGAAAATTCTTGGAGAACAGGAGAAATCCCAGAAGACTGGAGAAGAGCAAATGTTGTTCCTATCTTCAAAAAGGGGAAGAAAGTGGACCCAGGGAACTATAGGCCGGTGAGTCTGACTGCTATACCAGGAAAGATCTTTGAACAAATTATTAAACAACATGTATGTAAGTACCTGGATAAGAATGAAGTGATTAACCAGAGTCAGCATGGGTTTGTAACTAACAAATCAAGTCAGACTAACTTAATTTCCTTCTATGACAGAATCACTGACTGGGTGGATCAGGGAAATTGTTAAGGGGACGGTTGCAAACAACTTTTATTCAATAATGGAAAGCAACCTTACACAGGGTCCGCGATGCAGCCTGGTGGACTGCGGCCAAACACCTTCCGGGTGAGAAGGTAAAACAACCAACTTAAATAACAATCCCTTCCGTGTTACTGCACACCGGAACGGGAATAGGGATTCGCACTATCTCCGTTAACAGCACGAGAGATGTGCGATAAATAATATATCTGTAGCCCTGTTAACTGCACAGGGACTACACAGCAGACGCTAGGATGCGTGTGTGACTCACGTCGGCGAATATGTGCTCCCAGCCGGCGTGCTACCGCACTGAGGAGTATCTCTCCACGTGGCTTACAGGCGGTGCTGGGAATAGGGTGTCTGCAGACTGCTCGGGGTGTATGGCGACCCCTTTGTCGGAGCCAGACTGTCAGATGAAGCTACCTGCCTATTTCATCTAAGCCTGCCTATTTCCACTAAACCTGCCTGCCAGAAACTAAAGCACACCTGGAGCCCAAAAGACCAAGCGTCCACACAACACCATCACAGCTCAATGATCAGAGCGCGCCGCCATGTTTGTGGGCGGGCTATTTAAAGATTAAGCCCTGCCCACCGTCGCACTATTGGTGACGTCACCCGCAACCAATCAGGCGGCGCCAGGTCACCGGATCAGCTGACTCCCAAACCACCAATCACGGTCCACCATGTCACAGGCATGCTCAGTGCAGAGAATCCTGGACTTAAGCTTTAGCAGCCCTGTTTCCCTCCGCAACCTATCCTTCATGTTGCTAGGAACAAAGACCCAAGAGACAACCTGTACATCTCGTGCACCAGCTAGGCGTTGGGACTGATGATGATGTTGAGCAGCATCATCCCTGGCTGGACTGGAATGGGAGACTACAGAATCCACTGATGGTTCTGAACCTATTTCAAATCTAGCAAACACCTGACGCCTAACAGAAATGCCGTAGATATAGTATATCTTGACTTCAGCAAAGTATTTGACAAAGTATCTCACACCATCCTTATTGAAAAAATGACCAAGTATTGAAAGGACAAGGCAACTGTTAGGTGGATTCATAACTGGCTTAACGGGTGGTCGTAAATGGCTTCACATCCAGCTGGATGAATGTCTCAAGTGGGGTACCACAGGGCTCTGTCCTGGGACCTGTATTGTTCAACATCTTTATCAATGATTTAGATGAAGGAATTGAGGGTAAACTGATTAAATTTGCTGATGACACAAAGCTAGGAGGGATAGCTAACACTAGAGAAGAGAGAGACAGGATTCAAAAAGACCTAAATAAACTGGAGCAGTGTGCAGCAAGTAACAGAATGTTTTTTAACAGGGAAAAATTCAAAGTACTACATCTGGGCAATAAAAATGAAAAAAGCATGTACAAAATGGGAGGAATAGAGCTAAGCAACAGTACATGTGAAAAATACTTAGTTATACTAATAGATCATAGACTGAACATGAGTAAACAGTGTGATGCAGCAGCTAAAAAAGACAAATACAATTCTGGGATGTTTTAACAGAAGCATACAATCTAGATCATGTGAAGTCATTATCGGACTTTACTCCTCCTTGTTCAGACCTCATCTGGTATACTGTGTCCAGTTTTGGGCACCACATTTTAAAAAAGACATCGACAAACTGGAGCAAGTTCAGAGAAGAGCGACCAGAATGGTGACCGGTCTGCAACCATGTCCTATGAGGAACGGTTGCAGGATTTGGGAATGTTTAGCTTGCAAAAAAGAAGACTGAGAGGAGACTTAATAGCTGTCTACAAATATGTCAAGGGCTGTCACATTGTAGAAGGATCATCTTTATTCTCATTTGCACAAGAAGCAATGGGATGAAACTGAATGGGAGGAGACACAGATTAGATATTAGAAAAAACTTTTTGACAGTTAGGATGATCAACGAGTGGAACAGGCTGCCACGAGAGGTGGTGAGTTCTCCTTCAATGGACGTCTTCAAGCAGAGGCTGGACAGACATCTGTCTGAGATGATTTAGTGAATCCTGCTTTGAGCTGGGGGTTGGACCAGATGAGCCAGGAGGTCCCTTCCAACTCTACAATTGTATGATTCTATGAATCTGAGTATTTTGTTTGTTTTATGGATAGATTTGAAGCTTTTATTGTGAACATTTTACATAACATTTTGGATCATATTTATCCGGTGCTCTATGCTGAGCACTTATTTTGAAGTTTCCATTGAAATCTCTGGGTGACGTGATTCAGGTGACACCCCCCAGTGGATCCATTCATTATAATGAGGCAGCAGAGTTACTCTTCTGGGCTCCATCTTACCTCTGTTCAGCGTCGTCCTACTTTTCAGAGGTGTCCAAAACTGCGGCCGATCGCGCATTTATGCACACCTAAAAAGACGGACAATACCGACTCACAGGCCAGACAGCGTCCAGTGTTGCCATCTGCCTTGTTTTAGGGAATCGTCCTCTGGGACAGTCATGTAAGGGCTTGTTTTTTGCGGGACGATTTGACGTTTTTATTGGTACCATTTTTGGTCACATGTCATTTTTTGATTGCTTTCTATTCTAAATTTGGGGAGGGAAAATAAACAAAAACTGGCAATTCAGGAATTGTGTTTTTTTTTTTTTTTTTTTTATGCCGTTCCGCGTGTGGTAAAATTGATAAGGCAGAGTTATTCTTCAGCTCTGTACGTTTACAGCGGTACCACATTAATAGCGTTTTTATACAAAAAATATATATATATTTTGCATCGCTTTATTCTGAGAGCTATAATTTTTTTATCTTTCCACTGATGGGGCTGTATGGCGGCTTGTTTCTTGTGGGACAAGATGACGTTTTCAGCGGTACTAATTTTATATATATTTGTTTTTTTTATCGTGTTTCATTCCCCTTTTTTTCCCAGTGGCATGATGATAAAGCATCGTTAGCCTCGTTTTTTTAAGTTTTTTTTGTGCGGCGTTCACTGAAGGGGTTAACTAGTGTGACACTTTTATAGGTCGGGTTGTTCCAGACTCGGCAATACCAAATATGTGTACTTTTTTTTATTTTATTTATTTTTTACATAAAAATGTGTATTTATTAGTGAATATTTTTTTAAAATTATTATTATTTATTTAATTTTTTTTACATATTTTTACACATTTTTTGCCATTTATTTTTTACTTTTTACTTAGTCCCTTTATGGGACCTTCACTTGTTTCTCTTTGATCACAGATATAATGTATTGCAATGTACTAGATTGCAGTGCATTCATTATACCTTTAGTGAAAGCTCCTGAGCCCATGCTGTGAGCATGGTTTCAGCAGCTTTCCGTAGCTTGGTGACCCGGGGGTCGTCATGACGACCCCTGGTCACCATGGCAATGATTGGGCCCCACGACATCGCAGGGCCACCGATCTGTCAGCGGATTTAACAGCCAGGGATGGTGCTGACACGGCTACTAGCTGTTTAGTGCCGGAGCTCAGCCACTGGTGGTGCTGAACTCCGGCACTGATCGGGCTGGAGACGCTGATATTTCAGCATCTTCTGCACGATCATGCTGAGATCGGTCAGTCAGATTGACTGACCGATCGCAGCGATCTAGGTGTGCGGACCGACCATATGGCTCCCTGCACCCCATCTTGTGCTGCTCAGCTGTCACAGATAGCTGTCCGCACTTATCTGTCACTGCGTGTTTACACGCTGTGACAGTTTAAAGCCATAACGGACACTGCACGGCAAGGAGCATTAACTTACACCTGCTCATGCCGTGCAGTGTCCGTCATTGGGCGTTATGGGGTTAATACCGCTGTCAAGTGTGATGGTGACATGTAACAGACTTTAACATAATGGCCATCAGTTCTAATGAACATGGGGCCACCGTGCAGTATGAATGCACATTGACGAAGGGTTACCTTGACTGCCGGATGACCACTTTAAAAAAATATATATATGGCTCTCAGAATATGGTGACAAAAGCCAAATTGTTTTTGTAAATGTTTTTATTTTATTTTTAATTAGTAAATCATGAATAGAAATATATAGATTTGGGATCCCGTAACCATACTGACCCATAGAGCAAAGGTAACAGATCACCACCTGATTACCACAAAGTAAGCGGCGCTAGTACAAAACCTTGAAAAAGAAAATGTGGAATTACAGTTTTTTTCCTCACCGTTTCCACTTATTTCATAGAATAAGTTGTGTTCTGCAAAAAAACAAGCCCTCTTGCGGCTATGTCGAAATATTAGAAAGGTTATGGTTCTTGTTACAAGGAGAGGAAAAACTAAGTTACAATATCCTGGGGAAAAGCTCTGTGTCTGCCTCCTGAAAACCTCCAGCTCAGGGTTTGTTACCCGACCGACGACATGTTTAACAGATTCCTTTGACTAAACCATCCTTCACATGTCCATATAATACCGGTACTGGAAAAATGGTACCGGTGTCATAAGTATTTTGGATCAGTGCGTCATCCGTGTGCCATCAGTGTTCCATCCGTGTGCAATTCATTTTTTTTCCACCATGACTTAAATATCAATTCCAAAGCTTCTCCTATACTTTGCAGTGTTAAACATGTACAGCACACGGTTGTCACAAGGATGTTTCATACGGAGCCCGAAATGTGTATTGGCCCTTGTAATCCATGCGGACGGGTCTCATGCAAAGATCTCCATAGATTATGATAGGTATGTGTGCATACGTGTCTTCAGTGCATGTGAAAGCGAATGCCACACGTGCTGAAAACATGTACATGTGAAGGAAGCTTTACACACTGTGTGAACAAGTATGAAAAGTCACCTCTTAATCATTGAATTAAGGTTTTCTCTTTTGGTTCATTGCCATGGGTATAAAATCCAGCATCTAAGCATGTAGTCTGCCTGTGCGAACAGTTGTGATAAAATGGCTTGTTCTAAAGAGCTCCCTGAATTCAGCATCTTGCTGTCATATGTTGTCACAAGTCAGTTCATGAAAGTTCAAATAAGACATGGCTGGGTGAGTTTGGTGTGGAAGAACATGACTGACCCTTCAAGAGACCTAACCTCAACTCCATCAGATAGATACCTTTTGGATTAACCAGAGATTACAAGCCAGGTCCCCTTGTCCAACATCAGTGTCTGACCTGATAACTGCTCTTCTGGAAGAATGGACAACAAATTGCACAGAAATATCCCCCAATTTTTTTTTTTAGAGTGGAAGCTTTATTAGCTGCAAAGGGAGATCAACTCCATGTTAATGACCCTGGATTTAAAAAGCAATGTCATAAAATTTCCTCCAGGAGTAATGTGTATGTGTCCCAATAATTTTATCCCTACAGTGTGTAATAGGTTCTGCTTCTTCCATGGTGAGAGGTGGAGACTGCTTCTCTGATGATGTGTAAATCTGGAGGTGAATGAGAATCATAATCAGTTTTGTTATATATTTTAGGAAGGACGTCCAGAATAAGAGGCAGAAAGCGTCCAATTATTGAGGACGACAGTGAGGAGGAGGTGCAGCCAACGTAAGCACTAAATACGACTATCATTCGTTACATTGTATTGTAAGGCTATGTTCACATGTCTGGTAGTTATACCTGTTTTTGGATTTGTTAGGGGTGATAAAAAATGAAAAGATACAATGCAAAATTAGTTCATTCAAATAAGGACGGGAATGTCTTAAATTGTTTTCTTTTTTACTGCAATCTGTTTTTTAGCAGGATCATGTGACGATTTGCCATGAGCGTTACCCGTTGGCCATCGCTCATAGCAGATGATCATTTTAACCATGTGTAGCACAAGTGATCGGATGAAAGCACCTTCAAGTCTTCTAAGGAAACTATTAAGGCCAGAAAAAAGTAAAAAAAAAAAATGTTGTTTTTTTTAAAAATATAAACGTTCAAATCACCCCCCTTTTTCCCCATTCAAAATAAATTAATAATAAAACTAAAATATACATATATTGCTGCATTCTGAATCGCCCGATCTATCAAGATATAAAAAGAATTAATCCAAATGGTAAACTGTGTAACGAGAAAAAAAATCAAAACACCAGAATTAAGTTTTTTTGGTCGCTGCAACATCGCAATAAAACGCAATCACAAGCGATTAAAACATTATATCTACCTAAAAATATTATCAATAAAACCTTCAGCTCAGCGTGCGAAAAATAAGCCCTCACCCAGCCCCAGATCCTGAAAAAGGGAGACGCTACGGGTCTCGGAATATGGCGCCATTATAATTTTTTTTACAAACTTTAGAATTTATTTCACCACTTTAAAAAAAATAACCTATTCATGTTTGGTATCTACAAACTCATAATGACCTGGAGAATCATAATTGCAGGTCAGTTTTAGCATTTAGTGAACATGGTAAAAAAAAAAAACAACCAAGAGACAAGTGTAGAATTATACTTTTTTTTGCAATTTTGACGCACTTTTGAATTTTTTCCTTTTTGTCCAGTACACGACATTGTAAAACCAATGATGTCGTTCAAAATTACAATTCGTCCCAGAAAAAATAAACCATCACAGGGACATATTAAAAAATAAAAAAGTTATGCCTCTGGGAAAAAGGGGAGCGAAAAACGGAAAATCCCAAGGTCGTGAAAGGGTTAAAGGACAGAAATCCTCAGCTATAGTGATTGAACAGTACCACCACATACCACCATAGCATTACTGAATCTCTCTATACCATGTGTGGTTAATACCGTAACTAATACTGCCATATAGTTACTAAATTATACTTTTATAACATGATTTTAGAACCACCATACTGTAACTGAAAAACAGCATCATATTGTGACTTTATCACTTGGGGTCTGAGCTGTTTTGATGCCCAGCGATCAAAAAGTTATTTAATTCTAAATGCCCTCAGACTCATGAGATAGAAGTTGGCTAAACCCGGTGATTTTGGCTTGAATCGGTTAGCTTCCTAACGTCTGTGGGGACAGGCCTGATTCTAGCTTTTTTTTTTGGTGCCCAAGGCGAAAATTCAAGTGGCACCCCTCCCAGCAGTTCATGGTATACCTGCAGTGAATAAACACAATCCCATCATTGTTTTTTAGGTTTTGCTTTTAAGATATTCATTATGTGGTAAAAGTGACGTGTGAACATGATTCTCCAGGTCTTTGTGATTACAGTAATCCCAAACTTTCAGAGATTCTTATTTTTGTTAAAAAAAACAACATTTAGCTTGTGATGCTCTTTTAAGGACCTGTTAGAACAATAAAAATATATCTATGAAGCTATGTGAGGGCTGTTTTTTGCATAGTAAGTTGAAATATTTTTTGCTATCAATTCAGGGTGCATACATTTGGATGGCTTTTTGCTGTAAGAGGTGTGGTGACAAAAAAAAGTAGTTCTTCTATTTTTTTTTCTCTTTACTGCATATGTTAGTTCTTTTTATATTTTGATAGATCAGACTTTTAAGGATGTGGACATACCAAATTTTTTTTAATTGTTTAATTTTTTTTTAATGAGGGAAGACCGCACCAGATCCATGATCATTAAATGAATACATCACCAGAACATTCCATCAGTACATGAATGGCACCAGCATCCTCATCAGTACTTAGATACAGCACCAAAACAACCATTAATACACTAATTCATTATTAAAACCATAATCGGTAATTGAATATAGCACTGGGACCATCATTATTAATTGAATACATCGCCAGAACCACCAACTGCACATGAATACAGTGAAGAGCAAAAGAGTATCAATCTTTTGAACTTTTGACTTTCAGGCTCCATATCTCACCATCCACTACTTATTTTATTGTGAGACTACCCTCATTTTATAGACAATCATCTTGTCTATCTCATATATAAACTTGAGTTGCAACTATTTGGCATATGATTAATTATGCAGATTCTTGTCATGTCACTGCACTGTTACTGTTTTGCTCCTAAAAATCTAAATACAATTTTTTATTATTTTATTAGTATTTTGTAAATCCACCTTTGGCTTTCAGCACTGCCTGAATCCTTCTGGGCATGCTCTCGATCAGATTCAAACATGTCTTGACCGACATCTAATTCCGGGTCTCTTTTACATGTTCCCAGTTGGTGCATGCTCTTCGACTCGCTTGGATATGTATATAGTTTTTTATTCCATTCTACCCACAAGTGTTAAATTGGATTAAGGTCTGAGGTCTGTGGGGGCCAATCCAGCACTTCGACTTCATTGTCATTGAACCATTTATTTGCCAATCTCAACATATGCTTTGGTTCGTTGTCCTACTGGAACACTATGTTGTCCTTTTCATACCGATGGTACTCGAGTGTACAAAGTAATTAGTCTTGTAGGATACTCACATATAGCTCAGCATTGAGACCACCATCGATTCTGGTAAAGTATCCAACGCCTTTAGCTGTGAAACAACCCCATATCATCAGGCTTCCTTCACCGAACTTGACAGTTCCTTCAATTTCTCCATCCTTTAGCCCCATTTTCCTTTGTTTCTTCCAGACCCATTTTCACCCATCATAGCCTAGTCTATTGACTTTTGTCCCATAGCTCCAAACCACCCGTTTCCTATCTTCTACAGTTCACTTTTCATACCTTTTTGCAAACTTGTGTCGACGCTTCTTATGATGATATTGAAGTCGATGCTTCTTCATCTTTTTTTGAGCCACCATTCAAGACTTGTGTAACATGCGTTACACGGTGCTTGCATAGACATCTGTGATCTCACTATTACGAAACTTACAAGTCACTCCAGCCTGTGATATTGGAAGCAGACTTTGCATCCGTAAGTATGGCAAAAGAGGTGACGGGGAATGCATGATTGGAGCAGTAGGCTGGTACTCAAAAGGAGTTGGATATGCTGGAGACGTTGAAATGGTCTGGGAAGAAGCGCTCCCTGAAGGACGATACATTGCATACCGCATAGACTGCTCTTATCTAGGAGAGGCATCTGAGGTATCAGTGAGGAAGTGGTGGGTGCTGCCTTTCATGGTAATTGTAGGGTCTTGTGATGGTGTAGGTGTCTATCTGCCCTTTTTGACACCCACCTGGTTAGGTAAAATGCAATATCCAAGTAGTTGTTGGTGAATTAAGACCCATAAGAACAATGAACATTTCTTCACTCCACATTTGCAAGTACAACTCCCTCTACCTTGATGGTTTTATCATTTAAAATAGTATTTTTCTTTTCACTTTGACTCTTAACACAGACCTTGATTTGTATGTTTCTACAGAAAGAAATTCACAAGAAATGAGGAAACCCCTCCTTCGTCTTTTGTGGCTTTTGAAAGCGACGTTTTGTGAGTAATTTTGACAACATATAATAAGTTCAAGTTAAACTTCACTTAAAAGCTATGTTCACACATGTTGTGTTTTTTTTAGCATTTTTTGCTGCAGATTTTTATGCAAATTTTCAGCTGTGTTTTGCAGTACCTACCAGCAAAGTCTATGAGAAACCAGAATTGTCTGTTCACACATCATGCTTTTTTGTTGTTGCGTATTTTGTGCCTTGGTTGGGTTTTTGGAAAATAGAGCATGTCACTTTCAGCATTTTTGTCAGTGTTTTTTCACCCATGGGAAATAATGGGTGGTTGTAAAGGGAAGTGTTCCAGGTTGTACATGTATATACGTATCTGCATGCTAGCCATGCTTGCAGATAAGTATACATGTATATATTGGCCCCACATCTCCCCATGTGTTTCAGTCTGTTTGCTGCTGGAGGAGGTTTCAATAGAATGTCCAGCCATGTGCTAAAACAGGTTTTGCGAGTATGGTTGGACATGAACAAAGATCTTAGCCAGTGGGCAGGGAATAATACATCATTTCCTGTGACATGAAGCTGGACACTGGCTGGACTTAAAAACCCAGAATGCACATGTGCTAAGGCCCCTTAGACTCTTGAAGATGGACATAACAACACATGGCTGAGTATCTCTCTTTCCCTGTAACTTCTTTACTTACTAGCCCTACATACCCTGTACTAACCCTCCTAGATATTGATAGATATATATAGGCAAAGTTGGTATAGTTGGGTGGGCCGATATTGCATGAGTGATTAGCAAACGTGGGTGGAAAATATATTAGATAATTGGGAATTGTGAATCCGTTTTGTGTACTGTGTTAGTGTGATACCTAGTAGTATATTAACTGTAGACTTTTGTGTAATAAATACCTTTTATTAGCACACGATTTTGTCTCAGTTGGTATATAGTATAAGGCCCAGATAACATTAGTGGAAATTAATTATTAATAGTCAAGTTTGATGTTAATAGTGAGGCTGAGTTCACACGATGCGTTTTTCATGCGTTTCCGCGGCGTTTTTGCAGTTGCGTAAACACCGCGGAAACGCATGAAAAACGCATGGTAGAAGGGCAGCAATGTTCCCCAATTGAAATACGCATGTGCTGTGCCCATGATGCGGATTTTTCCGCAGCGTAAATGCTGCGGTCAAAAATCCGCAGCATGTCAATTAATTTTGCGGAAACGCTGCTCTTTTGCCGCCATTGACTTGCATTAGACCGCATGGAATCCGCATCACTGTATATGTTGATGCGCTTTTCATGCGGTCTAATGTGCGGATGGTATCCGGGTGTGGAGGAGAGGACTCTCATCCAGACCCAGGTACCATTAAAAAAAAAAGAATAAAATAAAAAATATATATATTCTCACCTTCTGACGGCCCGCGCTGCGTCCTGCCGGCTTCCCGCGCACTTCGCGGTTGAATGAAGGACCTTCGCTGACGTCAGAGTCATGTGACGGGTCACGTGACGCTGACGTCGGAAGGTCCTAAAGTCTTCACTGCCGGCATCCGGAACCGATGAAGCAGGACACCGGGGGCCATCAGAGTGTAAAGTATATATTTATTTTTTATTTTTTGACATTCACACACTATATAAATCCATGCCGGTTGCATGGATTTATATAGTGTGAAGTTGACAAGCACTTTCCAAGTGATGCTAAAATCGCTTGGGAAGCACTTGTCAACCCGCATGCGGAAATGAAAGTGAAGACCGCTTCATTTCCGCATGTCCCTGGCAGGAAACCACATGTACAATCCGCATGCTTTTTTTCCTGCCAGAAAGATGCAGAAACGCTCAGGAAAAAATCCTGAGCATTTCTGCATAGTGTGCACATAGCCTTAATATTGGACCTCAGTAGAGGTGTAGGAGAGTGCCCCCATTAATTACTGATATTTTGGAGGAAAATCACGTCATTATACAGTGATGAATAAAACGCTAAAAAAATGCACCAAAATTTGCAGCAGCGTTTTTGATGGTGAAATAGAATGGGGTTCTTTTTTAACAGAACTTTATGTACATGCATAAATAGAGACAGGACAGTGAAAAAAATCGCTGAAAAAACTCACAAAAAATGCATCAAAAAACGCAGCAAAACGTTTTTGACGCAGCTGATTTCCTGCCAGAGATTGTGTTTTGATGCAGTTTTCTGAAGCTGAAAAACACAACATGTGTGAACACAGCCAAAGTAAAACTTAACCGGTTCCCGACCGCCCACTGTAGATAAACGTCCGCGCTGCCTGGACTCTGTGCAGCGCCGACGTTTAAAAACGGTGGGTGGTCGCGCAGCGCTCAGGACCCCCAGGGTCCTGCAAGCACTGCGATTCCGGTGCAGAGCGTTAGCTCTGACAGGGAACATCATCAGGCCCTGATTAGATCAGGTCCCGGTGATGTTAACCCTTTGCTGTCTTCTATATGCTGCGATCTATAGTGATCGCGGCAAATAGGAGACAGCAGGAGGAGAGGGGGTCGTCTTACCTCCGAAGACCTCCGTTTCCTTTCAGGGCCTGGGGTTGCTATGGCAGCTGGAGGTCACATGACCGCCTCCAGCTCTGCCATATATGGTGTCCTGTCTGGCTCAGCCTGCAAGCTGAGCCAGAGAGGAGACTGACTGAAACAGTCAGTGAAGATCTCATGTAATGTAATACATGTCTATTACATTACATGAGATCAGTGATCAGAAAAATAAAAATTAATGTCCCATACAGGGACTAAGTAAAAATGTAAAAAAAAAGTAAAAAAAAAGTTTTAAAACTATTAAAAAAAAATCACAAAATAAATAAAAATAAATAAATAAAATATTAAACCAATAAATCCATATATTTTTACAAAACCAAAAAAAGTACACATATTTGGTATCGCCGCGTCCGAAACAACCCGAGCTATAAAACTGTCACACTAATTAACTCCTTCTGTGCATACCGTAATAAAAATAAATAAAAAAACGGAGCAAAAAAATATGCTTTTTCATCATATCGCCAAACAAAAAGTGGAAAAAAATGCGATCAAAAAGCAGAATAGAAATAAAAATGGTACCACTGAAAACGTCATAAAAAAAAGCCGCCATACAGCTCCATCAGACGAAAAATAAAAAAGTTATAGCGCTCAGAATAAAGCAATGCAAAAAATTTTTTTTTTTCTATAAAATTGTTTTATTGTGTAAAAGTGCCAAAACATTAAAAAAAATACAGTAAGTGTAGTATCGCTGTAAACGTACTGACCCGAAGAATAACGCTGCCTGATCACTTTTACCACACGCAGAACGGCATAGAAAAAAACTCAAAAAACAATTCCTGAAGTGTTTGTTTTTGTTAATTTTACCTCCCTAAAAACAGAATAGAAAGCGATCAAAAAATGTCACGTACCCAAAAATGGTACCAATAAAAATGTCAACTCGTCCCGCAAAAAACAAGCCGTCACATGACTCTGTCGGCCGAAATCTGGAAAAATTATAGCTCTCAAAATATGGTGATGCAAAAACTAGATTTTGCAAAAAAAGCGTATTTTAGTGTGTGACAGCTGTCAGTCATAAAAACCCGATATAAATCTGGTATCTCTGTAATCGCACCGACCCGAAGAATAAAGTAATCTAATCAGTTATATCACACTAGGAACGGCGTAAAAAATAAATTAAACCAATTCTTCACCTGCTACTGATTTGTTTATTATGTCTCCCAAAGATCCCAGTAAGGCTCTGCTCATATTTATCCTGTGCTCTGCGCTGAGCACTTACACCAGAGTTTCCGTGTAAATCTCTGAAATACGTGATTCAGCCGGAACCCATGATGGAAGATTCCCTGTAATGAGGCAGATATAGGCACTGTGGACGCCGTCTAGCCTGGGATCCCACGGTGTCATTTGTTTTAGGCATGCATAAAAGTGCGGTTGGCCACAGTTTTGTGCACTTCTGAAAAAAAGGACACCGCTAAACAGAGGCCAGACGGAGTAGAGAGTAACTCTGCTGCCTCATTATAGTGAATGGATCCTGCAGGGGTTTCATCTGAATTACATCACTTGGAAATTTAGATGGAAACCCCGATGTAAGTGCTCAGCCTAGAGCGCCGGATAAATGTTACGTAAAATGTTCCCAATAAAAGCTTCAACTCAGTCCTCAAAAAAAGCTAGTCCCCACTCAGGTCCGTCATCTGTTAAAAATATAAGGGACTTCCAAGTTACTGGTAGCAGAAAGGCTCTGGAAAAGCAAAATGACCCTTGCCCCCCAAAAGAAATTCAGAAAATTTTGTGCTCCCAAATCCAAATGCCTATTCTACAATAATTTGTTCTCCAATTGTCAAATAGCACTCCGTACCCCCCAGATCTCACCGTATGGCTAAGTGGTACGATACAGCCACATATGGGGTATTGCCACTTTTAGAAGAAATTGTGTGACACATTTCGGCACCATTTTTACCCATTGCCCTGTGTGAAAATGTAAAATCTGAGGGTAAAACATTTTTTTGTGGTAAAAATATAATTATGCTTTTTTCACTGCCCAATGGTATAAATTTAAAAATTAAAAAATACTCACTACTTCCCTAGATGAATTCCTTGAGAGGTGTAGTTTACAAAATGGGGTCACTTGTGGGGGTTTCTGCTGTTTTGACATGTCAGCGACTCTTCAAATGTGACATGGTGTCTGCTGCCTATCCCAGCCAACATAGCGCTCCTTTCTCTTCCGAACCCTGCCGTACACCAAAGCAGTGGTTTTCCCCCACATATGGGGTATCGGCGTACTCAGGAGAAATTGTACAACAAATTTCATGGTGCAATTTATCCTGTTACCCTTATGATAATGCAAAATTAGGGAATGAAAAACATTTTTTATGGGAAAAATGTGAAAATTTTATTTTTACGGCTCAATATTATAAACTTCTGTGAAGCAGCTGGGGGTGCAAGGTGCTCACCACACATCTAGATAAGTTCCCTAAGGGGTCTAGTTTCCAAAATGGTGGCACTTGTGGGGGGTTTCCACTGTTTAGGCACATTAGGGGCTCCCCAAATGTGACATGGCGTCCGCTAATTATTCAAACAAATTTTACATTCAAAAAGTCAAATGGCGCTCCTTCCCTTTCAAACCCTGCCATGTGCCCAAACAGTAATTTGCCTCCACATATGGGGTATCGGCGTGTTCAGGAGAAATTGCACAACAAATTTCATGGTGCAACTTATCCTGTTACCCTTATGATAATGCAAAATTAGGGAATGAAAAACATTTTTTGAGGGAAAAATGTGAAAATTTTATTTTTACGGCTCAATATTATAAACTTCTGTGAAGCAGCTGGGGGTGCAAGGTGCTCACCTCACATCTAGATAAGTTCCCTAAGGGGTCTAGTTTCCAAAATGGTGGCACTTGTGGGGGGTTTCCACTGTTTAGGCACATTAGGGGTTCCCCAAATGCGACATGGCGTCCGCTAATTATTCAAACAAATTTTACATTCAAAAAGTCAAATGGCGCTCCTTCCCTTTCAAACCCTACCATGCGCCCAAACAGTAATTTGCCTCCACATATGGGGTATCAGCGTGTTCAGGAGAAATTGCACAACAAATTTCATGGTGCAATTTATCCTATTACCCTTATGATAATGCAAAATTAAGGGATGAAAAACAGTTTTGTGGGAAAAATGTGAAAATTTTATTTTTACAGCTCAATATTATAAACTTCTGTGAAGCACCTTGGGGTTCAAGGTGCTCACCACACATCTAGATAAGTTCCCTAAGGGGTCTAGTTTCCAAAATGGTGTCACTTGTGGGGGTTTAGGTACATCAGGAGCTCTCCAAACGCAACATGGCGTCTGCTAATTATTCAGACAAATTTTACATTCAAAAAGTCTAATGGCGCTCCTTCCCTTCCGAACCCTGCAGTGCGCCCAAACAGTGATTTTCCCTCACATATGGGGTATCAGCACGCTCAAGAGAAATTGCACAAAAAAATTTGGGGTCCATTTTTTTCCTGTTACCCCTGTGAATATAAAAAAAATTGGGTCTAAAGTAACATTTTTGTGAAAAAAGTTAAATGTTAATTTTTTTCTTCCACATTCCAAAAATTCCTGTGAAGCATCTGAAGGGTTAATAAAGTTCTTGAATGTGGTTTTGAGCACCTTGAGGGGTGCAGTTTTTAGAATGTTGTTACTTTTGGGTATTTTCTGTCATAAAGACCCCTCAAAGTGACTTCAAATATGATGTGGTCCCTAAAATAATGTTTTTGTAAATTTTGTTGGAAAAATGAGAAATCGCTGGTCAACTTTTAACCCTTATAGCTCCCTAACAAAAAAAAATTTTGGTTCCAAAATTGTGCTGATGTAAAGTAGACATGTGGGAAATGTTATTTATTAACTATTTTGTGTGACATATCTCTCTGATTTAAGGGCATGAAAATTCAAAGTTTGAAAATTTCAAAATTTTCGCCAAATTTCCGATTTTTTCACAAATAAACACAAGTTATATCGAAGAAATTTTACCACTATCATGAAGTACAATATGTCATGAAAAAAACAATCTCAGAGTCAGGGGAATACATTGAAGCGTTCCAGAGTAATTACTTCATAAACTGGCAGTGGTCAGAATTGAAAAAATTGGCCTGGTCATGAAGGCAAAAACAGGCTCTGGTGCGAAGTGGTTAATAGTGCTGCGGTGTACAGAAACAGTTCCAGAATTTTGGGCTGAGGCCCTCCAGTCTTCCTCTATAGAGAGGGGAAATATGTGTGAAGGTACCCCAGGAGGGCTCCAAATGTGTGGGTAAAATATATATCCCTCGGGGGGGGAAATTGAAAAAAAGTTTAAAAAAATTTTTTTTGTGGACTTAGAAAATTTTCACACATGTGTCAGACTTCCAGAGAGGGGAGCATGTCAGTGCGCGCATCCGATTTCAGTTCCAGAGCGATTCATCCGATGAGTCCTTCATACTTAGTCGTTTTTGCAAAATTTTTGACTTTTTTGAAAATTTCACTTTTCTGTGAAAATCTCCGCTAAATGAGGTTATACTATGTTAGAGGCCATCCCAGGAGGGCTCCAAATGTGTGGGTAAAATATATATCCCACAGGGGGAAAATTGAAAAAAAGTCGAAAAAAAATTTTTTTTTGAGGACTTAGAAAATTTGCACACGTGTCAGATTTCCAGAGAGGGGAGCATGTCAGTGCGCGCATCCGATTTCAGTTCCAGAGCGATTCATCCGATGAGTCCTTCATACTTAGTCGTTTTTGGCAAAATTTCTGACTTTTTGAAAATTTCACCTTTTTGTGAAAACTTCCACAAAATGAGGTTATACTATGTTAGAAGGCATCCCAGGAGAGCTCCAAATGTGTGGGTAAAATATGTATCCCACAGGGGGAAAATTGAAAAAAAAGTTGTAAAAAATTTTTTTTGTGGACTTAGAAAATTTTCACACATGTGTCAGACTTCCAGAGAGGGGAGCATGTCAGTGCGCGCATCCGATTTCAGTTCCAGAGCGATTCATCCGATGAGTCCTTCATACTTAGTCGTTTTTGTCAAAATTTTTGACTTTTTGAAAATTTCACTTTTTTGTGAAAACTTCCACAAAATGAGGTTATACTATGTTAGAAGGCATCCCAGGAGAGCTCCAAATGTGTGGGTAAAATATATATCCCACAGGGGGAAAATTGAAAAAAAGTTGAAAAAAATTTTTTTTGTGGACTTAGAAAATTTTCACACATGTGTCAGACTTCCAGAGAGGGGAGCATGTGAGTAAGCGCATCCGATTTCAGTTCCAGAGCGATTCGCGCAATGAGTCCTTCATACTTAGTCGTTTTTGGCAAAATTTCTGACTTTTTGCAAATTTCACTTTTTTGTGAAAACTTCCACAAAATGAGGTTATACTATGTTAGAGGGCATCCCAGGAGGGCTCCAAATGTGTGGGTAAAATATATATCCCACGTGGGGAAAATTGAAAAAAAGTTGAAAAAATTTTTTTTTGTTGACTTAGAAAATTTTCACACATGTGTCAGACTTCCAGAGAGGCGAGCATGTAAGTAAGCGCATCCGATTTCAGTTCCAGAGCGATTCATCCGATGAGTCCTTCATACTTAGTAGTTTTTGCAAAATTTTGGACTTTTTTGAAAATTTCTCTTTTTTGTGAAAACTTCCACAAAATGAGGTTATACTATGTTAGAGGGCATCCCAGGAGAGCTCCAAATGTGTGGGTAAAATATATATCCCACAGGGGGAAAATTGAAAAAAAGTTGTAAAAAAAATTTTTTGTGGTCTTAGAAAATTTTCACACATTTGTCAGACTTCCAGAGAGGGGAGCATGTCAGTGCGCGCATCCGATTTCAGTTGCAGAGCGATTCATCCGATGAGTCCTTCATACTTAGTCGTTTTTGTCAAAATTTCTGACTTTTTGAAAATTTCACAATTTTGTGAAAACTTCCACAAAATGAGGTTATAATATGTTAGAGGGCATCCCAGGAGAGCTCCAAATGTGTGGGTAAAATATATATCCCACAGGGGGAAAATTGAAAAAAAGTTGAAAAAAATTTTTTTGTGGACTTAGAAAATTTTTCAACTTGTGTCAGACTTCCAGAGAGGGGAAAATGTGAGTGAGCGCATCCGATTTCAGTTCCAGAGCGATTCGCCCGATGAGTCCTTCATACTTAGTCGTTTTCAGAAGTCACAATTTTGACTTCCAGGACCCGCAAAACGTTAGTAAATTGAGCCCGCTCCCCAGTTCCAAGCGTTTTGAGGTGTCCCTGGTTGCAGTAATGCAGCCTGCCCACTAGATGTCGCAAAAGAGACAAAAAGTGAAAAAGAACCAGAATGAGGAAATTCCAGGGAGCCGAATCCGCCTGACAGTTCCAGGCGATCGGGTACTTTTTGGAATGCGTCCCTAAAGTGGGTATAGGGTGACACTCCATACAAAGACCCAGTTTTGCACACCACCGGCAGAATATATGAGAGAGAGGTACCTCTCAGCCCCGACACATTTTGACTCATTTAAGCAGGTTTTCACCTCCGTAGGCCCGGGTACGCGTTTTGGCTATGAGTCCCTGTTCGGCTGGAGGTCTGCACCTTGGCTGAACCCAGGCTTCCGCAGCTGCGTGGGGGGACTTTTGCCGGTCGCCTATCCCAAGTCAGAGAGGTGTTCCTGGGTTGAAGTGAGCCTGGCCAGACCCCCCCCACGGGCCCTGGTTCTCCACATGGGGGCGCCGTCAAGGCTAAAATCTGGATTTTTAGGCCCGGGAGAGGCTCCATGAGGGCGGATGCTTTTGTGGCTTTGACCCCAGTTCCACATCCAGTACCCCCTCTGCAAGGGCGCCTGTACCCGAGTCTCGCTTCCAGGACTCTTGGGCACGTATTTCCCGACGACAGGGGTTAGCAGCCTCCGTACTTGGGCAAGTCCCTCCACGCACCCCTGCTCTTCCTCCGATCGATCTGGCGCAGCGCTCCCGGGTGGGGAGGTGGCGCCGCTCGCTCGGCCCGGGCTTTGGAGCTCGCGCTGGCTTAAGGTGAGCGGTCCCCTTCCTCCTCTACCCCCGGGCTTTCGACACCTATCTTTGGGCGCGCACGCCGGCCTCGCCTCCCGTCCGCGGAGGTGGCCGAGCCGTGGGGAGATTGGCCCGACCCGAGCGAAGGCAGCGGTCCGACGACCCGCACGGGCGAACGGCGTGGCGCCCACCCACCCAGGCGTGGGGGCCGTCGTCCGAATCGCTTCCTGTGCGGGGAAGCACACCGATCTTCTCCGAGGGCGGCCCTTTTCTTCCAGATGCGTAACCGGCCAGCGGAGGCCCGCGCCGCCCCTCGCGTCCGACAGGGCGGCCTCCGCGGCGGTGGCGACAGCGGCGGCGGTGGGTGGCGTCTCCGCGCCACTGCCGAGCTTCGCGATTTCCAGTCTTTTCCCGGGCCCCTACGTCAGTGGGGAGGACGACAGATGTGTGGAGGCAGGCGAAGGGGGTTCTCACCGTGTGGTGTGCCCCAGCCCGACCGTCACCTTTCCCCTTCGACCCTCATCCTCCCTGGCGGCTCGGCAGGGAGAAGGAGAGAGAGAGCGAGCGCGGAAACCCCAGAGCCAAGGGGTTAGATGGAGAACGGGAGAAGGAACGAGGGCCAAGAGGTAGGGAGTACGGTGAAAGGCCGACCTGGGGTTCCCCATGCGCTCCCGCCCCCGGGCGGGGAGCAGCCCTGGGAGGAAAAGCCGCTCGGGCATCCCTTTTAGGTTACGGGCGCGAGCGGGAAGAGGGACTACTCTGGAAGGCGACGCCGACACGGCCTGGCCGACGACCACCCACGCGACCTCCGCGTCGTCGGGTTAGTGCCGGAGCCGCGGCGGACCCTGACGGCCAGCCCCCCTCTCCCAATCCTCGTGCCTGTCCGCCGGTGGGTCGAGGACCCCCCGCGGCGGAGGCAGGTCTAAGCCAGACGGTGGCGCCACATAGGCCCACCCCCGCACGCCATCTCCCCGAGCGACCCTGTGTGTTGCCTTGGGTGCGGTTGGTGAGACGGGGGCGGCCGTGGCGTCCTCCGGAGGCCAGTCACCTCGCCCTCCCCGTGCAAGGGGTGTTTTCCAGACGCCTGCCGCTTCGGGACCACGCACCGCACAGCGAGCCGCTCCTCCCGCACATGTCCCCGGTGCTGCGAGGGCTCCGTTCCCCGCCCCCCCCAGGGAAGCCCCATGCCATCCCGCATCCTCTCCGGACGCCGCACGCCCTGCCTATACCCGTTCCGTCCGGGCGCCCTGCCGCCGCGGGGCTCTTCCGCCGCCCCCCCTCTCTTCCCGCAGGCCTCTCCTCTCCCGAACCTCGACGCGGTCCAGTCGTGTTGGGGGGCTACCTGGTTGATCCTGCCAGTAGCATATGCTTGTCTCAAAGATTAAGCCATGCACGTGTAAGTACACACGGACGGTACAGTGAAACTGCGAATGGCTCATTAAATCAGTTATGGTTCCTTTGATCGCTCCAAACCGTTGACTCGGACAACTGTGATAATTCTAGAGCTAATACGTGCAAACGAGCGCTGACCGCCAGGGATTCGTGCATTAATCAGATCAAAACCAATCCGGGGTCCCGGGCGCGGCGTCGGGACGGTCCTCCGCGGCCTCCCCCCTGCCGCGCTCTCCCCGTAAGCGTTGCGACTCTGGATAACCTCGGGCCGATCGCACGTCCCCGTGACCGCGACGATCCATTCGGGTGTCTGCCCTATCAACTTTCGATGGTACTTTCTGTGCCTACCATGGTGACCACGGGTAACGGAGAATCAGGGTTCAATTCCGGAGAGGGAGCCTGAGAAACGGCTACCACATCCAAGGAAGGCAGCAGGCGCGCAAATTACCCACTCCCGACCCGGTGAGGTAGTGACGAAAAATAACAATACAGGACTCTTTCGAGGCAATTGGAATGAGTACACTTTAAATCCTATAACGAGGATCTATTGGAGGGCAAGTCTTTTGCCAGCAGCCGCGGTAATTCCAGCTCCAGTAGCGTACACTAAAGCTGCTGCAGTTAAAAAGCTCGTAGTTGGATCTTGGGATCGAGCTGGCGGTCCGCCGCAAGGCGTGCTACCGCCAGTCCCAGCCCCTTTGCCTTGGGGCGCCTCCCCGATGCTCTTGACTGAGTGTCCCGGGGGCCCGAAGCGTTTACTCTGAAAAAATTAGAGTGTTCAAAGCAGGCAGCCACGCCTGAATACTCCAGCTAGGAATAATGGAATAGGACTCCGGTTCTATTTTGTTGGTTGTCGGAACTGGGGCCATGATTAAGAGGGACGGCCGGGGCATCCGTATTGCGCCGCTAGAGGTGAAATTCTTGGACCGGCGCAAGACGAACCAAAGCGAAAGCATTTGCCAAGAATATTTTCATTAATCAAGAACGAAAGTCGGAGGTTCGAAGACCATCAGATACCGTCGTAGTTCCGACCATAAATGATGCCTACTGGCGATCCGGCGGTGTTATTCCCATGACCCGCCGAGCAGCGTCCGGGAAACCGAAGTCTTTGGGTTCCGGGGGGAGTATGGTTGCAAAGCTGAAACTTAAAGGAATTGACGGAAGGGCACCACCAGGAGTGGAGCCTGTGGCTTAATTTGACTCAACACGGGAAACCTCACCCGGTCCGGACACGGAAAGGATT